>NC_090448.1:968111873-969471438 GCF_031143425.1 Pleurodeles waltl
GTCCACCTTAATCCAACCCACTCATACCCAGTCAATCCCAATACACCCTACTCCAAACCACCTGAATCCAACTCACCCCAACTCACCCCAACTCACCCCAACTCACACCTATCAAATCCACTCCGCACCAATGCAATCCACCCCAATCCAATCCAACCCACTCAATCCAATCCACCCTACTGAATTCAAGTCGTTCCTACTCCAATCCAATCCAACCCACTCCAGTCCAGTTCACCTATTCCAGTCCAATCCACCACAATCCACCCTACTCAAATCCCATCCACTCCAATCCAATCCACCTCACTCCAAAAAAATCAACTCCATTCCACCCCACCTCAACCTACTCCAATCCGCCCCACCCCAATCCAATCCACTTCAATCTAATTCACCCCACACCAGTTCAATTCGCCCCAATCCAGTCCAACCCAATCCAGTCCACCTACTTGATTCAATATACCTCACCCCACTCCAGTCCAATCCACCACGCTCCAGCCCAATCCAAACCACACCAGTCCAAATCATACCACTCCAGTCCAATTCACCCCACCCCACCCACTCCAATCAACTCCATCTCAGTGCAATCCACCCATCCTACCCCAGTCCATCCCACCCCAACCCATTCCACCCCACTCTATTACAATCCACCCCTCTCCAATCCAGCTCACTTCATTCTACCCCAAACCAGCCAACCCCACCCCAATTCAATACAGTCAACCCCATTTCAATCCATCCCACTTCACTCCAATCCACCCTACTCCACTCCAAACCACCCACTCCTTTTTACCCACTCCACTCTAGACCAATCCACCCCATTCTAATCCAATCCACCCACTTTACCTCAAACTACTCCATCCCAGTTCAATCCAACCCATCCCACTCCATTTCAATCAATCCCACTCCAGTCCATTCCACCACACTCCAGCCCAATCCAAACCACACCAGTCCCATTCATACCACTCCAGTCCAATTCACCACACTCCAATCAACTCCATCTCAGTGCAATCCACCCATCCCATCCCACCCCAGTCCATCCCATCCCAATCTATTCCACCCCACTCTAATACAATCCACCCCTCTCCAATCCAGGTCTCTTCATTCTACCCCAAACCAGCTAACCCCTCTAATTCAATACCGTCAACCCCATTTCAATCCATCCCATCCCACTTCACTCCAATCCACCCTACTCCACTCCAAACCACCCAATCCTCTTTACCCACTCCACTCTAGACCAATCCACCCCATTCTAACCCAATCCACCCACTCTACCCCGAACTACTCCATCCCAGTTCAATCCACCCCATTCCAATCCATCCAGCTCACCCCACTCCGATCCATTTAATCTACTCCAGTCCAATACCCTTGATTGCAATCCACTAAACTTCAGTCCAATCCACCCCACTCCAATCCAAGGAATCCAATTCATCCCACTCCAGTCCACTGCAATCCACCCCACTCCAGTCTAGTCTAATCCACCGCACTCCAAATCACCCCACTCAAAAAACACCCAATCCAATCCAATCCACCCACTATAGTCCTATCACTTCTGTCCAATCCACCCACCCCAATGCAAGAAACTGCTCCACTCCAACCTGAATCAGTCTGCCTCACTCAATCCAAAACAATCTGCCCCACTCCAATTCAAAACAATCTGCTTCCCTCAAAAACAATCATGCCCTCCGGTCCAGTCCGCCACACTACCATCCAATCAACCACACTCCATTCCAATCCACCGCACTCCAATCCTCCCAACCTACCCCACTCTAATCTGCCCCAATTCAATTCAAAACAATCTGCCTCACTCCAATACAGCAAGCAATCCAAAACAACCTGTCCCACTACAACCCAAAACAATCTTCCCCACTTCAATCCAAAACATTCTGCCCCACTTCAATCAAGACCACCTCAACCCAATCCACACCACTCTGATCTGCCTCACTCCGATCTACCCACTCCAATCCAAAACAATCTGCCCCACTTCAATCTGCCCCACTCCATTCTACCAAACTCCTATTTACCCCACTCCAATCCAATCCAATCCAATCCAAAATAATCAGCCCACTCCAATTCAAAACAATCTCCCCCACTCCAATGCAAAATAATCTGCCCACTTCAGTCCAAAGTAAAATATGTCCCACTCCAATCTGCCCCACTCCAATCCAAAGCAATCTGCCCCTCTCCTATCTGACCAACTCTAATCTAGAAAAATCTGCCCCACTCCAATCCAAAAACATCATCCCGCTCCAATCCAAAACAATCTTCCCCATTGCTAACTAAAACAATCTGCCCCACTTCAATCCAAAGCAATCGCCACACTCTAATCCAAAACAGTCTGTCCCACTGCAATCCAAACAATCTGCCCCACTCCAATCCAAAACATTCTGCCACACTCTAATCCAAAACAACCTGTCCAACTCCAATCTGCCCCACTCCAATCCAAAACATTCTGCCATGCTCTAATCCAAAACAACCTGTCTACCTCCATTCTGCCCCACATTAATCCAAAAAATGTGCTCCACTCTAAGCTTCCCCACTCCAATCAAAAAGAATCTGTGCCACTCCAATCCAAAACAATGTGCCCCACTTCAGATTGCCCCACTCCTATCCAGTCCACCACGTCCCAATCCAATCCACCTCATCCATCTCAATTTACCATATTCATCCCAATTAACCCCACTCCAATCCACCACAATGCACCCCACACCAGTCCAATCCATCACAATCTAGATCAATTCAATCCACCCCAGTCCAACCTATACCACTCCAATACGCAACATTCCAATACAACCCACCCCACTTCAATCCAACACACCCCACCCCAATACAACCCATCCCTATCCAATCTAATCAAATTCTCTGACTCCAATCCACCCACCTCACTCCAGTCCATTCCACTCCAATCCAACTTAATCCACCCCAGTACAATCCAGTTCACCTTAATTCTCCCCACTCCAGTCCAATCCACCCACACCACCTTAATCTACTCCATTCCAATCCAATCCACCCCTCCACACAATACAATCCAGCATACTTCATACCAATCTAATTCATCCCACTACAACCCAATTCACCCCACTCAATCCAATTTCCCAACGTCAGTCCAATCCACCCATCTCAATGCATTTTGCCGCACTCCAATCCACCTTACCACATCTCAATCCAATCCAACCCACCCCAATGCAATCCATCCCACTCCAATCTAATATACTCCACTTCAATCCAATGCACCCCATCCATTACAGGACATCTACGAAGGCCCCGGGTGCCACCATCGCTCACCACCATGGAGCTAGCATCCCACCAGATCCTGGACCCTCATCACCAAAGAGGACACCCAAAGACCGATGAACTTCACCCATTCAGGAGCACCCTCTGATCCGTGCCCTCATTACATCTTCAACCTTGCCAGTGCCACCATAGCACCAGAGTTCTGCAGGACCATTAACCACACCATATACTAGACACATCCCAATCCGGATTCAGAAGCAACCACAGCACTGAAACCACAGTACTAGCAGCCACCAACGACATACGCATCATACTGGACCGCGGAGTCAAGGCCTCACTCATTAACCAATCCTTCGAGACGACCACCTTACCCTCAGACTGGAAGCACGCCGAGATCAACCCACCATCGACCCAAGGGAGCTGGGGAACTACAGACCCATCTCTCTGTGCATTTTCCCAGCCAAGGTAATGGAGAAGACCGTCAACCAGCAACTCACCAAATTCCTCGAGACACACCATATACTAGACACATCCCAATCCGGATTCAGAAGCAACCACAGCACTGAAACTACACTACTAGCAGCCACCAACGCCAAACGCATCATACTGGACCGCAGAGTCAAGGCCTCACTCGTCCTCCTCGACCTCTCCACTGCATTTGACACTGTATCCCATGCCACCCTCTGCGACAGACTATGCAACACTGGCATCCGAGACAAAGCACTAGATTGGATCAGGTCCTTCCTCACCGGAAGAACACATAGTGTCAGACTACCACCATTCACGTCAGAAACCAAAGACACATGCTGCGGAGTGCCCCAAGGACATTCACTCAGCCTGATGCTTTTCAACATCTACATAACCCAGCTTGCCAAGATCATCAAACAACACGGGCTAATCATAGTATCCTACGCCAACGCCACCCAACTGATCCTCTCCTTGTCGAAGACTCTGCAATAGCCAAGGGAAATTTCCACGATGGGATGAGAGATGTCACCATCTGGTTGGAAGCTAGATACCTCAAACTCAACTTGGACAGGACAGAGATCCTCATAATCGGCTCTACCCTTTCTGTCTGTAATGATTCCTGGTGGCCCACTGCTCTGGGAACCGCTGGGCCCCCATGACCACGCACGCAACCTGGGGATCATCCTGGACTCCAAGTCAATGCAGTCTCTTCATCATGCTTCCACATCCTCTGACTCCTATGGAAGATTTTCAAGTTGATTCCCTCCTACATGAGGAAGACAGTAACCCACGCACTCATCACTAGCAACCTGGACTACGGCAACGCACTCTATGCCGGCATCACCAAGACTCTTCAAGCAAGACCACAAAGAATCCAGAATACTCTGCTCCAGTCCATCCCACTCTACCATAATCTATCCCAATCCAATCCTCCACAGCTCAGCTCCCATCACCCCAGTTTAATCCACCTATGCAACTCCAATCCATCTCACTCCAATCCAATGTACCTTAACCCACCCCATTCCAGTCCACCTTAATCCAACCCACTCATGCCCAGTCAATCCCAATCCAACCTACTCCAAACCACCTGAATCCAACTCACCTCAACCCACACCTATCAAATCCACTCCACACCAATACAATCCACCCAAATCCAATCCAACCCACTCAATCCAATCCACCCTACTGAATTCCAATCCTTCCCACTCCAATCCCATCCAATCCAACCCACTAGAGTCCAGTTCACCCGCTCCAGTCCAATCCACCACAATCCATCCTACTCAAATCCCATCCACTCCAATCCAATCCACCCCACTCTAAAAAAAATCAACTCCAATCCACCCCACCTCAACCTACTCCAATCTGCCCCACCCCAATCCAATCCACTTCAATCCAATCCACCCCACACCAGTTCAATTTGCCCCAATCCAGTCCACCTACTTGATTCAATATACCCCACCCCACTTCAGTCCAATACACCCATCCCACTCCATTCCAATCAACCCCAGTCCAGTCCAATCTACCACACTCCAGCCCAATCCAACCCACACCAGTCCAGTTCATACCACTCCAGTCCAATTCACCCCACCCCACTCCAATCACCTCCATCTCAGTGCAATCTACCCACCCAACCCCAGTCCATCCCATCCGAACCCATTCCACCCCACTCTAATACAATCTACCCCTCTCCAATCCAGCTCACTCCATTCTACCCCAAACCAGTACACCCCACCCAAATTCAATACAGTCAACCCCATTTCAATCCATCCCACTTCACTCCAATCCACCCTACTCCACTCCAATCCACCCACTCCTCTTTACCCACTCCACTCTAGACCAATCAACCCCATTCTAATCCAATCCACCCACTCTACCTCGAACTACTCCATCCCAGTTCAATCCACCCCATTCCAATCCATCCAGCTCACTCCACTCCAATCCACCCCACCCCACTCCGATCCATCTAATCTACTCCAGTCCAATATACTTGAGTCCAATCCACTAAACTTCAGTCCAATCCACCCCACTCCAATCCAATGAATCCAGTACACCCCACTCCAGCCCACTGCAATCCTCCCCACCCCAGTCTAATCCATGGCACTCCAAATCACCCCACTCAAAAAACACCCAATCCAATCCACCCCACTATAGTCCTATCACTTCGGTCCAATCCACCCACCCCAATGCAATCTAATCACTCCACTCCAATCAACCCCACACCAATCCATCCCACTTTATTCCAATCCAATCTACCCCACTGTACTCCAATTCACCCCATTACCTTAACCCATTTCATCTCACTTCACCCAATTTCACCCCACACCACTCCATGCCACAACACTCTGCCACTAAACCACTGAACTCCATTCTTTTCCACTCAACTCTATGACACTCTACTCCCCCACTCCACTCTACAACACTCCTCACCACTAACTTTTAGCCATGCTGAACAGTAGCCACACAGATGTACAATATAGCAAAAACACATAGCCAAAGCCAATCATTCTTGTACAGGATAGACCTATTGACTTTGCCAGTGCTTGTTTCTTCTTCCTAAAGCTAGCACACACATACACACCTGATTGCAATGGGTGGACATCAGCAAAGCAAGAACCGGAGAAAATATGGTTCATATGGCAAAAGAGTTCTTGATAATGCTTTCTTTGTGCCCTTTACCATTTGAAGATTGGCCAGGTGATGTTTGTTGTGAAAATAATGTCTTTCTGCAGTTGGTTTACGTCGAGGAAGTAAGCACTACGGGCCTAATTCACAAAAATAAACTCACACTTTTGTGTAAGTTTACTACTTTTAAGTATTCACAAACTATATGCTGAGTTGTATGACTGAACTCTCTTTACAGATGTGTGCGCAGTCCTCCGCAGCTAGAGACACTGCTATCTCTGCTCTCGGCAGAGAACTCCACACACATAAGTTTATAGAGTGTGGAGTCATAAAACTCCACACATAGTTTGTGAATACATAAAAGTAGTAAACTTATACAAAAGTGTAAGTATATCTTTGTGAATCATACCTACAAGTTCCAGAATGTAATACAGAAGTTATTTCACTTATTTCAAGACTGCAAGTACAAAAATGCAGCTTTCGAAAGACAGAGTTTCATATATATGTAATTCTTAAAAAACCATGGCACACGATGCTGAATGAAAAAGGGCATAAAGCACAGCATATCTAGTCGTAGTTAACTCGGGCGTGTTGGGTGAGTGATCCATTGCTCCCTATTGCTTTCATGGATTGTTATAAAAAGGCTAGTACTAAATTGTCCTGAACCTATTCTCATGTTCAATAAGCTGTTCAACTTCTAAAACTAGATAAGCACTTTATTTTGGCAGTCCCTGCAGTTCGCAGCAGTGTAGCATTAGTTGTAAAGGGGTAGTCTATGCACCTCTCAACAGCAACATACTGCTTTTGTTTGGGTTAAAAATGTTCCTTCTCAGCAGGTCCAGACAAGAACATGAACCTGCAAGCACTGACATTCTTCATCATTGCAAAGTGTGCTCAACACCTTCTAAGAGGAACGAAACAATACATTCTAAATAAGGACTTCAAACAAATTACTCAGACCTTGGTCCTCTCAAGACTGGATTACGGTAACTCCATACGAGTTGGAATTCCCAAAATCCACTTGGCTCCCATCAAGGCAAGCACTGTATGTTGCCGCCGTCGTACTGGTCTCGGGCACCAGGAAATATCAAATCTCCCTCAGGGATATTCTTACTTAAAATAGCTTCCCAAAGAAGCCAGATCCAGTTTCAAAGTGGTCTGCAGTACACACAGCAATATACAAGGACACTCCTAGGTATCTTGGAAGGAAACTACACGTCTCAGGAGGTCAAGGAGAGCAGACATCATCCTTCTTGAAATTCTGAACATCAATACATTTAAAATGGACAAAACAAACTTCGAGGGGAATGTCCCTAGGCTGTGGCCCCAGAAATACGAACAATTACCCCCTTTGACTTGTTCATCAGAAAGCTGAAACCCCTTATGCTGAGCGCCAACTAACACTAAAGAGTCCAGTCACCCACTAACTGGACCAGCAGACTCTGGTACTGGTCCACCCTCCTATGAAGGCTCTGCAGTGCTTTATTTCAGCCGGTAGTTGCAGTTGGGGCCCACTGGCACTTATTTTTGGGGACGTCACTTATTTTCCACAACAGAGTTTGATCCAGAACAAGAGAGAGAAAAACAATCATGGGAAAAAAGGGGGAAGGGAAGAGCAATAATGACAGAAAGAGAGAGCAAGGGTGAAAAAGAATCCGCAAGAGTGAGACAAGTGGTCAGAAAGACCGGTAGTGGATTAAAGAGACATGAGGTGACATCAAGACTATACAGCTTCAGCATTCGGCACCCTAACCTTCGACAGTGCCAGTCATAGACTTATAATTCAAATTTAGGGCCACAGCACATTACAAATTAAGCACTGAGGCTCTGCCTCCCCCATCTCCTCCCGCCCCACCCTGTGACTTATGTATCTTATAAGGCTGCACTAGCATAACATATGAATCATAATCCTTACTTTGATTCTAATGTGTGTAGTTAACATTTATTTCAACTTTACTTCACTTCAAGCCTCAAAATAGAATGTTTACCACAATCCCAATGTGGTTTGAGTCTAATGTTCTCTCGTTTAGTCTTCCTGGAACTCTTGCCCTATACCTTTTCATCTGTAAAGCGCTGTGATGACCTAGAGTCTGGTTCACGCTATAGCAACCTAAAGTAAATGCACAAAGTACTCGCAATTGCTCAGTAATGGCACTTCTAAAAACAAATAGATGAGTTTTAAAAGGCCACTGCCAGCATGTTTTAGCAGGACTGTGATAATTTAAATGGGACAGCGGCAGCATGTTGTAGGAGAAGCGGCTTACTTTCAGTTGGGCAGTGCCAGCCCATGCCCAAGGACTGGGGTTCCTGTAAATGTTGCAGTTCCAGCACTGTACAATAGAACTGTAGACATTTTACTGGCCCAAAGTGAACATACCCCAGCAGAGTGCAGGCACTGCCAAACATCCAATAGCTATGAACCTTTCTCTGGAATCACTTCTTATCCTGGATAATGGGCCTTATGTGCAAAGGAAAGGTCGTAAACCAGTGAGTGCTTTTTGCACACACGCCGGTTTGTTACCTGTCATTCATTTTGCAATGTGAGTGTACATTTACAGGAGGTCACAATGCCTCCTGGCTAATTAATGTGGATAAGCCAAATGCTGAATGCTTGCAAATGCATGAATGGAAGATTGAGAAGTACTGCAGAACCACATGACACCATCCGATTCACCTTCAAGGGACAGAGGCTGCTTTAAAAAACCTGTTGACATGCAGAGTATGTCATTGGGGAGCATGCAATGGTCCCTGACCGCTTACTGCTCACAACTTGGCTGCATGCCACTATTCACAAGCAGGAACTTTTTCCACAGCGACAGCATCTGCTTTGTAAATGGGTAAATACGACCACAGCACACAGAGAGCATATACAATACTAAAGTACAGATGTAAGCTTCGGTAAGTCAAATCTGTTGATTAATACAGTACTCTTCTTCGTCTTTCAGAAGGATATTTATTCGTATCGATAGTTGTAGGTCAATAAGCACAGCCAATCAAACACAGCCAACACGTGTTTCGTCACACTGTGACTTTTTCAAAGCTAGACTGTAGACAAAAAAGTGGAAAATCCAATTAGGAAAAAGGTAAAACCGGAGCTGTATCACAAATAAGTGCGTAGTGAAGTTTCTTGTTCGGAATTGATAGCATGTACGCTAATCTAACGTGGAGGACTTACCAAGGTCCTTTGGATTCCTCCTCTCGCAGCACACTCGGTACAAACTAACTTTCGGTGCCCAGTACCTTGTGTCATCCGAACAAGAAACTTCACAACGCACTTATTTGTGGGAAGAGTACTGTATTATTCATCAACGGATTATTATTCATCAACGGATTTGACTTACCGAAGCTTACATCTGTACTTTAGTATTGTATATGCTCTCTGTGTGCTGTGGTCGTATTTACTATTTACATGGTGTATACTTGTATACACTTCTATGTGCCTTGGGGTAGTAGGGCACCTGACCACCTGCACCGCTTGTGAACTAACATATTGCATGCACTAAGTTTGGACACCACTGGGAGGTGCAGTAGCTTATGCCATTACAACCTAAATTTATTGCTTTGTAAATGGTTTGCCACTCCATTTGGGGTAATCAGTCAATGGTTTGTGATCACAATCGAAGCTGAAAAGCATTGATACATATCAGTTCAACTCACACTGACGATGGGTTATACCACTCTCCCATCTACCGTGATTCTGAATGAGTTGTAAAATTATCTCAGTGAGTTGGAAAGACTTTTCAGACTCACAAAGTGCTCTTAATAAATAGCAACCTCTGCTTTTACTGTTGAAAAGACTGCACTTTTGTGAACTGCAGGCTTTGCGATAGCATAAGTACTTCACACTTTGGGCTATGTTGGGCCTCAACAGTGCAGGACCTAGATAAAACCACAGACCTGTACATCACTCTACACTGTCGCTCGGCTCACATTTTAACACGATGCTCACAGTGTGTCTATAACGCCGACGTGTGATTTCTGTGTCACAGAAGAACTAAAACTCTGATGCGTCAAGCAGTACAGAAACAATGTCTGCACTGGGTGAAATCTAGTGAAACAGAGTGAGTCTATTAAGACATCAAATGTTTGTAAAAAAAAAAGTAGTGGCTTTTGCTCAACGAGCGCATGATTAAACACCATCTAACTCTTGGTTCTGATTTTAGAGAATACGTTTTAATGCCTTATTGCTCATAAAAGGGAGAATTATTTGCCATTTGATTGCCTGAGGTTACCCTAAGTAGCAGCAGACAGATGGAGGAAGCTTACGTTATTTATCCATGATCACGCCCTGCCTGCGCTCTGAGTGATGCTCTGTATAGCCTGTGATGAAATGGTGAATGCTGGGAAAGCCGGAGACACTCTCTAAGTAGCGGCTCTCTAACAAAGAGCTTTTCGATCTTACCTGTCTGGGCTGTCCGTAGTGAAGTAGCATCAAAGCGCCCTCTATCTCACCAATCGGCTCCTACTTGAGCAAGGTCTGTGCTACAGAGTATATTCAGGTTGCCCTCTCTCTGTACATGTTCTACCAACACTCTGGAGATGAAAGGCTTGGCATCTATATGGTATGGCCTGGCCTGGGCTACAGGGAAGTATCATCAAGCCAGTGGAGCAACAAAGGCCCCCTGAGAGAGTCCGGAAGGGGCCCCCTCAATGTACTGTGCAAGCAGGCCCCATCAAGTTTTGTTATGCCACTGCTTCAAGCCACCCTCTGTGTGGGCATTTCAGACCAGTGCTTCTGAGATTAAAGGGTTTCTATCTATGTGGTATAGCCTGGCTTGCGCTACAGAGAAGTATCTTCAACTTGCCTTCTATGTAGACGTGTCAGACTAACAACTTCTGAGATCAGAGGCTTCATGACCCATGCTGCAGAGAAGTATCTTCAAGCTGTCCTGTTTCTGGGTATGTCAGATCAGCACTCCAGGGAAGAAAGGGTTCACAGTTATATGGTGTGGCTTGGCCTTTGCTGCAATGAAGTAGCTTCAAGCTGCCTGTTTCCAGCAATGGCAGACTTGCACTGCAGAGAAAACAGGCCTGCCCTGGTCTCCTTTAACACGGCCTGGGCAACAGAGATGTTTCTGCAAGCTGCTTTCTATTTTGCAATGCCTGGCCCTTGCTTTAGGCAAGACGAAGCTGCCCACTATCTGGTCATATTAGACCAGGCCTGTAGAAAAGTAGCTTCAAGTGCTCCTCTAGTGGTCATGCACACCAGCAGAACAAGGCCGCTACTTCTCCTGTCAAATAAGTCCTAAGGTTCAAATAATTAATTTTAGCAGGTCCCTTGTCATACCGGCCATAGGGGTGCAGGCATAGACAGATTGATGGCATACCCTTCACATGGAAAAGTCAGCTCCAATAATGCAGCCCTAAATTTACTCTTTGTCATGCAACAGCATTGCATGAAAAATGCAGCACTGCATTGCATAAACAACAGAAAACTGTGCAGGTGTCTATCTAGATATATAATTCATAGCCTTATTGTCATGGAGGTCATTGAGATTTCAATTCAACATCTACTCAAGGACAATCATCAAGACAATAAAACCGATATAGTCATATAGTGAAAGGATCTGAACAGATATGATATTGAAGTCTTCTGCAGTACTGGATCTGAGGTGGTGTGGTTAGTCCAGAAGGTCCCAAGGCCAGTAGTTTGATGGATCAGAATCATATATTGTAGTATGTTCCTGAAGTGTCAGTTTCAACTGGACCCAACAATGGGGGTTGCGCCAGTAAGTAGCACGAGCAGAAGTAAACCAGCAACCATCAGTGTACGTGTCCAGCAGCACTTCAGATCTAGTCCTTTAGAAGTCTCTAATACTATATCCCTTCAGAGTCTCTCACTATGTGCCTGTATAAATTCCATTGGACTGATGATGACCCTCATGTAGTTTTCAGGTTGAAACGTCATCGACTTATCCACATCTACATCTAGGATTTACGCCTAGTCGCATTGAACCTACATCAGATTGTACACAATCCCACACACATCGCAGGTCACATCCTAGATGTCATTTTTTCTAAGCCTGAACTAGTTACTGTCCATAGCATCACGCCAATCACTTGGTCAGACCACCATTTGATAACTTTCTGACATACAACTCCACAAATCAACACACCCCACAACTACTTACATACATACACCTTTCGACCATGGAGCAAACTCAATTTGGATAACTTAGAAACACAACTAACAGCCAACACAGATTTAGATACAATTAATTCTGTGCCAAAACTTTATGAGTGGCTACAGGAAGCTTTTGATATCCTAATACTAATCAGAAAAACTAAACACAACAAACGAAAACCAACACCCTGGAGAAACACAGAACTTAAAAAGATAAAGCAACAAATCAGAAAGTTGCAGCGGACCTGGCTCAAAACAAACAACGGTCAAGACAAACTGCAGCTACACAAACTTAACAGGATATCCAAATCATCAATCAAAAAAGCTAAAAAAAGGTACTACTCAGACAGAATTCAAAATGCTCAATCTACAACCAAGGAATTTTATAAAATTCTCAATGAATTTTTAAAACCTACATGCATGGAAGGAAGTCATTCCACTACTCAAGATTTCACAAACAAATTGGCAACTCACTACACAACCAAGGCAGACACATTGGACTCCTATATAAAACAGAAGAAAACCATCAGCACCAACCCCTTTCCTAAAATACCCTCTAAGAATAAACCAAACCAACCTCTACAGTCCTTCAAACAAATATCCCAGGATGAATTTATGGATTTGGTCAAAGCTAGCAGACCTTCTGGTTGCCCTTCTGACCCTTGCCCACCACAAATCTTCAAGAACATTCTTCTATCTACTTCTGCTGCCACACCTGTAAGAAGAATCATCAACAACTCTTTAACTTCAGGAACTTTTCCTGTAGACCTGAAAAAGGCATACATACGACCTTTATTAAAGAAAACAAACCTAGACCCGCAAGACCCCAACAACTACAGACCAATCACAAATTGACCTTTCCTGGGCAAATTGATAGAAAGAGCAGCTTTCGCCTAGATGTCACAATTCATTGAAGACAATTCTATACTTTCAGACTTCCAAACTGGATTCCGCCCAGGAAGAAGCACTGAATCAGCACTCATAGCAAATCATCTGGGATGATCTTAAAAACACAGTCGACCGAAATGAAGTTGCTGCACTACTTCTCTTGGACCTCTCAGCTGCCTGTGATACAGTTGACCATGACACCCTAATTCAAAGACTCCACGAAGCCGGCATACAAGGGATTGCTCTCGACTGGATTACTTCCTATATTAAAAAAAGATCGAATATCATCCACTCGCCCCCCTTCTCGTCGGAACCCTACCTCACAAAAGCAGGGGTCCCCCAAGGGTCAATCATCTCACCTTTGCTTTTCAACATCTACATGATATCTTTACCAGAACTGATCAATGATTTCCATCTCACATGCTACAACTATGCAGATGACACAAAAATACTACTTAAATTAGAATGCCCCAAAAACATTGAAAACTCACAAATCTTCAGTTGCCTCAGAGCCGTTGATCAGTGGATGACCTGGAGCCATCTCAAACTAAATACCTCCAAAACAGAAATACTCATATATGGTGACTGGAAAAGTTATGACCCTCTGTGCGTCTGGCCTGACGATCTCGGACCACCTCCTCAATTATCCAAGGAAGTTAAAAACCTTGAATTCCAAGTTAACTATGAATGCCCAAGTGGACAAATTAGCACGAACAAGCTTCATCACCTTGAAGACTTTACGACGCATCTTCCCCTACCTCGGATTTCCACACAAGGTGCAAGCTACTATCTCGCTTGTACTATCCAAACTGGATTATGCCAATGGCCTCTACCATGGATCATCTCTACCTGTTATGAGAAAACTACAACGTATCCAGAATTCCGCAGCCAGGCTAATATTACATTTAAAGCCGCAAGCCCACATCTCCCCTGCCTTGAGAGCACTACACTGGTTACCCGTTGCCAGAAGATGCACTTTCAAGCTGCTTTGTATCACCCACAAAGCTATAGATGGAACAGGACCACTTTTTATCAGAAACAAAATAACCAAATACATCCAACAAAGAAACCTCCGCTCAAGATTGGCACCCCGCCTTAGAACACCACCATACAAGAAAAAGACTATAGGTGGTACATCCTTCTCCGTTCAAGCAGCCAAACTATGGAATTCATTACCCCCAACTATAAGAGCCACAGATAGCCTTCTTGTCTTCAGAAAACTACTCAAGAGTTGGCTCTTTCCTTCATAACCACCATATTCAAACAACTATGAACTGCATATGCCTATGTTGATAAATATTTTTTTCAGATTATGTGTATATTTCTAGTTATGTATAGTTTCTTCGGAAAATATGTATCGCTACTATGTCATAACAATAAAATACACACACACTCTTTAAACCTGTTTGACTAAGTATATTTTACCCATGGTTCTAATTGTGTATTGTATGTGCATATGTGTGTATTCATGTGTGTATGTATATATATATATATATATATATATATATATATATATATATATATATATATATATATATGTATGTATGTGTATATGTTGTTTCTGTGCTTGGCATATTCGTGGGTAATTGCATGGCTCCTGGGTGGGTTGTTATACTAGATATCAATGAATTCCTGCTCTCATCTTATCACACTTATCTACCCATCATCATATGTCATGTCTCTATCAAACTATCCTCCATTCTCACTCTGACTCATCCCAAATCCTTTCTACTACTTTCATCTCCTAAATAACTCTGCATAAGCTCTTCCCTCCGCTTCCACATCTAACTCACCAAACCTCACTCTACTACCGTGACCTCCCACAAAACCCTACTAAATTCTCCCGCATTTATCTCACCCTGCTACTATGCTCTCCCTAACCCTTCCACATACTCTTCCCTCCTCCATCCCCCTTTACTCATCCCAAGCCTTTGGGTTGAGTAAATTAAGGATATACTCTCACTTAACACTTCTGGATTTCTCTCCTCCTCCACCCCTCCATTACTCCAGTCAATCTAACTAACAAACTCTCATATCCGCGGTTCAAATTAACTCATAATAATACTAAAACTGTACTCATTATTTCCCAATACTAATCCATCACTAATTCTTGTTGGGTTCCACAGTAGCGTGCTATTCACCGAAAAGCGCTTCGACGCCTCGTCAGGGGTAGTAAGCGCTATATAAATACGATTACAATACAATACAATACAATATATAACTAGACTGGACGCCACCAAAGATTTTGGACTGAACCACTCCAGTTGTCCATTTAAATTACGTCTTAGATTGCCATCATTTTTCATATTCACACTGTTTATGAGTTTTTCCTCTGTCGGTGTGTGATCACTATGAGCAGTTAACACTTTAACTTCTGTTTCTTGTTAAAGTTCCATGATAGATAAAACACCCTTTTCACATACACTGTTTTGATGCTGCATGTTTGTTTTATCAGACGTTCAGTATTACTTGTTATAAAACCCAGTTGCACAAGATGAAATCAATCGTGTGCCTCTGTTTCAGTGTGCCTTGTGGCTGCTCTAGCATTCAAGCTACTGTTTCAGTGTGCCTTGTGGCTGCTCTAGCATTCAAGCTACTGTTTCAGTGTGCCTTGTGGCTGCTCTAGCATTCAAGCTACTGTTTCAGTCTGCCTTGTGGCTGCTCTAGCATTTAAGCTACTGTTTCAGTGTGCCTTGTGGCCCGCTCTAGCATTCAAGCTACTGTTTCAGTGTGCCTTGTGGCTGTGCCTTGTGGCTGCTGTAGCATTCAAGCTACTGTTTCAGTGTGCCTTGTGGCCCGCTCTAGCATTCAAGCTACTGTTTCAGTGTGCCTTGTGGCTGTGCCTTGTGGCTGCTCTAGCATTCAAGCTACTGTTTCAGTGTGCCTTGTGGCCCGCTCTAGCATTCAAGCTACTGTTTCAGTGTGCCTTGTGGCTGCTCTAGAATTTAAGCTACTGTTTCAGTGTGCCTTGTGGCTGCTCTAGCATTCAAGCTACTGTTTCAGTCTGCCTTGTGGCTGCTCTAGCATTCAAGCTACTGTTTCAGTGTGCCTTGTGGCTGTTCTAGCACTCAAGCTACAAAGGAGTAGCACGGGGTGCAATGAATCAAGCAAAGCCAGATGTGTGCTGCAGGAAAATAGCAAATGGCTGTCCTCTGGCTGGCAAGGACAGCCCTCTGTTTCAGAGAGGTAGTGATGGGTTACCCCACTTCTGCTTAATACAGTCCGATGCTTCAGAGAAGTAAGGGCCAGATGTAGCAAAGGGTTTTACCCATTCTATGTCTATGGGAAAATGTGTTTGTACATATGGCCCTAAGTTCTTCAGCTCTTCTCCCTGCTCAGAGTCAGGTTTACTTACCAAGGACAAGTAAATTCCTATCATTTATCAAAACAAGCAAGACATGTTGCAGAGACGTCGCTATGTTATGTCTGCTCTATGTCTAAGCAGGGTGTATGTGGGAGATAAGTAGCAAAGAGCAACCACATTCCCCATACAACTCTATGTTTTTGCTGTAAATGCAAATAAATATTGTTTGAGGTTAAAAATAAGCTGAGGGTATCTCTGAAATCTAGGTCTTTGTATTTTGTTACAGCAAAACTTCAGTTCTACACATATTTATAATACCTAACCATTTAAAAAAATACTGCATAATAATTATACCATAATAGAATAAAAAAATTCTATTTTATATCTTCTCACTCAATATGTTCTTTTTGACGTTATGACTTTCTAAAAAAAAGAAGTCTCCCTGCACACAGTGTTAAACTGAGCCTGATTACTGTTTTCCTTTTGTGGCCTTCCTAAAGGATGCCACAGAAACCATAGAGAGAAAAGATATAAAATGAGCACACTGTTTGGGAACGCAGGGGATGAAATGCATTATATCCGCTGAAAAACTGTTATAAATTTGGATTATGGTTCCAGAGGACTCAATGTCACGAGGGAGATACTATTAACTCTTAAACTATATTTTGACTTTCTAAAGCATTCTAGGACTTAGATCCCCATTATTTCTGTAAATCTATTGCTTTGGCTGAGCTAGACTCTGAAGTAGAATCTATGTGATTACACCTTGATTGGAACTTGGGATATAAACAGCTGAAGTCAAGGCCGGGTGTTAGACAGGCTGGGGTGATTTCGTGAGGGAAAGTTTGTCATGAATCAGGGACAAATATGTTTAAAGATATAAGTCTGAATTTACTCTTCGGGGCTAATGAAGAATGCTCCCATTTGTAGAAGATGTGATACATTTAGGGAGGGTACACCAGTAGAATTCACCCCACTATGCAATCCCTAGAATATCATGGATATTTTTCTAGATTGAACACTTCTTCTACAAATTAGAAAATTTCTGACACCACCCCACTCTAAAGCGGACCTGTAGAGAGAAGAGTCTCATAGAGTCCAAAGAAGGGAAATCACGTAGAAAAGCGGAGGAAGGTAGACGAGGTTTCAGGATTTTTTACAAGAGAGAGATAGAAAGTAACAGCAAGAGCAAGAAAGGCAGAGAGCTAAGGAGATGGGGTATGCATTTATGGGAGAACCCACTTGAGTGCTCTGCCCATTTCAGGTGTCTAATGAGCATATGTCTGAAATTATTCTGACTCCAGGGTACCGGCAATATGTTGACATAGTTGACAGCAGCATGCTGCTAATTTATAAAGCAGAGATTCTCAGATGTCAAAGCCCCACGGATCGTAGGCAGCAACTAATACAGTGGGATAATGTATTTCATAGTGTATTTCATAAGAACCTGACTCCGTGTAAGGTTTTAAGTCTATGCGAGATCTTTGGCTTTATTCAACTAATTTTCAAATATCATCTAGGTACAACTGGAGGGAAAGGGCCCAACATCAACATACGTGTGTCAGCTTTCCCTCGGAATGCTTCTAAGTGGTATTAGATGTTGCAAATTCTCCAGTTGAGGCAATTCCCTCCAGGAACCCGGATTAGAAGGCTTGTGCCTTTATATGGGCCATATTTTGAGAATGGACCCACATTTGGAATGGAAAAGGAAACATATCCCTAAATGGAGAATCTGCTTTAAAGCCATCCTCTGTACTTCTTACTCCAAAGAGGTACAAATAGAGCATGTTGACCTGAAAACGTACTGCTTTTTTGAAAGAGGTTAGGAAACCAGGTCTCTTCCACTGTGCACTCTAACTTTGTATGCCAACTACCTCCCCCTCCCTAAATATGGGGACTCCATCAGTAGTGGTTTCATACTCTCCAAAGATACTCACACCTTACTTGCCTGCATGCCCTACTTAAAAGTCGATCCTAGTCGTGGATCCATTGATGATCCACATCAAGCAATCCGCAACCAGGAGTGATGGAACTGGGACTCCAGTATGCCTAAAAGTTGTTCCGCTCAACTGGGAGAGTTCCGAAAGAGGTGAAAATGGAAGCATCATTAGTAGATAAACAGCCATCGGAAAGGAAAGAAGCAGACACAGATTGAGAGGCAAACCAGAAGGAACCATTAGAGGCCCCTGAGGAAAGAGGATGGATGAAGGAACTGATGTATAAAATGTCCATTGGCAAAAGCGGTTGCAAATTGCCCACTAACGTTTTGTGGATGGATAAGAATTTTGTGAACTGACCTATGTATTAATAGGCTCGTTTACAAAATTCCAAATTTTAGTGGGGTATAATGTGATTTACCTCATCAATATTCATGAGGTAGGTCACAAATTGCAGCAAACTACGATTAGATGCAATCATAAGATGGTGGCCTGCTGGGGCCAGAAGAACACCATGTTTTTGATCATATTTTAAATAAAGTAAACCTTTTTTTTAATATAACCAATTTTCCTCAAACTGGGCTTCACTTAAAAATATTTTTTTTGTAAGTTTGTTCAAGAGTTGTTAGCGGTCCTCCTGACCATTGCTTAGTCCACAACAAACGCTTTTTATATTCACAAAGTGGAAAGGAGCCCCAAATGGACACTTCCCTTTCGAGATTGTGTTACACCCCAACTTGAGAACTGATGATGTTTCAATTTTTGTAACAGGCTTAAAATAAAAAATAAAAATACCATAACAAATTGCTAATTGAAAGGGACACCCCAACAATGCCTCTTTTAAGTAGTGATTTGCTATGTCTTTCTAAACCAATTTTACAATTCAGTACCATATAACTGAATTGTAACATGGGTTTCGTACTTTAAGAAAGCAATTTCACAAATGCAATCCCTCAGATTTTGCGAACCGCAGGCTTTGCAATCAGAAATGGGTTTGTGCATCAGGCCCTAAGTGCAGAAAAGCTACAAGAAGGTCTCAGTTTCAGCCTTAACATGATAATGAACACCTTCAAAATTCACATAGTTTCGACGTTTTCCCCTTGGGTGGCCAAGATATGCAGGTGAACCATCAGCTCTTTCTGTGCATGCAGAAAAACAAATAATTGTTGAATATCACCCATTTCACTTGAGCAGAATTGCTCCTGAGGACGGTGACCTTGGAGCGAAATTAAAAAAAATTGGAATCATATAGAACTCCAGTCTTTCCATTTCCAGTTGCTAAAGATTTCATGGCAGCCTGGGAAGCCTGGTCACCAAGGCACTTGTTTTTGGGTGGGCACTTGGTCTGTGGGAGCAATCAGCTGAACCATCACGCAAAAAGATGTGGTATGAAAGGTGGGAGTGACCTTTGGATAACCCAACGTTTGGGTTTCATCACACACTGGATTCCACCACTGGGGCCTGGTACATATTTATGTCAGCCTCCACGTCTTTGCGTGCATAACTTCCAGACAACATTGCCAGCCAGGTTCAAAACAGTCCGATTCTACCGCAGGGAGCTGGTAGAATGAGCAATAGCAATTGCTCAGCTTCTGTATTTTCAAATTGTCAGTTGCCTTCAGTTAGTGGTATGATTTTAAAACCTTGGGTACCCAGAAACACAATTTATTATCCTTTTTTAGTGAGAAGAAAAAAATTAAAACAGTTCATGTGCTAACAACTTTTTTATCACATTTACGAGACTAAAACAGAAATTAAATATAAAATAAAACTTCAAGTACACAGAAATTCCATGAAATCTATTCTTGATATTCAGTTCATCATCATAAATGCTCAGCTCATGACAAGGATCCCAATGTTTGCCTGATAAAAGGGCATCCGCATTCTCTGGGACTTCAGACCTCAGCTGTAAAATTTGTACCCACCCACCATTAGAAATTAAAGCCATAAAACATAATTAAATTAAAAATCTTCTGAGACATTTCAAAATGTATCTGGATCTAAGCAGAGGGATCATCAGCATCAGGTTGGATGGGTTGGTGAACCCTGGCCTCTGTCGGTTACTTTACTTTCAGAGATACATTTTGGAGCATCGCTGCAGTTGACACAGGTCTCAGTCATAGTGATAACGCTGCCACTCCGCCTGGCCCAACCGCCCCTCCCCAAAGCCCGCCCACTGTGCGTGCTCTCACGACGCAGAAAGCAGCGTTAGAATGAACATGGAGTCTGTGTCACCTGCTGCAGAATCCCATGGTTCGCGCAAAGGCACGGCTGCACAGCAATTAAAGGGATTAGAGCAATTTGCAATTCATGAATTTAGGCTCACGTTTTAAGATGTTTTAAGCAATACTTGGGTGCCTCTGGGAATTCGCTCAATAGTTGCAATTTGGTCTGGGATTAATATTCATGAATAACATTTTTTTTTAACTGCTCTTGCTCTCGTTTTAACAACTTTCAACGTGACAGGCTGCTGGGTTAATAGTTTTTAGCTGCAGCTCCATGGGATGTGATGCTATTTTGTACAAACCAGTATGCATGTATTTGTGTATGTATATATACACATATATATGGTATAATATACACACTCACATACATATATTTATATATACTATGATGCAATTGCATTAACAAACAAAAAATTGCAAGCAGATTCAAACTGACCTGTCTTACCAGTGCTAGGTTCACATTCTATTATGTCTTCGTCATCACTGGAGCATTCGGCTGAGGATACAATGTCATCTGATGTCTGTTTTGCGGATAAAAAGAGAACAAAATAGAGGGTATTACCAATAGGTTTATCGCCTAATGCCAAGTAACAGCCTTGTGCCGACATCACTCTCCAATACAGATTATATCTAGCATAACTGTAAAATATTCTACCTGGGCTTGCGCTGGAGATGCGTGAAATGGTCAGAACAGAAAGCAAGGAATTTTTTTGTGGGAAGGTATAGCTTGATGATATCCAACGTCAGTGCCTTAAAGAACTAGAGAACCTCATGTGTGCTATGAAACAATGCACATTTGGTTGCCAGAAGACCATAAAACAGGGTTTGGAGCTCAGGGCAGCAGTTTTTAGCTGTTCCATGGTACAATCTGCATTACACAAAAACCTGGCAGTAAAGCAAAACCACAAGCAGTGAAATGCAGGAGTTGGGTTTGTAGTACTGGAGATACTCTCTTTCCCATGCATGCTATGCCATATGGTTCGGCAATACAAACATGATCACAAAATCAGACATCTTCATCTGCAAGTGTGAACAGCAGGGTGGGTCTCCTGCAGAAGATGAAGCATTGGCAGCTCTTTAATACCTGGATAACCCCTGGTTAATTTTGGAGTTCTCTTTGGATGGAGGGCATGCATCCCTCACTGAGATCATACTGATGTTATGTTTTAGAAGGAAGGGCGTGATATGAAGCAGGTTACATCCACACAGAAGAAATGGTGACAGGATAGGGTGACAAAGACAGTAAAGAATTTAAACAGGGTCAGGCACATTGGGGCTTATTTAGGATCTGGTGATGCCATGGAATGATGCTGAAACAGAATAATTAGTGCAGGTCTGGAACTGAGTCTGGTATTGAGGTTCGGAGAGGTGATTGCCATGTGATCCAACTAGAAAGATAGTGCTAGAACTACAGTCCCTAATGTACACTCTTTACACTTTAGTAAAACCCCAGATTGTACTGGTTTCTGCAGACAAGGGAACTGAGGCATAGTGATGTAAGGTGACTTGATCAGCATTGTTAGACCTGGCATCCTTGGTGTGCTTTCCCCTATCTTTTTGCCTCTGCCTCCTGTATGTATTTTTGACTGTGTGCTGGATTTTGTTTTCGCTGGTTTGGTACTCGGGGCACTTTACCACTGCTGATCTGTGCTTAAGTACAAAATGCTCCCTGTGTAACTTGTGATTATGATTGGTTATCTATGATTGACATAGTTGATTTAGTCCCTAGTACTGTGCACCATGTATGCCTAGGGCCCATAAATCAAATGCTACTAGTGGGTCTGCAGCATTATTGTGCCACCCACATGAGTAGCCCTGTAAAGATGTCTCAGAGTATCTGTGTATGCAGTTTTAAACTGCCGTGTTGAGCTGGCAAGTGCACCCACTTGCCAGGCCCAAATCTTCCCATTTAGTACATTCAAAGCACCCCTAAGGTAGGCTCCGGGAAGCCCCATGGGCAGGATGCAGTGTATTTAAATGGCAGGACATGTACCGGTGTGTTTTATATGTTCTGACAGTAAACTACTGCCCAATCCAGTGTTTAATATTGCAAGGCCTATCTCTCCCATAGGTTAACATGAGGATTGTCTTGAAATATCTCTTAAGTGCAATTTCCCATTGGGAGCACGTAAAGATTTCAAGTTTGGGGTCTCTAAACTCACAATTTAAAAGTACAACTTTTAGTGAAGATGGTTTTCACCTTGTGTGTTTTAAAATGCCACTTTTAGAAAGTGACATTGTTCAGCATTCCATCCATCACTTGTTCTTTTTGCAATTGTTGCCCCAAGTGGGAAGGGTATGCCCAGGCATGGGCCCCTTGCTCCCCATGTCACTAAAGTCAAGCTTGCCTGGCTGAAGAAAGGTGATACCCTGAAACCGGTCCCAGGATGCTTGTTTCCAGTCCAGTGCAGACCTGGCTTGGCAGTTCGGGCTGGACTGTTCCCATGTGGAAAAGGGTCAAGACTGATTTGCATATAGCTGGGTCCCAACAGGAATGACATAGGTAGCAAAAAACAGTTGATTTAGTCCCAGATCTCTGTACTAGGGGTGAATATGTGACATTGTTCAGTATTGTGTCCATCACTTTTTCTTTTTGCATTTGTTTCCCCAAGTGGGAAGGGCATGCCCAGACGTTGTTCCCTTGCTCCCCATGCCACTGGAGTCAAGCTAGCCTGGCTGATGAAGGGTGATAGGGTCCCAGGATGCTTGTTTCCAGTCCAGGATGGACCTGGCTTGGCAGTTCGGGCTGGACTGTTCCCATGTGGAGCAGGGTCAAGACTGATTTGCATATGGCGGGTCCAAACTGGAAGCGCATGGGTAGAAAAAAAAACAATGGATTTAGGCCAAGATCTCTGTACTGGGGTGAATGTTTGCCATTGTTCAGCATACCGCCCCTCACTTGCTCTTTTTGCACATTTAGAAAGTGGGCATTTTTCTTCTTTAACCATTCTGTGCCTCTGCCTTTCTGTGGAATACACGTTTGGGTCAAGATGACAGTTGAGCTGGTTGTGAATTCACTCCAGACAATCACACAGAGGGACCCGAGGTGTGCCCTGTATATCCCCATGAGTCTTCCAAGGTTAGAGTAGTGAGAGGAGTGAAACTTGCACCTGAATAGGTCTGTGCTTGTCCTTACACAATACAGTCTCCAGCCCCCCAGAGTGTTTCTGGGACCAGGGCAGGAAAGGCAGGGTCTTGTGCACTACAAATACTTTCCTTTGAAGTTTGCCTACCTCAAAGACAGAAATGAGCATTAGTATTGAACCCAAAACCCCAGACTTTTAGAACACTTCTGGATCAAGAGGAGTCTCTGCCAAGGAGAAGAGAGAAAGAGCCGTGAGGCGGGGTACTGCCCCTTTGCTGTGTGTGCTGTGCTGATTTGGCCTGCAGTTGCTGCTTCCGCTTTGGAGAGGACGAAGGCTGGACTTTGATCTGTATCCTGCTTGTGAAGTTTTTATAAGGCTTGGACTGAGCTTGCCTCCTGTTAAGAAGTCCCAGGGACATCAAAGACTTCACCTGCCAGTCCCTGAGTTCTCTTCCCGAGGATCCTGACTTGCCACAATGTACCTACTCAAGTTCCTGTGCCCTGTAGGGTGAAATCTGGTATAAAACAAGAAGAAACAGGCACATTGACTCCGGACCACTCCAGAACCGGCACCACTGCTTGACTCAGTGTCGCTACCTGCACTCGAAGCTGAGGTCCCTGCTAAAGTGTGACAACTTTGGCCGACACCGCAGGCCCGAAACCACTGTAGTGCTTCTGAAGTCCCGCATCATCATGAGTCCCAAGTACCATGTCACCGAAGTACGTGACACCCGACTCACAGCGGTGCCTGTGGCCCCTAGATGTGACCGCCACACCACAAAGTCACCCCATCACGTCTTGACATGCTAGACTCATTGATGCCACCGGATCGTAAGGAACCAATGCCTCACTGCCAAAGCCACCTCAACTTTGCTGTCTCTGTAAGGAACAGACGCCTCACCTCCCCTGCGTAGCAGTACGGAACCAATGCTGCACCGGCTCCAGTGACACCTCACTTCCCCGACTCGTCTTTGACTCTGCCTCATTTCTAGGGTACTGTACCTGGGGTCTGTGTGACTCTGTGACCGGCACCACACTCCCTGATGAGTGGTGTCGGACTGTTGGGAACAACACCAGTTGGAACTTGTGTGTTTCTAAGCACTTTACTGGTATTTAATCTTTTAAAATTCATATATTTGGTTGTGTATGTTGGATTGTTGTTGTTTTGGCCTTGTTTTACTTAGATAAATAATGACTATTTTTCGATTTCAGTTCAGACTGGCTCATATGGTCAGAGAACTTCTATTCCATCAACAAGGGGCGTAAGACAGGGATGTATCTTAGCGCCATTTCTTTTTCTGATATATATCAATGGGCTTTACGATTCGCTGGTAAAACATGGAAAGGATGTACCGAAGATGGGCCAGAGACCGATTCCAGTTTTGTTATATGCTGATGATGCAGTGTTAATCGCCTGTACTGCAAATGGCTTACAGGGACTTTTGGACCTATTTTATAATTTCATGTTGAACCTTGATCTGAAAGTAAACTACCCTAAGACTTTTGTTATGACATGTGGCCCACGTAATACAAAGTCTAAACAATTCATTATGGGAGGACATACTTTAAATAAGATAAACAATTTCTGTTATTTAGGTATGTACATGAGTTCCTCTTTGTCCTGGAAGACACACAATAATTTTAAGTTCCAACAGTTGACTAGGAACAACGAAGCGATTTTTCGCTTTACCAGTAAATTAGGTCACAGACTCCTCGCACAGATGAAAACACTCTATAATTCCAAGTGTGCTGCAGCAGTCTTATACGGGGCAGGAGTTTGGGGCTACAATAAAATACCCTCTCTCCAAAGGGTCGAAAATAAATTCTTGCGTAGACTACTGACGGTTCTAAAATGTATAGCAAACATCATCAGCCATGAGGAAATTGGTCAACGCTTTCTGGAGGACAGGGTCTCTATTGCTCCTCTACTGTTCTGGATTAGATGCTGGCTGAATCCTGCGGCGAAACTTGTCCAAGACTGTATCTCTGATTGTTTACAATTGGACAATTCAAATAGGATCCCCTGGCTTGCGTTTCTGCGAAACTCCTTTGAGAAGCTAGGGCTTAGGTATATGTTCGAGGAACCTCATCTATTAACTACAAACTCTAGGTCTGTCCTGAAGTCATTTTATTGCAAGCATATATCAGAGTTGAGATTTTATAGCTCTCTGAATTTGAAAACTTTTGACTCATACACCCGGATTATAACTGTTCCAAGTCTTGAACCTTATTTGATCTGGTTTTCTAGTTCTAAAAAATCCTTTCTCTTAACTTTTTTTAGATTTAATTTGATTCATTTTAAGGTAGCCTTTCCCGAACCATGTATCTGGAAAAAGGATCTACCACCCTGTCCCTGTGATTCCAAGTCAAAGCAGAACACTTTACATTTTTTTCTCTTTTGATCTTTATATGCTGCTCCTAGAAAGACTTTTATCTTACCCATTTTATGTAATCTTAGACCTATCCACTATAAGGAAGCTTTATTATATTTTCAGAGACTGTCAGACATTCAAACCTGTCACCATGTATTACATTTTGTTACAGTTTCTTTAAGTATTAGGAAACGGTCTATTTTATTCTAATCTTTATATGTTTGTGAGAGATTTCTATTTTGAGACAATATCTGTAAATTTGTGCTTTGCGATTTTTAGTTATGTTATAGTATATTTATTTGTTACATGCCCAGGGGATTTAGATCGGATGTTTACACAGTGCTTTTAGAACTTGTTTTATAGCTTTTATTGTGTTTTAGAATATTTATAGATTCATAATATGTGTTTTTTGTATGCACTTTTATGGCAATTGCCGAATAAAGTTCTTTGACTGACTGACTGACTGACTGACTATTTTTCTAAACTGGTGTGACCTGCATTTGTAGTGTTTTCACTGTGTTACTGTGTGTGGGTACAAATACTTAACACATTGCCTCTGGGATAAGCCTGACTGATTGTGCCAAGCTAACAAGGGGATGGTAAGGGGTTATCTTAGGAGGGTGACTCCTTTACCCTGACTATAGTGAGGGTCCCTACTTGGACAGGGTGTAAACTGACTGCCAACTAGAGACCCCATTTCTAACAAGCATCAGGCATCTTAGGTGAAGAATCTATCAATGGTCCTTACTGAACTAGTGTACATTTGCTCACTTCTATACTACAGCTCAGCAAGTACTATTGAATGAGGGAGGAAGTGGGTGTTACTGTTGCTCCACTCTCTAACCTCCTTCTTAGGAATGCTATCTCTTAAGAGGCCACCAAAGTTGTATGCTCAAAAAAGTTATCAGCACCTTCTTTCCAGATGCGTTGGAGAGTGACACATTCCACCGGGTTTGCCCACTGCTTTTAAAAACAGGAAGGCAACAGTGTTGATATTAAAGACCATATTGCTGTTGCAGAGTACAAAGCACACAATTTACAGCAGTACTGAAGAAACTGTATGGTATTTAGGTGCTTCCACTTTGGCTTAGCCACAAACCCCAATTGTAACCATTCCACAGAATATATTAAAATTAAATTGCTTCAACTTCAACCTGGTCGGATGTGGAGATATTCCATATAACCTTCTCACTTTCACCTTTAACATTCACCTGTACTTGTTCACTTTCCATCGCAAATGATGGCTTTAATTTACATCATCTTGTCTTTGAATTCTTTGTTCTTCTACAATGATTACACGCGGGAAGACTTCCAGTTCTCAACCATCTTGAACAAAGCTTCACAACCTTCTCTTCCCCATGCAAGCACCTAAAGGTCCTCTGGTTTCACAGTCGCAAAGGCAACCACGGAGACAAAAGGTAATACTGATGCACATCCAGAGAGCTGTACACAGCACAAACACATAGGCACACTAATACACCTGTTAGTTTGTGCAGACACAGATTCTCATCTTCACACGCCTGGTCGAGGCATACTATACAAATAGAAATAGACACTCGAGCACATATCCATGCACACATGAGCACATAGACCTAAACATAAAAAGACATGGAGGGAGATGGAAATTTTCAGAAGTGTCATCAATCGCCTTCACATTAAGAAAGGCATAAACACACACATACACACGTCCAGAGAACAGCCGTGAGCTGAGGATGATGCACAGGAGGCCCTGCTGCATCATCCTCTAAGAGGAGGAAGGTAAATCACCCCACAGCCACGGGTAAGGATTTATAAAGTTATAAATACTGTTTGATGGAAAAGACATGAAGAGATGGCCTGTGAATCTCACACTGCGGCAAGAATAAGGGAGTCTCTCCATTGTTGGGGCATCACAGGCAGGGCTGACGTTATTGTGCTAACTTCCTCAGGTACTGTGGAGCATATAAGGGCAAAGACAGATTTCAGAAGGCAGGAAAGGCCAAAGTAATATTATGTGACTGTCCATCATGTTTTGTGGTCAAGCAGTCGGGCAGAGGCTTATAGCAGAAGAAACTGTAATTCACTGTAATGCCATAAAATATATTAGCTATTGTATGGTGTATTGCAGTGCAATAAAACATGACATATAAGAAAATGTAAACATCACTTATATGCTATTTTTTTAGAACAAGACATAGAGACAGAAAAAGGATGCTTTACCTCGCTATAGGGGAAAAATATCGCTTTCCACCCCCAGCTCACTGGTTATAATACTCAGAGTCGAATGGTTGAGTAAACAATGGGACAAATGCTTTCATCATCACCAAAAGATTATTTTTATGCAGTCAGAAGCCACAAGTGGGCATAGAGTTCAATGGCATTTGCAAACGTCAATTTTCCCCGATATCTAGTTCTGGGGATAATCCTTGCACCCTGCAGGGTCTCAGGAATAAGACTGGCTTCTGTTTTCTCTTCCAGACACAGAGGGCCCCTACTCTTCTCCATGGCTTTGTCATCATGTTGGGGACACATTGCGTAGAATGTTTCTTCAGGTTCTGGGCATTCCTGCCAAGTGATTGACTGGTTCTCCATCAATGGGTTCTAACAAATGTACAGTGTTGCTACTCACCACTCCCTCTTATATGTACCTGTACCCCAAAACATTCCGGGACCGCCATTGAGTGGTTTGTGTGCAGTACAAAAAAATAAGAAAAAAGAGAAAATAAAGTAAATTAAATGCTTTGCCACCACTCAAGTGCCCTGCATAACCTTACATGTTTACCACTGGACAAGAACAGGTGATAAACATTCTCAGTGTCAGAGTGGTTGGTGGTGAGCATCATCCTAATGGGACATCTTAATACCACCTACCACACTGCAGCTCTAACCAGAGACGTGACCCGTAATGAGATTTCTATCCCTTCATGGATCATGAGTCGCAGTGTGAGGTGGAGCAGCAGGAAGGTATTTGATGAAGTACTTCTATCACCTTCAGCAGTTTCTCAACTACCTCACATCTATTTGTATAGGCACTTTCAAGAGACATTTTCTGCTCCAACCAGTCTACTGCCAGGCTCAAGTGTCATTTAACTTAGGTTTTGCCCTCAGGTGAAATTTATGTGTGAGATACTGATAATGGAATTTCCTGCGATACACGTATTTGAATGAAATTTTCGTATTTCACAAAAAAAAATATTTTAATCCTTCTCTGTTCTTCATTCAACATTTCAAAACAACACAATATGTGGCACAAAACTAATAAGCCTTTAACTGTGACAAAAATGAAAGTGTTTGGACAAACTGTCAAGCCCAAAATATTGAGTGGACAAAATATTCTGTCAAGAATATCGACAACAAAAATAGTCTGAAGGTAAGATTATATAGATAAGCAACGTTTTACTATATATATATATATATATATATATATATATATATATATATATATATATATATGTATATAACCACATATATGTACCTTCTCAATATATATATACGTTCAAGGCATGTAAGTGTTGATTTAAGAATGGTAAAAAAATCAACACTTACCTATTCACACTTACCTTCTTAATATTCTGGTCCTCAATAATTTTGACACAATATTCTGTCCACATGATATTTTTATCATTGATATTCTATCAGACAACTAAAATGGAAACAAACTTATAAACTCTGTTTTGAAATTAAACTATCTTATAATTTGGTATTTTAGTTTTGTTTGACAGTTGTAGAAGCCCCAACATTTACAGGAAAAACACTATCTCACATGAGCAATTTACTAAGGTTCCCACAAGTGAGAGTATGGGATTAACCCTTCTCAGGGTCATTAAATATATCAGGAGCAACCTTGACTCGAGGCAGAAAGTGGTGACTATCTTATTAGACCTCTCTACCGCTTGCGTCACTGTGTCTCACAAGACCCTTTAACAAAGATTGGAGCAGGTGGGTATTACAGGCTGTTTTGAAATGACTCTGTTGCTATCTAACTGATAGATAACAGGCAGTATTCCTCTCTCCCTTCACCTCCCAGTTTAGAGCCATAAGCTGTAGTGTTCCTCCAGGATCATCATTAAGTCCAACCCTTTTTCATATCTATCCGGTCCTGCTAGCTTTAACTGCACAAAGTTGGGGTATGAATATCGTCTCATACGCTGACTATACCCAACTTATGTTTGTCTTTCAACACCTCAACGAAACTGTAACAGAAGATTTTCAGGGCTGCTTTTCATTCATTGCTTAATCGTTGCACAACAGCTGTCTTTAACTCAGTTCCGACAAATCAGAAATGTTGATGTTTGGTTCTTTCTCCCCTATTGACACCCTGAGCCTCTGGCCCTCTGATTTGGGGCCTGCTCCCACTCCTTCCTCAGTGGCCAGAAATCTGGGGGATGTGATGGACACGGCCCTTTCCTTCAAACCCCATGTCAAGGCCACTGCTGCTACCTGCGTTTGTTTGCTTAAATCCTTAAGGAAGGTCTTCAAATATCGTCCCCTAGATACTTGCAAGGGGATTGTATATATGCAAACCACCTCCAGGTTGGACTATGCCAGATCCCCAAATCCTGCTATCTCGACTTCAGTGCATACAAAATGCTGCAGCCACGCTCATTTTGAAATCCCCAAACATCATTCTATTAGACAAGGACTAAAAGATCTTCATTGGCTACCAATTAAACCTAGGATCAAATTCAAAACTCTTACAATCACACACAGAGCACTTCACCATAAGAGTTCGAGCTACATACAAGATAAGCTCAAACCTCATTCTCCTACAAGGGCTCTTCACTTCCCCAAACACAACTTACTATACATTCCTAAATATCGTAAAGCCAGATCTGAAGGTAGCTCTTTCTCCTTTCTGTACCAACTTACTGGAATGCTCTCCCATCCTTCCTTCACTCCATTTCGAGTGAAAGTCTGCTCAAGGCTCAGTTGAAGACATTCCAATCCAACCTGGCTTACAAAAGCACCAGGACCCTTCTGTTGAAACAGCAGTTGCACTTTACAAATATCTTTTCATTCATAACCAACTATTCAGCTGCCTACCGAGGAGACTCCAGCTTCTTTTAAAGACTATAACCCTTAAGAGGTGGAAGTTCTACCATCAAACTGTAAAGAACCTGACTAGTAAATGTCATCGTGGGCAATCAGGTGTGATAGGACCTTCTCAAGTGCCATCTACTGCCTGCCGCTAGCTACTCTTAGGCCCATATTTATACTTTTTTAGCGCCACATTTGCGCCGCTTTTTGATGCAAAAACAGCGCAAACTTACAAAATACAATTGTATTTTGAAGTTTGTGCCGTTTTTGCGTCAAAAAATGACACAAATGTGGCACTAAAAAAGTATAAATATGGGCCTTAATGTCTTATGGGGCCTTCATTAGCCATGTTAATGACTAATGCAGTTGATGGAGATCCCCTATTCCTGTAGTCTTGGTACCTGCTCTGCTCTCCTTGCCATTCATTAGCAGGTATTGTTTTCCCACTGCCATTTATGGCCGCAAAAGCCACCCTCTTTGCCTCGCCCTCTTTTTTTCAATGTTGCAAAGTTTTTGGTAAAGGTTGCAAAGTTTTAAAAATGTAAGCAAATTTGCGAGGCAAAAGTCTTAGTAACTTTCTGTACTGTCAGTACACACCCATTATTTTAATCATTACAATTTAACTCCCATTGTTTCCCCTTGATCACTACCTTGACCGACCACTGCCTCGACTAACTGTTGTTTTGCCTTTATCATTACTTTGACCTGACCATTTTGTAGACTGCTCATTTCTTTAACATACCTCTTGTATGTAAATTAGACAAAATAATTTTAATTGGAATAGCAATTTCGCCTAAAGAAGGTAATAGTGCCTTAGCAAGTGTCAAAATAATAATGGTCAGCCAAGAAGTTGGGGGCGAAGTTGGGGGAGATTTTGTCATGGGCTTTGAGCACTTACATTAGAAGTGAAATATAAGTGCAGATATTTTGAGGATCTTGTTACAGATGATGGCTTTTAAATGAGTTTCAATGGAACTCTGCAGCCGCCCTCAGCAGGCTGCCAACATCTTCATCCACAGAGAGCCGAGCAGCTGCCGAGGTCACCTGGCCTTCAAAATTAGAATATATTTTAATGAGGCACTCGCATAAAGAAAAGAGTGCATTATCATGTGTTAGAATACTTTGTCCTACATGCTGCATTCAGGCAGGTGATGTGCTTTCTGACGACCAGACGTTGCACAGCAATGTGGGAATAATGCTATGCACATGAGCTGTAGCCCACCTGTTGCCACAGAGGAGGTTTACCATGACTATCCAAGTACCCTTGCTGTTTTACTGAATATGTCCTTTTTAGCAGTGGTTGTTGCCAGAAATAGACTGACCATCAGCAGAGATGTCCATTACAGGTGCTAAAGAAAAGTATCCATACCACATTTTCAGAATTAATACCTACTATATAAGTTCCCACTTATATTTAATATATGCCTTTTTGAAGAGCGAATACCTTCAAGTTTGTGAAAAATACGCCTCTCTAGGTCCTTTGCTAGACACTACTAGCCTAGAAGGAAATAAAGAAATATAGAGATGAGTTGTGGCTTCGACTGACATGTGTGGTAAATAGGGCAGGACAGAGTCACCAAATGTTAGGATTGCCTGTCGTATCCGTGTAGCTGCCCCAACCCGAGCTCTCCTTCCAGAGTTGTCAAGTTTCCCAGATCTTCTGTTCACTGAACAAATTGGAGAACCCTGGATGCTTTGATTTGAGAAAACATATTCCATCCCGTGATCTGGATTTGGTACTACAGGTGACAGATTCCTACACTGCCTGCAGTGAATATCTGCAGATCCTCACAGGACATAGCATGAAATACAACAAACGATGATGCTGTCCCATTGCTGCATCCTGCAATGTGAGATGTCTCAGAACCAATCAAGCTGCATGAAATACAACAGAAACTAGTTTCCTGTGCTTTGTGATCCAGCTGTGCTCCTCAAAAAACAGCATGAGTTACGGTAAAGACCACTTCCCCTGCACTGTGAGCACTTACAGAACCTCGCAGACACTGCTTACCTCTACACTGTGAGATATGCCAGAACCAGACAAGCTGACAGAAATGCAACAGTGTCCAGGGATAGGTTGCAGTATTGATAGAATATGAAGAAGACATCCCTTCCCCTTGTAGTCCTGCCATCTATGAAGCTATAGAAATGTACAGAGTAAAGTTGATAAACCTCTTTGTTTCTCACTGTATCAAAAGTTTGCAGGGTTTCCCTAAGAATTTTTTGTGAGATAGTTCTGCTAAAATGGGGTCTTAAGGAGTTTTTTCTCTTGCATTTAGAAGCTTTGCACAGCTCTCATTGTATGATTGTGCATCCATAAGGGCATGTACGCTGACATTGAAGACAGACCTGTGTTCTACATGTTAGGCATGTATAAATGTAATTTCGTTATGATTTTTCAACTAAAGTGTCTCTTCCTAAGGATCAAGGCACTGTCATGTTATGATCTATAATAAATATATTTATTTAACAGTTTTTATAGCACGTCTGCACCCATGGTTACAGCATTTTACATGACACTATATATAGACCAGATATGACAATAAGAAAGAAGGAAGCATAATAATGTAAATGACATCACATAAAGGTATTTTAAATGTAATTTTGAAACTAGAGCCCACCTGGTAGGATTTGGGTGAATGCATTCAGGGGGCTGGAATAAGTTTTAAATGGATTTGGATTAGCTCAGATATTGACATAACGCATGGGTCTTACATTGCTTTCTGAATGCATACGACCTCTGATGCATAGACCACACTGAGATCTCAGTTGCTGTTCCCTTCTGTCAAAAACAGACAACAACTTTGAAAAGGTATGCTTAGAATTTACTGCAGCGCTAGCACCACAGATGAATTCCCCACACTACACACCATAGCTACCTTTTCTGACCATATGTTTCTGCCAAACTCAGTGATAGAACACTACCTTTGGCCAAAAGGACATGAAAATGTGGCAGACAGTTGGGTGGGTCATGATCCATAGTGCCTCATTAAGAGTTACCCACTCCATCAGAATTGCGACATGTGTTGGAAGACCATGGATCTGTTTTGTTTCACCCAGAGATTGGCTGCTGAAGGCAGACAGAATCTTATGATAAAATCCAAGGAGGAATGAGGAATTATGTTGTGGAATTAGACCTGAAATTACTCGTTCAACTGCTAATTTCTCAATACTCGTACTGAGAGCTTAAATGGAGTACCACACATATGTCACTCATCTCAAGTCAGGTTTATAGAGGCCATGCTGGTCATTAGATCCTGGAAATAGGACCACGTTGCTCTTAACTTGTTTTCACTGAAGTGTCTTCCAATGGAGGACAACAATTTACTTCAATTGGCCTGTATTATAAGTGTAGATATGTTCTCTGCTCCAAGTTATCTTCCACCTAAATTGGTTAGCTCAGAATTAATAGCAACATATAGGGATGTTGACAATATGACATATAATCCGGTCTACCTGAATTTACTAAAGCAGGGCAAGAAGGAAAGACATATCAGACTGATTAATAGATAGTGTATCTGTGATGTCTTTTTCTTTCATTCTTTCCTGAAAACATGCAGCAGGTTGCCTCTTTTTAGATCAAGTTGGAAGAGAAGTAAACAAATGTATCATTTATTTGTCATTAGCTTAAAATAAAAAATGATTAGAGTGAAGGCTCCATGTGAAATAGGTACACAGATGTATGCCCATCGTCTGGATTCAATGCAGCAGGCAGAGCTGACAATCTCTCAGGAATATAATCTTTCAGAGAAGAACGATGCATTTCTCTTATCCCCAACTAAAGAGTGGCACTCCAGGAAGGAGTCAAAAAACATGTAGGATTAAACTTGGTGATTTATAATAAGTCATCTAAAGAAGAAAGATATCACAGACAACTTGATTATGTATTGCAAAGTCCACAAACACCGGTGGGACTCTAAGAACAGCATAGCATAAAGGGTTCCTCGGATCATTGGCTGGTCAGGTTTGCTAAAAATCAGTCTTTTTAAAATGTTCTATCTCTGCTTTCAGCTGTGTTACTTCAGAGGAAATGACGGAGTGACTATGCTTCCATGTCTGGTATTCTGTCGGCGGACTGACTAGCTACCTATGGAAGTGGAGGTCCTCATTCAGATGGTTTATTTTTACTCTGCTGAAGTAACCTTTTTCAAGAAAATCCTGATGATGATTTATAAATCGGGATCAGCAGTGTAGCTTCACTCACATGTTGGGAGGAAAGATCCGAAGCTATTGCTATGGATTAATTTAATAAATAAATATATAGTACAATGTTGTTTTGAATGTTTAAAGGTCCGTCTGCCTAATACGCCTAGCTTTAATCATAAAAGACAGCTCCTCAAGCTCAGCTTTAATATTTCCAAGGGGGGGGGTTCCTTTTTGCAAAATGATGAAATCAGCAGTGACTATGTGCGACATTGTCTGCAAATCCATACCGACTATTGTTTGATTTCCGGGGGCCCATCCATCCAGAGCCACATTCGTGCTTGAAAATTTGATTTTTGCAATAAAGTATTGTATCTCTATAATTATGTGTTCATTATACGAAGTCTGTAAAGTAGTATTAACTTAAAAAGTGATCGTCGTTTTACTCTCACAGTTTGTGGTACTTTATATCTTAATGTATCTTTTACTGATATTTCACAGTTTTTGTTACTTACTGCTATTGCTTAGCAGCCTTAATAAGGGGACTGCAGTATAGCGCTTTGTTGGAAATTGATTTTGATGATCTGTTTTTTATTTAGATGCTTGTGTTTTTTATAGTTGTTTACTTATAACTACCAACCAACTGCGGTCTGCTATTCTAGATTCAATATGAGTCTGTTATTTATGTGAATTATATGAGGGGCATATAGTTTGCAGTTCTGGGCAACACTATTAGTTGGGGAAACTTTAGTGAGTACTTCAGCTAACAATATTTTTAAAAATCTTTTCTTTAAATCTGAGCTTTGTAGTTGGGCCTGATTACATCCCAGCTTCACTAATACACATGCATCTTACTACAGCACCCCTTCAGGAATGCATCACTCCCACCCATGATCGAAGCATACTCCAGTCCATTCCAGTGGAGATCAAGCTCTTACAGATACTAGCTAGCACACAGCACTTACCGGGCACTCGAACGGCAGGGGGGAAGGGTGGGGAGGGAGGGGGAAGCTTCGACTCTTTCAAGGGAAAACTCATAAGTTGATAGCAGCTTGTGGGCCGCAATATTACCCAATGGAAATTTTTCACTCCTTACCATATTAACAGACATAGGGGAAGTAGCACATGAAAATGTCAATTCGGGAGTCCACTGATGAAGAAACCCCGAGCAAAAAGATACAATGCCTACAAGGAATGCTATAATTAACCAATACTACATCTTGTCATTCTACTTGAGAGGGATGTTCGACATGTTGTAATGTTTGTCTTTTAACCTGTACCAAAACCCAATAAAATGTTTTTTTTTTTTTTAAATCACAGCTTCACTGATACAGAACAACTCCTAGTGGCAAGCAGTTCAACTGTGTCTCCATTTTAGTAAATAAGGTCCTTAAAACTGGAACAGTTCTAGAAAACTAGCTCGGCAAAAACAAAAACGATTTGTAATAAAGGCTCAAGGGCACATATTAGCATTCTTCAGTGTATTTTACTATTGTACGTTATCAACGAAAACGTACTCTGGAATTGATAAATGCCCGCTCCGAGGTTCTGAAGATAGTTCCTATTGCATAAACACAAGAGCATCATAACCAAATGTTTGTACCATGGCCCCCTGTGTGACATTGTAGGGAGTCACTGGAAGGGCCACATCGAAGGCAGAAGAGCTTACTTTTTGGATTTCAGACTGGCCTTTGTCCTAGTGGACAGAGAAGTCGAGTGTAGAAATTAGGGAGTTGAAAGAACCCACCTGGGCTCCTACCAACACTACTATTGAACACAGACAATTAGGCTGAAGTCGAAGTCTCAAGAAACGGCAGGGATACTGACAAGATCAATGCAGGAAATTAATTTAAGTGGACTGCTCATAAGCCCCAGCTCTTTGTGCTTCTAGAAGCTGTGTCCAGTCCGATAGATACATCTCCTTTTTTTTCTCTATAGAAAGGGAAGCCACATCCTAGCACTCTGCAACATTCCAATGATGGAGATTTGTCAATCCCTATTTTGGTTACTGAGAATATTTTTGGCCTTCAAAGATTATTGTCACATTGATGCATTGACGATAAATGGTCACAAACTAAAATAAATATGGCTTTGGAAAACAGATGGTAACAAGTTCATAAACGTCTTTAGGAAATAAGATGGACTTGAAGACTGGTTTAGATATTTAGGCCCTGACAAGAGTTGGGGTCTTACGACCTCCACACTCACGGTGGCAGCTAGACCGCAGCCATAGTGGCGGTCCGACCCCCACATTACGACAATGGCGAAGCCACTATGGTCCGATCGCCAGCACCGCTAGGTTGCTGCCAGTTGAGAGCCTGGAGGTCTCGGCAGTTGTAATCCACCAGGGCCACACTGCAAGCAGCGCTGCCCTCTGTATTATGAGTCCCCTTTCTGGCAGCCTTTGCATGGCAGTCGGACTACCATGCAAAGGCTGGAGGAAAGGGGGTGTCGAGTCCCCATGGACAGCCTGTTGCACTTTCACTGGCCGAATTACGGGCAGTGAAAAGAGTGACGGGTGCGATGCACTGCAACATTGCCGCCAACTCAATTATTAGCTGGCGTCAATGTTGTGATGAGTTTCCTGCTGCGCCGGCAGGAGGAAATGCTGTTTCTGCCACCGGCCCAGCGGGAAACTTGTAGTAGGGCCCACGGAGGGATGGCTGCACAGGCGGTCATCCCGACATGGGACTTTGGCGGGCGGCCTTGGCCGTCTGCCAAAGTCATGCTAAGCCCCTTAGTAATTTTATTTAGTCACCTACTACTATACTCTGCCCTTTGGTAAATAATACAACTTAATGTTTTGTGTGCATTTGAAGGAACTGTGAAATTTAACCTTGGATAAATTGGCTTATCACTTATTCTTCCAATCGCGGCACTCCGTGGAAAGATAGAACCACTGGCTCTGCATGAGAGTGAGCAAATGATGCTTAATCCCTAAGTGCATTTTTGGGATTTAGAAGGATAGTGCTGAACAGGGCATTATCCCTCCTAAACTCAATAATGGGACGTGCGCTAAAACTGAAATTGGGTCGGTGCTCCTGGGATCTATCGACTAAAACATATGTATCGACTTTTTGAGAGGACACAATGAAGACACCAAAGATAAATTATCAGCTCAATGTTCCAAAAATACTGAGGGGGGGGGACATAAGTTTTCACAGAATCCAACTGTGGCCCCTAAATGAAGTGATACACCTGATTAGTTTATCTAGGGGAAAATTCTCTAGAAGATGGTTCTTATGAAAGAAATAAAGAGCCTTAACCAGCACCGAGATCATGTGTATGTAAAAATAAAAGACCTCAGTTGCGATTACCCACAATTGTTGAGATATTCCTGATGTTTTTATCTGTTTTCTCTCGAAATCCCAGATATTAAACGGCGAATAGAAAACTTGAAATGCAGTCGGCTTTTCTGAAGTGTCAAAGTAAAGGTTTTTGGAGAGAATAAATTGCTAAGGTTGGGAAAGGTTTGTGCTCAATGAATGTGAAGCACTCTGTTCAATATTTGCTTCTAATGTAACTGCCCTTTATTTTAACATTGTTTGTATTTATGTGTTATTTGTTCTTACAGTATAAAATATGTAACAAGAACAATGCTTTAAATCTTTTACTGCAAATGAAGTGTAACAATATTGCTGCCAGGTTACAAAAAATGTTATTATCGTTGAGAAATAAGAAATGTCATACTTTGATATGAATTTTGTATTGAATTGAAATGTACTATAATGTTATTGCTGTTGGGATTTTTATGGAGTTTAGCGGAAATACCCATGCATTTTAACTGAAAAAAGTTGTAAAAAGAGGCGAATCCTTCAGGAAGCTTTCTTTAGGAGTACTCCCAACTCATGGAATTCCATCCCGGCCACCATCAGAACAAATCCCTCATAGGAAGTTTTCCAAAGTGACAGAAACTTCTGCTGCTCCTAATTTACCCTCTTGATCCTCAACCATGAATCATCCATATAAGAGAAACTGAGGGCCAGGTTTAGAGATTTAAGTTTGGTTACAGAGTTTGGCGGACAGTTCACTCTATTCCAAATGTGATGGATATCCCTTCTGCCTTATTCTACAGGGTTGCTATATCCTAAGGCACTTGCTGTAAGGCGGCTGGGTTATCCATCACGGTTGTGATGGAGTACCCGTCTGCTGAACTCGAAATCAGGCCCTGTGTCTATTATCACTCTGGGACTATGAAGAGGTTTATTATATTTTAACCACATTCCTTTTATTTCTATCCCCCTGGACTGCACATTTCATGTAATTATGCCTCTGCTTCCTTGTTTTTTCCAGTAATTTGGCTTCTTGTGAGCCTGTGTCTCGTAACTGTGTGTCTGAATTCGCAAAATTGCCACTCTAATTCTGTAAAGCGCTCTGCTACCCACCATGGATCTAGTTCATGCCATATAAAATCACAAATAAATAAATACATCGCTTGTTTCACTTCCCAACGTGGCATCATGCTGCTAATCAGAGAAAATGCGCTGCCAGTGGCGGCCCGTCCTTTAGGGCGGAGGGGCCACGCCCCCCCACCTTTTGCCCCTCATGAAGAGTGTCCTTCAGGCTGAACAAAGGCCAGCCTGACAGACACTCTCCATGTTCAGCTCAGGCAGCCAGGAGCAGAGCTGCACGATTTGCGCAAACTCCTGGCTGCCTAAGCTGAACTTTGCTGGGCTGAGGAGGTCACAGCTCCTATGTGCGTGACCTCCTTGGCTCAGCAAAGGTGCCTCGATGCCCTCTCCTGGGTGATGAGGAAAGCGTCACCCATTGACACTCTCCCTGGGCGCTTCAGGTTTAAGCTCTGAAGCGCCAAGGGCGAGTTTCAATCAGTGACACTTCGTCACAGAGTGGGGTGGGGTCAGCAGTCTCACTGACCCCATCCCACTCTGTGACGAGGCTGGGACTGCTGCCTTCCCTCATTGGCTGACCTAGGGTCAGCCATTGAGGGATGGCAGCAGTCCCAACCCTCCTGGAATGGAACCTGGAGGCTGAAGGTAAGTGTGTGTGTGTGTGTATGTGTGTGATGTTTTAAATTGAATGTTTGGTGCGCGCGTGCATGCTTGAGTGTTATGAGTGTTGTTAATGGACGTGCGTGCGTGTGTGTGCGTGAAAGAATGAGTGTGTGCGATCTTTTAAAATTAATGTTTGGTGCATGCGTGCATGTTTGAATAGTATGAGTGTTGTTAATGGATGTGTGTGCGTGCGTGCGTGTCTGTGTGTGAAAGAATGAGTGTGTGTGTGTGTGTGTGTGTGTATACTGCCCGCCCCCCTCCCTCCTAAAGCTGCCGGCCGCCACTGTGCGCTGCTGCAAACTTTTGCCTCCACAGCATTGATGAGCATGGTCTGTGGGTTGGACTGGAGTTTAGGAGGATTGAGGTGGAGAGATAATCGGCCTGTTGTTCAAGACAGCCTGAAAGAGATGGCTATTGAACCAGAGCAGATTATGCTGACTTCAGTGTCCCTCACTAGCCGTGTGGAGGGGGCCACAGCAGAGAAAGCAATGTCGCGTAGCACCGCACCGATAAGCAAATCCCACTAAATCCTCTCAATTTATTTCCTTGGCTGGCAGAAATTACACATTATTTAGGAACTCAAAAGGCAAAAAAAGCCTCTGGGAATCTAGATTGGCAGTTTATTGATTCTTATACAAAGTCTCTTGTGTAATTATACATTTGAAAGGGGCTCGGTGGCCAACTTCGTCTAAGTTGCTGGTGGGTGCTATTGATAAATATTGTAAGCCTCTTGGAGGATAAGCTGAATTTTGAGTGGTCAGCTAGGGATTTCTCTCTGACTTGAGAAATCGGTTTCTGACCAAAATGTTTCTTCTCCGCTTTTTGGAAAATAGTGAGTAAAGTTATAAGAATAAAATGACTGTTATGACCGTATTATACATTCTTTCCTCAGGACGTAAAGTAGTGCAAAGTCCCTTGCCCTTTGCATTTTCTGTCATGCATCCAATACATTAGTACTATTGAAAGAGCTAGAGAAATACTGAGCAATTTTCTGAAGGAGTAATATATGATCAAGTTTATCCCAGTCTAAGGCATTCAGTTACAAAACATCTATTAAAGAAAGCCAAAATTAAAAAAACATTGAAATGCACCAGTGGAGAGCATAAAGACAATAACTACACTCCATTGCAATAAGTGGGCTGTGGGGGCATTTGTTACGCCACTGGAAGACAGCAGTACTACTGACGTTACTAACTTTCCCCTGTGCTACCGGTAGTATTACCACTTACCATAACTAGATGTCCCTTGTGCTACTGGTTGCGGTTCCTCTGACCAAGACTAAATATCCTTTCTGTTACTGGCAGCGTTCACATTTCCGGTGACCATCATTAGATGCCCCTTTAGTTTGAGACATAGTGTTGTAGTACTTTCGAAGTTTTTAAATGTTCCTCTAGGTCTGTTAGATATAGAAGTGTGTTTGCTGTGCCACTGACAATACCGTGTATTGAGTGACATCATATGTAGCAAAAAGCCAATCTTATTCTTGATATGCTCTTAAATACTCAATTTGATGTGTCATATGTCAATAATATGCTAATATATTCACTAAATTGCACAACATCTTTGCTGTGAGATGGCCTCCAAATTCCCACATGCCTCTGTTCACTGGAAGCGCTGTGTGTTCTTTGGAGGCGGGGCAGGAGCCCTTTAAAACTCGTTCGCGCTCCCGCCGTCGCGGGAAGCGCTGTGTGTTCTTTGGAGGCGGGGCAGGAGCCCTTTAAAACTCGTTCGCGCTCCCGCCGTCGCGGGAAGCGCTGTGTGTTCTTTGGAGGCGGGGCAGGAGCCCTTTAAAACTCGTTCGCGCTCCCGCCGTCGCGGGAAGCGCTGTGTGTTCTTTGGAGGCGGGGCAGGAGCCCTTTAAAACTCGTTCGCGCTCCCGCAGCGCGGGACGCGCGCGGGCGGCGCCCGGGCCAAGCCCGGGCCAAGGGCGGGCCCGTCCTGCGCCCGTCAGCGGCTGACAGAGGCTGGGCTGGGCCACTCCCCTAACATCTATCTCCCAAGAAGGCCATATTGTACTCAGTCCCTTTTGTTATTTCCTACTCTGTCTCCCCAGTCAGCTGTTCCATTTAATCTGACACCTTATCATTTAACCTTGCACCTACACTAACACCAGATGGGCAAAAGGAAAGCAATAGAGGCAGGGGCCGGGGCAGTACTAAAAGCCAAGCGAAAAAGGCATAAGCATGCAGCTAGCAACTGCGTTATGGATAGAATCGACTCTCTCCTGGGCGAATGCAACGGAATACTAACTAGCCCCCAGGGTAACATTTCTATTGCAACTGGGGAGGGGCCCACTTCAACTAGCAGGAAGGAAGGTTCCATGAAAATCGCTGAGATTTTCGTGAAACGTGGGCAACAAGTTACTGACACTACAGGGGTGGGTGAAAATAGGAACGTTATCACCCATGCGGCCCCCTCCCTAGCAGAAGACCTACCACTTGCCACCAACGATTCCATCCAGCTCAGTAACCGCTTCAATCCCCTAACCAACCTCCCTGAATCACGCGACGACATCAACCCAGACACCCTGGCAGATGGGCCAGCAGCAACCAACACGCACTCTCCTCATGTAACCCCACAGCATATCGAATACATACAAGCTCTAAGGAAGGAAGTCACAGAACTCAAGCATATGGTTAACTCATTACTTGCAATAGTAAAACAGCTAACCCACGCAAATAACACGACCACCAGTAACCTTGCCCAAAATCCAATCCTATCAGGCATCACAACAAACTCGCCCAACTCCTCCGCTTCTAGCCACGCTGGCCCCCACCCTACCAAAGAAAAGACCATGAACTCCCACCAGACTCCCCTCTTCCACAATTTAGGCATAGGAAATTCACTAGACATCTATCATAATACCCTCAAACCCATGAGCAACACCGCCTCAAAATACTCTACGCAACCAGCCACTGACCAGTCCCATTTAGGTAATATAGTTCTAATGGTTAACGTTCCCAAGTTAACCACATTGGCGCGCAAGGAAGGGGTAGACTCTATCAAAAACAAGGCAATCCACTGGATTCACCATGTTAGAGGCTGCCGATCCATAATACGTGAGGACCTAATTACCGTAGTACGACAGCCAGACCCGGGAACTCACTTTGATATCCTAAAACTGACACTCAAGAACAGGACCATGGCGAACAATCTGGTGGCCCTAGACGCAAGAACAAGCCCACCTGCACACTCACGCATCCAGTTTAAACAGCCCAGGTCACCTACGCTCCACGAGGAATGCCCGAGTTACCACCCGGCAGAAAACCTATCCCCTCTTGGTAAACATGATTGACTCACAGCCCCACCTAAAATCTATGCAGGCAAACCTTGCAACCTTCCAACATCTATCACCCCCAGATCCTCCTTTTACCCCACCACTGTCTGTCCATGTCTTCACCCCCCTACCCATGACACCGCGACCATTTCCGGCTCACCGAGCAATCATGACAACGATGCTCCACCCATCTTGCAGGCACATTGCCCACCAAACCTAGAGCTGCTGTCTAGGCCCGCAAGCATCTCCTTGATCAGGACCAGGCCTGTTCCAACAGAGGAACATCACCAACCACCACAAGCCTCACGGGCAAACATTGGTATCAACCCATCTCTGCTCCCTCAGCCACATCTGCCAAACCAACCCCCGACAGCCAACTTCACAAACCCCGGGCATTTAGGCAGGACAACTCAGTCACAATCTGGGGTACGACTTGTCTCATGGAACGTGGCAGGTCTGAAATCTATTCTTCCCCTTCCATCCTTCTCCTCATTTATTGACGAACATGACATATGTCTCCTACAGGAAACATGGTCACTCGACCCACTCTTCCGAACAGGCTACTCAAATTTCCACATCCCCGCTGTGGCCAGCACGAGAGGCAGGCCCTCAGGGGGTCTGACCATCTGGATCAAAACATCGCTTAGCTGCCATATATCACAGCTACCTACCGCCTCTCCCGACCTGTTAGGCCTTCGTCTATCCTTTGGGCCTGACTCTGTGGTGAACATCTTTAATATCTACGCTCGAGGGGTCAGGGGGGGTCAAGTCTCCAAAACCCTCTGCGCCCTCGTAGCCCTCTTACAAAATTATCCCCGCCATCATAAAACCATTGTGGCTGGGGACTTCAACGTCACATTCGAACCCCTTGACTGGGACGATCTCAGGTCCACCCGCGAGGAAGATCAAGCCTGGTCTATCCCCGCCCTGTCAATTCCACCAATCAAAAGGTGGACGTCGGTTGCCATTCAGGTTAAATCATTGACCATGGAGTTTGGACTCAGGGCGCTAAATGGCAGAACTAATTCAGACACCAACGGTAGTCACACATACAACAAAACGAACCACACCAGCAGAATCGATTATTGCCTATTCGATATAAGATTATGGCCTCTAGTCATCGACATGACAATCATCGAAAGGACCGAAAGTGATCACAACCCTCTCTCTGTCCACACATTAGCCCTAGGTAACCTCCCAGCCACGTCTAACCCCGCAGCAGTAGCACCCGAGGGTATTAACCTGGCCAACAACAAAAGACACCTAAAATGGGTCAATATTGTGGCCCGGCCCGCACTCATCAATGCTGCCAACAACACCCTAAAATCCACACTAAGGGACCTAGAGGCGGGTTCTGCAACACCCCACCAGGAAATTAGCTCAATCCACACCTCCTGCTTTAGGGATATCGCAGCCCACTTCTCAGCACCCCCAGCCCACGACGACAAACGACCCAAAGCCAGGCACCGCTGGTTCAACAAAACGTGCCGGTCCCTAAACAAGCGCCTAGTTCAAGCCATTAAATCCAAGGACCCCATCGCCATCCGCGTAGCTAGGAAGTCCTATAAATCTGCAATATGCATAGCCAAGCGTGATCAAGATAGCAAATGGTGGACAGCACTCAGCGACGCTGTGCGCGAGAGAAATTATAGTCTGTTCTGGTCCCTGGCAGCGCGAGGCCCAGAAACCAGTGGTTTGGACATCACAACCAATATTGCCCCAAGAGACTGGATAGCCCACTTTAGTAGTCTGTACTCCCCTGATCATGATAGCCCCACCTCTGTTTGTACGGGCCCCCTCCTACTTCACTCATCAGCACCAACCACCGCAGCACCCCTGTTGTTCTCCCAAAGTGATATAACTTATTCTCTAAGCACCCTAAAACGCGGCAGGGCCCCTGGTTCAGACTGCGTCCCAGCAGACCTATTCTCAACAGACCTAGCATCCTGGTCAAGATATCTCACCATTCTAGCTAACGCAATAGCATCTGGGGCGCCAATTCCCGACTCTTGGAAAGCGGCCATTGTTATTCCAATCTTTAAAAAGGGCGACAGATCTCTTCCCTGTAACTATAGACCCATTAGTCTAATTGACTGTGTCCAAAAAGTCTTCTGCCACTGCCTCCTAGGGAAGATAGAAGAATGGATAATTGACCACGATATCCTTAGCCCCCTCCAAGCCGGTTTCCGAAAGAAGATTTCCACCACTGATCAAGCCCTCAGATTCCTATTATTATATTGGAAAACAGTGTTCATTGGTAAAGGCAGCCTTTATGTAGCTTTCGTGGACCTCAAATCTGCCTTTGACCTAGTACCTCGCAACAAACTGTGGGTCACTCTCTCTCGGATGGGAATCCCGGAACACATCCTTGCCATTTTGATACGACTCCACGAGGACAACTACGCACAAGTCAGGTGGGGCAACAAGGGCCAACTTACCGATAGAATCCACGTCTCTAGGGGTGTGCGGCAAGGTTGCGTACTTGCCCCGACCCTCTTTTCCCTGTACATCAACGAAATTGTCCCCTCCCTTCTCAGACTGCAGGCTGACGCACCTTCACTTGGCACACAAAAAATCCCAGTCTTACTCTTTGCCGATGACACTCTTTTGATATCTAAGACCCCTAGTGGTCTAAGGAAACTCCTTGCGTGCTTCGAGCATTTCTGTTCATCCCAGGGACTCGAAATCAACGCAACGAAAACCAAACTAATGACCCTTAATCCCCACAGATCTTTCAAAGGGAAATTTACTTTAGAGGGCTCCTCACTCGAGAAGGTGGGCATTTTCAGCTACCTGGGCATAACACTCACTGACAACATGTCCTGGAAGCCACACATAGGAAAACAAGCCCTTAAATTAAGACAAACAACTGGGGCTCTACTAAAAAATTTCCACCTCTCACACACAAAACCAATTCGCCCAGCATTACAGTTATACGAATCCCAGGCAGTTTCCTCAGCGCTCTACGGGGCTGAACTTTGGGGTTATACCAAAACCCAAGACCTAACCACCGCTGAAAACAACTTCTTAAGAAATCTTGTGTCCCTTCCGCTAAGCACCCCACTGTTCCCTCTTTTCAAGGACCTCGGCATCAAACGCATTGGTCACAAAGCCCGCCTGCGACCTCTGCTGTACTGGCGACGTCTCTGGACCACTCCGGAACTTGACATCTTCACCGAAGCTCTACAGGTCATCCTAAAAGCCGACCACCTGCACAGAATCCCCTGGCTACGATCCATCAAGGATTTACTTCACTCTATCGGGCTCGATGATCTCTGGAACTCACCAGCCACGTCAGTCTTTCCCTCGAAAAGCGAACTAAAGAAACTTTACTGGCAAAGGGCCAACAACGAAGACACTCGGGCTGCACTCCACACTACATTATCTTGTGACTTTGCCAACCTAAAAGAGTCATGCAAGTACGAAACTTTTTGGGACCTAATCACGGTCCCAAGGGAAAGGAAACTGTACTTCCAGCTCCGCATTGGAACACTCCCATTAAGACTTTTCACCAGCAGCTGGTCACACAACGAATCCACCGCATGCCCTGCTTGCAAAGCCCCCGTCGAGAATCTCCCTCACCTCCTTTTTGCATGCCCCGCGTATACTGCCCCCCGTAGGAAATGGCTGGCCCCGGCATGCAGACTACTGGGAGCACGCTGCTCTGCGCTAGCTCTGCGAATCCTTAGATCAGACACCAGGCCAACGCTAGTGATCGCTATCGCCAAATTCCTCGGAGCTAGTTGGCTTATTAGAGGGAAAACTCTCCTGGACAAAGACTCCAAATAAGACTGTCCCAACATCCTGCACAGTGCATTTCATTTCATCTCATTTCATCTAATTTCATTCCATTTTATTCTATCTCATTTTTATTCCATTTTAATTTTTATTTATGTTTTACTCCCTTTTATCACCATATTTATCTGCAATTTTATTTTATTATGTGCATTTACTTGTATTTATTACTGCTCGTGCTTTTTTGGCTCTTGTAGCCGCAATAAAGCTTCTTTGAATTTGAATTTGATCAAGTTTATCCCAGTCTAAGGCATTCAGTTACAAAACATCTATTAAAGAAAGCCAAAATTAAAAAAACATTGAAATGCACCAGTGGAGAGCATAAAGACAATAACTACACTCCATTGCAATAAGTGGGCTGTGGGGGCATTTGTTACGCCACTGGAAGACAGCAGTACTACTGACGTTACTAACTTTCCCCTGTGCTACCGGTAGTATTACCACTTACCATAACTAGATGTCCCTTGTGCTACTGGTTGCGGTTCCTCTGACCAAGACTAAATATCCTTTCTGTTACTGGCAGCGTTCACATTTCCGGTGACCATCATTAGATGCCCCTTTAGTTTGAGACATAGTGTTGTAGTACTTTCGAAGTTTTTAAATGTTCCTCTAGGTCTGTTAGATATAGAAGTGTGTTTGCTGTGCCACTGACAATACCGTGTATTGAGTGACATCATATGTAGCAAAAAGCCAATCTTATTCTTGATATGCTCTTAAATACTCAATTTGATGTGTCATATGTCAATAATATGCTAATATATTTACTAAATTGCACAACATCTTTGCTGTGAGATGGCCTCCAAATTCCCACATGCCTCTGTTCACTGGACCATACTCTGCGTAGTGACCGGCCGTTGAGGGACCCATTTTCCTACATGCTGTTGTGGGGAGGAAATGCACGGTTATTCAGACAATAGTGTGGGTGTGGCACCTGAGGGTAAGGATTCACTTCGGTGGCTGATGTGTTACACCATGTTTTTTATTACAAAGGCAAGCTGGGTCACATATGCCAGGGCTTTCCTCATAGTGATGGCTTCCTCCAGGCAGATAGGCTCGAGAACTGGGGGTCTGGTCAGATTTGTTGGATAAATCATACTGCTGGCCTGAAGGATGTTTGGTGGTAAAATTCAAGAAGAGCAAACAAGGCCGTATCAATGTCCTTCAACGGAGTAATGCGACTAAGCCAACCCATAAGAGTAAGCGGCCCCCTTCTAAACACTGATCCGAATTTTTATTGGATGGAAAATAATACTTTTCACAAGGAAGGACCACAATTTAAACTAAACTTATCAATGTCTTTAGAATTTAACAGTGGAAAACTGAGGAATTCAATTAGATAAAATGGGGGCTGTAAAAGATGACCACATTCCTTTTTCAGGGCCTCTTGTTTTTCTCTCATGTTATTCAATGTGCGGATTCTGCCGGGGGAATGGGAGCACTGTAACAAGTGATTACCTGTTAGAATGACCTGGAGTGATACAACCACCATAACTCCCTGAAGATGCACAGAACGATTCTCAAGCGCAGACCTTTCAAGCAAGGGCACAACATCCCTGTTTGTGGGTACTAAGGAGTGATGTAAACTACCTGAATATAACAGTGTTACTCCAGATATTGGACTTATCTGTCACCACCTTCTAGTTGCTCGCCATCATCAAATACTGACAACATGTATCCCAAAAATTATTCTATACACCTAGAATATGCCATCTTATTTTACATAATATAATCCTTAAAGGAATGAGTCCTGTCTTTGATAATTATAATACCAATACAGTGCAACAGTACAGACATTTTTATACATATACTACTGATGATGAAAAGTATTAATTGTCATGCAAAACTTAATTCTACAGACAAAACTGGTGCATGGACACCTAATAATGACTAGTGTTACTGCAGCCTTATATTTACATGTTATATCATATGTAATACGTTTTCAGTGCTTTTATCTATGGAATTATCGGTTACATAAGGTGTGATGTCACAAGTGATGTAAACCAAGATTGTTTGCGATGTCTTTGTGAAGTTATGTTTGAGGTCATTAGCGGTGCAGTAGATTGAGTGAGGTATGGTTGCGTACAACTCCATAACTGGTAAATTTCAGTGGATGTTTGTTTTCAGAGCGTAACCCATACCTTTGCTTAACCTAGAGTTTATATGGAAATGTTAGGAGTGCTCTTCTGACATTGTTATGTTATTGAACTTAGTGCTTAACCATTACATCCATTGAAATATTTTTCTGAGAATTATTTTGATTTTTTTTATATACTTAATCAAGAGCCCAGAATCTGTTTATAATCCTGGGCATGGTGGTTGGATTTGTCCAGAAAGCTCTGAAAGATGGCCGTGGGTTTTGACCATGCCTTTTCCCTGATCTCTCAGACACCCAAGCTCACAGAGTGCCAACTTCGACCATACCTATTGGATTTTAGGCATAGGGCTTATCTGTCAGCCTCTACCTTCGCCTTATTCCATTGGTTTCAGATGATTCAGAGGACAGACTTTAACCCTGCTCCGTGGCCTCAGATGAAAGGCACATGTTCGGGCCCGCACCTAGGCTCCCTGCACCCAGCGAACAAACAAAACCAAGAACTTGTTTGTAAACTTTGGGTGAATGGAATAACTAAATACCCACCCAGAACCCAGTTCTCTTACTACCACAATCCAAAAGGTAGGGCTTTCAGCTTTGTCCGGCCGGCTTTGGACACGTCTGGTATTGGCACCAAAGGCCACAGAGCGCGCCATTTCCTAAGTGTGCTAAGGCTGTTGTCGTAAAGCACACCCTACACCCAAATCGCCTTGCTCTCATCACTCTGCAGTCAGTACTACCTTGGTTGGTCCTTCCACCCTGGCTTGCAGGTACTGAATGCGGAGAGTGGGGTCTAGCCGTGTCTTCCATGCAGTCTCCATGTCGCCGTTGCCACCTAAACATGACTTGCATCCAGGACGTGAAGATGCTGAGCACAGGGAGTGGGCTTTAGTGGTGCCCTGTAGCCACTAGCTGACTTCTGTTCCTGCTGGGCCCAGGAGGCTCAGACTGTGGCTGTGCCTGTCAGGGACAGACCTCTGCTTTCTGTCACTATAACAGTACAGCGTGGGGGTGGTCCTGGCGCTTCCTTGTGGGAATTTCAATGGAAAGTTTAATGCCTCAGAGCGCTATAACAGCCCCGCCAGGTTTGACCAATCTACTCTCATCTCATGAGAATCAAACTTTGTTGAGCATAGTTTTTTGTTTTTTTTAAATGTGCAGATCCGTCATAAATAGTTCAAGTTAAAGCTAATCCAAAGCATGCTTTTACTGCAGCTGCAGCAAGTATCCGTGAGTCACTCCCACTGATGGGCAGGTACTGGAGTTTGCTGAAGGATTAGAGTTAAGGCTAGGGCTTCAGGTATTGCTTTAGCAGCCCCCCGCCCCCCGTCTCTCTCTCTCTCTCTCTCTCTCTCTCTCTCTCTCTCTCTCTCTCTCTCTCTCTCTCTCTCTCTCTCTCTCTCTCTCTCTCTCTCTCTCTCTCTCTCTCTCTCTCTCTCTCTCTCTCTCTCTCTCTCTCTCTCTCTCTCTCTCTCTCTCTCTCTCTCTCTCTCTCTCTCTCTTGATTTCTCTTGCTCTCTCCCTGCAGGTCTCTCTCTCGCTCTCTCTGTCTCTCTTACAAGCCCTCTCTCTTTCTCTCTCTCTGCCTCTCTCTCTCTCTCCTTCACAGTCTCACACTCGGCCTGTTTCTCTTTCTCTCTCGCTCCCTGCCTCTCTCTCTATTTCTCTCTCTCTCTCCCACTGCCTATCTCCCTCCGCCAATTGCTCTCTTTCTCTCTCCCTGCCTGTATCTCTCTCATCCTTTCCCTGCTTGTCTCTCTCTCTCTCCCGCTGCCTGTCCCTCTCTTTTTCTCTCTCCCTGCCTCTCCCTGCCTCTCCCTCCTCTCTCTCCACCTGGCTGTCTCCCTCTCTCTCCCACCTATCGCTCTCGCTCACTTTCTCTCTCTCCCTTCTGTTCTCTCTCCCTGTCACACTCTCTCACTCCCTGCCTATAACTCTCTCTCTTCTCCCTGCCAGTCGCTCTCTCTGTGCCTCTCTCTCTGTGTCTCTCTATACGTCTCCCTCTCTCTCTCCCTGCCTGTCTCTATAGCTCTGCGTGTCCCCCTCTTTCTTTCTTTCTTTCATACTTTCTTTCTTTCTTTCTTTCTTTCTGCCTGTCTCTCTCCCCACCTATCTTTCCCTCTCTCACTTTCTCTTTCTCTATCTGCAGTTCTCTCTCTCTCTTGCCCCCGGCCTGTCACTCTCTCTCTCGCCCTGCATATATCTATCTTTCTCCCTGCCGGCCTCTCTCTCTCTCTCTCGCTCTCTCGCTCTTTTTCTCTCTCTCTCTCTCTCTCTCTCTCTCTCTCTCTCTCTCTCTCTCTCTCTCTCTCTCTCTCTCTCTCTCTCTCTCTCTCTCTCTCTCTCTCTCTCTCTCTCTCTCCCGCTCCCTACCCCTCTCTCTCTCTCCCTGCCTGTCTCTATAGCTCTGCGTGTCCCCCTCTTTCTTTCTTTCTTTCTTTCTTTCTTTCTTTCTTTCTTTCTTTCTTTCTTTCTTTCTTTCTTTCTTTCTTTCTTCCTGTCTCTCTCCCCACCTATCTTTCCCTCTCTCACTTTCTCTTTCTCTATCTGCAGTTCTCTCTCTCTCTTGCCCCCAGCCTGTCACTCTCTCTCTCGCCCTGCATATATCTATCTTTCTCCCTGCCGGCCTCTCTCTCTCTCTCTCTCTCTCTCGCTCTTTCTCTCTCTCTCTCTCTCTCTCTCTCTCTCTCTCTCTCTCTCTCTCTCTCTCTCTCTCTCCCGCTCCCTACCCCCTCTCTCTCTCTCTCTCTCTCTCTCTCTCTCTCTCTCTCCCGCTCCCGCTCCCTACCTCTCTCTCTCTGCCTGTCTCTCCCCCCACACACACTTGTGACCTGCCTTCAGTCCACGACCACAGCATCCTCGTTAGAGATTCGCTGCAGATGCTGCTTCGCCAGTGCCAGATTACACGCCATAAAAACACATTTCCCGGGGTCCAGAAGGGGCACTTTGCTGAAAAACATGGCATACATTCACATTTTAATTCATATATTTGAAGAACACGTCCTGTAACAGAACAGGTAATAGCTCTGTATAAACGTGCATTATGGAGGCCTCTGTGCTGATGGTGTGCAGACATCCCTTGGAGTGCAATAAGATAAACATCTGTCTTTTAATATTCAGATAAAGTCTGCGTTCTGCTCTCTGCATCTGAATCTCGTCTGACAGTCTGCTGCTGAGGCACTGCGCCTCTGTCTTCGAAGAGGAGTGCTTTGCTGCTGTCTTTCTCCTAGGGGACTCTCCGTAGTGGCATGGTGGCATGCAAGGCAATACCCGCATTAACGCCTGAGCTAAATTTGTGGAAGGGGTGGGGGCTCCCCTATTGATCGCCTTTCAGAATCATAGCTCTTGTGGCCATGTAACTTTTTGTCTGCATGGAGACCCCCAACTCCTCAAGTGTTCTCCGTGTTATTAAACATTCCTCAAAAGAAACCACCACTTCAATTCTCCAGTGAAAAAGAAAGATAAATAGCTCCTAGAAGGCAAGAAAGGCACTATGACCAAAGGAAATAATACGACTAACACGCGAATGCAGATAGATCCTGCGTGGTACAAAGGAGGACATTATTCATAATTTATGACTGTACCTGAGCACCAAATTGCTGTGGTCGACCACAAATTATCTGTTAGAGTATACAACTCTAGCATCCACTGGATGAGGCCACCACACTTTCCAGAAAAGGCAACTGCATGTGCAGTGTAGCACACTTCCATCTCCTAGAGGAGATTTACCAAACAATGATCAGTGCTCTTTGGCAGTTATTGGTGGGAGTTGGAGTTTAGCATTGTGAAGAAGAACAAATCTCTTCAACCACTGAAGGTCTTCTATTGCCTATCCCTACCCCCTCCTCTTTGGATGGTTTGGTAAGTGAGGAAGAATAGCCCTCTTTTGCCTGTACGTCAGGTGATTTATTTCTTTGGGTTGACCGATGACCTGAGGTTTACGTGCATCATGGCTTGTCTCTGTGATGAGATAATATAGGAAGGGCCATGATTTTTCAGCAAACCTCACTATGACATGATGTAATTGGCTGACTATATAATATCAAACCTCTCTTAGTTTGTTCATGCTATTCCCTGCAGGTGAATGAAAGGCTAAGTTGGCCCTGTTGGATTTCTATCCTGGCAAAACAAATTGTTGATAGTTTTTAGTGTCATCCAGTTTGAACTAGATTTTCCACTCAAAAAGACCAAGCGCCTTAGAGGAACCTTATAATTGCTTCAGAAGCTCTTGTTAGAGGAAAGTTATATTTTTGTGGCATTGTGCACTTTACTTTGACCTAAAAGAAACAGTGGAAGCTAACACCACTGAAAGTGCACTAAAGTCAAACTACAATGAATATTTCACTTCCATCAATCCCACACAAAGATTTGAGTGCAGTCTAGCCCACTATATTTGTGCTGTGAAGCCTTTACCACACTCAAATGTACATTGCAGTCAACCCATGGAAACCTATTGTGGCCCTTAAGGTGCAGAGAAGTCTGACCTCATCCAAAATGTGTAGAGTAGTGTAACCTTACAATAAAAGGTAGAGAATAGTAAAGGTGCAGAATTGTGTAAACAAATCAAAGATGTACAGTGAGAACACACAAAAAGTGCAAAGCAGCATAGCCCGACTCAAAAGATAAAGGGTAGCTTAACCCTGTTCCAAATGTGAAAATTAGTTGCACTAAGGCCAAAATGCGCACAGCTGATTACCTGACACTCAAAGAGACTAGTGTAGCGTGAACGCAGGCAAAAGCTGCAGAGTAGAATAAAAACTCCAAGATTCATGGATGGTAAACCTATATAATGCAAGACAGTGACGCAACAAAGGCCCCCGCAGCCCCTGAGCTTCAGGGGTTTCCCTCAACAGAGTACCCTGGCCTGAGAGCTTCTGAGTGGGTCCTGAGGGGGAGCCTCTCCATGCACTTAGTAGTAGCAGGGCCCCCTTCAAGTTTCATTGCGCCACTGATGCAGGATTGTTGAAATTCTGTTTCCTAACCCAGTACACCAAAACGCGCTCTTCGCCCGAATCACTTGTGAGCAGCTTTGGAGTTATGAAGTGTGTTATTTATTTATCATTCCCTTCAAAGTACACATACAACATCTTCCATTGCAGTGGATTATAACCCACTGATCAGGGCAAATGCACCCAAATGTCTGGAATATTGCACCACATTCTAAGTTAGCCTCTGTTAAAACTGGTCCAACAACTCATTGAGAGCTGATTACATCAACTGATTTAGTTGACCATAGTTAGACTTCGTTGCACCAATTGGCTTTGTGTTTGACAACAGGATCTTATTTAGGATAGTGTACATTATGACAAATAATATCAGGGTAAGGGCTATTTTAGATTTCTGACATTTCAGCATGATAGTATGATCATAGAATACAAATAAATGACTTGCCCCATACTATGGGTTTGGAAGTTTGTTTCACCTTCTCTTTTTTTATGTTTTATGTAGCACAAACTAGACCTGAAGGTATTGGAGCTCTTTAAATGAACACTAGTTACATTATGCAAGGATACGTTTGTTTTTAAGGCACGGAGTAACGGAGTGATTTACCCTGAATCACAAGATGTTAAGCCCTGTCCAAGACCCAAACCTGGTTCAGCAGTCCCAAAATCGGCAGCTCTGGCCATAACGCCACGTGCTCTCCCTCTGAAATATGTGTCGCAATCATAAAAAACACGAAATACTCACAAGGATAGGTCTCTAGGTGTGAGGGGAATCCCCCATAAAAACCAGGGCTCACAACCATTTTATATGCAAGAGCAATTTGCATTTAGTCCCTCTCAAAGAAAAACTATACTAGGTATGTAGCCAAATACAAAATACTTCAGACTTAATGTTGCTAAATGCTCGATGTGTAATGCACAGTGCTTTGAAGGTGATGGATCTCACCACACCCAGCCAGTGTAAGGAAATGAGGTTTGCTGACATAAGAGTACAAACAGGTAGATTGTCAAGCTGTCTAGTAGCAACCCTGTGAATTCTTGTAAATTCCGAAGTTTTAACAGATAGCTTAAGTTATAGCTCATTGGCCTAGTCAATGAGAAGGGAAAGGGCAACAGTAGCTTTTTGAGGGATTCCAGTGTATGGGAAAAGTTGCTGAAGGCATCTCGGAATGTACAAGTTTCCATTGGAGATAGATTTGCTTCATTTAAGGTTCTAGTACAAAATCGGAGCCCATAATCACCCTGAGGTGCTTCACTTTGGCTTAGTGAGATGTTGGGACCTCATTCTTGGGGCCTGATGTTAGAAATGTGATAGTTGATGTAATCTATTTGCCACATACTAGTGTATCGGTTTTTCTGAGGTGTTTAGTTTGAGATGGTTGACTGTGATCCAGTACTGGTAGAACTGGTAGTCACTGTGCAACCGGCTGGCTACAGCCATCTCCTTGGTCGGAAGAAGTAGACATAACCATTTCCAAACAGATTGTCATATCTCTTAGCTTTACTCTAGTATGTTTGCACATATGTACTCTTTACAGCAAATCAATTCCCTTGAATGGTTGTTGTATATGCATCCCTAGGTACACCTTGTGTGCTTAGCTTGGTGCTAACAGAGCGTGTGCACACCTATGTGTGGAGGTACATAATTGTGTGCATGCTAGCTCTCACAAACACGAGTAGTTCATAGATTCGAACTGGACACTTCTGCTTTTTCCTAGTATTATCGAAAATAAGTGCATTCTATAGTAATCATTTGCATTTCCTGTAAACGACTCTGTTCCAGCTCTGTCAGTGTCAGCCTTTCAAAAGCACCATTCTGTCAGAGTAACTCATAATTTTGACAATCGGACAGCTTGTCTTTTGTGCCAGTACCTTCTCTGGCGTTTGTTCCCTGCATCTGTGTGTGAATGCTACCAGATATCAGTTCAAGAGACTGGAGGGACTGAGTTAGTGATGTAATTCATTTATAAAATACACACTATTGAGCAGACGGCCCCCTGCCACGATTTTCCTCACTATCCCAATGTAACACTTGAAACAATATATGCTATTCTGGGAAAAAGCACCCTCTAACCAGCTGTAGATAATAATTGGTGTGGAACTTAACTGAGGTGGGATTGAGGTGTCATGCAACATTATGCGCTCAGCACCTGATGTGGATATCACAGGCATACATGGGGAGGTGCAACCAAATCGGTTGCGCACACTAATTGAGAAAAAGCAGAGTATGGAATACATCTAATTACTAACAAAGAAACACAATTTCCCACACTCCCTGAGACTGAAACTACTTAGTAACACGATCTTTTCGGGGTTCGGGAAATTTAATTTGCATTAATATACCCACTTTCAGTCAAAATTGCAGAACAGTGTGCATTTTACATCCCTTGAAATCCAATTGCCCGCTTTGCATGCAACACTGCAGACTAGAGAGCAGATGATATAAAATGGTTGCTGCTGAAGAGCAAAGGTGCAGGAGACCCTTGCAGAATGAGAGGGCGAGAGTAAGTGGCAGAACAGGGACCTATCTCGTGGGGAATGATTGGGTACATCATCATACATCTACGCACCAATCAGACTAGAGGAAAGTTCGCTGGAGAACAGCAGCCAATTAATCTTAGTAATGCTAAAAGCCAGCAACATTCACGTGTTTTGGGAGTTAAGGTGTGTGGAAACATTATCCCTGGCCCGTTTAACCCCAAGCAGGGGCTCAATTGTGTGGAAAGGGAAGGGCTTTCTGCAAATATGGAATGGTCGCAGTCACACATACTCAGATGGTAAGAAAACTACTCCTGTCAGGATATCCCAATGGAACTTGTGGAAATGTTCATTTTCTAGTGCGGTCATTTAGAATGGCAGCTAAATGCCCCCGAACTCCCTCTGTAAAGAGTTGCTAATTCCGCTTGAATTTCCATTCATAAGTGTTTCTTTTTTAACATCTAATTTAATTGTTTTGTCTTCTTTGAAAAGTAGAAGAAACCCTTCCTGGAGTATCTCATAGTCCCGAAAAGAAAGAGTGCAGGAGACATTTAAATTACCTCCTGTCTCTGTATCTGCAAGGGCATGGCCTTTAGAGTCTCATTCTGCTTTTGCAAAAGCAAAGCAGTATTTAATGTATAATAATGAATCAAATCATATAAAACACTGTCATAAAAGGTCAAGGAGATTCCATGGGCCCTGCAGAGTCCATGAATATACAATCGTTATGCTGTAACTCTACAAACATGTTATTCTGTAAAAGGAGTCGGCTTTTCTTATATAACCAAGTGTTGCTTATTTTGACCACACACATCCCAAACGCCATTTATTAATTTCACAAAAATGACTCACTGAATCACTTAGATGGCCCAAAAAGGCTAACCATTTTGTGTTACTTAAAATGCCATGTGTCAACCCTAGGAATAAACCAAAATGCCCGTAATTTTTTACTAAACAGAGTAATTTGATCTCGTAGCTTGAAAATGTCAGTGATTTAGAATTAAAGCCTGACAAATTTCTGATTCTTATCATGGCAGGGTGGACAGCACAATCCACACAATCCTTAATAGACCTCGCCTTGGGGCCAATGTGTCTACCTACTGTTGACTGATGAAAGCACTTAACACATTCAGCTTTGCACACCCCTTACACCCAAGTGTACTTCAGTGTGTTGTACAAATGGTAAACTCTGTCTTTTCTCCTTTACTGTGTTCATCCATAGACTGATGACCATCAGAGGTACCTGTATCTGTCCTGCCTGAAGTTCCAATAAGATACTGCCATCATTTGTTTTGTACCAACCAGCTGTGTCCAATGAAGCCAAAAAAAGACCTGTTTTTGGACCCAGTTCCTCTTGGGACCTCCCTGCATTCTTAATCTTTAAAATGATCTCACCTTCTCCAATTTAGAATCGTATTTTATCCCCACGTGCTGATCCTTCCACAACTCCATGGCTAAAATTGATGATTATGGCTAGCTTCATTAAGCTGAACCTTCCCCACCATTTTCCAAGCAGTTGGATCCCCTGTCATCTTTTGTCCAGGCTATATTAGCAATTTCATGAAAAATGTTTTGAGTTGAGGTATGTGTATAAGTAGTGTCCTCTGTAAAAGATGGTTACCATTATCAATCGCTGTTGGCAAGGAATAATTCTGCTCTGCTCGAGTAACTTGATAAGTATATTAAAAAGGGTAAAAGGGGCCTTCATCCATCTATGCTTTAGTTGAAGTACCCAAGGAGGGTGGATGTAGAGATGCAGGCACCAAACTGGGAAATGATCTTAATGTGCCAGAGATTAAGAGAATGTGCTGAGTCCTTCGCACAGGCTATCCCCAGGGATTAGGGAAATTTTGATGTCACATTTTACAAGGGATACTTTTGATTTGAATTTGATAAGCACTGAATAGGACGTGGATGTAGGATGGGATACATATATCAGGTTATTGTGTGTACCATACACGACAATAGACATTCAGCCCAGGATCTGTGATAGTTTAAGGTCTTACCCATGCTATGTTTGGAACACAGCATGTTCTATTCAGTATAATGTATCTGTGTGTTTACTTAAATGTGAGTACTGTACAGGCTGGTTATATACCTAGGAACTGCCTCTAAAGAAGCACCCCATAATTTACTGTACTGTCTCTGCGTTGAAGTGACATGGAGGATGGCCTATTATGTATAACTCATATGTTCGTCAAAACTGTGAAAAGGTGCAGCCATCTTGTAGTGATACTCAATGCTGACAGATAGCTTTTGTGTTTTGAAAATGTTATACTATGGATTCTTAACTTGGTATGGAGTGAGAGTTCACTACATAAATTGAAGGGACATGGAAGCATGTCAGTGGATACTTGGGTAGAGAAGCCTTTAAAGTGTATTGCTCATTTTGAGAATTGAAAGGGGCTTGAAAGCATACTAGTCACATTTGATAGTGAACTTCAATGGTGGCTCATGCACAATGAGGAAACCCAGATAGTATTTATTCATCGAAGAATTGCGTCAGTATGCTGACAGATGTTTGGTATGGAGCTTTATATGTAAAAGTTTGGAAACTGAGAGTTATTTGATGGCAGGTTAGACCTCCTTTAAATTTAACAAGTGTATTATGCTAAAGTATATTGAACACATTTATGATAGAGTTTGGTAAAAGGATGGATTAGTGACACTTTCTTTTTATCAACACTTTTATTCAACTAAGTACAGAGTGGTTCAATAACATGTATGTGAACAACAAGTAAATCAACATTTTGTATTGTTTTGTGGACTGGTCAATGATGTGTGAAGGTTTGATTTGATTTTTATTTGATCTTGTTACTTTTTAGATTAATGTTGACGTCACCCCGAAGAAAGATCAGGGTGATATGAAATGCAATGGGGCTATAATTATACAGGGACGGATTTACAAACCAGTATAATAATTGTTTACAAAAGAATATATGGGCATGATTCAAAAAGCACAAACTGTAGTAACAGTACAACAATTGTGATTGTTCATGAAAAAATAAGTATGAACAAATAAGTCTCAATGGAAATAAATTAAAGGAATATATTTCCACAATTTGCAGATTGTTTTAAGAATGTTTTTTAAAACTCACACCGAGTGCCAATTGCCAACCACACTCAACGTAGTACAGTGCTTAGATACTGTTCATCGTGTTTTTTAGGTTGGAGGACCCCTCAGGTAACACAACGCAATGTTAAAAATATTATTTCACCGCAAGATCATAACTATAAATGTGTGCAAGTATCAGGCTTCAACGTTTCATAATACTTTAGGCGCGGGCACAGACAGCCATCTTGAAATGTTTTGTTAAACTTTGCCATAAAAAAACATACCATAAAAAGCACTCCAAGTTGGCCAGTATGCCGATGCACAGAAGGGGAAACATTTAGGAAACGTTTTGTAAACCTTTACCACAAAACTCATTCAAAGTTATCCATGCATGTGCATGCACGAATGGGTGGCCATCTTGCAGTGGTTTTGACAGGCCATCTCCTAAAAGTCCCATGCCTGCAGTGCATACGGAGAAGGCAGTCCACTGCGAGCAGTAGTGAGGGCCCGGTAGCAGCATCATAGTCCCAATAAATAAATAAACAAAACAAGCAAACACATACATACATACCTACTGTTTTTTAACAGAACGGACACATTGGCCCACCGGTCCCTGGTACTCAGGGGACAGCACATGTATGTATATATGTATAAGCATCTCTTGAAAGATTTTTTTGGGGGAAAATAAAAGTCTAAAGCAAGAACTTAAAACGAGCACGGGAAATATTACTGGGGAGATTGCGGGGTTGACAGGAAACACACAGCTCTGAACTTCCGTGCTTTCGCACTGGGTTTTCGGATTTATGTGAGTGACTGGTTCAACATTAAGACAGCTCAGTCTGCCCAGTCAATGCGATGGGCTACAGCTACACTGATATACTCACTCGGCGCCCTGTGGCACGACCAGGGACTGCAGGAGCGGGCTCGCGGGGGCTCGAACACAAGGGAAAGTTAAACAAAAAAAGAATGAAATAAATAAAGGGACCCGGAACAGAAAAAAAATGTAATTGCCTGCCTATCACTGCTGCTATCATAATTACTTTCAAGCTCCGACATGGGCTGAATCAGATGAACAAGTGAATCCATTTTTGCAGCCTGTGATAAGTGAATTCTTTGGTCATAAATTAAAATGTCAGTGCCGGATACTGGTGACGTCTGCTTCGGAAGCATCCGGGCGTGTGGGAAGTTCATGGATATTCTCTCCCTCTCTCGCGCTCTGCCTCCTACCGAGCCTGGTCTCTTCCTCGTCGTGCCCACCAGTGTCTCTCTTCAAACCTCCATGAATGATCGGACTTCTCGGTCTCCTTCTCTGGGCCCGTCTCTCGCACAGTCACCGGAGAGCCGCTTTCTGAGCGCTCTCTGTCTCTGTCCCACTCCGCCGGCCCCTAGCTTTCATCCTGCCTAGTCTCAATGAGCCTGTCTCCTTACGTGTCTTTTTGTCCTCTCTCTTTTCGTATTCATTCCCAGACTGCCCTGAACTCTCACAACTTAATCTCTCTTCACGCAGCCTCTGTCTCCATCTACATATCTCTTTGTCTGTTAATATGCCTACTCTTTCTATGCGGTGGCGTAACGCAACTGGAAAGGGGCCCCTGCAGAGAACATGGAGGGGCCCCTCCTATGTACTCACTCGCCCATGTGTTGTGCTGAGGGTGCCCCAGGATCTCCGGGGGTGGGACGCACAGCGGGGGCTGCGGGGACCTTTGTTACATCCCTGTTTCTGCCAATCATTTGTGGATCCAGGAGATACCACTCTTCTCAACACGGCTTTCTACCTTACACAAGTGTGATCCTGGGCATACCACCATATCATCATGTGTTCTAGTGGCCAGTACCTGAAATCTCGCAACCTGCACATAGCAAACGCCCTCTGAAGATGGACTCATGGACATTTTCGCCCTTTCTTTGAATAGTTCTTCTCTGAACATTTTCTCTCCTTCTTCAATAGTTCTTTCTTCTGTTCTTTTCTTGCACTAGCTTTAGAGTTTTGTCCAATACATACTGTCCTTTTACTTACTTGTCTCTGTCACCTGAAGATTAATCTTTTTCTTGAACTGTCTCTTACTCTTGATGACCTACCTTCCCCCGCATCCCCAGCTGTTTTCTCTTTTCCACTCTCCTCCTACACTGTCTCTGGCACTGTTTATACAGTCCTCTGGCACTCTTTACACACAGCCTGTCTCCTTTCCCCACCCTTCCTCACTCCAGCACCTTTCCACACTCTCTATGTGACTTTATCACACACAGCCTGTCTCTCTATTTCCCCTGCTTCTCTACTTTCACCTGTTAGCTCCTTCCCACTGTCACTCATTTCACCTTACACAGGCCCTCTCTTCTTCCCATGCACTTCCACCCAATCTATCTCCTTCCCACTCTCTGTCTCTGACTCTCTTTATCATACACAGCCTGTCTCCTTCCTTTCATTGATCTTTCTCCTGCTCTTTTCTCCTCACTCACTATTTCTGACTCGTTATTATGTGACACCTCTGCCTCTCCTTTCCTTGATTCTGCTGTCTCCTTCCTATCTCTGTCTCTCTTTACTATACACACCCTGTCCCTCTCATTCCCTTGATCTTTCTCTTGCTGTTTCCTTTCCACTCTCTACCTTTGACTGCTGTTATCTCAGTGCCTGTCTCTCTGCTTCCCTTTATCTTTCTCTCATTATCTCCTTCTCATTCTCTATCTCCGACTCTTTATCATACACAGCCTGTCCCTCTCATTCCTTGCTGCATCTCTTTCTCACGCAATCTCCTTCTTTATCTCGGACTCTTGCTAGCGTAGGTATTTTAATAAAAATTATTAATGAGTGTCCATGTATTCTGAGTAATCGATTTGCATAGAGAGTGTAATAACAATAGAAAAATAATGCACACATTCAAAAATGTGATCACGATGCACGAAGTGTACTTATTAATAGCCTATTACCATGAAATGTTGAGTATACGTTTGACTAATGTAGGGATAAAGGGATATGTATTATGCATTAGCTTTATTAATTGTAGGCCTTATCTTAGCAGTGGTCTTGGCTTAGTTGCCAGGCCTTATGTCAAGCTGTATTTCTTAACATCTAGCTGTCCTAGAGAGTTAAACTGTGATTTTCCATTATACTGTGTAAATGTGTTCGTAGAGGAGAATCTTTCTCATGAGAACCAACTGCTAAAAGATACTGTTCTTGCTAAATGTAACAATATGAGTGTAATGTGTGTGAGACTGACTTTCTCAGGAGAAGAACCATGGAGACACTGACTGGAGTAAAAGCTGCAACAATATTGTTATCTGACAAACTGGATGATGAGGACATTGCAAGAGAAACCAATCGACGACATGTGAACGGAGTAATGGTAGAATTCATAGATTTGGAGTTTTAGTTTTATTGGACAAAGTGTGAACAGGTGACTCCTTGACCCATAGGGTCTTGGGAAGGAGTTTTCAAAAATCTAACTTATCCGGACTGCACAGAGGAGAAATTGTCATTGCGCTTTGGCCTTGTGCCATTCTCTCTATTCTTCTTGATGGTTTACCTCTATTCTTTCGAGTTGCTTAAAGACTTTGCGTTTCTGAACTTTGATGCTGAATCCTGATGCCTTGCTAACTGAACTGATGTCCTGATGACGAAGATTATCTTAGCTTGCCAATCCAATTGAGGAAAGGTATTATTGTACCCATGTGTTTGTTATGCTTTTTCTTTCTAGGTTTCAACTGCACTGTTTTGATAGAGCCATAGTTAGATGTTTTCCAAATTTGTGTTACTAAATTGTTTTGCCTGAAGCCCAACATGCTGATGCTAGTCTGATGTTAAGTAAGGATAATCACTAATGAAAACCGGCCAATAGGGAATAATGTTTGATGAATTTCTCTGCTGAATCTAAATGTATGTGATATCGTTTGCGCAATTGTTCTTGTTTATTAATTTGCACCATAACCTTAGAATGCGTAAAAGTTCAAGCCCTGATTAGATTGAGGTTCCTCTGTCGATTTGGACTGCCAGTGTTGTTTATATATGTGTATCATTTGATTTTGAGATTAATTTACATGATGCTAGTATTGTTAATATAGGGAAATATATGTTCTAACTTTTACTAAAAGGTGTGGTTATTCATGACAGGTCATGGTGTGTGACAATTACTGACTCCAATGATTATTAATGTCATTGATCATTGTTGATTATTGATCTTGTCTATTGATTACTGATGCATGTACTGGAGTTATGGTGAGATTATGTTAATTGCGAGTCAAAAGGTTCATCGACCTATTCATGTCCCCTTGTAAGTTTACTTATTAAGGTCAGACGCGCTAACACTCTCATTATAATACATAGCCTGGCTCTCTCATTCCCTTGCTCGTTCTCGCTCTCCGGCTATCTCCTTCTCTGTCTCTGACTCCCTTTTTCATACAAAATCTGTCTCTATCTCTGTCATTCCTTGCTCCTTCTCTTTCCCATGCTATCTCCTTTTCTGTCTCTCTTTATTACACACAGCCAGTCTCTCTCATCCCCTTGCTCCTTCTTGCTCTACTGCTATCTTCTTCTCTGTCTCTGACTCTCATAATACACAGACTGTCTCTGTTTCCCTTGATCTATCTCCTGTTATCTCCTACCCCGTCCCTGGCACTCTTCATTTTACAAAGTCTGTCTCCTTCTCACTCTCTATTGTTGACTCGCTTTATCACCCACGACCTGTCTCTCCTTCCTTTATTCTTTCTATTTCAGCCACTACCTCATTCCCACTCTCTTTAGAGACACTCGTTATCATACAGCACCTGTCTCTCATCTTCCCTTGATCTTTATCCTGTCACAGTCTCTGACTTTCTTTATCACACACTGCCTGCTTTGCTTCTTTCATTGCTCTTTCTCTCGCTCTCTCCTTACAGCTCTCAACCTTTGAATGTCGCTTTTTTATCAAACACAGCCTGTCTTCTTCCCTTGCTCTGTCACCTGCTATCTCCTTCCTACTCTCTGGTCTTGTCTCTCTGTCCCTGACTGCCTCTGTCTTAGTGCCTGTATCCTTCTCATTCCCATCCCCTTTCTCCTCAGTCTATCTCCATCCCACACGTTGCCTCTGGTTCACTTTGTTGTACAAGGACTGTCTCCCTTGAATATCTTAATCTCGGTCCCTGCCTACTCGTTTCCCCTCACAGTGAAAGATGTCAATACCAGACCACTGTGCTGCTTTGGTGAAGTCAATCGCCTAATAACTTCAAATGAAAATAAAATGAGGTGCATTTTTTTCTCTCAGTTGTGTCTATTTCTGTTGTTTCAAACTCGGATACTCTAAATTCCCATTGTCCTGAAGAAAGACACTTTCTGAATTCAGGATGTTGACCCTGTGTTATGTGGACTAAGATGGCAGGAACTACACAATGAAAGGTCTAGAGATTTCATAACGGTAACAAAGAGACTGTGGGGCACCATTGTCCAGTACCGTGAACCGTACATGAACTTGTCCCCAACTAGGGGCACCTGGTATTCAAGGAAAAAGGTGCATTGCCCTGCCACCCTGGGGGGAGAGGCAAGAACAGGGAAATGAACAGAGAGCAGCTGAAAATAAATTACTACTGAGAGACAGTGTGCTGGCTCTCCTGGGTGGGCTCTAGTGAAGGTTGCAGATGTCCTGCTGCACAAGCACCAGCTGGGGGAGGTTTTCTTCCACCTGCAGGCACAAGCTACAGCAGAGACATCATCGGAGAGGGAGTGCTGAATTAGTATGCCACGGATCCGGTTGCTTTTGGGGCACATAAACAGTGGCCCTGGGAGGAGGTGACAAAGCTCCATGGGCAGGCCATGAGGACAAGGAGAGAGAGGTTGGCAAAAATGTGTTAATCATTACAGAGGGGCAGGCTGTAGAAGGAGTCAGGGAGCTGCTCTCCTGCCAATAACACATGTATAGTAGTGCATTTGGTTACACTTTGAAAAAAAAACATTGTGGAGCTGAGCTTGACCGAGTGCTCCTTATCTCCACGATAGAGGCCCAGGAGAAGGAAGGAGTCAGCTTCTGACAAAAAGTGCACTACTGGACTAGGAGGTAGTGTGCAGTTAAACTTCTGCATCAGGGACATTGTCAACTCCACCCCCACAGCACCCCACTCCCTGCTTAAGCAGCCACAGTGGGGGGGGGTGCGTTCTTGATGGGCCTCTTCTGTCTGCAGCTTGGCAGAAAAGGCTCATAATGAACTCAGGAAGGTGGGTGAGGGAAAGGAACGATGGATGGGTGGATGGATGGATGGATGAGTAAGTGAAAGGATGGATGTAAGAATGGAAAAATGAAAGGGAGAGAGGGTGTATGAGTGAAAGGGAGGATGGATGAATGGATGGATAAGTGAAAGGGTGGATGGATGGAGGAGAGATAGGATGGATTTATAGATGATGAGAGAAAGGATAGATGGTGGAAGAATAAGTGAAAGGATGGATGAATGAGTGGAAGTGTAAAAGGATGGATGAGTGGATGAATGGATAGAGTGAAAATATGGATAGATGAATGAGTAGATGGATGAGTGAAAGGATCTATGTAAAGATGGCTGAGTAAAACAATGGATGGATGAGTGAAAGCAGGGTGGATGGATGTCTGGATGAAAGGATGGATGTATGAATGGACAAGTGAAAAGGTGAACTGATGGATGGATGAATAGATAGATGAGTGAGTGAAAGGATGGATGGCTGAATAAAATGAGACATGGAGGGATGAATGGGTGGATGGATGAATGCTTGGATGGATGGGATGAAGGGTGGATGGCTGAGTGAAAAGGTGAATAGCTGGATGAACCAAAGGGAGGATGATGGATGGATGGAGTGAAATGATGGATAGATGGAGTGAAAGGATAGATGGATGAGTGAAAAGATGGATGGAGGATTGAAAGGATGGACGAATGGATGGATGAAAGGGGGATAAGTGAAAGGATGGATGATTGAGCGGATGGATTGTTTTGATGGCCGGGTGTCCCTTGACCAGAGGCGGCTGAACTATATGGGCTTCCAGCTACACTACACCCTCCTTGTTTTGTGGTTCATTTTTATTGTATCAAGAGTGAATAATTACTCACTCTTGGTTCAATAAAAATAAAATGCAGACTCCCTTTGGGCCCAGCAACAAACTGAGGTGGCTAGTGACATTGTTTGATTTCTGACACAAGTGCATGAAGATGCCTGCACCATTCCATTACTGTGAGCATGTCTGTGTGACTATGTGTGTGAGTTAAAGTGAAAGACATTCTGTGAAAGAATAAGTCAGAGTGAGTGAGAATCAGTTACAATAAGGACGATAATGTGTGAGAATAAATGTGAGTGAGTGAGGGAGAATGACAGTGTAACTGAGTGTTACTGTGTGTGTGACACAGTAAGATTGATTAATTCAGAATGAGTGAGAATGAGTGGGCCTGAGTGAGACAGAGTGGGTCAGAGTAGAATGAGTGACACTGTGAGTTAGTGAGACAGAGTGAGACTGAGTGAGTCAAAGTGAGGCAGTAAACTTAGGGGGTTATTTACAAGAGGCCTACGCTGCCGGAAAGTCACTTTTTTAGATGTTCCAGAGGCGCAGTCCTCTCAATCATATCTATGAGGCGATGCAAGCCACCTTGCGTGGCTGTCCGTGGCTTCATAGATATGGAGTAAGACAAAGCAGCACAAATCGCTGCATTGCCTTACTCTGCACTCTCGGAGGCATTGAGGTGGGTGTTCCCATGCAACACCCATGGATTTTGATGCTGCCCCAGATTTACAAAGTCATGTAAACCTGGAGCAGCTTCAAAACCTTACGCCTCCCTAGAGCAGGCATAACATGAAAAAATGTTTTCATTTCTCCTCGTTTTTTCCTCTTTCCATGTGTGCTACAAATGCACACAGAACGAGAACGAGGGCAAAGCCTCCATGGATTGTTTTTGTGAAGGAAGGTGTTCCTTCTTGCACAAAACAGTCCTGCCAACAACACAGAATGGGGTTCTGCATTCGCGCTAGGCACCAAATTGTGCACTGGCGCTGGATGAAAGGACAGGAATGCAACGTATCTCGTAGATACAGTGCATTCCAGCCCTTTCGATTCGTGGTAGCTCATCAAAGCAAAAAGGCTTGCGTGCGGTCCTATGCTAAATCTTTTTAAATGAGGCCCTTCGTCCAGGAAAGAGTGAGAGAACCCTTCAAGAAAAAGCTCATTGGAATTCGAACCAAGGATTACACTCCACCACCGTTAAAGGTCACAAGCCCCACTATCCCCAACCTGCGCATCATGGGCACTACACAAATGTTGTATTTGACCATATTGTTTAAATAGCTATCGCTAGTGACTGAAACAATGTATCATCCTCTTGAATATAACTATACTGATAGTTTAGGTATTTAATCAAGTATTATTTCTTTTTCAATAACAACCTTGACTGGGCAATCCCTTTTATTGCATGTCTAATAATCAAACTATACTCTATCAGTCTTAATCTGTACAGCACTTTTTATCAGTTTGACAATGACTGCTCGACCAACCTACCCCTAGAGAGACAAAGAGTCTTTGAAGGCCCAGCGTACCCTCTACTTCCCTGCCCCCCGTTCTTTGGTTGGCATGGAACACATAAAGATGTCTCCCTGCGCGGTACTGCCAAAGATGCTGGAAACAAGCCTGACAACATGTCTGCCAAAACCAGGCACTCTAGCGCCTCCTTTGGATAAGCGGAATGTGTGCATAGGAATGAGGTACACACGGCTGGGTCTGCCTCATTACTGTATGCTAGTGCATCGCATTTTTCTGTCAGCGTCTGTGAGTGTATTTTCAGCAAATATTGCCCGAATTCTTTGGCAGTTTGTTTGCAGACTTGGAACTGTTTGAGGTTGGGTGTGTGTGTGCCTGCGCGCGTGCGCACAGGTGCCTGTGGGCTAAATGATAGAAAGTTGGCTTTGCTCTCGTATCTCTTCCTTCCCCTGCAGAGCCTCACAGCAGGTTTTAAGAGGGCTGTCTTTTGAAGTAAGTAAAAAATAGCACTCTTTCCTTTAGTCTGGGATGATTTGCATACTCATAAGCGCAGGTACGCGAGCTGGCTTCCAGCAGTCCACTGCTGCAATGCAAATTAAGCATAATTTAATTATTCTGGCAGGATTTCTATGTGGAATCCATTCTAATTTATCAGAGGCAGGTCCGGTGTGGCCGCTGTTGTTAACTCTTAGTGCCCCCGCTTTCAACATTGCAAAGCGCTTTTCAGATGAGCTGTCAGGAAGCATCTATGTATTTAAGGAGGGTGAATGATGAACAGAACTAAGGGCCAGATTTAGGGCATTATTTAGAGTAACCCCTCTGCCAACCTCTAAGGGCCTGATTTAGAGTTTGGCGGATAGGTTACTCTTTCACAAAGTGATGGATATCCTGTCCGCCGAGATCTAAATCCCATAGGATATAATCTGATTTAGATTTCAGAGGACGAGATATCCGTCACGGTTGTGAAGGAGCAACCCCTCCACCAAACTTGAAATCAGGCCGTAAGATCTCAAAGACGTTTGCCTGGGTCACCGCGTTGCCAAGATTGCTGCAAAGGACGAAGGCGCTATCTCATTTACATATCCATTGCCACAATCTGATGAGGCCATATTCTGTAAGCTTCTACCATGCATGTGCAAATTTGACCTTCTATATGAGAATCTGGGTTTCCAGGCATTCATGTTTACTGATGATTTGGGACAGTTGCTGCTTGCGTACTTTTGAGCTTGTCATAGGCCAGCATAGCCTATACTAAGTTTTTTTTCAGAGCAGTACCTAACTTTGGGAATATTTCAGGGCAGGTACCTTGTTTTTAGTACAACATAATAGGTATTATGCTTGTTCTTGGGGTACTACCACTAGTTTCTCTACTCATTTTCAGGACAGTGTAGCCTATTTTGTAATTGTTTTACATAAAGCGTTATCTTGTTTTTCTTCTGTTTTGTGGACAGGAGGATTTTATGTTTTTACTGTTTTTGCAGTAATGTAAAGAAGCACAGCTTGCTTTTCGTGTGCTTCAGAGGGTAATGCGACTTGTTCTCTTGGTTAATGTAGAATTTTGGGCATTTTGGGTAGTAAGGTTTATTGTGCTGATTTAATTGAGCAGCATGTCATCAGTTGGCCTTTTTATAGGTAGGGTGGCTTGCTTTCAAGCTCCTTTTGAGTTTGTTTGTGTTCTTGCTTTCAAGGGCGTGCATGGTGCTTATTGACCTGTTTTTAAATCACTGTAAAGTTTGTAGGTTACATACCAATTCAGCGAAGCTGGTTTTGTTTGTTTTTGTGTTCTGTCTGTTTTGTTTTTCAGGGCAGTGTAGTTTGACCAGCTCTAAATTTCATGACAATACGGTATTATTATTTTTTTTTTTTTAATGTTTTAAGTGGAGCGTACCAAAAGGTGGCTAACATGCTGCCAGACTGGGTACAAAACGTCAGGTAAGCAGGGAAAATGCTTGGGTCATCATCATAGCATTGATGACTACCTTTGTGCACTACCAGATACTAATGCACCCCCTCAGAGAGACTTGCATGCACTCTGGCAACACAAAAAAACTCATATTTCACATAAAAGCAAACCACATGTGCATGCACAAAGACACATTCATTCCTATACACATACACACACAACCACATATCCGCATCTGCACATAATCACCCACAATACCTCAGTTGCTAGCCCCCTTCCTATTTACTGCAAGGTGGCAGTGCTGGCTTTTTGAGGTTTCCACAGGTCTTGGCAGCACTGGGCACATCTACCATTGCAGAATAAGCAGGAGTTTCATTGCGCTGATGGCAACCCACATTGCGTCATGCTTTGCTTCCCAATGTTTATACTGCAAGAACTTCAGTAACTAGTGTTCTACCTTCTGGGCCCAGGCAAGGCCTTGGCACCAGCAACGTGTCATGGACTAGTCTATGGGTTGCTTGGCGACAGGAGGAAAGCTAGTGGTGAAGGAAAGGACAGGTGCATGCAGCATTTCATGCTCCACTCTTAGGGGCCTGTTGATGAGATGGTTTGTGTCACTCTCGCACCACACAACGTGGTTCAAGTGTGACGAAAACCTTACATATGATTTATGAAGGCCATTTTGCATGACCCTAAGTGGCTCCATAAATCTGGAGTAAGGCAATGCAGCGCAAATTGGTTCATTCCTTACTCTGCCCTGAGAAGGTGTTTCTTGGGTGTTCTCACACAACTCCCATGGTTTTTGATGCATTCACAGATTTACCAGAAGTGGTAGACCAGGGAATGCACCAAAAGGATACACCTTTTCAAGTGAGGCTTAACGAAGAGAAATATCGCTATTTCTCCTCATTCCTTCTTCTTTCTATGTGTGCTGCAGGAATATGGCTCTCAGGATTCTTTTTGTACAGGAAGATGTCCCTTCCTGCACACAAAAATCCTGTGTGCAATGGCGGCAACCTTGCACCATGGTACAAAGTTGCCTGTTTTGGTGCTAGGCTGCCAAAAGTGCTAGGCACGGGGAAAAGGCATAATGCACCATATTGCCTTAAATACAGAACATTCCTGCTGTTTCCCTGTCACACAGTGCAGCTCAGGAAGGTGACTTACTTCTCTGCTCTGAGTGACAGACCCGTAAATACGCCCCTTTGTGTCTGAATCAGGTCACCTACTCATTCTCTTATTGATGAGCCTCTGCAAGGTTCAGCCAGTGACACAAGGTTTGGTGCTGACACCAGAAAGAGCTCCCGTCAGATCTCAACACACCCACAGAGATAGAGCGTATCTTTGCTTGGGGTCAAATTGGATGTGCCACACACTGTCATATACAGTATAGTCCGCTTAAGAACAGCACACTGCAGGAGTGCCAAAAGAACCAGGTCCATAATCACTGATTCTGGATGTTAATTGAAACCCTGTGCCATGCAATTACTAGTTAGTCCTCCCTGAATGGGAATCACATGTGGACCCAGTTTTACAAGATCAAAACCTTATATGCACATTCTGGGCAAGTTAGTAGGCCCATTTCGACTGTCATTTGCCTAATGGAAGTGAGGGGATCGTGGTGCGGACACAGGAGGTTTAAGGTATCTGGGGCCAGGGACGGTTGGTGTCAGGTAGGGGTGAGTGTTCTATGGCTTACATAGGAGGCTCCCAGAGGCCAGAACATCTGGGCACCCCTGAATGGGTGGAAAGGTATCCCCTGGGAGGAGTGACTACTGCAGCCAGGTCCACCAACCTCATCAACTAAAAATGATTAAAACCTAATACTTAAAAAGGCTCACTTGAACACACACAGAGTATTAATGGCACATACAAGCGACAAATGTTGCCAAACGCCAGGAACACCCCACCGCTTACAAGATTCTTCCCTAAAGTGTAATTTTGATATCAATTTGCACCTGTCCAACGATGAGTTAGGAATACCACCCACAACCAGTCTTTTGAAACTGTGGAAGGATAAAAGAGGGACTTATCTCCCAGGCGCGCCAGCGTCGCAGGGAACAAATCACAGCCAGAAAATCAAGGCCGAAATAAAGCTGTCAGCCACCCATCTCCCTTTTATTGAGTTCCTGCAGTTATTAGGTCTGCAGTAAAAGACATCCGGAATATACGACCTTCGGTATCTCGTACATAACGTCCAGCCGGCAGCCACCCGATGGGCTTCTCAAACCATCGTACGAGGCGGGAACAGAAGGGAAGCTGTTTTAGGAAAGCACAGAAATGTCTGAGGATACTGCAGTGCTTAATTTGTAAAACAAGGAGTGCCGGTGCCCAATGCTCTGCTCAGAAGCCTGTGGCCAGAACTATTTAATGTCTGCGCACCGAATATGAAAGTTGCGTGTTTGACGACTCTTTAATTCACTACCAGACACTCCATTCACCTTAATCTCAATCATGTAAGTTTCTGCTTTCTCCTTTTGTGACGATTTTTCTGTCTTTCTCTTCTTCCCTCTTTACCCTTTGTGTGTTATTCCCTCTACCTTTGTGTGTTATTCCCTCTATTGCTCTATAAATGCCTGATGATGAGAAATAAGCGATGGTCCAAAAACTGAGTGCTGGTGGGCCCCACTGAGAGCAGCCAGCTCAATTTAAGCACCTGGCACCTGCCATCAGGGGAACACATAACTTCACAATTTTTTAATATAATTTCACAATTTATATATATATTTTTAGCTCTGAATATATTCAGTGTAGTCCTTCGGTGGCCACTATCGGGGCAAATTTGTCATTTTGCTATACCTGTGACTGTCCCAGTTTTGATTCTGAAAAATGTAGTCAGCCCAGTTGCAGGGGAACCTTCAAACTGCCTAGTAGGCTAAGTGAATGCCGCTCTGCAGTCGTGGTCTTAACGTAACTGACGACCCCCGCATTCTTGCAGCAGGAACGTGACTCAGACGTCCTGCAGGAATTTGGGCTACTGAGACGGATAATGGTAGGGAACAGAAAACATTGCCTCTGATGAAGTCGTCCCTTTCTTGAAAGGTGACTAGTCAACTTTTGCAAACGGCCTTCCACTGAGTGACAACACATTGTAATGTGTTTTTAGTAACTTTAGATCCATTTCACCTAAAAACATTTGCTTTTGTTAAAATATTCAAATTATGCATCAGATGAAGGATTATGTGACAAAGGCTGCAAATCCATAAATATGCAGAAAACACTACAGCTGGAGAATGACATAGTTTCAATGTGCCTAGTTATGAGTAACGTCCATTAGTAAATTAACAAAAGGCTGTTCCATCTCTTGCGTTTGAAATAAAATTATAAGTATGTGAACAGGGGTGTGCAAATTTTAATTTTGCCTGTGCAGTTTTGTTAAGGGGACATCTTGACACTTTGTGAAGGTGGCAAAAATTGTCTATCAGAAGTTTACCAGAAGGCAACGATTTCAGCAAAGTAATGTTTTTGCAGAAAAAATTCCATCAACATTTTTTAGAGTTAATTCTCCAGCTGGATGAGACAGTTTCAAAGTGTGTTCCCAGTTGCAAATGTTTTCGTCTGTAAAGCCTTGTAAATTTTATTTCAGATTGTTTAAAGCTTTGTAATGTTCGCAAACGTGGCAAAGTGTGAACACGTTGCGGGAAAAATATCAATGTAAGGTAGATTTTCAGGAACCAACCCTCCAAAGAACTCAATTTTGGCAGGACAGAATTCCCTACAAAAACACAATTTGTGAGAAAATTCCTCTGAAAATATGTTTTGGGGGGAAATTCTCACAGCAAGCAAAGTTTGTGTCATTATTGACAACCTTTCAAACGTCGTAAAGTGTTATGTTAATTATATTTTCAAAACTGCATGGGTGAAATTTTGTTTTCATAAAAATCAATTTTTCCTCAGAAGTAAATGTTGCAGGATTTCGTCTAAATTTGTAACTTCATAAATTTAGAAAAATGTTTTATATCCCTCAAAAAGCTTCCAATGAAGATCCTTGTCAAATCTCAAACTTCCAATACTTGAACTGTCTCTAGAGGAGACCGGCTCCGAGTGATGCCTTTTTTTATAGGAGATCAGTGTTAGTTAGGATAGCAATCAGTAACACAACAGTCCCCTTAAAAAGAAAATATGTCTGGAGTGCGGTAGAGTATACATTTGGACCTTACCTACATCCGTGGGGGGCGGAGGGCATGTGCTGACCTCCACCGCTAATGTAGGGGGTTCCCTTTGTTAGTCATTCATGTGGCACACAGTCTACTCATTTTTTAAACACTTCACAGCCTCAACCAAAATGTGAGATTAAATTATTTCTGGAACCAGATGCTAAACTGAACACAGGATGAAAAATTAATTTACACTTCGGGGCAGAGATAGAGGAGATGTAGGACAAACACCCCTGCATCATTGACTGAAGATCACACACCAATCCTTCATTTTGGGGCAGATGATGTTTTAAAGCCCAACACAGAACTGAACGTATTGTCGGTGGTTAATTACATCAGCTTTGTGCAGTATTTTGTCTATAGCAGTAAAATACAGTGAGATTGTAATTACTCTTATCGGTAATTATACATGGAGTTTAACCCAGCATAGTGGATTTTAATGCTGGGCACTATTTAATGTTTCTTTCGAAAGCTGACTGTGGTATTTACATCCGACAGTAATTTCCAGCTCCCCCAGCAGTATTCCTACTACTCTTTACATAATGTGGTTTATTGACTCAATCCTTTACACGAATGCCAACAGACCTCTTAAATCAAGCGCTCCAGAAATCGCTCAGGCACTAAGCTGATTATGTTTTGGGTAAAGCTGATAATGTGCCTATTTTCACTACAATGTGGCTACATGGTGGATGCTGGCAGCTGGTGTTTTGCCTTTCTTTTTTATTAATGTGCCATGTGTTTTTTATTTGGTTTGCTCAATAGTGTATAGCTTTGTTCGGCTCTTCATAAAACGTTCTAATAATGATTTGGAAGCAAAATACAATGGCCCATATTTATACTTTTTTAGCACCGCATTTGCACCGCTTTTTAACGCAAAAGCGGTGCAAACTTACAAAATACAACAAAAATTACGTAAATGCGGCGCAAAAAAAGTATAAATATGGGCCAATATGTATTCATCGATGAATCAAGAAGGAGAAAGAGAGAGATAATTGGAAAATTATAGAGGCAAAGAGAGAGAGAAAACATAATGTGTGAAAGTTAAGAAAGGAGGAGAGGGGATGGACTTGACAGGGGTGGGGTGAGTGGAAGACAGCACACATTCAGTTTTAGGGCTCAACACAGTCCTACAGAGACACGTGAAGACAGGGATGAGGGGTGTAGATGTGAAAGCAGGGTGTAGATTTCCAACCCTACACTTCCACAGCAAATGACCCTATTTTGACCCCGTAGACTCCATGACAAGCTGAGGTTATAGGGACCAACTCAAAGTACCCACTGAGGAGTTCTCGGCTGTTGCTGGGTGGGAGACACTGATCTCCCAAAACATATTGGCTCGACTTTGAGACAGCGATCTCCCTTAGTTACCTATAGGGTGTCTGCCAATTAGTAAAACTCTATTGTGTATTCAGGATCTTATGGGTGATGTCTACTAACACCATCTGTGTAAAATCCACCCCCTCCCACAATAAGCACTTGTCGATTATAGGAGATTTGTAAGGCCTGACACAGATTACTTCTTGAGGATGCCTCGGTGAATTCTTGTAGTGTTCCCTATAAGAGCTGCCAGTATATTTGACACTATTTCCATTAACAGAATGTCTATGTCCTTAAAGAGAGCTGTTTTCAGATCTCTAGATTGTCCTGGAGTACACTTTTCTTCATGATAGGCCTTTTCAACTAGGTTTCTCCGAGAAACAGCATGGAAAAATTTTCTCCTTCTTCACAGGCCATAGTGTTTTCATAATTGAACAATGCACTATTTCTGTTTGAATCTTGACCGATGTACAGGTCATCTGAATTGCAAAGATTCGAGGTCCTCTCATCTGTGCTTTGAAGAGTAACACAATGGTGATCTTGGTTTGGCTTATGAGCAGGGCCACTGGAATTATGCAACATAATTACAGAATTGCTGCATTTGCCACATCATCTATCATCTGCCACATAATCTGCAGATTTGAACAAAAAAAATTTCCTAGCTCAAATGGTTCAAAAGTTACTAAGAATATAGCAACATGTGTTGCCACACAGTGAAATCCCTTTGCAAACCTGGAATTGACACCTTTTTGTTGTTTAGTGCAATATTTGGGTGTTAAAATGGTACTAATAAGGTGTGACCAATGTGCAGACAGGGTTATCAATTTTAAAAATGATGAAATAATGAAGTAACACTATTGCAAAATGTGCTGCATTATGCCACATATTTTGCCTTTTCTTGCTGCATAATTTACTCAACCCTGCACATAATTTGGCCCATCTCCTGCCGCATAATTCCAGTGGCCCTGCTTATGAGTGACTTCCTGGACTTGGAGCAGTATACTGACTGTTGCCCTCAACCTGCAACTATGCTGGGCGATGTTCCTCTCCGGGAGCATGACCTGATGTCTAGGCTAGATGAAGTGTGCATCTGAGGGCCTGAATCAGCCTCCAATTAAAAGAGGGCATAAAAGTTGGCTCAAGATCAACCTGCCAGCCATCCAGAGTACTGAAGCAGCTGCAACTAGTAGATAATTGACCATTACATAGAACAGACCAAGCTAACCATGACAATATCCAAGTAGGGGTGAACACCCCGACCAGAGAACCAGCCTCGTGGACATACTTGCCTGCACCAATGCCCTTTACTTTCCCCTTTCTTAGAACATGCCTATGCCTCGTTGGCATTCGGTTGGACCCCAGGATCCCTACATACACCTGTGTGCAATCAGACTGTGTTGCGAAACTGCTTTGCACCCCTTTCATCTCTTCTGTTTGATGGTTACACCCTAAAAAGGAGAAGCCCTGCAAAATGACCACATATGCTTTAACTCCGGGGTTACTGCACTAAAAGCAATAAACGTCAAAGCAATAGTTTTGTCCACTATATTGGCTTACCAGAAGTACTTTGTAATGTAATAATAAATGTACTATTCTGAATTTCACGTACACTTACCTTCCATGGTAAATGTAGTTGAAGTTAAGAGTAATACCTATATTCTTGCCTTTTAATGTTACAGTGTAATTGATGAAGTAAATGTGATATTATCTTAGGTCTTTATTATCATTTTGGGCAGTTGTAGCCCCTGTTTGAAGAGCAAGCTATAGAACAGGAGCGATCCCTGGGTGCAAAAATTCATAACTGAGCATGACTAGAGGTGAGATACAATGCTCCTGACATGAAAGAGTCAAGGAACATGGCGTTATGGAGGATATGCGAAGATCTCAATTGTAAACTGTAGGTTTTAAGATAAAGGCCATTTTGGTGTATGGCTCTTCTAAGTGCATGCTACCCAGGAATCAATAGAAAAATGAGAATGCCTGAGGGAAATAAAGAAAGAAGTTGGTTCCAGTTCTCCTACATCTAATGGTGAGATACCAAGAAACTGTTTGGGATCTGAATTTGTGGTCCGTTAGTACTAGAGACAGTGGCGTAGCGTGGGGGGTGCGGGGGGGCCGGCCGCACCGGGCGCAACATCTGGGGGGGCGCGCTCGCGAGTGCTAAAATCCACAGGTTAGGGGGCGCAAATTACTTGCCTTGCCCCGGGTGCTGACAACCCACGCTACGCCACTGACTAGAGATCACTAGTTATCACTATGGATCATTATAACTGCTGAATTTCTCCAACAGTATAACTTATTTTTACATAGATTTTATTATTTGTAAAGCTTAATAAAAATGCAAGTGGCTCCTTGATCTAAAGCGATAATAATGAGGTGCATAAGACAGCACAACAGACATACAGATGGAAAAATGAAAAGATTTTCAGAGCTCGCGTAAAGACGAGATTGTTATCCAGGAGACCGATCCCAAACAGCATGGTGTTCTAGAGAGTCTAGACATCAAGTGGCTGAAGGAGCAACTGTCAAACATGCTTTCTTTAGACAATGGCACCTTGGATAGATGGAGGTTTGAGTATAACGTGTAATGTTTGGGAGAATAGGAAACTCAGACAGTTCTTACGTCAGATATTTCAAGACTGCAGAAGATCCCATGAGCAATGCAGAATGCCTTAAATTGTATTTGTTGCTCAACTGGTAGCTGATGGCGCGAGCGCTGTGCGTTCAAGATGTGATTACATTTATGCAATTAGCAAACTGCTCATTCCCCTAAGTTTTGCATTTGCTGCAATTTCATCAATGTTTATGTTTGAAATCCCAGAAACAGCCTGTTATAGTAGTTAAACCAATGGAATTAATGCTGATATTACCGTGGGTGTTTCTTAGACGGCACAAAAGGGAGCACCTTCCAAAGGATACACAGGTCAGGAAGCATGCGAATACAACAGTGTTGACATGTGCTAAAATAGAGGAATCATGGTTAATAATCACTCCAAGACATCTAGCTCGTTTGAGCTGTAAATGGCAGATAGCCCGGCTCAAAAGCCACATGTTATACTAAAGAGTGTGATTGTCCCCAGTCTCAGAAGCTCTGTCTCGCTGAAAAAAAGTTTTAAAAACTGTGATTCATCCACTATTGAATGACGTCCAGGCAATTTGTTAGCCTAGATGGCCATTGTTGGGCTAGCTGGGAAAGTCTGATGACAATCTGCATATCATTGGTGTAAAATAGCATTTTAAATCAGATGAGGTGGGACTGAGGGCAGCCACTCTTATGAACAGCTTAGTTGATAGAGAGGAACCCTGTGGGATGAATTGTGTATGCCAACATTCATTGGTGGTAGACAGGTAGGAGACCAGTTGTGCCTTGTGACACATGTTGGACTGGAAAAAAAATAGCAATTTGTTTGCTGTGCTTTTGATGTCACAGTTAGCTGCCAGATAATTAGAAGTAATATGAGGTCAACCTTGCCAAACTCTGCCAAGCAGTTGAGGAGAAATATATCACATTCCAGCCCCTTGTTCAAGGCAGTAAACTGGTTTTCTCAGATGTAAACACAGGCTATGTTGAAGAGATAGAAGAGGTATTCCATAAGGGTCAGACTCCAGATTCGAAGTTACTCAAGAGGTTGTTCTTTTCAGCGAAGCTGACATTTGGGTAATCACTACAATCTTATGAACCTTAGCTTAGATGGCGAGGCCAGATATCTGCAAATTTGAGAATGATGGCTGTAGAAACTAGTTGACAAAGTTTGTGGAAAATGGAAATTCAGGTTTCATTGAATGGAGCTTTGAGTTTTAAAGTGCCAATGATTCTGGATTTGTACAGGCTCTTGAACAGTGGTGACTTTGATGAACAGAAGCTGGGGTAGTTGAAAGAGTTGAATTAGCATGCAAAGTGTCGATTTTATAAAGAAAGTGTGCTACGAGGGCATTGCAAAATTACTGTAACAGGTCCACAGACGATAGTAGGTTTCAGTTCAGTAATTCATTATGCATGAAAGCAGATTAACTAGAAACTATTTGTAACTATTTGACTGCAATTTAAACGAGTGGAAAGAAGATTTCCCAATTTAAACAAACATGAGTTTTCCAGGGAAACCATATTGCAGGAGGGGAAGCGGAATTGCTCCTTAACAAGTATACTTACATGTTTGGGTCAATGCGGTGTGTATGTGTGTTATGGTATGAGCCTGTCCACACCTGTTCCAGGCCCATAGCACATAACAACATAATATGTCATTGTCTTTATCCGATCTCTTTTGGCCTGGAACATTCGATACATTATTAGTAAAGAAATTCACACACAGTTGTCTATATCCTGTAATCTATTAATTTTTACTATTACAATAAACAAATGACCTTGAGTCTGTGATGGTTAAGACTTCTTCATCTGCAAGTAATCTCTGAGGGGCTTCAGGTAGAATGTTCTAAATCAGGAGTCTCTAACCTTTTGTGCAGTGAGAGTTAATTCTTATCAGTGAAAATTATAATGAGCTACTGAAGGCAAAGCAACTGGCATATTTCTCCCAGATACCCACATGCCCAGCTTCATTGAATTTAAGCCTAGTGTCCTTAGAGCCAGATACTATTGTTAGAACAAGATACTTTGACTAGGGGCACTATAACTGGGCCGCCATTTGCGCCAAGGTGAGCATGGTACGTGGGGCTGTAAGGACATGTATGTGTATGAATGGGATACATGTGTATGGGTGACTGAGTGCCTATGCCATATGTACTTTGTGGCACAGGACATACCTTTTGTCATATTTGGCACTGTTAGATGTATAACACAAACATACAACCATTCTTTGAACTGGGAGAAATTTAAAGTGCTGAAAAATGTTCAGCAAAAATGTTCTTAATATGGAACATTTTTCTGCACTTAAATTTCTCCCAAATCAAATATTCACTGTATTGTTCATTTATAAATATTGCATTGTGTCTACCAGCCACTTGGAGGAAGATGTCTGCTGTGTGTATAGGTGACACTTAGAAAGGGTAGAAAAGTAAACTGAAGAACTAACTTCATATTTATATGGATTCCATAATACTCAAGTGTCACATTTACAAACCGCAAGCATCTTTCTCCCTGTGGTCTATAGACATGGTGACATATTAATAGTGAAAAATATAGCATTTGCCTAAACCGGAGGAATTTAAAATGAAGAAACATGCTTCTTAAAACATTAAGACATAATTGGCTTAATAGAGTGGAGAAAAACATTAAGATAATGTTTCATAGAAATATTGTTCTTCACTTTGAATTTCTCCCATTAAAAAAATGACTGTATTTTTCAGTTACAAAAATATGGCACAATGTCCACTAGCCACTGGGTGCAAGTGGTCTGCTTCTTTGTAAATGCTCTTGAAATGGGAGAAAATTAAAATGAAGAATTAACTCAATCATTAGGATAACTTTTCATTTTAATTCTCTACCATTTAAAAGAATTCAGAAACAACATTTTGCTCTCATGCTTCAATATTGATTTGACAAGGACATTTATTTAAGAGTTAAATACGGTATTGCTTCAATTCTTCCCCCTGTGCCTGAGTCAAAAATCTGACTGAGCACTGCACATTATCAGCACTGCTATCCACAGTCTGTTGATGATAATGTAAAATAAGCCAAGACTTCCCTTGACTTTAAATTGAAAATGTGTCCCTGTGCTCATTTAAAAATTAACTAAAGGCTGCAAACTACTCCAAAGTTGTCTGCGAGCTACTGGTAGCTTGTGATCAACTGGTTGGAGACACCTGTTCTACATGAACATATTTACAGCAATAATGATCATAGCCATCTGAGAAGTGTACTCTGCTTGTTGTGACAAATGAACGAAGTCCCACGTGTGAGTATTTTCACACATCCAGATTGGTGGCCCTCTGGATGTGACCTTCCAGATGTTGCTCACATACGGCTTTACTGGTAGACTGGGAAGTCTGTGTTCTGGTGAATGTCCTTCCTAGAATGATACCTCTTGGGAAGCACATGCTTCAACTCAGCACTGGGGTGCAATGCCCAGCACCGCAGGCCTAACCTGCCCATTGGCTCATCCTAGAACTGGGACACTAACGATAGCCTCACAAATATAGCCAGCCAGTATCCTGAAGGCACAAAAACACTTACATGTAGGTGTGGATACTCACACCAAGTTCAGCATATACATGTCAGGAACACACTACATTTTCCTTATCTGGATTGTAAAGGCCCTCGTTCTGAGAGAACTTACTAAATGTGGTTGCCTCTAAGGGGCCTACAAGAGCACCACACTCCCTAAGTCAGGTTGAAAATTAGGCTAAGTCCCCCAAACACACTCCCACTTGAACAGGAAAAGTCTCTCCATGAAGAAGGTTTTCTGCTACATGTATTATATTGTTGGCAGCCATTTAACTTTGACGGAGAGAACTCTGAGTTCACAGCCAACTAAACGTCTCTGCAAACCATGGCCGATGGTACAAGGGCAGAATGAGAGAGAGCAAAGTCGTCCCTAGCGCTGAGGGCGGGCTTCCTACCCCCACCTCCTGTCCCGATAGCACCCATATCTGAACAATAACCTAACCAGAAAATCCAAAGAATGCTTCCGCCGACCAGAGGGGGGGAAGAGGTGTCAAACTGTGAGAGATAGCGACGGTTGATGCGAGCGGGCTGCAATTATGAAGTGCTCAGCGCAGTCGTTTGTTTGAATTAGAGAGGCCGCGCCGGTGCAGTATTTTATAACACTAGACACGGGTTTGAATTGGATTATAAACATAATGGAATGATGGGAAGCCAGGGGGAGGCAGGCAGAGGGAGCGCCAGAAAGGGAGAGTGAGATAAGGCGAGGGGGGGAGACATAATCAAAGCACAGGAGGCCAGGCAGGTGCGGCTGATACAACAATGGCGCTCCTCAGTCTTCCAGGAAGACAGCTCCCGCTGATGGCATGTCACCAGCATTAGGCGCCACCGCTGATTGGAGGAAAACATGTTGGAGGTCACCCCGAGGTGCGCCCTATCGCTGCGAGCCAGAGGCGAGATGTGCAGCCAGCTCTGATTTATTTTTAAGGACATGAGATAAAGAGAAAGCGACAAAATGAAAAAGTTCTGTTTAGTGGCATGTTCCGCGCGCGTTCCTTTCGGTGCCGCCTTCTCATTCTGGCCTGCTCCTGCTGTCATCTGCTCTTCTGCGGATTATTTGCTCTCTTACAGCTATGAAATCTTTTGATTTTCTTGCTTGTTTTAATTATGGAAACCTCTGTTTGTGTAACTTTCTATCTCTTTCACCGTACTGTCATTCCGCAATACTACTTTTTTCGTTACAGTTTCTTGAAATAATTTTTAGTCTTCGTTTCTACCTGCCTTTTTCATTGTAATTAGTGGTGGGGATAACTAACAAACTTTGATGTACTGTAATTGCTCAAAATTACAGTAAAATAATGCAAAGTTACCCGAGGAGAGTACCCCTGCATTTAGTGCTCTTTTCATAATACAAAACGCCCACTTCTGTCCAAAATAGACCCAAGGATGCATTTTGCGCTCAGAGATTTACCGCCTGTTCACGTGCTCTAGTAGTAGGCATTTCCCTCAAATCACTCTAAACTTTGCAAGTAGTCATAATCTCATCATTTTTTATAATTTCGTGCCACAAGAGCGATGTGAAATTACTCCGATTACTCACCCAAGCCTAACTGCAATGTATTTTGTGGAACTAGTATGAATATACTGCTTTCCATGCCCCATAGGAGGACAAAAGTCTTACTTTGTCTGCTCACCTTCCTAGGTGAATTGTGTGGACTGAAGATTTCCTTTGGAAGCCCATCTTCTCACAAGACTTGTTTACTTTCACTTTGGCTGCTCACCTTCTTAGGTGAATTGTGTGGATGGAAGATCTCTATTGGAAGCCAATCCTTCCGCAAGAGCTGTTTGTTTCTGCGAGGGCTACTGCAGTGTTACAACACATAATCCATACTTTTGCACAATGTTTAACTTGCCCAGATGGCTGCTGATGAAGGCAGATGGTGGGCAAGGCACTGGTGCTCATGTTTGATACCAGCACTCATGTTTCATCATTAGACTTTGACCCATGGAAAGGAGAAGGACGAGAAAGAAAGCAATGGGAAAGGGAGAAAGCAGGGATGAAAAAGAACTGGCAAAAGTGAGTTAGAAAGACAGGAAGTGTGGGGTGGAGTAATACAGAGACATGAGGTGGAATCAGGTCCACACAGACTTGGTATTCAGCAACCTCAGATGCTTTGGGAATGCACTCCTACGAGCAACTATGGCCCCTGCACTTATGTTTTCACAGATTAAGCATTGTCTTTGCGGAGTGATGTTTCTTTGACCAGTCTGCAGAGCTGGCCTATACAAGGCTTCTATGCAACTTCTCTTTTTTTCAGGACCACATGTCAAGTGGTTTCACAATGCCTTACTTGGGAAAGGTATATGTAATTTCCTGGGCAGGAGTCACCTGATTGTCATATTACTCATCAATGATTCTCAGAGCTTGTAAGGACAGGTGCTAAATGCGATCAAGAACTATACGTGAATCCTGGGTGAAACTCTAGTATATAATCAGCTGTTAGCTCAAGTCAACTATTGCATCATGCTTGTGGGTCTGGTTAAAATTTGGTGGGTTCACTTCCGAACAGCTGGGGTGGTGGAGGCAGAGGCACGCTTTCCCTAGCTTCAGTTGTGGCTGCCCATCTACCCAAGAATTGTCCATCCTTTGAATCAACATTTGATCCAAACCTATTACTATCTGCACAGTAGGAGCCCTATCACTGGAAAAAATCAGTAATAGCTGGTCTGCCATGCCATTTGTTGTCCTGAAGGTACTAATGTTTTTTCCTAAGGCAGATCCCCAAAGTGGAGGCCTGCTCATGAAAGAATATAACTAGTGTTCTCAAAGAGCTTTGAGTATTTTAGTTTTCCCTTCCAGGTAATCTAAAGTGCTAACACTTTAGATTACATGGAAGTTAGGAACAAAAAACACACTGACAGGAATGGTGTGGAAATGGCCATCTTTGATGGAAAACGCCTCCTGAAAACTATTTTCACCAGCATTGGACTCCTTCAACAGATTTCTAGATGGTAGAGTCAGTAGCGAATGTGTGGTCGGGAAATCCTTTTATGTTTTTTCTTCATCAATCTCTCATCTGGTTTTCAACCATCACCCTCTAACCCCACCATCCTGGTCTAATGCCATTCCAAAGCTGTTCACAGGGCTGTTTCACATTGTTTTGGTGTGATAGTAAAGTTTTCAGGAAAAACTGCCACACGGTTCCTTTCTCTTTCCCTATATGTTTTCTTCTCCTGTTCTCTCACACAACTCATCTGGCTCCTCTTACTCTTCCATGTACCCCCTATTAAAACATTTCATGGTAATGCACGCTATATGCAAAATAACAGCAGACCATAATCATTCCACTGGGTTTCTTGGACTTTCTGTAAGCACTCTGGCACCAGTAAAATGACTCTTCCTAGCTGCATTATAAAGACCCACATACTTGGGTAATGGCGGCCATATTGACAGTGGTACATTGAGTCCAACGATGCTGTGGCATCTTAGAACTACTACACGCCCCTAAAGTAGTTACCAGCTGCTTGGAGACCTGCCTCTGTTTTACTCTGCATGGGTGACAGAAGATTGCTGGTGATTGATCTTAGGCAACCGGGAACCCTAGAGTTGGTGTTCTAACGCTATCAAAAACCCAACTGCTTTGAGTTAAGTATTGTGTTGCCAAGGGCGGCTTCATTATCATCTGTTTGTAGTTGAGGGAGGGTGTGTTTGAGTCTCATGTAGCAGTGGGTAAGAGGGAATCACCTATCTATGCAAAATCAGTTGTGGTGGGCAAACAACAACAGAGATTAAAACTCTGTAGTGGCAAAGAAGTTGGAGTGAAACAGGTGCATTAGCAGGGCATCTTTTGAACACCAACACCAGCGCTAGTAATTCTCAACATCCAGTGATATTGAAAGTAAAAAGCACACAGAAACCTAAGCATAAGACCTGCATAGATTCAACCAGCAGGGTAGCTCAGTGAGTTCAACACTCAGTGCTGAACAAGATGGCACAGGCAATTGGCAAATTATATCTTCAAATCCCCATAAGGCTGTTCGCCCTTCCGAGGTTGAGTCCGGTCAGTAGGAGCACCCTTTCTTTATAGTGCTTAAAATCAGAAGCTATTATTAGCAGAACCAAATGTGAAACTCTGTCATGAACTTGCCATTTAAATGAATTATTTAGTAAGCAGGTAAATGGATTTGAAGCAAGGGACATGAGAGATGTCAACAAAGAATGGTGAGCCCAAAAGAGACTGTCTGAAGAAGGGGGTGACCTTCAAGCTGATCACACTGTACTCTGGAGCGCCCTGGTTAAATCGGTGCACAGAGGGAAGACATCAAACCCGCACATATCAGTTATCTGCTCATCGTCCTCGTATCATGGCTGGCATAACTATTGTCCTGTATTGCACCTTTTAAAATGAATGAAAGTCCCTGCCTTTTCCTATCTCTCTGCAGCCCGATCCAGCATTCCCTCAGCTACCAGTCCCGACAGTGTGGACAGCCATGGGAGCAAGGAGGGATGGCTACTCAGGTTCAACAAAGTTTATCCCCATCTGGTGCCCTTTGCTTGTAATCAACCAGGGAAGGGGGTAACAACACCAGGAAGGTGCTATCTGCAGAAGTAGGTTAATTCGTACATGTGTGAAAGGGTGTGGACATCATTACCTCTTCGTCCCCTTCCCTGTTCTTCTCATTATGAAATGAGGCATTCATGCCTCCACAGACACTTTTCTAAGCCCAAATTCCTGTAAAAAATATACTTAACACAAACCTCACCTCTCCCTCCTGGTACGTATAGCTTTGGCTTACCTGGAAACAGCCTGTAATACACCAAGTTTTATAATCATTTGAATGAAGTACCTGAGGCGGGAGGGAGGGATGTAGTGATCGGAATAGGGACGTCTGGACTCAGAGTAATGAAATTACCGGTAAGTAATCTATGCAATAAACAGATTAATCAGCGGCACATACAATACAGTGCTACAATAATGTGGTAGTGAAAGGGCTCATCTGTAGCACAGACCCATACTGTGGTTGTAAATAGCTCACCGGCAGCACATATCTTCTCTTCGGTTGCTAAATAGCCCTTCAGGCCTACAACGTGGCAGTGGAAGAACTCACCTTAAGCATTAACTAGCCATGTGGCAAGAAAAATGCCCCTGAAATGGCACCACTGTGGCAGTGAAAGGGCTCACCTGCGGCGCATGTCTACACTGTTGCGAAAAGCCTTGTCTTCAGCACAGGCCCCCAATGTGAAGTGGAAGGCCTCACCTGCAGCATTTGTTGACTATGTGGCAATGAAAAGCCAGTGAAAGTTCTCACCTGCAGGACTTGCCCACATTATAGTAAAGAAAGGGTTTACCTGCAGGACGTGCCCACCCTATAGTGATGAAAGGTTTCGCCTGTAGGATATGCCCACCTTATAGTAATGAAAGGAGTAACCTGCAGCACCTGCCCTCCGTATAGAAATGAGAAGACTCACCTGCAGCCCAAGCCCTCCTTGTAGTGATGAAAGGGTTACCCTGCAGCACATGCCGACCCATTAGTAGTGCATAAGCTCACCTGCAGCACATGCCCATCCTATATTAATGAAAGGGTTCACCTGAGACACAATCACACCCTATACTAATGAAAGAGTTCACCTGCAGCACATGCCCACCCTGTAGTAATGGAAGGGTTCACCTACGGCACAATCCCACCCTATAGTAATGAAAGGGTTCACCTGCAGCACATGTCCACCCTATAGTAATGAAAGGGTTCACCTGCAGCACATGCCCACCCTATAGCAATGAAAGGGTTCACCTGCAGCACATGCCCACCCTATAGTGATGAAAGGGTTCACCTGCAGCACATGCCCACCCTATTGTAATTCAAGGATTGACCTGCAGAACATGCCCGCCTAGCAGTGATGAAAGGGTTCTCCTGCAGCATGAGTCCACCTTATAGAAATGAAAGGATTCATGGGTCAGCTATAGCACGTGCCCACCCTATATTGATGAAATAGTTCAGCTGCGGCACGCGCCCACCCTATAGCGATGAAGGGGCTCACCTGCAGCTTATGTCCACCTTATAGTGATGAAAGGGCTCACCTGCAGCAAATGCCCGTCCCATGGTGATGAAAGGGCTTGCCTGTAGCAAATGCCCACCCTATAGCAATGAAATGGCTCACCTGCAGCTCATGCCCACCCATTATGATGAAAGGATTCACCTGCTGGACATGCTCACCCTAGAGTGATCATAGGCTCACCAGCAGTTCATGCCTACCAAGTGGTAGTGCATGGGTTCACCTGCAGCACATACGTATGCAGTAGGCATTAGTGAAAGGGCTAATCTCGTCCACCCCGTTGCATAGAAAGTGCCCTTGTTTAGGTTATGCCTAGTAAGTTTGTACTAGTGAGAAGCTCTCTACTCTGGCAGCAGTGAATGGGGTGAGGTGCAACTCACACAAACTATGTGATGCAGCAGGGAAGTGCCATCAAATTAGGTCGATTGTTTCAAGACCAGGAGACATGAACAGCACCACCAAAAAAATTGTAAAGCCAGTAAGTCCCAAAAGCAATATCTATTTTCTTTGCCAATACTTGTTTTTTATGTATCACATTCTCCTTCAATATGATGTGCTCCGGGCCCTGCACTCACCCAGCTTCCCATCTTTTGCCAACACTCTCACCCAGTGTTCTATGCCCCCCTTTTCTTTTCTTTCCTAGTTTTGTTGGCTGCATCATTTTTGGGTCTTGTCTGTGTGAGAATGCATTAGCCCATGAGTTCTCAATTGTGAGACTTTTGTATTTAGTAATGGGCTTGGAATCCGCCCATTTCTTACCATTTGTTGGCACCATTGTTGCTCTTCCTTGCTGCCTTCTCACTGAGCAGCATTGCCATGTGTCACTTCCTTTTCTTTTTGTGGTGCATGGACCATTTACAGATTCATTAGGTTTGGTTAGTGTCCCTCCGCTGCCAATTAACTGCTCAAGCTGTGATTCAGGTACTATTTCTGTGCTATGATGTGGTCAGGGTCAGACTGAGACAAAAGATAGGTTCGAGCACCAAAATAAAGGCGGCCCCCATTAGTGAAATATATAGCTAAAAAAGTTATAATATTAGTGAAATAAAGGGTACAAATCAGCCCACCTGGCCATAAAACCTGCCCACAACTGCTAAAAAAACATCCTACATACTCATTTGTCACAACATCCCATTGGGCAGTTCCTGGTTGCCCTATAGGTCAGTCAGCCCTGGAGGCAGTCAACACTGGCCATGTCTTTACTCTGTCTTTTAAGTTATCCCCACCATCCCCCTGCTTCTTCTCCCCTCCCACCCGCCCTCCAATCCCTGTTACTCCTCAGCTATTCCTTCTCCCCCCCCCGACAGAAAAAAACAAGTGCTATGAAGCGGCCAATGCTGGTTGATTTACAGTGCTTTTTTTCATCATCCCGTTATCCACCCTCACGCGATTACCAAAGCCAACCCCTTACCCACAGGCGAGATCTACTGACTTTGCCAATGCTTTTTTTATTAACTTTACTCACACAGTTGTCCACGTTCTGCCTTTCTCTGACTATCCTCTCTTAGCTAGTTAGCAATCTTATCAGTTTCCCCTAAAATGTATTTCTGATGTGGTATCAATTCATGTCAACATCTTGAAATTGGATATGTCTTTGTGGCCTGTGAAATACAACTCAGATGAGATATTTGACCTCATAAAAGAGACACTTAGAACTATATAGATGTGGACTGTCATGGCGCCGGTGACAGCCCTGCCTGGTCCGTCTGTGTCTGGAATCTGGGCCTCTAGCAGCCTGAATACTTCTCCCACCTCGCACGTTCCATGTGCCTTCGCCTGTCATTCCGACAGATTAGCTCTTCAAACCGTATGAAAATATAATAATATTAAAGCCAATAAAACCAGCCGGGGAACTATATTTCCTGTCAGTCAGTCCCCCCGCTTCCCCGGCCCTCTTGAACTGGTGCTTTTGCAGGGCTGGGTTTCATCAATCACCGGACCACGGGCAGCTCCAAGATAAAGGGGGGATTGGAATGGTATTGTGCATTACGGAACATTTTGCGGAATGATCTGTCAGTTCATATATTTATGCCGCCAAAGTCGGTCACGGCTGGCTCCTGTTGGTACTTCAGATTAAAATCACTCTCGTCCTTCTGGTTCTCACCTGGAGGTCATTCCTCAGCAGGAAGATGAAGGAGAGGGCTCGTGCCAGGCTTGTTCCAGCGCCCCCTTTCGCCTGTAGATGGCGTTATGATTTGGAACTGAAGGGGCTGGGTAAGGGCCCTTTGACCTCCAACAGCAAACTAAGCCAGGGTACCCACTAGAATATTTCATCTTTTTTAGAAAAGCCTAGAATCGTCGTAAAGGCCGTATTGTGGTCATGACAGAGCATATACTCACTCATTCAAGGGTGGTCCATCTCACTGTACATGGAAACTCACTCAACCACTTGAGAGGTCCCAATCAATGGCAATTGAAACACTCTTACTCAAGAAAAGCCCCTCTCATTGATCACAGAAACTCACTTGCTCACTGCAGAGATACATTTCACTCATCATACAACAGTAGCACTCAATCAAGAAGGTACCCCTCACTGACCTTAGAACCTCATTCAACCACTTAAGAGGGGTCCCTCTCAATGGTGAGAGAATCGCATTCACCTATTCTAGAGAGGTCGCTCTCACAGAATAAGGAAGCTAGGCAGCTTAAGAAAGGTCTCTCTCAAAGGCCACAGAAACATACTCACTCGCTCATTCAAGAGAAATTCTTCTTCCTGGACACAAAAACTCACTCAATCACTTAAGAACGCTCCTGCCTAATGGCCAGAGAAATACACTCATTCAAGAAATTTCCCTCTCACTGACCACAGAAACTCACTTGCTCACTTAAGATAAGCATCTCACTCATCATAAAACATATTCACTCACTCAAGAATGTAGCTCTCACTGACAACATACACTCACACAACCCCTTTAAGGAGCTCCATATCAATGGATATAGAAATAAACTCACTCACTTATTCGAGAGGTCCCTCTCACTTAACATAGAAGCTCATTCATCCACTTAAGAGACATACTTATCAATACTCATAAAACTCTCACTAAGGAAATAAAAAAACTCACTTGCTCATTCAAGATAATTCTCACTCATTACAAAAAACTATTCACTCACTCAAGAAGGGATCTTTCAATAACTATAGAAGCGTATTCAAACGTTCAAGGGAGACCCCTCCAAATGTCCAAATAAAAATACACACTCACTCATTCACTCATCCACTTGCTCACTGACTCAGGTTAGGTCCCTCTCATTTAAAAAAGAAACTCACTTGCTCACTCAAGAGAGATATTTTTCACTGGACACTGAAAGGTACTTATTCACTCAAAACAGATAGGTCTCACTGATCATAAAAACACATTCCCTCACTCCACAGAACCTCTTATTTACCATATAAACTCACTCACTCGCTCTAAAGAGGCACTTATCACTAGATATGGAAACTCACTTACTAATTAAAAATGTCATTCATTAATTCACTCTTGTGTGGAGCTTCTTACCGTCGATAGGAAAGTGCATGTTACTGCACGAGAGGTGCCTTTCACTGACTGCACAAATACACTGCCTCAGAGAGCGCGATAGGTGCTTCTCACTGACAGGAGATGCATGCACATGGTGTGCAACTGCACGAGAGGTGCCTTTCACTGACTGCGCAAATACACTGCCTCAGAGAGCACAAGGGGCGCCTCTCACTGACAAGAGACACATGCACACACTGTGCGACTGCACGAGAGGTGCCTTTCACTGACTGCACAAATGCACTACCTCAGAACGCATTAGGGGTGCCTCTTAATGGCAAGATATAAATGCACTCTGCGTGGGGCTGCACCAGAGGTTCCTTTCACTGACTGAACAAATGCACAGCTTCAGAAGGCAGGGACAGTACCTCTCACAAGAGGTGCATGCACAAGGTGTGCGCGACTGCACGAGACGTGCCTCTCACTGACAATAGATACATGCTCACTGGTGCAATTGCATGAGATGTGTCTTTCACTGCACACATACACGGCCTCAGATAGCACGAGGGGTGCCTCACACTGACAACAGATGCATGCCCCCTGTTTGCTACTGCACAAATGCACTGCATCAGAAAATACGAGGGGCTCCTTTATCTAACGGTGGATACATGCACACTGTGTGAGACTACAGGAGAGGTGTTAATCACTGACTGCGCAATTACACTGCCTCAGAGAGCACGAGGGGTGCCTCTCACTGACATGTGATACATGCAGACTGTGTGCAACTGCAAGACAGTTGCCTTTCACTCACTGCAGAAATATATTGCCTCAGCACGGGGGACTCGTCTCACTGACAAGAGATACATGCACACTATGTGCGACTTCACGAGAGGTGCCTTTCACTGACTGCACCAATACGCTGCCTCAGCACAAGGGGTGCCTCTCACTGGCAGAACATACTTGCACACTGTGTGGGATTGCACGATTGGTGACTTTCACTGACTGCACAAATACACTCCCTCAGGAAGCACGGGGGGGGGGGGGTGCTTCTCAATGACAAGAGATACATGCTCCCTCAAGAGAGAGATATTTTTCACTGGACACTGAAAGGCACTTACTCACTCAAAACGGATAGGTCTCACTGATCATAAAAATCACTTTCCCTCACTCCACAGATCCTCTCATTCACCATATAAACTCACTCGCTCGCTCTAAAGAGGTACTTATCACTAGATATGGAAACTCACTGACTAATTCATGGATATTTACAGTATAGTTGTGTATCGTCAAAACACCGAGCAATGTAAGGTCTGATGTGCATTTCATAAAAATGTCATTCACTAATTCACCCTTGTGTGGAGCTTCTTACCGACGACAGGAAAGTGCATGTTACTGCACGAGAGGTGCCTTTCACTGACTGCACAAATACACTGCCTCAGAGAGCACGATAGGTGCCTCTCATTGACAAGAGAGACCTGCACACTGTGCAACTGCACGAGAGGTTCCTTTTACTGACTGCACAAATACGCTGCCTCAGAGAGCAGAAGGGGCGCCTCTCAATGACATGAGAGACATGCACACACTGTGCGACTGCACGAGAGGTGCCTTTCACTGACTGCACAAATCCACTGCCTCAGAGAACACGAGGGGCGCCTCTCACTGACAAAACGAGGGGTGACAAACAATAGAGACATACAAATTACGTGTGACATGTTCCTTTCACGGAGTACACATACACGTACACTGTCTGTGATAGAAGCTGGGTGCCTCCGACTGATAATAAATACACGCACACTGTGTGCGACAGCATCTTTTGAAACTCTCACTAAGAATAGATACATGCACGCAGTGCGTCACTTCATGTGTGGCGCCCCCACTGCCCACAGAAACCTCTACACATTCTGTGACACAACAGAAGCGGCACACTGCCTGTGACTTCGTGTCTGCCCTTACCACAGAATCATGCACCCCGTCTATCACCCCATGTGTGCTGCCACAACCCACAATAGAAAGCTGTGCACGTTCCGTGACAGCTCGAGAGACGCCTCTTCCTGGGAACATATAACACAGCAGGAGCGGGGCCGATGACTAACCACAGAAACATACGTCCCGGTCCTCCTCAGCAGCAGACGGTAAATTCTATAGTTCAAGATAGGAATTAAAAATGAGTTTTATGAGCCAGCCTTATTCTCCAAAGCAGCCATAAGACAAATTAAAGACGACGAAACATTTCCTCTCTGAGTGAAATGGTAACAACTGGGGGCGCCTCTCTCTCAGCTAGCCGGGTCGGTCGTCATCGCTTAGGAGCCACCGACCGTAGTTGAACCTCACCAGAGGCTCGTAAGGACCAGTGACTAAGAGACCAGGAGCAACAAAAAGAAGGTAGGCTTGGGGAGGGGTGGTCAGGGCCGCGGCCCTGGAAATGCAAAGAGGGGCGGCCGAGGCTCGGCAGCCCCTACTTTATGCGTGGACTTGCTTCCGGTGCCTGCCTGGGATGGGACAAGCCCGCGCACCTGTGACCATTCTGCGGCCACAGCCCGAAAGTCCCTACGGATACGGGAAAGATCTGTGGGCCACAGCGCCTCAAACTCGCCTCTGACTGGAGCAGGGACAGGCACATGCCGAGCGAGTCGCTGAAGGTGGGGTAGGGCTGGGGCAGAGTCAGGTATCAGGAATAGGAGCTACGGAAAGTCTAGTAGCCGCTGAAGAAAGGGTAGGGTTGGGGTAGAGTCTGTTATGGGGAACAGGAGGTACGAAAGGCCCGGTAGTCGCTGGAGGGAGAGTAGGGCCGTGGTAGAGTCTGTTATAGGAAATAGGAGTTACTGAAAGGCCAGTAGTCCCCGAAGGGAGGGTAGGGCTGGGGAAGAGTCAGTTATAAGGAATAGAGGCTACGAAAAGTCCAGGAGTTGCTGAAGAGAGGGTAGAGTCCCTTATGGGGAGTAGGAGGTACGGAAAGGCCTGTAGTGGCTGAAGGGAGAGTAGGGTTGGGGAAGAGTCAGTTATAAGGAATAGAGGCTACAAAAAGTCCAGGAGTCGCTGAAGAGAGGGTAGAGTCCGTTATGGGAAATAGGAGATACAGAAAGGCCGGCAGTCGGTGAAGGTAGGGTTGGGGTAGAATCAGTTATAGGGAAAGGCCTGGAGTGCTTCGACAGGGCCTATCAGACAAGCTTCTGAAAGGTGATGGCGAATAGTGGCTATTTGGAGCCTACTGCCTCAAATACTGAGCTCTGGCCAAGGCGCTCTGGCCAAGGCGCAATCAAATACCTTTGAATAATTCATTTGTAGGGCTGGGGCAGAGTCAGATATATTATTCAGAAACTCCAAAGGGCTAATCTGTTGGAGTAGAGCCATGTGAAGTGAGGTTCTGGGATAGTCAGTCACATGGAGGAGAAGCTCCCGAAGGGCTGGGGCAGCTTCAGGCGAGCTACCGGAAGGCTAGCTTGGGGCCGAGGCAGCCACAAGGCAGATGAGCCTTCCAAAAGTGGGTAAGGTGTTGACTTCAGCAGTTAAAGAGCGGAGGGTCCGGTGAAGACGATACTGGAGAGGCAGAAGAGGTGATGGAAGGGGTGCAGCTAGGTTGGGGTAGAGTCTGCCACTTGTCAGATGCAAATTTGTGGTTCTAACGAAAGGGAAAACAAGAAACAGCCTAGGTCACCACCTCTAGTGAACAGATTGTCCCTAAAAGTAGCAATTACCGTCTCATTTTTATAGATGGTAACATAATGCCATTTTGCCCAAGACAATAAGGCATCCTTGCACTGACTTTAAGGAGCGAATTAAACACTATTTGGCCTGTGGCATTAGCAGTGACATAACATCTAAAATGTTAGAAGGGCTGCAGTAGGGCCAGTCACTTCAGGTGAGCTTTCAAAAGGTTACCAGTAGGGCTGGAGTTACCCACCCACGTGTCAGAGGAGTCTCTGAACACCTAGTAAGTCCAGGTTGGAGTCAGTCATACATTGCAGGCACATCTGAAAGGCTTGGTAGCTGTTTCAAAGGCTGATATGTCACAGAAAAGTCTGAAATGAGAGTAGGCGCAGGGCAGAGTCAGTCACATATCATAGGTGATCTGAAGGGGTGTGTCAAAGCCTGACATGTCACAGAACCTATTGAAATGCTGGTAGAAGCTTAATGAACAGCCAGCCCTCTGACAGGAGAGCCTGACGAAGGCTAGAAGGCTGCAGCCAAGTCAGTCCTACCTTAAAGGAGCTCATAGGACCAAGAGGATGTGGCAGAGCCAGCCATGTCCAAGAAGAACATCAACACTGATTTATCACTGAAAACAATGCCAAGTGGTCCATCGTGCCACTACGATGAGCCAGCATTGTTCCCTATCGCCTGTAATTCTTCTGTATTATTGGTGGAGGCACATTTGGAGAAAATAGCCTTCAGAGAAGGAGTCATTCCAAATGTGGCAGGCATGATTCAGAAGGCTGTGAATTAGCCATGAACAGTCTTTGTTAGGCACCCTTCTTAATAGTCAGTACTTTTAAATTATGTAGAGTCTTCTTAATGTCAGCCTGTAATGTGCAGCTTTACTGTAGATTCCCTAGTATGAACTATTTTATGTGGTACACTTTCATAACGAATTGTTTGTTGGAAGTCCACTAACTAGGAGCAGGCTTATTGGGTATGCGTGATCACAATATGTCATCTGAAGGCCAGTCTTCTTCAATACTGTCTGTCATACTCCTCCACAAAGGCCCGATAGTCAGATGATCATTCACCCAAGACATTCGCATCAGGATGTCCTTCCATCATGCACAATACTTTAGAACGCTATTCACTCTCAAGAGGCTCACTTATGCTCCTCCGTCAAGTGCTATCTTACAAAAGATGGTTCCAAGGTGGATTTTCGTGGAAGCTGCTCAATCAAGTACAGTACTACTAAAGATCATGGACCTGGACCATGTTGTTTAAGCCCCATCAAAACTGATAGTGCACCGATGATGATTTACCCTTGACAAACTTGTTGATGCCCCTCTATCATGTGCTCTTCAGTAAAAGGCCAATTAAAAAGACATGCAATTTGATTAGTCTCCATCAAAGGCTGTGTACTTCGCTTCCCTGCTAGTGATGCTCCTTCATAGTCTCTCAGATGCATACTCTGACTTGTAGAAGTAACTGCTGAGAAAATGTTATAACAAGTTGCTATTGATTAGAAAGCTCATCACTGTCAATTCAGAGAATTAAAGCAAACAGTCCACCCTTAATCCCAATTTCCTTATCAACGCCCTATGTCTCCCTGACACACACCTCCTTTTTCCCTCTTCCCTACCCATTCCACGCTCTTTATCATAAATTAAAGAAGCATGATCCTTTCCTGTAACACGTTTCATAGCTGAATATAAATAGAAACATTACAGAGAAAGTAGACTAACCCAGACTAACTAAGCACTGATGAGATTACTGAAATGACAATGAGATTAGGGAACATGTCCATGTTAGACACCACAGAGTAGCTATAAGTCATTTTTTATTTAAAAAAACGGAAAATCGCAGAATCATGCTTAAAACAAGGTGAAAGAGTTCCATAACTGAGTGAGTATGACAGTGGAGTTGCTGTCGGTCTAGAACACGAGAATAGATAGGCAGTTCTGTCTTTATTCCTCATTCAACGGACAGGGATACGTTATTGGGGAATAACAAGCAAGCCCTCGTGATATGTGTCCACCAGGAAGAGAGCAACGAGCATTAACCATGTTTTTCATAAATATCATTCTAATTCCCCTTTGGCGACTTTGGGGACTCGAAGGGCATAGAGAAAATGGATACTAGACCAAATAATCCTACCTTTATGCGAGGCCAAAAGGAATACAGAAAAGAAGAGAATTTAGCGATAAATTGTGCAGAGAGATCCCCCCTTTTAGATGAGCTGAAGTATATTTTCTTTCGTCTTTTCATATTTCTCAATAAAGCAAGACAGTCTTTCCCCTTTAGGTCAGCGTGACTTTTCATTTCCTACCCTGCGCTACTGTTAAAGAGGATTGCTCACAGACAATTTCGAATACCAATTTCTAGCCTTATTGAGCACCCATAGGGATGAGACCAGCATGTTGACACCTGACACAGTAATTTGAAGTTGTCATGGAACTGAAGAAGCGAATACTGCAGCAAAGACAAAAAACACACCCATCGCTCCTCAGTCTTGCAGACTTTATCATGGTCTCGTGTCTTTTGTAACAGCCGAACCCTTATTACCAGGTTTAAATCCATTTTCTACATGTATTAAAATGTTTGCAATGCCAGACCTACTCATTTTATTTGAATCGTAAAATCTGCACATTTCGAGAAGATACATCAGAGCAATCTTATGCAGGAGATAACTCGGATTTAAAATTATGGGGGTTGTTACAACTTTGGAGGAGGTGTTAATCCGTCCCAAAAGTGACGGTAAAGTGACGGATATACCACCAGCCGTATTACGAGTTCCATAGGATATAATGGACTCGTAATACGGCTGGTGGTATATCCGTCACTTTACCGTCACTTTTGGGACGGATTAACACCTCCTCCAAAGTTGTAATAACCCCCTATGTGTTCAGTCGGGGGATGGTGTACTTCAACTTCATTTTCACTATCACCAGAGCACCGGTGTTTTTGCAATGTCGTTTTATCCAGGGGCAATTCCTTCATTATGGTTCCATCACAGAGAAGATCCTGACAATTATTGTTCAAGCTTTTGGAACCTTGGAAAGGGGATTTTTTTGGTAGACATCGGAAGGTAACAGCTTACTGAACATGAGATCAACCAAGATTGTGAATGTCTTGCCAATGGAATTTAAGGGCATCATTTACTCCCCAGTCTCTGTTTCTCCTACAGTTCAGGGTGAACTATATTATTATGAATTGAGCTTTGGCACAGGGCGAAATTTGGAAAGCACACCTTCACTTTTAACAAATTAAACTGCATTACTCAATCAAGCAAAAGAAAGTAAAGCTCAGACCTTGACAGGGACGGTACCCAGCTGATAAACCATATTTATTTCACTATCACAATTTAAACATTCTAAGGGCCAACCAGCTATTTTCACTATTGGCTGTAGCAAGCATTGGCAACGTCAATAGTTCTCACCTTTTGTAATGAGGTGCAAAGCCATTGGCTTTGCCAGTGTTTGATTGCACTGTGTAAAGTACAGAAAAAGGGTAGCCTTACACTCAGCATGTTCTTTTAACTTACAAATGAGCGAAATGCAAGTTATTTTTTAAAAAGAAAGGAATGTTTTTTTTACGTGTGCACCTGCCTACATGTGAGCAATATATGCAACCTCCATTCGTCTGGGATTGAAACAGAACATAAACGTCAGATCTGTTGCACATGCACATATCGGTCCCATTCTGGGTAATCAAAAAGATTAACAAACCCACTTCCACGCTTACCAGGGCACCAGCTTACACCTGCAAGAATTAGTTATAGGTTGTGAAGAACGCGCAGAGAAGTGCACTGATCAATGCCATGTTTACCAGACGAATGAAGGAAATGGAAATTTAAGGGAACAATACTACTTGCTGCAAAAATATAAAGTTAGAAGGATAGGGAAATTGGCATATTTTGCTAACCATATAGGTGCATAATATATGCGTAATGCGAGTAATGCAATCCTAGAGTAAGAGGAAAATGACAGTATGTCACCCCTGAACATGAATATATACATCTATGCACAGACGTTGCCCACATTACAAAAGAGTTGCTATGACATTTGTGTGAATCAACAAAAAGGTATGACACTTGAACACATTTCATTTTAGCTCAGTGTAACTATAGGTGTGATTTAGAGTTTGGCACAGTGGGAACCATGCCATTAGTTCGAAGAGCTCTAAACTCATAAAGATCACAGCATCTTCGCACAGTTAGAGGACGAGAGGCACAGAATCAAGAGGAGGTGTTTAGGGTGCTATACTCCCTAATAAATCTAGTTTCTGGTAAATAGTTGGGTACATGTGGTTTCAGTTGATATGTTGAGGTGAATTCACCAGGATTTGTTACATGCACACAAACAAAAAAAGAACACACTCTATCCCAATCTCTGTTTTGAATGTTTGCAAAAATGTTTTCTTTTTTTTCACAAAATATTGTTTTCTCTCACTTAGTGCCCTTACCAATCCGTATTCTCTCTTTCCACTGCCCCTTAAGCCCTCATACGGCCTGCTTGTCATAAAACCTATTTTAATAGTATATGTCAGCATGATTGTTGAAAAATCTGAAGCTACCCCCCCCCCCCCACACACACACTCCCCCACCCAGTCTTACTGACCAAGCTACGCCCCTTCTGGCAACCCATCTCTCCAAGGACCATTGGTATACAGTGGTGCTAGCCGGATTACCCGGCCCAGGTCCACCACAGTAAGCAGGGCAGAACCAACCTGGGAGGGGAAATAATGGCACCGAAGTGCCAGAGGAAAACTCCATGTGCCTCAGAGTTATAGTTTTCTTTGTTTTTCCAAAACAAATCCACTTTAGGAATTGTTTAAAAAGATGCTGATTGTGTCAAGCAAACGTGACGCCTGCTCTGGATTCATATGCGCCTATAGTGCACCCGCCACGTCATTGTTGCTTTAAGCCACTCAATGGCGCAGGTGACTTCATGGGTAACGATTGTGCTTTATTAACTGGGACAAGGCTGAGACAATACCCCTTTCTAACATTTAATCAAAGACACCCACAGAATCTATGTGGTCCACCTCGCGACCATCCATATAGAATGTTTAATGATCCCGGAAGACGGCGGCGAGAGTGAGACGGTACATTGAGACAGTAAGTATATCTACTGTGCACGCTATTCTTATATGATTATATAAGAAACCATTGTTGCAGTCCTGACGAAAGAAGAATGGCGGAAGGAAGTTCACTCAGTGGTCAAATTAGTTTTTGATTAACACGCGTTTTTTAATTGGCGAAGAGCCCTGCAGAGAATAAAGGCTTTGTTTGTTGCCTCTTGTTCATTTTAATGAAGTCAGGGTAGCATTTCTGTGTGATCAGAAGCCCATTGGTAGGAAAAGTGCCAGTAAGGGCCTCAGCATAAACAGCAACACCAGCACTTTTTGAGGTGCTGGGACATCAACTGTAATAACAAGTGAGATGGAAAGACTGTCCCTCCACTCCCCCTGATATGGTGTTTGGATAAGTTCTTGGACTTGATGGGACTTGTGAAAATGACCATACTGGTGCAGATCATGTCCGGAATTATAAACAGCTGTTTCTGCCATCCCTCGCGAGGTAACTATTCTTTTTTTTTTTTTTTTTACCTTTACTTTTTTCCCCTCTCCTTTTTTAGTTTTCTTCTTTCTCATCTAACCCCGCCTGTTTTTACCATTTGTTCCTGGACCACTTTCCTGCTATCCAGATTTTTGGGAATGATGGTTAGATATATTATCAAAATCTGAATGGATAATTGCAACATTCAATTTGGTTTCCAGGGTATTAATAACAAAATAATTGCCTTTTTCCGGCAAAGCCGATGAGAACTCCAAACCATCACTTATTCACGGTAGATATGTTAAGTAATGAATAATTGTGGATGAGGTATAAGCAGACCCGTGGCACATGACAGTATAAGGCACAGTTGATTCATTCGATTTTCAAAACTTGTCAGAGAGGTGCAATTCTTGAACTCAGAGCATGCACTGGGGAGCAAGTGTCATTGTAAGGTGCCGCGACCAAAAATCTGAACCTTGCATAGAAGCATATGTTCAAGGGGAAAGACTTAATCATATTCATATTGGATGATGACATGAGCTCTGTGTGGAATATGAGAACATTTTATCCAGTCAGTAATTTCTCAGCCTTATGTTGAGCTTTTTGCATAGGAATGAGTACTCAGTGCCTTAAAGGCAGTGAAGGCTTTTAAGGACTGGCTTATGCGGTGACATTCTTGAATTGAAGATATGCCTTGCAACTGAGTTTAGAACAATCTTCGAGGATGGAGTTTCAGTGGCAGTCCTATTGGGTCACAAGTCATTTTTGTGTAAGTGTTCAAACTTCAGAGCAAAACACACGCCTGTTTCATTCTACAAAAGTTTCAAGATGCAGTTGTCCCAAAAGAGCTGCCCCTTAGGCAGTTGGTAATCCAGAGTAATTCCTAGTATTTTTTTCTTTCATCAGCAGACTACCATCAGCATCTGAGTGGTACGAAACACCCGAACTTTCCCCCAATTGCCCTAAAAGGAAGAAACACATTTGTAGTTGAAAATCAGGGACCTTGAGGGACTCCAAATGAAGGCAGAGCTGTTTTCATTACCTCGAATCATAAGGCAGGCGAAAAGGACAATCCTTGTGAGAATAGTAATAGTGCAGCTGGCCCACTTGTCTAAGAACTATAGAGCGGATCTCATTCACAATGCTGCCTCTTAACCCAGGCCCAAAAATGGTTACAGAAACATTCACATTAAACTCCGTTGACTCACTGCTATTATCTTGTAATAGAGTCTTCAAAAATATGCCTTGTCCTGAAATGAACATCTTCGTAGCATGTTATAGTCCAGATATCACTGAGGTTCTGAGTTTTATTAACAGAGAAGCTGGTCTGATATACCCAGAATTTGAACAGTGATCTGAAGACTTTGATGAATCAGAAACACTTCCATTGACCGGGATGCTTTTTCCCCCACTAAAATCGCTAAACAATGCTTTAAGTCGGCAACATCCCCTTCATTCCAGGAATCAGTTCGAGACCTACCTTGTCATGAGCGGACAGATAGGATCTTGGACCCATACCAGCTGCGTTCAGGTGGCTTAGGAAGAAGATATATGCAGTGTTTGTAAGGAAGCATTAAAAGCTTGGGTGAGTATGATTCGATGATGTCTGCATTAAGAGCATAGGCATGTTGTATGTGTGTGGCGGGGCAGGTGAGTGTATGAACGTGTATGAACGTGTCTGAATGTGTATAGAAAGTTCAATCTCTTTCTGAAAACAATAATAAATTGCATCCTGAATTTTAAAGGCGGTGGGGGCGAGAATAAAGGCTGAAATGTTGCAACAGCTGTAGGATGCAGCATTTTCATTACATGAAAAAGACTTCTACAACTCAGCCGGGCTTGAATTTCAAACCATTAATGAGCATAATGGAGTGCAGATCCTAAAGCAAAGCAGCACTGGCTTTGGCATCCTATATCTGAGAGACAAAATACCTCAGGAATGAATTTATAGTGATGAAAAAAAAAACAGCAAAGAACAGCATCTTTGGAAATGCAAGTAAACATGGGTCAAATGGGATCTTTTTGGACCAATCAGTCAAAACGATCATATGGGTAAAGTCCTCTCATTTCCTACGGAGACTGCACTTACCAGAGAAAATTTGAAGTTTGCATTTGGTGTACATTAATACATGCTTTCTCCATAGCTGTATTGATCAGTGAGAAAGACCTGCCAGGAAGTTTCTCAGTGGCACATGATTTGCGAGAAAAAAACAACACTGAAATGTTGTCACATAGTTATAGGATATAATGAATATTAATGGGGTAAGTAAGAGCAGATACATTCATTTGCAAACAAAAAGTATGTCAATTTAAAACAATGGCACAATTTGTTGCACTCCTGCAAATATGAACTGATTTGAAATTAGCTCATTTCAAAATGATAACATTATAAACTATAATGTATGGTTTGTAGTCATCATTGCTTTTGCATGCAACGATTTTTATGTTTTGGCTTGACAGTACCGCTGTTGCCAGACAATTATGTGAGAATGAGAATCAGCAGGAGAGGAGCTTTGGCACTGCCCACATGTTGGGAGCCAGAGGTTTTTGTTTTTATTGGGCAGACATTGTGTGCTTTCACAAAAAAGTGCCTGTGTTCCACACAGCTCTGATCAGTTTGTTTACTTATCCAGCTGTGTGAGGTTGAAGTTTCAGGGGCACACAAACAACATTATAGTGCAATTAAAGTGTCTTAGATAACTAGATAATGTATGGTATTTCTCTCTGCAGCAGCACGCTTGACAGTGGAATTGTCACCTGACAGTTTAGCCTACCAATTTATTTACACTGTTATTTGCTTCCACACAAATACATAGCTATTTCCATGCTATCTACTTTTAATTTTTCACATTACAATTAAATGTTCCTTTAAAGCCTGATCTATAGGCATTGCCAATGCTTGTTTGAATAATTGAAGGGGCATTTGAAGGGATCTTAACTAATTTTACTCACAGCCATATTCTTTCCACTGTTCCCTCTTGGATCTCCCAGCCCCAATCTGAATTTGTATTGTTTCTCTGAATGTAATTATTTCAGTGACAAATTTTAGAAATGGCAGGTATGATTTTTCAGACGTAAGGGACGTGAAGAGTAACATATTTATCTAGCATATTTTTGGAGGAACAGCTGGTGCCTTAATTTTCGCTTTACTTGCTTTACTGTATGAGAATTGTTCTTCATATACAAGGTGTAAACAAACAATTGCTATTGTTGGAGAGGAATGTTGATTAATTATTTTTGTATTTATAATCCGATTTGTTCTTTTCATTGTAATGCAGGGGCGGCTCCTCCATATGGGCGGAGGAGCGTCGCCCCCTGCAGCAGCAGAAGCTGCAAACCTTTCAGAAAGAAAAAGATGATAAACAATGTTTATCAGCCTTTCGTTCTGAAAGGGGCGGGGCATTGGGGTGACGTGCACTGAGGGAGAATGCTCAGCACTCTCCCTCAGAGCGCATGTGTGTTTGGCCGGCCATCTAGGGCCAGCCAAACACTCATGTGCAATAAGCTGTCTCCAGCCTGGCAACACCAGAGAGCCTGCACAGGCAGGCTCCCTGTCTGTCCATGGAAGCGCCCAGGCTGGGCGCTCCAAGCCAATCCTGACGCTGCTCAGAGCAGCGTCAGGATTGGCACAGGGCAGGCTGGGAGCCTGGACCTGCAGCGAAGGCAGCAGAGATGGAGGAGCGGAGCGTGACGAGTTAAGGTAAGTTAAAAAAAATAATAATAATAATGTAATGTATTCCCCCCCTGCTCCTACATCCCTCTGTCCCACATTCCCCTCCCCATCGCGCTGCACCCACCCCGCCCCTTTTAGGAGCTGCGAGCCACGACTGTTGTAATGTATTTTCATTTTTCATTTTGAATTTGGATATTTTAGTTGCTGCTTAAGGAAACATATTAGTCTGTTTACCAATCACCAATAAAAGCTTCTTGAGTTGACATGTAAAACGCAAAGGAGAAGGAAGGGTAATATGTTTAATTTAGCATGTTAAGGATAATGTCTATATGGGTCAGAGAATTTAAGCATGGATACGAAATAATGTCAACCAAACATAGGTAAGAACTGCCACACTTGGTCAACATTTTCATATTAACTCAGTTAGAATCAGTTATAAACTGTGATTTTTTAGACAGGTGCCAAATGCTCGTAGCAACACATACAATCACCACTTTGGCGGTTGAGTTACATTTTACACCATTAACACCATGTTATTCAGCTGTATCTACACGCTCACAATTTCAGTGCTATTAGCTAGATGTGTTTTCAAATTCTTACACATTTTTTGCCAACAAAAGAATATCGCTTTCCACTAGAAATCAGTTTCTTTACAAAGAACCAATCTCAGCAGAACAACCAATCTCAGCATGTGGTCCGCACAATTCGTACCTGCACACTTGGCGTGGAGCGGTTTCTCCTGGCTGTGGTGGTAGCCATTGTGGTGGTGGTCTCCATGATGGTGGTTGACATTTCTGGTGGCATGGATGTTGTTTGTGTTGTACCCATGAGGGATGGCACTTCCCCCACCAGCCGCACACTGCCATTGATTCTGATGTTGGGATTGTTCTCAGCTGCCATGCTGAGCACTTTGAGGCCATTGTAGTAGAGGCCTGAAAGCTGTCCTTGGAAGAGACGCCCCCGGTCCATCCCACCAATGGAGATCTGAGCCTGGGTGTTGAAGATGGTTAGCTGACGGCCTAGTGGAAGGGTGAAGGGTAGAAAAAATATAATTGCCATAGCAGTACATCTTTTAATATTTTTGAGGACAAAACCAGCAAAATACAAATCGCAATTTGTATACACTATGTTTGATTTCCAAAGTGTGCCATCACTAACTCTGACTATCTTTATTAGTGCATCAGAAGGATAATGCTCCTAATCCTCAATCAGAGTTATCAGCATGGAAGACTTGATCCTCTGTTTAAAGTTACATTTACTGAGTTTGTTCACTTACTTGAAAGGCTAATGTGTGGATTCTTGCTGCCACCAATATGCCATTAATATGTACACGCTTAAGGCTAGCCTTTGAATGACAATTGCGTAACCCAGACCTGAGAGTCCATTAAAGGTTCATCAATCAATAATTACATATTTATATTGAAATTAATTTTGTGCTTTCATAGTCCATGTAAATAGGTACTACTTTTATATTTTCTGCTATATCTCTTAAGAATCTTTAAGAGGAATTAATTTAATCTGTGAACAAAGGGTAGATAATGCAAAAGAAGAGCTGAGAGCGGTACAAGAAATATTTAAGGAGACTGGAAAACTAAGAGAGTGAGCTGTGGTTGCATGAAGCAAAGTTACAGACTAATGGCTGATGATATTTTGCATCCTTGTTAGTAAATTTGCACGTCGCCGTAGTCCACTTTGTCAAAGGTTTTGATGCAGATGTACAGTAGACCTGTAGTAACATTTATTTCTGTCACCCTTTTTTCCTCACAACTAGGAGACTTTTCTAGGCTTTCAGGGTTTAGTGTCTGTTGATGCTCATTACATACCACACAGGTTTGCACTGCATTTTATGTGTGTTACTTGGTACGTTCAAAATGCTTCTCAAATATGTTACTACCTGCTAAAGGATGCTTCTAAGGTTGCTTGTAGTTTGATGATAAATATTAATCAAAGTAATCAATATATATAGTACATGAGGTAATAATCTTATAAACCATTATGTTTCCTAGTCAAGAACTGTCAATAGATATCCATGAAACTTGGATTGATTGAAAGGTGCAACACACCTATCTCTACTTACCACTTGAATCATGGGGAACTGGGTACCTATCCATCTCACCTCAACATAATTATGTATATGTCATACTTTTTTTTAATATCCACATAAAGTTAACCTGAGGAGAAAAAGATTAAAAGCCACATGGTTTAGCCGTGTGTGCATACCGCAAGGAAATTATATATAATAAAAAATATATTTGTTTCTGAATTTATCATCTCTATAAAGTGCAAGATGTTCACTTCTTACATTGCCCATGGTATCAAATATTTAACCAGAAGACTACATAAACTTAGCAGTTCCAGTTAAATAAGGTTATAACTGCATCATATAAGAATGTGATTTTAATTGTTTCTCTTGCAGATGTATAGCTTGATAACATAAGTATAATTCTAGAATTTAAATCTACAAACTTAGGGCCTGATTTAGAGTTTGGGGAGGGGTTACTCCATCACAACAGTGACAGATATCGTGTCCGCTGAAATATAAATTCCATTATATGCTATGGAATTTATATTTCGGCAGACAGGATATCCGTCACCATTCTGACAGAGTAATCCCATCACCAAACTCTGAATCAGGCCCTTAGTCTACATGCTGGAGGAATTTTGCTAAAAGGCCAATCACACTAAGGACTCTGCACTGACCTTGTGTGGCGATTACATTTCTTACCAGCAATGTGCAGGACAAAGTAATAGGCATCAACACAATAAGCATGGGTGTGTTTTGGCCACCTAATATTTCAACACTTCTAGCACGAAACAGTCAATGAGCACAGTGCGCTCCGCACGTTTTTGATTTCCAGTGAATGATATTAAATGATATTGCAGCTATTGAAAGAACTGTAAATTATAACAAGAGAAGTTAACTAAAACACACCTTTCAAATGTAACAATACATATTCTGCTGCCAAGAAAGTACGATTTCAATTCTGCTAATTAACCTTTCTTCTGACCTTCCTCTTCGATACAGCACATCAAACAGATTGATACAAAAATTCATACTTACATTTTCAATTTCGGTTTAAGGAAGATTTATTTAACAAGCAATTTTAGAAGTTAGAAGGGTAAATAACTTTCAAAAGTGGGTAAAGTGCCAGAATATCATAAACAAAAAACATCCAAAAATAAATATTGTGTCATAAATATTGTTTACAAAAATATCATCCAGTTGGAGAAAATAACAGAAAATCTACACCCAAAGGAACAATATATTTGAAAAGGATATTTAGCGCAAGATATATCCGTTAGACAATATGGTTTCTAATGGTATTCTGACACACAACCCAAGAGCCATGTAATCCCTGTTTATTAAATAAACCAAGCTGGTTTATTGCCACTTAAAACACTTAGTATGCAGTTCACTGGTTCACCTCTCCGTTTGTAGGTCACTGGATCGCCTACCCACTTTTTTGAATGGTTAATTGGAAAAATGAGATCTTTAATAGCCAAAAACTGAAAAAATACAAATCAGGCATTAATGCTGCTTCAGACAACTGGAAGCATAGTCTAGGTTAGAAATGATAAAAAAGCTTACTTGCAGTGTTGTAGGCTGCGGATGCCGTTCCACCAAAGTTCCTCTTCCCGTCTGTATGTATATCAGAAATCAATGAACACTGCCGCACTTAGCAAACAACACGGACTTAGAAAGGCTAGACATACTGTAAGAATGCCAACATGTTTGTCATCGCAAATTCAGGGAAACCACAGAAATCATGAGTTTAGGATAGATTATGATTCATTGACATGCGTTTGGGATAGTTATTCATGATTTCCGTTCACTGCTGTAATGTTGTCATCCTTGTGTGGGGAAAAGCCAGTTGTCACAGTAAGATTGACATGTAAAACGACACTCCACAGCTTTGTAAAGAAACACTACAATAAAAAATCAAATATTACAAATTTTACAATGTCACAATTGTACGGATGTAGCCAGTGACACTTGGAAAAAAAACTGAGAGGTATTTTGATGATGCAATTTGCCAATTTGCAATAGAGTAAAACGAATCATTCACCCAGAGAGATGATAGCTAATCTTTTAGTGATCAGCAATTTTTTTTCAGAATCTGATAAGTCCTCGGCTACATCCTTAGTGACAGTGACATGTTCTAGCTATATCAACTTGTACTGGATTGAGAAGCATAGGAATAACAAACAAAAAATGAGTAGCATGAGATTTAGTGTCATTCCCTAATCCACAATAATCGTATTTAAATGATCTAAGTTTAAGAGGTATTTACTCTACTCCATGAAATCATGAAGATCTGGGGTCAGATGTATAAACCTATGTTACTGTCGCAAACACTTTGATTCAGAATTTGAGACAGCAAAAATAGACCTTTCTATGAATGAATCTTATTTTAGTATTCTACTAAATTTTACTTGCTCCTGAAATGGGATTGCGACCTCGTACCAATTAATTATGTAGAAGATGAATGTTGTATGAATCCCTTCCAAATATCAAACTGGTAAGACGTACCATTGTTTTGCAACTGTAATCCAATTAAAAAACGTTGAAAAGTTCCCACTTTCTGAGTTAAGATGGTAACATTTCATGAAATAAAAAAAAAAACTAAAGTTTGTTGGTTGTACAAAGTAATTCTCTGAGACTCCTGGAAACTCTCAAACACATATTTCAAAACAACTTTTTTTAGATGCAGCTTCATTTCCTTCTGCATTTAAAAGAAATTTGCTTTATTTAAAGGCTATTACAGGCATTGTGTTCTGTTGACCCCAGCAGACCACCATCCTGATGATGGGCACTGACTGGATCGAGTCTCGATTTGTGGCCGTCCTCATTACTATTCATGAGGTAGGTCAGATAACAATAAATTCTGATCCAGAAATTTATGAACCAACCTATTAATTCATTGGCTGGTATGCACAATTATTTACTGGTTGCGTAGTGTTAGTGGTAAGTTGTGACCAGATTTTTAGGTGGGTAATTCTTATATCTGGCCCATAATACTCAAAATGGGTTCTTATCTGCTGTGTCAAGTAGGACATGAATCCTGGGCCACATAGAGCTGTCTGAAAATACAAACATTTGCCACACAGGTGTCAAAATATGTCACTGGAAGACAACCATGTTCATCACTAGGCCAGGGCTGAATGTGATCTTGTGAATGTGATAATAGTAATGTGACTCTCTTGAAACACACAAAATAATATAATGATAATAATAATAACAACCATTTTAACATTTAAGAAACATGCATGAAACACTTCAGGACCAGATAGAGCTTGAACCCAATATGTTTTTGACAATTTCCACAAAAGACAGTAAATGGTTTTTCCCCACAAATTGACATGACAATATTACAGCAGTAGCAGTCATAGGTCTGACAGATGGACAGTGAGAGGAATGTCCAAAGGTTACATGCGAATGGTTTGTTGTAGAGCACTCTATTAGTTCAGTTTTGTTTGCTAAGGTGGGGTTCCTCTGCCTACTTGACTTCTCAGATCTAGTGGATTGAGATATTTCTCAGTGAACAAGCTTGGAAGCTTGGAATCAGCATAAGAGATGGAATCGGCTAAATGCTTCCATGTCCTATCACAAGGAAATGTTGCTAATGTAGCGTCACAGATCTCACTGTTATTTCTAGTAAAATGGAGAAACTAGGACAACAGTTTTCTCTGCGCTTAAAAACTCAAGACACTCTTTTAAGAGCTTCTACTAGACACATTTTTACATTCACAAAAGGGCAGGTGGAGGAGTATGTTCTTACCATACAATTGTTTTTAGGATGCAACTCATATTTGATTGTTTGAATTACCACCCAGCTTATCAGTTCAAATCTGTATTCAGAAAACAATGCCTAAAAGAGAGAGAACAACCCCCTCTTGTGCTTTGTACCATTGTTTTATTCGCCTCTCAACTCAATTTTTAGTGGAACATAAGGCAGATGCTTCTATCATATGGGCTTGTTAAGTGAGTCACTGGAATCAAGGTTTTCAATATATGCAACATCTATTGGAGATATGGAGTTCTTCATATGTGTCACATTTTGAGGTGGGGCTACCATTTATCTTTAGAACATTGGAATGTTGAGAGCTCTAATGAAGATAACGGAGAGTCAGCGGCCTATATGAACTGGTATAGCCTGCTACTGTGAACATTTCAATGTTCTGATACACCGCCTTTGCACCCATCTCTTTCCCCTGCCTCACCAAAAGATAATGAATGGGCACAGAAAAGCAAAACGCAGAGGCCGTGCAACAGGGCACTCAGAGCCTTCAGCCTCACCGCCTCTTGTACAGTGAGCTATAAAGCTACATTACACTCCAGCACACTATATGCTCCAGTCACTTTTTATTGAGCTGCTCCACCAATATTAGTGAGAAAACATGGGTGAGTGAAATCTAGAGGTGGTTCTTGGATCATTCCACTGGGAGACAGTAGGGTGCTGAGGTGACAGGACAATTTTAAGTTTCTCACTTTTAAGATAAAAAAACTTTACTTCTTCAAGGAACGGTCTATATTATTACCTCTCCTACTCAGTTGGCTCGATGGGGCTTTCAGGAGCAGATGAAGTTCTCAAGAATCACCATTGAAAGATGGAACAGGAGTCTGAGTTCAGAATATGATTACTCAGGTACCTCAACCAAGAGACACTATTATTTTTTTTGGACTTGCTGATTCAAAAATTCTAAAGGATGTCAATGTGCACTATAGGAACTTCTGATCTCTTTGTAGTGGATGCTACTATATGATGAGTAAAGACAAGGTTTTTGGGTATGATAAACTATAAAAATTGACATACAGCTTGAGGAGGCCTTCAGTCTATAGATCTCTGGTGGTGTCTATGAATGGATACATATCACATTTAGTTAAGAAAAGACCTTATTCGGAAGACTTCAAGGAATTTCTGGAATTTAAAGTCAGTTTTTATTTTAAGTCAAACCAGACTGTGGGAACAGAGGATTCAAGCTACATACGTTATTGTAAGGAAATCAAAATACAGCAAAGCCTCAGTTATAAGAAAGACAATAGTATATGCACTTCAATGATGAAGAGCGTGTTTATGCAGGTATGGCAGTGGTACACTAGCTGACGTGTTTCACTGACTTGCATATAATCACTTTAAAAAAGAAAGTTTTTTGCAACCACCCGGCGCATGATCAAGGCGAGGTATTGTTGAATCGCGTCAGATAGTGTATCACTGTTATACCTGAATAAATATACTCTTTGCGTTAAGGTACATGTACTGTTGCCTTTCTCATAACAGAAGCTTTGCTGTATTTTTTTCAGAAATCTGGGTCTCACACCAGAGTATGTGATGCTGCGCTAAGTGGCCAAACGCAGTGAGAAATTATGGACACTATGAGATTTTTTAACAAATGTAACAGCTTATTCAAGTATAATATCGTATCTGTAGGCTGACTCATGAGATTAGTGAGATCCCAGAAAAAAAGTCTTGGTTAATCATAGTTTGCTTTAATCATGACTGACTTTATATAGCTTTTAAGGCTAGTTCTGGCAATAGCAAGAATAATTTCAATTTTGCCTCATTACCACACAGCCAATATTGCTGCTTTTAAAATCCAATTAGCACACCAAGGTCATCCATCAAGTAACCTGGTGAGTTTGGTGATAGGTTGCACGGTGTTGGCACAGCTGTGGATGTACATTGCCAGACAGCAGGTTTATGCTTTGAAACCTGCCATTAAATACCAGGGAACTTATTACAACTGCCCAAGATCGTTAGTTGGTATTTATGGCACCCAATAAAATCCGAATCCCTGGGTTTTGGAATTTAATAGTCATGACATATAGCACCAAGTCCAACTTGTTTCCCTTTAATGAAAATAAGACACAAAGGGCCAGATGTATCAAACATTTTTGCGATCGCAAATAGCCCAACGGACTGTTTGTGATTGCAAAAATGCGTTTTGGTATGTAACAAGTCCAATTTGTTATTCAGTAACTTGTTACTGAATCGCAAATTGAATTTGCCACTACATAATGATTCGGTATTAGGAAGGGGCGTGTCAAGGGCATCCCTTCCTAATACCGAATCGCAGAGGTATGTATGATTGTTTTGTGACTGTGAATGCGGTCGCAAAACAATCGCAGTTACCACCTACGTCAAGTAGGTGGTAACCCACTCGCAAAGGGGAAGGGGTGCCCAAGGGACCCCTTAGTGCATGCATGCGAAAGCATTTTTTAAGAATAGGCAGTAGTCCCACGGACCATTGCCTACTCTTAAAAAATGAAAAGAAAACTTAATTTTTCATTTTTAAACGTATCCCATTTTCCTATAAGGAAAACGGGCTGCATTTTTTTTTTTCAAAAAGATTGCTTTAATGAAAAGCAATCACAGACATGGTGGTCTGCTGAGCCCAGCAGGCCACCATCCCTGTGATTGTAGCCATTCACAATGGCTCGCAAATTGCGACCTACCTCATGAATATTAATAAGGTAGGTCAATTTTCGAGCCCTTGCGAATCGCAGTATGAAACTCTTGGAGTTTCATACATTCCAATAGCTATTACTTAAGTGCGATTCGCTAAAAATCTAAATTAGGTAATCGCTATTGTGAAAAATGATACATCTGGCCCAAAAACCCACATGTGCTGGAAATTAGCAGGCCTTTTTCACCCATTAAATTCTAGCAGGTTTGATCTGGCAAAATTTAACAGGGTTCGAACTATATCACACATGGAATTTACCGATTGTGACAAACATCACACAAGCAGCATTTTCAACAGCACTGGTAGTCACTTGAAATCAGGTACTAAGTGTTCCCTGAGAGGCTACAGATCATTGTAGGAAGAGTTATAGCATATTTATTAGTGTCTTGGAGCATATGTTTGACCTAATAGGATGGAATCAGCCTCATACTTCCATTAAGAACCTCAGCTCATTGTTCTCATGATTCTGTTATTGATGGTGTTGCCTACCAATAGCTGGCCTAGGAGTGGACAGAAAACCCTCGGACTACTGAGATGGCAGCAAAGACACGAGTTTATGGCAAGGAGGCAGCCCAGTCCACCTTTGCATAAAGTTCCCAAGTATGAATTATTCTCAAAAGTGAGCCCGTTTGTAGGCTTTGGTGCGGCATTTGAGGTGAGCTACTGTAATCCTCCCTGCTGCAGTAAGTTCTTTATTATCATATATTTTTCAATTTTTAGTTGTTGTCCTAAACCTTCACTGATGTCATGATGCCCAGTGCTTGTACGCTTCTGAAATCTCCTGTATTACTGCCTCTCGTAACTAGCTTACCAAGGCTGCAATACTGGTGGAAAAATAATATTTGGTACTTTATTGCTTTGTACTGCTTTTCAGCTATTGAATCTTATTTCCCTTGTTGGGTAAATTCATGCCCTGTGGAAATCTATCATCTGCGCAGTACTAATAATGGCACCGAGCCACGGTCTGGCTCTTTGTCTGCAATGGTGACATCAGTTCTTTCTGTTCTGCAGTGCAGTGGATGCAGGCCGGTGCCAGTAACTTGTTTCAGCATCCTTTCAAGCTTCCTTTTGATCGTCTCTCTAGCCAGAAACCAGTGTGTACGAGGTTTTACTGTAATACTCATTGCATAATAGTTTTACACGGGTTCAGTAGTTATGAGCCACCAGGTCTAGTGCCAGATAAAAGTGTAGGTAAAAGTGTACACAGTGGGTAATAATTTACTGATAAAGGTAGAAAACAGAACCGATGATAGTTTAAAAGACAGAATGAAGGGAGAGGACCTCCATGGACAGGGGCTAAGGATGAGGCTCAAGAGAATAATTGATGAAGGATGGATAAAGGTATATTGATGCAGTCACAGAAAAAAAGCAGAGAGATGGGGAATGTGTAGAGAGCTTGCAGGATGAAGGAGGGACAAAGAGAGGAAACATGTTGAAATTAAAGTTATATAATATCGAGAAAGAATGAAAAGCAAAGAAGCAGAAAGGGGTGTTGTCAAGTGCAGGAAAATAGAAGTCATGCTACCTTTTTACATTAAAACTGCTCACCAACCGTGCTTGGTCCCGGGTTTCTGGCCATGCAAATTTCTTTTCTAGTTATTATTTGGAGAACTCTGCACAGCCAAAACAGTGCAGAAAGTGGAATACTGTGCAGTTTTATCAGTTGCAAAGAGCATTCCTGCACATTATTCCCCATTCCCATTGGGACCGTGCAGAACAGTTCACTTAAATAATCAAGGAACTTCTATGCAGTAACAGCATTTCCCCGAGAAATTTTAGTGGCAGGTACTAGCACAGTAGTCTTCATGATGCCCATAAAAAAGTAAAGAACCAGCATGCGGATGGCAAACGAAAGGGAGAAAATAGAAAAGGAGAAAAAGGCTTGGAATGAAAGCTACCTGAATTAGACCGAGAAAGAGAATATGTGCAGGACATCGAACAGATAACAAAAATAAATCGAGCAATTGGTGATCGACAGATGGACGGAGGAGGCCACATAAGGATTTGAGTACAAACTTGGAGATGATAAAGAAAAGATGAACACAAAATGAGGCTGACGAGATGGCATATTAAAGGTCAGGAGTTGTGATAAATTATTTGGAAGGCATATAGATGAATAAATGGAGAGCCAGAAGCAAGGAATTGGAACACACAATAGATGATACAGCATAGAACTAGAGTGTGTTACTGTCTGGGCTGACAATGGACACATAAATGAGGCATAATGCTAAGGTATATAAAGAACATTATAGTCTCTCTGGCAATTCAAAGATTTTTCAGAGGCTTGAAATCAAGAAAAGCTAGCAGTGCTCTGGTAGAGTGGGTGACCTGTGAGACACACCCTGACAAGTCACTCGCTCTGATGCAGCGCTACATATCAAGAAGAACTTTCCTGTCCATCTTGAACTTATAACAAAGGTAGGGTAACAGGTTGTAGAAGATAAATAAAGACATCTGGTGAGAAATATGTGGGTATTTTGACCAAAAAGAGAAGAATGAAAGATCTACCCAGGCTAAATATTAGGCAGACCAAAATGTGTTCAGTAACAATGAGCTACATGGATAGGAAGGACCAGGGAAAGACAAGGTGAATTAGTTGACTCTTGGGGAGAAAGGCAAATGCTGAATAGAAATTAAAGGATTGTCAGAGAGACTAAGTGAATGGCAGCTGAGAATTGAAAAGCTGGCCCGGAAATTGAGATTCATACATACATATAGAAATGAGCCATGGAGATGTTCCATAAACATTCACACATTGTTGTGTAATTAAAGATTAAAATAATTTGGAGTGCTGACAATCGTTTGAAAGAAGGACTCACTAGGGAGAATATAGCAACATTCCTGAATCCTACTTGTGTATCCTGGGCATTTACAGTACTGTTTGTGCTTACCCTCAGACCTGCAAAGGATTACCTTTTAGCAAAAGAATAACAGATACCAGAGGTCTAGACATGTTTAGGACGTGATGAATCATGGGTGAAAAAGCCTGTCATGCTTACAAGCTCAAATTCAAATGGATCAAGACAAAAAAAAAAAAACAAGAAGCCAGTGGAAGTAATAATCTCAGGCACATGGGTGAAACTGCACTATTACAAGTTAAGGCATGCAGATTAACAAAATGTATGGGCCATTTTTTTGTGGCGTGTTAAAGGGACTTTAAAAACTACGAACACTAGACTAAATTATTGATGCTTTAATATTAATTGACATTTTTAGACAGAAGCAACTCAGAAAGAGCAGCCGTAGGATTGATGGATTGATTAAGGTATTGCTTAATAATATGCTCTTGACTGCAATTATGCAGATCCATTGTTTTGCCCAGTGTTAACATAGCGAACGCTTGACAGCTCCAACAAGGTACTAACCAAGATATTATTTGGACTGTTACCACATTTACTATACTATGATAATGGCATTTTTAGTGATGCCTGGAACTTTCAGATCTGTTTTTTTATATATTCTCCAGAAGAAAGGTAAGCCCAGAGGTCCCAGGCGACACTGCTGCGCTGTGCATGCTATAGTTTGTGGGGTAATAGACTCACATAAAATAGCAAAAGACCCAAATCACTCCACAGGCCACCACTATTCCATGAAGTGTCAATTTAAAATGCCTATCATGCAAGAGACTATTACGTTTAATTTAAAAGTCTTCAGAGATTAAAGGTTCAAGGCTTTCTTTAACTTAAGTTTAAAGAGAAGGTTAAAAACATAAAACCTCTTTTCTGTAACTTTTTTCAAAGTTACTTTGATCATTAATATTCGACAGCTGTATACCAGTGGTTTAGAAGTCAAAACTTACTTTTTACAAGATTGCAAATTCCCAGTTATCAGAAATATACGGAATAAAAAGTAAACAGGACATTTTATTATAACTATGAGGCATTTTAAAAATATTTAATTTATATTTTAAATTGAAGTAATAATGTTCATAATTTGACCTACTTCATTTACCTAATCATTGCTCGCATTTTTCATTAAACACAAGCATTACATTTTAGTCCCTTTAACGGTATTTTAATGGCAATGTATTACTTCATGATTTATAACATATAGCTTTTCAACGGAGACAGAAATTAAAATGGAACTTAAAACATTTAGGCAGCAGGCAGTTAACTGTTTAAAAAACATTTAGATGCAGGCGCTAACAAACGGGGTTTTCTAATCGTATAATTTTAAAATGAAAGTTTTAACAGTGATTACCTTTTTCTTGCAGCCATTCCTCTACAGGTCGGTTATATTTGAATGGGATTTTCTGTTTTACCATTTGGATACGCTCACTATCACTGTGCCCTTTAAAGTTTAAAGAAAAGTTTAAACACATTTTATACATTTCAATGAAGTCATAAAGCATCTAATACAAGAACAGTGCTATTTTTTCCTACCCATGGATAATATTTTAAATCTCTGGGCGAAGAAAACTGTTTCCAGAAGGCTCAGTGGTTAAAATTCTTATTAAGGTGAGTCGATTTCTTTACTATCAGCTTTGTATTATGTAGCATATATAGTGCAATTGAAAGCAGGTGTTACATTACATTTGACATCAGACATTCTACTCATTGTCATCAGCACCTGCACTAGTTCTAGTTGCTCCAAGGAAACTTGAAGAAAACCACCACATCACTAGCCAGTTTGTTCCAAACATGTAACATGAAATAACTGCTTCTTGCCCCCAAATGCCACAAGGAAATCAATCACAGAATCAGTGTCTAAGAAACATGTGCTATTTACACAAAATCCAATATATCTTTAAACAATTAGACAATGACTTCAAGAATCAATTTGTAATGAAGGCTAGGCCATACTGTAAATATTTATAATGTACATATACTTGTCTATAATACTTTTTACTGCCTTAAGTATGTAGATGTATTTCTCTATGGATCGGGGATTGAATGTGCTTTTTTCTAAGTACTGATAAAACCTCTGTAAATGTATGTACTTTGTAATCAAATCTCAAGTCAGCCTCTATTGTTCTAAGTGAATCACCCAAAACCGATTGCATTGCTCACCACTAATGGTGTTTGTTGTAATAATAGTGATCGTATTTGGCATTAATTTTTTAGAATTCTGAGGTAAAATGTATGATGGGATTGAGATTAAATACAATACTCTTGTCCAGTTATGAGTTTGCACAACTCTTCAGATTTCACATCTCTACTTTGGACTGCAGGGCTGTGTAAGATGTATTTTGCAAGCCAAATATAAGATAAAATAAGAAATGTTGCAACTCTCAATTAATGTTTTAAACAAGTTCTATCTTTTAAGTGCATATCACATTAAAAACTAGAGCCTAAACCTGTCATTATCGATGAAAATGTCAAAGCAACATTTCATAAAAAGGATTAAAATGCGTAATTACAATCAAGAGTGGCTATTGTTACATATGATATTATTTGAGGCACATTAGCTTCACAAAAGGATTCATATTTATAGTTGTTCAATGGCTTTACACTTTGCATTAAAACACAGACTGATATTTGCAGTTAAAGAAGCGTATCATGGTATTCTCTATTTATAAACTGACCAACATACCTCCATGTTGGTGCAATCACCTTCTAAACGATTGAGCAGGGAATGGGGAAAAGGATGTAGTATTGTAGAAAGTCTTCATAAGAAAAAGATTCCATATGCGTTCTGAGTCTGGCCTACCCTAAATGACTTTTTTCCTTTGTATACTGCGTTTGTAATTTATTCTCATAGTACACTTTGCCTGTAGTTCGCAAACTTTAAATTGTTGCCCCCAATATGTAAATAGAAAGTGGAAGATTAGGTCAAAAATGGCGATGATCTTTGTACGCAGAAAATCATCACTTTACAGATGCCCTTCCATGAAGGTGAAAGTAAACATCCGTAAAAACATTACATTTCTAACTACCAATTATATTTATTATGCATTCATTTCCAAGCACTGATTGCACATAGGCAACTTTAAGGAACTATGCCCCTGTCAACTTGTGGATGATTCTCCATTTTTGCTGGAAATACTTAGGGCCTGATTCTAACTTTGGAGGACGGTGTTAAACCGTCCCAAAAGTGGCGGATATACCACCTACCGTATTACGAGTCCATTATATCCTATGGAACTCGTAATACGGTAGGTGGTATATCCGCCACTTTTGGGACGGTTTAACACCGTCCTCCAAAGTTAGAATCAGGCCCTTAGTTTCTAAAAAAAAAAAATCTGCTGTTTATATGTGATTAAAAAAAAAGTCTGAAATCATGAGCCAATGACTTGTAGACACAGTTTTGATTAATTGGAAACCAAAAGTTGAAAAAAGTGATCTTTGGCCACACCTCATTTTTTATGGCTTTCACCTCAATCATACAAAATGCTCAAATAGTTATTTGCACCTCCATTTTGCTATGAATAGGACTATTTCTGTCTCTTCTCAGTTAAACCTTGCTCTAAGTAAAAGTGTTTAAATAATAAATTATAATGAAAATAATAAACTACTGTTGCATATTGAGACGTTTTATTCGCCCAAAGTGGAAAGCTTTTTCATAAACAAAAGTTTTTATTGAAGAAATCGGTCTCTAAAATTGCATTGTAAGGGACAATTCCCCCAATATTATTTGGATTTGCAACTGTATTAATTTACATTTTGCAGACCAATTGCAGTGAATTGTAACAACTTCCTGTGGTTCTCAGAGACAGCAAAGTTTCACAAAAACATTTGAAAGGTTGTGGAAATAAGTTACACAACTTTTCTCATCCCTTGTTTAATGGCAAGATTGTTTTCTCTACTTTTCATTCTAAAGCAAAATCCACTTGGGCATCTAATTTCTTACTGCATTTATTCAAACATGTATTGCCTCAAGCCTAAATATTGCTTCATGGACAGTTTCATGCTGCTGCAGGGCAGAAAATCTTTTTAAATATTGTGCGCATGACAAAACGTTTTTCAAATTAATTTTGCGTTGTTTACCACCAATTGATCTAGGTCAAATTAAATAAATTTTTCATCTACATCTATCTCTGGTGATGTATCTCAAGTAACTCACCATTACATATGACTCATTTCATTTTTTTTTTATACAAGATTACTTACCACTGACAATACCAGTTTGTCTTCATCCTTTTCAATACTTTTTTATAAGAATCTTTATTTTTTTATTTCCAATCATAGAAACAAAGCTCAAAGTAAAGTCATCAACTAACAGGACTTAGAGATTTTAACCTGTGTTTTACTCTGGAAATCAAAACTACCATGTCTGACACCCAGTTTTAAATTATCTAGATAGTGTTTTATGTTAGATTTTATTTTAGACCACATTTGTGTCTATTCAAAACTGTTTATTAACACTTTTAAGACGATACCAACAAGTGCAACATTAGTTGTAAATTATGTCCATTTAAGATACTACATTAGAAACGATCTTACCATGCTGACCAAGTTATATTACACTATTTACCTACCATGACAGCATCAGTATTTCAAAACTAAGTATCCATTTTTAACATAAAATGCATGTACCTTTCCAATAAGACGAAGAGCATAAAGAGTAAACATAAAGAGTAACATTATTTCCTTTATGAGTGTCTAAAATATTAATAAAAGAAGCAAGAGATTTATTTTTTCGCCATGTTTGAAATCAAAGAAATGTCACTTCCTGTATCGCCCATTCCACTCTCCATGTTTCAAGAGACCTTTAAACAATTCAGCTGACCTGATCTTTTGTTGGCGAATAGAATTATGATGAGTTAAATAAGCAACAGAATACAATCCAGTCTTTGAAACACAGTGACCTTTTAGCAGCCATCTTCGTAAAGGAAAATTAAAGGATTTTACCTGTTTTTAAATAACTAAGAATGTCTCAGTATCAACGATGGAAACAATACTGTATATTTTTTCATTAGGTTACATAAGTAGTAAACTCTGTTCGGAGCTAAACTGTGCCCCATTATTTGTTGTTTGTGCTTGCACTTATGTTCACTGAAAAAAATAGTAGTCAGACAAAATGAGAAAAACAAACTAAACATAGAGTAAAATGTGAGTTCTCTTTAAAGACGGGCGCTCATCTATCTAGTCATGGTACCATGGTCAGGATAAAAAAAAACATTTTAAGTTTAAGTAACCATTTTACCTCATAAATCCAAATTATTGGGTTTTGTGTATTTTCGGTAACTTTGGGGTCTCTTCTGCTTATGCTTTTTAACATATTTGCCTTCTGATCATCACCCATCCTTCTCCTCTTTCACAACGAATTCCTCCCCACTCTCCTGATACTCTTTAGACATCTTAAATACATTCATTCTCTGGATTGTTTTCCTCACAAAATGAGATGTAACATAAGCATCTAATTTCACCCTTGTAGTATGACACTAAATCAACCACAACGAGCATTGCACCAGAATATTACGTTTTAAATATCACCCTACAAAATATGTTAGCTAGATTATTGACTTTCACAATATTATGAGGACTGGTATGTGCAGGCTATGCTTACCTCCACATATGTGTCTTTCTGATAGACAGATAGATAGATAGATAGATAGATAGATAGATAGATAGATAGATAGATAGATAGATAGATAGATAGATAGATGGATGGATGGATGGATGGATGGATGGATAGATAGATAGATAGATAGATAGATAGATAGATAGATAGATAGATAGATAGATAGATAGATAGATAGATAGATAGATAGATAGATAGATAGATAGATAGATAGATAAGAATACTAAATCCATACTTACCTGTTTATGCTTTTCCTCGTGATATTCTGGTTCTGGCTACAATATTTCTGAACATTAATATTTTTGTACCTGTTATTCTGATATACAGCCTTACAATAACAGCCAATACATGAAGAAAATAAGACGGTGTCTGAAGCTGCTGAATCCACTAGAAACTACCTTATGTCCCACCAATTCCCACAGTCAGCCACCACCACTAGCAGCACAATTATCGGCCATGATACCTAACGTGCAACATCTCACAACCCTTTATCCATCTGCAACACTCTTTGCATCCCTTACTTCTTTATCTCCCTGGGTCATCATTATAGGGACAGAAAACCGGCTTACTTTCCCCAGCCCCTCTAGCCATATGAGACTTCAGATTTCCAGATCATTTTTCTTCCCCTACTGGCCAATATGTTACAGTATTTTGAGGACGAATAAATAAGAGGACAGATTTTCTGCTATAGAGGACTTTTGCCTTCCACTAGAACATTGTATTCCTTTTTTGACTTAAGTCCATGTTCTTAGCCACGAGGCAGTCCAGGGGTGTGAATGACAGCGTGCAAGTGGTCTGAAAGAGAAAAGGACTGACCTGCCCAGTGAGGTCTCTGTAATGCACTTACTAGAATAAATGAAAAGGAAAATTAAAGTGACTGGAACGCTCCATGTCTCATTATCTTAAAGGTGGCTCTTTGCAGAACCGACATAGCCCCGAGGTTCCTTAAAGGTCAGCTGCCAGTGTCTGGCTGCGTGTTCCTTTGTTCAATCAGTCATGGTAAGTGCTCAACGCTTTATTCCAGCAGTCAAAATGCAGCTGATTTAACTGAAGCATAATAAGTGAGGTGACGGCTCTGAGTGGGCCAAACTCCCCAACTCTCCAAATTCAGCAGCCTAATGCTAGGATCCGACCTCCTTCCATAAACCGTAGGCCTTCCAAAACAGCCCAAATCCCCATCTAAAGATGAAAGTTATGCCACATCTTGTCCTACAGAGGGCACCCTCCTCTTTAAAAAACACTTTTCATTACGGTACCTGCACTGCTACAGGCCCTCCAGATCGCATCTGCCCCAGCAAGCCTGCTGCTCTTCTCACAGATAAAAACGGTGACCAGAATGCTAGTTGTTCTGGCAGACCACACATCCTCCTTACAGACAACATCTCCACCACACCAACTGCACCTCCTATGCCCAGATTCCTGGCAACGACACCTTCTCCAACAAGACTACACCTCCAACCAGGAAGTACTTCCTCCATATACACCAAACATTATTTTTCAGACTCTGATGGCACAACAAACTTACCTACTCAGTATGGATGATACATCCTCCTGGCACAGGATGATTATCCTCCGTTGTAGAGATTCCTCGTCACAAATCACACCCTCATTGCCAAAGTGTACTTCATCTCCTTTCTAAACGTAGTAGGCACAAAACTAGGGTATTGTGGTTAGAAGCACCACACAATTCCCTAAGTTGGAATTCTCTGTGGATCATTTATTTAATAATTTTGAGGATTGCTTCTCTGCCATGAGGTTTTTTTTTATCACATAAGTGCTTAATTTGAGCCAGTGGTTGCTTGTGGGGAGCACCAACACTTATTTTTGAGGGCTGGCACTTATTTTTCTGCATCAGGCATTTACTGTGAGCCAAAGATACTAATGTGAAAGACGGGGGAAGAGAAAATCGAGAAAGCGTCACCTTTAATTGCAGCAGCTGTGAGTGTCAGAGGAGAGTTTTGGGCATCAGCATGTTTTTATTTACAAATTAAGCACTGCATGTTGACCAACAGAGGTCCTAAAGGGAACAGTGATAGTTAGATACTAGCTGTACGACTTAGAAAGCTGTTGAATCTTGAGGTGTTTGAGTAAAGCATGCAATTGTTTCCCACTTTGACACTGGAATATCCAGCAGTGACAAAAGCAGGATGTCCAATGTAGGATTCATGGAACAGCCGGACTTTTCAAATCTCCTCAGCAGAGGTATGGAGCAGAAGAAAGCGCTGTAGGGTCAAATTGTGCAGCTATCAAGAGTGGATCATTACATGGGGTTCTCTTAAATGTTACTTTCTGTCACACAGGGAGGCAGTGTGGGTGTTGGAGATCAAGTGTTAAATATTGAGCTGTATGATTTTGTTGCTAGAATATCGACAAAATATCATGAAGGTAAGTACATAATGGTAAGCATATCCCAGAAAAATGGCGGTTGCCTGCATGCAACCACACTGCCAGGGGTACCGCTGTAATGGTGCAGCTGTTACCGCCTCTTATCCTTAAAAGAGGATTGGTAAGCATATGTTTATAACACTTAAGCCCACATATATGTACTTTGACGATATGGTCAAGGTACATATACTTCTAGGTCAGTAGGCCAAGAAACTGGTCTTTGCACTTGTCAGTGCTGGAAGAGTCTACAGCTCTCGTCTCCAGACTTCTAATTTCTTTGGAGCAAAAGGGAACTTTTTGTTTTTTTGTTCACAAAACTGGCCTCTCAGATTTCGAATTCACTGAATGCAGAAAGGACAGGGCCGAGCAGCTCCAGTGGAATACAGTCCATCACTAGGGGTCCGTGAGTTTCTTTCACGTCTGAAAAGTTTTGCAAGCTTTGTGACGTTCACAGTTCGAGGTCACACAATTCTCCCAGCTTCCTCTTACGTTTGCCTTTGCCCACGCAAATCATTTCTGTGCAATGTGAGAGAATTGTGCCTCCTTCACAGAATGATGTTCACTCTAAATCAAACTCAGAACTTTTTTTGCAGCAAGTTTATTTTTGTCAGAGATGTCTATGCACACAAAAGTATGCAGAATTTTTCTCTGCAAATTTACATGATGAATATAATTTGGCTCAAAAGTCCTGATGGTCAGACTAATTTAGGGAAAAGCAGAAAACGTTGGCAAAGTTGCCAGGTTCCCGTAGAACTCAGAAAGATGGTGCAAGTGTCCACGGGGTCCTCTCTCCAGACACTTAAGTCTCTGTATTATTTCCATTCGGCTTCAGAAAATTGAATTCTATTCCATCCATTGACGCTGATCATTCATAGGCACGACCTGATGCTGAGGGCCTTTGATGAATTTATCGAGGGGTGCAGCTGAACCTTTTAAAAGCACGGGGTCAGTGAGGAACCTTGAGGGACTACACTATGGCACAGTCTTGATGCGGGAATGAACTGCAAGGCCTTTCAGTGGTATTACTGATTGCAATGTCATGACCTTCTCCCAATGTTTTATATTTTGTATGAGTGATGGATTTGTAGTCCAATAGTGCACAGTTGTCTTTCTAAATATATATCACATGATATTGAGGAGCGTCCTTTGGGTGCCCAAGAACAGTACCGTGCCCCCACTCATCCATGGGCAAACCCTAATGTACGTGGTTCTTTGCTTTATTTTTTCCATTTTCTTTTTTTTTCTTTAATTTGATGAAGATATGCGCTGATGTCTATATTTGAGACCCTTCTGTCGCCTTGTGTCAGCTGCGTCAACCAGGGAGTACAGCTGTCTGTGGACTGTCTTCAGGGGGAGTACTGCGGAAAGCACACAGTTATTGCTCAGGCCACAGAGCCCCCTGGCCAGCTGCTTCCTTGGAGTGTGTGTAGATATTTACATATATATGTGGGAGAGGGGGAAGAGAGCAAGAGCTGGAGAGATGATCACAGAGAAAGGAGGTGAGGCGAAGAAGAGAGCAGGGAAAGAGGGAGTAAACACAGGAAAAATGGAGGAAGACAGAGAGAGGGAAGGAGACAGGATGTGTGGAGAGGAGTCTGAAAAATAAAGCAATAGATAAAGCAGGTGGGAGGGGAAATGTGAAAGAAAACACGACAGAGAATAGTAGAGAAATGGAGGCAGTAGAGTGCAGAGGAAGACATGAATGTTTGAAAAAGATAAAGCTCCAAGAGGTGTACGAATGTGTCTGAGAAGGGGTCAAGAGACAAACAAGGAAAATGGAAATGAGCTGTGTAAAAAAGAGAAATAGAATTATTAATACTGAGCGAAAGGGTGTAAAAGAAAATAAAGAAAAATGACATGAATAGCCACTGAGGAACGTGTCTAAAGTTGGAGAGAAAGGATAGGAGGAACTTGGAGAAATCTAGATTGAGACAGAAAGCTGGTTATGGAGGGGTAATGAGAGAATGAGATTTTTTTTAATAAAACAGAACCAGAAAGAATAGGATAAAATGGGATAGGGGAGCGAGACCCTGAGAGGGAGAGGGAGAGAGAGACAGTGAAAGACAAAGAGAAAATGAGAGAGAGAGAAAAAAGAGATAGTGTGTGAATGTGTGCGCGAAGTGTCAAAGGGAGAGAGCATGTGTGGCATTAATGCAAAGAAAATGTGGTGGGGAAAATAGTGCAATACAAGAGAGAACTGTCAGACATGTACTAAGATGCTTGCCGTGGTAGAATCCACCTGGTGAGACTGCACGTGCTCCCTACTGACCAGGACAGTGGGTAAAGGGTCAGGGATGATAGCTGGGTGTTCAAAGCCTCCCTGACAGAACTCAGTACATTCATCGAGTAGTCAAGAACTATGGCATGGCATATGGCATGAATAGGGAGTCAAATACAGTGTAACTTTGTTGCACACACGCAAAGTCTGACTAGTCATTACTTAGTCAACAACTTTAAAGAACACCAAAAGTACCCATTACTCTAAAGATTGAGATGCCTGAAGGTAATCCTAAGTGTCTAATCATAACCATTCAGGACATACAGTGAGATAGAAGTATTCGGTTGAGTCAGTGTTCTGGTCGGGCTGCACCAGTGCAGAGACTAGTCTGATGTGCACTGTGCAGTGAGACAGAAAGGGCCAATATTAATCTATGGCACGTGAGTGCCAGAACTCCCTCAAAAGCATTCCCGATTGCTTTAAGCCTTTTAAAATGATGTTTATGTGGGTGCCCTTGGGGAATTCCGACTATTGGGATTGTAAGTGCAGTTGTCAAGTACCAGGCACCGCCCTTAACTCTTACATTCTTCCAGTGCCATTGTATAACATTTCCTTTCTGTCTTCTGGATTCTTGGATTATGTGATATCATGCGGGTTGGGCGGAACTTTTGTGAATGGCGCAACATCCGTGATAAGGGCTCGACAGCAAACCACAATCTCTGCTTGACTTAATGTGTGCGATTGTCTTGTTTTTTACACAGTGGAGCTCGCCACTGTGTAGTTATAGTCAGGCCAGAGTTTCCATAGGAAGAGCATTTCTTGCTTTTCTAATCTACATAAAACTACCCAAACAAAACGTTTAGGGAAGAACTGTCAAGTGGGGGCAAAGAAAAAGGGATGGGGTGTCCCAGAATGTTGATTTCCCATATTAGTTCACATAGGAAAATATTCTGTTTCAGGTACAAACAAATGGCCAAACAGAATTACACCAAATTTGGCAGCATGTTAGAGCTTTACTCAGAATGCATGCTTTTTGTAATTTGGTGTAAATTTATTGCCATTTTAAAGAAATTTGCATCTAAAGAGATGCTACAGGTGGCCATGAAGAAGTTAAACAAATAGGTATATCTGGACATTTGGTGTTCTTATATGCTCTGACTAGCCCCTTTAAGGATGACTAGTGAATCCTGACTAGCTGGCCACAACTTGAACAATATGTTTTGGCAGTAATTAGAAGACTCACAGACATGGTCCCTGCATCCTGAAAATGAATAGAAAACATAGAATAATAATAACTCAGATGTTCATAAAGGCTTTCCATAAAGACTGTAAGGATCACAGGTCATGTGCTCTTTCAATTTCCAGAAAGTGGAGGAAAAACACTGAAATATCTCTGCAGTAAGTGGAAGGGAAATGAAATAAATGATGGCTGCTGAAAGAATGGTTAGTAAGGAAAGTATTCTTATCTTTTTAGTAATTTCCTCCCAAATTACACAATCTCTGCTCAGTAACAAGATGGATGCACATATCATTCATCAAGCCCATTCTACCCTAGACGCCTCTGCTGAGATTTCTAACAAGGATCTCAGTGCTGATGACAACAGTGTTGTATTTAAATTCATTTCAATTCAACTGATGACTGTGCTAAGATTAACAAACTCATCTCACAGAAAACCCAAAGCCATTTTCATATGGCATTGACTTTTGACCTCTAACAGCTAGGTCCACTTTTGAAGGCGCAATCCAGAGATGAAAGGCTCTGTTACCATTAGAAACGGTTTTTGTCTCTCAACCGACCTTTCTAAGCAATCCTGCCTAATGTTTTTTTTTTTTGCTGTTTTCAGAACCCATGGCTTTATTAACTATTTAATAGTCACAATCTGTAACCAGTATTTTTACAATCAGTAAGAACCAACCTATATACTAATCGGTTGCTTCCTAAAATTATGAATCGTAGGACATATTAATGAGGTAGGTCTCAAATTCTGACTCCCTGCGAATGGAGGTGATTACAGGGATTGTGGCTGCTGGGGGTCAACAGACAGTCTGGTTGCTTTTTAATAAAGGAACACTTTTTTACATGCAGCCCACTTTCCAAAAAGGAAGTGAACGAAATGGTACTGTGTTTTTAAAGAAAAGAAGAGGCAGAGGTCCTGTGCTGCCCCAGAAGCAAATGATTTTAGCATTCATGCTTCTTTACCCCACATACACTTTCTCCATAAAGCCTTTCTTCGATTCCAGATGTAGATGACTAGGGGTGTGCACAATTCACAAAATTAAATTTCGAGGAGCTGCGTGAAAGTTTGGAGAAAAAAAATATTTTGAGCAAAAACAAATTAAACACAAAAACAAAGTGAACAAAAGTGGTGTTTGTTCTGTGGGTCCCATGTGTTTGGTGTAAACGCTGTGGATGTTGAACTCTGAATAACAACCATAATGCGGAACTCCCCACATTATACAAACAACGACAGCATAATCTAAATTTCACCAGACCTAAATTTGAACTGTGAATTAGTTCAGAAAGTTTGGTGAAGATTTGAGTTAGTTCTGAAAATTAGGCCTAATTTCGGCAGGACTTAATCTTATAACTTCGAAATCCAATTATTGTGAATTGAGCTACCAAATAATTGGGTGCTTAGTTTGAATTTCAACCTATACCCTTGTGGTTTCTTGAATAAAAATGGATTCTACCATTACATAAGTTACTGATGTGGTCTAAATAGACACAGCATTTTCAAATTATCACATCTTCATTATATCCTGAAACATATACAGGGGAATAGAAAAGGTGAATGGTGGGTGGGCACTGTCCTTACTAAGCAGAGCTACCCCTTGGTTGAGATGGAAAGGACCCCAAATGCAAGCTTGGGTCTAAGATATGGTACAATGGACATTAGCAGAGGAGGGGCAAATGAGATAAACCTTAAGAAAATATGACAACTCACAAAGGATTTAGCAAGCTAGGCAGCAGTGATACGTAGGCTATCTCACTTGTGGAACAGCTAACTGCCTTGAAAATGTTAAATGGTTATAAATCTATATTGAAGCAAAGAGGGCACATTTAGAAGAAATTGTGACACACTGATTTGGACAGTGGGGAGAGTCATGGATATATCTTGGTATCTTGGAAAATGTAACAAGAGGTACCAGAGGCACAACATATGAGGAAACCGGATGGCCAACACAAGAGCAAAGTAGGTACCAGATTGATAAATTACTTTCTGTTGCAAATCGCAAACGGTGTGCCGGGTGGTCCAGTTCATTATTTACTTTTCATGGTTTCACTAACTACTGCCATGACAGGGACTGTTGTTACAGTATTGCAAAAATGTCTGCACATTTTTGTAAATATAAACTAAATAAATAAATGAACAGAAACTTAAAAGTTTTTTGTGTCAGCAGGATCCAGGGGAAATGGTAGCTCAAGCTGACCTGCCTATCCTCTTGTGAAATTCAGTACTTAAGCAAAATAGTTACCATGTGGGCAGATGATTACATCAGAAACAAAAGCACCCAAGCATATAGAACATCGTTGTCTATCAATAAAGAAGTGAGTGCACTGTGAGATAGAAGAACAAGTCAAGGTGTAATCAACCGAAAATTCCTATCACAGAAATCCTTCTTTAGCAATATTAGTCTTGAGTAGGAGGGAAAATATATAAAGTGGAGCTCCTGGCTTGTTGTGATGCAGTGTGTGGTTTACAGTGTCTATGGCTGGTTCTCTGATGGCTCCCTCCCGCCCTCCTGTCTGGTGGAATATGTTATCCATTCTGGGAGTCTGCGCTGACAAGCTACAATCAGCTCTTCATTTGACCTGCCTGTCAATCTTGCATTATCCCTCCTGGCAGATCTTTCAACATGCGTTACTGCAAATCTTCATCACGGGCATCCCCAGATGCATCCTGATTAACCCTCCATCTTGTCTGCAGCTCTCGGTGAATGGCTGCCGGTCCATGAGCCTCCCTTTCAAAAGCCAGTCTGCCGCCTGATGTCGAAAAATCACTGGAGACCCTACCAATGATATTCACCCTACAAGCTCCATTTAAATGAGCCCCATGTTTGCTCCTGACAATGGCACTAGCATCGTTTTTGACTCTTCATGCTTCATACTAATTTGCTCTCATTTAATCCACTACTGCACACCACATATTATCCCTCAAACACAGCATCCTAATGCCCAGCGAGATACTGTAAACAACCATAGCCTGAGGCAAACAGGCGCTCTATCCCATGGAATTTCACAAGGATAATCAGTCTATCCAGATGTTCAACACAAAGTCCTCTCACAAAAAAAACGATTAACAGCCCCATCATACAACGATTTACTGATTAGATGTATAGAATAAAAGTGACACGAAGCATGTTCTTTTCCTTCTCGCATACTCATGTGACATTGACATGCATACCAGCCGCTACAAATTCACTGTAAAATTAACACACCGCATGTTAGGACCTCATTCTCCACACGTAGCTTTTCCCACATTGGACATACAGTAACCACACACTCCACTGCCAAACAAATGGGTTATTCTTGTAGTATTGCTGAACAGAGTGCTACAATGAACAGTAGTGACATTTGTGCGATATAGAAATGCTAGATAACATAACAAAGTGCACCAGCAACGGAAACTAGTGAGTGATGATTGAGGGTTGCGATGAGGTTGAGGCTCATGCTCACCTTCTCTATGGACTCCTTCAGTAAGAAGTTGAATCTCTGGTTTGGTGTCCCATGGAACACACACGGTCATCTACCTCGTCTTATCTCTTGACTTTTCAACAGCGTTCTTACACTTTCTCAATTAATGTCTGTTTGAATTAGTCCCCTCCCAAATCTTCACAGGATCCATTAAACAAAAGCCAAATCATTATTGAATTGGAGCAGATAAAGAATTAGTGATCGCTCATGCAAATCACACAGGTATCACTGAGGAACCATCATTTGATGACTAGCATTCAGAAGATGTGTAACTACTAGGCAAAGTGAAATAGATGACTACATTTTATTGACAGAGGCTCTTGTCAACACAAACTCCAAAGTGAAACCTGACTTGGGGAGTTTGTGCCAGAATAGGAAATCCACTTGGTGCTGTAATAAACCTTCTAGCTGCACTCATTTTGTAAAACCTATTGCAATATGTGTGAGGTAAACACTGCACTGTAGAATAGAAAAAAGCATGAGGTATTACTAAATTAGCCCACATCTACAGGTTAAAAAATCAGAATCATGATACAATACTGCAAGAAATAGCATTTACGACAGCAGTATTACTCCACCAAATACCAGGAAGCATGTAATCAGGCCCACTGTTGCCTTTGTGCTTCTTTGTTCAAACGACCTCCATGGGTGCCTCAAGGGTTTGACAAGTACGGCCATTCCAAAAACCTTTCTGTTCATCCAATGAGAAACTATCCCCTAAAGACACACCCTTACTGAAATCCCTCACACTTGCTTTCCTTCTCATGACTTGATTCTGGAAAGAACGAAGCCAGACTTATTGCTTACTATATGCACAGAGTGTGCTTTAGGTCTAACCTTTTTAATCATTGGCTTTGTTCTTCCAGTCTTTTTCATACAATGAATTGAAACTTCTTGACTCAGCCCAGGGGAGCATTCATCTTTTAACGCATGCCATTGACTGTTTGACTGTATCCTTTCACCTCCAGTTGACCTGCAGGATAGACTACTCTACAACTACAGAACTACTCCTCACCTTCTGGTGCCCTCGTGTTTGTCTCACTCTAATGTCCTAATGCTGCATGTATTAGCGCATTAAAACCAGATAATGACTCATTGACTATATGCTTGTCTATCGGTTAGCTTCATGCTATATAAATACTGTATACATACAAACATACATACACACATACATACATACCAACATGTAACTATGCATGTTGATGCCTTGAATTTGTAGGCCTTCTTGAGTGTATTGGTTGTTTGTACTTTGTTGCATACTGATGTCTTACACTTTTGAAAATGTATTAATCTCTCTTTCCATGCAGAAATGTTTTCTTAAACTAAGTTTGGCTATAGGAAAATAGAACAAGCACTGGGAAAGCCAGTAGTTCTGGGTTTAGCTCCCAGACGTTTGGCTTTGTCAATGCTTGTTTTGGTTTTCCACTGTTTTTGTACAACTTTGTTGCTGGGGACCTGCTGGGCTCTTGCTAATATATAGGGGAACCCTTTTGCATGTGAGTGTACATCTTATGACAGACCAGAATGCCATCCCTCACAGTGAATTAAGCCGCCAGTTGCTAAAATGGGCTGACCCATTACCACATGCTGTGTGCAATAGTAGGTGATAAAAAAATGTGAATAACACAAAAATAAGGCTCATGAATAAAGTGGGTCGACTAAAAGTCTGCATGACCTTGAAGTCAAACTTCAAATCCACTGGGGGGTAAGTGGTTATACAGGCCACCCTCTAAATCACCCACTGACTGTTCATCTCTGCACAATTTGGAAAAGTACATCAGCAACTGGCTCTTGTGTACATACACTTCAGTTGAGGGATCTTTCCAGTAACAGGGGTTTATCACCTTCCAAGAGACTGAACTAGCTTTAAGTTGGCTTGCCACCTTAAAGACTTCCCACGCCTTTTCCCTTATTTCATTGGCTCGCTCTTCTCTGGCTTTCTGGTACTTGGCCCTGAAAGTCTTAATCAAGGCATTATCCCTTGGTACTACGACTAAGGATGCGTGGAGATTAGCCATAGCTTTGGAGCATGCCTTTGTTAAACCTGTCCCTATTTTGGGTGAGCTTGCTGCTCTGTGGGTACCCAAGTATTGCACTAATAGAGTTTGCAATATAACCAAAGGCATCTTTTACATCATCACAGCCAACATCAGGGTCAAGATACATAGCAAAAAAAAAACTGATTTTTGTGATTCAAAAGGGGCAGGAAGTTAGCCCTATCTACGTTGTCCCACTTAATCGTGAGTCCATATTGGCAGTCAAATTATTGAAGAAAAAACTGTGCATGGTGGGGCACGAGTTATAGTTACTTGAAATGCCTCTAACCATAAGTGCTGAATTTCTCTGGTTTTGTGTGAATAAATTTAGAACCTAACTATAACGTCCCTGTAACCTTTGGCTTTTTCAGTGAGTTTCTGTTGTTTTTTAACTAAGTAATTTTCATTGCTATAAGTTAATCCAACCACCACCACGCATGGTCTTTGGCCTGCGCAGCAGGGGTTGGCCGTACCTGTGGCCACAGCCCCTGACCATCCAACTCCATGCTGTGCACGGCCTTTGGCCATGTGCAGCGGGGGTTAGCCACAGGTCCTGTCTCTCTGGGTGTGGGAATAGGTGTGAGAGTATCTGTCTGGGTGTGAGATGATCTATGTGGATGTGAGAGTGGGTGTGAGAGGGTCTGATTCCATTCCAATAGATGAAAGATGCATTCACCTCCATGAAGGATTTCAGATCGTTTTTCATTACGGAATCGCCGAGTAAGCACACTGCTGTGCCTTCGCCAAGCCCAGGAGTTAGGATCGTTTGTCCTTTCTAGAAGTGGAGCTTCAACTGGGACACCTGCTAGGTTTATATTTGTAAGTGCTTCCTGTTGAGGTTTAATTTAGGAGAGCAGCATGGCCAGAATGGAAGCTCGCCTGCTTATTTAGCCAACAAAAGTCCACAGTTTTGCACAAAATGTCTATCCAACTGGAACACTTTCTACTGGTTATGCATAGGTAAATGTACAGTCTGGGGGAGATGGAGCACGTGGCCACTCTCCCCTAGCCAATTTTGGCCCAGTAGACCCCAGGGCCAGGCCTTTTGTTATTTATTTTTATTTTGGGGGTGGGGTGGCACAGTACAACCACCATAAACAGTTGCAGCCTTGGTAAAGTGAGATCAGCCTTCTGAGTCCCTTTAAATGGAGGAGAAAATCCCAGACTCTCAGCCGCATGAAGGATAAGTGGCAGCTGATCGGATTCAGCCTGGTGAGTCACCCTCATTGATAGCTTTAATTTAATTAGCCTCAGAAGTAGGAAATCCTATTAATGTAGGAGTGGCTGATGGAATTGGTTTATAAATTAACCTGCCAACTCGTTACGCACTGCTGCGTTGGGTTCAAAGCGCAGCACGCTGCTAGCGTGATTCAATGTCGGCCCTTCCGCTCTGCTGTTGAGCTGCAAGATGGCAGCACTGCAGCTCAGCAGTAGAGCTGTGTATTGGGGTTGGTGTGTGCTTCAATTCTACAGTGGTGGCTTGATAGTAGGGTTTGTGGCTCTGTGACTTAATAATAGAGTTGTATGCTTGTGCTACTGTTAACCGTGTGCATGAAGCTCTAAGACTGAGTAGGAGAGCAGTGTGGCAGCTGGTGTGACTCGTCAGTAACACTGGTTGCGGTCATGTAGTTCAATAATAGGGCTGTTTACTTAGTGTTCTGTGGGTTCGCTGTAGAACTGTACTTGGTGCTTTGTTCATCAATGGCAAATGGTGTGTTATAGGCTTGAACTCAGTAGGACTGTCCTCTTCTTTTGCATGCAACTCAGTTATAGAGCTGCAAGCTTGTGGCACTTGGAAGAAGCGCTGTAGCATTGTGGCTGTATCATGCAACAGTAGGTCTCTGTGCTTGTGGATGTGACCCTAAAAAGTAAAGTTGTATGCATGCTGGTCTCTGACTCAGTAGTGGAGCTGTATTCTTGATAATCTATATGTCATTTGTAGAACTGTGTGCCTAAGACTCAGTAGTAGTGCTCTGTTCTTTTGACCCAACAGTACAGCTGAGTGGTACAGTTGTACTCTTGTTCCTAATACCTATATCACTAATTAGTAGAGCACTTTGCTTTCAGTTGTGTAACTCAGTATTAGAGCTGTCAATAGTGGTTGTGTCACCCAACAGTAGAACATTGTGCATGTGACTTTGTGACTTGAAAACGGAGCTGTTGCTTTGGCTCTGTGGTGCGTTAACAGAGCTGTGTGCTTGTGGCTCTGTGAATCAACGTTAGAGCTATATTCTTGTGACGCTGACTCAATAGCGGAACTGCATGCGTGATTCACGAGCTCTGTGCTTGTGGCTCTATGGCTCAGCTTTAGAGCTGTGTTTTGTGGCTGTGTGACTCAATGTTAGATCCGTGTTCTTGTGACACTGTGACTGAATAGCGAAGCTGTGTACTTGAGGTTCTTTGACTCGGTAGCAGAACTAAGGGCCAGATGTAGCAAAGGTTTTTACCCATTCTGTGTCTATGGGAAAAAGTGTTCGTACATATGTCCCTAAGTGCTAGGGGCTCTATGACTCAATGTTAGAGCTGTGTGCTTGCGTGACTAAATAGCGGGGATGTGTGCTTCTCGCTCTGTTACTCAATAGAGCTTTGTTACTGTGTCTCTGTGGCTCAATCGCAGAGCTGTGTGCCTGCGGCTCTGTGACCCAATCGCGGAGCTGTGTGCCTGTGGCTGTGTGACCCAATAGCAAAGCTGTGTGCTTCTGGCTGTGTGACCCTATAGCAGAGCTGTGTGCTTCTGACTGTGTGGCCCAATAGCAGAGCTGTGTGCGTCTGGCTGTGTGACCCTATAGCTGAGCTGTGTGCTTCTGGCTGTGTGGCCCAACAGCAGAGCTGTGTTCTTCTGGCTGTGTGACTCTATAGCAGAGCTGTGTGCTTCTGGCTGCGTGACCCTAAAGCAGAGCTGTGTGCTTCTGGCTGTGTGACCCAATAGCAGAGCTGTGTGCGTCTGGCTGTGTGACCCTGTAGCAGAGCTGTGTGCTTCTGGCTGCGTGACCCTGGCTGTGTGACCCTATAGCAGAGCTGTGTTCTTCTGGCTGTGTGGCCCAATAGCAGAGCTGTGTGCGTCTGGCTGTGTGACCCTATAGCAGAGCTGTATGCTTCTGGCTGAGTGACCCTAAAGCAGAGCTGTGTTCTTGTGGCTCTATGACTCAATAGTGTAGATCTGTGAATCTGGCTCTGTGACTCGATAGCAAAGTGGTGTGTTGCCACCTCTATGACTGATAGTGTGAATTCCTGAAACTGAATTGCATAGCTCTATGCTTATAGCCCTATAACTCAATCCCTGTTTGTGTCCCCGTCACTTGGTAGAACTGTACGTGAGGTTCTGCAGCTTTTCCTAGGTGTGAGAGCTGTGCGTTGGTGACTGTGTGAATCAACGGGAGATCTGTGTACCTGAGGTTCCGACTCAGTAGAAGAGCTGTGTGTTTGTAGCCATGTGATGCAGTAATAGAGGTGTGTGCATGAAGCGCTGATCTGTAGTATGACAGTGTGCTTGAGACCCTACATCTCTTAGGAGAGCTGCCTGTTTAAGACCATGTGAATCCGCAGTAGAGCCGAGTGCTGAATGACTGAGGTTCTGTGACTTGGTCCCAAGGCTGTGAGGTCGTGGGCTTGTGATTTACTGGTGAAGTGCATAGTTTAAAATTGATAATATAACTCTGAGGTTGTAGCTTTGTGATAAAATAACAGAGTTGTGTGCTAGACAATAGAGTTTCATAATTGTGATCCTGTGACACAAACGTAGGACTGTGAGTGGCTATGTGAGTCGATACCAGAGCTGTGTTTGTGACTCTCTGCTTCGATGTGTGCTTGTGACCATTCACCTTTGTATTTGCGCTGTGTGATTACAACTCTGTGACTGGATGGTAGATCAGTGTGCTTGTGCACTATGCTTCCTGTGACTCGGTGTAGGTGACACTCTGAACTAAATGTCCAGCAGTTTGTGAATCTTTGATTCAACTGTAGAACTGTGTGCTTTCGAGGCAGTGAACAAAGGCGCCATGTGCACTTGAGCCTGTGTGAGTCAACAACAGGTCTGTGTGCTTGTGGGACTGTGACTCAGTGACAGTGCTGGCTGTGCTTAGTCCCAGGTGACTGAATGGTAGGGCTGCATGATTGTGGCTCGTTGAATGAATGGCATGCCTGGGGTTTGTGGTGAAGAAACTCACTGATAGAGCTGTGTGGCCGGGGTGTTGTTACACTTAATATGTATGTTAGTGGCACTACAAATCACTACAAATCACTGTAGAGCAGTGTACGCCTGGTAGAGTGACTGGATGGTAGGGCTATGTGTGATGTGACTTCATGGTAGGGTGAGGAGCTGGTGGCAGTGGTGAGATGAACGACTACTGGAACCACGTGCTTGTAGTAGTGGCACTGTGACTCACTGGTTGAGCTGTTCACTTGTCACAGAGTTGGTGTGAAACACTGGTGCAGCTGTGGGCTGGTGGCTCTTTTACCCTTTTGTAGTACTGAGGACTTCTATGTAGTTTATGTAAAGCTCCATGTTTGTGGGGTTGCTACTCTCTGGGAGAAGTAGTATGTTTGTGGGATTGTTGCTCTATGTGTATTGTATTATAGGATAAGAGAAGATGTGCCACTGCAACATCTGCCCTAGTACACTTCCTGTGACGTCACTCTTACCTCATCCAGGGCTGGCCTTTAGCCTGGGTAAACTGAGACCAGGCCCAGGGTGCCATTATTCTGAGGGGCGCATGGAGCTGTGTGCTTTAAGGTTATGGCAACAGCATCACCCTTCTCTACTGCCTTGTCCTTGCCCCTACCTGTTTTTTTCTGTCCGATTTGCCAGTTGAAAGTGGTTCTAGTCCTTCATTATCATACCCCGGGCAATGTAGGAGGCTGACCTGGGTTGTAGTGGTACCACAGGTACTTAAACCTTATACCAGGTCCAGTTATCCCTTATTATGAAATGTAGTCAGTGTTTAGAAGCCAGGCTCTCTAGAGGTAGCTGTAGGCAAAGCAGCCAAGGCTGAACTAGGAGACATGCAAAGCTCTTGCAATACCACTGTCGTCACACAGTACTCACACACATGAAAGACAACACTCAGTGTTACCAAAAATAAAGGTACTTTATTTTAGTGACACAAGGCCAAAAATAGTTTGGAGACTATACTCCCTTAGGAGGTAAGTAAATTACACAATATATACACCACTAACCAAAAACAGGTAAGTAAACAGTCAACAAATAGTGCAAATAGTGAAAATCATAATAGGTTGCAGTGGGACCAGGGGGAACACAAACCACATACTAAAATAGTAGAATGCAAAAGTCGATTTCCCACCTAGGCAAGTGTAGTGTGTAGAGGGGTGCTGGGAGTGTAAGAAAACACCAAAGGTAAGTAAAATACCACACCCCAGAGCCCGTGAAAGCAGGAGTAAAACACAGCATGTTTCCTAAAACACACTAGAAGTTGTGATAGAAGACAGTGCAAGAACCAGAAGAGACTGCAAGACATCAATGATGGATTCCTAGACCTGAAGACCTGTGGAAGAAGGGGACCAAGTCCGAGAAGCACTAAAAAGTCCAGGGAAAACAGGAGCCACTGCTTACCCGGATGAAGGTGCAAAAGAAGAACCACTGGTGAGAAGACAAAGTCAGTATTGTACCAAAGAAGATAGATGCAGGTTCCTGATTGGTGCAGAAGATGTCCCTCATCAGATGGATGACTACAGTCTGGCTTGCTGGATTCCACAAACAAGCCTTGGTAAATGAAAAGCTTGCGGTTCATGGAAAATGGTGCTACTCTACAAAGGGGAGGGAGACAGAGGGGGCTCTCAGCAACTCAGAGAGCCCTCAGAAGACCAGGCAGAGCACACACGTGTCCCACAGCATGGAGACAAAGAAGGTGAAAAAGGAGGCCCACGCAGCAGAACACAAAGGATTCCCACGCCGCCAGAGAACAACTCAGGAAGCTGAGCATCGCAGGATGGAGTGCTGGGAGCCTAAGCTGTGCTGTGCATGAAGAACTTCTTGGAAGGTCGCACACAAGCCTTGGCAACTGCAAGTCACACACTGCACAGGGGTACTGTCTTGCGTGGGGAGGCAAGCTCTTACCTCCACAAAATATGGAGAGCTGGATGTTGGGATTGTTGGAGTCACTTTAGTCCACCACCTGTGTCATTGTATCCACGTCTGGTGTCTGGAGAGGGGAACAAAGCCACCGGTCGTAGCTGCAGAGAGGTGCCTGCTGAAGCAGGGAAGTGACTCCGTCACTCCACAGGAGATTCCTTTGGTTCTTCTGGTGCAGGCAGAAGACAGACAGTCCTTGGAGGATGCACGACCTGGAAACTGTTGCAGTTGCTGGCAGGAGCTGAAGATGCAAGGATGCAGAAGTCGTCTTTGCTTCTTTGTTGCAGTTTTACAGAGTTCCTGGAGCAGTCAGCAGTTGATCCATTGGTAGAAGATGAAGTAAAGAATACAGAGGATTCCTGCTGGAGTCTTGCAATCTGAATCTGAAGAAACACCCAGAGGAAAGACCCTAAATAGCCTGAGAGGGGGGTTGGTCACCTAACCAGGTAATCATCTATCAGGAGGGGTCTCTGACGTCACCTCCTGGCACTGGCCACTCAGATGCTCCCAGAGTTCCCTTACATCCTGAAAACAAGATGGAAGAACCCAGGGACACTCTGGAGGAGCTCTGGGCACCACCCCTGGGGTGGTGATGGACAGGGGAGTGGCAACTCCCCTTTCCTTTGTCCAGTTTCATGCCAGTGCAAGGAGTGGGGGTCCCTGAACCGGTGTAGACTGGATTATGAAAGGAGGGCACCATCTGTGCCCTTCGAAACATTGCCAGAGGCTCTGGGAAGATACCCCTTCGATGCCTGTAACACCTGTTTCCAAAGGGAGAGGGTGTAACACCCCTCTCCTAAAGGAAATGCATTGTTCTGCCTTGCTGGGATTAAGCTGCACAAGCCTCAGAAGGACAAAAGCCTATATGTGAGGTGGCAGCAGCAGGGGCTGCAGTGAAATCCTCAGAAGGCTGGTATGGCAGTACTGGGGGCATATAGTGGAGCCCCCAGGGTGCATGGGATTGTAAAAACAATACTGGAATCAGTATTGGGGTATATTTCCCAGTTGTTAGACACCTTACATGGACATATTCAGAGTTAACATTGTGAAGGTGTATATCGATATTGACCTATGTGCAGTGCACATTTAAAATGGTGACCCCACACTCACGAAGTCTGGGAAAATGGGCCTGGATGCCGTGGGGGCAACTCTGCTAATGCAGGGGTCTCCTCACACACAGGTACTTTGCACCCAGCCTTCAGGGTTTGAAGGCCTAGCATATAGGTGACTTATAAGTGAACTGGTGAAGTGAAAATGGCTGTGAATTAGCACATGCACTATTTCACACAGGCTGCAATGGCAGTCCTGTAGAAGCCTTTGTATGGGCTCCTTTTGGGTGAAAAAAAGAAACAAAGTTTATCATAGTTTTCTTTTAAAGGTTTTGTAACAGCCGCTGCTGTCGGGGGGGACACTCCTCAGTTCTTATGCAGGAGCCGCCCCCCTGCTGCTGACGCACATCAACAAAATCACCATTGGCGTGAGGAAGTTAACTGGTGACTTAGGTGAGTTGGAGGAGGTCTGGAGGTGTTTGTGTTCAGAGGCCAGTGGATGCTCATCCAGGTACTGACCAGCGAACAAAAAAGGGGCCCCATGCTGCCTCATTTAATTCACTACCATCAGCAAGGACGCCGGATTGCTCTCCGCCCACACCCAGGGCCCTCTCTGAGCAATCTCTAACCTCAATCACATACACTTAAGCGCTATGTTTCCATCTATTATGTTTCCCGTCACCAAAGAGGAATTTCAGTGCCTTCTCGCCCTTCGTCTCACTTTCAGGATCCAGGTGGTAGGTTCTAGCTATACTTATCCTAGCTATACTTATCGAATGAGCCGTCAGAGCACGGACCAGCAATGACCTCTGAACTCCCCGGAAGAGATCAAGTGGAAACAAAGCTCTCTCCTCCCTCCCTGCTCTGGGACTCACGGATAAACGGGTCTTTATCGAACAAGAACACGACCGTGTTATCGGATGGAGGTGGCTGTATCACCAGCCGCAGAACATCCCCGGTAATTCCTGTACAAATACCCTCTTCCGAAGCCCACCTTCCCGAGAGGACGTTCAGTAGTCTAAAGAAAACACTGGCGGGCCGTCCTTCGAGGAGTGATGTTTAATCTTCGGATTAGGGCAAAGCCCACCATTTGCCTTCGACATGATTACGAGATCTCAGCAGTGGTTTACGTTTTTCATTTTTTTTTTACCCTTTCTTGCGAATGGAATGGAGCAGAAATGGCGCTTGTTGTGCCAGCAGCGTGGAAGAGGAGAGAATTGGAGATTCCGATGGGGGGATTAAAAATACGAGGAACATCTCTGAAATATATGTGGAATTTATCATTTTATATTGGTATCATGTGAACGCGGGTGTTGAAGCAGGTGTATGGGCGTTTTTCCAGAGGAGACAGATTTAATCCACATTTCCAGGCTATCCATAGGTTATGCCGAAATGTCAATTTACATTCGTAATATGTAAATATATCACACGTGGAAGTCCTGAAAATCTAGCGTCGATCATGAATAGGTGTACAAACTTTCGCAGTCCCCGGGTCACAGCTTTACAAACAGGTGCTGTACATTTCATGATAAGCAGAACCATTCAAATCAAGGCGTCGCTCTAGTCTTTTGTGTGATCTCATACAAGTCTCTTTGGTACTATGTGTCTCAAAATCTGGATCTCGTGGCCCAAATCTACACTCGATTAAGCTTTACTTTGCATCTGCACCTAATACTCTTAACTGGTCTTCCCTGCTTTGGAATGTTATGTGAAGAATGAGATTTCTATATTTCCGTGCCAGAGTGATTATTAGACTGCCTACATATCCAAAAAAGCTCACGCTAACTTGGGGGCTTCGATGGGGGTGGGAAGCGAGGGAGGGTGTATGAAAGAAATGTATAATGTGTTTCAGGAGGGCCTCACACATACCCACGTTGACTGGAAATATGCAGCAATGGAGGACCACGTTATGCATTTATGTTGGCTAATTTATTGTCAAAAAAGTCAAATTATGTGGCAAAATAGGGCACATTCTGCGGCAGTATAATTTCACTTAATTCTGTTTTCAAATGCATTAATGCTGTCTGCACAAAACTACAGCAATCAGCAATTGAAAGGTGACCAGTTAACCTCTACAAAGGTTCTGCAACAGCACAACACCATGTGTAGCGTTTTTAATCAACTTTTAATCAGTTTGAGCTAGATACATTGTTGTTGTTGAAATCTGTGAGTAATCAGAAAACGACGGATTAACTGGCAAGTGAATCCATATTTACGCGGAAAATGCAGTGGCTGCAGGCACCATAATTCCAGTGGCCATTGTGTACCCTAAGGACTTTTTTTGGCAACAGTGGACAGAGATTGGGTTTCTGATGCTGGAATATATTGAAGTAATACATCTCTTTCAGAATGTGGTAAACCACATTTTCACCATAGATGAAAGGGAGGGGGGACACTGTTTCGCTTCTGTATGAGGGATACTGTTTGAAGTGCCCTCGTGGGATGATCTACTCAGATGTAAGCTACATGGCAAGAGATTGTAGGTTCACTGAAGTTACTTGTAAATGGAAATTATATTTACATAGCGCTTACTACCCCTGAGGAGGCAGTGAAGTGCTTGTGGTGGCTGGCACACTACTGCGGCACCCAACAGTAGAATTATTGAATAGATTATTAATAAGTGGTTAGTTGTGGGTTACCTGTAGAAACTGGGCTTGCACGGAAAGGCTTATTAGATGAACTATCTCTCTCTAAACAAATGCTAATGTTGAGGGGGTCAAATCAAAACTTGATTTCACTTGACAGAAAGCTAAACACGCTCTCGAGTCTCTTGTGAACTGTCTTTGTTAATTCTCACACAACGAGAGAAGTGGGAAGAACAGGTGTTAGTTCCTTTGCATGACAACTTGGGACGCTAAACGATTATTGCACTTTGCTCTCGAAGCCCAAGAACTCGAGATTAACAACACATCTCCAGGTATTGTTGATGAGTCAGCCTGCACTATGACACTTACCTGTCATGGCTGACGAGCTGGATAACAGCCGATTCAAGTCTGTAGGCCTCATTCCACCTGGCGCCACATTGCACGTGATAATTGCTCACCCGGCATATACAATATGATATTTATGTGATAAACACATCATTCTGAGTTTAGGAATAATCCAGAAATTGCAAGAGTTTTCCTCTGCTCCAGGTACACAGACTTACATTTCATGCAGTTTGCCTACACGATTATCACTTTGTGGACACTGAGCAAACTAACAGCTGTGGTATCAGCAATTAGCACAACGAACCAACCAAAACCGAGGCTGCTTCGAGCTGGTGAAGAAGGAAAACTCTCTAGATAATTATTGATAAACTATCAAACTGGAGCTAAAAATCCGATATATAAGGCAGAGAAAACAAGGAAAGAACCTATTTTAATTGCACATATTTTCAAAATGATCACGGGTATTTTCCAATAAAATATACTACAAAGTACCAACATTGAGAAACACACCATGATGTACGGGTTCGCACAACTTTTCTAGAGATATCATATAATGACAAAACTAAAAAATCAAACCATATAATAAGGATCACAAAAAAGGCTCCCTCTCAACATACTAGAAGCTACAAGCATCCATCTCAATCATACCACGGGTATGCAGCGCACCAGTCATATCTAATCTCTATAAAACCTGCACATTTTCAAATAGCACAAAACCGAATGATTGCGGGTTTTCGGAGGTCACTCCTATTTGGACAGGATGGCACTCACAATTCCATCGGATTGCCCCCACACAGTTAGACTTCATGAGGACTGTGAGAATTCCCCTACATAATATTAACACCCGAGTTAGAATTTCAGTTTGAGGATAAACAGAAGGTTGCTTCCCAATTGAACTTTGTTGGTCAGTTGGAATGTAGCTTTAAGAGGGAGCATGGAACAACACCATTCTTTTGGAGATTTCCTTTAGATAGCCATGGACCACAAATGTAACCTGCTTGCAAAGTCTAAGATGGAGGTGTGCGCGTCTCTTGAAAGTGAGAGTTAGTCGAGCTTGCAGGAGTATGTTTGGGGAACTGCAAACACCTTTTTCTTCTCAGATGAATGCCTACCAATTTTGTAAATCACAAAGTTTGCAATAGTATTCAAATCAAATCCTGGTATTTAATTATGTATTACTTCTGCCTTCACCCCTTCGAATGATTTAGAATACTTTAGTATATATAAGGATATTCAGAGAACATGATAGTGTACCGTGGTAGATGAGATGATACAGGTAATCTATCCAGAGAGATGAAGCATACCAGGCCACACATCACAACAATCGTCCCACACAGATCCTTAACTCTTAAATAAACATTGGAAAAGCCAATCAGTTTGGTGTTGGCTGATAACCTTTTGGCTTTGCCAATACATGTTTTGTTTAGCCATGCTTTTAATGAAACATCGTTGCAGGACCTGCCAGGCCCATAGCAATGTTAAACAAAAATGGAAGAAGGAAAAAATATTTTACGTTTTAAAAGGCACATGTTATCATAGTACTCCTTGGCACTAGACTGAACTCCTTTGTGTGAGGATATGCTCCATGTGAAAGCTTGTGAACGAGCAGCATGTCCTCATCCACAGTTAACAAGCGGTGGAAGTGGGATGCACTGTTGCTCCATCCTATATGTTGTAGTTGGTGAATGAAAAATGTGAATGTCGCGACAACAGAGCAATGGATAAAGCGGGCCTGCTGAAAGTTGCTATAGTTTGTTATATTGTACATATAATTTTACTAAGATCAAAAGGTCTTTACTAAAATCAGACCTAAAAACATAATGCTGAAAGCCAACAACGGGGAAGGATGCTGGTTTTAGGTCCTGACTAGGCAGAACTACCAAGAACCAACTAGGAACTTAAGGCCTTCCAGCTTCCTTTTGCTGGAAGCGGTCACATTTATTGTTTCTCACTCAAGTAACTTTATTTGGGTTTTAGGGGGGGATTGGGGTGTTTTCCGAGTTCATCATCTGCATCTGATCATGCTTAGCAAGTGGTTGTGACTTTCTTTCAGAGGATAGTGGTGTTTGTTGAAATGTACTTTGAGATACTTAAGGTACAGGGTATTTCAACTTTCTACAACAGGAAGCAGTCAAAGGGGTGAACGAGGATTACTAGGGTAGAAGCCGACAGCAGGAGCAAGAAGGGCAGAAGTGTCTTTGCTCTGGGCTTAAACCCCTCAGGGTCCACTGTCACCTCTTCCCCTAATGTACAGCAGCCAGCTGCTTCAAGATCCACTGGAAACATCCGTCCATCTGCACCCTCAACCGGAAATAGACCTCAAGGTTACATTGCTGCCCTCGACCACGCCTCCCCCTAAATGCTCTCAATGGTGTGGAGCACCCTCTGTCACAGTGCATTCTTTCCACTCCTGATGAATTTCTAAGAGAAATCAAACTTACCATGCTTGTTGTGTTGGGGAATAAAAACGTAAACCTTATTATTTTTATTTGCACACGTTACCATTCCACCTTTATGGTGTTTTTTATGATGTCATCAAAAACAGTGAAAAATGCTTCCCATCGATACTAGCTACAGATGAGAGTCAGTGCACAATAACATGGTCTGATTCAACTGGTCATGTTGCACTAATTCCCCTGCATCATGCTTTCATTCAGGCCTGGTGGTGGTAGTTACTGGTGGTGACCACAATGCTCTGCTGGTGTGGCCTTCATACAAAATCAGAGGTGTTAGGTCGTTCAGAAGGATTATGTGTAAAGTTTTTAGGTTTTGAGGCTTCTTTGGTGGGGCTAAAGCCCTGGGAAAGCAACACCCTGCAGTGAGTGGACTCTTCTGCCTCTCAACCGTTGCAGCTTAGAATATTTCTGTTTGTTGAATCAACACAACCGGAAGTGGACTTTAAGAAATGACGACGAAGCAGAAAACAGAGTTATTTTGTGAGATATGTACCTGTGGGAAAGTGTTCATTGACAGGCCAGGTGTCCACCTGCAGGGTAGCGTTGCCTCCGTTCCTCGTGAATCGCACCAAGTGGTACTTCCCATCGTTGACAGGGGTGCTGTCTTCTTTGATGGAGATGTCTACTGTCCCAATGTTGAACAGCACAGCGATCTTTCCTTGCTCCTGCAAACAGAGAGGTGACAATTTAGAGCTCATGTACCTCAAACGCCTACCATCCACAGGTCTATATGTATTTTGTACTTTCTGCTGCCCAGATTGGGATGAATACAGTGGAATAAAGGGGGAGTTTATAACTAACCCTGTTGTCTAGTGAGTCAAAATAGATAATTGCCCAGAGCAAAACCACACTCTGCGAATCTCCCTTCATTTACTCATCTGTACACAAGTAGTGCCTAGAAGAAGAGAGTCATGTCAGTCTAAATTCCCAAATCCACTTATTCTTGCATTTATTATTTTCGGATGGTCATTCTCTGACTTAGGGCATGATTTAGATCTCGGCAGAGGGATGACTCGGTCACAACGGTGACAGATATCCTGTCCGCCAAAATCTAATTGTCATTAGATTTCCGTTGTGATGGAGCAACGAGGCTTGGACTGTGAACCCAAGGCAGCCCTGGCAGTTTTGTCAGGCCAGCCTCCGGGAAGAGGAGTGGTGAGAGTGTGAAGCACTGCTGTTTTTTTAACTGGTGGCTGATTTTGCAGCAACTCTCAAAACCCTGCCCCAAATTCGACCCCCACAGCTCCAAAACCGGCCCTACCCTTCCATCCTCCCTTGAAAATGCCTGATGCCCGCTACGGCCAGTCTGGCCCTTGGAGTAACCCATCCACGGGGATCTAAATCAGACCCTTAATCTTCAGAGATTCACAAGCCACATTTACTTTGTATTACGGTACCTGGTGGGTACCAATGAAAGGGAGAAAGATTGCTAAAATAGAGGTTTTTGTCAGCTACACAACTATAAGAATCTACTTTGCTGGCATATATAATTTCAGTATTTTTTTAAATTTATTTACATGATATGCGGCAGTATAAACTATATCTCAAGTGTGTGGGAGCACTGTAAATCAGATGCATTTACTAAGTGGAAACGTGGCAGACAACAGCATCAAATGCATAACAGTGTAAAACAATGAAAACACAACTACAGCAAAGTGTGAAGCATGAAACGAGTCATTTCGAGTTATAGCCAACAGACTAGCTAGAACATATTCATTCTGCCTTTGTGGGTCAAAGGATGGAATTAGAAGACAAAAATGCTGAATTCCTTCCTTGATTTCCGTGACATGCACTTCACTCACACAATATCATTCCCTCCATCTATCTGGTTCATTCACCTACCCAAAGGTATCTCTCCCATTGCCTGAGGTACAGCACATGTTGCATTTGTGTAACTATGGTCAAAATTGGATCGGCAGGTCAGCAGGTGATTCGTTCTTTTGCGGTAACTGATGCAGCCATCAGAAGAACGTTCTCTCCCTTTCTCACATTTCTTAAAAAAAAATTTCATTCACTATTCGTCACCATATCTATAGTCTTCTAATAATTTTCCCTACCCTTTTTTCAGTCTCACCGCCTCCTGCACTTTTTTGATTTCTTTCTCTTTTCTATCTGTCTTTCCCTCTTCCATCTTCTTACCTGTCTCAGCTATGCTACTATTTTGTTTTTCTAAACCTCTACTTTTTTGCTCTCTCATTCTCTCCTTTGCTCTTGTTTTCTCCCTCTGTCTTGCATCCTCCTCCTCTCTCCCCTAGGTCCTTGGAATCATTGTATTTTTATCTCTAGTCAACTATATCTCTTTTCCTCATTTGTACCTCCTCGCTCACTCTTCCTCCTCCTTTCTTCTGAGCAATGCTTCTGTTTTCAATGTGTTAGACTTGCCATCCTTGGCATGGTCTCCACTAACTTTTTGCCTCTGCTTCCCAGGTTGTTGATGTGTGCTGGAGTCTGGTTTAACAGTTTTTTTTAATATTCTGGGCACATTATCACTGCTAACCAGTGCTAAAGTGCAAGTGCTCCTAAGTAAGATATATGTGTAATTGACTTATCCATGATTGGCATATTTGATGTACAGGTAAGTCTCTAGTAAAGTGCACTACAGGTGCCCAGGGTCTGTAAATCAAATGCTACTAGTTGGCCTGCAGCACTGGTCGTGCCACCCACATTAGTAGCCATGTAAACATGGCTTAGACCTGCCACTGCCGTGTCTGTGTGTGCAGTTTAAACTGCTGATTCGACCTGCCAAGTGTACCCACTTTCCAGGCCCAAACCATCCTTTTTTTCTACATGCAAGGCACCCTTAAGGTAAGCCCTAGGAAGCCCCATGGGCAGGGTGCAGTGTTTGTTAAAGGTGGGACACGTACTGATGTGTTTTACATGTTCTAACAGTGAAATACTGCTAAATTCAGTTCTCACTGTTGCAAGGCCTATCTCTCTCATAGGTTAACATGGGGACTGCCTTTAAGTATTATTAAAGTGCATATTCTCTTTAGGAGCAGAGGGAAATATGGAGCCCAGGGTCTCTGAACTCACATTTTAAAAAATACATATTTTAGTGAAGTTTGTTTTTAGATTGTCTGTTTGAAAATGCCACTTTTAGAAAGTAGGCATTTTCTTTCTTAAACCATTGTGTGACTCTGCTTCTATGTGTACTGCCTGTCTGCCGAAATCTAACTCTGGGTCAGACTGATAGTTGGGATGTTTGTGGATCTCCTCTAGACAGAGATACATAGGGAGCTGGGGTGTAGCCTGCATGTTCTGATAAGCCACCCTAGGCTGGGGGGGAAGGAAGGAGTGGTCACTTACACCCGAATGGGCTGTGCCTGCACTCACGCAATGCAGTCTCCAACCCCCTGGTGTGAGTCTGGAGCCTGTCCTGGGCAAGACAGGATCTTGCAAACAAAGAGAGGCACCTCTTTGAAGTTTGCCAACTTCAAAGGAAGAAAGGGGCATAAGTATTGGACCCAAAATCCTTGAAAATCAGATTACTTCTGGAACAAAGAGGAACCTCTGTCAAGGAGCAGAACTGGAGAGCTGGAGGAGGAGTACTGCCCCTTTGCCTGTGACTGTGCCTTGCTGGCTTGGTGTGCAGTAGCTGCTTATGCCTGAGGGAGGAGAAAGGCTGACTTTTGTGTGTCTTCCCACTGGTGAAGAATCTCAAAGGGCTTGAACTGAGCTTGCCTCCTGTTGTTGAAGTCTCAGGGACATCAAAGACGTATCTCTGCCAGCACCTGGACTATCTGCTGAGACTTCTGCCCTGTCAAGTGGTGCCCTACCCTGTCTCTGGGCCCTCGTAAGGTGAAACTGGTGGAAAAGGACAAAAATCCACACGAAGGCCACCATGCGGGGAAATTTTCGATGCACCATCCGCAACACGGCTGATAAACGACGTGACGCCAGCCTTGCGGCTAGGAGATTGACACATCGCAGCAGGAGAAACGACGCACAACCCCAGCTTGTGGCTGCTGATAAACAAAACAAGCCCTAGCAGGTGGTATCCTTACACATTGCAACCGGATTTCTAATGCAACATTGCTGGACATGACAAATCAACCCAAGGCCTGCCCGGATCTGAGGTTCCGGTCTAGGAATCAACGCATCGTTCTCTTGTGGGAGAGAGAAAACACCACACGCCAACCCGACCGGAGAAGGAACGACACATGCTCTTGCTTGCCAGTGAGAAATAGATGCATTGCTGGCCTTTTTCAAAGCACGCTCACCTGTGCAGCTTTATTTTTTACGCTAACCAGATAGTTTGTGTAACAATAGCATTCTTACTGCTTTCTATGGATTAAGACTCTTATTATTTTAAAAATTCATATCTTGACTTGTGTATGTTGAATTTTAGTTGTTTTGGTCCTGTTTGATTTAAATAAATATTACCTATTTTTATAAATTGGTGTGGTGTCCATTTTGTAGTGTTTTATCTGTATTGCTGTGTGAGTTGGTACAAATACTTTACACATTGCTTTTTGGGTTAAGCCTTTCTGCTTGTGCCAAGCTACCAAGAGGGTGAGCAGGGTTTAACCAGGTGTGTTTCTCCTTTACCCTGACCATAGTGAGGGTCCCTGCTTGGCCAGGGTGCAAACTGACTACCAACCAGAGACACCATTTCTAACACAATGTCTCTCAATGTCTTCCATTATTTTGCTCCATTGTGATGCCCTTTGAATCTGTTTCATTTTTTCTTGCTCTGGTTCATTCTCATCCCTTTCTTCTCTCCTTTTTCATTCTTTATATCCTTTCTGAGTTCCCTCAATCCCTTTTTTCTTTTTCTGAGTTCCTACAGTCTACTTCTCTCTTTCTCTCTCTCCTTTCTACTCCCTCTTTCCTTCCCTTCTCTCTTTTTTGCTTCTCACCCTATATTTCTGTCTCCCATTTGCTCACTCCCTCTCTCTGACTCACCATGTTTCTCTCACACTCTTCCTCCCTCCTTTACTGCCCTTTATCTTCTTTCCTCTCTTTTACCCTCTCCCATACTATTTCCTCACATACACACACAATCTCCTCACCAGCACTCCTTCCCCTACCCAAAGCTTGCTAGGAAAACAAAACCTGCTTCCCAGCCAGTGCCGGTCTCCAAAATAGGCATAGTGGCCTATGGGCCACACTCCTTTTAGGGGCCCCACGACAACGGATCAAAACAATATTATTTGATCTTGGAAGAAAATTTGAATCAAGCTTTCTTAAATGGTTTTCAAGTGATAGAAAAATATGTATCAACTCAAAGAAACAAAAACTTTACATTAAAGACACTATAGAGAAAATACTCTACTAATATAATGTACCCATTAACAGCTTAAAGTACATAAACTAATGACATCAGATTCACATAGTTTGTCTCTTAAAAGCTCATCTTCTGCCAGCTTGTAAAAAATGTGGTGCAAACTATATATGTGTAATGTTTATTTTTTTGTAATAAAATGTGTTTATTAAAATTGTTGGTTGGTAAAATTAAAAATGTATCGGGAGATAATTTGAAAGAGGGGCCCCGAAAGTTCAACTGCCTAGAGGCATCCACAGAGTTTAACCTGGCACTGTTCCCAACTCTCCATTGATTGAGGTAACCACGTCTCTGCTTCGTACAGGAATCCGCAGACGAGGTGCTTTTAACGTACAATTGTTTGAAAGCACCTCTCACCCACTCACCCACTACCTCACCGCTCACCAGCCTCTCTTCCACCTGTCGGAGTGTGCTTACCTCCTGGGACCCTATGACCTCTGCAGCTGGGCCCCACTCAGACTCTCCATGGCTGGATAGTGGAACCTGTCTGCTCCTTAACAAGCCAGTTAAGACTGGGATCAATATGGCACAGGCGAGTCAACGAAAGTTGCTTTTATCCAATAATTAGCATCAACTTGGAGACAAATTGATTAGCACAGGGTAACAAGAGGGAAATGGCAGTCACTGATTCCACCATCAGCTGTCTGCGGATCCAAGAAGAATCCCTTCCCTCCCCCACTGAGCACTTTCCACTGTGTGGAACTGCAGGGCAGATGGTTCTCTGTGGGTGCTGGGCAAAGATCTACACGTCACATTCCCATCAATGGCAGCTGCCGTCTACAGGGGCTTTGGGATGTTTCACAAAATAATTTATTTCCCATAATATGATGATCATATGTAAAACATACATCTTAAACAAATCCAACAATCTCTTCTGTGTATGTCAATGCTGTAACATGTGCACAGCTAAAGGGGTATCCCCTCTGACTTGTTGTGCCCCCCAATTTCTTTTGCCTGTTGCATGGCTCTAAGTTCTTGTGGTTCTCCACTCAGGGACGAGGTCTGTTTTTTTTTTTTGCTCAAGTCTATTGTGTTTTGCTTGCACTAGGCTAAGCCTTTGTTGCAGCTCAGGTACCGTGTTAAACCAGTGACATGGGTGGTATACATAATGGAAACAGCCATAACCACGTGGCTATCACAATACATAGTCTTCACCACAAATAAGTTGTAAAGGTATGCATGATAGGGGCATATGTGTGGTAGTGGTCGTAAAAGCTTATGCTCACCGATTTAGGACTCTTCGCCAGGCACACGCTCCTCGGTCCACTGGGCGTGTTCATCTCTCACATTGCTGCTGCTTCCTCTCCAACCCCTTCTCTTCCCCCTCGTGATGACAGCAACACTAGCTGCATTCCTTCACGATTGGAGCAGCCGCCCCACCAACACTTGACGTCGTAGCCCCAACACCAGGTTTTAGGGCTCGGTGGCTTTAGGACTTGGGGTGGGGTGTTAGGGCTCAGGGCAGGGCAGCGGGTATTTTTTAAAAAAAAGATTTGGGGGAGGAGGTAGCACTGGGATCAGATTTTAGGGCTCAGTGTAGGGGAGTTTGGCTTTAGGACTTTTGGTTGGGTAGTTTTAGGATTTAATGCAGGGTTCAATATTTTTTTTAAAGGACTGTGGGTGGGGGCGCTCCCAACCATCAGCACATTTTCCTTACTTTTTTGGGATAACGTAATTGCTAAGAAAAAACACTAAGGCCTCATTAACACAAAGTGGCTGTGGGTAAAATGCTTTAGACTCAATCTGCAGCTATTATGGTACGTTTCATGCTGATAAAGATCACCGCAAATGTGTTGAGTACATTGGGTTTTGATGTGTGTCGGCTCCTAATGAGTGACAATAAAAACAGTTTGCAAGGAAACACTATAAACGTAAAAGAAGACATCTTGCTGGGTTAGTTTTAAGGTTTAGGGCAGGGTTCGGTATTTTTTTTAAAACAGCAGTAGGAGGGAGGAGGTGCAGAGGTCCGGAATTAGTGTTTAGGTCAGGGGTGGGGGAAAACCTTAGCCACGTATATGCATTTACCATACATGCTTATACAACGAAATGCATTGTGGTAAATGCATATTCATTGTTACTTATGCATGGTTAAGGTCATGCGTTTTTAATGCATTCACGTTGTACGGAATGCGTTGTTCCGTCATACAACCTATATATAACATACATAAAGGGCCTGCTAGAGAAACATTAGGCAGTTAAGTAGTTTCCCCTTAAAGGACAGTGCAAAACTGCTGCACCAGTTTATAGGAGCCAATATGCTGAAGCAAATGGCACCCATTTAGCACGTGGACCCCCCAGCCATGCTAAAAGTGAACTATTTTAATGACTAACGTTGAAATTTCTATTTCTCAAAAGTAGCAGCTTCAAATAATTACATTTCTCCAGCATTTGGTCAATTGTTTGCAAAATACCTTTCTGCTGTTATTGTTGAAATCTTATCCCCCAATGTTAATTTTTCTGTGGTTGACCTAGTTAGAAACAGCAGAATGGTAGGTTTTAAGGTCTTTCCTGGAGTGCCATTAGTTCTTGAGCTGGCAGGTAGAGTTCCCGATCTTGGGGGCATTCCCTAAAAATGACTGATTAAAAGTATAGGATTTTATAAATAGTGGAATTTCCATCCGAAATAATGAGTTTGTGGTGTGGGTAGTTTGATATTCCTCTGTGTAGAGCCTTGGGGATAATGCAAACTGGTTTGAATAGCTTCTGGCTTCTCTGAGGAGCCTGTTCGTGGTGATCGGTATCTGGGGATGTGGTTGTGTCTTCTGGAGGGATACCAACAATGTTGTGGAACTGACTGTTGCTCTTAGAGACGCACGGTGTATTTTGGCTTTGGCAATCGAAGGGGCGGTGTGGTCATCTTGTTTAGCGAGGAGTAATGACTGTCCTGTAGTGTTGAAATCCTCAGGTGAAAGAAAGGATGTGCTTTTCTGGACGAGTCTGATTTAGTATTGAGCAGTTCTTGCTAAGTCATGGAAGTATGCATGAAGATTTAGGTTCTTGTCAAGAGTGAAGCCCAGTAGTTTGCCTGTTTCAAAAATGACTTTTCAGAATAGTTATTGTGCCTAGCCATCATTGCAAAGGAGTTTTCTTGTTTTGAGCCGAGATTAGAAAGAATTAACTTTTCTGGTGATTCAACTAAACGTGATGTAGGGTCATCAAGGATTGTAGCTCCTTTGACGTTTTTCAAAGTGTACACATTGTCCTCCGGCTCAAGAGGTTCAGACAGAGATGCATCTCATGGGCAAATAGGTGAAATGAGAAGTTTGACTTACTCAGGAAGATGGTATGTATAAGTTGAAAAGTAAGACAGAGAGAATAAAGGCTGTGGTACTCCTTGTTCAATGAGGTTGAGATATCAACTTGTTGCCTACCCCGACTTTGCTGCTTAACTCTTGCCTCACATGACTTGTCCCATGTCACACACCTAATATCCTAGGGATTTACTTTCATTTTGGTCCCCGGTTCCATCCCGCCTCTACTGACCCCATAACTTGGTGCATTTCCAGACTCTGCTCCCTTTCCCATGGCTCCTGCCTCTTTTTTTCTTCTTCCCCTGACCCCACTCATCCCTTGTGAATATCTGCTTGTCTATGTTCTCTTTTGCCCCATATGCTCCCCCGGCCAAATGTAAGTACTGTAAACGTGTGACTTACTTTGGGGTACATTTCCAGAACAGTATTAAAAGTGAGTCTCAAACGCAGGGAGCTTCAACCATATGAGTCAGGGACACTTCTCTTTAGCTCCGTGACAGACTTCTATTATTCCATGTCCCTAGTGTAGAGCTGGGAAGAGAATTACAATATGCGTGTAGGACTCCTAGAACTACCTCTTTTCCAAACAAAAAAGGAGTGCTGAATATTCCTGCAAAGGGTAAGCAACATGAAACAGACTCCTTTCCAGCCCTGTGAGCCACCCAGAGGCACCTGACTGTCTGATAATGCCTCGACCGGGCTATTGGCCAGTCTGCCATGGCTTCTTGGACTCCTCTGGCTCTTCTGATGGTCCTCAGAGATCTCGAGGGCCGAGAATAAGGACACACAGACTTGAGAGCAGATGTTGGAGCACAGATACTAAGCTGCTCTCTGAACCAGTCACCGCAAGTGCAGGCACAGCTACAGTACAGGCTGTGCGTCCCAATCTGCTGCACTAACACATTGCAAGCTTTTATTATCATTTTAAGACGCCTGCAATAAAATCAAACTTAACCCTTCGATGGTGCACTTGAGGCCTGAATAAAAGGCTACAAAGCCTCCTTTACTGTCGATTAATCATCAGAAAAATCAGTTTAATTCAGCGAGCCCCCACACTCCATTGCTAAATGTTGCTCCACCCCGTGTCATGCCCCCTGCAGCCCACCACCAGAGGCGAATGTGACCGTAATTACGTCATTGCTTTGTACTCAATGCATTATCAGGTGTAAAACGCATTGTATTATTCTATCTTACAACATATGCCTGACTTAATGTTCCATACAAGGCTATGAAGCACTCCAATTAGAATGGGATTCCTGCTGTCCTTATGGATTGCAAGGTCAACAGAGTGTGCATCCTTTTCCTTTAAGGAGTCCTAGAGTTCAGTGTGTGAGATTCTAGAATGTGCTTTACGCTTGGTGCACTGAACTGGTATCCGGGTCCTAATGCAAATATATCCAATTCAACACCACACGATTGCTATGATTTACACATTCGAAAGTATTGTTGAAACTGTAAATGTGGGATCTGAAGACAGAATATCCCTCATTTTTATAAAGAATCGTTATTTCAAGGAAGTGAGTCTCATTTGCTACAGCAACGGGGTCATATTATTGACAGGTCAAGTCTTGGTTTGTTTTTCTGGTCTGTTTTTGCATGTGCATGTACAACTTGTACTCACCGCCCTTCTGTTTTCTCATTTGTATATCTGTTTTAGGATATAAAATAAGGTATTTGGCCTGTGCTGACAAATGTTGGATTGTATGGTTTTTCTCTGGCTGATTCGATATTTTGCCAGTGGGCACTCACAGTTTTCTAGGTAATTATTTGCCTTTCTTTTCCTTGATAACCCCTTTCTGTACTAGCGCAATGTAAAGGCTAACTTTTTTAGGTCATTGTTAGCCTTTCCTTGGGATGATTCATCCTGGTCTGCTTTATATAGTATTCAGATTCTAGCCTTGGGCCCTCCAATTGATCATTGTTGGCGCTTCTTCTGGAATCCTCAGGGTTGTCTGTGAGTTATTGAATACTTGGTGTAACCTACAGTGTACTTGGTCATTGTTTGCCATTTGTTGGGATGCTTCAATTTGTCTGTGACTGACTCCATATTCAGCCTCTAGTCATTGACATTGTATATGATCATTGTTTGCTTTCGTTGGGATCCTTCAGTTTGTCTGTAGCTTGTGCAAAATTGTCTAGATCCATATACTGTACGTGGTTAGTATTTGCCTTTCTTAATTATCCTCAGTGTACCTGTGAGTAATTCAACATTTGGCCTGTGGTCTATGAAATTCTACTTGGTTAATATTTGCCATTCTTTAAGATGCTCTGGTCTATTTTTGGCAGATTCAGTTCTCAGCCTATGGTCACCAACATTGTAATGGGCCTATATTTCTTTCTCATTAGGATCCCCCTGCTTTGATGTTTGACTGGTGTCCATGATGCCACTCCTGGTCTTTATCTGCCTTGGTTTAGGTCCATTTACTTAGGAAATATGTTGCTCGTCTTATTGCAAAAGGCTAAACACTTTCGGTTCGGAAACAGAAGGGCTCTAGCCACCAGCACTATCCTGGTGATAGTGAAAACCCTTTAGTCACTTACCTCTTCTGCCCTCCTCTCTTCTACTGCTAATACTCTCCTTACTCCCTCTTTCTGTACATAATACATACACATTTCTCACGCACCTCCTATCTCTGCTCCAAATACTACCATCTCTCTTTCTCTGCAGTTAACTACTTACCTATACACTCATCTCTTTGTTTATATATTGATATCCTATCACCAAAGATACACCTCTCTCCATAGCTACCTTTACTCTTCCCAGCCGCCCCACATCTAACTCTCTTCATTTGACTTAAACTCTCTAGTAGCATGCTGGTCATGCTATCTAGGTTTGTAACTCTAACTTGCAAGTCTTCTATCATCAACTTCAAACTGTGCCCATCTTTCTCGCAATATCTCAACATGTTGCTCAAGTTCACTCACTGCACATTACTCTTGTTCTCCTTCTTTCATCCTGAATTTTGCACAATTCTCTTGTATTGTCTAATACCAAATATCTCACCCTCAAATCCTCTATATCAATAAATAATGCCCTCTTCCATCATGACTCAATATACAATGTCATCTTCGTTCATCATCTCTCACATTCAACCTTCTTTCATGTCTGTAACAGAACGTCCCACTATATCTTCTCTCTCTCAGTAAATCTCTCGACAAGGTAAATCTCACCATTTTGCACTCATGCTTAAACTTTTTTTCATTACATCTCATCACCTCTCTCACTAAATCTAATTCTTTTACATTTCTCATACCAAGAAACTTAACTTGCATATTTTCTCTAAGCAGGGTCAGACTGGGACAGAAAATAGGTTCGAGTACCAAAATAAAAGTGGACCCCGTCAGGGAATCGGATTGCTAAAAAACGTGGCCCTCTTTTAAAGACCAGGTGGTTGTAACTTGTAATACATGCTGTATGTGTGTTTTGCAAGATATGAGTGCTTGCTGCATGAAATGGTTAGGGTGATCAATATCTGAGAAATCAACAGTGGAAAGCGACCCTCCAGGCCATAAAACAGGGCCACAAACAGCCCACAAATGTCCATAGACCAACATGTCAAAGAAGCCCATCTGGCACTGTCAGACTTCCTTTTCGGCCAGCCCGACCCTGTCTCTAAGTAATTCGTATTCCCTTGCTCCACCTTCTTCGCATTGAATGTCTGTTCATTTGCATCCATTCACTCAAGTGTGAGGAGACTGACCCCTCTGCTCTGAAGAGATGGCAGGCTTTCCGCCAAGCTGCTCGCCTCAGCTACACTGCGGCTGGCGGTCCTCGCCGCCTCAGCAGCTTCTTTCCCCGCAGGCCCCGTTTTACTCTAACCCCCTTCTCTGCTCGGTTCCAGGCAGGCTAGACTGTTCGCCCGGAGCAGGCAGACAGAAGGCCACCGACTGACCTGCGCCCGCCCTCGTGCCTGGGTTTCAGGCGCCTGCCCCGGTGCCAGATCAATCGCGAGGCCGTGGCTCTGTTAATGCAGGCCAGACCCTTCTTGCTGTAAAGCGGCAGTGTTTACTAGCACGAGGACCGGAAGGGACACCAACTGCCTTCGTGACTTCCGGCTCTGGTTCGTCTGAATAATAATAATAATTAGTATTGTTGTCATCATTATTATTATTATTATTATTATTATTATCATTATTATTAACACTAATAATAACAAAAATAATAACAATAATAATAATAATAAGTATTATTATTATTCACAATTGTAATAATAAGATTCATTATTATTTGTCGTAGTAGTAGTTTTCCTATATTCATTGTTAATAAAATTTCGTAGTGTTCTTATTGTCATTCTATAATAATATCATTAATAATAACAACAATAATAATGTTTAGTAGTATTAACAGCAATAGTAGAACCTTTATCAATAACAACAGTAATCATAATGGAAAAGTCAAAATCACATAATTTATACTTCTAATATATAATAATAAAGACTGATCGTGACAATAATGACAATAACACGGCCTTTACAAATTCTGTTGCCTTATAAGAATACTCCCACCACCTCAAGTACTACCAGTGCCACCTTACTGCTAATACAACTATAATTATAATGCTAATAGTAATTGATGCTTCGTGCAGGCATTGAATTGGTCCCGATCTCAAAGTACCAACAGCTGGGATTAATAATAAGTGTGCTTAGTTACACTAATGTTTATTAACTTCAGAAGGATGGGAAGCAAAGTTGCCTTCTGAGTATTAGAAGCTGTTAAATACACATTTACAGTTGATGTATGACCCTACTGAGAAAGTAATAAGTAGTTTCAAAGTTCTCCTTCAGTGTAACTCCTCCCTCGTGTATGGAATGACAGAAAAAACAAGGCAAGTTGACAAAGTTATTGCACAAGCTTGAAGAAGAAAGCAAAGAAAGTGACTGATGGACAAGCTTGAGCTAACACTCCTTATCATCTGAGAATGCCTCTTGGCCTTGGCTCTGCCCAAGCATTTCTATATATCAGTTTCTAAGTCAGTGATTTCCCCTATGTAGCAGAGCAATCCTCAGATGATGTCCCAAGTTCTCAATGCTCACTGACTCAAAATGAAGCTCGTTAGTGAGGCTCAATGAAACCACTGCTGGGTGTCTTCTGTATCTCTGTAGTGAGGACGGAATCAGTAACTTTTCCCTGTATTGCTATTCCAGGAATACAAAATCCACTCTTCTGGAATGGAACGGACAAGTTAGCATTGAAGGAGTGGAACACTACACCGTAGAATCTTCACTAGTTACGAAGCATTCACCATAGCACAAGAATGTCTGCATCTTACTGAAGCCAGCTTGAACAGGGCCCGAAGTGACTCTTTTAATTGCTAAGTTTAGCTGACTAATTGAAGACATAGATATCTTTCACCTCTCCAATACCACACCCATTTTAGGAAAAGGTCCTTCTTCATTAGAAGCACATGGCCTAAGAAGAAGGCACCTTGGCTCTTACACCTTCAGATTTGCCCAACTTTGTAATTTCAATCATCTGTGCCAAAGAAACAAGAAACCATTTCCGCTGATCATTCTAAGGCCATATGGTCACTCAGTTCCCTCTTTTGTATCCTATCCCACTACAATTCATGTAGGTACAATATTTCAAAATAAATCAACTTTGTTCTGTCACAGTCTGTGGTCACTATTTCCACGCTCATACTGTCAGCATCCTCTAGAGATCTACAATTTTGGTTTTTGTTCACTATGGTTTTCACAGATTTGTGTTGAGCTAATAGTTCAATGTCCATACTGCTTCTGTTTGGCTTTCTGGTGTTATAATTTACATGTTGGTCCTGTCTCCATACTATTTGAATCGTAGTTATATTTTGATGCGTTCATACCATGGATATTTAAGAATGTTTTTCAGCTGCTTTAGCTGTTCATTCTTAAAGTGGTTTTGTATTGTTTAAACAGCGAATGTTGATAGTGTCCTTCAGGTATTTTTGGTTGTGGGTACTATTGACATTTGAGAGTGTTCATCAGGTATTTTGACTGTATTGCTTCAAGAGTTTTGACAGTTTTCATGCTATGGATATTTGAGTGTTTTTCAAGAGTTTTAGCTGTGTTCAAAATATCGATATTTGAGAGTGTTCTTCCGGTGTTTTGCTATGTTTGAAGTATAGATACGAGTGATCTGCTGGAACTCTAGCTCTGTTCATAGAATGGACATTTGAGAGTGTTCGTCTGGTGCTTTTGGTGTGTTCATACTGTGGTTATTTGAGAGTATACATTGAGTGTGTTGCTGTGTTCAGCAATTTTGAGATTAACCATATGTGTAGAAATGTAAAATATAATACAGAGTAGCAGATGTAATTTAGAGACCTGCATTAGCCTGTATAATGACAAGGGTTAGTGTCATCTGTTGTTGTCCATATGTTACGAAGATCCGGGCAAATTAGATGCACAAAGTAGGATGGTAATCTGTTCAGCTGGAACCATGCCAGACTACATTTCTCTCCCTTTACTGTGAGAGTGGATGGTATAAAATAACTTTAAAAACATAATTACCATAATAGTCAAAATGTATCAAACACCTGCTAAAACACGCTTCCAAACATTGGAATGGCCAATGAGAAGTGTGCTTGACCAAAAACAAGCATTGGCAAAGGCAACATATGTGGCAATGGCAAACTAGAGCAGTGACCATTTTTTGTTTGCAAACATGTCACAGAAATATAAAAAACAATCATGGCACTACCTACATGTTTCTTCCATATGTTTGCAATGCAAAATTCAAATTAAAGAAAATCACAATTCTCTGTATTTTTAAGTAGGGTTGCTTCATAGCAGGGAGGTGTACTTAGAACATTTATAGTGATGTTACTTATTTAGATGCACATCAAGGGAAAACATTAATCTTATTGGTGTAAAAAAGATAATATTGTTCTTAAAAGTACAGTCACCTGAAGATGTACCTTAACTACTCAGTGCAGACTAAAATGAAAAAAGGATAAAGAATGGACATAGAAAACAAATTAGCAAAGTGAAGTATTGATCCACTAGTCCTGGCACTGAAATGCACTTCTTTTTTAGGTGTACACAGATCATCAGGCAAAATTAGTGGCAATCATTGATACAGGCAAAATAGGAAGCACAGAGTACCAAAAAAGACATGGCATGAGGAGGGCACGAAGAACATTAAATAAAATGCCAGCATTCAGTGTAAGAGAGCCTGTGGCTCAAGTGACGGGACCCTCTGCCCAAGGCTGTGGTTGGTGAAAACAAAATGTGAACATCATTTCAAAAGACACATGATTTAAGAAGACTGATCCAAAGCACCTCTATGCTTATAAGTACTTATGTGCATACATTTTTATTATAATTATAAGTGGATTTTAAGGGGAAGGAGTCCGACGAGAGAGCGCCATGAAGGTCGCGTCGTTCAACGCCAGGCGCTTTGGAATCAAGAAGTGCAAGAATGAGGACGTCATGTCAGTCATTACTAAGGTGAGTAGGGGCTTTAACCGTGAGAAGTAGATGAGAGGGAGGGCTGACATGGATCTGGAGTTTTACCACCGAGCTCTGCCTCTGAAATGCTGGGAGGGTAGGGGAGGTGTCAGTCGTGTGCCAGGCTGACGGCTGACCCTCGGTGTTCATTGAGAGAGTCAGTCACGAGACCCAGGGAGCCAGGAGATTAGGAAAAGCGAGGATGCTCATTGGATTCATGTGACTGCTGCTCACCTGATTTGGGAACAAGCATTTGAGGAGAAGCGCGACCCCAGGCGCTGGGGGGTCACAGTTGCTGTTCCTTTAAAGATAAAGGTCAAATGCCGGTTAAGACACGGGACCATGTAAATACCTGTAAATGAACTGCACATATTTCAAAATATAGCAACAGTTAGTAAAGCACAAATGAAGCAGATCTTTTATAATTCTAAAGTGTGATGGAAATAAAGATTTTAGTAAGATTACAACAATTCCAGACACTTTCTTTGGTGATGCTCAAAGGATAAATATTTGCTGAGGACCATTTCCATGCACTGTCATTTGGGCGCTCTTTTGTTTTATCAGTAAACCCGCAGGTCGGTGCGAATTTGGTGCCCATTCCAATGGAAATGTGCTGTGTGGAAATAACAATGCGCGACCACACAATGCTTTCGTAATGTATTTGCAACAACGTGCGCTGTAATGCACAGTGTCGCAGTGTGCGCTGTAATGCACACCGTGGCGGTGTGCGCTGTAATGCGCACCGAGGCGGTGTGCGCTGTAATGCGCACCGAGGCGGTGCGCGCTGTAATGCACACCGTGGCGGTGCGCGCTGTAGTGCACACCGAGGCGGTGCGCGCTGTAGTGCACACCGTGGCGGTGCGCGCTGTAGTGCGCACCGGGGCGGTGTGCGCTGTAGTGCGCACTGTGGCGGTGTGCGCTGTAGTGCGCACTGTAGTGCACGCTGTGGCGGTGTGCGCTGTAGTGCACACTGAGGCAGTGTGCGCTGTAATGCACGCCGTGGCAGTGTGCGCTGTAGTGCACACCGTGGCAGTGTGCGCTGTAGTGCGCACTGTAGTGCACACCGTGGCAGTGTGCGCTGTAGTGCGCACCGTGGCGGTGTGCGCTGTAGTGCACACCGTGGCGGTGTGCGCTGTAATGCACACTGTAATGCACACCGTGGCAGTGTGCGCTGTAGTGCGCACTGTGACAGTGTGCGCTGTAGTGCACACCGTGGCAGTGTGCGCTGTAATGCACGGCGTGGCAGTGTGCGCTGTAATGCACACTGTGGTAGTGTGCGCTGTAATGCACACTGTAATGCACACCGTCCCGGTGTGCGCTGTAGTGCGCACTGTGGCAGTGTGCGCTGTAATGCGCACCGTGGCAGTGTGCGCTGTAATGCACACTGTAATGCACACCGTCCCAGTGTGCGCTGTAGTGCGCACTGTGGCAGTGTGCGCTGTAATGCACACTGCGGCAGTGTGCGCTGTAATGCGCACTGTGGCAGTGTGCGCTGTAATGCACACTGAAGTAGTGTGCGCTGTAATGCACACTAAGGCAGTGTGCGCTGTAATGCGCCACCGCAGCACACCACACATTAACCGCTCTCCTGCTGAGTGGGCGTGGCTCATTTGTTACACTTGGGTGACACTCGGAGTTTTCCCAGTCCATATAACACTGATGGCAGCACCCCGGCCCCCCCCCCCAACTCTGAAAAACGTTCCAGCTCCACTGAGCTCGACACCCCAATGATGCAGGAAGTGAAAAACCTAGGAATCACCATGGATTCCAAACTAACTATGAATGCCCAAGTAGACAAATTAGCAAGCACAAGCTTCATCACCTTAAAGACTTTACGACACATCTTCCCCCACCTCGGATTTCCACACAAGGTGCAAGCTACTATCTCACTTGTATTATCCAAATTGGATTATGCCAATAGCCTCTACCATGGATCATCTCTATCTGTTATGAAAAAACTACAACGTATCCAGAATTCCGCAGCCAGGCTACTGCTACATATAAAGCCGCAAGCCCACATCTCCCCTGCCTTGAGAGCACTACACTGGTTACCCGTTGCCAGAAGATGCACTTTCAAGCTGCTTTGTATCACCAACAAAGCTATACATTGAACAGGACCACTTTTTATCAGAAAGAAAATTACCAAATACATCCAACAAAGAACCCTCCGCTCAAGACTGGCACCCCGCCTTAGAACACCACCATACAAGAAAAAGACTGTAGGTGGTACATCCTTCTCCGTCCAAGCAGCCAAACTATGGAATTCATTACCCCCAACTATAAGAGCCACTGATCACTTTCTTGTCTTCAGAAAACTACTCAAGAGTTGGCTCTTTCCTTCATAACCCCCTTTTTCAAACAACTATGAACTGCATATGCCTATGTGGATAATTATTTTTTTCAGATTATACGTATATTTCTATTTATTTATAGTTTCTTTGGAAAATATGTATTTCTATTTATTTATAGTTTCTTTGGAAAATATGTATTGCTACTGTCATAACAATAAAATACACACACACTCTTTTAAACCTGTCTGACTAAGTATTTTTTACCCATGATTCTAATTATGTATTGTATGTGCATATGTGTGTGTATTCATGTGTGTGTGTGTATAAATATATATATATATGTGTATGTATGTGTATATGTTGTTTCTGTGCCTGGCATGTTTGTGGATCATTGCATGGCTCCTGGTTTTTGGGTTGTTATACTAGATATCTATGAATTTCTGCTCTCATTTTATCACACTTATCTACTCATCACTCTTATGTCATGTCTCTATCAAACTATCCTCCATTCTCACTCTGACTCATCCCAAATCCCTTCGACCACTTTCATCTCCTAAATATCTCTGCCTAAGCTCTTCCCTCCACCTCCACATCTAACTCACCAAACCTCACTCTACCTCTGTGACCTCCCACACAACCCTACTAAATTCTCCTGCATTCATCTCACCCTGCTACTATGCTCTCCCTAACCCTTCCACATCCTCTTTCCCCTCTGTCCCCCTTTTATTCATCCCAAGCCTTTGGATTGAGTAAATGAAGGATATACTCCCAATTAACACTTCTGGATTTCTTTCCTCCTCCACCCCTCCATTACTCCAGTCAATCTAACTAACAAACTCTCATATCCGCAGCTCAAATGAGCTCATAATAATACTAAAACTGTACTCATTATTAAACGATACTAATCCATCACTAATTCTTGTTGGGTACCGGAGTAGCGTGCTACTCATCGAAAAGCGCTTCGACGCCTCGTCAGGGGTAGTAAGCGCTATATAAATACGATTACAATACAATACAATACAATATGAAACTTGCAAAAAAAGCTTGCTATTTCCTTACTGGAAGTAAACAGAAGCGCCTGTCTGTGGCATCTATGGATAAATGAAATAGAGTTACAGCTATTTACAGCTTGGCAGGCTCATTAAAGCCCTGAGATTGTTATAGGTTTTCATAATCAAAGGCATACCATCCAAAGAACTTTGCTATAGACCACACTCGAATGTTGTCAGCAAGTCTCTACATGCCTGTCACTATTTTTGTAGTACTTTTGCAATCTGTCGAACATTCACACAATAGCAAGCACGGTTCCACAGTGTTTCAAGTATCTGTAATGTCATTGATTTTACTTAAAGTAATTAAAAAGGGATGTATTTCATTTACAATACAATTCAGATAAAATCAGTCGCATGCATGTAAAATGCAACAGAGCACAATTAAGTAATAGGTACCTCAAGAGTGCACATACTTGTCTTGCTCTACAGTGAGAGCCATGGCAGTCCCATCACTATAGCAAATGTACACAAGAAAATGCTGTTTCAATAGGGTAATACCTATGCGTCCTGTACAAAATGCCAGCTTCTTCTGAACTACTCTAGATAGGAATCATTTTACTGCTGCAAAATGATTCACTGAATCACACTACGGCAATTAGGGAATACATCTGAAATTTCTCCATCACCTTTTAGTCGGTGGTTTTCATAGCCAATTAAATCAGGTATTTAGATCCTTAACAACACAATTTTATTAAAGGAACTGCTTAGGGCAAAGGGAAGGGGGGTGTTTTGGTTTTCTTTTGGGTTTTCTCTGTTCAATACTCTCAGATACTTATGCATCTTTGATTCTGTTTGAAGTGTAAGCAATTAAAAACAAAAGAAAAAAAAGAAACTGCATAGGGAAAATTACAAATTGCTTTATGTTTCATTTAATAAATAATTAAAATAATAATGGCTTTTTAAAATAGGAGAAGCTTTGCCAGCAACTGATTGTGTGAAAATTGGTGTTTTAAGTACATCCAGCAGATTCAAGAAACAGTTTGGGAAGGAAACTTGGGCAGTAAATCTGGAACAGTCTTTGAAAATCAGGGTAAACGAGCAGAATCCATCACCTTCTGTGAATTGCTGCTCACCTGCCGTAGAGCCGCCTTCAGTGGCTGGGGCGAGCCCGTCAGAGTGGGCCTTGGATCGATGGCATGAAATATGAATGGAAAGAGAAAGTAGGAAAGGAGTGAGCCAAAGATAACGGTGATGAATCGCCGGTGCTTTGGCTGTCGACTACATGGCTCATGCTGTGGATGCGGCCATGGCAGCGTGGTGGCTAGAAAAGGGGGGCAATCGGCACTTAAGAGATGACAAACAGCTGACAGGGATTTAGGCCCGGGCAAAATTGAGAGTGGCAAGTTTCTCTGATGAACTAGCCGACTCATCTACTAGGCTTCTGGGTCCCAAGAAGGCTAATTTATTTACTCTTCTGCTATCCCGGGCTTCTCCTATTTCGTTCCCTTTATTGATTTATTTGCAATTAAAGGCATCAGGATTTTAAACACAAAAAAAATAGGGAACATTGTATGTATACAAAAAATTCTCAAGCGTATATGAAATATTTCCGCCGGCATTACAGTCGTTCGATGGTCATAGGACACGAGTGAAACAATTTTGAATGTTCCCACTGCCTTCTGCCTTACGTGCAGGGGGCAGGGTTTCTGACGACAAAGCCATCACCTGCTGTCTATAGAGAAAAGTGTTGCTGCACACCAATCTTTTTGGGGGGTTGGTGGTGGCGTGGTGAAACCTAAGGGTGCCCTAGATTAAGGAGGTCTTTCTGATGTGAATCCTCCCAGCACCATTTTTGTCTGGTTCTGCCTTATCAAACACAGGACTCCGGATATGGAAGTCTAGTAATGTCCTCCATAACCTGGGAGAAACCACCTAGTCCACGTTGAACTTTATTATATGAATTCTGAAGAAAGATCCCCACTTTGGCTGTATATCTATGGTAATAGTAGAAGTATTAACCGCGCCACAGTATCTTTTACCTTATATGGCTCCTGCTATTGACACAGGAGCCATTTCAGGAGAACAAATTCAGTTGAAGAGTCATATGACAATAGAAAGGCCTGCCAAAGGCTAAACGAGACCTCCAACTACACACCACTGGAAGTTTGAACTTGGAACGAATTTGGCTTATTAGGAAAGAGAAGGATGCCAATATCTGAATAAAGAAACAGATTTGAAAGATGGAAATAAACTATTTGTAAAATAGGCCATAGATAGCTTTAATTTGAAAAGAAATTCAGTGCATGTAAGTTGCTTTGCACAAACATGATGCTAGCTGGACAATATATGTAAATAATTATGATTGGAGATTGATGAAATTATAAAATCATTTGTGTTGGAAATGTCCTCTCTGCAGGGTCACCCCCCCAGACATTTTGCGTTCCTCCTCTTCTTTTTCTGACCTCATATTTCTTGGCTTTAGGACTCTGGACACTTTACCACTTCTAACCAGTGCTAAAGTGCATGTGCTCTCTCCCTAAAAACATAGTAACGTTGGCTCATACCCAATTGGCATATTTAATTTACTTGTAGGTCCCTAGTAAAGTGCCCTATATGTGCCCAGGGCCTGTAAATTAATTGCTACTAGTCGGCCTGCAGCACTGATTGTGCCACCCACATGAGTAGTCCCATAATCATGTCTCAGGCCTGCCACTGCAAGGCCTGTGTGTGCAGTTTTAATGCCACTTCGACTTGGCAATTAAAAGTACTTGCCAGTCCTTAAACTCCCCTTTTTCTACATAGAAGTCACCCCTAAGGTAGGCCCTAGGTAATCCATAGGGCAGGGTGCTATGTAGGTAAAAGGCAGGACACATACCTGTGTGTTTTATATGTCCTGGTGGTGGAAAACTCCTACATTTGTTTTCAACTATTGGGCTGTCTGCTCCTTTCATAGACTAGCATTAGGTCTGCCCTCACATACTGTTTGAGTGGTAGATTCTGATCAGAAAGGGGTAGACAGGTCAGGTTTAGTATGGTCAGAATAGTAATAGAAAATCCTGCTTATTGGTGAGGTTGGATTTTTTATTACTATTTTAGAAATGCCACTTTTAGAAAGTGAGCATTTCTCTGCACTTAAAATCCATCTGTGCCTTACAGCCTGTCTCCAATCCATGTCTGAGCTGGGCTGGTTGACAGCTCTCTTGGGCATTCCACCGAGACAACCACAAACACAAGACACTCAGACACATCAGCATTCATGTGCATACTAAATGGGTCTTCCTGGGCTGGAAGGGTTGAGGGCCTGACACTTAAATTTCACAGGCTAGTGGCCTGCCCCCACACAATGGACTGCCAAACCCCCTACTGGGACCCTGACAGACAGACCTGTACTGAAAGGGGACCTTGTCCACTTCGAAACCACTCTTTGAAGGCTCCCCCCACTTCAAAGGCATTTTTGGGTATATAAACTGGGTCTCTGACCCTACCAACTCAGACCCTTCTGGACCTGAAACTCCAACCTGTCAAGAGGAATTGCCTGGCTGCCCAAAGGACTCATCTGGAAGGCTTTGTTGTGAAGGACTGCTGCCCTGTTGTTGCCCTGCTGCCCTCTGACTTTGCTGAGAAGTGCTCTTCAAGGGTTTGGAATGAGCATGCCTCCTGTTTTCTGAAGTCTCATGGCCCTAAGGACTTCATCTCTTCAAGGAAACTCACTGTGCGCCGAAACTCAAGGCACAGCCTGCCGGAAATTACGCACAGCCTGCCCTGCGACGAGAAAATTGCCGCACAGCAGAACCGGAACAATGCAGCCCGACTTCCCGAGTAAAGATCGATGCAGCGCCTGCGCTGCATCTGGAAATTCGACGCAGAGCCATACCGGATTGACGCACAGCTGGGCCGGAACAACACAGCCCAACTTCCTGAGTAACGAATTGATGCAGCACCTGCCATGCTCTAGAAACTTTGACGCATTGCCTACTGGATTGATGCAATGCCTGTGACTTCTTCCCGCACACAGAGGATTTTTCTTGCATCGGCCCTGGGTGCCAAAAGATCCCTGCATCGCAGTGAGGACCCAAGACTTCATGCCAGAAATCGACACAAAGCCCCTTGCAGCATGGAAAGAAAGGATGCATCGTCTGTGCTGCGTCGGAAAATCCGAAGCACAGCTTATTTTTTGCATGCATCTCCTCCTCTGCGGTCTCCATGCGTGGTAATTTTGATGCATACCAGGTACTTTGTGCAAACAAGAGACAACTGTAGATTTATAACATTTAAGACTCTTTTTAAACTTACAAAAGTGATGCCTCAGCTTGTGCTTATTGAATCTCTATCGTTTTGACCTTAATTTAACCAGATAAATATCATATATTTTTCTAAACCTGTGGTGTGGTGTTTTCACTGTGTTACTGTATGATTTATTGCACAAATACTTTACACATTGCCTTCTCAGTTAAGCATGACTGCTCAGTGCCAAGCTACCAGAGGGTGGGCACAGGATAATTTAGATTGTGTGTGACTTACCCTGACTAGGATGGTGGTCCCTATTTTAACAAGGGTGTAAACCTCTGCCAACTAGAGACCCCATTTCTAACAATTTTCAATACTGCATTGAGAGGATTCTCTTAGATGGAACATGTCTAAGATCGATGGTGAGTCAGGAAAAGGCACTGGGACCTAATAGAATACTCTATGTGGAATTCGTTTTCAAAGATTTGCTTTATATTTTTCTAAGAAACAATGGCAAAGGAGGTTTCTTATGTTCAGGGGGAAGACATTTCCAAAGTTTCACAGCGCAGACACAAAATGCCTGCCTCAGGTTGTGCTCTCGTGAAGGTCGATGTGGGAGGACATCTCAGAATTAAGGGTATCAGGTCATCATTCTGAGAGATCCGTTATTTCTGTGGTTAAATAATGATTGCACCAGAAGCAGCAATAACTGTGTTCAGTATTGACCGACACAGTATGAGTTCCATACCTCAGGATGGTGGAAAATATTTTAACAATGCATGATGTCCCAGTTTTCCAAGTTTCAACCTCAAAATGTGCAATACTGTCTCTGCACAGATTCCACTAGGGTAAAACTAGTGCAGTAAAAAAGTGCAGTATTATGACACTAGTTGTACTCCCAAAAACTGTAGTTTGCATCCAAATCTGGATAAGTTTCCCATTCATATTGAGTGGCCGTCATTTAAAGGAGGTGCTACCACCCATCAGAAAGATGTCCTTGATGTTGGGGCATTCACCAGACATAGAGTGGTTCAGTGAAAGCCTGTGTACTGTTGAGAAAGCCCAGCCCAATGGCACAACTGTCCAACCAGAATATGACTTAGTATTCCATGTACATCAGAGATAGAGAGCATCTCTACAGCTTTAAAAAACCCTTCCCAGAACCAGAGGCTAATGCTTTGCGTCTGTGCACCTCACACACCAGGAACTTTTCAAGGACAAACCATTACCAGAATCAGAACCTAATGTAGTGAGTCTGTGCATCTCAGAGAAAGGAATCTCCTGTAAGGGACAAACCATTCCCAGAATCAGAGACTAAGGCCGGGTGTCCATGTACATCAGAGTCAGACAACTTGCATTTCTTTAACATATGTTTTCCAGAACCGGAGCCTAATGCAGTCTGTCTGTGTATCTCAGAGGCAGGGAGTTGCTGTAAGGGACAAGCCATCCCCAGAACCAGAGCCTAATGTAGTCTGTCTGTCACTCTCAGGGACAGGGAGTTGCAATGGACAAGCCATCACCAGAAAGAGCCTAATGCAGTGTGTCTGTGCATATAAGAGCCAGGGAGCCTCTATAGCGGACAGGCCATTCACAGAACCAGAGCATAATGAAGGGCGTCTGCGCATTTCAGAGACGGGGAACTTCTGCATGGAATATGTAAATCCCAGAACCAGAGCTTAGTTAGTGTGCCTTTGCATCTCAGTAGCAAAACCTTTTCTCACTAACAAATCTCTGCAAGACCAGAGCTCAATAAAGTGTTCCTGTGGGTCTTCAAGCAGAGATCTTCTACATCGTAAACACCATTCTCAGAACCAGAGCCTTAGGCAGTGTGCACATGCACATCAGAGATGGACAACTTGTTATTCAATAACACATGTTTCCCAGAGCTGGGCCTAATGCAGTGTGAAGGGAAATTCCGAATGTGACAATCCATCCCCAGTAACACAGTCTAATTTAGCCTTTCTGTACATCTCAGAAGAAAACCCTTTTGAACTGACACTCTTTCCCAGAAAGAGATCTTCGTACAGTGTTTCTGGGCACTTCTGAGGTAGCAGCTTGTTCACCCTGCAGGCATTTGGTTAAGCACATTGCAAGGTTATTGTGCCCTCCATATGTGCAAACTCCTTTCACTGACAAACCTCTCCCCGTGTCTAACTATAGGCAGATTGCTTAGTTGGATGGTGGGGCGAAATACTTCTCAGCGACGTCGCTATCAGAACTTACCAATTGGCAAGAGAAAAAATGCATTGGTGCCACCAAATCAAACAAGCTTCATCAGGGACTCAGCAATATTAACTAATATCCTAATTCTCTCTCTAATAATTAACAACACAAGAAACTAACTTCAGAACCTGCGCCTATGTTTCGTGGACTGTCGGTCTACTTTTGGCATGGTCCAGTACAATGCACAAACTCCAGCAATGCAGCACCTCACCAGGGCTCCTAAAGACCATTCAGCTCTTATGCTTCAACACATGGGTAAGAATCAGGCTTGGGACCGGAACAACACTTTCACACAAAATATTTACCAACAACATATTGAAACCAGGCTGTGTCCTTGCTCCTTTTCTTTTTAATCTTTACTTGGCAGAATTAATAACAACAGTCAACAAGATTAACTCCCATTCTCCAAAGGCAGCAGGTTTTAATGCTTCAAATAGATGTATGCCAAGAACGTTTCTTTTTTAAGTCTAACAAAGGTAGGCCTGCAGAGGTTAATAAACACCATGGCAAAATTCTCAGAAGTGCACCCCCTGGATGTCAACCTTAAAAAAATGAAAACAATGTCTGTCAGCACACATAGGTCCAGGGTGCCCGTATTCAGCTTGAATTACAACACACTGGAATCAGTACCGGAGAAGGCATACCTTAGTGTAATATTTGATGCAAGAGGTGCATTCCTAGTGCATAATTGGTCCATAATAGAAAATAATAATAATAAAATAATAATACCTTGCTAGCCATGTTTAGTACTTTAAGGAACTCTCTAAATGGCCCAACTCTTCAACCTTTGACACAAGTCATTGCGGCACAACTTGCTCCCGCCCTAGCATGTGGTTCGGAAGCCCTTAGGAGGCGAGCTGTGGGAACCATTGGAAACTCGATTGTTGGCATCTACCGGCGGATGTTCTGGTTGCCCACCATATATTGCCTGTGCTATTAAGGCTAGAATGTGGTTTGTGTAGATAGGATCCGTCCAGCTCGGGTGCTTATAAAATAATGTGCTATAAAATGAAAAGTGTCCAGGAAGGTACTCTAAGAAACACTATGTGGAAAGCTGTATATGATGTAGAAAGGCAAAAGAATATTTCAATTCAGTAGTGCAGAGGTTATATCTTGAATGGCTATGGTCACTATACCTCTGCCAGGGAGCTTGTAACAAAACCATGAACATTGTGGTTAGAAAGACCTCTATGCTGGTAGATAAGGTGCTGTTTTGGGCTACTAAAGACTCTATAAGATAAGGTATCCGCACAAACAGGCAGTAATACTCTACCTCTAAGAAGATTTGGAAGATTTATGAAATGCACAGTGTCTTCTGAGAAGAAAATATCAATGCTATCACACCCAATCTTGTCTCACGAGGTAGAATCGCCTGCAAGGCAACCAGAGGCTTGTCAGCCTCCTGCAGGGAATACGCAAAACCTCAAAGATTGTAAATGAGTGGCACTTTAAAATCATCTGTGCTTTTAAACGCTGCAGATGAATTTAACCTATACCTTATTTTGTGCAATTGTGTAAATGGTGGGGCCCAATGGTGGGTAACTGGAAAAATTGTAATGAGCAATTCATAATTCTGCTGTTATAATTATTATGTCATCATTTTAAGTTCGTCTACAATTTGTCTTTACAAAATCTGGTCTGGTCACCTTTTTTGCATATATAGATTTTAAAATTACTACAAATTCTTTTAAATTCTGATAAATGGCAAGGATATGCTTAATTTGGGGGATGAATAACCCAGATTTTAATTGCAAAAGTTTTAATCAATTGTCTACAATTCCTTTTTGATAAAACTTGGTGTTGCGGCTGTTTGCACAATTTGCACTTCATTCAGTGTTTACGTGCTCCTACGAAGCACACGTTTATCTCACTAGTAAACCTTTCCCAGGATATGGTCATAATATATTAATTCTGTGCACTTCAGCAGTGTAAGCTTCTCTGATCACTAAACTCTCCAACAACTTGATCATAGTACAGTGATTTGGTGCACATCAAGTGCAGCAAGAATCTCTAACTGAAGCAAACCACTCCCAGAAAGTGAGCTGACATTAGTGTGTCTGCACATGGCAGGGAGGCGGCGTCTGTAAAGACTTACCATTTCCGGAACCAAAGTCTAATGTATTGCGTTTGTGCATCTTAAAAGTGCAAACTTCCCTCACTAAGACAGTTTTCCCAGAACCCGGTCGTGAACAGTGCCTTTGTGCACTTCAGAAGCACCAGCTTTTATAATAAACCATTCTCAGAATCACAAGCGAGTACATGTTTGTCACTTATAACTTATTCCCAGAAACTGAGCCCTGGGCATCTCTTAGTGTCAAGCCTTTACAGAACCAGGGCCTCATGCTGTGCTCTTGTGCACTTCCAGTGTGCAAGCTTCGTTCATAAGCTAGCATTTTCCAGACTCTAAGACCTTCGAACTGCAAGCTTCTCTTACTAGCAAGCCTTCCCCGCACCGTAATGCAGCGCTTCTGTGCGCTTCACAGGGTAAGCTTTTACTGGCAAACGTTTCCCAGAGTCTAATGCAGGGTGTCTCTGCAACTTATAAGAGCAAGCGTCTCTCACTAACAAACCTTTTCAAGAACCTTGAATAATGAAGTGATTCTCTGCACAATAGGTGTGCAAGCTTCTCTTTCTCAGCGAACCACTCTCAAAAACCCACCGAACACACTGTGTGCACACACTGAGGCATGGGCCTTTTTTAGAGGTTGCATCATCCCCAGAACGAAAGTCTAATGTCTAAGTTTGGGTAACCCAGAAGTACAAGCTTCTCTTGCTATGAAACTTCTCCCTTAACCTGATCCTAAACAAAGCTTCTGTGCACTTCAGAAGCACAAGTTTTACTAATTAACCTTTCCCAAAAGCGGGGCCTAATACTCGGAAGCAGCGAGTCTCTGTCATGAGGTCACCCATAACCTGTTTGCAGAAACAGAGCTCTGCGCACCTCCGTTCTCTTACAATCAACCCTGTAACAGAATTATTGCTTCAAGCAGTGCTCCTGTGCGCCTTAGAAGAACTTGTTTATCTAATCATTTAGCAGAATTAGTGCCTAATGGAGTGTTTCTGTGCGCCTCAGAAGTGCTCCCATATCTCACTAGTAAACCTTTACCAGAATTATTGCTTAAAGCAGTGCTCCTGTGCGCCCTAGAAGAACTTGTTTATCTTACTATCAATCCTATAGCAGAATTAGTGCCTAATGGAGTGTTTCTGTGCGCCTCAGAAGTGCTCCTATATCTCACTAGTAAACCTTTACCAGAAGTATTGCTTAAAGCAGTGCTCCTGTGCGCCCTAGAAGAACTTGTTTATCTTACTATCAATCCTATAGCAGAATTAGTGCCTAATGGAGTGCTTCTGTGCGCCTCAGAAGTGCTCCCATATCTCACTAGTAAACCTTTACCAGAATTATTGCTTAAAGCAGTGCTCCTGTGCGCCCTAGAAGAACTTGTTTATCTTACAATCAATCCTATAGCAGAATTAGTGCCTAATGGAGTGTTTCTGTGCGCCTCAGAAGTGCTCCTATATCTCACTAGTAAACCTTTACCAGAAGTATTGCTTAAAGCAGTGCTCCTGTGCGCCCTAGAAGAACTTGTTTATCTTACTATCAATCCTATAGCAGAATTAGTGCCTAATGGAGTGCTTCTGTGCGCCTCAGAAGTGCTCCCATATCTCACTAGTAAACCTTTACCAGAATTATTGCTTCAAGCAGTGCTCCTGTGCGCCCTAGAAGAACTTGTTTATCTAATCATTTAGCAGAATTAGTGCCTAATGGAGTGTTTCTGTGCGCCTCAGAAGTGCTCCCATATCTCACTAGTAAACCTTTACCAGAATTATTGCTTCAAGCAGTGTTTCTGTGCCCCTCCGAAGTGAGTGTCTGTTACTCTAGCGTACCTTTAGCTGAATTAGTGCCTACTGCAGTGTTTCTGTGCGCCTCAGAAGTGAGCTTCCGTTACTCTAGCGTACCTTTAGCTGAATTAGTGCCTACTGCAGTGTTTCTGTGCGCCTCAGAAGTGAGCTTCCGTTACTCTAGCGTACCTTTAGCTGAATTAGTGCCTACTGCAGTGTTTCTGTGCACCTCAGAAGTGCTCCCATCTCTTACTAGTAAACCATTAACAGGATTAGAGTCTAACACAGTGGTTCTGTGCACCTCCCAAGTGCTCACTTCTCTTTCTGTTAAACCTTTAGCAGAACGATTGCCTGATGCAGCGTTTCTATGCATCTCAGAAGCAGTGAACTTCAAAGCTTTGACTGAGTTAGCACCTATTGAAGTGTTCCTGTGCGCCTCAGAAATAGTGAGCTTCACTATCCCTAAAACCCCATTCACGGAACCAGTGCAGATGTGGAGCTTTGCTCCACTTCTCAAGTGGGGGATGTACAAAATTGTTAATTTTATTAAATATGAAATTTCACAAACCTTATGCACATTGAAGCGGTATGAGCGTGCTTTGCATTCAGACACCTGCAAGGGGAATTTCTCGAGGAGATGACACAACCTGCTCAAATCAGTATATTGCTGAAAAACCTGGTGAGACATTGCAAACAGGCCAACTCAAAAACAGAAGCAAGGTTGGACTGGCCGTGCCGGGCATCGGGAGTTCTCCAGGGAGGATGGAAGGGTAGAGGCCACTTTCGTTACTTGGAGGGGGGGGGGGCAGTTTTGTAGCAGTGCAGCAGTTTTAAAAGCTCTGCATAGTTCCTTGTATAACCAACAGTCTTTAGGCAACAATGAAAGTGCCAAGATAACTGGTGTATAATGTACCTTCTGGACAGAGATCGAGTTTTGTCTAGTGACAGTTTTGATTCGTCTATGGTAGCACAGAGGGTTAATATTATCTCTTCAAAGAGCGTGTACTATGCAGATTACAGAGCAGTGTTCTATGTGCAAAACTAGGTGGGATACTGCTTTTGCCATAGAGATCCTTTTATCAGCAATTTATAAACTACTTTCATAATCTAGCTCAGTGAGCTTTAAACTGCCATCAAAGAACTGCATGCAAACTGCATGGTGCAGGTCATTAGGTTATGTTTTTTTCCCCGTCTTTGATTACCTAATTTTGCTAAAAAGGGTTTGTTTTGGGAGAAATGAATTATTAGTAAAGTCTTCTGGTTCCTGAGTTCATACTTACCCGGAGTAAACACTGTTATAAAATGCCTTCCAGTATGGATGACATGAATTCTACACCTTGTTCTCTTATATACCATTGTCTATACACTGATTTACAAATACATGATTCATTATCTATGTGAGTGTGTGTGTGTTGTAGGTGCTCCAACACACTACACTGTAAGAGAGATGTTATAAAACAAATAAAAAACATGTGAGAGAGGGGCTATGGAGAGGGGGTGGCGGGGGCACTGTTAAAGGGAGATGGTTAGGTAATCATTGAAAAGTCCGAATAAAGATTGCTGTATACTGTTGCTTCGTGAGGTCACCATTTACTATGCTTTAAAAACTAAAACAAATTAATATAGATGGAAAAACGTGGTGTAAAAGGTGCGAAGTTTGCTATTTTATTCCAGATTTTCTTGGGGTGGGGAAACCCCAAAGTCCCGTTGCAGCGCTCGCTAGTTACCCTATGGGGGCTGGTCTGACAACATTTGTCAGGGATGCCCTGGGCTCCCAGTCTGGCCGTGAACAGAGGGCTTCCCTGTTACTAATAAAACACCTCAGAAGCAGAGTTTTATTCTGTGTTTTCGTCGACTGCACAGGCGGGGCCCTTCTCTAAGGGACGAGAGCGCCAGAGTCAAGTGCAAGGCAATGGCCTCTACACTCTGGGGGCTTGTAAAGTGCACAGCCGCAGGAGCAATGGGCCGACGTGTCTGCACGTCTCAAGGCAAACGGTTCTCTCGCTGTAACCAGTGGTTCTGAAGGGAGCGTCGCTGTAAAATATCAGGACCAGAATCCCATGCGCCACCTGTCAGAGTTTTAACCAATCAGAACGATCCGAGCCCCTGTGATTTGTGGCGTCTGTGTCTGGCGGCGAAGGAGCATTGCCTGGCGGTGAGGAGAGATAACAGGGGGAAGAACAAACCGGTGCGTTCTTGCTGCTGAGATTAGAGAGCAAGGTTTCCTTCATGCTCCTCTGTGGAGCAGGGGAGACTCCGAGGAAATATCTGCAGGCTCCGAGGCATTGGAGGGGTTCCAAGCCTTTGTCAGGACCAAAAGGGGGGCGCTCCCCCCTTCAAACGCCCATGGCGTGCAGTCTTATCACCTTACCCTATTCGATGAGAGACTCTCTTATTAGTCACGATGCGCTCTTTCATATAGTACAGATTGTTTTCCCAGCAAGTGTTTCAGGACATCAAGGTGTTTGTGGGAGCGGGGGACTGGTGAGGGAGGGGCGAGGGTACCAGCAGTTGAATGTAGATGCAAAGAAACCAGCCTGGACTGAAGTGGGAAGCAAAAAAAGCCCAGGTAAACACCTTCAAACAAGCCCCGCTCGCCTCCTCCTCTCTTTATTTCATATTTATCTCTCTTTCCATCCACCGTGAATTCTCTCTCTCACTCGCTGTCTCCACCTTTCGCGCCCTCTCTCCCGAAGCCCCCGCTGTGCCTACTGAAACTCACCTCAGGGAGCTGGAGACAGTGACTGAGGATCCAGGAGCAACAACGGGCCTTCAAAAACCAGCTTCCAACAACTCCATCCCCACGGGGAAATGCCGATGAAATAAATGGCCAGTCCGACCCTGTGTACCATCATTCCTTGTTGAGCTGAGCAATTAGTTTGGGATCTTCACGCACCCCACACCTGAACCTTTGTGTAACCTACAGATCACAGGCCCGAAGACTCTTGAAAGAATCACCATTAAGTATGGAAGTAACAGAGCGCTATACAGTATAAGACTGAACTATATAAAACATATTACCTAAGTTTACTGCATCCTCTATGTCACTCCCAAGACATCACCTACAAAGCAATTGGTCCTTTTACGTCGTCCAATTTTTAATTATAAGGTTGGACTCTGCAAACATTGTATGCCTTGCACTAAATGGGTCAAAAGCATGACTAATGTGCATCAACCCGCGTGTAGCAGAAACACAATCTGTGTATGAGATAGATTATCCCATGGGGACAACTCAAAATTCTTTGGAAACTTAGTCCTAGTCTCAAGCATACATGCTTTAAAAAATGCAGTTCTGAACAATTCTTGACATGGTGACCGACTATCACAGTTAACAAATGAGCACCATTTAAGTGTGCTATATAAAACTGAAAAAAGTGCTCATGTATGTGCTCCAAAACCATTGGGTCGAGTATGCGCTATGTAAAACTGCAAAACAAAAATGTTGTTTTGTGACCTCTAAATGTGCCATCCTCTATATCAACCCTACCACATCATGTAACAAAAAAGTTACTGATCCTTTTAACAGTGTCCATTTTGTAATGAGATGTCTGCAAATAGCCTGCTCGCCACAGCAAACAAACACATAAAAGATTCAGTATCCACTGTGTCTTTATCAATAGCCTTCCAATAACATCAATTGATTTCTGAACATGGATCCAGTGTTAGGCACATGGATAACAATCCGTTACACATTTCTAATCGCCCATGTGAGATAATTATCCTTGTGTTTGTGAATAAAAAATTCTGAGTAATCATAACCAGATAAATTAATAAGAAAATGGTATCTGTTCTTTCCTGCTAGGATTAACTAAACCATAACATTCAATACCGTGGTGAGTCGCAGCAGCCACCTTTATCTGTTGTACTGGGACTCAGGACCATCATGTTCAACAATCTACTGCGGTACAAAAGTCGCCACCAAACTTCATACTATGATTCACTAGACCATCATCCTTAGTCCCCTGTATTGTTACAGCTACTGTCTCTATACGTTCCTGCTGGCATTAACTGAACCATAACATTCAATACCCTGATGAGTGGCAGCGGCCATCTCTATCCTGTTGTCCTGGGACTCAAAGGGCCATCATATTCAACACCTGATGCGTTACAACAGCCTTTTCTATAATTTCGTGCTAGTACTAACTGAACGGTCAAGTTAAGTATGCTTCATTATTAAATGGTTAATTGTACAGAGTAGAACTCACACTTGTGGGTCTCCTGCTCTACTGGGTAGAACCCATATACATCAAATGCTAACTAACAAAAAACAGCAGAGTCAGCTCAGGTCGCTGGAGCAAGAAACTTACTGCAACAATAATGGCCTTGCTGACATCAAAACAGGTTCATACTGAACTAGTGTTTCAGCTAAACAGGACTCCAGGACAACCTAACACTACAGGTTAAATTAACAAGACTGAGAGCTTTTGACATTTTAGATAACCAAGCCTATTCGGATATCTAGCGGAATACTGCTACATAACTGGGCACCTTCAGCGGCGAATGCTCTGACACCCCATTCGTTGAATCTGTAAGTTGATATTGATAACACTAAGTTTTGACAGATTTTAATTGGCAACCAAGAGTGTGTTTTGTTAATATCTTTACTATACATTCAGTCTTATTTGTAGAAGATCAAATAGTTGTGGAGGCAAGAGTGAACATTGATGTGTTACTGCAACCATCTGTATACTACTGTACTGGGACTCACTAGATCCTCATTTGCAACCCCCTGCTGCGTTACAGCAGCCACCATGTTTGTGCTCCATCAGTCATGTTTATACTGTTGGATTCTAAATCCCCGCTGCATTGCTGCAACCATCTATATACCACTGTACTGGACTCACTGACTCCTTGTGTCCAACCCCCAGTTGCATTACAGCAACCATCTCTATACTATTGTACCGGGACCCACAGGACCATCATGCCCACCCCCTGCTGCATTGCAGCAACCGCCATGTTTGTGCTCCATCAGTCATGTTTATACTATTGGATTCTAAATCCCCGCTGCATTGCTGCAACCATCTATATACTATTGTACCAGGACCCACTGGACCATCATGCCCACCCCCGCTGCATTGCAGCAGCCGCCATGTTTGTGCTCCATCAGTCATGTTTATACTATTGGATTCTAAATCCCCGCTGCATTGCTGCAACCATCTATATACCACTGTACTGGACTCACTGACTCATTGTGTCAAACCCCCAGCTGCGTTACAGCAACCATCTCTATACTATTGTACCAGGACCCACTGGACCATCATGCCCACCCCCGCTGCGTTACAGCAGCCACCATGTTTGTGCTCCATCAGTCATGTTTATACTGTTGGATTCTAAATCCCCGCTGCATTGCTGCAACCATCTATATACCACTGTACTGGACTCACTGACTCATTGTGTCAAACCCCCAGCTGCGTTACAGCAACCATCTCTATACTATTGTACCAGGACCCACTGGACCATCATGCCCACCCCCGCTGCGTTACAGCAGCCACCATGTTTGTGCTCCATCAGTCATGTTTATACTGTTGGATTCTAAATCCCCGCTGCATTGCTGCAACCATCTATATACCACTGTACTGGACTCACTGACTCATTGTGTCAAACCCCCAGCTGCGTTACAGCAACCATCTCTATACTATTGTACCAGGACCCACTGGACCATCATGCCCACCCCCGCTGCATTGCAGCAGCCGCCATGTTTGTGCTTCATCAGTCATGTTTATACTATTGGATTCTAAATCGCTGCTGCATTGCTGCAACCATCTATACTGTATACCACTGTACTGGACTCAGTGACTCATTGTGTCAAACCCCCAGCTGCGTTACAGCAACCATCTCTATACTATTGTACCAGGACCCACTGGACCATCATGCCCACCCCCGCTGCATTGCAGCAGCCGCCATGTTTGTGCTTCATCAGTCATGTTTATACTGTTGGATTCTAAATCCCTGCTGCGTTGCTGCAACCATCTATATACCATCGTAGCGGACTCGCTGTGTTCATCATGTCGACCCCCTGCAGAACCTCAGCAGCTACCACTTTACTATTGCGCTAGAATTTACTCTTCCACCGTCTTGAACCCACTTTCATGTTACATCAGCCATCTCTATACTATTATACTAGGACTCACTGGTCCATTGTATCCTATCGCCAGCTGTGTTGCAGGAGTTATTACTACCATCGTTGTAACTCATTTGCTGATCGTTAGTTATTTACCTTAACCTTCGATATATACATTCTTTTTACTGTGGCCAGGCGCCCACTGCACTGCAACTCTGGACCACAGAGAAAGGGCAACATACTTTCCTGTAACAGCTGCATGTCAACATCTGAAGCAGTCCAGACATTGCTTTCTGTTCTGCTGACAGCTGCTGCTCTCAGGGAACAAATAATAATCAGATTTGTCATACCAGTAAGTAGAGTAATGATAGCTCCTCTTGCTAATAAGAGGGGAGAGCATGTCACTTCAGGTGGATGCTTTGTGGCTCTGACAAAGATGCCTGGCAGACTCCTTTATGCAAAGCAGGCAGCCTGTAATTTTGCCTAACCGCGTAAGACATCTGAAATCAGCCTGCCTTTTAATTTAATGTCCTCAGCGTCCATATCTTCTTGATTCTCCCTTTGGTGGCTGGAGGGAGAAAATGATGGATCAGAGTTATAAAATGGTGCTCCTTATTGAGTTATCTGCGGGTGATGATTTTATGTCTCTCCGCGCCTGCGTGGCCTCCTATTCTGGTCGTTTTGTGCCTGCTCCCATAGCAATCGGCCTGAGCCACAGCCTGTGACTTGCTTGAGCCTAAAACTGTGCGAGCAAAAAACAACTAAGTGTTCCTGTAGGTGTTTAAAGCTGTTAATTGCTCACCTGGCAATTATGGGCCTTTGTAAAAAGTAAGGTTGCATAAGACGCTGAGAGAGATAATAAAACTGTTAAGGCCTGGCAGCGTGGAGGCAATAAGACAATTATCCCCACCTCTCTATCACCCCCACACCCTCTGATCTGATGTGTCTCAGACCTGTACTCCACACTTCCACTGAACTCAGAGTACTGTCAAACACCAGCAGTATCTTAGGCGCTCATGCTGAATGAACCAGTCTCAACATTCCACAGAGAGTGCTAACTCGTAATTAAAAGAGCTGGAAGCACAACTTAAGTCAAATATATAACATACAAACTTAAAATTATTAAACAAAGAAAGATCATCAGGTCAGCTACAGGGTCCATAAAATAACAAGTCTTTATTACATTCCTAATACTGGCCATCTACTTTACACACAACTTTAAGTGCCCATCTCACTTTAAATCTGGACCTATTGGCTTTGGCAGTACTTAATTCAATAGGTGGTTAAAAGTGGAAAATACGTAATTTAATGAAAGACATTTAGGAGGTTGTTGAACTGGGCATAGAAGGTTATCATAGTGAATTAGGATGTTTTACAGGACGATCCACAGAGGGTTCAAGAATGTTACAGGTAAATCGTCCACCAGCTCTACATAAGGTTGAGGTAAAATATTGCAGATCAGCTGCACTTTCAGTTTTGACCCACAGCACCAGCGGCAGGAAGAATCTAAGGTACTATGATAGTTTGTTCAGGTTGGCAGTATGGTTGGCGTGGGAAGTCCTAGGCTCATGTACATTGTGGCTGGGGCCTACCAATACATAGGAGCCTCAAAGTCAGCAGCTCTGTCTGCGGTGCAGTGTGAGATATATGAGGGTTGGTGAGGTTCATATATTCAGTCCTTCACAATCAATTTCCTGGCCCCTAAATCTGCTACGCTGTGCAATGAAATATATATTCTGCATGATGAAAAATACACGGCATGCAATGAAAAATCTACCAGCAATGAAGAAAAATATATACTATGTGATGAAAGCGACTCTATATCATGAGGAAAAATGGAGGTGGCATCATGAAAAATGTAAAGCTTACTTTCAACCAATTTGGCCGCACACTGCACTTTTCCACTTCATATGCCCTGCTGTGAAAACTATTTATCAGGGAAGCAAGAAAAGGCCGTCACCCATAATACTTCGCCATTCTTAGGGCGGGAGGTGCAGTATGTAAGAGGATTTCTGTTGTTCAGAAGAATGTGCAGTATGTAGAGTAACATTTCCTACAAAAAAACAGATGTAGATTGTAGGGGGAAGAGGGCTCACTAGGAACACAAAAGACTTATAGGTGGAGTATATAGGGGGAGGTGATGTCTATAGGTGATGTGTGTTTTGAAAACGTAGTAGGTGTGTATGATTGGCGAAGACAGTAGAAGATACAGAATGGGGTATAATATCAATTAGGGATTTGCTTGTTTAAACTGCACAACCACATTACATAGTGCTACAATCCCATTACACATGCTTACAATGTTAAGCACGCGAACATTAAGCACCGTACCCAGGATAACAAAATTATTAGTCAACTGCCGGGCAGTTTTAGCCTCTAAACCACTTCACCTGTTGGTCGAGAGGGGTTCTCTGTAGAAGGAGGTGTTGTCTGTAAGATGAGGTGCTATTTCTCAGTGATGTCATCAGAGACTATGTTATCTCTATATGTAAATGCGGTATGTAGAAGATGTGGCCTACATGGAGCTGTTTGTCATGTAGGTGCTTGATCATTACAGAGCAGGTGGTGTGAACTGTGAACAGATCTTTGGAATGTAAAAGGGGATGTAGACTGCAGGTTGATGTGTCACGTATGGAAGTATTTTGACCTGTAGCAGAAAGGTTGTTTATCAGGAAAAAAAGCTATGGCATGTAAGAAGATATAGGAGGTCATTATGACCCCGGCGGTCGGTGTAATGATGGAGGTATTACCGCCAACAGGCTGGCGGTACATACCTCCACTATTATGACATTGGCGGTTTGGCCGAAGCCAAACCACCAAGTTGACACACCGACAGCCACGGCGGTAACGACCGCCGGGCTGCAGACTACAGTCTCCAGCCCGGCGGCCGCCCATGGCATTTTGACCCCGCCCACAGCCATGGTTTCCGTGGCGGTACAGAAACCACGTAAACCATCAGTGCCGGTGAATTCCTTCCCTGGCAATGATAGGGGTCTTTCCCACCCCCCTCCCCAGAGTCCTCCCCCACCGTCCCCCTCCTGACCCCCCTCACATATACACACATACACGCACAAACATACACACCCATACACACACGCATACACACATTCACCCACGCATGCATACATTCATACACACTCACAGCAACACTCACAAACATACATCCAGGCACACAAGCAATATCACAACACAACATGCACGTAAACACACATCCACTCATGCACACATGCATTACACACTCATTCACGCATTCAAACACAGTCATACACCCCCCCACACTTGCACACAACACGCCCCACCCCCCTCTCCTGTCGGAGAACCTGACTTACCTACTTGCAGGGGGTCCTCCGGCAGGAGACGAGACATGGCGCTGCTGCCAGCAGCAGCGTCCGCCAGCCAAACACCGCCAGGCCATATCATGGAACATGATACGGTAGGCGGTGTTTTGCTGGCGTGGCGCTGCTTCTGCCAGCAGCGCCACCTTACCGCCGTCCGCCGCCATGACCGTAGCCAGAATTCCACCAGCCTTCTGGCAGAATTTCGGCTATGGTCATGATTCCATTGACAGTCGATAGCCACGGCGACGGTATGTTGGCGGCCGTCGCCGTGGCGGTTGGCGGCATTTGTCGCCAATCTTATAATGAGGACTATTCTGTCTTAAAGGAGGAGCAGCATGAAGGAGAAGCTATGATCTGTAGGAGGTTTGTTAATCACCAGGAGCTAAGGTCTTTAATAAGTAATGAGCCTTGGAAAAAGACATTGGAGTTGATTACGAGTTTGGCGGGCGTAAAAGTCTGCCTGCCAAACTCCTGGCAGTGTGGCCATCACCTATGTATATGTATGTACGTTTCCCATAATATTATATGTGACTGATATGTTCCCTGTCCACATCCCTCATTACTACTTTTAGAAAATTGATTCTCTTTTTTCCAATTTTCTTTGGAAAGGCAAATCTCCCCGTATAGCTTTGTCTTCTTAAAAAAAAGATTAGTCTAACAGAGGCCTTAAATTCCCAAACTTTAAAAAAATATCCTTATGCCAACAAGCTGCAAGATTGCTCTCCCCAGAACTCCCCTTACATCCTCTGTTGTGGCTAATATTGGGAAAATCTCTCATTTCTCCATTTGATTTCAAAGAAATTCTTCCCTTTACATCAAATATTTCCCAATTCCACATACCAGTTGTTTCCTGTTCCTACCAACACCTCTTTTAGCTTCAACTTACCCCTCCACTGCTAATTGTTTACAACCTATTTGGCATAACAAACTATTACAAATAAAATATGATATATATATTGGAAAACCTGGCACTCTATAAGACTATGCTGGTTGTCACACCTTTTTGCTGATAACCAATTTCTATCCTTTTCTGATCTCTAAACAGAATTCCCCCTCCCCTCAGCTTGCAAGCCACAATATGAGCTTTTACATGCCTCCATTGCTCAGTACATTTCCACCTTTCCTTTCATATTTTCCTCTCCTTCCATATCCACTACACTTTCTTCTTTATTACATAATAATCTACCGGCATCTGCTATTTACAAGTCATTACATGTTAATTCAAATAGAACCAAATCAAAGTCTGATTTGGTCTGGAAAAGGGATTTAATGGAATGCTGCCCTACTATCTTTTGGGACAAATTGTGGCTTAAGCCTCATGAAACAACACAAGCTGCAAATACTATGCAAACTCTCTACTTTGTTTATCACCATTCCTTATTACCCCCACAACACTCAACTCCTTTTCTCCAGCTATCATCCCATCATGATGGCCTTGTTCATGCCCAATTGCAGATTTAAAACATATGTTATTCCACCGCCCTCTATTTCCCTGTTTTGAAAACTAATCTGCCAACAAATTATCAAGATTTTCAAAGTTAATATTTCCTTTTCCCTTGCCAATATTTTTCCTCTGTAGTTTAGCTCCTCAAAGGCTCGATTCAACCCTAAGATATAAACTGATGGATTTATTGTTAGCTATTGCTCTTCATTTAATAACATCAAATTGGAACTGACCTTATAATGCTACTTTACTATCCTGGTGGAATGCCATATGTTTCCATCATAGATTAGATACTATGGGCCTCATTATGACCCTGGCAGTCCAATGACCACCAGGGTAGGGGTGGCAGTCGGACTGCCATATTACACCCGCAGTGGTAGTGCTGCGGTCAGACCGCCAGCACTGCCACTTTTCGTCTACATAATGGCGTGGCATTGCGGGGGTTCCTAATCTGCCAGGGCAGCGCTGCAAACAGCGCTGTCCTGGGGATTATAACCCGCCATGAAAAGGCTGGTGGAGACGGGGTGCAGGGTGCCCCAGGGGGGCCCTGCACTGTCCATGCACTTGGCATGAGCAGTGCAGGGGGCCCCCTGGCAAGCCCTGTCACAATGTTAACTGTCTGCTTTTCAAACAGTGAACACTGCAGCAGGTACTGCTGCACCCTTCGTACTACAGCATTGCCCCCGGCTCTATTATGAGCCAGAGACAATGCTGTAGGCCGTTTCCCGCTGGGCCAGTGGGCCGAAACTGTGATTCTGCCCACTGACCCAGCGGGAAACTCGTATTGGGCCCGGTGGGAAGGCTGCCACACTGCCGGTAACATACCTGTTGGGACTTCGTCAGACAGGCTTTTCCATCCACCGAGGTCATGATGAGCCCCTATGTTTCTCCTATATCCTGAGCAATAAATACAGATCTATCATGGCTTCCACTAACTGTCTATTTATCCCTAGCCACCACATCTGATAACAAAGCTGTCACTGTATCATCTGAAGTAAAAACCCACCCTGAATACACCCATCTGCTTTTATTTTATTTGCATTCTCTACATTGACTTATCAAAGGCTATAATCATACATATGTAAAGATTATATTTATCTTGTTTTCATAATGTTTACAATTTTTATTGTTATCATTTTTATCCTATTTTTAATACCATTATATATTTCCCCATCCCTTTCTCACCCCTCTTAACCCTTATTTAATTTAATTGTTCTACAACACAAGTGCGTTTTCATTTCTATATACATATAGATATATATTTCATGAATTCACTCACATTTATCATATCCAATGTTTATGACTCTGGTTATATCAACCTTTTGCAACTTGTGTTACATCTTAAATGCTGTTTATTGCTGTTTCTTAATAAACTGAAACTTTTAAAAAAAAGATATTAAAAACAAACAAAAAATAGGTGTCTAATGTTGGAGAAGTTGTTGTCTGAGGAGCAGTGCTTAATTTGCAAAGTAAGAGGTTCTGGTGCTCAAAGCCCTTCTCTTAAACACGAGGCTGCTGTAAATCTGCCAGCACGGAATACTGAGGCAGCGTAATCCTGAAGCCATCTCAGACCTCTTCAATCCATTTACGGCCACCCCTGCCCCTTCAACTCATCCTGCAACTTTCTACTTTCTCCCTTTATGATGCTTTTTAGTTTTTCCTTCTTCCGTCTTTCACATATGTGTCTTTTGCTCGCAGCAGATGCTTGAGGCATAAGAATAAGCCCCGGCCCTCACAAATAAGTGCTGGTGCTCAGCACCGGAAACAAGAAGCACAAATTAAGCACTGGTGAGGAGCAATTTCGTTATGTGAGAGGAGGTAGGATGTATGTTATGCATGTTTTGAGAAGTGGGATATGTTGGAGAAGCCTGGTTTTCAGGAACAGGAGTGATACATCCAGGAAGGTATGTGTGGGAGAAGGCATGTTATTAATAAAGAAGTGTTTTATCCAGGAGAACTCAGGTTCTACAGGAGGATGGGTGTTAGGCTGAGGGGAGTATTTTGCTTGTGGAGAAGGTGTGACCTGCAACAGGAAGTGAACTCGGGGGGAGGAAGTGTTCTGTGATAGGAGTTGTGATATTGAGTACAACCTTGGACAGAAGGAGGAATTGACTCTAGGATGGTTGCTCACTAAAAGGAGAATTTAATAAAAGCAGCACACTGCTCTAAGGGATGTAAGAGAAAAAAGATGTAGCTCTTAAGGTTGCAGTAGGAAAGCTCACATACTTGTCCTGTTAGGTCTGTAGTAGGTGAGTGGTACAGTCAAGGGATGTGGTCTAGCAGAAAGGGTAGCCTATAAACATTAATGTTTCCTGAGTTTATTGAATTATGAATTGTGATTTGGATGATGAAGAGGTGACATGCAGAAGGATCCGAAGATCTGTTTGCCTTAGTCTCTAGAAGTTTTCATGCGTGGGAAGATATATGTGTTGAAGTCTTTGTTGTTTCGGTGAGCCCCAATTTTGGCTGAGAAATCCACGGTATACCATAATATATTGTAATTATCACACTTGCTCAATAAATGTGATAGTCTGGCCACGGATGGCCATTAAAAAGAAATCAATTTTCCCCTGCCCGGAATCCTTTTGTGAATGCTTGACAGGCATATATCCCTTTGTGAATAGGGCCTAAGTGCTTTTGAGGCAGTTTTTGGCCTGAAGGGTAGTCAGCTCTACAAAACGTTTTGCTGACCAGTGGGTTATGGCCACCTTTCTGACTGTTTTGCTGTCAGCGTTTTTTGATCATATGATTTGCTGAATTATAATGCGTGGTCACTCTGATCAGTTCTCTGGCCAGCTTAATAGACTGTTGTTTCGTTCTACTATATCACTTTCAATAACAGCTGTGAAAAGTTTAGTAACACATCTGTAGGAGTAGTTTTACTTACTGTGGCATTGACATTACTTTTGAAGGAAGTGTAGTTGTGCCCTGAAACTCACTAGGTATTGTTATGCAGTTTTACAACACACACCAGACACATGCTGTCTACCTTGTTTTACTCCTGTGAGACAGTGTTTTCTATCATATGGCATTGGAAAGTGGGTGAACCCAGCAGGGCAGAGGGCATATCATATAATGTGTGTTTACCTTTGCATTGTAAAATATATGTTTTTTATTTGCTGAACTGTAAATAATCTTTCAATGTTTTTTGCAGTTTATTTCTGTGATTTTTTTTATGATGTCCTACACTCACTGACCATGACTACCAGTCTGGCACAGTAGGAGGCTTTTGGACATATGCTGTCTAGAATGGCTGAAGAAACTGACTTTTGCCAGATCCTTCACCCATTCCCTGATGGCAGACACTTCCCTTACTCATGGTCTTTGGCTGTGTCCATAGTCCATAGGCCATGAGACCAATCCTTCACAGAGAGCCTGCCCCTTCTAATTGATATTTTTGGCTTTTTACAATTATTTTTTCAAGGTTCATGAAGCCAGGCATCGTGTTTGTAAACCCTAAGAGTTTTGAGGGCAGTTAAAAAAAATGTTTTCTTTTTCATTCCCACTGTGGGTCTCTTTGTACCCCTCCACTTTCATAAGACAGGGTGCACTCACTTCCCCTTTTATGGCTCTTTAAATTTCTATTTCAGGACACGTTCTGCAAAGGCATCTGCACCATAAATTACCCTGCTTTGCCAATCATTCAGAGTCTTTGGCAGTGCTGTAACAAAACATGAGCTCCCCCCCTGCACAGCACTAGGAGCCCCCCCTCTGGACTCACTCAGGAGCTTTCAGGTCAGAGTACTATGCTGAGGGGGCCCGCTGAAGCTCCTCCCCTCCCCCCCTAAACCGCAGTGGCTGGTGGCCCTTTGTTACGCCACTGGATTTGGAATAGATGAAAGAGAAATACACTCTTGTCCAATTGGATTTGTTCATTTTTTTGGATGGTCAGCAAATATCAAAAATGGGGTTGTGGACCATCAGACGACTCAACATTCAAGAGGTGTAAAGTGTTAACCCCTGTAAGCTCACCTACCACATTTTGTAGCTTCAATTTATTGAATACTACTAAATGGATTTACACCAAATTATTAAGAGCCCCATTTCTGAATAAAATTAAACATTGATGCCAAGTTTGGAATACATTTATTTAGCAACTTTTGCAGTAGCAGTTACCAAAACTTACTATTGGAGCTAAATGAGAAAGCATATCTTTTCTTACTGCACCCCGGCTAACTATTTTTCTCTTCTATGGAACTGAACAGAAATTGGCTTACAGGACCTCACTACATGCACAAAGCAAGTGGCAAATTTTCAGCAAATCCATCAGAAATTGGCCTTTCAATGGAAAGTTGTCCAGAACTCTAGCTATACAGTAACGTTAAAGTTAGGTAGTATACTAAGGTGTTAGCTTACATTCAACAAAAAAAGCTAGAACTTCACTGAATGAACCAAAAGATAAAATGATGCTATAGTTATGCCTTGTAATAATATAAAAACTAATATTTTAAAACAAAAAACACCGACATTTTCCAGACATATTTTACTGAGCAAACAATAACTTGTAGCCCTGCCATGCATGGCTTATATTTCTCATGACATGCTCACTGCCATCCTTGAACCTCATCCTTGAATCTCCTACTTCACAAGATACTGTTTGATAATATGCAGTTAGAGGTTAGGTGCCAGGCTTGGACATAGGGCCTAGCCCAATGCCGTAAAGTGCCAACCCGGCACATGGCCTTTGGCATGCGTGGCAGCGGTCCCCCCAACCTCCCGTAGGTCCCACAGGTTGCTGCCCCAACCATTTGTGCAACCCCACAATGGACAACCATCCCTTCAATTCTTTTTTTTTTTTTCCTCCTGCAACACTACTGTGGGCACCATGGCAGTACCGTCTGCCTGAAATTTTTAACAGTGTTCTTTTGAGTACAGTGGGGAGTCCTTCCCACACAAAGGCCAGGGCTTACTCTGTTTCCTTATCTCTGATTTTAAAAATAAACTTAGGACACTGGGACAGAGTCCCTGAGTCCTGAAATAGCCCCGGCAACATCTCTGTTGATGTTGCAGCCAGCCAACCAAATTGATTGGTCCTGCTGGACTGAGACACCTGATGAGAAAAAAGACCCTCTCGACCACTACATTATTATATTTGTACACCCACACACACACCACATACACATATGCACACACACTATGGCATTTGCATAGCATTTCATGCAAGTCACCAGAGTTCCTGACAGCAGTGTAGGCTTTGAACTTGGCTCTGCTTTGCAGAAACACCACTTTCTGCATTTGCATTTTGACTGGAATGAAAGGCTTGGAGTGACAGCATCTCAGCCTTACATACCATGTACTATATGACAAACCTGACTTTGCCCATCCAAATCCCCATTGGGGATCGGCGTCTCATAAAATGAACTGGTTTGCTAAAGAAGGGAGGCTTAAAGGGAATAGAGAAAATGCCAATTACACTAAAACCCACGTCAATAATGAGATCCCTGGAGAATTTTCTGCGAAGATGAAACAAGTCATAATCAGCTCTTCCCATGCAAGCTGAAATCACAGTATCCCGTGAGGCGGACAGTTAGGAAATATCACTCTATCAATTGTTTGCAGGCTTCACTCGAAACACTTAAGACATAATAAAGCGCACACAATGGCATGGTGGTAAACTACTAGAGAGACAAGTAATGATGGTCCTTCAAAGCAAGAGAGAAGCAGGAAAGCTGCAGTGATGGAACAGAAGACTCAGGGGGAAGAGTCTAAAATTAGCTCTTCTAGACAGCCAAAAGGCAATTATAATGGCAGAAAAATATTTTGTGACTGCAGGACGAGAAGAAAGCTTTGTGTGGGCCTTTGTGAGCAAGCTCAAAATGTACCAGGCCATACTCATATCAAAGTTTGCCTTTTGCAACACATAAGTCTAAACTAATAAATTCACTATGCACTAAAAAGATTCTAGTAGATGTGTACATCTGTGACTTTAACACATCAAAAACTAAAACCTAGTCAATGATTCCCTCAATCACTCCTCTGTACACACCTTTATTTAACTACAGCTGTGAGTAAGCTGTCCCCCACCAATAATGTCAACAAAGTCTGTCACCAACCTTATATTCTAATTTCTGGAGAAAGACCCTAATATGAAACTGGTATTAAAACATTCAATAATAAACTATGACCACCAATGACGTTGGCATATCATCGCCAACCTAAAATACCTATTATTCTAAAACAAGTGTTTTCAACTTGTACAATAACCACTCTAATTTACCAGTGGCTCTTACCTTAAAAAGGTAAATATGTTTATGATTTTGGCTGTTGTAAAACACCAGCCTAATAAACCAAAGGCTCTAGAATACATGTGTAATCAGATAATTAGATCAGTGGCCCAACATGTTGCCCATAATTTGACTAATTCAGCAATTGATCTAACAAGGATTCTCCATAGGAGCTTAGAGGTACTGGGAGCTCTCCAGCTACTCGTAAGCACCTCCAGTATGCAACCCAACCTAATAAATTTAAAGTATTTCTCTGTTGAATTAATATATATGCCAAAATTGAAAAGTGTATATTCAAGGCAAAAATGTGTGTATTATCAGAAAATAAAAACTGATGTTTTGGGACACGTGTTATGAATATTAACTAGGTGCAGTGGTGTTGCAGCTATGGTTGTTATGCATTACTCATGAAGGGACTACCCAGGTTGATAAAGTTTTTTTACATTATTGCTAGGAACCATGTCTCATGCACAGTGGTTAATATTATTGATAATCTTGCATATGGTGACCAATAATGTAATCTTGTTTTACGTTTTCAGAAATAAAACTCTATTAACATTGGTAGCTCATGGTGATCTTCATTGAACATAAGTAGCTCTTGCTACAGAAGAGTCTGGAGACTTTGATCCAACACAATCATTTTGCAGCCATTCATTAACAAATCTAATAAATAAGTTGGTCTTTAGTAAACCTGACATACCAGTGGCTGTAACACACCCTCATTATCGGCTAATAAGTTAACAGCTCTAACATGCCCCAGAAAGTTTTACCAATGCCTTAAATACATACTGTAATCAGTCTAGCATATGAGTTTCTTCAACACATAAATGAGCCAGAACAACATACCATAAAATACCTGCCATACAATAAAAAATGCCTATGAGAGCCTTAGCAACATATCAATCATTTCAACACATTCTCCATCCTAGACCAGTGGTTTGATATGCTACTAACTCTAATACATCCTTATGACCAGACGGACATGCCAATGGGTCTGAAACAGTGGTTCCCAACCTGTGGTCAAAGGACCCACGGGGGTCCGTGAAGCTCTGCAGAAAATTTTATATTTTTACCAGATTAGGTCCCCAACTTTCAGTAATGACTCAGTGTGAGTCCCCAGATTCCAATAATGATTCAGTGGGGGTTCCCGGGTTCCAGTTATAATAAAGTGGTGGTCAACAGAAGTCAAAAGGTTGGGAACAACTTGTCTAGAATGTACAAATTTTCAGACAAATGTGGAATGAATTTAGCAATTGCCTGTGGGCATCATGATAAACTGTGGCTGTATTCGAATTCATGTGATAGCACTAATGTGCCACAAGCAGTAGTGTCATATTTTATTGTAGTTGAGAGGTAATGTGAATAAAACATCCCAATACAAAAATAATGTGGTAGCAGAGTATCAATGTACCTAAAGTATTTTTGACAGTCAAATTTAGTTACCAACTTCAGTGGACCCAACACATTTCACATGCATACTATTTTAATGGGATTGGACTGGTCTTGAAACCTGATCACGTACCAATGATATTAATAGAGAACATTGGCCATGGCAAAACAGAAACATTAAAGGTTGAGTCTCCATGTGCTTAACAGGGTGCCGTTGGGAAATTTCTTTTTTCCAAGCTTGGCCCTTCAGCTTTGAGGGATTGCCACGGAGTTTATTGCAGAGCTGCTCTCTCTGTTATAGTCGCCCTGCTGCTATATTTGTTCTGGAAATGAGATTACGCTGAGCTTTATGCTCCATTATTGTACATCTCCCCTACAAGGCAGAACTGTCAATGCCAATCCTCAGCTACAGAGATGAAGCACTGCTCTCACATCGCCTGTGAATATTCATCTATTTTACACATGTGTAGGTCCATGCACCTTATTGCTGGTAGAAGGATACCTGAGATCTCCGATTAAAATATTTGACAATTAAAGAAACATTTAAAACCTTAGTGCCCAAAGAAAAAGAAAAAGTGATTTAGATTCAATACAAATCCAACAGTTCTCGGCGAGAAGAAGGGAAAGTCTAAGTATCGATCATATGGACATTGGCATCAATTTTAGTTTTACAACACAGAGGTTTAAAGTGTCAACACTGTAGTAGGCAATATGGCTGTCACTCTACTGGCCCTCTCAGACGACTCTAAGTGGGCATTGTAGGAAAGCCATCAAGGATTAACATGACCACATTGTTGTGAATCACAGAGTTACAAGCCCACCTTGTCAAATGTCTTCTTGACCATATGCCTTTTAAACAGACTCTGAGACAGACTCTAGCCAGTACTGACAGAGCATACCGTGTGCAGCAGGCAGTTTTCACAAAAACACACACAGTTGAAGTAAGTCTAACAAGAAATTTGACAAAATGACATCCCACAACAATATTATTGTTAAACAAATAATACCAGAATAGTCAACATGGATAATATGACGTTAGCATATTCAGGAGGACGTGTGTGTTCGCAACCACTTACGCAAGAATCCTTGAGGGCAGAAGGAGGGATTTAGGATACATAAGATAAGTCATAATGGATGATTTGGTAAATGCAATTGATGTGAGGGAATCCATGACATAAATCAGGGAAGCCTAATAAGGATAGAGGAATCTCTATTGTGAGAGCAAAAGCAGAAAGTAACACAAAGGTCCTTATTGCCCGAGTTACAATAATCCATATTATGACGCAAACAATGATTTCCACCTGAATTAAGAATACAACAGCATGGAAAGTTCCACCTTTTCCCCAGATGAATTTTGCCAGAAAGTACCCAGTGAAACTTAGGTGTGGGAATATCGCTTTATGCCCATGATAGGACTAGATTTTCCTCCTCTGAAGGAATTGCCCTTCCTAGCCTTCTAAATGATGAGATTCTCCTCTCGTGTTAGTGTTAGAGTCATCCTCATATGACAAGGTTGTACCATCCATCCACTTTTGGGGACATTCTTTCCTCTGCTCATAAGGTCACATTCTGACTATGAAGTAAGGATTCTCTGTGCATTGCTTAACCCATGTATGCCTGAACACACAGAATCCCCAATTGTCTTTGGTGACCTGAACATTCTAGTCTTCTTTATCTAAGTGATGGTGAAATGCAATAAAATGTCTTGATAATGTCAACACAACTTATATAGTGCTCAAAGTTGTCCCCAAAATGTCTAGCAATGTATAGTGTATTACAAATAATGCAACAGAAATCTTAGTACACTACTGATTTAGTGACATTCTGGATTGTCATCCCCCATCTACAAAGAAAGTGACATATCTAGTTTCCCATCAAACTTGTCTTTAAAAAAAGAAACAAGCTAAATGAATTTCTTTCCCATCATTTACCTGCACAGGAAGTGACATCACTGAACTTCCCATCATCTATCTGCACACGAAGTAACATCAATGGATTTCACATCATCCAACTGTACAAAAGGTGACATCTGTGTTTCCCGCTAAAAACATTTTTTAAAGAAGAAACTGAGAAGGGGGATTTTGTCTCCCATTATTCATCTGCACAGGAAGCAACATCACTGCATATCCCATCATCCATCTGCACCGGAAGTAACATCACTGGATTTCTCATCACCCATTGGTACAGGAAGTGACATCACTTGTTTCCTGCCCATCACCCCATGTGCTCCTTCCCCCTCAAAGGACCTACCTAAAGGCATCTGCAGTGCCAAAGACAAACCTGTCTACACCTGTCCGTGCCTAGACTGCTCACAGCACCGTACACCTTTAGCCTCCCCCTACCCACTGCTACCCTACCATGCTCCTTTGTGATCTCCACCCGCCACTATTGCTGACCTGCTGCCATACCGCACTACACAACATGGAAGAAGCCTTCTCATATGCCTTCTGCAAGTTTTCATGCATCCTTCCACAACCAACACCCACTACTCTTGCTCCAATACCCAACAGCCCACTCACATACCAACCACCACCTGCACAACATGCCACATTTGCATGCATTCTCCTCACATCCGCTCACTCACCAAACACACCACAAAGATATGGGACCCACTGCAAGATCATTCTCCCGTCCAGCTCATCCTCATGGAAAACTAGTTAAACCAGGCTAGGAGATCATCAATGCCGGCACCTTCATTCTCCTCGGTGACCTTGACTTTTACCTGGAAGACCCACACTGTCTGGCCTTTCTAGAAAACATTGGAAACCTTGGCCTCACACAGCACATTACCAAACCCACTCACACTGTGGAACACCTGTTGGACCTGATTTTTTTCCTCAATCAGCAATGTCACAGTTGACACTTATATACAGTGTTTATACCCCAAAGTGGCCCCAGTCATAAAGACCGAATCCTTTTCAAACAATAATGTCCATTACAGTGCCACCTAACTTCAGATTTGGTGGCAGACGGCCATCAGTCCACCCCAGAATCACTTTGGTGGATGAAATGCTAAAGGCTAAAAGGCCTCTTAGTGACCATTTAAAGAGTTTGCCAGTTTGAAGAAAGGCTGAGTCTGTTCCTGGTATTGAACTTGTGAACCACATATTTCACACAGGCACATGAAATGCAGAAGGCTACATCACACAATTCATATCAGTAAAAATATAAACACTTGGTCTCAAACAAAAAGCAAGCATCCACTCTTGCTGTTGCACTGGCCACCACAATAAATGAGCAAAAGAGCACACCCGTAAAATACCTAATGAGGTGCAAATAAGCACTACCAGGGCAGACTATCTAATGTGTGCTTACAAACAGAATATGAACATTGATTTATGCTGACTCAAAAAGAACATCCCATTCTAAGCAAAAAAGCAAAACAGCACACGTATATGATAGGCCTTATTTTGCAATGTATATTAGTACTGTTTCATCAATTTAGCTAATCAGGGCACAGCGTTTTTTGCATGCCCTTTTTAGGGCGTAACTTCCTTTGGCGTAATTACACAAACTTTCGCGAAAGTTATGCGTTTGTAATTCAAAATGGAAACCTGCCATTTATAACTGTCTTAGTGCAAAATGGAAATAACATCAAATAACACGTAATAATGTGATGTGATATAATGGTGTAATGTTTAGATTTTACCCAGTGCGAAATTCCTAAAAGTACACAAATTACGCCAATGCAATTAAAATGTCACCCAATCGTCATGTTTTATTTAGGTGGCATGATGCAGCAACATCAGTGACTTCTAAATCTAAAACTAGTTAAAGGTAGAAAAGATGAAAGCCATCGTTTGCCTCTGTCCATCAATAGAGAGATGTTGTATTTCTTCGGACTAAGAAGAAAAAAACACTCCATGAGGTTTAAATGACCTACGGCGCATTTGAAATGCGCTTCTTGTAACCTTAGCGGGAGGCAGGAGGTAGGAAGCTGTGCAGGTATCGATCTGGTGCTGAGGTTAAACTGTACCCTTTGAGTTGAGGTTGACTATTGTGTTTCGAAGAATGACCTATGTCCTTGTAACATGGTGTTTTTTTATCTGTGTGTAAACATCCGCGCTGCCGGGAGGGGGGTCGGGGGGGGGGGGGTACAAACGAAGAGAAAGCCTTTTTTTCTCTTCTTTTGTTTAATAGGAGGCATCTGATTTCTAAGCGTCGGCATTTGTCCTCCTTGTAAGAGAATACTCAATGATAACTGCGCTTCAAATGGCCCCTTGTACATTGCAGCCTTCAATCAGTGTTTCCATCACTCAAGCAGGCCGGCTCCGCTCCCCGGCGCACACCCGATACAGTCTCCCTTCGGCCAATGGGAAAAGGGTACCGAGTCCTCGCAGAGCACCGCGGCTGGGCCAGCGTCAGGGAGTTCGAGTGTAGTCATATGACGTATTTCTGAAGTTAATCCATCGAACGTGGAGCCAAAGAGGTAGACGGCCAGGAGTAATGGAGAACACGAATTAAATGATGGATCGGACGGGATTCGGTATCCAAGAATAGAATTACAGACGTGTTGCCGCCAAAGACTACGTTATGAACTAGAGCGCATGCCTAATGACAGTCTCTTTGAGTAACCCTCTGGATAAACGTGTTTTTGTTTGTTTTCTTTGGAAATCCTAATCGGTATAGTTGATTTATTTCCAAATTTGTGTCACTGTATTCACTGCATGTTCTCTTTTAGATTGGTTTGGAAAATGTAAATAACTTATGTCTGAATGTTGTTTGGCTTTTTTGCACATGCAGCACATATGTTTTTCTATTGGAAATGCTATGGTGTCTGTGCCAAGCTACCAAGAGTGGCCAAGTATTCCTCAGAGAAACCAGCTTGTGCAGTTGCATCTTCAAGACTGCCGGCTGTCTCCGCCTCAGCGTAGACATCCCACACTCACCAAGAAGGGAATCGCAGTAATGGATTCTTCAATGCTTCAGAGAAAAAAGATGGAATTTTCCCTACAGAAGGGAGTATTAGAAAATGCATTTTTTGCAAGTATCTACAACTTTTGATCTATGCAACATGCCTTCCTTTAGAATGACTCAGACCATACGTGCTTCAGTTTATCAATTTGGAAGAATGATAGACTCAATCAGTTTCTGATATTCACACTTGTGCAATGCAACTTTCATACCGGTCCCTGTAAGTTTGGGGGAGTGGTGTATGTCCTGAAAGATTTAACCTTCCACCATACTTAATTTGAAGTTGCGGTTGCAAATGGGGCTCACCACCATTCATTTTTGGGGACTGGCGCTTATTTTTCCTTAATATACTTTGATTCAGACCAAGAGAGAGAAAAACACAAATGGAGTAAAAAGGGGGAAGAAAAAGATGGCAAAACAGTGACAAAACGAAAAATCATGAAAGAAAAAAGAAACTACAAGTGTGAAATGTGAGCAGAGAAAGCCTGGTGGTTGACGAAGGAGGCATGAGGTGAAATCAAAACCACAGAGCCTTGACATTACATAGCCCAACCTTCGACAATTACATCTGTGACATTTTGAGCAAAACTTTAGGCCCAGCACTTATTCTTTTACAAATTAACCATTGACCTTCTGTTACGACTTGTAGTAGACCGTGGAATCTTCAGGACCATCAATTAAATCCACTCACCCTATTAAATCCTCTTGATAGTTTCGATTTTTCTAATTGATCAATTTGAAACAGTTCAGCCTAGTCTCAAAACCAATATATAATGCGAAGGGAGATTGCCTGAAAATACAAAGAGAAGCAGCCCCAAATGCACAATAGCAAAACTATTATCGATTCACGAGCATTGACATGATAACAACAGAACAGTAATTTAGAGAACACAATTAGAAAAAAGGCTACAAAATGAACTATTGGGGTGATGTTGCTTAGTGTAGTCAGGTGCACTGAAAGTGTTTACGTACTGCGTAATTATACATCCTGTGTTTACCATACACACATTCAGAAATTGTTTATTTGTGTATTTATTTAGCTAGGCGTCTTGTAAAGTGTCTCCTGGCCACTACGGAGCGCTATTTCCTGTCATCGGCGTCCATTATTCTTTTAAATCACGTTAACGCTTAATGTTTGACTTAATGTTTGACTACAAGAGAATTTAGACTTTCTTCTACACAGATCTAGAAAATCAAAACAGTAACCTCTTTTTATGATACATCGAGGATGCAGAATGCTGTTTCTCTAGTGTGCCCCTGTTTCATGCTTTCTAGTCCCAATCTGGAACAGAGATTTGAAAAATGTCTAGGTCTCTGGTCATTAATAACTGTGTTTGTGGCTTGATCATAGCAGCCTGGACAGTGGTTCAGGAAAACCGGTTACTGCCCTTTCAGAGTCCTGGTCAAATATCCAAGTCCATTAAACATGTCTATTGCAGATGCAGCCCATTAGAGGCTGTAAATCAAACACCTCTTTGGGGCTATCTCTGTTCTGCAGATCAGCTCTTATTTATCTATTTTTAAGACGTGTGAATAATTCATAACTATTTATAATTAATCAATTCAAGGATCAATTCGTGAGGTTACTGCATTAAAGAGCCCGTCCATTAACCAGAGGTTGGTGGCCTGTAGCAAGAGGCAGGAATCAAGGTCTGGGTAATATGGGGGTGAACGGGAAAATTCTGAAATAGCTTTAGAGAGTTTTCAGTCCAGGTCAGTTCAATTATTCAGAACAGGTTCTTCATGAGTGTGGCACCTTGGTTTACGGTATTTCCTTTTTGTGTTTTGTCTGTGCTTATCCATGTTCATTTTTCGTTTGCCCTACGGCTATCTATCCATGTTTAGTTTTTTACTGAGTAGAACTAAAAGATGTATCAAGTACATTGCAGTATTAATTTCATCAATACTTATACAATAATACCTGGATGTCTTTTTGAAATGTTTTTAGTGTTATAAATATCCATAAAGATTACAATATAATTTTTGGCAACCTTACAGTTTTAGTACCCGGATGTGCACGCATCTGCAGCTTTCTAAGCTTCATTAATAAGTCCCATTGCTTGTTTAATTGCCCGTGCTCTGTGGCCTGGCAATCGTAGCTGATAGCATGACAGTCACATAAACTTCATACTTGCCTTATTTTTTCGTTTTTATAAATACATGCATGCGCGGAAACTGATTGCTTTTTTAAAAAAATTTTTTTCTTTATATTAACAATCAGCAAAAAAAACTGACCCTGCGACCCTTATTTTGAAGCCATATTGGTGTGCATTATGTGCATGTTCCAGTGCAGGAGTAGGAGATGGCTGGGGTATTTAGGTGAGATGATGGGGGCTAAGGTGGGGAGGTGTCATTCGACACGTGATTTCGTTACTGCCTTACATGACCATGGGCTCTGTACTCCTTACAGTCAAGGCAGGGAGGACAAGAACTGCCTGGCCTAGGCCGCCATGGCGCTCCACACAAGGGCACGTGCTCTGGCACAGCAGAGGTTAGAGCACGAGGGACAGTCCACACCAGGGCACGTGGTCTGGCGCAGCATATTGTACAGCACGGGGAATGCATCATGGTTTGGCGCAGTGTAAGGCAGGGAACAAAAAACGTGTTAATCAGGGCACATGGTATGGCACACTGCATGACGGAGCAGGAAGAATGCTCCCAGTCAGGTCACATGGTCCGGCACAGTGCACGACAGAACACGAGGATTGCTCTTCATCAGGGCACATGGCATGGCACAGCATAGGGCACAGCACAAGGAACGCTCCCTATCAGGACACATGGTCTGGCAGAGCATAGGGTAGACCACAAAGAATGCTCCCTGTGGGGGCACATGGTTCAGCACAGCATAGGGCACAGCTCGAGGAACGCTCCCTGTCAGGGCACATGCTATGACACATCACAGGGCACAGCACGTGGAACGCTTGCCGTCAGGGCACATCGTATGGCACAGTGCATGACAGAGCACAAGGAATGCTCCCCATTATGGCACATGTTATGGCACAGCATGATGGACGCTCCCCGTCAGGACACATGGTCTGGCACAGCATAGGGTAGACCAAGAAGAATGTTCCCTGTGAGGGCACATGGTATTGCTCAGCACAGGGCACAGCACAAGGAGTGCTCCCAATCATGGAATACGGTTTGACACAGCACAGGGCACAGCATGAGGAGCACTCCCCGTCGGGGCACATGGTATGGCACAGCACAGCGCGCAGCACGAGAAACGCTCGCCACCAGGTCACATGGTATGGCACAGTGCATGACAGAGCACGAAGAGCACTCCCAGCCAGGGCACATTGTGTGGCACAGCATAAGGTAGACAACGAAGAATGCTCCCTATCAGGACACATGATTTGGCACAGCATAGTGCACAGCACAAGGAACGATCCCGTCCGGGCAGATGGTCTGGCAAAGAATAGGGTAGACCATGAAGAACGCTCCCTGTCAGGGCACATGGTATTGCACAGCATGGGGCACAGCACAAGGAACGCTCCCCGTCAGGGCACCTGGTATGGCACAGCATAGGGCACAGCATGAGGAATGCTTCTTATCTGGGCACATGGTTTGGCACGGCATAGGACAGAGCACACAGAATGCGCATTAATAAGGCACATGTTTGGCAGAGCATAGGGCAAAGCACCCGGAGTGCTCCCCGCCAACACACAGGGTCTGGCACAGTGCAGGAGAGCACGAGCTATGCTCCCCATCATGGAACATGGCATGACACAGCATAGGCACAGTATGAGGAACGCTCACCATCAGGGCACATGGCATGGCACAGCACGAGGAACACTCGCCGTCAGGGCACATTGTATGACACAGTGCATGACAGAGCACAAAGAATGCTCCCAGTCAGGGCACATGGTATGGCACAGCATAGGGCACAGCATGAGGAACGCTTCCCATCAGGGCACTTGGTCTGGCAAAGCATAGGATAGAGTACAAAGAATGCTCCCCATGAGGACACATGGTATGGCACAGAATAGGGCACAGCACGAGGAACGCTCCCCACCAGGGCACATGGTATGGCACAGCATTCGGCACAGCAAAGGGAATGCTCCCCTTCAGGGCATATGGTTTGGCACGGCATGGGGCAGAAAACACAAACTGCTCCTTATTAAGGCACATGTTCATCAGAGCAAAGGGCAAAGCACAAGGATTGCTCTCTGTCAACACACAAGGTCTGTCACAGTGCATGAGATCGCACAACTAATGCTTCCCTTCATTGGACATGGTATCACACAGCATAGTGCACAGCACAAGAAACGCTCCCCATCTGGGCCCATGGTAAGGCACAGTGCATGACAGATCACAAAGAATGCTCCCTGTCAGGCCACATGGTATGGCAAAGCAAATGGACCAGCACAAGGCATGCTCCCCAGTAGAGCAAATGGTATGGCAGAGTGCACGAAGAATGCTTTGTGTAGGGGCACATAATAGGGCACAGCATAAGTCACAGCAAGAGGAATGTTCCCCACCAGGATACCTTGTATGGCACAAGCATATAGCATAGTACGAGGTACGTTCCCCATCAGGGCACATGGTTTTGGCCAGCATATGGTAAAGCACAAGGAATGCTCTGCCGATGCATACATGGTATGGCACAGTGTATTGCACAGCATAAGAAATGTACCACATTGGTAACACGGCATGGCACCGCATAGGACATAGCATGAGGAATGCTCCCCGTCGGGGCACATGATATGGCACAGGAATGCTCCCCGTCAGGGCACAGCATAGGGCACAGCACGAGGAATGCTCCCCATGAGGGCACTTAGTATGACCCAGTGTGTGACACAGCAGGGGAATGTTCCCCTTCAAGGCACATGGTATGGCCCAGTGCATGAAAAAGCACGAAGAATGCTCCCCATCAGGGCACAGCGTATGGCACAGAATAGGGCCCAGCATGACAAATGCTCCTCGTCAGGGCACATGGTATGGCACACCGTGTGGTGCAGCATGAGGAATGTTCCCATCGGGGTATGTGTACGGCACCGCATATGGCACAGCATGAGGAATGCTCCTCGTCAGGGCACATGGTATGGCACAGAGTGTAGTGCAGCACGAGGAATGTTACAGTCGGGCACAAGGTATGGCACAGTCATGACAGACACAAGGCATGCTCCTCCAGAGTACATGGGATAGCACAGTGTATGACAGACATGAGAAATGTTCCAGATCGGAGCACACAGTAGGGCACTGTGTATGACAGAACACAAGGAATGTTCCTTGTCAGGGTACATGGGATAGCACAGTGCATGACAGAACACAAGGAATGTTCCTCGTCAGGACACATGGGATGGCACAGTGCACAGCACAGCATGAGGAACGCTGCCTGTCAGGGCACATTATATAGCTGAGGGCAGACAGCATTTCAACAGAATCAGGAGGGGCACAGTCTATGCCATGGAGTGCAGTACGCTCCCCAGCCTCAGATGTGAGAGAATGCTGCTCTGGGAACCATACTTCCTGTTCGACATCATGCAATGCCAGCCGCCGGCTTCACGGCTCCCGAAATCCTCAGATTAGACACATTAAATATTTATTCTCCATTTCTCCTGTCTGGGATGCCTCCTGCCAGCACCTTCAGAGACTTGGATGGTCGTTCCCTAGACAAGAGTCAGACCCTCTGCTTTTAATTTCTGTCTAGACATAGAACTCTTTGTGCATCTCTTCTGGAAGAACAGGCCACTGGAAAGGCATACAGTAAGGAGCATTACTTGTTTCTTACATGGATGCTCAGCTTGATGCTGTGCAGTCTGTCTTTAGTGCCCTGCTTTTTAAGTATCAACATTCAGATTACAGGCCCATATCCCAAGTACTGGATAGTGTTTGTTCGGGTCAAGAATGACTGAAGTGTGATCATAATTAAGATGGCTGTAGCAGGCGGCAGGAATATCATGGGAATCTGAGCAATAAACCAAAGGGCTGGCAATCTATGAGGTTTGTTCTGTGATTTAGACACTTGGGAAGTGAATAAGAACCCCTCAAAAATAAGCCCTCGCACAAAAATTGTGCAACAACAATGACATCCATCAGCCTGTTTTGTTGGCACAGCAGGTAGGCACAGAGCAGATAAGAAGTATATCTGCATTTTGAACGGAACCCAACAAAATCAGGGTTTCCTGCTGCTCCAAAGCTAAATACTGCAAAAAGCAATTGCATATTTTAAAATAACATTTTCCTAACATTTTGCCAGATTTCAAGAAATTCTATGAAATGGTTTTTGTTGGTTTTTCACACTAAAAGGGTATGAGAGATACCAGTCCAAGAATCCTTGATGAGAAAATGTCTCTTGCTTGTGGTTTTACTGTTTCTGTAACACATGTTTTCTGCTAGAACCAGTCATCTGTATATAAAAATCGCATGAAATTACACCCAAGCAAAATTTCATGAGATTCATACAATTCAAAATTTTACATTTCTAGAGACTTTCTAGGCATAGAAACAAAATTGTGGGCAGACTGGAACTTAGAAACTAATTCTTGTCAGCAGCCTTCTAGGCTGTAATAGCCACACACACATCACGCATTTATCCTACACTGCAGCCCTGTCTCTATGAGACAATGTGAAAGTATAACGTTGAAGAAGTGAAACTGGGTTGTTAAGGCAGCTTTAAGATGAGAGGAAGAGATTTTGGATGGGTGTGAATTGGCTGCTGGTTTGATCCTTCTTGTGGCCTCTATTGAGTTGAGGCAGCTGAAGGATATAGAGAGTTGGAATTTTACGAAGCCATGACAAATGGTGTCAGGAGTGGGATTGCAATGAGTCATTGGTTGCCTATATCCAGGGTCACTGGAATTATGCTACAAGAGAAAGCCAAATTATGTGGCAGAGTTGACTAAGTTCTGTGGCAAGAATACACAAATTATGTGGCATAATGCAGAGCATTTCATATTAGTATTGCTTCATTATTTTGACATGTTTAAACTTGGTAACACTGTATGGGCATAGGTTGCACCTCATTAGTACCAGTTTAACACCTAAATATAGCAATAAGCAACAGAAAGGTGACTAGTCCAGCTTTGCAAAGGTCTTTCCACTTTGCTGCAACACCTGTTGCTGCACTTTTAGTAACTTTTGAACTGTTTAAGCTAGAAACAATTTTTGTTGTTTAAAATCTGCAGATTGAGCTGCAGATGATGGGTTATGTGGTGTATGCAGCAAATTATAACTATGTAAAAATCACGGTAGCCGCATAATCTCATAATTCTAGTGGCCCTGCATATATCTTCAGAGGCATACAGCACAACCACTAAAATAGGGTGAGTGGAATCTGTGCTTAATGTGTGTCAGTGGTTTCAGTTGGTCACCACCAGCACTCTTATTTGGGAACCAAGACATAATTTACATCATCAGACTTTGATACGGAGCAAAGGCAGAAAAAGGAGAAAGGTGTAGGAACTGAATGATGAGAAACAGTTCCAAATGGAGAAAGCAGGGTTGAAACAAAATGTGCAAGAGTGAGATTAACAGCCATGAAGCGTAGGGTGAAGAAAAATAATACCATGAGATTTAATCAAGACCAGGCCGCCCTGATACTTAGCAACCTTTGCATTAGACAATGCCAAAGGCAGAGTCCTAAGAAATTGTTCAGGCCACTGAAAATACATACTTTTTGTTACAAATTAAATATGGGAAAATACTGAGAAATTAATTCCGAATCCACAAAAATTTATAAGACACTAAGTGATCCAGCGTACATGGTTCTTATGGCAACCTTTTTTTTTACTGATTAAACACCAAATGAAACAGTCTTTGAAAATGAGGTATGGAGGGATGAATGATCTGAAGAGAGAAATAAAAAGTGTGAAGTGTGCTTCTAGTATATTTTGCTGGCGTATCAAGAGGCAGAGTGGGAGCTTGGTATCAGGTATGCTGCATGCCACCTGAAGATTCAGCATCATTCCTGAATTCACTCAGGCAACACCTGGGGCTACGACCCTGCTTAGTGAGGTCAGAGTTCTCACACTATGACCATGGTTGGTTCTTATAACTATGCCCGCTTCCCAGTCTCAAGCCCTTCACAAACACATAGTCACAGTACAAGACCAGCACTTCATTCACACACAATCTGCATGATCCACAGTCAGTAGCTCACAGCCATTTCAATCCTTGAGCGGCCTCAGACAATCCCTTTATTGTTGTGTAGAAGGGCGCCAGTCTCCTGTCAGCACAATAGAGCCATAATAATAAAATCCAAGCACTTTGTTATGTTAATGGAACATAACCTGCTACTCAGATGATGTTTAATATAACATTTTGCAGAGCATCAGAAAAGCAATTAGTTTTCTGAAAATTGCACCGAACTCTCCTTAATTCAATACTGACCAGCGTTAGTTGCTTTGGATGTGATGGGACTGGTAATTAATTTCCCATTCAATTGCAGTAATAAAGGTGGCCAAGAGAAGGGGGGGTAGGGTATTTACAAATAGAGCAATGCATTCGGGCAAGGAAAGCTATCAGTACTTAGCTTCTGTTTCGAGGGAGTGCATTGCAGCACAGTTTTTGTGACACAAAAACACAACAAGACCTTCAAGTACTGTGATGTGGTGAGGCAGGTAATTTGGGGGAGAGGGCAATGGAATTATGGACGATGGTACAGTGACGAGGTGGAGAGAAAGATGCAGATTCCGAGTGGAAACAGCCTCTAGGGCAGTAGATGATAAGAATAAAAAATGTATACTTGTTGACAATGACACAGTCCGATCGGAGGAGGGGTAGTGTGAAAGAAAGTGTCAGGCATCTACATTAAGAGGGATTCTAGTCCACAGAAACACCTAATTGATACAGTTCAGATTATGATGCACCCATTGTTCATTGAAAGGAGTCTAGCATAAGGAGGCAACTTTTAGTGGAAGAAGGGATGGTTGAGTGGTAGAAGACTCAGTCTAGTGACTACAGACATGGTTGTGAGTAAGGACACATTGCTGATTTGATGGAGGTTTGTCCTAAGAGATTTAGGCATACTTTTGTGTAAGAAGGTGCTGCCGATTGGCAAAAGATTTAACTTTGTAGATTTGGATATGGTTTATTGTAAGGAGCCATGGTTGAGTGGAAGGAGGCATGAACAGTAGTAGCAAGCATGGCAGAGAAGATAGATGTTTGATCTTAGTGAAAGGAAGTATCGCTCAGTGGAAAGACGAAGGATTCAGTAGGAGGAATAATTGAATGTAAAGAGGTATGACTTAGTTGGGGCAAGCATAGGGCTGACTTGGTTTCAAGTCACAGTGAGTTGGAAAGGGCCACAGTAAAGTAGATATGTACAATTTTAATAATAATGAGACATGGTAAATATGAAAATAAATGCATTTTATGAGGAGGTATTGCTGAGTGGAAAAATGTGTGGTCCAGTAGGGGGAAGCATGCTCAAGTGGAAAGAGACATGGTCTAGCAGGACACATTTTAAAGTGATGACACACTATCCAGTTTCTTAATACATTGTTGAGACCACCAAGGAACGGAGTAGCAGATATAGACACTGGCCTCCTGTGAGGCAGCATGATCAAGTGGAAGGAAGCATGAGCTAGATAATGTAGGAATTGTTGATTATAACTGCAAGGCCATTCGGGAAGAGGCAGGTCAGAGCCTTTAATATTTCAGTATAACTTGTCTTCTCTGTGTCTTTACTGGTAGCATTTCCGCAAGTATCTGCATTGTTAGAGCTTTAAAAGTCCCATGTATGTGTGTGCCCTCCATAAAACAACTAGTTAGGATCACTGAGTCCCTGGGCATATATATGGATGTATAATGTGATATGGTATTTGGAACTCTGAATCTGTTATTTTACATTTCTTGCAGCATTGGTGCCTGCACTGTGGAAGCTCGTTGATTCACCTCAATTGCTGGCAGCATGCAGTTTAGAAAAAAGGATACTGTACTGACAGAAGAAGTCTGCTTACTTTCATGATCTGTGTGTTGCAACAGACCTGATAAAAAGACGCCACATTACCCTTTTTTCTTACAGTCTATATATTGAGGTATTGATGATAACAGCAAGATTATTATGCCTTTGGGTTTGATAAGTCTGTATGGTAGCATAACAAGGAGGTATAGATTCGCTGGGGCATTGTTTTCTGCATAACTGCATTGGAAAAGAGTTACATTTTTTATTTGTCAACTTATGAATTTTGTCCCATGCGTTTGTGCATCCTGGACGATGACATAAACCCTGTCAGAAGAGACACACCAGCACCAACAACCAGATGTCAGTGAAGGTGCATTTACATGGCTGCGATGAGAGATGTAGATGACAGTGTTGTTGAAGCAGAACTTGAAGCAGTAGGGAAATTCACCTAGGGCGCTGGGATAGATGCTTCAGTTGTCCTGTCTTTCTGCAGAGGAAACATGACCTCCATAAGGGGCCCTTTCGACCATACCGCAGGCCTATGTCCATTAGCTAAATGAAGGAGGCTGCATGGTCACTTTGCGAGAAGAGACTTTATTTTGCAGGAAGAGGTGAGTTGATCTCAAAGAGGGCACTCTGAATCATAGTCAGCATCTTCACCATCCGTACAACCTGCACCAGGAGTCAGTGACGGCTGCTACACCAGATGACCTGGAGCATCCTGAAAGTCCCAACTGAGAGCATGTGCGGATGCTCAGCCACACAGATGTTTGAGGACCAGCATTCACTGACTTGGGCGATGTTGAGCTCGAGCCTTCAGCTGGTAGCATTGCCCGTGCACGTCAGGCATTTGTTAAGAGAAATATGATGCTCCTCTACAACAGCTTGTTTGGCAAGTGCGTGCTCTGAAACACCAAACGTTGGATAGTAGCAGACCTTCTGTTCCACAGTTGTAGGACATAGTCCCTGGTATCACTACCCCTGTGCAGATCTGCGACAGAAAGGTTGCCTGGAATCTGTGACCTCCTGTTCTAATGACCTCACCACTCTAGCTAGCGGCACATCCACACCATCCTTTGCAGTCTGGCGTGTTCTGGGAAGCGCATCCTTGGGCGGCGCGGCACCTGGCGGTGCTCCTGCGCGGGGAGCAGTGAGCTACATTCAAAGGACGTCGCACACTCGACGCCCTGTGATCATCTCGCTCCCTTTGAAACCCTCAGATGCAGCCGTAAGTGCGATAGAAGCTATTAGGCACCCCGGGTTCTGAAGCAAGGACGATGAAAGCTAAAATCACAGGCTCTCAGTGGAACCACTTCTGGCCCCGCCGCTCCGCATCCCTGGAAGCAAGGGACCATGCCAGGAGCACCGAGCATCTTAGCCCTTTCCACTTGCAGTGCCTTGTGACGATCAGACCAACACAGGCGGGAAGTTTATGGAGATTCTGCAGGACATGACAGAAAGCTCCCTGGGTACCCGCGAAACCTGCAGGGCAAAGGTTGAAGCTTGAAATTCGAACTTCTGAATTTAGTAAGCCTTCATATGCCTTGAAAACGCTGTTTTCTTTTTCTCGTGTCACTAACTCCATTATTGCACTCACTGTTATTCTGCCCATTGGGTGTAACCGTACAGCGGTGTGCAGTATCGTTAGGATTAGGCAAATGCATCGATTCTGCTCATTTCACCATGTAGATTAATGAATGGCGCCGAACACATCACACAGTAATGGATGCTGTTGTGCCGATGACAGTGAATTGTTCAACAAGCAACCAGCACGACAACACATCTTCAATGTATAAAACCCCACTTTCTCTCAACCGCTCCCAAAGGCAATAGAGAAGGCTGTCATCCTGCAGCACACATTCAACACTTTACCAAAATAAAGGGCAGGCTCGATTCAATCGACTGGTTGATTTGTACCCTGCCACATCTACTGACAAATGCAATGGACATGTTCTTCGATGCTACTCATACCACCGAACAATGCAACAGAGGGCAGAGCTTAGGACCCCGCAGTCAGGTGAGCCTCCGTCTTTGACAAAGACCTGTGAGTAGATTGTAGAAATTACATTTTAAGGGACTATCAACGAATTTTGAGAAAATATCTCATGAGTTTACATTCTATTGTTGGTATCCAGGCCTTGGCCTACTTCAAACCCAGATAATGTCAGAAGACAATGGTGATTAGTGCAAAGTGCTAGAAGGCTATACCAACTGCAAATAGGTGCCATACAGCCAAGGTTTGCCACATGTAGCAAGTGAAATCCTTTGAGATTATCTTCCCTTGCCATAAATATGTCCTGCCCCCTGCAGAGAGATGGGGTGCTCCTATTTCCAGATGATGCAGTGTCTTTCTACATTTTAAAACTAGGACATCCATCTCCTTCCACCGACTTGCAGACTATCGCCATGTACGTCTCAGCAGGTGCTATGTTGTTTAAATGCAGCCAAAGGCTAGAATGATTGCATCATACAAGTGATAACAAATCCTGCTAAGGGCAAGACAGACGATGGTGGTAACATTCGCGCAACTGGGAGTACTGCTGTAAGTGAAGAATGGCGTGATGGTTTCCTTTATCCAACACTGTGGTGCATTTTAACAAGGACCATCTGACATTATTGTCTCCTCCAAGTGACAGAATATTTCAGAGAATGCACTATGCAAGAGCAGAGTGTCTGGGAATCACCGCATCATTCAAGTAACTAGGTGAATTGCTGTAAATAAAGGTGGGGTGATGGGATCCTTAATGCGACACTTTGGTGAATTTTAACAAGGAACATCTGAAATGAATGTCTTTTCCGAGTAACAGGATACTTTAAAGTGTTCACGGTATAAGAGTCAAGTGTCTGGGAGTTATCCCAGGGCACAGGGAAGTTTTATCATTAAGGTAAGTGAATTGCTGTAGGTGAAGGCGTCAGCGATGGTATCCTTTATGCAACATTGTGGTGGGTTGTCAACAGAGAACATCCCTAATGATAATCTCCTCCATGTGACAGGATATTTCAAAGTATGCACTCTGCAAGAGTCGAGTGTCTGATCCCAGGGGAGTTTGAATCATTCAGGTAACTAGGTGAATTGCTGTAGGTGAAGGCTGGATTGGTGGTATTCTTTATGCAACACGTTGATGTATTTTACCAGGGACAGGAAAAAGTAACAGGATATTATGCTAAAGGCAAGAAACCAACTGGTTGTCTCTTGTTGCCTCCTTCCTGTCACTAGTTGTCCTGCCGAAGGTAAGGGCTGCAATCACCCTTTCCTGCAAATGACCGGGTGTCTTGCTAAAGGCAGGGACTGGGGAGGTTATTCAGTCCTGGGATGTGGTGTTATGTACCTGAGAAGGCGCGTGATGGAGAGATTGCACGCCCCAAAGTAGAGACACTGAATATAGTCAGATGGAGAACACATTTTCCTACGCTGCACACATTTGATGGTAGCAGGAGTGAATTTCTCCTACTGAGCTGCACAAGCCGCCAATATCCAACCTGTTCTAAAGTTTTTGGGCACTTTTCACTTCCTATACAAAATTGGATTTCAACTGACCTGTGAAAGGGGTAGTGTTTGGATCTTCTAGTGGCAATCTAACACATGCCCTTTATGTGGTCCCATAGCAGGCTGTCAAAGTCTTCCTGTAGCACTGGTCCTGATGAAACTGCAATGCGATGCCAGATTGCCCACACCCAAGGCAATCCTGCTGCCATTCATTGGACTACACTGTCCAGCTGTCTGTCTGCAGGAGCCTTAGGTACAGTGTGCATCGCATCATTCAGACTCGCTAGTCTCACTACATCCCAAGTCATTTCAACTCTGGCCGAAGACAACATGGACTATGGGGAAGGAGGTTTTCTCAACAAGTGAACCCACTGAAAAGGCAGTGAGGCTGGGTCAGGGTCAGCCCTTGACATCCACAGGGGCTTGAAATGTTCATCAGGGCAACGTTGTCAGGCAGCTCGTCTTCAGCCTGCGCCGACCAGTGAAACCAGAGCTTCAGGGAGCTCACAAGGTCCGCCGGGAAATAGGTCCAGAAATAAGACTATTTGTGGTTACGTTTTTGCTGTGGAAATCACTAATCATGGTTCTCATTTCTCGGAGGCCATCTCAGCAGCAGCGAGAGCTGTGAGATGGAATTAGGCAACATAGTGGGAAACTGTGAATTATGATCCTGTTGCCTTCAGGGGGTCTTGGTGAAATGATCATAAACCACAAAGTGAAATGCCAAGTACTTTGTGCAAATGTCAGTAAGGACATTTTAGGATCATAATGTAAATGACAACTGTTTTGTATTTTTTTCTTATTTTTTTTGTGTCAGCACTTGTTGAAATGTGTGCTTGGTACGCTTAGGAAAGTTTTGAGTTACACCTGGGTAATTAGCAATATTTTGGTAGTTTTGAGTTTCTCTTGTTAAGTGAAACACCTGAAATTATGAAATGTAATAGCCATTGGCTTTAAAGAATGAAAATACATTGCAAATAACATACCGTGAGTGGCTGTTATTTTCTGGTATTTTTGATACTTTGTCCCTGTTATTTTAACAAACTGATTCCTCACATCCAAAGTGGCCATGAAGACAGGTGTGGCTACCCCACTAGGGCGGAGAAGCGTCACCCCTCCAGCAGCAGCTGCTGCAAATCTTTTTTATTATAATCTTTTAGTAAAAGGGATGGGGCCACAGATTGTGACGAGCACTGAGGGGGAGTTCACAGCACTCCCCCTCAGTGCAGGGCAGGGTGGGAGCCTGTGCCTACAACCTGCCTGCATTAGATGAGCGGCACGGCGTGACGGTGGCGACGATGAAGGTAAGCTTATTATTTTTTAAATTAATACTACCCCGCCCCCTGTTAGCACAGCGAGCCGCTCCTGCACAAGGATGCGTTTTATGCTATAGGAGAGCAACAAATGGCAGTTTTGCATAATTATGCCAAAATGTAGTGTAATTATGCAAAAGTAGATTACGTGACTTTCAAACACTCCTAGGCCCATATTTATACTTTTTGACGCTAAACTGCGCTAACGCAGTTTAGCGTCAAAAAATTTAGCGCCGTCTAACGCCATTCCGAAGCGCCATGCGGGCGCCGTATTTATGGAATGGCGTTAGCCGGCGCAAGCAGACCGGCGCTGCCTGGTGTGCGTGGAAAAAAACCACGTAGACCAGGCAGCGCCAGCGTAGGGGGAAAATGGCGCTAGGGCGTCTTAAAATGGCGCAAGTCGGGTTGACGCTAAAAAATCGTCTTAACCCGATTTGCACCATTTTTTTGACGCCCAGACGCCATTTAAATGACTCCTGTCTTAGTAAAGACAGGAGTCATGCCCCCTTGCCCAATGGCCATGCCCAGGGGACTTATGTCCCCTGGGCATGGTCATTGGGCATAGTGGCATGTAGGGGGTCACAAATAAGGCCCCCCTATGCCACCCAAAAAAAATTGAAAAATATAAAAAATTATACTTACGTGAACTTACCTGAATGTCCCTGGGGTGGGTCCCTCCATCCTTGGGTGTCCTCCTGGGGTGGGCAGGGGTGGCAGGGGGGGTCCCTGGGGGCAGGGGAGGGCACCTGTGGGCTCATTTTGAGCCCACAGGCCCCTTAACGCCTACCCTGACCCAGGCGTTAAAAAGTGGCGCAAATGCGGGGTTTTTTGACCCGCCACCTCCCGGGCGTGATTTTTGCCCGGGAGTATAAATACGACGCATTTGCCTCGCCGTCATTTTTTTAGACGGGAACGCCTTCCTTGCATCTCATTAACGCAAGGAAGGCGTTCACGCTAAAAAATGACGCTCTTTGCCCATACTTTGGCGCTAGACGCGTCTAACGCCAAAGTATAAATATGGCGTTAGTTTTGCGCCGAATTTGCGTCGAAAAAAACGACGCTAATTCGGCGCAAACGGAGTATAAGTACTGGCCCTAGTATTTAGCAGGAATAAACAACGTACATGGTAAATTATTTGTTTGGGTCCTTAATGTCAACACAACTAGAACATGGCTCATCAGAAGGACTAGAAGTCACTAAAAGGTTTTTTCTTAAACCCGTAGATTTCTCATGGGAAGAAAAGATTTTGCAGAAAAAAAAATATTTGAAGGCAGTTCTACCCAGAAGTGTAGTTATACTAGTTGATAAGTTTTCATCTTCGCCCATAACAAGAGCTCAGTAATTATCTTTTGTAATAGTGGTTTAGTTTTGTATGAACGTATCAGGAAATGTTGTCTTTAGATTAATATTATGGAGAGGATAAGAAGTGAAAGGGATATGGAGAAAGAGGAGGGATGCAGACCGCTGGGGATGAAGGGACGGGACACAAAGGCGAGGGAAGGAAAGGGAATGGAAGTGAAGCAAAAGGAAGGGAAGGGAAATAAAAGGGAAGGGAAACAAAAGGAAGGGAAGGGATGGGATGGAGATGAGCTGAGATGAGATGAGATGAGATGCAAAACTCAGGAAAAAGGGGGCTCCGTCACAGTTATAAAGAGCACAACAAATAAATGCAACTTGATTCAGAAAATCATTACTTCTAACTCCAAATACTGAGCTGCGCCTTTCATGTTAAGAGATGGGAATTGATTCGTAATATTTACAGACTTCAGGTCTGTCTGAACACCACCAATTTAGTTTATTTGCCAGCATTTGAAAAAAAAACAAAAGAGCCTATTGTATTCATGCGGCATTAGGAAGAGTTCAAAGTGCTACACACTGCAGCATATTTTATTCGACAAACCTAAAAGAATAATGGGACAGGGTAGTACATTGGCTTTTGGGACCACATAAGTCCCACACATATATTATTGTTAAGTGGTGCTGTGCTGTCCAATGGATTTTTAACAATGAATCATTTAACAGAGAGACACAACAGGTGCCGAGGGTAACTTCTAACAATGTTGTTTTTGTTGTTGTAGCCTGATGGGCACAATGCCTGAATATGTGTCCAATATCTGAGTATGGTAGAGATGTAAGAGATCTGTGTTGTTGTCTTCTGTAGGGTGACCGTCAGTCCGTAAATTTCACGGACTGCCCGTAATTTCATCCTGCCATCCGTTGTCCGTGATGAAAGGCTTAATGGATGCCATTTGTCCATAATTTTAGACTTTCACCAAAAGGACAAGGGACGGCAGGGCGAAATTACGGGCAGATTAGTTTCCCCAGCTGGAGTGGAAGTCTCCTGTGCCTGAGGGAGGGTGGGGCCGACAGTTAAGAAAGAGACCTTCTTTCCAGGGTATCTCCTTCCCTAAAGAAATGCAAATGTGGGCAACTGGTAAATCTGCAAATGAAAAGGGGCTTGAAAACCTGCATCCACTTTAACCAAAGGAGTCACTTGAACCTTTCTGATGGCAAATACATTTTCTTTTAGCGAGGTACTGCAGTGGTGTTCCAAGGTGAGTTGTGAAGTGTGTGGTTTTAATGAAGTGTTATAAAAAAATGTTTGTATTAGGTATATTATTCAAATCTGTATTTGAGAAGCACTTTTTTTTATATAACCAAAATGTATTTGCACATTTTGTAGCAGCTCATATATGATGTAATTGTATTTATATAGCGTTTACTATCCCTGAGGAGGCATCAAATGCATGTTTAAAATAAGGACTTACACATTCACAGTTCTTTCAGGGGCCTCGGTACCTCATAGAACTAATAAACATTGGCAAAGCCAATAGGTGTAGTCTACGCAAGAGTTATTGGCTTTGCCAATGTGTTTTAGCCATGTTACACACCAGAGTTGCTGATGTTCATGGCTAAAAGTTAGTGGCGTTGTGGAGTAGAGTGGCATAGTAGCAGTAGCGTAGAGCCCAGTGGTGGAGGGTACAGTGCAGTTGTTTAGAGTGCACTGGCATAGAGTGTACTGGTTTAGAGTACAGTGGCATGAGTGGCGTGGGACAGAGTAGAGTGGCATATTGCAGCAAATTAGAGTGGCATACAATAGAGTGGCAGAGAGTGCAGTAGTGTAGAGTGGTGCAGTGGCATAGAGGGCAGAGTAGACTCGTGTGGCAGAGTGCAGTGGCGTAATGTAGAGTGGTGCAGTGCAGAGTAGAGTATAGTGCTGTAGAGTGCAGTCGCATAGAGTGGAGTGATGCAGAGTAGAGTGGCATACAGTGCAGTGGAATAGTGTGCAGTGGCGTAGAATGCAGTAGTACATAGTAGATTGGTGTACAGTACAGTGGCGGAGAGTGCAATGTTGCAGAGTAGAGTGTCAGTGCAGTGATGTAGAGTGGAGTAGAGTGGCACAGAGAGCAGTGGCGTAGAGTACAGTGGTGCAGAGTAGAGGGCAGTGGTGTATAGTGCACTTTTCTAGAGTGCATTGGGGCAGAGTGCAGTGGCAAAGAGTGGAATGGGGTAGAGTAGCATAGAGTACAGTGGAGCAGAGTGGCATACAATAAAGTGGCAGAGAGTGCAGTAATGCAGAGTGGTGCAGTGTCAGAGTGCATAGTAGACTCATGTGAGATAAATGTAGATAAATGTAGAGTCCCAGACATACACTCTAGTGCTGTGAGACTACAGACAAGTTGTGGGAACCTCACAGTTGAACAGGAGTCATCAACTTGCAGGCATGAGAAAGATGACGAGCAGTGATAGGCCCTACGGTGATGAATTTTGACTTTTATTCTTTGCTTTGAAGTTATGCTATAATATAATCACATGTATTTGCTGTGTACATTGCAATTGAGAAGTACTTTGATATATTTTCCTTTCATTGCTGTGACTACTTTTAAACGTGTGCTTCCAACCTACTAATCTTGTCTCTCAGGAACCTCGTGGTGAAGTAATAATAATAAATGTCTTCTTTAAACTAAGAAGTGCATTCCAGGGAAGTTTTGTCAGCTCGGTCATAAGATAAGGAAAGCAAAACACAGGGACTTTAAAATGTACAGAAACATAATCAAACATTTGCTGTTACTTTCTCTTCAAGAAAGATTGGGTAGATTTGGGTAGTGGGGGATGGCCTTGCCACAGTACTGAAGGGCATTAATTTACAACTGAACAAGGACGTAATGTGACACCTGAATGTAGCATACCAGGAGGCAATCACAAAAATAGTGCTATGTTAAAACAAGAGTAAATAAATGCACTGATATCATAGTGAGGCATGGCCTCTCTTGCGTGTGTCTGTAAAACTGATGTTGTTCTTGAATTTTTGTCCTGAATGTTGACCCTTTGTACTGAATTATTGTCCTGAATTTTGACCCTTTGTCCTGAATTTTTTACAGTTCTGTCCAGAATTTGCATCAATGTCAGGTGGTCACCCTAGTCTGCTATGAAGTTTTAACTTCCCTTCCCGTAGGCCACAGTCGTTCCATGAGTTTGAGCTCAACCTTGCTATAAAAGCAACAGAAAGAACAAAATAACTTTTCTGATCATGCCTACTCTCTTCTCTCCCAATATCATTGTACGTAGGTCAAGGTTCCCTAACAAGTATCTCGGAGTTACTCGTAGCTCTCCACCTACCTGTGAATAGCTCTCCTAAGTGCATCTCAACCTAGTAAACAAAAAGCTTTTGTTTAGTTGAATTAGGTATGTTCTCAAAATTAAAAAGGATGTATTTAAAAGTAAAATGTGTGTATTTTCAGAACTGAGAAGCTGGTATGTGGGTAAAAATATATTTAAGGCTGATAGTAAAATGGTAATTCACACTGCGTTGGTGAGTCTTATTACTGATGTTCTTCCTAGGCGCTGATGGCAATCGATGTTCGATTGCTAGGACACGTTGAGGCATTTAATATTAAAACAGATAAAACTGTGTGTTGTCATTATTGCTGGTGACCTTGTCTGATGCACTGAGGTGGTCACTGCTGGTAATCCTGCATGGAATGGCCACTAAAGAAAACTTGGCTGCAGCTGTCCTTTTTTTGATAGTAACTAGGGATGATTTTCATTGAGCATAAGTAGCTCTTGTTTTAAGAAAGGCTGGAGATCCATGAAGCAGGTGGTAGCTTAAAGACCAGCTTTCTCTAGGTAAATACATACCTTGCATTGCTTTTTGTCACAGGTGATGCAAAACCTCGAGAGTTTGCTCTCTTTCACTATCAGGCACTTTCTAAACTGAAAACATTATCTCGTGATGCACCGCCCATCAAGTTGGAAAAGTTGGTAGTTTGCAGTTTGTTTGCGGTGGTTTTTACACTTCAGTCTGAAACCAACTGCACCATCAACTGCAATGTGAATATTAGTTTCCATAGAGACACAATCATGCTGCAAGGTCATGTATTCGGTCTCAGATTAAGAATTGACATTAATTTTCAGCACATCAGTGTTAGTTATTCACCTATTAAAATGGAGGCTGCTTTGTTGTTGTCACCAGCGCTTTGTGGTCCATGCTCGAAGCGTGTACTTTGATGCCAAGTCACGTTTGTTAGACTTTACGGCCAGTTAGTAGTCACAGGGTCACATATAAACTGGCAGAGATGTTTGCATTTCAGGTATTTTATACAAGGTCAAGGTTTATGTTCCTATGTTACTGACGCCTCTTCAGGGACTGTGACTTGGTAACTGAAATATGATTAATCTGTAAAAGGGCGGATCGCCGAGCCAGTTTAAGGACTGTGCTCACATTTTAATAGTCATCCTTGAGAGGGCAGTTTTTAGGTCGAGCATAGCAGCGCGCAACCACTTTTTTTCCAAAATGTTAGTATGTATCTGGGCTTTTAACAACGCCCACGTCACGACTATCAATACCACTTGTTCGTGGGCTTGTCCTTCAAAAATCCTTTCATGACATTGGTAAATGGTTTACGTTTGTCCCTCCTTGGGGAGGCTTTAGTACCACCTTGGCCATCGCCCCTGTTACATGTCTGATTGTACTTTTGCCAAGAAGTTTGACTGCAAACAAACATCTTTTTCATTTTGTGTGTCTCTTGGCGCAGATGCTCATGGCGGCCATGGCGCTGTGAATCGGCTCACTTACGTGAAACTGTTTTACTTTTAAGTTTCAGTTTATGTGGCAAGAAAATTCCGGTTAGGAGTTTACAACGCTAATAGCTCTAACTTGAGCAAATGCGAGACCCATTGCATTGCAAATGCTTATTGTCGCTTGTTTCCAGGTACCACAGCGCATGTAAAACGTATGCTTTGCTCTCCTTGCTCCTTCTCTGCGTACATCTTCCTCTATGTCCAGGATAAAGCAGGCCAAGTGAGGCCATGCATACTCCAGTTGTGTGCCACTCTTCTTGTTGCTTCTCAAAAGTTCTGGCACATGCCTGAGTCATGCACCGCCCACGTGGCATCCCTGGGAGTATCTTACTCACTGGGCTACGTCCTCCCAGACAGGTGAGCCGATGTAGAAGTGGTGATGAGGCAAGTACTCTGTTCTTGGTTTAATGAGCATTCCCCGAAGTGCGACGAGATGGCGCCCTGACAAGAGCAGGCCAGGCATTGGTAGGGATGCACTGAAAAGGGAGCTCCCACGAGGGCCCTTCCCACTCTATCTATAGCCCAGTCTCCTTTTAAATGTCGTCCTTAGTCTGTCCATCACTGACACTTTGCACCTGGGGACTCCGGGAGTTTTGGGACAAGCGCTCTTCTTTGTCTCTAGTCAAAGCTGTCAGTTTCAAAAGCCGGTGCCCCGGGAGGATGTTCGAGAGACTAAAGAAAAGAATAGCAGCAATTATTTTACTTGTTTAAAAAAACTGCATTAAAGCAATGCAAAGGAGATCACAGCACTTCAGTTTCAGGAACAATATGTTTTTCTATCAACCCTAAATTCTTGCACGTTATTTTGGGGATCTGGAACACCACACTAGGTATTGCAGAGTAAATTTCAGTCCGGATGGTAGGTGTTTCGGACGCCATTTGATTGGGCATCTTAAAAATGCAAAAATGTTTCAGAAACTTCTCAGGAATTGCTTATATATGATTGTTTAAACATTTCTTCCAAATTTGCTGAAATTATTTTTCCTCCACGACAAACATTACATTGGGCTTATTGATGTTTCAAGCTGGTGAGGCAGTGGATAAAATGGGATAAAAAATGCTTAGATTGGATTTGCAGGATCTTGTGAGATACATGGGACAATATCAGGTGGACAGCCCACTTATGCTCAGGATTCCTACTCTGTGCGCCCAAAATATGTTGGGGATGCTATTGTAACACGATTTTGACCAAAATGAATAAAGCATATACCGAGATTATTGCAGTTGCAAAGACATTTCACTGTGTGTTTAGGTAGAAATTTTATAAAATCGAGGTGTATGGAAAGTGCATAAAAAAAATAAAAAAATCAAACTCGACACTTAGGGCCATATGTAGAAACACTTTTACCCATAGACACAGAATGGGAAAAAACCTTTGCTACATCTGGCCCTTAGTTTGCAAAGTTTGTGAAACTTGCAAAACTACACTGGCAGGCAAAACTGCCTACAAAGAAACTTGATAATAAGATCTGCAAAATCTTTCGGCTAGATACTTTTCTTACTGAAATTGCCTTTTTTATTCTTTGTTTCTACCAAAACCTACTTTTGTCGGTATTTTTTCTAGTTGATTCTTTAAAAAATTAACAAACTTTATGATCTTTCCAAAGCTGATAATGTTTTGACATATTCCAGGAAGTTCCCTGGGAAAAATTGTGATAACTGCAGACTCTTTAAATTAAGCCCGAAAACAGAGAATAGCAGTTAAGTGCCTCCGAACAAATCCCATTTATTTAGGGACAGAACCTTTTTGCACTAGGGAGCACTCACAGCTCTGGATAAAAAAAGGTAGTAGTGCAAATAAGGCGGTTTCTTCAGATCAAGACCCAGCAAATTAAACCAAATCACTGTTTTCAGAGATATTATTCATATAAATTCCTGAAATGTGTCCCTATTTATCTGCTAGGTGGGTACGAGCATTGTTGATACACCAGTTTGTTGTCTTCCCAAGAATTTGAGCATCTGCCATTTGAATTACACTGGCTTTTGAGAAAACTTGAAAATAACTAGCCGTCCAGTACGTTCAATAATTTTGTGAAAATTGGGCACAGCCAGTCACCTACCAGGCAAACTCAAGGTAGCTGTGTAGACTATTCTGTAAACAGCCAATACATTAGAATGATTCCTCCTGCCATGCAAAGTGCCAATGTTACTTAAGCTGTAATCGTGGTGCGCTATGCAGCAAACTTGGCTCGCCTCTAATGACACGTGTCCACACACTTGTGAAGCTTTGTTGGTGAATATTTGCACAATTGAGAGACAGATCCAATGTCTTGCTCGCTCCTATTGTGACAGCAATGTCACAAGAACAAATGCAGTTAAAGCAAGCAAAACAGAATGGACCGACAAGGTGGGTTAAATTTCCTTTTGTGATATTGGAACAAGAGTCTGTCCTGAATAGGAATCTGTTCAAGCCCAAATTTCTCTGCATAAACTCCCAAATTTGTTTGAAGCCCAAAACTGCAGTATTTCAAAATAAGTAAAAAAATAAGCCATTTTAAAGGGAGTTGTTCGAGCACAGAGATCAGTCTGCACATGTCCAGGTCCACAAAACGATAGATATAAGGCTGTGTGCAGCTGTGCGGGTGTCGAGTTATCTGTAAATACCTCTAGAGCCAAAAGTGTAGTAGCCTCCAGATGAGGATGGTTCTTATAAACAGCCAGACTTTAACTAATCTTGTGACTGGCTATCCTTAATCAAGGGCCGGCTTTAGTTTGCATCTGTTGGCATCAGTGCCAACAGGGATAGGAGTAGAGTTGGGGAGGGATAATGAGTGTTACCGGGGAATGACACAAAAACCCCACTCTGTCAGAAAGATTTATTTGGCTGCAGGAAAAGACATTTGTGAATTTCACTGTTGGGTAGGTTTTGGATGCCCTCCAAAAAGCCATGAAGAAAAGCCTCATTAGCTAATTCCACAGCCGCTCCAGCCGATGCACGTACCTGACACCTCAGATAAAGAAAGCAGGATAGATGATGGCAGGAAGATGAGGCTTCCACTAACAGCGTGCCACACAAAGCATCAGAAGTGACTCCATAAGGCTCCTCCCACCTTTCGACGTCATTAGTTCAAAGGTCTGACAATGGCTGGATGCCTGACCCCAGCCACCACTTGCAATTGAAAAGCAAAGTCATGGCAGGTTCTGCACTACACATGAGCAGCAATCTCTTCTAACCCCTCCACCGGCATAACCCCAGCTAGGTAAGGGGCAGAAGTAACATTTAAATATTTAGTGTTGCTGGTTCTATTACTTATTCTGTTTGCAGTGCCCTTCAAATTGTGAGGCAACACTTGCGTGATCGATACATGCAAGTCCATTAAATAACACCAGTTGTTCTCAATGAAGGAAATGAGAGAAGAAAGTAAGAACACAAAAATTAGTGTCCAAAAGTAGATTGGAAGAAAAAAGACTTTAAAAGTCTCACGTTAGATTCCGAGATGGATTAGAGGTGTGCACTTTTTTTTATTACTCTAGTGTTTTTTTCGTGAATTTTTAGATTATAGGGTTACCTATAGCTTGTTTAAATTTCTGCTAGTCCCCCACCTCAGGACGCATCTATTTTTCTCTCGAGAGTGTTAGTTGTCACTAGATCTTGAAGCTTTGTTAACACGAATGTATACTTCGCTTAGCTTTCTCTTGTGAGTACTCACAAACTGTATTGCACTGCTAACTCACGAGCATTTTGCACTTGTGTGCCTAACTTTTTGAGCTATTTCATTTGAATAAATAATTTTGAATCATATTCACAGCCAAAATCTTGCAAAAATCTAACTTGGATGGAGAGGTTGTACTTTTTAAGACAAATACAAGGGGTTCTAAAGAAGAAAAAAAATACAACTCGGTTAAAGGGCCTTTAATGTGTGTTCCAATAATATTTTTCCCTGTGTTCTAGGGCCAATGAAAGCATGAAGGAGAGAACTGACCAAGATTGGAACAGTAGCTGCGTGTTCCTGATGAGTTAGATGACAAAAGGAGGAATTGTGACTATAGCTCTCATGGAAACTGTCAGACATTAACATTTGTTAAACATCCATTACTGATTCATGTTTGTATGCATTCCAGGTTGAGTGAGAGTGTGAAAAAGAGATATAAAGCAGAAAGGAACACTGAATGTGTTTCTTTCTCTGAGTTGATTTGGATTAGGGCCATGGATGCTAGTTGAGTTGCAGCCAACATCTTGTCTGGCATTAATAGGTATTAATTACCCTCGTCCCCATAATATGAGTCCTTGTTTTCGTCTTTGTACCTTTACAACAGGTGGTCAATACATACCAGGTACTACCTCAGTAGAGCGCATCAAGTGGTGTTAGCACCTTGAGAAGGGAAAAAAAACGTTTAGAATGTGCTAATTTAGTCCCAATTACATTTCCTGGGTAAATACTTTAAACGGACAGCAGTAGAGTCGCTGGCTTTAAGATGCTTGCTTTAGATGTAAAATCAAGCGGATGACATCCTTCTTCAATCTTCTGTGTTTGATCACAGCATTAATGTGTTTCCTTTGTTGATTGCAGTAATGGAACTGCCTGTCCCGCAGAGAGAGCTGAAATGATGATGTTCTGAAAGCTGACAGCAGCAAATCTGATCTGCTTGCCCGCCCACAGTCTCCACCATCAGAATCCCTCAAATATTACTTAATAAGTTGTCGCATCTGAACAGATGAAGCTAGAGCTCGTCTTTAGACATAGGAATGTACAATACTGGGATGGTGCTGGTGTACAGGGCAATTCACCATTTGTAGAACACCTTTTATGAACTTGGGAAACAGTTGTAATGGTGTTATAACATAAAGTAACAGTTGATAAACCTATAACGAATGTCCCTATTATCAAACTGATATGATGTTACAACTCAGCGCTAACTTCGATCTTGCACAATTTTAATTACACTAGCATAATTTGCATAATTTTTGGAATGTTGCATTATGCTTGGTATGGGAAATTCTCAAAATTACACCGTTATGTCACATCACGTAATTACACCGATGCTTATGGAAAAATTATATCATGGAAGTGTGGGAACAGCGAGAACAACCTGAATGCGAACAGCTGCATTTTTGCTTTTTGTGCGTGAATTGCATCCCTGCAGCAAACATTTACAAGAAGTCATTGTGTGCTGAAATCTAGCACTAAATGACAGATTTGTATTTTGTGGAATTAACATTTTGCACATTCCTTGTTATGAAGTAATTGATGCTTCACAAGGCCAAGTGTTTCTTTTAAGCATTGTGCCCTCTGGCCAGCCCTTCTCATTGAAAATAGGTGATAATGATTGAAAAAAAACAGCAAGCAGCTATAGCAAACATGCATTAAGAGGTGAATTTATTCAATGTAAGTTATTAAATTCTTTGCAATTTTAATAATTTGCACTGTACAATAATTGTGGTATTATACAGAATTATATACCCCATCAACTATATTAGAAGTCTCATAAGATGATTTTTATGTTTTTTACTAAAACCCTTTTGTTACCTAATGTACAGGTGAGTGTGTATTATTGTTTGTGCATGTATCAGGAGCATAGCTGAGCTGACAGATCAGTTGGCTGGGAGTCGGATGCACAAAAAAGCCTAATTGGCAGGTCACAAGTATGATAATTCATGAGGCTTCTGAGTAGAAAGTATGTTATTATACACTGTGCTATGCTATGTTTTGCCTGTTTTGTTTTGGTATGTACTGCTATGTTATATGGTATAGATGAAGATATATACTAGATCATTTACCCGCAAATGTACATAATAGGGATATTGCAAGTCAAGAGGAGCACCTTTAATTATAGAGGCAAAAGGCAGATAGCCGAGTGCCTTTACAAGGCATGGCACTATGAGGTGATTTCCAATATACACTTGGGATTAAATGTTCTGACATACATCATGTCTGACAGATGACCTATGCATGGCCTCTTAAGGCCTGATAGTTCACCACATGGGGGCAGCTGAGTGGACGCAGATCCGAGGTTTCCCCAGTCACTGTTTGGCCATTCAGTCGCGACAGGTTCTTGTACGACCTCTCAAAGCCGAGAGACTACTACATCGGGTGGCATGGTCAGAAGCATCATGAACAACATTCTGTTGAAGCAGACTGTTGAAACCGAACCTTCTTGTTTGAAGAGTCTATTTCCTCGGGGCACATCGCATGTGAGTATTCACTTGTAATAAGTTATTCCAAGTGAGTAGTCACACCATTGTCTCATTACATGCACATTCTGGCAACAAAAAACATATGTAATAAGAAAAAGACATAGCCAAACTCAAATAGGGGGAAAAGACAACTCTCCAGTTTACACCCTACCATGTTCATAACATGCTAATGAGTTTCAAGCACAGACACATGACTTCTTTAGAGTTACTGTTGCTGATATCAGAATGGAAGGATGGAAATTGATGATTTACATTCTATTATAGCCAGAAAGTGTGGTGCTCAAGAAGCAAGTCATCAGGAATGTAAGTTTTGTTATTAAGTGTGGACTTGCAGCTGCCTTTCTTTGTCTGTATTATATCTCTCTGTGTGACTCTTCACTCATGATGCCATAGCCCGTTGGGGCCTCCATGTTCCTCCGCGCCGACCAGGGGAGAAGCCGCAGGGCAAGAGGAGATGGTTATGACAATGGCAGCGAGGAAGTGCTTGGCCAGGCATTTATATTTGCCATCTCAGATGTCTGCTGCATCGTGTCTCCTGGCGGACTTCCATCAGGCCCACAGCTGGAAACCACTGGGCTGTCTCCAACATGGCAGCGCCATCTGCCTGTCCGTCAAGCATGCCTGCACACTCAGCAGCTTCACTCTTTGCAGGGGAATACTGCGTAATCATTTATAGAGTCTTCAACTGGGTGGGCAGGAGGTTTTGGGGAGGGGTGGCTCCAGATGGTCCTATTGAGGACATAGGCGCCAATTCACTGAAATGCCAGGGGTAGCGGAAGTGACATCACGTGCCCTTATACCTCCACTTTAACTCACACACACATACATACTTCCACATTCATACATCCAAATTGACACTTACACACACACTCTCTGCGACCCTTGGCGACCACCAAATGACGCCCATGGTTGAGGACTGGTCTTGTGGATATGGGAAAGGGTATTGGAAAGGTTTTAATTAAGGCTCATGCCTGGAGTAGGGCAATGAGGATATGCCACTTGCAAGACGGGCCTCTTGATCACTCTGGCAATTGAGAGCTCTACCCTGACTCCCCCTTCGCCGTCTATGCCTTCCATGTAGTCTCAGGTCTGCCTCTTACCCACTGTGTCTGGGTTTTGTAAGATGGTGAAATGGCTCACCCCACTTGTGCTTCTACTCTCTAAATCACGTTGCAGAGTTTCCTTTTGCGGAGTGTACATTTTTCATCATTTTTCCTATTATTATGAACTGTGTTCGGTGACATCTCTTACCCCTTGCATCCTCGTCCCATGATATTTTGCAGCTCCCTGTCACCCGAGTGCTCCAACAACATCCTCTTGTTACAGGCTGTGAAGGAGCTCTCTTTTGCACCTGGTGCGCAAACAAATTGTGTCACTGAAAGTTTATCAGTAGCCCGCTCTCACCTGTAGTGAAATGGACTTCTGCAGGATTTAGAGAGCGCTTCCCATCGAGTTTCCAGAGACACAGGTCATCTAGACACAGGCTGTTAAGTGGTACTGACACATATCACCCAAGCAGAGACTGTCAGATGTGTCTTGAGCTGCTGACTTTGGAACTAGGGACCAGGTTTGAGTCCCGGCTCGCCATCATGTGCCTCTGGGCAAATCACTTAATCTTGCTTTGTATCAAACTTTGTATCAACATTTATTTTACATCCTTTGCATAAGCAGCCTGTGACTTCTGCAAGGACCTTGCTGTAAACTCTGTATTATCATGTCTTAGTATCGGATTTGCATAGGGACCCCCCTGCATACAAATGATGTACTATAACCTCTGTGAGAAGATCCCTCTCATTCAGTGTTTTTTTTGTAAAAAAACAAAAAAAAACAACAACAACAAAAAGTGGTGGGGTCCCTGTTTGGAGGATGCTGCAGCTTGTACCACCCATAGCACCTGCAAGTGCTGCCAACAACAGTTCCAACATAACTATTGGTCATCACAAAAGTACATGTGTGACAATTCAGTCTATTCCATGCAACCCAAGGCTATCAGAATGGCTTGTGTGTCGGGTATTAATTATTTTTAGAGTATATTGAAATGAATAAATCACAGCTGTTGTGCTCATCTCTAAATTAAACAGACAGCACCACCATGTGGCAAACTGTCATAAGTGCAGGTCTTGACAATTAAGTGGAGGTGCTGAGCACCGGAAACCACTAGCTCAAATGTAGCACTGCTTTCATCCCTGTATGAGCATACGTCACTATAGGCTCTGCAAAGAACTCCTTTTGCTCCAAGTGTCTGAATGACATCTGCAATTGTAAGCTATGCAGCTCATCACTTAGGCCTTTATAACATGTGCTACTTTCAGCTCTTCTAGGTCCATGCCTGACCATTGAACCTGTATTTACCACTGTTAAAATACAAACTCCTTAATTTGCGTGACATGTACATTCTATTGTAAATGTACAGTACATAAAGAGCAGCACTCTTCCAGCCTCCATTGTGCTGACCACTCTTCTTCCAAATGCCACCACTGAATCCTCCTATCCCACCGTTCTATGTGGCCAGTGTGTGCCAACATTCCACATCCTTTGTGGAAATATCATAACCACCTTCAGATGGACATAAGTGGAGGGCTTGACGCTTATAAGACTACACTGCATCAGTGGCCTTATTTTGGGACTGTCACACAGTGAATCTCGAAACTCCAGGTAGCCACAATCAGTGATCAGGCTTATTGCTTATCTCAGGAGGCAGAGGTGTTATAAATAAATGTCTTCCAGTGTATTGACAACAAAGGGCCTTATTTAAAAATTTGTGGTATTGTACGATTTTCCAGGTGCTAGAAACATCATGACATTACCACAACAACAGAACACAGCAGCTGTAATGTAGCGAACGATCATGCTGCCAGTGGTAATTCGATGCTGGATCTATCAAGACCACTAGAAGATGTGGATTATGCATTACTGTCAGTTTCTAATTCAGGCCCAAAATGAGTCTGTCACAGACACTCCGGTACTCATGACGAGTGTGGCGGTCTTAAGACCGCCACACTCGCAGTGGCGGTTGGCCTGACGCCAAAGTGGAGGTCCGACCTCCACATAACAACCGTGGCGAAAGCGCAACAGTCAGACCATTGGCACCACCACTTATAGGCCGGGCGACGGCCTAGTGGTGCCGGCGGTCTTAATCCACCAGAGCAGCGCTGACCTGGGGATTATGCCACCGGTGTCCACCAGCTTTTGCATGGCTGTTCCACTGCCATGCAAAGGCTGGTGGAGATGGGTTACCAGGTGCCCCATGGGGGCCCATGCACTTGGCATGGGCAGTTCAGGGACCCCATGGACAGCCCATCGCGCTTTTCACTGCCTGAGTTGCAGGCAATGAAAAGCGTGACTGGTGCTGTCGCACCTGATGCACCACAACATTGCCGCTGGCTCGATTATGAGCCAGAGTTAATGTTGTGGTGAGTTTCCCGCTGGGCCACCAGCCGGAAATGCTGTTTCTGCCCTCTGGCCCAGCAGGAAGCTCGTAATAGGGCCAGCGGGCAGAAAACTGGAGTGTCTGGCCAAAAGAGTTTGGCGGGAGGCCTACGACGCCCGCCAAACTCATAATGAGGCCCTGAATCTTTGTGATCATCCTACATAGGTTTTCTTCAGCCCGCAGAATTCCCAATTCCCACTTTCTGTCTGGTGAAGGGTAACTGTTTCTGGCGCTTTGAGACTCAAACTTTAAAATCAGCTACCTCATCCCCTCCATCTTGAAAACATTATATAAAAAATTGTGATAACTACTGATAGCAAGTATTCTTGTAAATCTCTTATTTTGAATATCCTACGCTCACTATTACGCAGGCGAAAACACTCCAGTGCCCAAAGATTACAAACTTATAGCTATGCTTTGTAAAGGCATTAATTTGTTTATTCATGTATTCCTCCATGCCTTGTGGTGCTGTGCGCTTTGCAGGGAGCTCCCTAACACCATCATTGCTTATTTGACTTGTCTCTCTGTGTGCTCTGCATGGCAGAGCTCTCCTCGTCACGCCTTGTGCCTCTATGAATTGTGGCTCTGTAAGCTCTGGAAGGAGCTTCTCCCGCCCCCATGCCCTTTGTCACCATGACTTATGATACACTAAATCATAATAATGCATTGCTTGTCCCAGCCTGCATTACTAGCCTGGAGACACGAGTGGACCCTGAGGAGCAAAGCCTACCTTCCCCTGCAAAACTGCATTATTAAAAGCAACACGTTTCATAAAACATTCATTAACCCAAACGCCAAAAAAATTTGAGCAAACACGCTTTAATCAAAGGTATTGAACATTAAGGGTACAGCCCATTAAGCAGTGATGAGGTATCCTGTGCCACAGCTTACCTATGGAAAGTGTCATTTAACCATGTTGTTGCTGGTCTGTTTTCGAAATAGAAACGTATTCTCACCCAGAGGCCATGTCAATAACAACGTGCACATGTACAAATATTGTTCCTTCACCTTCTATTGGCACAGGTGCATCCCTGCATACAGTGCTAAATTTGAGCCGTGGTTACAGGTGGGGACGTCAGCACATTATTTTTCTGCATCAAAAATTGACCGAGAGCAAAAGAGGTAAAAACACACAGGAAAGCCTGTGGGTATTCCCAAACATCTTCCCAGGGGCCACATACTTTGGTCTGTGATGTGCTTGGTGGCTGCATTGATCCCAGCAGGATTGTTTTAGGGAAGGGGGGACAGGGTGAGCAGTTTTGGTGGAAAGTGTGCTTCAAGGTGAGTACAGGTGAAGCAAAGCATATGCCTCTAGTGGCTGATTTGCACACAGTGAAAAGCAGAAAATCTGGAATTAATCCCGGCTTCCACACCATACCAAATTGTGTGATCCTAAGCAATTGTTTTATTTCACTTTCCCTTCTTTTTCTCCATTATCTCAAATAAAGGGACCTAAAATACACGACTTGAGGGTGTAGATGTACAATAATTTCTCCTGTGCTTTGTTTAATAAACTATAATGTTGTTCATGTATAATAGGAGCCCAGGCCAACCAAAGAGTGCACAGATCAAATGACTTGATTCTTATTGGCATTGTTGTCAGGGTACGGGGAGAATGAATGTTTCTAATCTCATGTTTGAAAACCATCACATTAAAAAAATACTTTGTGATGCAGTGGTATAATCTGATGTAAAATGAAATGGTTCTACATGTTAATGAAATATAGTTTTTGAACTTTGAAGACTATCATTTATTTTACACTTTTGCTGCAAGATGTCTTTGAAAATATTTTTTTTTCTAAATTTAAGCAATGTAGGGCAAGCTATTTATTTCCTTTGTTAAACTTCCATTAAGCTTTAAATAAATTATTGCCTGTTTAACATACTTTTAATGCTAGTGCTGGGTCCAATAAACAGGAGCCCAGTGCCCTTGACCAGGGGCTGCATGTAAAGGTCAGTAGGGCCGCATCCGGCCCCAGGCATACTTTGAGTATCAGTGGGAAAGACAAGAACAGTCTGTTTGCCAGCTGTCCCGGCAGATTTCAGGAAATTTAGCTCATGTCCCGGTTTTAAAGCTTTTAAAGATAGTACAGTGGAAGGTGCCTTTTTATGTTTTCCAAGGCAGGGATAGTTAGCAGCTGTTATAATAAAGCAGTTTAATTAAAAGCTATGACACCGACTTTAAAATTAGCATTTTATTTATGTTCTTAGTGCCTCTGCTTTAATTTCATGCTGATGAGTGCTCTCTTTCTGTGTTCCCGGTTGAAGTAAAATTACAGTCCTGCTTCTATTTTCATGAAATGTCCCTGGTTTTTTACCTAAAAATTCTGGTCACCCTAAGGAAGCTACAAGAGTGAGTTAAAGGGCAAGTGAGTGCCTGGTGGTGGATTAAGGAGCCAAAAGGTGGATTTAAGGCTCCAGCCTTGGCATTCGGCGTGCTGACATTTAAATAGACAGGGGCGGGCTTCTGAGCAGAGCTTCAGCAACTGGTATACTTTGTTTCACAAATCAAGCACTACCCGCCTCTGTCATCTTTACGCCTAATCATGAAATTATGCCAACACCCTCCTTTATGACTGGCGAAGATGCGCATATTTTCTGTCGATTAGTACACGTTTTAAGAAAGCTGTGTCTGACCGAGAATATAAAAAAACACTTTACCATGTAATAACCATGTTCTTGGTTCGACACAACGTCATAAAATGGGCACGATCTTATGAAAAATGTAATCATAAATGAAGTCGCATCCACAACTGCTTGATTTGACATACTCATGAAAGAAATTCTGTAACACCTGTGCAAACGAACGTAGGGAGACCAATATGTACCAGGCCGCCCGTTGTTCGCAGTACGGCCCCGGGTCTTTGCATCTCCAGCGTGTAATTGGGCGTAAACAGCACAGACTACCGTTAGATTAAACTAAGGATACTTTCACTGTGTTCGGCAGTCTGTTTGCTTTGAGCTGAAGCACCCGGCTGCGTCACGGACGCACACGTGCCTAGGCCCCAACATATCCTGTCAGTCATTACGGTCCTTATTACACCCGTCTTTCCTGTCACGCCGCCGTATTGCGCCGTTTTAAACTGTTAGTTTTTCATATTCCCTTACCGAGAGGGAGTCATTAACGTCGAGCAATCTTCAGCTTAATGACTTGACAACACAGTGTAAATATATTAAAATAGCCGGGCAATAAATTCGGAATGTAGCGCGTCAGCCGTGTTTGCGCTCTGTAATGTCTTCTGTGACAGGGGAAAGTGGCACTCAGCATTCTCATTTTAGATATGTTTATTGTCCTGGTGTTCCGTGCACAGCCCTGCACCCTCCCGCACAACCACTACATGCGAGTACAGATCTTCGATAATTCACAAATAGCAGCATTAGTACGGATACGAAAACTTACTTAAAAAACAATAAAAACAGGACGCGTGGCCAACTGGCTTTGTTTCCACCATTGTGTCTCTCCAGTGACGAGTGACGGTCCATGGACTATTCATATCGTGTTAATAGTTATGAGACCTGCAACCGACCCGAGCAGAATAGTCTGCCCAGTTCTCTTTCTCAACTGCCCAACCTAGCCAAACAGTGAGTTGGAAATTGTGGCCGAATAACTTGGTCAAACATTTCTGGGAATGCATCACAAAGATATTAGAACACAGCAGCACCCATGTTTCTCCAAAGCTTTGGAGCTCCCGGTTGCTAACCAACAACCCTGAAGTAACTCTCCAAAATGAAGTTCAGTCCAGTAAATTATTCAGGGGTTTTATGGACCTTGAAGAATAAAAGCACATCTCATCTTATGCATCTGTAGAGTGGCAGCCAGCCAACAAAATGGCAGGGCCTCATGCTATCACACAAACCCACTGTGTTCTGGACTAGGAGGCCTGCAACATCAGCATATCTATCCACCCTCAATTTTGCAAAGTTGTATGGAAACTGGACATGTTGTAAGCCCCACTCTCTCAGTCATGCTATGTGTGTGAAGAAAAGAAGGAAAGAAGAGTACCAGATATAGCCGAAACAGGGTCCAGAGGTGTAGGCTGGCAGGAGCCAGAGATAAAGAGTGAGAGTTAAGTGGATAATCAGTCCAGGATCTGAGGAGAGTAGGGGCAAGTTCCAGAGCTGAAATTCACTTCTAGGCCTCACTAAGCCTGCATCTTTGTGTGTTTATTTACATGTGTGCACATTTATTTGTATGTCTGTCTGCACACAAGTGTGTTATTGTATCTCCACAATAAACATGGTTGCTCCCTGGAAGCTATGCCTGGTGTCACGGACCACTAACTGTATTTGTGCTTCCTCATCATACGGTGTTCATCTCTGTCACAGTTGTATCCCTTCCAGGCATAGCAGTGGCCCTGGCATAATAACTGTAATAATTGACAATAGTGTTTCTTTGTCTTGTTATGCACATAAGCAACCAACCCTGACATTTTGTGGCATAAAAATGGCCATGACTGATGTATTGTCAGCATCTTGGATGTTATGATGTCCAGCCTTGGCACAGTGGTGCCTCTAGTGTAACGGTGAGCACTATTTAGGCATCCATGGCATGTGATTGTATGAATACTTGAAGAAATTGGCAAGCTGATGTTTGGGGTCTAGGTATTCACAAAAAAATGAAAACTGGCCTTTTTGAAGGCAAAGATATTGGGTTTTTTTTCAGAAAAGAAATGAGGAAAATTGAGTATATATCGTCCTAAAAATGAAGATATATTGGATACAAAAATACATCTATTTTCAGAAACTGATATGCTGATGAAGGCACACTGGTTGCATTTAAAGTTGATGGATGCATGGTATTGCAAGCTGAGTTGGGAACGCATATCACTGTAGCATGTCCTTTGTGCCAGATGGTGCTTCAGTTGTTACTTTATTAGTCACATGGAGGCATTTCATAGTCCTAACACTTCTCATACATTTCATAGTCATAACACTTTTCCATCGAACATTTCTATTGATAAACCTGCCTGAAATGTTTGATAGGTCGTTGGTGTACTCTTAAGGACAGCTTGGGACAATTGTCCTTGTGCACTGTCACTCTCAGTATAGGAAAAGCTGGAGACTCTTGAACAGACTTTGGACAGCTAGAAGTCTAAGCCAGCATTTCCAGGAGATTGAATCATGACCTACAGATCTTATTTCAGTGGTGAGTTAACTCATCTAGTCCTCCGCTGGCCCCTTGTGATGATAAAAAAGCAAGATAGATTGCTAACCCAATTTCACAGACATGCGTGTTCTTCTTGCAAAGGCAGGTTTGGTTGAAACTGCAGGTTTTGCATCAAATGTACCTTTTTGTACCTGCCAGGAATTCTCAAACTCCTATTTGACCACATCCTGGGAATACTCAGAGATTTAAACCCATTCTTTCATAGGAAAGGGAGTGGACCCTCCGCTCCACTCCCACCACGACCTCACTTGCTGGGTGTGTAAGGAAAGAGCCTTATCCAAACGAAACATATTTCCCTGTAGAGAAAAAATGTGCATTTGCGAAGGAGAACGCCATACAGAGGGGTTAGGATATCGCAAGAAATGTCACCTGACTTTCCTAGGAGTGCTCCTGGTGCAGCTTTCCAGTTATATTCTGCTGCCACAGTATCATGGTTACTTCTAGCACTAATAGACTTCCAAATAGTTTTGTACCAAAATATTGAGTCTTTACTATCGTGCTACCATAATAGCACAGTGATAATATGAAGGACAAGAACATCAATAAAGGAAGTGCATAGGTAAGTATAGGTTTACTATAGAGAACCCCACATATATGTACATTGATGACATCTAGATGTAGAGTTAAGAACAGTAAAACAATGCTTACAGTTATGTGCTTGCCTTCATGATGTCTTAGTCATCAAAATATTTGCTACAACATTATAGTAGCACAATATTAAAAGTGCAATATTGTGATGTGCAATCTTACAAATAACAGGAGTGAGTGCTATAAATAAATGTAACAAGCCAATGTCTACAAAATATTCCGCAATTGATGTCCCGTACTCCAATAACATTGAGTTCTCGTTTGTGTTATAGAAAATGATCAAATACAAAATAAAATCCCCAAATTACCTTATTGGGTAATTTAATAAAAATATTTTGGAGTTCAAAGTCCTTAGCCTTTTCATGATAAAAATCTACAATCTTAGTCTGCAATTCAGGACTAAATAAATTTAAGCCCTATACAGAGGAACTTTCGATCAGCAATTCCACATCTTTTTTTAATTAGAAGGTTTTATAATCCATACATTGCAGAGAGAATATTGGTGCCAAAGGTTCAAATTTATGGAGTACTTTATTGTACGAACAAGCTTCAATAATTTCAGTACAATAAATGACTAATGCTATGGGTGTGCACATTTTCTTCTAGCATTGGCGAATTTCACCAACCTTCCTAAGTTTCACCCTTTGTGAAGTTCGCAAATATTAACATCTTAACTTTGTCTTTGCCCAGGCAATTTGTTTTTGTGCCCATGGCAAGATAATTTTCACTCTAGTGTAAGTCAACCATGAAGGAAGTGTAAACTTTTTCCATGAGGTTTATCCTTGTGCAGAGTTTTTCTATGTACAATGGTATGTAGACTTTTCCCACCAAGCTTATCTTTTGCAATAATGATTCCCAAAAATATGATGTTGCAGTAAAAGTGCAATTTATAACCCTCACAAAGTTTAAAAGCTTTCCACAGAATTTTATGACTGCAAAAAAAGCTTTACGCATGCCTACATAATACTACACCTTCCCAGGAGGGGCATGATGAAAGGAGATGCATGGCTACCTTATTTGTTTAGGATGGAATGCACTTTAAAAAATAGCCATACTAAACATTAAACAAACAAAAAACAGCATATAGCATAACATTACAACATAAAGTAGCTAAGCAAAACATACCATACTAAGAGTGCTCAAGTGCTCTATTGCAGGAGCCTGAGTCCTTAGAATGACAAATGCTAAACTGGTTTCTGCACCACTGGAGATCCAAGAAACAGGTTCTGTGCATCTTTCAGGTGTTACGTTCTGTACAGGTAATGATAGCTTTGATTTCCGCCAACCGAAGTACAGAATCGTCGAGGGCTCATACCTGCCACCAAGTATTAGACAAAAAGCTAGTTTCTCACAGTATTCGCTTTGATTTCTCAAGCAATAATAGCACCGATTCCTTCAGGCACAGATATAAAAACACAAAAAACATCAAGTCGTTCTTCAAAGTGAAGCTGTCACTGTGGGAAGACAGGAAGATGCACACAACGTTTCTTTTTATTTTATTGGGGATGTGGGCTCTTCTTACACAGAATAAGAATTCAAGATAACCAGCAGCTCTGCCGAATACAAAACCATCTGAGGGAGAGGCTGATTTTTCTATGGAGAAGGCCAAAGATTGTCCCTGCAAGCATGTGACTCTAAATGGTCGGTAGATCTGAGACAGTTAGGCACATTATGGGCATTCGAGTGAGGGGGTACGTCTGGACACTTCCGCAGTGTCAAGCTGGCAAGACATTTTTTTATGCCCCAATAGGCTACCATTATCAGATTTTTAGTACATGGACCAAACTAACAAACCTTATTGTAACCTCTTATTTTTAACTATCTCTTCTAGCTGCTACACAAACTTCTCACATCTCTGACTGAAGCCTTTTCAGCATTAGGATCGTGATGCAGTCGGTTTTCTTTCCCTACAAGACATTGAGCTACCATTCATAGATCCCTATACTGGCTGCTGAATCGCTTATCAGTCTCTTATTTGTCCAATCACAGTCGGCCCTATTTATGTCTGCATTTCTACTAACATTCAGTCCAAGCTGGAAAGGTTGCTTTTGATTTAGGTTAATGCCTTTGTGACACTCTTCATGTCCAATTCGGTCTTTTGCTGTTCATCAGCATTTCTTAATTTTACCCATTGCCGTTCGCGACATGGGCACAACCACGAAAATGGCCATTCATGGCCTAAAAACGCCAAACCTTCCATCCCCAAACACTTACATCTTTCTGCTCTCTCCAGTTAGATATTTCCTCTTACAAGGGCCACATCTCTTCAACAGTCTTTTGCAAGAGATGTTCCAGTCACTACTGGCTGATCTCATCTGTCTGCCATGACAGTGAAGCCGGGGTTATTGCTGTTCTATGAGCTCACCACCCCGAACCAGTATATAAAGTCTACCCTCTGTCCTTTCTGAGAGAAATTAAAAAATAGGATACTGTATTTCTATTATCTTGGGGCTAAATTCGTTCTAGGACACATTTTTGGACTGCAGGACTGGTCTACCAAGTGTGATCATAAGTTAAATTGCGATAAACGCTAATTTACTTGTAAAGTGTGGAGTTGTACTTGATGACTTTGAGGTCAGCCACAGTACAGAAGGAGCTTGAGATTGCCAAACCTGATGACATCATCATGGCTGGATAAAAAGTCAATGGAGTGAGAAAGAAATGTCTGGGAGTGAACAAATTGGAATCATAATAGAAAACACAATATTGTATTAGAGTTGTACCTCTGAGGCACTGTGTCCAGTGCAGGAGGCCATATCTTAGCAGATAAGGACAGAGACTGGAAGCAACCAGAATCAGGCAATAACAATGGCGAATCAGGGACTCAAAAAGTTAAATCTGTATTTAATTTTGGAAATAAAGTTTAAATTATATATAGATATTGTGCACTAGTTTTTACCTAAACTCGTTGAGTATCGTGCACTGGGAGAATAGAAAGTCACATTGAACCACTTTGCATGGTTCAGGTAACAGAACACTCGAAAGATGACAATCAGCTTATATGAAGAAGAAAAAGAAACACAATATCTCTATAGAATGATATTTTACTGAAGAAAAACCTATTAGTAAATATTAGTTTTTTGCGATTTCCTAAATTTTAAGCTGCCTTTTCGGTCAATATTTACCCCCAAGATTAGAGCTAGCCATGAAAGTATAAAGAGATGATTAAGGAACATTTTGATACATGTTTTTTCCGCAGCCATTATAAAGACAGTGAATGCATTTAACACGCATGCAACATGGATGCAACACACACGCAACATGCTCCTGGTAGCAGTGGCATTGATAAAACCACAATTTACAAAAACAAACAGAAGCACAGAGGCAGAACAAGGTGACTCTGAGCTGTTGGGGGACTCTGATATATTGAGGGTCTCAGATGTAGGCAGGTTCAAGGAGGGCGTTGATGGATGCTACTGGTTGTCCTATAATATACTATGTAGGGTGATCAGATGCCTGGATTTGCAGTGTCAGTCCCGGTTATTCAGGAGCTGGCCCAGATTTCAGCTAATTTGGCTCATGTCCAGGTTGTCAGAGTGGGTCAACTGAAAACCGAGCGAGGCACGTTTTTATATGTTAAAAAGCAGGACTAGTTAGCAGCATTTTTTTCCTCAGTGCCCCTTGGCTGATGAAAAACTGTAGTCTTTCCTCTATTTTAGTGAAATGTCCCGGTTTTTATTTTTTTATATCTGGTCACTCTAACGTCCATACTATGGGCCTAATTATGAACCTGACAGTCTCATGACCACCAGGTTCGCAGATGGTGGTTGGACCGCCGGTAATGTAGTGGTGTGAGCGCCATATTATGGCCACGGCGTATGTGCTGCGGTCAGACCGCCGGCACTGCCAGGATTAGATGTCTCAGCAGCCTGGCGGTCCCGGTGGTCCTAATCCACCAGGGCAGCGCTGCAAGCAGCACTTATGTGGGGATTGCAACTTTGTTCTCCACCAGCGATTTCATGGCTGTTTCACTGCCATGAAAAGGCTGGCAGGTAATGTGTGCTGGGGGACCCAGGGAGGCCCCTGCACTGCCCTTGCACTTAGCATGGGCAGTGCAGGGGCCCTCCTGACCAGCACCATTGCAATGTTCACTGTCTGCTTTGCAGTGAACATAGCAAGGGTGGTGGTGCACCCTGCATCCTACAGTATTGCCGCCAGCTTGATTACGAGCTGGAGACAATGCTCTAGAGTGGTTTCTGCTAGGCCAGCGGGCAGAAACTCTGGTTTCTGCCCACCGACCTAGCAGGAAATTTGTAATGGGCCTGGTGGGGAGGCAGCCAAAATGGCGGCAACCTCTCCGTCAGAAGTTAGGGAACTCATAATCAGGCTCTATGTGCCTCTGCTATGTGTTTGTGCTGCACTTATCACCTTTTCCTAACCGGCTGTCTGATCTGATGGGAAAAACAAAATACACCTTAAAAGAATACACAACAAGTGAACGACAAAATTAACAAGTAAAATACATTGCCTAACAGAAACATACACTAAACAACTTAAGAAAAATTAGTCATAAGGGAGTAGAAATAATCTCAATAGAATGAAACAGACAGCTAGTTACACCCACAGTCCCCCGGGTAAACAGCTTTCTACATTTCAGCATTGTCCTCTTTCATACTCCTCTTCCCACCTTTCCTTGTACTTGTGTGAGCAGCAGTTGGTGTTTCTTCATAAACACAAACAACTTCTGCCAGTCAGTTGAGCCACATTTTCAGTGATTTCTGGCAGATTATCAGAGTTGGTGTAATCCCCAAACACAATCTAATTATTGATACACAATTTAACTCAAAGACAACCGCATGTGCCACAGCCATGTATCTGGAGTGATTGCATCCTCTGGGCGCCATGTCTGGAAGGAGTCTGTCCACGCTGAAGCTGAGCCAGGGGGAAACAGTTCAATATTGACTTTCGTCAGCTGACTGGCAACTTTGATGTTTGATTCTGAAGCAATGGTAGTTATAAGGAGCAGCAGAGGGAAAAACTTTCTTCAATTTTTATATTTGTTTCCAGAATGTCTACACACATTCCTCGACCCTTACCACCCTATCATTAAAAATCCTACTTCCATGGGCTCCCAGTCAACACTGCTACTATTTTATGGAAATCGTGTTCAATGTCGATAAGATGCTCTGTTTATACTGTAGTTTCTTCGCATTTTCGACTCCTACTTTAGTTTGTCAATACTTTGGGAAAAGCTTAAAACATTTTGAGAGATTAGGGTGGCCCAAATTTCACAGGGGTATTTTAAATTCGGGAATTCTCAAGTAGAATGCACAGTTGTAGGCTCCAGTCTGAAGGCCACAACAGTGCATTTATGAACAGGCTTTTGCCTACAGAAAGTGAATTTTGCAAGGTTTCACATTGGGCAGGTGCTGCCTTGCAGTGGTAGAACCACAATCTCTATGGCACACAGACTGCTGCAGTGGCTTGGGGTTGCTTTCCTCTTCTTTTTCAACTATCTCAATCACTCCAGATGACACTGGTTAAAAATGCAACAGAATGTGTCTTCTAACTCTATGATAAATCGTTCAATGTACCAAAAACAAGTCTCCTGGAATCTCTTCAGAACAGAATCTAAATAATCTTACATAATAATTCCATTGTTCTATTGTATGTGCTGCTATAAATTCCAAAGTGCTTTGAGTATCACCATGGTGTCTCACTAGGCTTAGTAGATTTCACAATCTCTCTGTGTCCTCCTGCAGTTGTCAAGTGACCTTCACTGACCACATGGCTCAGAACATATGTCCTGTTGTGGTAAGAGGATTTCCTTAAAATGCCTACTATTGTAGGTAGGATTTGTCTCAAATTCTCTGGTACATTGTAGGGCTGTGTGTTCATTTGTGTGGATGCTCGAAGAGCTAGAAAATAAACGCATATCTTTCTCCCTTAAGCCCATCCATGGCAGACCAGTGGGATATAGGATAATATGTGATTGTAGTTAATCGTACATTTTTCTTTCACATTTACTGTTTGAAAGGCTTGATAAACAAACCTTTCTCAATTTAGCTCCAATGAATAATACACTAAGTATCCAGTCAGACCTAAAATAGTAAACAGTATTTTGCACCGTGTTGGATTGCCTGACTGTTAGTGAGTTCCTGTCACTTTATAGTTTAATGAGCAATGTGCCCAAATTTAGCCCAGATTAAATCAAACCCAGGTGCTTAAACTGGATCAGATGTAATTCTGACATCATTACTATAATAAATATAAATTAAATTCGGAGCTGGGTGCAATATTGAACTTGGATCTGAGATCCAAAAACTGGCAAAACAGGCACGACTCACAGTGACTACCAAATCAAGCAGTCTCAGATAAACTAGGTCGCCTCATTCTGACAGATGTTTTACACTTCATCAAGTTTTTATTATCGATTTGCAATAAAATTGCATCCAGAATATTAAGTACTATGATCTCATCAAGGTAATTAAATATGGGTAAGTACAAATATACAATTTTTAACTTCACATTTACATAACCTGACAACATATATAGGTTTAGTATTTTTAATTCACTTTCGAGGACCTTGGCAATGTTGATACACTTTTACAATTCTTAATGGCACATTTACATACCTTTATGGAAAGTATATGTATTTAAGGTAAGACAATGTGGCGTTAAGGATTGTAAATGTATAATCTTGACAATATATTGATACTCGATGTTCTAAATACAATATTACTGTAAATCGATAGTAAAAATTCAATATTGTTGACATACAACCATCTGAACACCTTTTTGGACCACACTTTGGCTGACATCAAGGAGTCTTTCAGGCAGTCATTCTCCTTGAGAACATTGAAACTCAACAATGCCTGCAGCTCGTTAAAAGCATCCTTGTGTACTAGACAGGATTATTAGGAGTCATTTTCTTCTCCGGCTCGAGAAACAGTCTGTTCTCGGGATTAAATTAAATTCACGGCTGCTGACCAATATTTGCCAGGCGCTTCAAGAATAGATGGAATTATTTATTTTTGTGTAGTATGGTGGTATTAAATTGACTCATACGCGTTTCCATTTTCAGGTGGGCAGGCTCCACTCGGAGACTCTGCGAATTTCCGTAATAAGACCAATTTGCAAAAGTGTTTGCTCTTAGGGAGCAAACATAGCCGCACTCATTACAGTCAGCCGGCCATTGGGATTTCATGACCTCAAAAGCCGGAGAGAGGCAGGTTTTCTGTGTCTCTATTTATCTTACACCTGTTACTGGATAGGAGGCTTGCACATTCACTACATACATCTGATTAGAAGGTGATGGTTGATGGTAGATAGATGGAATTTCCATATAGATAAGCGACTCTGAAAAGCTGGGATGACCGTAACAAACTCAAACCCAAGTAGTTGTGCCCTGACAATCTTTCAGAAACACTAGACTACTTGGAAATAAATCTCTGTTATTTCCTAAATTCACGTCTCACATGTGCAGTTTCAGTGTTTTGAAATAGGAAGGTGCCCTGTTCAATTTGCACCCAGCCCCACAATGCAAGTTGTTTTGCAGAAAAAATCACCTTCACAGAAATAGTGTCTGGTGGAAATTATTAAATGGGCTGCATAATAAACCTTGTAAGGGGGGTTGTACTCGGCTAAAGACATAGGGGTTGATTATGACTTTGGCGGATGGAAAGGCCGTCCGCCGAAGTCATTACAGTTAGGTTGCGCCAGTGCGGCCAGCTTCCTGCGGGCCCCATTAAGAGTTTCCCACTGAGTCAGCAGGAAATAGCCTACAACATTGACGCTGGCTCATAATAGAGCCGACAGCAATGCTGTAGTGCATAGGGTGCACCAGCACCCGTCGCGATGTTCACTGTCTGCAAAGCAGAAAATGAACATCGCAACGGGGCTAGCCAGGGGGACCCCTGCACTGCTTATGCCAAGTACATGGGTGGTGCAGGGGCTCCCCGGGGCCCACTGCACCCCGTCTCTGCCAGCCATTACATGGCAGTGCTACCACCATGTAATCGCTGGCAGAGAAGTGACTCAAAGTCTCCAGGGCAGCACTGCTTGCAGTGCTGCTCTGGTGGATTAGGACTGCCAACACCGCCAGACCAACGAAAACTAGTAATATGGTGGTGCAGGCAGTCCAACCGTGGCGCTACCTCCACAGTCATAATGTGACGGTCGGACCGCCATATTTGCGCCGGTCCACCGCCACCTTGGCCCTGGCGGTCATAAGATCCCCATATTCTCCGTTGTATAGCACATTAGTTTTGTTTTGTATGGTCACTGCAGATTTTTCACCCTTTTTGGGCCCTGTTTTTGCTGGTGTTACACTCTGCACGTATGACAATTCTAATCAGTGCCACAATGCATGTTCTCTGGTCCTGAACAGGAGTTGTTAAATTGGTTTCACTCAATTGCTCTATTTAACTCTCCTGCAATACTGTTGTAGATGGTGAAGAAAAATAACCTAAGGTGTGGAAGCCAAATATCATGTGAGCGGAAATGTGTAGTTACACCACCTACATACGTCAGAACTATGTACAGTGTCCTGGCTTGACTGAAGTTTAAATGTACTGAAGAGACACATGGTAAGGAAAAGTGCCTTATCCATGTAGGAAAAGCCTAAATTTACATATTTATAAGTCACCCCTAGAATGTACCTTGTAAGCCCAAAGGGCAGGATGCTAATATATAACATCAGGGCTCACTACATATTGCAGTTAGTGTTCTTCCAAGGTGAACAAAATAAAAGCCAATTCATGGTGTAGGTCTTGCAAAAAAGTTTCCTGAACAGGTCTAGATGGGATTAATCTTTTATTTCCTAAAAATGACAGCGACTAAGAGGAAACATACAGTAGAGACTGCATAATCACCACGTGGTGAATCCATTAGAGAAGCAATATAAAGTTGTAGATAAAGAGGGAGTAAATTGGGATAACAAAATACAAAAATTGAGGGGAAAATAGAACAGGTGGATTAGGAAGTATTGGAGGCACACAGAGAGAGGTAATTATATTGAGAAAGATAGATTAATTAAAAAATAAATAGAGAAGTGAGAAAGTGTGAAGGTGAGCAGGGAAAAGAAAGTGGAGATGGAGGTGGAGACAAAAATGAGGTAAGAAAGCAAGGTAGAGAGCAGCAATGAGAAAGAGGGAGAAAAATACAGGCACAAGATGAAGACAGGGGCATAAGAGCAGCACTTGTGAGCCAAGGGATTAGAGCAGATGGATAAACCTCACCAACATATTATTTTTGTAAGTACAAAGATTTTTTGTAGCACCACTTCACCAGTTAATATTGTGGCAAATTACATGTAACATCAACAGCTTATACATGATGAGGTTGCACCAAGAACAACATTTAGAAATCTGTGAATCATGACTATCAGAAGGGAGGTTGAAAGTAAAAATAGGGGATCTTGTGGTGAACCACCAACATAATGTCTGCTAATATGACATGCTACACCGTTGAATTCCACCCATTTGGGGAATTGTAACTTATATGTGAAGTCTTGTGAGCTCTTTAATCCCTGTGGTGGAGTAATTTATCTTGAAAGGTCTTAGTTAAGGTATCTTGAGATTAGCTAGGTCTGGAGTTATTTGCTGAAGGACATCATATCCATGCACTATTCTCAAAAGGATTAGGAGGGTTGTGCCAAATTGTGGATGTGGATCTGGAGAAGGGTTGTCTTTCGAGCTTGCATCAGTTGTCAATTAGGGGGTTCAGGAAGAAGAGAGTCCTTACTGAAGGATTCCTTTATGTTAACAGAGATGTTTGGAAGATCTAATAGGTAGGCCAGCCTTCCTAGATAGAGTGATCTGTACATTAAACAATATAACTTGGGATTGATTCTAACTTCTAGGGGAAGCCAGTGAAGATCTGTCAAGATTGGGGAAAATGGGGAAATATGCTCAGGTTTTCTTTTGTCAGTGATCAGTCTCACTGTGGAATGCATAGCTACTTTGATAGGTTGAAGGTTTTTTGAGATGACCAGAGCTTGAGCAGCAGTTTTTAGTTGATCATTGTTTCATCATTTTAGCTGGCACAGATGAAAGCTTCTCAATTGGCCATAAACTGGCTTCCAACTTGGTAGTGCCACTAAACTCACCTTTTTCTGTACCCAGAGCACTCTTTTGTAGGCACTGGGACAGGGGCACATGATAGTTGAATAAAAGCAACTTTTGTTCAGTATCTGTAATAGGGCTCTATTGAGCATCATTCCAGTTGCAGATGCAGGTCGACATGATCCTTGTTGATTTCCTGTCCACCAGAATGACCGTCTATAGAATGTCCTTGTAGCTGAAGGGAAAAAATAATGATACACATCATGGACCAAAAGTCTAGTAATCAACCTCAATCTTGCTCTTGAATGCTCCAAGTACTGGTGAAAGAGGTGACCTGTTCATTTCACATGACGATGCAGCTGAGATGGATCCCAAACTATTCAATGCATTTGTAGAAAGATCTTATTATGAGTTAGACATCTGGTTTCCAGCAATCGTTTTTTACTCTACCCAAAGTGGATTTATTAATTTTATAAGAGACCAGACCAGAAGTTTCAAGGTAAAAAATACTGCAAGTTCATAGGTTACTGCGTTGACGGGGTGGGATCATTTTGTATGATGATCTTGGCACTGTGATCCTGTCAAGAAATAACCACCTACTCTTGTATAGTTAGTTGTTTTTCAATAAGTGAGATGATCTGTTTTCATTTGTATTTTCAGATCTGAAAATGTGATTCCGGAAAGTATTTGTTTTCAAAAGTTATATCAGATACAATTTTAGAAGCATTTCTAGCAGAAACCAATTTGATGTTTTATCCTATTCTAAGTACTACATGCAGAACAATGCTCCTTTTATGATTACACTGTCAACTGTTTCACGCTCTATGTTCTTATGGTACATTCAAAATGTATTCAGTTAAGGCAAAATCCCAACACCTTTGCTGTGTTTTCATTATCCTGCCATCTGATCCCTCCATTTTCACTGACATTAAGCAATGACTACCCTGCATGTGATGTAATGTACTGTACATGTAAAGAAAATAGCTAACCAGCAAGACCATGAGGACATATCAGGCAATCATTTCTCAATGGGGTGTCACTTTTTTCATGTTACCACATGAGCACCCACACCCTACTTTCCTAGATTGCTCTTCTCCATCCAAACATTTTCTTCTCCTGTGGCGTGCTGCCAATCAAGTGAGCAACGTCTCTGAAGAGTGAATAACATACGGTCAGCTGGCCTCTTTCTGCTCGGCTCATCGACAGGAGAGGCTTGATAGATTGCCCTCGCTTGAGTGATAAACTCCGATATCAGAAAGTAAATCTAGCGGAATGGAAAATCTATCTGCCACTCGGGCCTGCGGCCCCAGCAGAAGGGACACTGGCAGCTGCGATTTATTCTCTTCATTCCAAAGAGAGCCAGCATCTCCTTTCCAACCACTTGGTGGGGCAGGTGTTTGTGTATACATCGGAAAGGAGGCAGCAAGCATAACAAGTTTTTGGGAGTGAGAGGAAGGACATCAAATAATATGCAAAGGGTTTTAGAGTTGATACAGGACATCAACCATTGCCGTTAGCTACTGGTCTATGCCACTCACTGAGTTTGCAACCTATTTTACCCTGCAGGGTTACTGAAGGAAATAGTCTTCATCACAGAAGCTTACAATCTAAGTTTTACTGATAATGGACATTATCCAATTATCTTTAATTCAACATGTTTTGGGCTATTTATTTTTAACGATCTAATGCTTACCTTTAAACTTTTAGCTAAAAAATTGTATATCAAATACATGAGTTATTCATTTTAAAGTAGGATCAGATGTTAAAGTTTCAAGTAATTATCTAAATCTTAAATTAGGCTTAAACTGACGAGGTAATTTAAGGATTCTCGGCTCGATACTTAATATTCAAGTTACTTCTGGGTAACCTCTACAGCACAAATATATAAATAACAAGGTTAAGTTCAGCTAGCTCTTTGAGTAAAAAAGGCAATTTGCAAGTTTCTTGTTTTGATGGAGAGTCCAGGGCTCACTTCCTAGTGGTTTTGGGCCAGATGGGTAAAGCCAGTGCATTTCTTAATGGTCTGAATCACTATTTCGGGCTGTTAAGAAATGCAAAATGGGCTTTTCTTATGTACAAAGCCATTTGAGGAATTGCAAATTGTGATTTCTACCCTGCAGAAATTGCAGTTTGCGATTCCCAGAATAGGAAATTGCAAATAGGAATTTCCTATTTGCGATTCTCATTCTGATGTACTACGCATTTCCTAAATGCGACTTTGGCATTAAAGAGATGCAATTACCTTCGACTTGAAGTCAATGGTAACCAGGTGCAATTAAAAAAAAAAGCACCCCTAAGTACTTTTTTAAAGATTGCAATAGAGCATACACATGCCTCTTTGGAATGTGTGTTCTCTACAGGTGCATCCCTATTTTTGGAGTGCACCAAGCGGGGCCTTTTGCCCTTTTGCCCATTGCCAACCTTGGTGTTGCATTTCCTAAATAGTTAATTCCTAATATGAAATTGCTTTTTAGGAAATGCAAAACCGGCACATTGACTATAGCGATTTCCTAATAGCTGTTCCTACTTTGTAGGAATAGTTATTAGGAAATCTGTGTCTTTGTACATTGCATTTTGCATTTCTTAAATAGCGATTTCTATGACATCACTATTCCAGAAATGCAAAATTGCTTTTTTATACATCTGGCCCAATGTTTCTAGTTCAGCTTTGAATTGTGAGTCGTATGGTGGAAAGTCGGAGCAGATTAGAGCTACATGCTTTCTGGTAGGTGTTTAAAAGTTCAGGAATTTCCTGTCCGATAGGTATATTTGGTTAGAAGTATATTCAAATATCCATAGTTAGATAATGAGTATTTGAGGCTTCCCGTTAGATCCTAGGAGTTGTCATTTCTGGAAGAAAAAAAAATCAGTTCTAGAATCATGGCTTGTACTAGAGCTAGGGGCCATGTCTAGCGTTTATGCTTCAGTCTTAAAATCAAGGTACAGCTCTCTAGAGAGGGTTTGGTCTTGAGGTTAGATTCCAAAGTTCCATGAAAAGTCAAAGACGTTGAGTAAAAGACACTGTTTGACTATTTATCTTGTTAAGTATTTGTGATGTTCCACACGCTGGTGATTAGCAACTTCATGGTGGTAGCTCCTGTCAACTATACTTTGGTTTGTGGCGATTCCACCTGTAGGTATTTCGAAAATTCCTTTTTAAGAAAAGATATATTATGAATAATCATTTAAAGATCCTGATGATATTTTGATTATATTTTCTTTTGACTATCCTTTTATCCAGTGCATTGCAAATTTTGGTCATCAGAGAGCATTGTCATTTATACAAGGTGAACAAGGTTGGGCTGTTTGGAGTGGGAATTTATATGTTAAATATTTTTCCTTGTCAATGAGTCAAAGGGGTTTATTTTCACTGCATGATATTCCTGGCAGTTCTCTAAAGAATTGACATCATTGAGGATGGTGACCAAGATCTGGTTAGATGTAGAAAACACCTAGATTCCCATTACTGAACGCCCATGAAACTGAATGTGGAGGTAGAAGGTATGAAGTTTTTTTTTATAAGTGTTGTCATCATGGTTAAGGTCTGGAGTTTCTAGATGATGGAGTTTTTGGTTGAAGGTTGAGGTTAGTGCTCTTTTCTGGAGTGTCCAATGAATGTTGAAATCATGGTTCTTTTATGTGCTATTTGCAGTAAGATAACTGGGGTGCACATGGACATAGTGATCCTTTTAGACATGAATGTTGGTTGTTTGCTTTGCAGATAACAAACTTGGTACAGCTCGAAGGTGGCCTCTTTATGTGCATTTACCAGAATGGATGGCTCTCTTGGGCTGCTACTTCTAGTGCACATATAATAGGGGCTGTTTGCAGGCAAAACAGTCCTGTAGGTATAACAAGGAACACAGAGAGACTTTACATAAACCACATTTCTGCACCAAGGAGACAAAGTAGCAATTGATAATTCCCCTGGCCAAAGTGGAGGAGTATATTGCAGAGGATGTTCAGCCAGGGAACAAAGGCCTAGTGCCTAACCTCTTGACTAATGATCCTGAAAGTCTTAGTTATGTTAAACTTTGAGGCTGGAGGGAGAAGAAAAAGCTGCTCTGAGATGTGGTTGTGATCTGGTAGCACTGGCGGCAGCCTGGCTGTGGGATAAGCTGTGGTACTGCAGAAAGATGAGAAGAAAGTAGTTGTGGGGTATAGCAAGAGTGTCAGCATTTCTCAGCACCAAGCAAAGGCATGCTTAGATGCTATATTCAATAGGTGAAGAACAATTGTGTATGACTACCCTTGGGAACATCAGGAGAGAGGTGCTGAGTTAAATCTGTCGATCAGGCCCCTCTGAATATGACGGAAAAAATCAACTGAAAAGGAGAACTGAATTACAGCTTGTCCTGCAAAGCAATTCTGAAGCATATTGAAGAGGTAAAATCAAACTGCATGAAACATTGACTAAATGGAGCTTTGAATGTCCCTAACTATCAGGAAACTGGAGAGACTATACTTGAAGTTGGTTCTAAAAGAAGTTTCTCTCATTGGTTCAGAGACTAAGATCTCAGCTGTAGAAGGTACAACCCATGATATGGTGGCGTCTCAGAACAAACATCAAGACTTCTAACAAAAGGCTTGATTAACAAAGCTTTCTTATATGGAAATACATTTGTGAGTCATGGCCCAACATAATGAAGAAACATCTATTATTACAATGCCACTTTATAATAGAGCAAGATCAGGAAAATCTGCATTGTTAGGTCACATCGAGTACATGAGTACAGAGGGTTTTGTGAAGTAGCGCAGAACGTTTTATATGCAGTTCTCCACCTCCCTGTAGTCGACGAGCTTATTCAGGGCTTTTGAACTCTCCACAAAAAACTCCTTCAGGGATTGCAAGGGGCCATTAAATCAAAGTTCAGGCAACCCAACAGCAAACTCAGATTTTTAAGAAAAACAGACAAAAAAAAACAGCTCTGGTTCAAGGGACATACACCATTCAGTTGTTCTCTGTCATATAAATATTTCTGTTTTTCTACTCTACCCCTGAACCTCCAACAGTTTTCTTTTTTACGAAACAGCAAAAATGGAAAGGGAGTAAATGGTCTGTGTTCAGGGAAAGAACAAATAATGAAAGGAATAGGCGTGACACAGGCATGTATGTATGCATGTAAGCGGTACCTAGAAGCAGGAACCTAGTGGGGAAGCAAATGAGCGCTGTTCATTGGTGTTCAGTTCACAAGATCTATCCGCTATGATTCATCATTTACACTGAAGGAAGGGGACAACTGTGTTCTTGTTTGTAGGGAGGCCGTGCTTTTGCAGCAGTGGACCCTAAATATCCTCCTGAATTGCATGAAGGTAGCAACATATCAGATGCCAATGTTATTTCAGATCCTTGGTGCATTAATTGAGAAAGCCTTCCTTCTGGTCTTTCCCTTTGGGCATTTCTTCATCTCCACTATGGAAACATTCCTGCTCCTTCTAGGATGCGTCCCACAGAGTAGCGTGACCAGAATATCCAGGGTGAAATATCAAAAGATAAGTAAGTAGCGATTTAACATATTTAACTCCACACCTATGTAGCTTGAAAATATCCATATTTTCAAGCTGTGTAGATGTGGAGTTAAAAATATTAAATCCATACTTCCTCTATATGCACTTTACCAATTTTGTCCCTTGATATTCTTTCTGCTACCGCAGCATCCCTATGCTCGATATTCTGTAGTTCAATCCTGTCATGAGGAGGGAGGTTTCTCTAGAGGATTTGCATGTTTTAGTTTTTTATGGTCTTGAATACATATGTTGAGTGAGCATAAATATCTAGGGGCTGATTTAAGAGCCCCTAGCGCCTCCTTGAGCACATTAGCGTAATTTTATTTTACACTTATGTGGCCCAGCAAGGCAAAAATAGCTGTGCAAATTTTTCAAAGTGGCACAATGCTTGCATTGCATCACTTTGTAACCCTTTGTGCTACATTATGCCTGCACCAGGCATAATGTATGCAAAGGAGTGTTCCCCCATTAGAGGGAGCTGAAAAAATGGCGCAAAGAAATCAAAAAGATTTCTTTGTGACATTTTTTTTTGGCACTTTTAACGCCTGCTCAGAGGAGGCATTAAAAGGAGGCAAGCCATTCTTTTCAATGGACCTCAATGAGCTTTGCAGGATTAGCGTCAACATTTTTGACGCTAATCCGACAAAGCTCCGAACTAGCGAAAAAAATGTTCATGCTAGTTCCCCTAACTACTGCCATGGTGGACCGTATCTGAGATATGGCGCATACATGGTGGCGCTAGGGGGGGCGCTAAGGGGTGCAAGAAAAGTGTCGCTGTACTGGGTACAGCACCACGTTTCTTAAATCAAGGTCTTAGGGAGTTACGTTTGTGTGTGATGAGTGTAGGCAGCATGTGTTGCCCACCTCCATTAAAGAAATATCAGAAAACGCAACAAATAAGCAAAGGAAATGAATAGAAAATTTAGAGATAGCATATACATTCTTGTTCAGATAGAACCTTCATTTGTTTAAGGAAAGAATGCAGTGATTGCTTCTTTTGGACATGTGCTTATTCCAGATATGGGGTTTCTGGTGATGCACATGGATTATGTGGGGCGGTGGAGCTTCCCATGGCTTTTTCCTCCTGTGGCTGGCTATCTGACCGGAGATCCTAGGAATGCATCAGAATTCCATGCGCGTATCTTATTTTCATGCTTGGCTGCGTTTCATAACAGCCTTAAGAGAACCAGAGGAGGGAGCGGCGGACTGCGAGATAGAGGCAAAAAAAGCAGCCCCGGGAAGTAATGTTCATGCTTCTGAATAGAAATCTTGCTTCAGGTTGCTTACACAAGAACACAGTGAAAGGGATCCGGGCAAAAACGAATGAAGGATAATATTGTTTCCTTAAGTCCAAATATGAGCTTTCTGTAAACGAAACAAGTAGATTTACTAAAAAGAAAAGAACATTTGTCCAACTTCCCCACAAAGAAGGAAATTGCCAACAGAAGGTCATCTTTTTCGATGATAGTCTCTTGGAGAACTATGTTTTTGGTATCAGGTTAAGATAATTCTGACAGCATCCCAGCGACAGATGCTGCAAAAATTCAGCTTACTGAACAGAATCAGAGGATAAAGACACTTTTGGTTTTGTGGAATATGCTGATAATTTTCCATCCAGTCCTTCCCAGACCACCCACACACCTTATCAAGGACTCTCCACTGTGCTTCACAGTAGTCAAGCTACCCTTCTTCACAAGGCAATCTGTTTGGGAAGAGGAACTTAATGTGATGGAAAGTTAGTGACTGCAATTTCACTGAGAAGAAGGCATACAGTCAGGAATTGAAACAATATCTTCTTAATTTTAAGGCCAACATTTTTTTCACTAAAAGCCAAATGTAGAATACTCAGCTAACTTTATTTCACTATTCATACTGTGCTCTAAATGGGGCTATGCATGGGACATTGCACACTGGAATCCTGTGATGAATCCATCCTGAACCAACAAGAAAAATATAGGTTCTCAGTAGTATGCAAACATAGCAGCACACAATACACAGGTCTACGCCACAGGAGAAGTAGGTCAACGGTTATCAGTCTGTACAAAAATCAGTATCCACAAGAATGGTGCTAGGGATACAACTACTATTGCCCCCACCCAGAGAACATTCGAAATCAGTGTGACTAGTGACTGGTATGAATCTGCCTTTTTCACAGCCTCTAAGGATTCATTTGAATCCTAACTAGTTAATTTAATATTTAGTGTTTGTTTTCCCCATTGGTTTCTTTGAAGGTGATGAACGGCATTAAACTTTAAATTGGGACCTGACCTTTAATGAGGAAATGGCATTTGGATTCTTTATCTCTTGGTTTAGTACAAAGCAGACTATTAGTGGATGCTAACTGATTGGCATTGGCTGGGCACTTGAATTCAGTAGTGACATTTCGATTGCTTAAAGTTGATTTTTATAATTCAAATCAATTCAGAAATCAGATAAGATCATAAAAATATAGGCACACCTAAAAAAACACTAACAACAGATCCAATATATATAATCTCCATATAAATTACTTTCTTGCTACTCAAACCTGTGATTTCATTGGTATATTCAATTGATTAAATGTAAATCTCCGGTCAATCTCTTGTGAGCAAACAATACCACTTAACCTCCCAATTTTCACTTGTGTCTCTGAGAACCTCCTGAGCACCCTCCCTGGACTGATAAATATACTTGGTGCAACCAGTTACAGGGCAGATGAAGAGATGACTAGTGAATCCTTTGCATGTCACTTCTGTACCCATCGCGTAGATAGTGCAAGGGAACTGCTGCCATGTTTTTGCCATTAGTCCTCTCTCAAAGAGACTTGCTATATTCACTGCATTGACACTGTACTCTCTACCAGGGCACCTGTGTGAAAATGTGCGACTTTGCTTCGCCCTAGAGCACACGCTGTGCAGGTCAGCCTAATTTTGGGAACATCTGTTTTCCTCTGCTGGAGAATTATAGGTAAAGCCCTTTTCTAAGAAGCATGTATGTCCTTGGTGTACACCAAAGATCAAGCCCACTGCTTATCAGTGCCAGGACAATATATCAAGTGTTTTTCTAGTTTCCGGCATATTATCAGAATTAATGGGTCTAACCTCAAAGGGGGGAAGGTAGCAAGTTTAATTGGGCCTGATGCAAAAACATCTTATTGTTTGTTTCTAAGTCCTCCCTTATTTCTGACAAGTCCATACCCCCGTAAGCTTATTGGTGCATATCCCTCAATTTAATGCCGGCCTACTACATACTTTTTTTGGTCCCTTCGACACCCGATGCTAAAATTATGGGCTCCCCCCGCCGACCTGGCTACCTACACGTCTCATTGTTCCCAACTTTCCCCCTTCTCCTTGTTGACTGTACCTGCAGATGCGTTGAGCCTTCACATGACCAAGCCCATTCACAGGTGGATGAAACTACAGAACCCTTGACGAACGGGTTCCCATATATTACCTCAAAGTGTGGTGGAGGTGTTGAAGTTACTCCATCCTTTTTCCAAACTCACCAGGACCCTTCTGAATTCTTAATGTGCCTCAAAGCTCCTCTTGATCCTTGCCATTCGACATTGACTCCAGGGACTTCGGATACATCATGGGCATCCATGAGTTGCAGTGAAGCTGCCAGCAGCCCCGGTGATGCTGTGGACATGCTAGTGAAGCCAAGAGATGCATGTGGCGGTGTGATTGACTCGCTTCCTGTGGTCTGAATTTTAAACTACGTCAAGTATTTACATACTTTGTAGATTTTTAGAATGATAAGAACTTTTATCCTTACTAAAATTTGTATAGGATAATGCAAAGAAAACAATTTCAAAACTCACCTGATACACCGTTATTTTTCTTTACACCTTGTATGTGGAAGACGTACAAGGGACTAGAACATTATTCTTTGAAGTGGCCTTTTTCAGAACTCTGATATGATGCATGAAACTGGCAGTCCAGAAAGCCAACCTTCAAAAAGGAGTGTTTCTACTACCAGTGACCCTCTGCCCTCCAGAGCTACCTGCATCACGTATCTGAAAGTTTAGTAGTTTTAGGAAGCGTTTTAAGACCTGGTTTTGTGCAAGGGCCAAAATTAGGGAATCATCTATAAGAGATTCAGCTTCACTCTAATAGGTTCTTCAAACATTTCAATGATGTACCCATTTTTAGTGAGCAAACTCACCAGAGTTGTTGCCTCATGTGCTCCATTTTCACAATGACTGAGTTTTGTTATAACTCAATATTGAGCTGACGCACTCTTCACACCATTAAATAGACTTCTGTCATTCCCTCTGTGGCCCCAAAACATCACTTGATCAACCATATTTCAAATGAGCTGCACGAAGTCCATGTAATGCAGGAGCAAGATAAAGAGAAGCAGTCAAAATGGCTCCTCAGGCACCCATTTAAGGTCCAATTAGGTTACCCCAAAAGGTCTGCATTTCATCTTGCTCGTTTTCAATCACATACATCTTTCACTTTATGCACTTAGTCGTGATGAGTAGCCCGGGAGCTGCCGGCTTCTCTTGGGGTTTAGTTATGGCATAATGGGGTTGGCTGTGCTACCACAGCAATTTATATGTATTTAGTGCATTTATAACTGGTCAGAAAAGGGACATGTCTGCTCAGTGTCCTCTTTAGAAGCAACGTCCACTTCATGCGAATTTCAACTGTTTCTTCAGAGTGCAAAGGTGAAAATCGAAGAAAGACTCTGCATGTCTCTCTCTACAGGTGAAAACAATGGGACACGGAGAACGACACACCTATGATTGCCCCAGCTGTTGTGTCACCGAAAAAAAGTAACAGACAGATGAGTTCAAGCCCTGCACTTATGGCTTCTGGCACGCAGAAACTGGTCTTAGTGGCAGAATCTGGTTCTGGGCCTTGTGACACGTACTGAGAGCACGACTTTACCCTCAGCCCTAGTTCCTGCTGTAGTGACACGGAGCCTTGAAAGGGATGCGCCACGTATGATGTACTAAGCAGTGCATTATCCGCACCCCTACACGCCCACAGCATCGTTTCCTACAAGGCTAGAGTCCACAGAAAAACTCCAAAGCACTTAAGTTCACAAAAGAAACGTTTGCATAGTACCCTTAAATGTGCGAGAAGTTATTTTTGCAGAAGCGGCTTCTTGTGGTGGACAGTGTCCTTGGAATAACACCTCACAGGCGAGCTCGGAAACCTTCCGGGCAGTTGGCGGCCTTGGATGCGTCATTCCCCTGCGACTGTGTCTGCCAGCGGTGAGACGCACAATGACCTCCCGTGGATTCCGCGCAGTAATAACCCAGAAATAGAAGGAAGAATTGCAGAATGAGGACAGAAGGGCCGCCCCGGGGGGGAGGCAGAGCCAGGCACCACTGTCCTTCTATAAGAGACGGTCAGAGAGCTCAAGGACAAACACATGGTAATACAAGAAGGCCGAAAGCTATAGACTGTCTCTGTAGGGAGGGTGCTGTGCATGGGATGCTGGTGAGTCTGTCAAGGACCCTGGCCAGCAGACACCTGACTAGACGGTGCCCGCCTCCCTCCAGGTCATTATGAGCCCTGTTTTCAGTCATGGACTTTTGAGTCATAGCCTGGTGCATTCTGCATTTTGTAGTTTTGTTTTGCTTTCATTCTATTAATTAGACTTACACACCTTAAATCAATGATTTGTACGTGAAACGTTCAGGACTTGAAGCTGCATGGAGTTCTAAGTAACTCTGTGCTTATGGTATAAAGAAAATTCAATAAAAATATTTTTTTAAGAAGTCCAACACTAGTTCAAAACACATGACAACAATATGTTTCGCTGTTTTGCTGCATGTGTAATACAGAATGGAGCAAAAACATTTTATCCCAGTCCATAATGTAGAGAGAGTTTGGCACCAGGCACAAACTGAGAAAATGGATTGAGAAAAGATTGTAAAATATAAAAATGCCTCTCTTTTGATTATCAGCTATTTCACTGTGTCAGAGCATTTTTTTAAAGGAGAACGTTTTAAGAGAAAAACAACTATTGTCTTTCAACAAACATGTTAAGCAAACTGATTATGCACTGTTATTGTTTAATAAAAAGTGAAGCAAAGGTATTTTGCCTCATATATCGCAACAAATGTGGCATGTGGTTCTATGAGGAAAATCATTTTATTCTGTTACTTTAGCAAAATGGATGCAGAATCAGCATGGCATTTATTCAAAAAAGGGATAGCCACGAATCAAGACGTTCTTGCTCAAATTGCTTTGTTTATAAGCAGAATGTGTCACATGCGCTTTCGATATCCGTTTCCTACGTTCTAACCCTGAAGCAAAAACGTTTCTGCAAGGAGGACAGGAACACAATTTGCTTTATCCATTCTGTATCAAAAAAGTAGCAACACGGTGCAAAAGGATTTGCTGTTTTTTGAACTAATGCAGAGTCCTATAACATGGCTCCGGGTATTGCCATGCTGTTCAGTTCAGTAATACATTGGGGACTTTGTGGTAAGACTTTCTGTGTTAATATGATGTGTCTAACAATGTATTTCTACTTGCTCAACGCTTATTATAATAGAAGGAAGCTGAGCTGGCACATTTGCAAGTGGAAGGTAAAGTAAACTTGCACTACACTTCAGACAGTTATTCCTCATTTAATTGGCAACATTGGCCATGCACTGGTGGAAGTTGGTTCTGGCTGTGGTGGAGTTTGCGGAGAGGGAGAGGATGACTTGTGTGTCTTTGGCATAGGATATAATGTTTAGTCCCTGGGATCTGACTGTGTTGGCAAATTGGGACATGTGGATGTTGAGGAGGGTGGGGCTGAATGATGATCCTTGATAGACTCCGCAGATGATTCAGTTGGGTTCAGAGGTGAAGGGTGGAAGGTGGACTCATGTTTTCTAAGTGATGGAGGCTATCCATTTGGGGGCAGCACCTTTGATGCCTGTATTTTGAAACCTGGCACTGACCATGTGGTTGGAGACTGTGTCAAAGGCTGCTGAGAGATTGAGGAGGATAAGGGCGGCTGTCCCTCCTTTGTCAAGGAGGACCCAGATGCCGCTGGTTGCCACAATCAGGGCTGTCTCTGTGCTGTGGTTGCTGTGGGTTCCGGATTGGGAGCTGTCCAGGAGGTGCTTGTGTTCCATGTAGATGGTGAGTTGTTGGTTGATGCTTTATAGATGTCTGAGTAGGAAAAGGGAGCAGGGAGATGGGTCTGTAGTTGTAGAGTTTGTTGGTGTCTGCTGAAGGTTTCTTCAACAAGAGCTTGATTTCTCCATGCTTTCAGTCTTCTGGGAACGTGGCTGAATTCAGTGAGGTGTTAAGTAGGGTGGAAAGTTTAATGCGGTTCCTGGATGCTCCTAGGTTGAAGATGTGGTGGGGGCATGTGTCGGATGGGGCCCTTGAGTGGATGGATTTCATGATGGTGATGATGTCCTGATTGATGAGGTGGTTCCAGGTGATTAGCCATGGAATGGTAGTGTGTGTGGAGGTATGGCCTTTGAAAAATTCTTCAGGCTTGAGTTGGGGGTTGACTTTCTATAGATTTTGGTGAGGAATAAACATGTGAGGCTGTAAAATAGGTCGTCAGAGGGAGAGATTTTGCTTGTAGCCATTGCTGGCAGCCATTGCTGGTGAATTCTTTGACTATACAAAAGAGCCCCTTACTGTCATTGGGGTTAACTTCAATGTACGATGCCAAGGCTTTTCATACACATTATATACAAAGGTTCCATCTTTGTCCAAGTGGCCTTGGTGGCTGAGCCCTAATGGCTGCGCAAGACATGTCCCTAGAGCAATACACCAATGACACATAACTATCTCTAAGTGTGTCCCTGGCCACAGACATTTCCAATGATAAACATTGCCTATACAATACTACTTTAGTTCCATCCTCTCCTTCAAAGAGCATGCAATGAGGAAACTACAGTCTACTTGGAATCTGCTGAATCTCATGTGCAGATTATTTTGATTCCTTCTAATTCACAACCTCCACTCAACAATGAAATTTTCCTTTTTCACATTGATGTGGACCGAGCTCTATTATCTGTTTTCCTGGAGTCCACCATTAATCTAGGTTCCTGGAATCCATCATTATGTCAAACAAGTCAGCTTTCCATGTAGTCTGTGCCTCATCACTAGTTTGCACACCACCACTACCCTAAAGAACCTTCACTCTACCCCTTTTTCATTCAATGTGCATCACCCACAATGTCACCAACACCAGTGAAGTGGACTGTCTAGCATAAGTAAGTTCTTTCTGGATGCATTTGCCAAATCTGATGAAAGGATACTAAAACTTGTTTCAGGATGGTCGACTAACAGATATTCATATGGCCTGGGTTGGAGTCTGGCACCCACACCTATGATTACAATTCTTGCACAAATCAATATTTGAGCACATGACACAACAAGAGTGATATAAAGTGAAAGTTTAAACAAATGAAACCTTTTTTTTTGTAGCATGAGTTTTGCTAAAAATAATTTTGGGTTAAAAACAGATGAAAGCACTTTTTTGTACATTCGTCTAACCTGGCAATCATCTGTCAGAGGTGTAAAGAGTGGGGTGCCCAAAAGGACCACCCACATTGCCAATGCGTGACCAAAAGAAGGTGTGTTTCATTAGAGCTATCCACTTGAATGGACATCTCACACAGCAACAAATGCCTTGATTAGGGAGACTGACATCATCATTCCTCAAACAGTGAAGCTGGTCATAGAACTTGGTAGGTCTGTTAAATTGTTATACCCAGGTACCACTTTTGATGTATTCTAGAAGTGGACAGAACTAGTGTAATTTGCTGTGGTGTAATTATATGAAATAAAGAAAAAAATATGTGAGATTAAATGGAACTATGCAAGGGGCGTAACCCTATGTTAAAAATATTTTTTAAAGCATGAGGTGTCTTTTTTGTCCAAAATGGACCTGAGGATGCATTTTGCGCTACAAAAAATAGGTCTAAACACAACAGTCCATGAAAAGCAGTCACTTGCTACCACTTGCACTCTTTTCCTTTGCTTCTGTAGTAAGCATTTGTACCACAAATTACTCTAAATTAAATGAGCAGATGTAATCATGTAGTTTGATGTAATTTTGCATCAGAAGAATAACGCAAAGTTACTGAAATTATTCTGATTATTCTGCCGTAGTTATATTTTCACTCAGACCTAATACCTTCAGCTCCTTCATTGTCACTACAGTTAATCAGTTGATAAAATACCAAGGATTCAAACCTGATGTGAAAAGATGAAGATGGTGGATCTTGGTGTCAGACCCAGACATAATTCTAAAAATCAGTATAGGGCCAATATTCCATGCATGTTTGTCAGAGATGTCCCTTCCTGATGCAATCTAAGAGGCCGGCCAAGCATTGATTCCTATGAGCTCCAGCAGAGCCTTAGGCTGCTTCTCGGCCAAGGAGATTCAAAAAGTGGAGACATCCGCATACAACCCTGTTCATTTCAGGCAACCTGCTGGTGGCATCCTGGAACAGCAATATGGGCCATCACTCTGGGAATCTGATGCCCTCACCCCCTGGAGAAGGAAGAGCTATTATCACGTGAATCTAATGGACTACCAAACAAGCCTACCATGAACATCAAACCCGAAGCATTGTAGAGACTGGAACGATAAACAGTAGGACACATTGTTAAAAAATAACAGAAAGCATAATAGAGTAAACTGTACCCTAGAAATTAAATGTAGAATACACAAGTCCCTTAATCTGGTGATCTGAATTTGGACACTATTCATTTCACGATAGATGACGTTAAATCTTATTACATTTAAAATAGTGTTTAATACTAGGTTTTGTCTATTTCTAAGCATTGCCAGATTTTGACAAATGACAGACCCGAGGCAGATGGAGATAAAGTAATTTCATAGTGTTGCATGGATAACGCAGTTTGATCAAGGAGAAGCTGAGATCACAACTTAAGTTTTTCATACTAATACTATCTATACTATACTACTTGCAAACAGCAGCAACTCCACAAGAGGTGTAGTGTGGGAGCAGTTAAGAAACCAAGATAGACATTCATGAATTCAAAGCAACATGTATCCTCCAGAAAGCAGGTCAGAGAGAGCTCCTGCGTGCATTCTCCGTCTGCTGTTCCCCAACAGATAACCTACTGACATGGCCCCACGAGGCCCAAAGTAATAAACTCTGCGGGTTTATTGGAATGCACACACAATAGTTAGTCTAAATTGGCCCTTTGCCCTTTTCAGGTGATGCTAACTGCAAAAGCTCTTTTAGACCAGTCAGCAAATATAATTAGCTTCTATTTCCCTTCTGCAGCAGGCGTTTGAAATTACCCCCAGCCCTCTGCAAATTATTAATGAATTTGTTTACAAGAGCCTCCTCCTTCGATTTTGGATTGTGAGATGGGCACCCAGCGTTAGTTTTATTCAGTTCCTTTTTTTTTGGCATCTCTTAGGGGGTAGCACATTCCATCCCCAGTCCTCGGAATCTTTCTTAAATATTTAATAATTTATAGGAAACGTGGGTTATTTTACATGCATATATATACATATTTATATAGAGAGAGAAATGAGAACGACAAAGAGAGAAGCCTAACACGTAACTGAATATTATGGCCCTATTTTGCCATTGATGGGTTCTCCTGACTAAATGATAGGTTGAAAAAGTCGAAAGAGAGAGTGGAAACAAACGAGACAAACAAACTAAGTAAAGACGGTAAAAGACAGAGATGGGAGAAAGGAACAGGCATGCTTTGAAGGAGAAGAGTGCCTCTGTAAGAACAAGGAGGGAGAAAGATAGATATATCATTTGAAAACAAATCTGTGGATATACTAGAGAGAAAGAGAGGAGTAGAAGACAGGAAACACATTTTTCTTCTCTAGTAACTTTGGGTCCTTAGCACAAATCAGCGAGACACTTGGGAAAAAAAGAATGTAAATGCATTCTGTCTTGAAATGTTTCGTGCAGGTGTTGGGGGCAAAGATAAAGGGTCCCCCTCTTTTTGTTTTTCCAATCAGATTTCAGTTGCACACGTTTATAGCAAAGCTAACCGACGATAGACCAGGATGTGTAGTTTGATCCAAATTAATATCCTTTCCTTGTTTTGTTTAAATCTGTCCACTATTTTTTTAGTATGCACAACCAAATGTTATTGTGCTGCGTAAGTTTACCATCATGAATCGCAGTACCATGAATCACAGTAGTAGGGGATTGTTGCAAATAAAAACAAGCATTGGCAAAACATGGTGGTTTTGTCTTGTCGTTGTTTTTGCAAAGGTGTTATGAAAACTCTTGGGTCCTCGTCAACCTAAAACAAACCAAAAAAATATTAGCTAAGAGGAAAAGTAATTTTGTTTCAATAAGATTATATTGCCTGTGTATTGGAAATGGCCCTTTTTGCAGGGTTATCCCCCAAACATCTTGTCCTCATTCTCCAATTTTTTTTTTATCTGTTTTTGCTGGTTTTGGTACTCTGGGCACTTTACCAATGCTGATCAGTGCTACAGTGCAAATGACCCCTGTGTAAATTGTGATTATGATTGGTTTTCCATGATTAGCACATTTGATTTGCTAATAAGTCCCTAGTATAGTGTGGCCTGTAACTCGAATGCTACTAGTGGGCCTGGAGCACTGATTGTGCACGCACATGAGTAGCCCTGTAAACATGTCTCGGGCTTGCCACTACAGTGTCTGTTTGTGCAGTTTTAAACTGCCATGTTGACCTGGCAAGTGTACCCACTTGCCAGGCCCAAACCTTCCCTTTTAGTACACATAAGGCACCCATAAGGTAGGCCCCAGGTAGCCCCATGGACATGGTGTAGTGTATATAAAAGGTAGGAGATGTCCCGATAGTGAAATACTGCCAGATTCATTTTTCACTATTGCAAGGCCTATCTCTCCCAGAGGCTAACACGGGAATTGCATTGAAATATCTCTTAAGCGTAATTTCCCATTGGGAGCAGATAGAGATTCGAGTTTGGGGTCTCTGAACTAACCATTAAAAATGCATCTCTTAGTAAAGGTGTATTTTAAATTGCATGATTGAAAATGTGCATTTTCTTGCTTAACCATTCTGTGCCTCTGCCTGGCTTTGGAATACACGTCTGTGTCAGGATGGAAGTTGCGCTGGTTATGAATTCGCTCTAGACAGTCACACAAAGGAAGCTGAGGTGTACCCTATATATCCTGCTGGGTCTTCCTGGCCTAGAGTGGTCGTAGGAGCTGACACTTGCATCTGAATAGGGCTGTGCTTGTCCTTACACAATACAGTCTCCAACCCCCTAGAGCAGTGGTTCCCAACCTTTTGACTTCTGTGGACCCCCATTTTATCAATACTGGAGCCCGGGGACCCCCACTGAATCATTATTGGAATCCGGGGACCCCCACTGAGTCTTTACTGATAGTTGGAACCTAATATTATTACATTTTCTAAGCAGTCGCGGACCCCCTGAGGAAGCTTTGCGGACCCCCAGGGGTCCCCGGCCCACAGGTTGGGAACCACTGCCCTAGAGTGTGTCTGGGCTCCAGGCAGGAAAGGAAGAGTCATGTGCACTACAAAGACTTTCCTTTGAAGTTTGCCTACTTCAAAGGCAGAAATTAGTATAAGTATTGGATCCAAAACCCCAGACTTTTATAACATTTCTGGATCAAGTGGAGACACTGCCAAGGAGAAGAGCTGTGAGGAGTACTGCCCCTTTGCTGTCTGTGCTTTGCTGGGTTGGCCTGCAGTTGCTGCTTCTGCTTTGGAAAGGACAAAGACTGGACTTTGCTGTATATCCTTCTTGTGAAGTTTCTCATGAGCTTGCCTCCGGTTCAGAAGTCTCAGGGACATCAAAGACCTCACCTGCCAGCCCCTTGGTTCTCTTGCTGAGGACCCTGACTTGCCAAGAGGTGCCCACTCATGTTTCTGGGCCCTTGGGAGGAAAATCTGGCATAAAACAAGAAGAACCAGGCTCACCTACTCCAGATGACTCCTGAACTGGCAAAGCTGCCCGACTCCGCGCAGCTGCCACCCTCTGAAGAGTGGCAACCATGACCGACACCACAGGACAGATGTTGCCACAGCACCTCTGAAGTCCTGCAACACTGTGAGTCCCAAGTGCTGTGTCACTGACATACGTAACACCCGACTCTGCTGCGGTGCATATGTCCCTGTGGTGTGACCGCAACACCGCAAAGTCGCCTGGGTGAGACCACATAGGATCATAAAGAACTGCCACATTGCCGCCTACAATGCCTCACCTCTGCTACCTCCATAAGAAACCAACGCCTCACCTGCGCTGCATAGCAGTGAAGAACTGATACCTCACCTCCTGTGCAGCTGTATAGAACAAATGCCACACTGGCTTCTGTGATGCCTCACCTCCCCGACTCCATGCCACGTCTTTGACTCTGCATCGTTTCTAAGGTACTGTACCTGGGGTCCGTGCAACTCAGTGACTGGCTCCACACTCCCTTACGAGTGGCATTGGATTGTTGAGAATGACTCCGTCGCAACGCCATAATAGCACCAGTTGCAGCTATTGTGTATCTAAGCACTTTATCTGGATATAATCTTTAAAAAATTGTGTATGTTGGATTTTTGTCGTTTTGGTCTTCTTTTACTTAGATAAATATTGGCTATTTTTCTAAACTGGTGTTTGTAGTGTTTTCACTAGGTTACTGTGTTTGGATACAGATACTTAACACATTGCCTCTGAGAGAAGTTTAACTGCTCCTGCCAAGCTGCCAATGGATGAGCAGGGGTTATCTTAGGAGTGTGGCTCCCTTACCCTGACTAGAGTGTGGGTCCCTAATTGGATGCGGTGCATACCACTGCCAACCAGAGACACCATATCTAACACAGTGGCAGCCCCTAACACTGAAGGACACTGCTTTGCACGTAGATGTGCTACTTGTGAAAGGCCAGAATGTGGTCACTCACATTGAAGTTAGAAAATGTGCTAACCCATTGTTCTATGATATATGCGGTAGTGTGGAGAACAAAAATCTGAATAACACAGTAACAAACCAGTGGATGAAGAGGGCTGGCTGAAGGCTCCTAAGAGTCAATGCTCCGTATCATTTTAATAAAATTAAAAGGCATTGGCTAACAATCAGATCTAAATATTTCCCCCTATGGAGGAAAAGTGGGCATATTCTAACCCTGGTGTGATCCAGGCCACTTCCCGAGGGTTGGATAATGCATTTTATGCCTAGAAAAAATTGAAACATTGAGACATGATGTCTGTGAATGTGACTGTCCGTTCGGTAAAACATCAGGCTCAATGAGGAACATCCCTCTACACTCTGGGTGCTAATGGAAAACGCTTACTGTTGTCATAGAGGAAGACAGGTTTAAGAAATAGTTGTGGCAAGGAAAGTTAGGAAAATAGTCTGCCCGCCTCTGGGAGAAGGAGCAGGCACAGGGCATAGATGCAGGTGTGGTTCTTCCATATAGTAACTGGGTACACAGCATGGAGGGAAATGTAGCACTGGAGTAAAATAATAGGGTACAGGACATACAGGGTGTGTGGAACTGGGTAAGGGAGGTGGGCCTTAAGGCATGGCTGATGAGCACAAAGAGGAGCTCATCGTCCTCAGAGAGCAGGGAGGGGGTTCAGAATGTGTGACAGGTAGAGCTGTTTCAGGTCCTTCTCATGGACATATAAAGCACTGGGCAAATGCTGCAACACAATACAACACAAGCACTGAGAATGCGAGCGCGAGAAAGAGAAGCACAAATGAGAGAAAGACGTATGATGGGAGAGGATGTGGAGTACGCTATCATCTTTAGAACCTGGGAACCAGAATCGAGTTCCGGCGTCGGCTCAATATCCTGTGATTCTGTGCAAATGGCTTCATCTCCCCGTGCTTAATTTTTTTGTTGACATAGTGGGATGTAACTGGTGCTGATGTAAAGTGCTCCTATGTGCTTGGCATGGGTTGCGCTCCATAAAACTGCAAGAATGAGCGTTAGATATAAAGGTGCAAGAGTAAGGGAGTTTGGCTGCAACTAGCAAAGGAGACGAGACACACCCAAAGGAAGACAAAAAAGGTGTGAGAGACAAAGTACAGAAGAGGTGCATCGAAGACAGAGGATTGATACATGAAAACACATAACATATTAAACTGTGGAAAGAGAAAATAAAGCTGCGGAGAGTGCTGGCAGGATGGCCTAGTGAGTAGAAAGTTAATCTCCGATCAAAGCAATGATCTGTAAGACTGGAGTTTAAAATCCGACAAAGCAAACTCATAGATCCATCCATCCTTCTCAGGTCGCTATTTTGAGCACTATCGCTTGAGTAATACTAACGACTGCTACTGAAAGCCGAGTGATTTGAATTAATATATAAAAAAATCTTTATTTTATGAACTCTTCTGTAAGAGGTGGAAAGTGGAAGCGGCTGTAAGAGTGGATGGAGTCACGTGGGTCTGAGGTCAGTACAAGATGGACCGTGCGCCACCGCTGACCCCTCCACTCCTCCATGGTCTGCAGGTGCCGAGAAGGCTGTGTGGCACAGTGCCAGCTCTGGACACCTGCTGCAGCCCAGCTGCTGTCGCCCGGCTCCGCGAGGGGAGGAAGGGAGTGAAAGAACAGTCTGCTCGGAGCACAGCAGGTGCACCTGCGCAATCATGTGGTATAAAGGGCAGCCGGGAACCGGCGCGCGCCACTGAAGTCATGTAGCACAGGCCAAAGAACACTGGAAAATTAAGCCTTGCTCCCCAGGGGGATCAGCTTGACTAAAGCAGCAACAAGGACGCGCGATGGGCATCGTGACCTGTGGTGAGGCTCTCCTCTGCCGGGAACATTTTAGAGCAGGATGGGGCTCATTTCTGCTGCTTTTTTAGAAGCTTCTCATTTTACTAAAAGTATATATATGTTATACTTACTATCGGGCATTGTCAGCCAGCCTTCTTCAACTACCGGTCTCTTATTGTGTCATTCGCTTTTTCCTTCCCTCTGCCACAGGAGTGGGCTGTGGGTCAGCTCACTTCAGCCACTGGCTAACCTAGCTTGAGTGTTGGAATGCTTCCATTTCACAAGTAGCACATACACACTTCTCTTGTGTGCCAGGGTCTGCCATGACAGTGTGTACGTTTTAAGCTCAAAACGAATTTTGCTTTTAGCCACTGTTTTCTATTCATTTTTAGATTGACAAGAGCCAGAATAGTCTCCAACAATAAGGTTTTGTCAAAATCATGACAAAATATGCAAGCATTGACAAGCATTAAAACGTCAAATGTCTGGCAACTAGAACCAGATCTTTTGGCTTTACCCCATTCCCTGGGATATGCAGTGGCTTTAGGAAACTTTACTATGACTTTGGGTCGAGATAAAATTCAGAACAAAAACAAAATCTTGTTCGGTTCATGCTGTTAAGTAGATTGCTCTCTTTTTGAATTGGAGTGCTGGGATTACCATTAACTGCTGAACTATCGTTGTTATTATTATTATTATTATTACCCACTTTTAAAGTGCACAGTACAAATTCAGGTATTGATTAAAATGAATTAGTAATGGAATGTCCACCAACATGATACGGATGCTAACAACCTTGAGGATAAGGAAAGCTGAACTTCAAGTCTGGGACCCGCAAGTTACAGACCCCCACCAGCTCTGAACATATCTCCACTCTATGAGCTTTCTTAGTTACAAATTGAGAATAATTCAGATCTACTGGGATCATTCAGAGATCTTACCTTAGAATATACGCAGACCTGCCAATGTACGTGTTGGCACCTTGGGTCTCTTGGTGAGAAGTCAATATCACACTGAGGAAGAGTTCACAAAGTGTGGGGTTCCACCTCTTATATGGACACTAGACACAGCTGATGTCTACGGGGGTTTTTGGTACTCCCCCGGACGTTAGTGGCATCCTTGGTTTGTGGGGTTGTTGGTCAAGAGCAAACTTATTGCTCTGGGTGAAATGGTCAAGGATGGGTAAATGTAATGCTAATCTCTTTTCAATGCTATTTTATGAATGGTACATCATTTGTAGTGCTGTTTGGAGGGGGGCCTTAAGTACACATATGTTCTTTTTTAAAGATCTGCCCTGCATACAGCTTTAGCTGTTTTTACTGAATACCTATTTGTACAATGTCACTTTTTTTAGTCAGCCTATTCCTTATCATTAATTGACTTTTGTTAGAAATGGGGTCTCTAATTGTCACTGGTTTGCACCATGTCCATGTAGGGGCCCTCACTCGAGTCACGGTGAGGAAGCCACAGGTAAGATTAGCCCTGCTCAACCCCTTGGTAGCTTGGCACGAGCAGTCTGGCTTATCTCAGAGGCATGTGTAAAGTATTTGTACCCACACACACATACACAAGTAAAGATATACATTTCTAAAGTTTTAAATGAGTCTTAGTCCATAGGAATTAATGGTTGTATATTTTTAGCACAAAGTACCTGAGATGCGTCAAAAACAAAAATGTTTCAGGCCGTATGGGGGGTGAGTTGCTAAAAAAGCAAAGCAATGTGTTGGTTCCTTACTGTGCAGCTGAGGTGATGCGTCCATTCTTTCCTAGCAGGTGAGGCGATGTGTCGGTTCCTTACTGGCAGGGGAGGTGATGCATCAATTCTTCTCTCACAGGAAAGGCAATGCTTTGATTTCCAGACACAAAGCCTCGGTTCATCACTGCGGTGTGGGGTCGATGAGAAATTGATGCCCAGGGACCATGCGTGGAAAATCCAGACACGCTGTGATGATGGAACCACAGTGTAACTAGCGCTGCATCGATTCTGCAGGGGCTGCGTCGATTTTTCAACTGCGAGTCAGGCACTGTGTCAATTCTGCAGGTGTTGTGTTGATTTTTCAGCTGCAACACCTCAGTGCATGGATTTTCTTCTTCAGGTCACTAGCTTACACTTCCATGGGCCCAGGGACTAGAGTTGACACCCCTTAGCAAGTCAGGATTCTCAGCAATGGTGCCTAGGCACTAGCAGGTCAAGTCTTTGATGTCCCTGAGACGTCTTAACAGGAGGCAAGCTCAGTTCAAGCCCTTGGAGAACCTTGGAAAGCATGATGTAGAAAGTAAAGTCCAGTTCTCTCACTCCAAGGACAGAAAGCAGCAAGCAGCAGGCCAGCACAACAAAGCAACTGTCTAGAGTGAATGCAGAAACAGCACAACTGCCATCCTTACCCAGACGTGTATTCAGCAGACAGGCAGAGGCAAAGAATGGTTAAGCAAGAAAATACTCACTTTCTAAAAGTGACATTTTCAAACTCACAGTGCAAAAACCAATGTCACAAAAATATGTATTTTTAAATTGTGAGTTCAGAGACCCCAAAGTCTACATGCTCCCAGTGGGAAATTACACTTAGAAGATATTTCAAGGCCATCCCCATGTTGCCCCATACGAGAGTTAGGCCTTGCAATAGTGAAAAACGAAATTAGCAGCATTTCACTATCAGGACATGTAAAACACACTTGTACATGTCCTACCTTTTAAATACATTGCACCCTGCCCATGGGTCCGCCTTGGGATCAACTTAGGGGTGACGTACGGTAAAAAAAAGGGACGGTTTGGGTCTGGCAAATGGGTGCATACAGAGACACTGAAGTGGCAAGCCTGAGACATGTTTACAGGGCTACTCATGTGGGTGGCACAATCAGTGCTGCAGGCCCACTAACAGCATTTGCTTTAAAGGCCCCGGACACACATAGTTAACTTTACTAGGGACTTACTAGTAAATCAAATTTGCCAATCATGGATAAACCAATCACCAATACATTTTAGACAGAGAGCATATACACTTTAGCACTGGTTAGCAGTGGTAACATGCCCAGAGTCCTAAAGCCAATTTTAACAGGTCAGAGAAAATAGGAGGACGAAGGCAAAATGTTTGGGGATACCCCTGCAAAAAGGACCAGGTCCAACAATTTTTTTGTCAAATGTATTAATTTGCTTCTTATTTAGTGGCTTTCTTTCATCTTCTTGCATCCAAACTCTGCAGGAGTATTGCTTTTATAGTGCTTTTAGTTGGATGAGTTTTGCCCTTCTACTGCTTACAACCGGAGCTACTTTTTTCCTTCTCCCATTTGTGCTTAGCTTGTTTTACATGATTAAACCCCTTTCTGCTATGCATGTTGCTTACTTCCTCTTACTCTGCCCCCTCAGTCTTCCACTCCTTTTCACCACACATCACTGTCTCCAGTGCTCTGCCTCCCCTCCCTGCTCTTCCATTGGTTTTTGTCCCCCAGCCAGTTCCTCAATTGCAATGCCATCCCTCCTTTTATCTTTTTAAACTCTGACTTCCTGACCATTGCTCGCCTTCCCCTGACCACTTTTTATTTTTCATCTTTAAATTAATAACATTATTGTGTAAGTCCTAGCAACTGCACATTGCGTTTGTCTGACTCCTTATTTTTGTCTTCACAAGCTTCTTTTTCTGTGTTTAATTAACAATTCAAAAAAGGCCATTTTAGAAAGGTTAATTTAACTTACAAAAAGCCCAAAAGTCCTATGTCATAATGTCATGAGGCTTGTGCACACACTAGCAGCCATTTTGGAATTTGTTTTGTTTTAAAATAATCAATTAAAAAAGGTCATGAATGGGCGCACATGCGTCATGATACACCTGTGGCCATATTGGAATAGTTTTATTCTCATTAAGACAAAACATTTCAAACAGGCCTTTGGTCATTTTGAATTAGTTTTAATATTTGTCACCATGCTTTGCAAAGTAGCACTGGCATAGCCAATAGCTTGGCCACCACACGTGAGAGCTATTGGCTTTGCCAGTGCTATTTAAAACTAGACCTGGTTCATAAACAGCAACGCTGGCTACTTTTCTTTTTAAAAAATCTTTCTACAACTGGGCCCTGTGCTGTAGGAAAACCTTTCCCAATGTCAAGCTAGGCTCAGTAGTATGCAGCTCAGAAGCTTTATGAAGGTATGCACTGCTTTGTCTCCCTTTCCTCATCTGGGAGCCCTAGGTGAAGTGGACCTAAGAGGAAGAGTATACCAGCGTAACAGGTTTTGTGTCTCTCAGCTTCCACTCAGCTAGGACTGACACATTTTACAACAGCTAAAAATGAGTGGGCCAACTGAAAAAGGCAGATTTCCAAAGTAGGGAGTCGTGAAGCAACTGCAGCCTCGGATAATGTTGGAAAATGTGTATTTGTTTGCGAGGTGTACAATTCCCCAACTTTGTACAACTATGCATGCATAATGAATTCTTCTCCCGTCCAATCTACTAATCAGCATTGAAGCAGCAATAGTTTTCTTTTTTTGCAGTAGGGTCTAATTTTACTTTAGTTTTAAATGTGCAAAGAGTCATAGTTTAGCAACAATGAATCAAGAATCTCTAAAAACGTGCCATATAATTATTTTGCATCATCACATATACAATTGCTAAAAATGTAAAATAGAATAGGGCCAATACATACTCTAATCATTTCTGTTAGTAATAGAAAACTGTGAAGCTTACAAGCTGTTTAAATATGTAGGGGGGGCGGCTTTCAAAATGTTTTCAAATTGCCATATTCCTCTCCCTAGGGATCCAATCTTTTGGGAAAAAGCTAACAATACAGAAGAAAGGAAAGCAATAGAAGAAAACTATCACATACAATTTGTGATGGGGAATAAATGTGAACTCTGCACTGTATTTCAGTGCAGTATTGGTAAAGGTGTCACAGTTTGTCATAAAAAAATGGAGCACATGACAATGCAAGTCAATTTTAACAAATTCCATACTAAGGGGCATGCATATCTAAGAACACTGCTTTAAAAAAAAAATGTTTCATCAGGAATACTAATGACTGACAATGTTTATGGTTTTGCAATCTCGAGTAATTTTTCGTGCTCATAATTCTTGTAAAAGCTATAGAAGCTACCCATGGTATGAATTCTCTCCATTGCCGAGTATGATGACAGGAAAAAGTTATGCACTGCAATGTATGCATACCCATTTAAAATGCTGATTAGTAGCTTAAAGATACTCACTGTAAGAGAAAAGGGCGTGACACATCCAGGCGCAGAGCTCAAGATTCCTCATGGGACATTTCTGCTCAATTTAATTCATCCCCACACCGGGGACAGAGGCCATGGCTAATACCACACTAACATTGCTCCCCCCTAAAACGTATTTAGTGATCACCATTGCCTGCTGGGTGAATCCTTTCAAAGTAGTGAAGTTTGCAGAGTGGACACCATGTTTAAAGAGCCAGCTTAGCAAACTTTTTTTAGTTCAGAGAAAACTAAATTCCAAAGTATGAGTCTGTTTTAGTTTTGATTAAAAATAATGTCTCTGCAGTGGAAGAATCTGTTTTCCCTACACATTGGTAGCATTCAACATTCTCCATGCCAGTTGGCACCTAGCTGCCAGTTATATCTGCTGAAGGGAAACAGATTGGGAGAGAGGAGGCATCAGTATTAGTTATGGTTTGGCTTGACAGTGCGGCTGGCACCAGATATTTATGTGAGAATCACCATGAGAGGGGCTTCGATTCCATCCACATGTTGGGCGGAATGAGTACCTGTTTTGATTGTGAAGAAGCTGTGTGCTTCCACAAAACAAATGTTAACCCTCCTCGCAGCTCTGATATTTTTATTTATTAATCTAGCTGCTCGAGCTTGAACTTTCAAGGGCAGTGCCAATGTCACCTGACTGTTTACCCTGCATCAATATTATTCTACAGTTCTATGCTTCCACAAAATAGAGATCTATTCCCATACTATTTCCTAGTAATGCTCCTCATTACTGTACAACATTTTTTAAAGTCAGACCTATTGGTATTGCCAATACTTGTTTTTAGAATGAAAGTAGCTTAGCTTCTCTTATAAAAGGAAAGACCTATATTATCCTTTATTCCATCGTGTTATCTGTTGTGTAGAAACAATCTGTCACTCTGCCAATGTAGATTGGGGCATTCAAAAGCCAGGCAAGGCAAACCTACTCAAGAATAACGGAAGTAGATGGAAGTAGTGTATGTTGGATATAGATGAGTTAAACTGGTACATTGTCTCTGATGGAGAACTGATAAATAGCAAAGCTGTTTTGGGGGAATTACAAGGAAAATCACTTATGCCCTGATTTATAGTATTTGACGCAAACCTGCGTTAGCACAGGTTTGCGTCAAAAAATTTACCGCCGGCTTGTGCCATTCCTGGATGCCAGCCAGGCGTCATTTTCAAGGAATTACGCTACTCGGCGGTAAGGCCCAGTTAGCGTCAACATTATTGACGCTAACCAAGTGGGGGAGGCATAGTGGAAAAGGGAGGTTGTGTGTCAAAGAATGGCACTAGTCAGGTTAGAGTCAGAACAATTACCCTAACCTGACCAGTGCCATTTGTTGACGCACAACCCCTATGGACATGACTCCTGTCTTAGTAAAGACAGGAGTCATGTCCCACAGCCCAATGGCCATGCCCAGGGGACTTATGTCCCCTGGGCATGGCCATTGGGCACAGTGCCATGTGGGGGGGCTCAAGTTAGGCCCTCCATGGTTTCCTTTGGAAATAAAATCCCAAAACTTCCCTGGACTTACCTGGGATGGGTCCTCCATCCTTAGGTGTCCTCCAGGTGTGGGTGGGGGTGTCCCTGGGTGCAGGGGAGGGCACCTGTGGGCTGTTTCCATGGTTCTGACCATGGAAAATGGCCCACAGGTCCCCTAACGCCTGCTGTGCCCCAGGTGTTAAATAATGGTGCTAAGCATGCTTAGCACCATTATTTAAGGCCCTCCCCCTCCCATGAGTGATTTTTGCATGGGAGGATAAATAAAGCACAAAGGCCATAGAGTCATTTTTTGCCCGGAAACGCCTACCTTGCATCTCATTGACGTGAGGTAGTTTTCCTCATGCAAAAAATGACGTTAACTCCGATATTCTGATGCTAGATGGGTCTAGCGTCAAAATATAAATATGGAATTAGGGGCCAGATGTAGGAAAAATCCAAATTGCGACTCGCAAATTGCAAGTCGCAATTTGGAATGCAGAAAGGTGTCTCAGACACCTTCTGTAACTCGCAATGGGGTCGCAAAGACCCACCTCATTAGTATTAATGAGGTGGGTCGCAATTTGCGACCACATTGCGAGTAGGGGCACTCACAGGGATGGTGGCCTGCTGGAGACAGCAGACCACCATGTCCGTGACTGCTTTTTAATAAAGCAGTTTTTTTTTTCAAAGTGCAACCCGTTTTCCTTAAAGGAAAACGAGCTGCACTTTGAAAAATTAACCGAAACCTTTAGTTTCGGATTTTTTCAGGGCAGGTAGTGGTCCATTGGACCACTGCCTGCTCTGAAATAATATTTTTGCTTCCAATCACAAAGGGGAAGGGGTCCCATAGGGACCCCTTCCCGTTTGCGACTGTTTACCATCCACTTCAAGTGGATGGTAACTGCGATTCCATTTGCGACCGCTTTCGTGGTCGCAAATGGAATTGCATAGCATTGCGAGTCGCAAATAGGAAGGGAACACCCCTTCCTATTTGCGAGTCGGAAATGCATTTTGCGAGTCGGATCCGACTCGCAAAATGCATTTCTGCATTCCGGTAAGGCTTTTGCGACTCGCAAACGGCGTTTTTCGCCGTTTGCGAGTCGCAAAACCCTTGCTACATCTGGCCCTAAGTTTGCACCAGATTTGCATAAAACAAATGACGCAAATCCGGCACAAACAGAGTATGACTATGCCCCTCAATGTCTTACATGGAGTGCTGGGTTTCTAGAAGTCTGCTTTAGAGCAGATAGTTTTGTTCTGCTTATAGACTCAAATCAGAGCATTCCAGATATTGGGGAACTGTACTACATTGCTTCAGTTGGCGGTTTGTAAGCTAGTTAGTCCATCATCAGCATCTTGAGTAGGCTTGGTAATGCATCTTTAAATTACAGATACAATGTAGACTAGCAGCCTGATTTTTCACCAGTTGGAACCTGAGTGCTCGCTTTTGGGAGGTAAGAGTCACTACATGGCTTTAGCCCAGTCTTAACATAATCAAGGCTCAATATATATATATTTTTTTTTTGTGAGAGTGTTAGATCGGGGTAGAACATAATACCAGAGGTTTGTGTGTTGGGGGTATAGGTGTAGGCAGGACTGTCCTAAGTGAGATGGGCTAATGATACGAGATTCGGTCCACTCTTTTCAGCTCAAAAGCATATTATTTATGTGGCATTGAGACAGGAAACTTTTTCTTGCATGCAGATGTGGATTAGTAGTTGATGTAGCCTCATTACTTATGCCAGTTGACACGTGTAGAAGTTAAGGGGTGTCATCTGGGGAAGAGAAAAAAACTGTTCTTTTTATCCGGCTCTCCATCATTAGCAATCAACAACCCTAAGCATTCAATAATGTAGCTTTGCTTAATGATGTCTTCTTGAGGTTGGGACCTATTGTGACATCATTCAACAGATGGCTCTTTTAAATAGCAAATGAGGCAGAAATTAGTTCTTAGAATGAAACATAAGATCCTAACCCTGGGTGACAAAGCAGTCACAATCCTTATTTGTTTGTTTTTCTCATACAGAAACGTGTCCCAGAGTAGTTCCAAAATTACTCCCCATTCCGTAGTATCTTATGAATAGTATGGTCTGTTGCGTTGCCACCTACTGAAAATTGAAAGTACAAGTATGGTTGGTGTCCCTCACTCAGTGTGATAAACTCATTTTCCCTGAAATTTGTGCCTGCAACTTTTATTTCTCCAATAGATCTGGAGCTTAAGTGTTGTTCTTGTAGGAATTTGTTATGCAACTCTCCGGTCACTTCTCCATCAAGATTGTTGCTGGGTATGAAAGATGTAAAATGAAAAGATGATTGTTGTTTACTGGGCTTGTAGCCTCAACTATTTTCTGCTCCACCCATTCCTGCAGTTTTTTCCCACCCTTGTCACTGTTCTGCTCCCTGCCCTCCAGCCTCTCTCACAGCCCCTCCCACTTTCCAGGATTACTTATGGAGACTGCTGCACAGCTCCAGTGAGTAGCCCCTTACCTCTGGTTACTACGCTGCTCTCCCTGTGCCGCTGACAGTGCCAGGAGCCTGTAACTTTGCTCAATGGCACCTTTGCCTCCGGTTCGAACCCGCTGCCCGTAGGTCTGCTTGGGGCCAGGTACTAACTCTAGACTGGAGATCGCTCCTTGAACTAATTTAGTTTAATTTTGCTCCTTTTCATTTGGGCTACGTTAGTAATTTATTAGTGGTAATTGTGGCTTCACTTATTTTTAGTTTTATCTAGGTCCGATTGTTGTTCACTGGACTCACAGCCTCAGCTAGAGTCTGTCCCGCCTGATCCCCCATGTTTTGTCCACCCTCGTCATTGTTCTGCTCCCCTCCCTTCCACCTCCCTCACAGTTCCTCCCACCTTTCATGAATACTTATGTAGAACGCTGCACAGGCATGTGAAGCGGGCACGCCAAAGGCAAGTGACCGTCTGCCCCTGGCCACGCCCAGCTCCAGGACCCCTGGTCCTCCCATCTCCCTCCGCTACATTTCATAAGAACTTAAAGCCTTGGACTCTGGACACAGCGACAATAGCTGCTTCATTCCCTCCCCAAGATCAACCAAAGGACCCTTCACCTGCTGACACTGCCACCTCTCCTTCCTCACTGCGCTGCCCATCCAGTCTGGACCCGGTCCCACTCCCACCAGGAAGAACAAGGACAACCCAATGCCTCTCCAATGCATCCTGCAAAAAGGTGGCAGAAATCTGGGCCACCTTCACCACCCTCGCCCCTGATGTCGCCTTCATCACCGAGACATGGCTTAACCACACTTGAATCCCAACATCGCCATTGCCATCCTAGAGGGCTACAAGATGGTACACCAAAACCGCACCAACAAACACGGTGGAGGCATCACTGTCATCTTCAAGGAAACCTTACAATGCACCATCACCAACAACGACCCTACACCTCTCATGGATCACATCAATTTCCAACTACAGACTGATGCAAAGACCACAATAAGAGGCACCCTCACCTACAGACCTTCAGGGCCATGACCAGCTTTCTGTAACGCCATCTCCAACCTCATCACCCCTCTAGCCATCAACTCCCACCACTACGTTCCTCTTGACAATCTCAACTTGCACATCAAATACCCCAATGACACCAACTCCACCACCCTCCTGGAGATCTTGAACAACATCAGCCTCTCCCAACTGGTCACAGAACCAACGCACAAAGTCAGAAACACACTCAATCCCATCTTCACTTCTAGCGATAGAATCAAATTCACCCACGTCTCGGATGTCACCTGGACAGACTATGCCATCATGCACTTCACAACCTCCAATGTCCAACACACGACCGCTGAGCACCACAGCCACCCCCACCACCACTGGGGCAAGGCAATAGACACCCAGTGGACACAGGCTCTCTACACCACACAACCTAGTACATCAATGGACCTCAAACAAGCCATCCAAGACATTTCCAACTGGATCACCAGATGCACACCAAGGACCTCTCTGACACAGCCACCTACAAAGCAGCCCTCAGCATCTACCACCTGTGTATCAAGGAGGCCAGGAGAACAGCCATCTCCACCCTCATCGACACAGTGGCCAATGACACAAAGGAACCCTTCAAGATAGTCAAGGATTTCTTCAACACAACAACCATTAAGAACACCACCAATCCCTCCCAAGAACACTGAAGCACCCCCTCAGACTTCTTCCACAGCAGGATCACCACCATCTACAATCACTCCACGCTCCAACCCACCACTCTCAGCCTGAAAAACCCCATCCAAGCTAAGAACACCAGCCAAAAGGTCACCTCATTGTGCCCTCTAACCCCCCAGACCACCAGACACAGCATGTCATCAATCCACTCCGGGGCACCTACCGACCCCTACCCCCACCACTTCTTCAACCTCAGAACCAACCCTATCAGCTCAGACCTGACTACCATCCTCAACATCGCCACCTTCACAGAAAACTTCCTGAACGGTTGAAAACACGCAGAGGTCAAACTCCTTCTGAAGAAACACTTGGCCAACCCCAATAACCTAAAAAAATTACCGACTGATCTCACTGCTCCCCTACCCAGCCAAAGTACTCGAGAAAGCCATCAACCTTCAGCTCACTGATTACCCTTGGACAAAGCCACATACTCGACACTTCTCAATCAGGACTCCGCGTCAACCACAGCACCGAAACAACCCTAACTGCTGCCATTGAAGGCATTAGAATTCACTTTGACTGCAGAAAAACAGTAGCCCTGGTCTTCTTCGACCTCTGGACGGTATTCAACACCGTCTACCACAACAACCTCATCAACAGACTCCGAAACAGCTGCATACAACAGAACACCCTCAAATTGATCGCCTCTTCATGACGGGATGAACACAGAGCATCCAACTGCCTCCCTTCATCTCCACGCCCAAGGACATCAACTGTGGCATAACCCAAGGATTATTCTTCAACCCCACCCTCTTCAACATCTACCTGACCCCCTTGTCACATTCATACGATTCCACAATCTCAGCATAATCTCCTATGCAGATGACACCCAACTAATCCGCTCGCTCACCAAGGACCCCACCATCACCAAAACCACCATCTGCACTGCCATGACCAACGTAGACAAATGGATGTGAAAAAACTGCCTCAAACTGAACTCAGACAAAACAGAAGTCCTCATTTTTGGGAGAAATACCTTCCTATGGGACCAGAGCTGGTGGTCGGCAGAACTTGGACCCACAACAATAGACCACGCATGCAACATGGGCATCATCCTAGGCAACCAATTAACCAGGAAATGACAAATCAACTCACTCGCCTTTTCCTACTTTAACACCCTCCACATGCTCAGCAGAATCTTCAGATGGATCCCAATCAACACTAGAAAGTCCATCACGTAGGCCCTCATCACCAGCCCCTTGACTACTCCACCACTCTTTCGGATGGAATTTCCACCCATTCCCTCAGAAGACTCCAGACCATACAGAATACAGCAGCTAGACTCATTCTGGGCCTCCCCAGAAGTACCCACATCTCTCCCACCTCAGAGATCTCCACTGGCACTCCATCCAGAAAAGATGCCAGTTCAAGATCCTCACACTCACCTACAAAGCTCACATGACCAAGGACCCTGTTATCTCAACCATTGACTGTCATTCCACCTGCCCACCAGACCCCAGTGCTCCACCTCACCTGCTTTCACAGACACCCCCTCATCCATCGCAGCCATTGCGGGGGACCCTACTTTTTCCTACATTTCCGCCAAACCATGGAACATCCTGCCCCTCCACCTGCGAACAGCACCCGCCTTAAAAAACTTCAGGATGAAACTCAAGACATGGTCTTGCAAAGGAGACACAGCACCCTCAGCACCCAGATATCCCTGGGGGCGACAAAGCCTTGCTTTACAAAATTGACTGATTGATTGATAAAATGAGACGACAGTTTCAAATATTATTTTATTTATTTTGTGTTTAAGAAAAATATTAAATTGATTTAGTTGCTTACAAATATTTCTTTGGAATCTATTTGATGAGAGCAAATATACCCACCAAGGTTTAGGTTTAAGGATTGCCCAGAAACAACAGTTGCATCAGCTGTCTTGTCTCTCGTCTTGCCTCACGTCTGTGTCATGTGGCAGATTCGTTCATTGAACACTTTGTTGCGAATAACTGAGGATATAATTTCCATTTAGAGACTACAATTCTGCAGGCACGAAGCAATGAATACCTAAGCCCCATCCAAGGGATTCTGTTCCCAGAGGGCTACACAGTCTCGCTCCTCCATGGTGGCGTATGTAAAGTGAGCTGCAGGCTGTGGAGGTGAGACCTTTTTGATCTACACTTCGCAGGTTATCACAGCTGCAAGCTGTGCATTCTGTTTTGTGCCTGATGAGGAACTCTTCACATCCCTGTGGATTGCCGAAATGTGAGAAGAAGAAAACCGCCTCTCTGCCAGCGCAAAATTCACTTTTGCCCAATTTCCCAACTTTCATGGCAATTTCTTTCTTTTGAATAAGAAATGATACCCTGGGGTGCTGTGTGAGTAGACATCAAGTGGAATTCACTTACACAAATTATTGTAGTTTCCTTTTCTTAATCAAAGGGTTACCCAGAAATCATTTATTAAATTGAAGTAGGAATAGTTTATTTGATCACAACGTGCAGTAGGAAGATGGTAGAAGCAGGGAGACTTTCCTTGATATTTTTGGAGATGTCACTTTCAGTACTATGGATATCGAATTGATATCTCTTAATGGAGGATGCCAAGTCTTGTGCATTTATGCTATGTGACTCGCTTTTGTGTAGCAAACATGTTGCCACTGGTATTTGCATAGCAGCTTCCGAAGACCAGACACCGACCAGTGTTGTCAGCACTGGAGACTGAAAACTGTGTGAACTTATGACAATGTTTTAATGGTATTATGTTTCGCTCACGTTGTTGGTGCCTGGCTTGATTTCACCACTGGCGATATGCAATTTGTGTGTGTTACGTCTAAGGCTTTATCAATTGCTTTCACAGCCATTACATTGCTGGGTGAATCGAGATTGCTGTGTGTTCTGTTTCTTGTTGGCAGGTCCTGCTGGATAGCTTGATGGCTGAGGATATGGAATATTTGGGTTGTGTTAAGTATATCTGATAGATGTTCTCTACTGTGTATCCTATAATATTATACTATGTAACATGTAACATATCACGTTGGGAAGTATTACGATCCCCTTCTCTGTGTTGCATCAAAACAAAGGGGGTCTGCTTGTTTCTTTTTCGCATCTGCAATGCATATATAACAAGTAGAAAATTACCAATATTAGTGCATGAGCAGTAGATAGCAGACGTTGGATACACAGGTCAGTAATTGCCTCTCTGTGTTTATGAACTCTACGGTCGGTAAACATGCGTTAACTCGAAGATATTTTGAGCTAATGGATGCTACAGAAGATGAGAAAAAGAAATGCACAGATCCCTTCGGTGCCGGTGCAGGGTAGAAAATGGGACCACGATACAGCTCTAGTTATGAATGCGGTAACAGCCAGCTTTAGGGCATGTCTGTGATGTCTGTGATGTGCGGAGTGCATGCGAGCTGTACGTTTGCCTGATAACTCAACACCAGGTGAGGAACATTATCATCAAGTTTGTAATTTGTGTGCTAATAGAAATGTGTCTCAGAATCATAAAAACATGATTTCCCTTGGTCTGTCGAAACTTGAGCCCCCTCCCCCACCCCAGCAAAGAACACGGAGCTCCCCCCCCCCCCCCCCCCCCCCCGACCTACTCGGGAGCTCTCAAGCCAGGGTGCTATGCTGACGGGGCCCCTGGAGCTCAGGGCTTTCTCCACGGCTGCGGGGGCCTTTGTTACGCCACTGGTCTCTGTGACTGAAAGCGAAGTGAAATCATATCAAGTAACTGTGTTCGCAATCAGATTACTTTCATTAATAAGATTATGCGGGCGCTGGTTCGCTGTATCCTGATGGAGCATCCCAGGAGTTCTCAGCAGCTGGGACTCAATCCTACATTCTGTCTTAAGAACTACAGTAGGAAATAGGAACTACGTTGTGTCTTTATTTCTCGTAGATGTTTTACATCTACAAACTTATTTCACAGCTACGGTAAACCAAATCCAAAATTCGAGTTTGGGAATGTCTTTACAGTGTTGTTCCTGCCTTTGCTGTGACAAATATTAATTATTGATAATATATAAACAGCAATAAAGGACAATTATGTGGCCTTGAGCTCCACCAGTTAATGGTTGCCTCCTGCATAATTTGTTTTTTAAATTATTTTTATGGGTTCAATCAATACTAATTTCTTTGAAAACATAAACAGTTTTCATGATTCGATACAATTCTCTTCTTTCCAGGGACTTTTGTAAATCATATTATAATGACTGTATTGCATTATTATCCGTTGTTCAGACCGTCTTGCCCGTGTTGAATGGTGTATTTTTTACAGGGCGTAGGTTGTATGAGTTATTTGTCTTCTCTGCTGGTGTTTGCAACGTGCTGGGTTTGCTGCTGCAGTTGTCACCTAGCAAGAGGCCACTCTGGCACTCACGGTGCCATGGTCCTAGAGCAGTTTGTGTGCACTCTGGAGGTCTTGGTCTTTGAGACTGACTCCACTCGTATACAGAACCTTCCCCAAAACAGTACTCCAGCTCCACTACAAAGGCTGTTCTATGTTGTAGTCCTCCTGGAGCTCTTTGTGATGTAAAGCCACGTGCATTGCAGTGTACCAATCAGATTCATACTGTAAACTCTATAGCACTTTCACACTGCTATTGGCCACTCTGGTGTCATACTGTGCGTGTGGAGAACCATGCCAAGAACAAGCAAAGTTGAGGGACGTCAGAACAATTATCGAGAACTTTTGATTTTAGGGCGGACGCTGACAAGAAGAGTTTCGGACGCTGACAAGAAGAGTTAGGGGGTGCAACTTTTTTATTACACAGAATAAAGTCTTGGATAGATTCATAATCTGTTGAGTAGCTTCCTTTTCTAAGGTATTATTTTTCAGCGCTAACTGGAAATATGTCCTCACATATGCTACTTGCCACAGAAAATGGATGTGTTGCTTTTTCTGGAGTCTACGACTACTTTCTTTGTGAGTTTGAAACTGAGTTGAAGATGGACATCTTTTTCTTCCTGAAACAACTCAAAAGAGGCATAAAAGGAGTTCCTAATTTTAACATGAAAACTCACATGCAGAAAACGTTGCCATCTTCAGGGAGCAGTTGTGATATTTGTGAAAACTACAGGTTTGCAATAAAATAAAGTTCCCTACTTTGCACACCCCTAGGAAGACCCCTTGAGACTGAAAATTCACCGAAGCTGGGTACTTTGATTAAGGGACTATAGAGCTTCTCTGATTTATCCTAGGATAGAAAAGTGTTTATCGAGTGGGGCCGCTGTAGGACCTCTCTGGGATACCACCAATGATTGACAGGTGAATAAGAGGAGTGCCACTGTTCTTCTGGACATGTGCCTCCCCAGCTGCCTGCTGTTGATCTGTGACGTCAGGGTCATGGAATTATTTTTAAAGCTGAAATGTGGTTTGGGGGCTCGCATGGAGCATAGTTTTTAAACTGCTAATGTATGCACTGGGCCAGTTAATGGGAAAGTGTTGCTTGAGAGATCATTATCACTCGCCGAGTCTGCAAAGTCTGAGCATGCTTAGTACATGAAACAATGATTTTTGTTTAAGTTCTTCCACATCATGGGGTATAAAATAGGACAATTTATTGTCCTACCTCATCATATTAACACCATTTTGTGTTGCTCTATTGATCCCAGCTTGTTTTGGCTCTTTAGTTGAGGATGGAGCAGTGAGGACGTATTCTTAAGTCATCTGTGAAGTCAGTAGTATAACGAGTAGTGGTTGACTTTATACTTGCCATTTTCATAAGGGCAGCTTTGTTTAACTACCATTTGACAGCCAACCGGATCCTGATTTCTGCCAGGGTGGAAGATGTCTGCTCATTACCTGATATTTGGAATACAATGGAATCATTTGTTATAGTGTGGTCTTCCTTGCAATCTAAAGATGCAACTTAATCATATAATCAGAGAGGGCATTAGTATCATCCTGCCATTGAAATTATTTAATTATTTGGCAAGAATGAGTAGCATTCTGTTAATATGTCATAGATTAACAGATGATTCAAATTTTATTGGGATAGCCAGAGAAAGGTGTTTTGGGATATGTAGATATACATATAAGTTCAAATGTATATTTTATGTTAATAGGATTGGCTTAAAAATTAATTGGGGAAATCTCCAGTTTGGCATGGTCCTAGATTAACTGCCGAAAAAGTGGTCTCATTCACAATAACTACTATGGTTTACACTGACACCAAAACACAGTGCTCATATGCTGGGTGCCATACACTAGCCACATTATCGCCCACATTTCAAGAGTAGGAGTCACAAAGCATGGACAATGGCCTTCCCCACAATGTATTACCATCAACGACCAGCATCAACAAATCCTCAGGCAAGGACTCCCCACATTGGCCCAAATGTAAGGTGTAGCCAAAAAGGAGAACAGATGAAGTAACTTCACATTTGTTCACTAGATTTCTCACTTGCTTCCAAATTGTTCATCTCTTTGCTCTCATCTCCAAACTCTATTCTCTTACCTTGGATATCCATCACTAAATTATGTCTCGCCATCTTTATGCTCTTTTCTCTAAGCGCAGCTCTGTTTGTCTAAAATGTCAGCCTCTAATCCAGTTTTCACACTATGAGCAGACAAAGCCAAGAGTCGTACACCTTGGAGTAAATGCGCTGAACGGCATATATACACAGTATTAGTCTATACCCCAGTACTTTTCAGTTTAGAAAAAAACAATACCAAAGTACAAAATACTTCTCCGGATGTATGATGTGTGTTACTTATACTTTGGTATGCAGGAGACTTTCTTTCCCAGACTTTTCATCTGTATGACTTGTATCAGCTCAATCTCTGCAGGGTGCTCTCTCTTACCCCTTTACCTGTGTAAAACGATGGTATTGTAACCTTCACAAAGGAGGCTGACTCGTCTACACGCTTCATTTGTTCCCTCAAGGTAGGCGCAATTTTTAAGACTTAATTTCTGTATGTATGCACAATTTATGAAAAATGTAAGTGACATTTCATAGAATTCAAGAAAATTTGACATTCTAATCAGCTAGGTGGCAAGAATTCGATAAATTATTCATTAGGTGATGTTGATTAATTTTAATAGTGCCCCCTCTCCGTTTAAAGTGCTTCAAAAAAACTCTCAGTCCGATAGCGCTGTGGTAGTTCTATTAATCTCATCAGTAGCGTGGAATCTAATCATTTCTTTTTTGTTACCACATTGGTAATTCATTGATTGCACTGCTTTCCCTTCCACATGAGTATGGAGACAGGGCTTTAGTGGTGCAATGGAGTTCAGGTAACTAGATTCATAGGAACACAGCTTGTGTCTCAAGACGTGTACATTAGGGAAAGCCAATATATGTAATATAATTCATACATTTGATGTGAGATCAAAGGATCTGAATTCCCAGGAGCGCACTCTTCATCACTTGTTCTTGACTTCCTCCTCATTGCATTTCGTGTTCATCACCCTCCGCTCCTTTCTGCAGACGGCAGATTTTCTAAAAACAGCCAAGAGGTTGTAACCCCAAGAGGATGTCAGTGACTGGCAAGTCAATTAGATCTGAGCTCGTGACAGGTCTCACAGGCACACTCTCCTTCGTGAGCCAATGAATGATGACCTTAGACCTAGCTCTGCCTGGGGGAGCACCAGCATTCCTGGTGAGGGCAAAAGCAAGTCTGAAAGAGGTCCCTTACTCTTAGTGAGAAAACACTAGACCACATTTTATTTAAGACACAGTTCCCTAACTTTGCCTCAGCACCTAAGTAGCTGATCTCATGTCAAAAACATTGATTATTTTTATTGTTTTAAAGTAGTTGTAATTATATAGTGCTTACTACCTCTGACGAGGCATTGACACACTTTATGTCAGTATCACTCTATTCCGGAACCCAAAATGAGTGGTTAAATACCGGTTCTTGTTGGTTATTGGGAACAGTCATGTGCTCTTAAGCAAAAGTTACATGCATTTACTCCAGTTACTTTGTGATATATTATATTAATACCAGTTGAGCGTGATCATTCATGGGGGCTTGTGATCTCAGGTTAATAGTTGAAGAGATAGATAGGTTTGTGGTGAGTAAGGAAACTTAGTTTACAGAGATAGGGTTTTACAGATGAGAGGTTGTAGCTGATCTCTCAACACAAACACTGCACTTACTGTCACTGTATTTGTTTAGTCAATCTCAAATGACAAGGACTGTGCTTGCTGTTTCTCTACTCAAGTAGCTCATCTGCCAGCTGTTATCTAGGGGTGGGTGATAAATTCTGCTCTGCCCGTGGAGTTCGCAGAGTTTTGGCTACTCCTAGTTACGCATGTAATGCTGAGTTCAGGCCAAATTCCACACTCTTGTTTTTTCTTGTGCATGGCTTGCCAACTTTAAGTTGGCAAGCGAGTGCAAAAATAAGCATCCCCTAACATGATATTTGGGCACTAGGAAGTCACCAGGTGGGATTTTCCTAATGCAGGTGGTTGTGGGTGGTCATGACTGTTTGTGTTGGGAAAGCTACCACTTGAGTAGAAAATCTATTTGAGCGGCAATAAAACCAATTCGAGCAGCAGCGCCCTCTAGAGCTCCACATGTTGTCTTTCACGCTGACTTCTCAGTGCGGGACAAGCTACCCGCTTGTCCCGCGGGTAGTGCGACCTACCAATTTTTGCCCACTTGCAGAACTCTGTGGAATCTTATGGAGTTCTTTTGTAATTCCTCAAACCTCTGCAGAGTGAAACTACTGTTATCACCATTAAGATTCACAGTAACACCTAAGGTACTGGTTTCCCTAACACAAGGCAGTTCATCTTGGTCTGTACTACCTCTTCTTCACTTGTCAGTGATTTACTTTCATATCAATTCTTTTGGCAATCTTCAGAGAACTGGATAACTAGATACTTAGGAAAACATTAAACGCGGTTGCCCTTCTCATCACTCTTGCTTGCAGTATTTATGAACCACAGCAGTAAGTTGCTACATTTATTTTCCATATTACATGTATTTCCCATGTTAATGTTTGATCCATGTATTTACACATATATTAAATATGGGGGTCCTGTAGAGTTCATAAACATTTTATTCTGTGTCTAATATTTACAAAACACGCCTGGAAAATACAGGTTTCCCTAAAACTTTGGCAGTAGAAGTGCTCCTTCTTCAGATTTACTTTAATAATATCAGTGTTAAGTGTGTAAGCATATTAATTTCTGTATTTCACTTTTTAAAATGAGAACTCCAGCTCTTTTACTCCCGGAGATCTCCATGCTCGGTAATTGCAAGAGCCATCTTATGGGGTGAAATGGCCATTTCTGCAATTATCGTGAGAGTAAGGAGTATTTCCCAGCGTCTGGGATATTAAAATGATCCTTAGCATAAGCAACTTTGTTGTAGGAAACACAAGATATATGCAGTAAGGAAGATGATAGCTACTGTGCATTCTAGTCTGTCAAGCACAGCTATAAGTCTCAATAGGCCCTCACAATTAATGGTCTACACCAGTGGTTCCCAACCTTTTGATTTCTGTGGACCCCCACTTTAACATTAATGGAACCCAGGGACCCCCACTGAATCATCATTAGAATCTGGGGACCCCCACCTGAGTCATTACTGGAAGCTGGGGACCTAATTTGTCAATATTTGTTAATATTTTTTAATTTTCTAGGCTCTCGCGGACCCCCTGAGAAGGCTTTGCGTACTCCCAGGGGTCCCCGGACCACAGGTTGGGAACCACTGGTCTACACAAAATGCATAGCATTTCTTACACCATTTCATTCTGAAAGCATATTCTGAGTTAATTATTTTGAAAATGGGAAACTTACTAATCAAAGTTGCTTATAAGGTAGACTAGAAGAACTGCAAATATTTTGAAAGGATGAGGCATGTCTTAATGCCCTGAGGTTTCTAATCATCCACAGACTTTTATAGTACACCTTAATTTGGGCCGACCGTAACAATACTTTACTAACATTTCAAAGACGAATTCTTCATAAATATCTGTATTACCCTGGAGGCCACATTACCTGAGAGCAGTGCTTAATTTGTGCTTGTTGTTTCCGGTGCTGAGCACCGGCACTTATTTGTGAGGGCCGGGGCTTATTCTTATGCCTCAAGCATTCGCTGCGAGCAAAAGACACATATGGGAAAGACGGAAGAAGGAAGAACTAAAAAGCGGCATAAAGGGAGAAAGTAGAACGTTGCAGGATGAGCTGAAGGGGTAGGGGTGGCCGTAAATGCATAGAAGAGGCCTGAGATGGCTTCAGGATTATGCTGCCTCAGTATTCAGTGGTGGCAGATTTAATTACAGCAGCCTCGTGTTTAAGAGAAGGGCTTTAGCACCGGCACCTCTTTATTTACAAATTAAGCACTGCCTGAGAGGATATGAAAACACACAGATCTTAGTTTCAGCTTTTATTATACATATATAAACAATGTTGATGTCTGAAAGATCGAACCACTTCTTCAAAACAACAATCTAGGCTTTTAAGAATACCAATTTTGTTGTCGTTGTTTTTTTATTAAATAATCCTTAGATCAAGCTCAAACCTTTTTGATCTGACATTAGCCCATTCACTGCCACAGGTCAGTATTCACCATTTTGATTTGTGAAAAATCACCCTTCCATTGAGGATTTGCACCCAAACGCAAAATACTTTTTGTGTCCATGAGACAGATATACTCTATTTTAGTTTTTTATGTAGAGTGAACTTGACTATTGGAGTGTTCTACATGGCCGCTAGATTACATTACACAAGGTCAGATGTACTTTTTTCTCTTTCTTTTTTAAGGCAAAGGGAGATAAAGTGATTTGCCCAAAATCATTTGATGTTGAGCCGATGCCTGGACTTGAACTTGGTTCCTCAGTTCCAAAATAGTAGCTCTTGCTGATAGGGTGCATCTCCACCTCAAAGACAGTCACAAACACCTTGGTAGGGTAGATAGACTCTGCAAATACAATCTGAGAAGGAAGATTCTGCACTGAGTATGGCATGTTGTATTGCACAGTCCTGAGGACAACTCTGCACAACTGCAATGAGGTCTGCAAGGTGCACTGTGAAGACATATGGTGGCACAACACTTCCCAACGTCCCAACTGAATACTAAAATCCCAGAAATTGCTGTGGATAGTCATTGTGCAACAATTCTACCTCAAGCTGCAATTTGAGTTGACATATTCATTTAAAGCAGAAGTACATGCTGGCAACATTGTGGATTCTCAATCTGGAGCGGGAGCGATGACAACTGCTTGTGAGTCATGTTTCTCAGTAGCTTGTGGAGGCTTGAGGCTCACTTATATTACGTGGCTTTCTCTTCTTGCTACATTTAAACAATATTTGGGGCCATGAGTTCACAGCATAACTTTTTTGATTCAAGAAATATGACAATGGCTCGGAGATTTTTAGAGGAGAAAAATACTGCCTGCTCCACCTAAAGTAAGTTTGTTTTCTTTCATTTAGTCTAGCTGGCATGGTCTAAACCTCTACTGTGCAAGGCACTTCCTTCCACTACCCGTTTAGTTAATAAACTAAGTGGAGGATTTAAGAGCCCCTAGCGCCTCCTTGCACCACATTAGCTTCATTTTTACGCTAACATGGCCCAAAAAGGCCAAAATAGCTGTGACAAATTTACAAAGTGGCGCAAGGCATACATTGTGCCACTTTGCAACCCTTTGCGCTACATTATGCCTGCCCCATTAGGAGGGATCATAAAAATGGTGCAAGAGATTTCTTTGTGTCATTTATTTCGACATTTTTAACACCTGCTTAAAGCAGGGGTTAAAGGGAGGCACAGCATTGTTTATAATTGGCCTCAATGGGCTTTGCAGGATTAGCGTCAACATTTTTTATGCTAATCCTGCAAAGCTCCGAACTAGCATCAAAACTTTTGACACTAGTTGCCTAACTACCACCATGGTGCACCATATCTTAGATACGGTGCACACATGGTGGTGTTAGGCGGGCGCTAAGGGGTGCAAGAAAAGTGGTGCTGCACTGGGTGCAGCACCACTTTTCTTAAATCTGGCCCTAAGAAAGTAATAAAGTCTCCAGAAAGGAGATATGACGGGCCCATTTTTCATTATCATCTTCGTCCTCTTAACGTTGTCATATTTTACTTCTGCTTTTAAGCTGGGTATATGTAATCAAGCTATAGGAATGCTTTTTTAAAGTTTGATTGTTCTATTCACACCTTTCATCAAAGATCGTGGAGCTAACTTTTCTCAAAATAATGTTGGAAAATATTATATAAACTAAAGCCTGTCTGGCAGAATTTCGAGGAGGGAGGAGGTTCGGATATTCCTCAACGAACATCTACTGCAAACAGTCTGTGTCAAAGTTACATTAGCTTGTTTACTATCTTGTTTGTTCAGGAACAATGTCGCAACATAAAAGGTAGACCTAGCCAGCACAAGGGCAGGAGGCTGACTGTAAAAACACAAATACGATGATCGGGTACGTGGGTGTGGGTGTAAAATTCCTATTTTTTGCAAAGTGGTGGTGCTAATATAAGCATTAAGTAAAACTAACACTATGGGGCTCATTCTGACCCCGGCGGTCTCAGACCGCCGGGGCCAGGGTTGGCAGGAGCACCGCCGACAGACCGGCGGTGCCCCGCAGGGCATTCTGACCGCGGCGGTTCGGCCGCGGTCAGACAAGGAAAACCGTCGGTCTCCCGCCGGTTTTCCGCTGCCCTTGGAATCCCCCATGGCGGCGCATGATGGATTCTGACACCCCCTACCGCCATCCTGTTCCTGGCGGTTCGCCCGCCAGGAACAGGATGGCGGTAGGGGGTGCCGCGGGGCCCCTGGGGGCACCTGCAGTGCCCATGCCAATGGCATGGGCACTGCAGGGGCCCCCGTAAGAGGGCCCCACTGTGTATTTCAGTGTCTGCAATGCAGACACTGAAATACGCGACGGGTGCAAACTGCACCCGTCGCACCCCTGCAACTACCCTGGCTCAATTCTGAGCCGGCGTCCTCGTTGCAGGGGCATTTCCTCTGGGCCGGCGGGCGCTCTTTTGGAGAGCGCCCGCCGGCCCAGAGGAAATGTCTGAATGGCCGCGGCGGTCTTTTGACCGCGGTGCGGTCATTTGGCGGCTCCCTCCAGGCAGGCGGCTCCCGCCGCCCGCCGGGCTCAGAATGAGCCCCTATGTCTGCAATTATGCTTTTTCATATATTCTGCATTAAAAGCAGGTTTAACTATATTAATAAAGCCTTTTAAAATTATATTGTAGATTTCTTGTGTGTATGCATCTTTCAGGAGAAGGTTTTCCATATTTCACTACAATTACATATGTTCCTAGCAATCTCTGACAAGATCTTATAAGTTGCCCATTATGTGAGGTCACTAGGTAAGTCATCAGTAATGCCTTGGTCACAGCAGACCTGCCAACTTCACCACTGTGAGGAGTGGGCGGGGCATGGGAGGGGATGTGACCTTGTGCTGAAAAGCACTTAAGAGGCACTTTTGCCCCCTCCCCGGCACAAACCGCCGCCTTTAAAAAAAAAAAAAGCAAAATCTTGCTGAGGCTGATCCTGATATCCTGGGGATTTTTCACACCCACTAATGATCATCAGCAGTCAAAAGTCTCTGAAAACGAGTTGAAACCCTCTGCTCGTTTTTACTGCTACCTTGTGATATTGGCCCTTCACTGGGTGACTCTGTGAGGGGAGCCAGTATTGTGTGTCACACGGTGGTACCATGTGAGATGGCAGGTCTCTCACAGCCTGTTTTTCCAGCACATATTGGTAAGTTGATATATACCCCTGCTTGCCTGAAGACTGTACTTGTACTTGATTACAAGGAGACTTGTAAAAATGCATCACAACCAAGCACTGTTGGGAAGCATGGGTAAGTAACGTCCATTCTAAGGGGCCACAAGCGAAAGTAATAGGGCGTAGCCAAGTCCATCTAAAGGTGAGGAATAACTACACTATAATTAGACAGGCCACAGAATTAGGGTTAGCGATGAGGCATGGCTTCCTAGGATGAGCATGCAGCTGCCACTCTACACCTTTCTGTCCTGGGACTCACTTATCATATTTGAACTCTTTTTCTCCTCTTCAACCCAGTGTGGTTGTATGACCCTGCCCCACAGCCTCTTGGTATCTTTACATCGACTGCCCTAAAAGTAGGTCAATATTGCAACAAGACATAGGAAAATCAAGATGAAAATTGGGGTGCAGAAGAAGAGATGTGATGAACAGCACATGTAACTGGCAAAGTCTCATCTAGAATATTTGTCTTCAATGTCTGGAGACCACATAAGTGTTTTATACAGTAAAGATGACTTTTATGTAAGTTTGAAAAGCCTCAAGACTGGGTTGTGTTCAGTGCACTGAATGGATAATTAATGATGGATGTAGGGTAAAAGCTGAACAGAGAGTGAATGGCGAATATAGGTTGAATGGTGGCTAAATTGGAGAGTCAATGCTTAATGAAGCAAGAATGGTGAATGAGGTATGCATGCAGAGTAGAGTGTTGATCATGAGTGAAAGGTGAAAGTTAAATGTGTTGCAATGATGCTGAGGAGGAAGCATGTAGAGGCGTGGAAGTATCAAGACAAGTCACTGCTTCCACACTTTCGGCCCTCCTGCATAATGAATGAATCCCTTGAAGTCATAGAGCCGTTTAATTGGTCTGTGCTGTCATATATTCACCATGATTTTGACTCTGGACAGGTCCTAATACTTCTCTAGGAAGCAAAGTTCTCGAAATTACAATATCTTCAAAAATGGGGGGCACACTAGACTTCAGATGACAAAAATTTCAACCTTAGAACTTTAACAAGTAATCGTGTGCTTATATGTAAATGACTTCATCTCCATATGCCCCTCACAGTAAAGTTGCAGGCACAGTACTCAGTTGCTTTGATGTCTAAGTGAACCCATTGGTTTCCTTGGAATGAGACGTCTGGGTTACAGTCTAGGTTTCAGGACTTCAACAAATGACCATATGATTCCAGACAACTCTACCTATCCCCCTCTGGAAAAAGATATTAAAGTGTTAAAACAATAGCATTGTCAGAGTAAGTCAGAAGTATGAGGATGAGAGGAGGCTGAGCTGGACTGGAGACCTGGGTGAGAATCCTGGTTCTGCCAAACTGGTATGAAAATCCTGGTTCTCGCATGACTGGAGTGAGAATCCTGGTTCTGGCACGAGTGGAGTGAGAATTCTAGTTCTGGCACAATTTGAGTGAGAATTCTGGTTCTGGCACTAGTGGAGTGAGAATCCTGATTCGGGGACGGTTGGAGTGAGAATCCTGGTTCTGGTACGATTCATACAGTAGAATCATATGATTCTACGAAAATCATCTTGACTTTGGCACAGGCACTCTCCCTCACTGCGCATGTATGTTTGGCTGGCAATCTCGGGCCGGCCAAACACACATGCACAGTGTGCTTTCTCCACCCCTTCACTGTTTTACCGGGTTGGAGAGAGCTTGCATAGGCTCCCAGTCTGCCTGTGATTGCCTTGGCTGGGCACTCCCAGCCAATCCTGACGCTCTTCTGAGCAGCATCAGGATTGGCCACAGGGCAGGCTGGGAGCCTGTGCCTGCAGCGAGGACGGAGGAGCGGAGCAGGGCGGCACAGTGTTCAGGTACGTTTTTTTCTTTTTTTAAAAAGGATTTTATTTTATTTCTCCCCCACCGCGCCTCGCTGCCCTGCCCCTTTTCCCTTGCACATGCCACCACTGCTCTTCAGTATAAATCTTTAGGTAATATTGTGTAGACTAGGGGCCATATTTATGACCCAGGTTTGCAATGCTCTTGCACAGTGCAACGTGTTGCAAGAGAGACACAAATTTTAAGTCAGATTTTTGAAGCCAGACAAAGCCACATTATGCGTAGTTTTGAATGGCTGAAAAAAAGCTGGAGTGATGCAACACAGTGCAAATTGCTGTGTTGCATTACTCTATGCCAAGGAGGCATTCCAAGGGCATTGTGTGGGTGTTCCAATGCAACGCCTATGGTTTTTTACGCATTTCCAGATTTACCAAACCTGGTAAACCCAGGAATGTGCCAAAAAGATACGCTTCCCCAGGAGTGGCGTAATGAGGAGAAATATCCTTATTTCTCCTTGTTTTTTCTTCTTTCTGTGTGTGCTGCAAAAACCCTCTCAGGATTGTTTATGTGCACAAAAGCAATCCTGGATACAACACAGCCACCCTTGTATCAGGGTGCAAGGGTGCCTGTGTTGGTGGGAAACTGCCAAATTGGCACCAATGCAAGGGAAAAGGAAAGGAATGGATAAATACGGTGCATTCCTGCCCTTTCCCTGTCCTACAGTGCAGTGCAGCAAAGTGACTTGATGCACTGCAATGCGTGACTTGGCCATAAATATGCCCCCTAGTTTGGAGAAGAGCCTTTACCCATCCCCTTTTTGGTGGGTGCAACAAACAAATGCAGAATGGATTTGTTCCAATCATGCCTGTTTGAAAAACTTTGCATGACAGGTCCGCCCTCATCCAAGCAACCTGTGAAGGTGAAAGGTGAGATTGGCCTGATGTGGGTCCCACATGTGAATGCCAAGTGACTGAGTGAAAATCTGCTAAGTCTGACAGCAGTGAGACGCACGTCCACCCCAAACCCCCAAGGTCCTTTGTCTTCCAGTTGACTCCATTACATCCTCTCTGTGATTAAAGGAAGACAAAACTTTATTTAGTGCTGATGTAAGTGATGAATTCTGCTGGAGGCAAAGCCCCCCCTTTAAATGTTCACCTAAATGCAAATGTTTGCTTCTCCTGTCATAATTTCAATTTTTGTAAAGAAATGGTACATGGAATTAATCAAACCCAGAGCCGCTCATAGCGATGTGTGGCGTGAAAACTCATTACCAGTGTACAAAGGGAGAACAAGTTAATTTATTTCGCCCCGCAGCCCTGTGCACCATCAGAGGAGCACTGGTGGAACTGAGCTCTGAGATACCCAGACTGAATCCTGCCCGTCTTTCCCCTTTTTTAGCCCTCCACACCTTACGCTCCTGTTGTTGTACGCTGCAATCGGACACCGCTTACTGACCGAGGAACATGCTGGCTTGACTCTAACACACGGCCAAAGCCTTTGACTGGCTTTTCACTTATTTGAAACGACCTAATTGGAATAAAAAAGACCATCTGGGTCCACAACAAGAAGACTTCAACAATCTTCCATTGCAAAAGCTTTTGTGACTTATAACTTTTTTTGAGTGCTCTTGGTGAGAGACTACCATGATACACTTTTTCGTCTAAGGCCTAACATATAATTGTATTTTGCCTTTTGCACTGAAGAAGTCTCAATTCTGGGACAAAAGACGTGTCGGCTGATTCTTCAATTTCACCCAGCAATATCTCTCAACTAACACTACAACTTTTATGTACATGCAGATTACAGTTTGTTGTCTTATTTCACAAAGCATATTAATGTAAAATTGGACTTCATATAATAAGATGTTTTCCTCGCAGTTTATTAGATTATTTTTTGTTCTTGCTGATACAATAATTACACAATAATTACACATTATTAAATGTACTGAAAAACAATATTGTTCTGATAAGTGACATTTTTTGGAGTGCTCCATTATGTTTTGTTGTTATTAGTGAATCCTGCCTGAGAGCTGGACCAAGGAGTCAGGAAGTGACCCAAGGGATGCCACTTGTGCTGTGCCAAGCTAGGGTCAGCCCAGATAATTGAAAAGTGACAGGCAATATGTAGTTACTCCTGGCGAGACAGAGGGTTGTTTGTCAGTATTGTTATTTTTTTTGTATCCCTTCTTATGCCGCCTGTTCTGTTTTTTTACTTATTTCATTTCAGTTTCTCCATCAAAGTGTCTGTCTATCTAGACGTGTGCAATAAGAACCAAGCCTAAACAATATACGAGAGACCCTGATCTTCAAATGCCAAACACAATTTCAACAGACCACCTTGACACCAGTCGGTGCAAATTCCAGAACCGTGCAGACTGCAAAACCCTACATTCAAATGATGGTAAATATGTAGTTTGCAATAATCATAACATGCAATATGATCTATATGTTCTGATCAGCTATTCTTCCAAAAAGCAATTCATCCACCAAAAAACTGACCACATTATCCTTCGATCTACCCATCACCACGTCTGCCTTCGTGTCTGTCTAGCTAACCTGCTCTTCTGTTTTACCATTCATATATTGCCATCTCGGTATCCATCCATCCATCCATTGTCCATGGAGCATTACAGCTCAAACTGCTTCAATGCAAACTCAATCCATATACAGTGAATGCTGCCTGAGGTATCGCTGTAGCGCATTGACACCTTTAGAGAAGTTGAGCCTTCAGAGTCCTTACTTTCTTGGTCTCATTTTACTTTCTTATACAATTTCATTTTGTATAACAGTATTACATTTCCAATATCTTGGTTAAAAAAGAAAAGGTGAAAAAGGAATGTCATAAAATATAATCCTGTGATGTAAATTCACCATGCTCTGTGACCTCTAAATTTTCACTGAACAGAATTCAGGCAAACGCTTATAATTATTCCATTCACGTATTGCACTGTGGGAAAAAAAACACTCACTCACTCTCTCCCTCGGGTACTGCATCTTTGGCATATTGAAGATCACATTGCTAGGCAATTTACACGTTAAGGTTTCTAAGTTGGGCCGTGTGTTCAGCACCCCTTGAGGTAGGGGACAAGTAGGAAGGACACCTGTGCACGCACCCTACATCCTGACTCTGTCCCATCCACAAAGCACCTCCCTGTAGTTTGACTTGTCCCTAGAGCGGGGATGTATCATTGCCTAGAGCATGAGCGGTGTGACCTGTGCGGGTGCAGTAGTCAATTCCTCTCTGATAGCCACGTAACATAAATGATACCTGCCGCTGAAAGTAACCCCGGGCCCCTGGTGGACTGGCGAGTCTACTGTCTGCCTCTTCTAACACGATTTCCCTGTCCTGAAGTCCTATGGGTAAGGAACTGAATAGGGAGAAGGAAAATCTGATGACCCCGATGTTTTGTTAAGCATGCAATGAATAGCCTCTATATTTTCATTCCGAGCTCTAATGTACCCACAGGTTTACAAATCCTTCACTCAATTCTGATGCTTGCTGAGTGAGCTTAAGACAGCATTTTGAGATAACTGGCATAAAAGTACTTTTGTTTTAATGAAGGAGGGTCATCTCTGTCTCCTCCTGTGATACCAGGTAAGGTGCACACACTGCCCTTCAAATTCCCCTTCTCATCTCTTCATTGGTCCTTTCCTTTCACACCTGGGGCCACCATTGGCTAACACCTTGTGTGCCTTTTTTTAAAAAAAAGTCGCCACTCTTCCCACTTTTTCTGACTCTGCTGTGCTCTTGTTGCATTGGGTGCTGAGTAGGGCTGTGGCGAAGAACCTACTTCCCCCTTCCAGAGAAATTTTTTAGGCTTGCACAAAGTAGGCAATATCCCAGGGCTCCTAATTTTCAAAGAACCCCCCCAGATAAGTGAACGTTCTCTCCATTTGACCTCTGTCTGTTCTATTTCTTTATCTAAGCCTCCCTCTCTTTCTTCATCATCCTCTGACCACTGTCATTTTGAAGATTGTTGGGTCTTGGGCGGCTGTGTTTTTATGAGACCTTGTTAAAGTTTACCATAATTTAGTATTGTTTCTCATCATGCAGAGTTAAAGTAACAGGAAATGTGTAATGACATTCAAATTTGTCCGTACAGAGCCCCTCAAAATATGTCGTGATAATTGGCGCCCCATATTCTTAAGATGGCATTACCGTCTTCTACTACGGGTGCCAAAATTTTGCAAGCTTTACTCCCGCTGGCTTGGCGGTGTTATTCTCTGGCCTCCCGAGGCCCGCTTTGCATTCAGCCTACTCCATTGACCGTAGGTGATATTTTCTATTTTTTAAGCCTGTACCCCTAATGTGTGTGTAGCCCGAGTGCTATTGTCTCTGTCGAAAAAAATACATTTGAAATCTGTGTACCAGTTGTGTTGCCACCCCCCCTCCCTCCCCCCTCCGCCGGCAAAGTACATGGAGAGTCCCTTGCTCGTGAACAATGCCGACCAGTGTGGTGCTATGTGTGCCCCCTGGAGCTCGCTCGCCCCCTCACCTCTTGGACTGCAGGGGCTAATGTTACGCCACTGCAGTGTACCCTGCTGCCTAATGCTTTTGTCTGGAAAATAGATGTAATTTGAGGGATAGCACTGCTTTCTGAAGTGTACCCTATTTCAGTGATTCGTGAGCAGCCACTACGATGCAGTTCCTGTTTGGGGATTCACGCAGGGAGCTTTGCATTCACCTCACAGGCACCGTTGCAACCACCTGGCCCGGGAAGTACATGCCGACCGTGCCCCATGGCAGCCGCTTGTTCTGTCACAATGTCGTAACATGTCCTTCCCAGGATCCCTGCGGTGGCGCAGGTAACAGCTACTTAGATTCGCCTTCCCTCCCGCTCTTTTTAATTTGCGCAACCGGTTGACTGCAAATGGCTGACCTCGTGGCAGCGCTGCTGAGAATAGCGGCTTCCCAAAGTGCAGCCGCGTGACAGGGAAATGGGCCAATTACGATGCGGCGAGCATCTGTTGGCAGGCGCCGTCCACCTCGCGCTCGCGGGACGCGGGGCAAGCCTGGATCCTGAGCCCAGGATTGTAGGGCACGGATCAAAAGCGAACAATTATTTTAAATCGAAGACCAAGAGGCTGCGAGGATGCAGCCTCTAATTGCAGGACCGTGTAGAGGGTCAAGCACTGGTGCTGTCGTTTTACCTCGGAATGAGGCCTGAATTAGCTCCTGGCTTCATCTCCCCCAGCTAGCGAAGCCTTGATTATCTCCATGAAACAATAGCTGGGTCAGCTCGATCCGCGCTCACCCACCTACAGGAAGGTGAGATTCTCATTAGCTCCCCTGCCTCGGGGCTTCTCCTGTGCTCGTCTGTCATTCTCCAAGTGCAATGTCTTGAGCACGGACACACACACTTATAGTGAGTTTGCATGAGCACCTATTAAAAGACACATCCTCATGCATGTTCAACAAAGACATGCATGCATGTGCGCGCACACGCTTTTGTTTTCTCAACCGGAAGTGTGAGGCACTGAACAAGTACGGCCTTCCATCCATTGAGCATGGTGCTTGCATGCATCAAGCATGAAATAAAGCACTCCCCACTTACTGTTTACCACTCCCACACAACCATGTCTGCACATCACTGTGGGCATCTGCTAGTGATTACCACTAAAAGATATGTTTTTTGTTCCAAGTAAAGGTTTGCCTGGATCACCACAAAAGTTATACCATTAAAGCAAATAAAATGTTCTTGCATTAATGTTCAGATGTTTATGTAGATGAATTGTGATGGTGTCCTCACAATATACTCAAATTCGTGCAAAGATAATCTTTGATTATATCCACAAGGTAACCGCGCCCCCAAAGTGATGCGAAGACAAATCCACAGATGCTTGTCCTCAAATGGACAATAGTGCATGTAGACGAATGCAAACAGATGTGCACACACACACAATTAGAAGTGTTTTCATTAAAGACTGTTGCATGTACAAGTATGGTCTTACATTTGATGTTCTTAAAGCTTTCATGGGTTAAATCAGACCTTCCAACTCACACAGTGCGATCACATGTGACACAATATCTGCTCTCTTGACACAGTCCATGTGAAGGGTCAATATCCCAGGGTGGCGCAAAGTGAGCTGGACTTCCGTTCAGAAAGGGCCAGTCAACTTCCATCAGGCATAATGCACCCTTCCCAGGACGACAACAGCAACCCTGAAGCCTTTTTTTTCTTTTTTTGGGAGAGGCCTTTGATTCCCCTGGGTATTTCCCAGGTGGTTGTAGCTCTTGGAGGCTGTTTTAGCAAGCCCAGTGCCCCTTCTGGTGCCTCTGTTACTTTCCTTTGCTTCTGAGGTTAATTGCAGCAGGCACAGAGAGGCTTCAACAGAGCAAGGGGTCAGGAGGGGTAGATAGAGAGAAAGTGATCAGAGAGGAAAGGTAGAGAATGGACGGATGGAAATAGAAAGATTGAGCAAAGAGAATGGAGGGAGTGGGGCTGTTTTGAGCATTTTTTCCAGGGCTGCTTTTGGTTCCCAGTCTGGACCTAGCTTGGGTACTGCAGGGTACTCAGATCCGCCCCTCTGTGGCTGGCCAGGAGGTGATGGGCAAAATCTCTCCCCTCTCAAATGTTGTGATTATTTTGTAGGTTGGCAGATCTGGTTAAATGAAAAATAAATCATCTACGTGCACCTTCCCCGCATCTCCACCCCTTGGAATGAAAGAGTTCCCTGACCCGCTCTCCTGGCTGCCAATGTCACTAGGGTGTGTCGCCCACCCCTCCTTCTAGAATATTCTCTTTGGTGTGGTCCTCTCTTACCGGCGCAGATGCAGTGAATGACGCAGGGAAAGAAAATGGCTCTTGAGCATTTGGCACTTCCCAGAGCTGACAGACGCTCCATGAATTTTTAGAGGTGAACAAAGTGACTAATAAAACATTTTATCCACCTCTGCTCTGTGTGTGTTTAACCTATTCTGCCTTTCCGGAGTTTCAAGCACACCATTTCATATTCCCTATCAGTGCCGCGTTCTAGTTCCCTTGACCCAAGACCTGTATGTGAAAATCCCGCTCTCATCTCATACCTGGAAGGTGAGGTTAATTACTTCCCCAGAAAGTGTTCTAGATGGGCATCAGTTATTATTCTGTATGCCAGAATGGCATCCTTTTGCTTTTCCCTATGCTTCAGAGCACCAGGCAACTACACTCAGCCTCACTGCACTTCACACAGTGACTCCGCATCTGCATAAGAAATTTAGGCTCTTTCTCCTACATTGCTGCCAAATCCTGGCATTACCTTCCACATCACATCAGGACCTCCCCATCCCTATTCAAGTTCAGCAAGAAACTAAAGACCTGGCTGTTCAACTAGAAGCCCGAACACATAGGTGGTTGCCTGCATATAAATGATGGGGCCAATTTAGAGTTTGGAGCACGGCTCGTCAGTCCACCAAAGTAGGGGAAGTCATTGCTGCCACCATCCAGGTGGTCTGCAGCCCATCATATTTAAGGATCAGTGATGGAGCACTGGTAATCTTTATGCCTTCAGAGTAAACGCCTTCAGACAGTCCTCTAAAGGCACTTCTTGTTTTCTGCACAGCTTCTGTCCTCCATGCAGCTCTATGCCAAACTTTTTTACTTTCCAAGAACATACGCCCAAAGTGGGAGTTAATGATAAAAAAAAAAAAATACAAGTCACCACACCTTGGAGAGTGTGTGTGTGGTGGTGGGGGGGGGGGTGATTTTCCTTCTTTTCCAGTCTGGTTCTGTCAGTTATTCCTGGCAGCGATGGGCAAAAAAAAAAAATCAGACCATCTGACCCACAGAGGGAGGGTAGTCTGATGTTTTTACGTGGATGGCCCCTACTCTGTTGGGCCACTGAAGGCACTACTGTCAGAAAGATGACCGTCTTCTCGACTCATAACAGAGCAGGATGATTGAAGGTTTGACAGACAAGTTACTCCACCACATTTGAGGCAGAGTACGCTGGGCACCAAACTCTAAATTAGCCCTTATGTCCAAGGCATGCCCTCAGGTTCAAAAACATGCAAGATATACCAGTTCAATGTTTTTCTCGTGACATTTTTAAAGGCTATTGTACGACAAATCTACAGTAGATATATAGACTTCCAAATGTATTGTGGTAATAACATCAACTTCAAAATATCTCCACAGCAGAGTAAATCTACACTTAAGTTCACTACATTTCGTATTATCAATATTATGAACACATTACATCAGCAGATCGCCATTTTGACAACACTATTGTGACCTACAACCTTCTAAAGTTGTGCAGTAAATGATGCTACAGCAGCAAATGCAACCGCTAGGACCAGGTCTTCCGCTATCGAAAATTATACAATCAGTGCAAGGAAAAAGAAATTAAGCATGGATATGCATGACCAATAATCAGGTTCAAGCGAGATTACTCTCGAGTAAACACAATACACATGGGATCAGTTACTATTGGTCCCAGTATTTCAGGTGCGGTGCATGAAATAACTGAGGATAACTGATTCTGCACGGTTTATTTCACCATTCACTGCAAAGCTTGCAAGCATGAAAGTGTCTACAAAACATGATCTTATAGCCATGTTTTCGGTAACAGTACCCGAGGGCAATAATTATACATTCAGGAAAGGCAGCTGAAACGCTGACATTTGCATCTGCTTTTGAGCACTTGCCACAGCTCAGAAGGCTACATCTTCACGAAGACATACGATAACATGGAGAAATACATTTACCAGTGTGCAGTTTTCACAATGTTAACACTAGGGGCAGACTTTGGCCCCAGGTATGTGCCTCATTCTGGAGAAGAGCAGAGGAAGATATGAAATTGTTATAGCAATACATTAAGTGTAAACACGCTGGTTGAGACTTGCATTTCTAGTGTAAAAGAGGCCTGAAGTGAGAGGATCATTTAGCAAACTGACATTACACAGAACATATTTCCAGGACCGAATAGGAGGGTATAGAATCATCAGAAATTATGAAGTTTCGGCACTGACACTGGCGCTTGTAAGTGATAAACAAGCATTTGCAGTGCAACGGGCCTCATGTTTGCTCGAGTTAGAACTATTAGCGTTGTAAATTCTTAACTGGACTTTTCTTGCCACATAAATTGAAAATGTAAAGTAAAACAGTTGCCATAAGCAAGTCAATTCAAAGCGCCATGGCCGCCATGAGTGAGCACGCGAAGGAGAGACACAAAAGGAAAAAGAAGTTCTCTCGCAGTCAAACATATCAGCAATCCTGCAATTATCTGTAAAAAAAACGCCCCAAGGTGGGACAAACGTAAATCATTCACCAATGTCATCAAAGGAATTTTAAAAAGGCAAGTCCACAAATGAGTGAAAGTGATGGCAGTGTGGTGGGCGTGGATAAAAGCCCACATAGATACCAACATGTCGGAAAAGCAGCACTTACGCGCTGCTATGCTCAACCTAAAAAGTGAAAGAATAGTTTGAGATCATTCAGACAGTTTTATATCAATAAGAAAGCAAATATGTAAGTTGAATAGCGTTGAATGTTCATAGCTGTTTTTTCCAGCCACTTTACATTCTTATTTTTAAGTCTTGAACTTTTAGCTGTCTAGTTGTGAAAAAGCCTTTGTAGACTATCTCAAGAGATTACAGTGAGTTTTGACCCTGCCATTGCTTCCATTGGCTGGCTTTATTGTCACTCTCAAGTTCTTGCTTCTTATTTGATGGCTTTCCTTTCTCTTCCTTCATTTTTTTTATTTTTCTTCCCACATGAGCACAGCATCTTTACCATCCCTTTGATTGTCTGAGTTGTTTATTTCCACTGCTCAGGTTTAGGGAACCAATGTTCTCTTTTTCATTAAGCACTTCATGGGAGTGGATGTTTTTTCAAGCACTCTCCCTCGTGTGCTTCACCCTTGTGCTCCATGTTGCTGTCCCCCTTGTGTGATGCTATATTTTGTGTTTCTCCCCAAGCCAAACCCTGGCCCCACATCTTCTATGTCGGCCTCTACCTTGTTTGCTGCTTTTCCTTTTCTTAACCCATCTAGCTTAATTTTTATTTTATCCCACCAACCCCAATCCCGGTTCTTTCCTCCAACCTGGTCACCCGTTGCTCTCCCAGCACTCACAGTCATATAGAAAACACAAGCTATAAAAAAATATAAATTTGCATTTTTTTTAAGGGCCTGGTAGCTGTCATTTACTGTTGGGCATTGTCCTACAACAGAAGTGCTTTTCCAATTCTCAAATTTCTTTTTTTAAGTTACTGATCTAAATGACATCCACCATCATATATTGGTCAATAATTAAAAAAAAAATATTACTGTGCCATTCTAAAGTCATGTGCATGCCTGGAGAACCATGCTTGTGCATGCATCGTAATATATGCAAGCACCTACAGAAGGACCCCACCGATCACATAGTTTTCAACTGTAGATTTTTCTAATTTTGCCCATAGTCACAACAATCAAAGAATACTGGGAATGGGATAATCCTTTCTGACTGCCTCATCCAATTGTTTTGTCTCCCTGCCTATCTCCGTCAGACATTCACAGCACCTCCGCTGCCTCTCCCTGCAATGTGATTATTGGGCCTTACTGCTTGTTTCTGTTATAAATCTGCTGGAAAATGAGATGTAGTTCGAGGTTACCTTCTTCCTATCTATGTTAAAAGAGCACTAGTTATTTGTCTCTAAACTCCAGAACAAGGCTTCTTTCTTCATCACTCAGTAAGAGAGTCATTCAAGGGAGATAAGTCAACAGTTCCTGACTGGATATCTGTTACTGCTTACAACCCTGATATCATACTGAATATTACTGATCTTTTAAAAAACACAATGCATTCAGTTACTCGAGATTTTGTGGCTGATTGATTATACTTGTTATGAGTTACTGTTTAATAATCTACTGCACCTGTAGGTTCTTTCATGGTCACCAAGTGCCCCACGTCATTGTTTATCATACATGCAGCCAATCCTTTTAGTCACCAGCACTTTGCATTTTGTTTTTTGTGAACCCATACTGCTAATGTTATGGCTAAAAATAAACAAATGTCATATAACAGTATGTGTGGTTGCTAAAAACCCAGTACTAGTTGAAGGTGTCGCACAAGGTAAGGGAGCACTTGCAAAAGTCAGTGCTTAATTTGAGACATGATTGCAGGCAGGGCCCCACAGCACTCGATTTTGGGGGCTGGCACTTATTTTTCCTCAACAGACTTTTGTTTAAGATTAACAAAGTGAAAGCTCCAAAAGGGGGAAACAGAGAGGAAGAGAAAGACAGAAACACAGTGGCAAAGGGGGAAATCAGGATGAAAAAGAACCCATAGTAAGATAAACCAGTTTCTGGTGGTGGATTAAAAAGGCAGGAAGAAGAATCAAGACTACACAGCATTGGTATAAAACCTTAAGTGGTGCTGGCCATGAACTTCTGAAAAAGAAATCCTTGGGACCCGGCAATTATTCTTCTACAAATTAAGCACTGCTAGCTTTAGTATGATTTAGATTAAGAAGTAGGATTTTTTCTTGAAGAAGTCCACTGGGAAACTACAGACTAATTGTGTACAGGTCAACAATCATTTGAGAGATGGCAAAGCCTACTTGTTACATCCTATCTATGATAGTGCATTAAAGGGATAATCTCACTCCCTCCCTAACCATTTGCTGGAATCCCAAATGTGCATGATCCCTTTTACTCGTTTCCAAGACGTTTCCACTTGTGCCATTGTAGAGTACCCGTGAGTCTGGGTGGTTCACGACCGCTGTGTAGTGACTCTCTTATTGGTTCAGTGTGGATGCTTCTGAACTGGCAGCATGAATCGGTCGTGGACTTGTTGGCTAGCTTGGTTTCTCCCAGAGGAATCCAAATATGGAAAAACACAAACAAATGGAGCCTGATTGTCACTAGAAAATATTGTTGCACACTCTCAATGTAAACTAGTGCTTTGCTTCCCACGTTTCATTTTAAGGATTCTCCTATCACAACTATTTGACAACACTCAGATCCTAATTTCTTCTATTATGATTCCTAAGTTATAATCATTATATGAAGTTTTCTATTTTTTTTTCCAATCTTGGATGTCTGACTCTCATATCAACTCGTCCAAAACCAAAATTATTTTTTTCCCTGCTCTTCCCCCATGCGTTCACCAGATCCATCTATGCCCTACATTCCTACATTATTTGTCTCCCATGACCTAACACCGAGGCATAATCTTTGGCTCTTCTGTTTTTCTTCTCTGCTTGCTCTCTTCTTTTGTTAGCACCTGTTGTGATAAAGCCTTTAAACTATGTTACAAAATAAGTCTTTTAGTCACTTTCCACGCAACTGAGATCATCACCTTTACTCTCATCTGCTCCAGGCCAGAGTACTGATCCTCGCTGCATATGTGATGCTCTGCCTTCTTAATTGCCTCTCTACTGTTTATTTTCAGATCTTCAAATCAAATTCCTACACATTTGGAAACTGCTTCTGTGTTTCAATCTCCTGCTTTCCTTTGCTAGCTTCCAATTCACTTCGGCATTATATCACATTTTCTCTGTATCAATGTTTAGTTCCCCCATGATCTTGAACCTCTTTATCTATAATATCTATGTTTCTACAAACAGTCTTCAATTAGTCTATTGATCTCCCATGCCCCTTTAGTTAGAGTTAATTTCCGTTTCTTTACTTTGCTGGTTCCCAAGTACTGGATTTCTCTCCATCTGCCCATTTTTGCTACCCTGAGGCAATACTCTTTCTAAGAACATTTCCAGCTCTCTTAACCTCTCAGTGCTAGTTGTTAGTCCTTCTTCCATTGTTTTGCTCACTTCTTTATGACTGTACCTTTTATTTAACGTGTTTCCATAGATCTTTGGCAAAAGTATTTTATAGTTACAATGAAATTAAATTAAAATGAAAGACTATTTGAATACAATTGTGCAAAGTTGCAAGAGAACAAGTGACCTTCTGGAAACCGAGGAAGACCACTGCACAACAAAATGCATCACTCTTTTTCACAAAGAGGCTAAAGATGGGGTATCTGTTGGCTGATTCTGCAATGCTATGTTTCCAATCCTGGGATTCACTTTTGCAAACTAAGTCATATAGGACTTTAATGCAATTTTTTGTTATGCTATGTTGAGATGTGCTGGTTGATCATTTATAAATGACTTTCTAAAGCATGATGCCCTTCAGAGCATCTAAACTGAAGTGATTCTGAAACCTCACATTTAGGGCCTATATTGCCAGATGACTTTTGGGGCAAACACAGCACAGCGAATGAGGGAAAGGTAACATGAATTATATTGAAGGGAGGATCGCATTTATGGAGGGAGCCGTGAGAATATAGATGATTCTTGTCTCAGAGTAGCATTTGTTTTTGCAGGGCCAGGACTCACACAACTCTGCCAGTGCAAGTCAGTGCTTCTCAGCAGCAACCCCGTCTATTCTAATATTGAAGACCACACCCTCTTCATGAGTCAAAATTGTGATCTAAAGTAATCCTGGGTGAAATTTAACTTACACAGATGTAATTTGTTTAATATCAAGAATCTAGGGTTACTCTTGTTACCCAAAGTTCCCAGAGTTGCGCCATTATGGAACATAGCTTAATTATGCCACTGTTCCTGGAAAATTTACAGTGTGGGAGCACAAAAACAACACAGTCAACCAGAAAATGAGCAGCTGTTGTTCGAAGCAATTGAGTTGCTCGTGTTATTGTATAGTACAATATGCATCTTTGCACCGAAAATTGATGAAAGGAAGAAGTTGGAGGTAAATACAGTGCTAAATGATGGATTTGCATTTATCGCAATTATGCATAAATTCACTTACTTTTCCTGAAAATTCCCATACTTACGTGAAAGCAGGTTATGGGAATTTTGCATGCGCCTACGCTAAGGAAGCGCCTACTATCACGCCACTAATACTTACACATGGCCTTTGCATCTCGATCGTGAGTTTTAGCATTTCTGATACTTCACTATTAATATTTTTACCAAACATACTTCTTTTTTCCAGAGTGTATCATCCCTCAACGGAAACACACACTCCCACGTACACATTCACTTGTTCTTTTGTCCTCCCATTCTTCTTATCCCTCTCTTCCAGTCACTCTCTCTCTGTCTTTTCTAAGATTCTTCTCTACATTCAGCCACGACAATGTTTAATTCACAATACAGTAATTCTGCAATATAGGTGACAAACCTCTGACTCAGACGCGCTTGATATAATCATTATTAAAAATAATAAAAAACATACTATTATTAAGTTAGCATTGACACTGTGAAATGTCATGCCTGACATTCCACTAACACATTTATGTAATTTGCGTTCTGTATTATTATTTTAAAATTGATCTATTTTTCCATACTCGCTGAGGATTGCATTACATCGTGTATCCCAATAGGACAGAAGACACGTTTATAAGTTCTCTGCAGGGAATGACATGAATAAGTGAGTTTGCTCATATTCAGATTTATGGAGGGACACATCACAGGGTGTACCATTTCAGTGATACTGGGCTACTCACTATATGAAGCTGCAGGAAGTCCCCCAATCCTGGAGCGCTGTCAATTCGAACAAGAATGGCATCCTTGATGGACGTGCTGAAGCCTACGGCCAGGCGGTCTGTCCTTGTGCTTGGTCTGTCGTTTGCGGGCCACGTGTACACAATCAGACCTCCACTTTTCCCGAAAATATACGTGGCACCAGCTGCAAAGTATAGAAAAATGGAGGGTGGTTATTAGCAGCTCTGCAGTTTGAAAGATGCAAACATTATGTTCATACTTGAATAGTGACAGCACTATAGATCAGTTGGAGATACTAGTCTGTCTATTTCTCCACCCAATGTGGCACTAGACTCAGTGAATAATTTGTGCCGGTGGTGGTCACCAAAACTCGTTGTTGGGGACCAGGATTGTTTATCGTCATTAGATTTTGACCCTGATCAAGAGATCGAAAGGTGAAAGGGGAGAGGGAGGAAAGGGGAGAGAGAAAAATTGGAAAACCAAGACAGAGGCAGAAAAACGGGTTGGAAAAAGAGTGACATAATTCTGAACAATGCACTTTGCCATCCATTAGCTCTTCAGTGTTCTGAAGCCCTCCTGCAGGCAATTATTATTTTGCTCATTCCATCGACTTATATATTTTCTACTCAATTGATCTCAGAAATATAACCCCCCTTCCTTCCTTTTCGCTTAAACCCCACTGTGCGTCTAATGTCACTGATACCCTAACCTCCATATTGTCCTCTTCCAGTACCCTCCTACGTCTCCCATCGTTTAACCCTCTAATCCTGCTGTCATTGACATCTATCTTCACCCTCATCACCCACTCCTGGCTGTTTCAATATGCCATTCAGTCCTCCTTCTGTGTGCTCCCGACCCCCCACCCCATTTTAAACCTTTTTTTGTGGTATTGTTGACATCTTTTCTTCACCCTCCTCACACCCTCCACTCTTGAATGCTTTCTGAATATATCACACTTTATCACCCTATATGAGTACCATATTAATATTGGTCCTGTCTTATCCTTTGTATTTATTAATTATCTACTTTACCTTCAGCTAAAAATATTTTTGAGCCGACCAATGTGCTTATGTATCTTGGTTTTACAATGTACACCAATTCTGTCAAAATATGTTATGGTGCTTCAATAAATAAAAATATGAAAATCAAAGATGCACTGATGTCACTACAGAAAGGCCTGTACCCCCAATGGTTACACTTGACTCCGAAGTGTACTGCTGAATTGACTGGGACTTCAACCTTCAGATATTTTACTCCGCTGTAGCAATATTGTACTGGGTGAAAAGAGATTGGAGCCGCCACAATCCTGTGCACTGGTGTTCACATTGTCTAGTACCTTGAACAGAGAAGAGCCTCAAATGAAGGTGACACTCAATGTCCATCATGTCCTAGTTAGTGATGGGCAAAATTGAGACGTCATCAACCTTGCAGTTTCACAACATTTTATTTAAACTACATCAGCTTCAGTACTTGCAAACTTTGCAAAGTAAAAGCAGGCATCGGCAGAGCACATAGGTCTGACTTTAGCAAGCTGATGTGTTGATTTTGTTTTTTTGGAAACTTACACCCCAAAAGTAAAATAAAAAGAAAATAAGCTGCAACCTAAAAATCGCCATCATATACTTACATTAAACATTCGAAATTAAAAATAGATCTGGTGTGCTTGTTTTACTAATGATACTTTTTAAAATAACAAACCTTTAATTGTGCTATTAATATTTGCGAAGGCGAGAGGTATTATTCACCGACTACCCAAGCACTGAAATCGCAGGGCGCTACAATGCCTCTTTATAAGTACAACTTTAAAAAGGAGTTAGAAAATAAATAACCACTTAACTGGGCACCTGAAGTGCAGGCAAAATAAAGAGCTGGTACTTAAAGTTGTTATGAAAACCACCACATTAAAAAGCACTTTTTGAATCATCTTTGTAACTGAAGTGAAAGACAATTTTAGGCAGATGTGACCAATGTGCATAGGCGTTGTGCAGTCACTCAAAGTGAAGGGAGAGACTAGGTAAAATAGGCTGATCCATTGCCCTATATTGTATGCTAACGTGGGCAGGAACAAAATGTGAATGACAATGAAACAGATCAACGAATGAAGTCTGTTCGCCAAAAGTCACTCTAAGTATATTATGTATGATTGTTTTTTTTTTTTTTTTAAACAATAGTCTAACTAGACAGTTATAGCTGTGACAAAGACCTGACTTTAAAAAAATGGAGCAAAATGAGCCCTACACTGCAAAGGGAAATTTCTATACGAAGTTAGAAGTTCCACCAAATCTCCCAACTTCACAAGCGTAGGTACATATTTGGCAAATCCGTAGGTATGGGAAAGTTTATGAGTCTGGAAACACATGCAACTGCTCACAAATGACCTTTTCTGTGATATAGGTACAAGACACCTCAAATGTCGTGAAAGAACAGTAATTTATTTCACAGCCAGCATCAGCTAGCCTGAAATAACCATTTAGCACAAATTATAAGGAAAATGACGCATGGCCAAGAACCAATAGGCTCTGTGACCACGTGTCAAAGGATTAGGTCAACAAATTGCTGCTCTAGTTTGAGTAAAATATCCAATCTGCTTTGCCATTGTGATAATCAATGTCAGTCTTCACCATAGACCAGTTAGCTTAATATGGATCAAAAATCCGGCTCCAAAATAATATATTCTGCTCAAAATAAATTCCACGGTAATTTATGAGTTAAAACCTGTGCGCCTTGGCTTTGACGTTGCCGTCTGCAGGAGCCTCTCTGCACAGAATGCTAAAGAGTCCGAGGCCTACTTGGCTACAGCCCTGTCACCTTGCATTAAAGCTGCATCCGGAGTGAATTAATAAGCTAGCAGATGTTAAGAAGACATGCTGGGACATTTTTAGCCCTTTTGGGTAATAGCAGAGGACAGGAAATGCCACAGATCCTATAAGCTTTATGCATTGCGACAGGCAGCGTCCTGGTTCCTTCCCAGCTCCAGAATACATTCTGCATATCAGGAGAGTCACGAGGGCTCCTTGCCTGGGATGTGGATACTGACATGTTCAGATTGTACTGATGGTGACCCTGATTAACCAAGCCATGTGTCCAACGAATTTGGGCTCTGAAGTGAAGCAAGTTTTCTAAGTCCCAGATGAGTGAGAAGACTCCGCGGACCACTGTTATAAGGAGGCAAATGAGTGTCTAGGGAACCTCACCTGTGTCTCCCAGGCCTGTAGGCAAGTAACTTCACCAAGCAAACGTTTCTACAGTATTGTCTACCCTTTAGCCAGCCTGCCTACTTTGATACATTTTGCAAGAGATCTCATTCTCAGTCAAGGAAAAGAGTTTCATTCCGGCCCTCACAAGGAAGAGGATATCATTCTTGAATTAATAAGAGAATGTCATTCCTGGATGAGGAAGGTACTTCTGTCCCATAAGGGGTATCTCATCCCTGTACTATCAAAAGGATGCTCTTTCTGCAATAAGATGATGATACCTAAGCACTCAATTAGTATTCCAAAAGTAATTGTAAGTCCATAGAGTAAGATTCATAGATGATAAGCCCAATGACGTGAGTTTTATTGAAATGTGGAAGATTCTGTGTTCCAAACTGAATATATTATCACAATAGCTGATACGTGTTTCATCACAATCAATGACTTTTTCAAGGCTAGAAGTAAATAAAATTACCAACAGCTGTAATGGATTTCAAAAGGTTGATTCACAATGAAGCTTCCAAGTCTGAAGTTATGACTCTTCAAGGAAAAATCATCTATGACTGAGCCTGTATAATTCGTGTTTGTGTGACATATTGCATAGTCTAGGTAAATTGAATGATGGCCAAGCTAAAGACCGTCTTCCAAGTACAGATAACACATGGCAAGTCAATAATAAGACCCTGATAAGTCTCTCCCCGTCTCTCTAAACAGTCAAAGCTGTGCAGATCTATACTATACTTTGGATGCTGCATGGCTTTGACTGTGTGAAGAGACAGGGAGGAAGTTAGTAGGAGGATATTATTTCTGCACTACTGAAAGGAAAGTAATTCTCTCAATAGGAAAAAAGAGCTCTTATTTCCCAAGAAGAGAATCTCATCCCTACACTATCAAGAGGATGGCAATCCTGTCAAAAGGTAATAAAGCTTCTGTGCTGTGAAAAGGATATAATTCCTCTAGAGGATGTAATTCCCACATTAGAGAGGGAATATAATTCCTGCAACATGATGTAACTGCTGCCTTAGGAAGAAAATCTTGATTCCACTCTAGGAAGAGGGCATCAATACTAGCCTCAGAAGATATTACTGCTGCAGTCATAAGAGGATACATCCTGGCTGTATGAAGAGGCTGTCACTCCTTCCCTCTGAAAAGGATATCACTCCACCCATTTCATTTGAATAACACACCTGCCCCAGGAAGTAGGGCTATCACTCAATTTCCTTGTAATGGCAAATCAAGACTGTCCTGGTAGGAGGACACCACCCCTAGCTTAGGAATAAACAGTGCCTCCATCTCTAGAAAGGGGTGCCATTCTTGCCCTAAGATGGGGGAATCACTTCTGCACTCACAAGAGTGTCACTACTACAGGATAGGAGGATTCACTCCTGACCACGGAAGAGGAATATCTTCCTCTCCTAGAAAGAGAATTTCACCCCTGATCTGGCAGCTGCTATCACTCATGCACAAGAGGGGCACAAGATGAAATCCAGGCAGGACTGATTCAGCCTTTCATCATCGTAGCTCAATGAAACAAGTATTAATGCTACTACCCACATTTGTCATTTTTAGTGGTATGGAGCCAAAAGAGTGCGGCATGAACCCCACTACAGAAATCAATCCAGAGTTATTAGTCGGTTTTCTTCCTTTTTGAAAACCAATATAAAAAGAATGATTTCATTAAAGCCAAGATCCCCATGCACAAATAGGAATAGGGTACTAAGAGAGATTCTCAAATATTTGGCACCTGTGGCCGATGCACAGAATTCACTCTAAACCTCTGCCAAGATAGTAGAAGAAGATAAGGAAGAGTTGTCACAATACCATACTATTCAAGTATTTCAGAGGCATGGCAAGTCAGACAATAATGCCAACGTAGTGACGTAAAAGACGTTATAAGATTCACTCCAGGTAGTATTTTGTAGGCTCTTTTAGGTGACAAGCATAGCCATACTTTGCTGCTGGTCTGTCATCATGATGTAACGTTGTTCTTCAGTTTTAAAAGCAAAGACCTCTTTTCCTTGCAGAATATGGGGAAGCTGATGTTCTAGTGTGGCTACGGGTGGGTCTATTTAGAAGTAAGCGTCTCTCAGTATCTTCTTCTCTTAAGTCACACTTGGGTTAGCAAATTCTGTCCTGCATGGATTTGCGGTCTGATTTACGGCGGCCATTTTGTAGTCTGAGCTCAGTCATTCTGTATTTGTTGAGCGCGTGACGGTCTCTCTCCATGGTGCTGAAAAAGCTGAATGGACTCAGCCAAGTCTGCCTTCATTACGCTAATCCCACCCTGTGTTGATAGAGGATAAACGGCTCAGGACAATGCCTCTCTCGCCTAGGGCGCATGCCTGAGCGAACACAACCAGAGAAGGGAATTAAAACGCGAGGGCAAGCGAGTCCTGAACCCTCAATTATGTGCTCGCTAAATGACTGATTAATGTTTTATTTTTGTGACATTTTCTGTAAAAGAAAGGTCGCTTTGAAATCAAGCAAACGTCGCTCTAACTCAGATTTAAAAATGGATGGTTTGCTTTCTGTGACTTCCGTGCCCTCTAAAGAGACCGCCGTGGTTTGAGGCTGTTGCAGGGTGTGGGTGCTGAGTGCCTGGGTGTGGACCAGCCACTAGAAGACATAATAAAATGCGGGGAAAGAGCTAAATGCATAGTGTTGCACAAGGAGACGACTGTCATGTTACAGCCCCTGTCTCGTATCTTGGATACTCAGGGGACGGAGTCCAAATGAGGTCTTCAGCTCCAGCCTTATTGCTTGGGCTCAGGGGTTTTAAAGGTTCAAGTACTGTGTTTCTAACCCTCGCTTCTACTGGGTGATTGGTTGGTGCAAACCTAATGGGTAACAGCAGGGCTTAATTTGTAAAAAAAAAAAAAAAAAATGGTGTCAGGGCTGTAATCAGGAGGCCACTGAAGCTTGCACTGCCCACTCCTCCTACCAGAACTGCCAATGACACCATCAAGACACCTAGGCCCGTATTTATACTTTTTTTAGCGCCGCTTTTTGCCGCAAAACGGCGCAAACCTACAAAATACAATGGCATTTTGCAAGTTTGCGCCGTTTTTGCGTCAAAAAACGACGCAAATGCGGCGCAAAAAAAGTATAAATACGGGCCCTAGTATCACACACCTATGTGTGACAGTTCAGACTATTCCATGGCCCCAAAGCTAGAAGTATTTTTAATGTATATTGAATAAATAAATGTTGTTGTGATGATCTCCAAATTAGACAAACAGGGCCACTGTATGGCAGACTATCATTAGTCAATGAATCTTCCGGTGCTGAGCACCGGAACCCACTGGCTCAAATTAAGCACTGGGGGACATACTCCAAGTGTCTGGCACAAAGGCCTTCTACATTAGTCACTCCACTGGTGTACATACTTTGTGTTCCAAAAGGCCAGAGGCATAACATAAACACATTGCAACTGTAGATAGATTGTAGATGAACATGGCCAATATGTGTATGTAGTTACTGGTTAGGCAGGTATATGCATTGCACAGCCATGGAGTGTGGAGCTGGCCACATCAATACTTGAACAGCGACCAACCTATGGAGCTATCTCACATAAACAGTAACAAGCGAACAGCTGCATGCATCCTTTTAAATGTTGACAAGGTTTTGCTTTCTCGCTCCCAGTGTTATCCGGCCACAGATCACGGCATAGATTGGACTCTTCAAGACCAGCTTTATCTGAAAAGACAGGCAGTGGCGGCCCTGGGTGCACACGTGACCCGTTTCTCATCTCTCGCAATGCCGCTGCACTGCGCACAGTCATGGTGGCTGTCTGTTTTCACAGAACATTGATTCTGTCTGGCACCTTTGCTCCCCTCTTTGGCTGGACGGGCTGTATTGATTGGGGTTGCTGTATTGACATCAGACCAGAGTGTTGTCTGCTTGTCAACACTCCTTCTGCCCCTTTAACAACCTTCTCTGCTGCTCGCAGGATCCTGATCGTTCCTGTCTGCCCCCTCCCCCACGTGCAAGTGACAGCTCTAGAAGTTTTGAAAGACAACACTTGTTTTCACCTAGCTGGGACACACAACTTATTCTACGCCTTTATTTGTGGCAACAACGCATTCTGGTCCGCTGAACCAATGGGGATCTCTTCTTCTCTCCTGTAGCCTTCACAGGGGGTGATAGTAAATTAACGCCACCTGTTGCTACACAATTTATTCTGCTCTTGGACAGAAACACAATGCAGTCTACCTCAGGGGCATAGGTATCAGTGGTGCAGCAAGTTCAGTGGCACCGCTGCAAAGGGACCTCATGGGTCCTTTGTACCCAGTTATAACTGATTTTACTACCAAATCCGGGAATGGGGGCCAATTGTACTTGCTCACATTAGAGTCTGTGGTACCCTGGCTATCTCACCAGCCTACTGTAAGGGGCCACGGTCCTGTCAAAACTGCACATTTGACACGGCCTCCATCTTGGCTTCCATGGAATATGCCTATTGCTTACCAGGGAGGGGCAAAATTTACATGTTGCCCACAAAGTTAGTTGAATTTCGGAAAGCCTATCTTTCACAAAGGCATGTAAGGTTTCCTCACTTCACTTACTTGGCTGAAGTGAACTCTAAGGTGCTCAGGCCGTAAGCAGTGATGATATCTGCTGCAGAATGTCCCATGGGGAGGACACCCGGCAAGAAGAATTCATATCAAAGCATGCAGTTCTCTCGAGGGACCTAAATAAAAGATTTTGGTGTGCGGGGAGGAGACATGCGAATTGGGGTGCAGCGAGAAAGCAGTGTGCTCTGGACAGGGGAAGATGTGGTGCTGGACACAGCAGAGAAGGTGGAAATGCAGGGAGTAAATTTCACCAACCAGACCACTATGTGGCATTACAGAACTCCCCGTTAATATATGCAGCAAACGAGGAGCAGCGAGCCCAGTCTTTAGGTGGAAATGGGTTGAAAGGAACAAGGGAAAGGGCTTTACCCGGCAAAGTCCCTAATTACTCTGCAATCCCACATGAGCAATCTTTGTCTTCCGCCGCCATCACCAACGCTGCATTGTTTCTCATAGCTCCTACAAAAACTAATAGGCACTTTGAGGTCACCACAGATGCAATGAAAGAATAGCAGTGGAACATTGAACTAGGAGAAGAAGAACCACCTTTCAAAGGCAACATCAGAGACAATTCACATCACTGGCATCCAATCTTTAATAGGGAAAGATTTACTAAACCGAATGCAGAGAGGCCTTATATATTAATTGATTTTCACAGGTGGGTGACAAAGGCAAGAGCAGAATGTGTTGGTCAAGAAATAAATAAAAGAGCAGCATGGACAGCTTTATTGGTTGAAACATATGAACCTTGCAGCACTAATGTGCTATACAGAATTTCCACGCCTACAGATGTAGCTTGCTCTGAGGATTACTTTCATGGGCAACCACGAGCAACGAAAATGCTCACCGTAAGTAGCAGGCACTTATAAAGCATTGAAAAGAAGACAACAACCTAAAAAGCACTAGAATATACTTTTAACAGTGGGTAGACCACACCTAACTGTGACAAATTCGACAGCATTTTGTGTTTTACAACAGAGCAAACCAAGCTGGGTTGTCCCAAATAGATCATTCATTGGCACATGTCTTCTGAGTAACTTCAATCTAGCAGGCACCAAACACCTGCCTTGGGCGCTAGGTGTGGAATGTGTTTGACTGTACTTTTTCTTTCTGGGCACAGTTCGGTGTATGTTATGTGTATTTGTCCACATCGGTATGATCCTGTGTTGAAGGTCTAAGAAGCTCAGTATTATACAGAAGGGTAAATGGATAATTTCTGGAGGCAACGTCTAAAGTACTTAGGCATGCAGATGTCCCCTTTCTTCTAACTTATCAGTCCATACTGCAAATTACTCTTTCGGTTAAAAACCCGTTTTGAGAGGCCCGATAATGTCAAACGATTGCATAATTACAAAAGATATTGCAGTAAGTCTGAATTGTTCCCAATTTGTGTAAAATCAAATATGCTCTGACACTGGAGGTGACTCTTGTAGTCAATGACCCAACGTACTGGAAAAATGAACTCACATTAACACAGAACAATCATTCATTTTATTCACTTCAAATGAGCAGCGACACCTTAGGTGACCCCTACATGAACAAAGTATTTAGAGACACAATGGGCACATTCAGTGTGATTTATCATTATTTGAGTTATACTGTTGGCAGAAGAGTATTTAACAGGAGAACAGATGACAACACAGATTTAGCACTGGACATTCAGTTGACATATGTCAGTCTGAACTTGGAAACTTGCAGGGCAATGGTTCTGTGCTGCCACAAAAATCAGTACGGATTCATCAAAAAATGCTAATTATATATGAGTTCACCAAAAGTCTCTCTTAGGGCTCTGGTATATTCTAAGTTTCTCACCACCAGTGATGCGTTGACATGAGCAGCCTATCTATGAGTTCCTAGTGGTGAAAAAAAACCCTAACACGTTTTTTAATTATTCAGATATTCTCCATTATTCACCCCCATATTTCCCTACTTTCAGCTGTCTTGACATCACAACTTTAACTTCTTGCCAGCTTCATGTTTTCCCCAAAAGTTTTAAAATTACCTTCATACACGAGCTTTCAATGAACCCTCTTCACCCATTGGCCTGTTCAAGTGTCATTCACGTTTTGCTTCCCTCATAACAACATATGCTTGAGACAATGGACCTACTTCACTCATTGGCACTTTACACTGTGATTGGAGGCATTTTACTTGTAGACACATGTGCACATGTAATTACAAAAAAGTCAATGTCAAGTGCCAAGACTGGTGTGCCAGTTGTGCTCTGCATATGCTTGGACTAAATGAATATATAAAAGCTAATGCGAAATCTATTGACTTTAACAAAGCATGTTTTAAGAAAGGGTTGCTCACTGCCCCGCAGGCTCAATATCATTCCTTACACTGATTTGGTTTTAAATGGAGGTTATGATACTAATGGCAAGATGGTAGCAATGCAAGGATCATTTTAAATCTGCATACCACTCGTTGTATTCCATGTGAAAGTTTGTGTGACGGAGCCAGTCTTTTCACACTGTTAATTGACATGATATAAAGCTGTCAGTATGAGACATTATTTCATTCACCTCTTCTGCAAAATGTTTATGTTAATGGCCAACACAGCAGTGACCAAGTTCAGCTTAGATAAAGTTGTGGGACAAGGGACAGTCACTACCAAGGTCATGGGGCATGATTCAGCTTGCCGAGACACTTGTGCAAGTCTAGCATTGATAGAGGCTAATATAGTCGCTGACAACATAGTTCTTTGAAAATTATAATTTGTGGCCTAGACAATTGAATAAATCTCGGAGTTTATGCAACCCTAAGTTTCAAGAACACTTAGCTCAGTTGGTTAAGACACCCACTGCATGAATCATTGGGCACTCAGCAGATCTTAGAATTGAAATCTGTCGATCCACTATTTTCCATTCTTCAGAGTTCTATAAAATTAGCGCTAACAAGCTGAGTAATATCAAATATTAGTACTTACAACTCTTATTTATGCTAGAGATTTAGCGTTGTTTTATGGTATTTGTAGATATCTAATCGTCATCCCTTTCACATATTTAATCTAGCGGTCTCTTAGTTCTGCAAGATTATAACTAGCTGTGTCACTCCATGGCTGTACACGATTATTTAGATTTAATACTTCCCCAGCTCTACAGATTGCTGACATACTTCATCTATTAAACACAGGCTACACGCAGACATAGCAGAGCAGAACCCAACGCACCCCTGATTAGTCCTTAGTAATGGATTATCCATGGGTGCTCTTCTTCTCAGTACTCAGCTGCTACGGGTACCACTGCAACCATATGCAGAGAAAACTAATCAATCCAATAACAGAAGAACACACTTCAAAGGTATAATAAGCTGACAAAGATAAAAGTGTCCAATATAAAGGTTTTATTTATGTTTCAAGTATTTAAAGCACATTAATAGCCAACATGTTTCGTTCGTTTGAACATTATGGATCATCTTCAGGGCACAAACATGCGCGTTTCTTTGATGATAGGTTCAGCTATCCTTTCTGCATTTCCATCATTATAACAATTCATATGATAAGTCATAGGGTAAGGACACTGGGTATCTGGCGTTATGCTTGTCATATCTCAAACACTGAGCTCGACATCACCATAAAAATATCTTTAAATAAGAAGGACTGTCACTCATTTTCCCTGCCAGTGTCCAAAATGTGAGCCATGGTGAAAATGGGAAGAGAAAATAGTAAATGACTACTAGATGCAGGGAAAAATGTCCCTCCTTCGTGAAAAAAAAAATCTTTCTAAAAAAAATAATCCCACTTTAGGAATTTATTTTCTCTGAACATAAAATGTTTGGTAAGTGATCACACTAAATATGGTGTATCCTCTGCACATTTCACTACTGTTAAGAGAGGTGAAATGCCAGATGCTCCTTCCACAAACAGAGAAGTTCCTACCATGCAGACAGAGGCCTATAAGTGCATTAGGGGGCACTCTGACAGGGTAGCAGAGGACATGACCTCTGCCCCTAGTGGGACTGTGAGATGCTAAAGAGGTCTGAATGAGACTATTACTGTTTCCACTACAGATGGAATTTCACCTGCACAGAAGGTTTCAGGAATCTCCACGGAGAGCCTCAAAAAGTTGTATATTATGATAGATTTACTGCAAGAAGAAAACAAATAATTAAGAAACTCGAAGTGGGGGCATCTGATGCTAGATGTGTGGATGTCAGAAATGACGTGCCTCTACCCTTGGTTGATTTTCTTCTTTTTGCAAAATCTCTACAGCATTTCTCCAACAGGTTGACAAGTACTAAAGACTCTGGCTGAACTTGGCACCATCAGATTAAATCAGGCAGGTGGGATCAAGTGATAAGGAGCTGGCTGTGGTGAAGCCACATTCCAAGGAGGTTGCACCTCTCCTTGAGAGAGGCTGATGCTTACATGCGATCCAATGAAATCTCTCTGGAAAAAGTTTAATTCTTTGGAGGATACATGTTTTTTTTTTTTTTTTCACATGGCAGTGCTGAACACTAAAAACAAACACATCACAATTGTGGTTTTAAGGACTTGATTGTCATTAATGCAAGATGGCTCTGACCAGTCCCTCTCCTTCCTCCTATACACAGTCAGACATCTAGTTAGAGTAGACCTCCTTTTAACTACAGTGGTCCGACTATTCTTCTTGGGTTACTCAGTTACCAGACAATTCGAAACTAAAATGGCCTAATTGTGTGGGCAGATATGGCACCGGCACCAGCATCAGAAAGGGGCTCCAGTCTCCCTAAGAGCAGCATTGCAAACTGATATCAACAAATGTAGTCCACTAAGGTCTCTAATGCAAGGTAGATCTGGTCTTGTTAGATTACTTTGTCCATCAAGTGAATGAGTCATTCTCTTCATGGACAAATGGCATCTACCGGGCTCTCAGGGTGCATTTTCAATAATGAAAAACTCTAACTCCATTGACAAATGTTCTTAAGCTACGAAGTAACCAATCTGTATTTCCCCTTAAACTATCCCATCCCCCTCTCAACTATCTTGTAACAAAAACGAATCTTGTGATGTTTGATGTCATGCAAGCTATGTCCCCTCAATTCCAAGTGGTCAGCATGGCTTGTTTCATTCAAATAGCTCTTTTTCTATGTTCTGCAATTATATATGTTAACATATATTTGCACAGATCCAGTAATGTACACCCATGTATACTTGTGTGTTTTCCCCCAGTGATCTGTGTTCAACAGGTCTCTGTGGTTTCAAAGACCTTAACCCTCATGGCCTGTAATACCAAGGGACCCTGGTGGCTCTTTGTGGCAGTGGACGCTTGCTGCATGTAGACATGTTGAGCATGCTCATGCAGATGACTTTGGGTGGCTCTGTGGAACTAGACACCTGTTACAGTTAGCCCTCAGAACACGATGTGACCAACTGGAACCTGATCCTATCAGCTGCTCTGGACCTCTGTAGTGGGAGGATATTGACTTGGCCTCATTTGCTGTTATGTGAATGGAGAATGAAATAGAGTGGATCAGAGGTATGAGCTGCGAGACAGGGGAAGCGCTGGTGGTGTATTGAACGTAGAAGGCACTAAGTCTCAAAGAGAGAGAAAAGAGCAGCATCAGCAAAGAATCCTCATCCTATCCCAGGGACATTGAAAGGAAACATGGGTGCCATTTAATTACCGGCCACCAGAGCCTGTCTGTCAGGATGGAGAGGGGGAGATTTAGGCGCAGACACCGATTCTCACAATGTTGGGATGCGGAGCCAAAGCCTCGAACCGAAGGGTTTATGGAAATTCTTTGAAGCGGCGAGCGCTGCCTTTCGAGGATTAAGGATGCCTGTGAGCTTTGTGTTCGGCTTTGTGCACTTTATCCAGGACAATGAAAAGACCACACTAAAGAAAAAAAATTAAAGCCAGCTGTGGGTATACCAAATCTATATTTTAACATTATATATATATATATATATATATATATATATATATATATATATATAGATGTGTATGTGTGTGTATATCTATATATCTATATATATATATATATATATATATATATATATATATATATATATATATATATTTAGTGTGTGTGTATATATAAAATATCCATTTATTTATCTCAATAGAACATGAAAGGCAGGAGAGAGCATGCAAGAAACAAGGGGCATCTCTTTGTTACTATTTATCCACTAAGTATTGTGAGAAAAATAGAAGGGGCTTGAAAGACGAAGAAACTAAAAAGAAAGGGAAGAGAAATGAGTGTCTGAAGTTGGAGGGAAGAAATAAGCTGAAGGGTCAAAGAACAAGGGATTGTGAGAGAGAGAGTGGGGGCCAGCGCCCTAGAAGTGGCGGGAGATGGATAGAGACAGAATGCAGAGAGCAGCCGCTGAGTCCTCATACAGAAACTATTTATGTTCCGCAATGTCCCTCAAACATGATCGATTTAGGCATATGCCTCACGCCCATAGCTGTGTGCACATTCATCAGATAGAGAGACAGCCCATCACTGCACAGGAGCTAAGCACCGCTCAACCAGGCAGCCATAAACGCCTGCAGTTTACAGGCGTGCGAGAGTCTAAAATGGTGCCTACTGAATAATGGATGAACAGTCGTCCCCAGAAAGATCTTTAAATATTTCAGAGGCAGGGGTCACACTTTTGTTCAAACACATTCCCACAGCATCCCACACCCCCATATCATTGTGTGTGTGGTGTGAACTTTAAATCGGAGCAGCGTGTGATGGCACCCTGATCTGGGCATGATAACCTGGGATCCTTGAAGGTGCCCTCGCTTCCAGTGGGCACGGAGGAGGAGGATATCGCTCTTAGCACCTGATATGAAGGTGCTGTAGCGTCTGTCACAAATTATAGAACTGCAGTGCTTTTCTACTGAATAGACTAGGGTCTGGCAAATCACACTTTTTCCCCCAGAAATCGCACGGTATGCAGGAAAGTAAATCAAATTACACACAGATTGCAATATATTCACTTTAGGGCGTCTAAAGCCAAAATTGAACGGGAGGGAATAATTCACGTTCAGATATCACTTGAGACATCAGCCTGAGCACTGGTTTGATTGAGAAAATGTCTCTGGAGACACATTCTCGGCATTGACCTGTCTTCCTCGAGACAAATTCTGCTTAAGCTCGTCTCCTGCAGCAAAACAACCGTGTGAAATCTGCGCTGCTCTAATCTCTGATGTGTTGTGTAGTTAGCATAGGCAAAATTGTGGGATTACACGAGCGCACCAGAAAATTGTGCTCAGGCCTAATATAGGCAGCACTGAGAGAGATGTTTTATGTAACACAGGCCCCACATCATAACTAATGATATTTATGTATTTATTTATTCGTGACGCGTTGGCACCTGGTGCTATTTGAAGGAATTTGCAGAGTGCTGTGAATTAGGGTGATTTTGGGGCGAGGGTGGGGGGTGTAAAAAGTCGACATAAAAGATGAGCAGGAAAATAGCAAGGGTAGAACAGATGTGACAATCACATCTCCCATGTTTACATCCCACTTCCTGGTGCCTTGGCTTTTTCCTCAGAAACACTCTAGTGGGAGATGGCATTTATTCTCTCAGATGATCTCTGATTAGATCAGAACAAAATAGATCGTCTGTTATATATCTGTTAAAAGGTTCGGGCGAAATTTGTGTTATGCCAATGTAATTGGCATCATTTGGGTAATTTTGCATTACTCATGTTATGCGAAGTACCTTAAATTATGCTATTACTTCACATCACATAATTGTGTTGTGTTCTCTGTATAAATTTACTTTGAATACACTGCTCACAATAAAAACAATTATAGCGAACAATGACAAGAACAGAGGGCGAGTAGCTGTTGTTCATGATGCTTTTTATCTTTTTGTGCACTATTAGCTTTAGCACACAATGCTTTACGTCCACTTTGGATGTGTGGACATATTTTCTGCAAAAATACAACACCCAATGTCAGCCTTGCAGTTTATATAATTATACATGATATGGCGTAATTTTACCACAGTGTTGCCTAATTACATAAACGTAAATTACACAAATTTCACACATCCCTAGTACTTAAGGGGTAAATAAAGGTATTTGCATTGATTCGTAGTTTAGCCTGGTAATAAACCTTCAATACCAAGTTAAGTCTTGAAGACCAGGTGGAACTCCATAGTCTTCAGCTGACTCTTAAATGTGTAATGCTGAGCTGCTTCACCAGGGCTAGGTTCAGTTTTTTTGAACTTTCAGTACCTTGTGCTCCTAGGATTTTACTGCCGGAGCCCTCCTTATTGCCAGTCTCTGGGGTGACCTTGCTGTCTGACCCTGAGGTCAGCTGTTTGGTCGTTTTGTAATAAATGATCAGTTTGACCATATATTTTGGGCCTCAAAGCAGGTAACCCACAGGAGTCATGGGTAAAATGTTAAAGGTTATAAATTCGGGTCTAGAGAGCGGTATACGAAAAGCAGTTTGACCAAATGTCTGTATTGGATTGATTGATAGGTTCCAGACATACCTGGGGAGTAACATAGCAATGTTTCTGGTTATAAGGGGACAAAACAACCAAAATACTTGGAGTAGAAATTCAACGTTTGAGTCATTTAAACATTGTTAATATGTCTAAATGTATTTCGAAACAAGCTGGGTGTTCTTCAATTTTCGGGAATGCTTGAACATCAATATATTGTCAACATGAGTAGTTTGAAAGAAAGAGAAAATATTTTTAAGCCCAGAGACACAGCCATTATGTGCTTAGTAGGCGTTTTCAGTACATAACATTAGGATGAATCTGTAAGGAGTTAATGGGAAAAACATATGAATGCATTATGATACCCATGCAGACTTTGGATACCTTGATGTCGTTGACTAAGATAATATAGAATTCAATGTAAAGTTACAGTGGGACATTAACCGCAAAAAGTTGTGATCAAACCACCAAGGATCTCAAGATTAGCAAGTTCAGTGCTATGTAGAGTGCATCTTCCTCATTGAGGTATGACAAGGATCACACTGTTTACAACAGTTTGAAGCTGATTAGTGACTGTGCTCTGATGTTGAGTTTGGCATATAGGTTACTCCATCACAAACATGCCGGATATCTTGTCCACCTTATTATGAGTGCATTATTTACTATGACACTTGTAATAAGGTGGATGGCATATTCACCACATTTGTGACAGAGTAACAATTAGACAAACCCTAAACCAGGCCCTACTTTTTAATTTTCCAGCATAGAAGATTTTGGTGAAAAACCCCACATGCAATTTGGTTAACCTTGGTCCCTACATCTCATCATGATGACTGATATGTTTAGTAGGGGTGGAAGGTGAGCTCTGCTCCGCAGGAGGAGTTAAAGGAGTTTTCGGCACTCTGCACTCTGCTTGGAGCATGGAGATCAGCCAAAAACTCTGCTAACCATGGCAGCGAAGCGTAGCTCACTGTGTGTGCACTGCAGCACAGTTATGGGTTACACAGCGCAAGTGCAGACAGTCTGCACTTGCGCTGTGTGGCCCATAACTGGGCTGCATTGCGGACTCAGCCCAAAGACTTCGGCGATGGTTGGGCGTGGCCCTGGCACTGCTGCAAGCTGCTGCCGAGGGACTGCACTGGCGCCAGCAGCGTATCCAGGCCTTGCTGCTTTCACTGTCCTCAGCAGCCCAGGAACAAGGGGCAGAGGGAGACAGAGAGCCAGACCACTGGCAATGGGGAGCCAGGTAAGACCCTTGTTTTGCTTTCTCTTCTATGTGCACATAGGGGTGGTGTTGTGATGTGGCTTGGAATTCATGTGTGTCATGTGGAATCCTCTGACGGATGCCTGATGATGTCTAGGCATTCCACATGACACTTACGGATTGAAGCTTGCTCTTCTTCTCTCTCTGTGCCCTTTTTAATACTTTACTTCCATGTAATTGTTTTGCATAACAATAAATATCCTTTTACCTGGATCGCTATTGTTGGAGCAGTCATTTCAATTTGGCGACGAGGATGGAGCGGAGTTTATGAAGCGGAGTTCGTGGACTGCAGCTGTTCCTGATTCTTGGTTCCGGCGTATGTTTTTCATCTCGTTTTCTAACATTTGTTTTACTTTTTGTTTTACGGTAAAAAGTAGAGTGTATATATTTTTGATAAGGGCACAGAGCAGTTTTGAGGATTACCGTTAATCTGAACGGTTTCCTCGGCGCGAGCACAGCGCGACAGCAGCTCATTGTTGGGCGCGTGCACCAGAGCTTTATCAGCTCGTGTGTGTTGCAACGCGCACACAAGTCGCGCTGTTTAGCTATTTTATCGGCTTTCAGCGCATTTGGATACACACGCTGGATTTAACGCTGGAGTAAACGCTGGATTCATTTGCCTGCACCTTCCGGTTTTGGGTTTTTGTTGAAAAAAAAAATACATAGAAGAAGGTCACCGGCTTGGTCATCAAAAGAGAAGACGGACTTTTGAAGAAAACAATCAGCCATCTTTACTTGGTCTTCGTTATTATAGTTTTTATTGTTTTTGCTTTGTGATTATTTCTGACTTTAGTTTTTTATTATTAAGACTCACTAAGAAATGCAGAACGTGTTGCCGCCTTCACCTTTTCTGCAAGATCCTGGTGATCCACCTTTAGAATGGAAGTTATGGATACGCTCATTTAAAGCTTATTTAGGAGCGATAGATGGTCACAAATTTAGGCCTGAGAGAAAAAAAAGTTTAATGTTCTACTATTTGGGTGTGGAAGGACAGAACATTTATGACCATCTACCAGCATATGAATTACGTGAAGAGGAGGAGTTAGATGAGTTTGAGATGGCTGTTGCGCAATTGGACAGGCATTTCACTAAAACTAAGAATGTTGTAGTACATAGATACAAATTTTTTACTAGGGCGCAAAATCCTAGTGAAAGTGTGGATTCATTCATTACAGCATTAAAAGTGTTAGCTGCTAGGTGTGAATTTGAAAATTTTACTTCGCAGCTTATACGTGATCAGCTGGTAGCGAGATGTTACTCTAAAAGAATCCAAGAAAAGTTATTGACGTGCAAGGATCCGTCTTTGGACAAAGCCATAGACATAGCAAAGAGCATTGAATGCTCTTTGGAGGATGCTAAACAGTTGGAATTGTCTATGTCTAATGCTTCCATTTCAGGTGCTGTAATGAATACACAGAACAACGATCTCAAAAAACAGTTTCGTGTTGAGAGAAAACAAGATTTTGTTACACCTTCGAGGAACGTTTTATCTTCCAAGGTCAACCAGAAAACCATGTGCTACAGATGTGGTTCTTTGAACCATGTTTCCTCATTCAGGAATTGTCCTGCGGCCAATCAACAATGCAGGAACTGTAATAAAATGGGACATTTTTCTCGTGTTTGTAGAGGTGGGAAGAGAAGCAGTGTTCGATGTATTCTTGATGCAGATAAGGAAAATGTACAAAAGGATGATAATGAGTTTGTATTAGTTGTAACGGACAACATTTCCTGTGGTAGCAAAATGGTAGTAGACCCGGATATTGAGGTACTTGTGGGTGGTGTGGCTGTCAAACTATTAGTGGACACTGGAGCACGCATTACAATCGTATCACTAGAAAAGTTCAATGAGTTTTGGAGTGATAAAACTCTTATTCCGCCTGATATTACAACACTAGCTTTTGAGGGGAGCAAAATTGATTTGGTTGGGTAGTTTTGGACTTCATTGTCCATCTTTGGCGAGACGGTTCATGGCAAAGTGTATGTAGCAAGAAAAGGCATTAATGTTTTGGGCTTAATTCATCAAGCCGAGTTTAAATTAATCATTAAGCCAGGAAGGGAAAGACCTGTATCTATTGACAGGAATAATACCAATTGTATTAAAACATCCTCTGATGTGACTTGTCCTTGGCAACAAAAATTTAAGGGATTGTTCCAGGACAATGTGGGAAAAATAACCAATGTCACACACACGATCAGGTTGAAACAGGGAGTAGTCCCAGTTAAGCATAAACTAAGAAATGTTCCATTTAGCATAAGGACGGAGTTTTCCAAATTGTTGAGGGATATGTGTGAACTGGGCATTATAGAAAAAGTGGAGGCCACCCTGTGGTTGTCTCCCATTGTTTTAGCGAAGAAAAGCTCGGGAGACCTGAGGATGTGTGTAGACTTAAGAAGTGTGAATGAGGCAATTTGGGTCGATAGTTTTCCATTGCCTAGAATTGATGATCTGATTGCTAAAGTGGGTTCGGCCAGTTGGTTTACGAAGTTGGATCTTAAATCTGCGTACCATCAGGTGGAGCTTGACGTTAATTCTCGTTATCTCACAGCTTTTGTGACACCTGATGGGACTTTTCAATTTTGCAGATTACCCTTTGGCCTAGCATCTGCAGCTGCTGCTTTTCAAAGAATAATGACAGACATGTTCCCCAACAATCCTAACGTTGTCATATTTCAGGATGATATCTTAATTTTTGCTGACACAGATGTGGAACATGATAGAGTTTTAGAGGAGGTTTTGAAAACTCTAGAGGAAAGGGGGGTTATTTTGAGAAAAGATAAATGCCTCTTTAAAACTCGGGAGGTCGAGTACTTAGGACATGTTTTATCTGAACAGGGTGTCAAACCCAGACCTAAATTAGTTAAAAGCATTCTTGATGCTCCTGCACCTAAAACTAAAGAACAGTTGCTTTCTTTCCTGGGCTTATGCGAATTTTATGCGAAGTTTATAAAAGATTTTGCTAAGACTTCCGAGTGCCTTAGAGCCACGCTTAAAAGGAAACAAATGTTCTGTTGGTCCAAAGAGTGCAATGAAGCTTTTGAGCAGATCAAGCAACAGATTATCAGTTCTCCGGTTTTACAACCTTTTGCGGATGGTAAGAAGACCATAGTAACAGTGGATGCATGCGATTATGGATTGGGTGCAGTATTGACACAAGTTTCTAATGAAGACAAAGAAAGCACCATTGGGTTTGCTTCAAGAACATTGCGGGAGGTTGAGCGGAAGTACTCTGTAATTGAAAAAGAACTCCTGGCTTGTGTATGGAGTGTAGAAAAATTCAAACAGTACCTTTGGGGTAGACATTTTATCTTGAAAACTGATCATCGTCCCCTGGTGGAAATTTTATCAGGAAGAAAAGTTAAACGCTCTACTGCTCGCATAGCCCGTTTATCTGCCAAATTATTAGAGTTTAATTTTTCAGTTGAGTATATTCCTGGGGGAAAAAATGGTAGGGCGGATTGTTTATCCCGTTTACCTGTTTTAGATGAGGAAGAACAGGAGTGGGAAACTGAGGTAGAAGAGTGTTTGATAGCATGCATTGCTGAGACATTAGATGAAGATGTTTGGATTAAGTCATTACATAATGACATTTTGTTGTGTAAGGTGATTCATTATGTTAAGACTGGGTGGCCAAGAGAGAAAACTCTCTCACCTGATTTACAACCTTTTTGGAAAGTTTCTGAGGAGTTATCTGTTGAGGGTGACAAACTCATTAGATGTGACAGACTGATTCCACCTGTATGTCTCAGGAAAGATTTGATTATTAAAGCACATGTGGGGCATCTGGGTTGTACTATTACCAAAAGGAAGCTGAGATCAGATTTCTGGTGGCCTAGGATGGATAAGGAAATTGAAGAATTTGTGAAGAGCTGTTCGAGGTGTTGTATGAGTGATAAAGTTCTGGTTACTCAGGGAGCATGTGATTCTTTTGTTCCGTCACCAGCTAGAGCGTGGCAGAAGATTGGTTTGGATTTTCTTGGTCCGTATCATGTGCTACCACCAGACATGAGGTATTTTATGGTAATAGTAGATCATCTCTCTAGATGGGTTGAGGTTTTTCCTATAAGACTTCCCACCACTCAAAGTGTCATAAAATGTTTGAAAGAGGTATTCAGCCGGGAAGGATTACCTGAACAAATAATGACTGACAATGGGGTACAGTTTGTATCTACAGAGATGTGCCAGTTCTTGAACAGGTGTGGTATCAAACACATAAGAACTCCTCTCTATCATCCCCAGAGCAATGGTGTTGTTGAACGCTTCAATCGTGTGCTTGTTGAGTGCATCCAGGCAGCTATTAAAAGTAGTATGTCCGTGAGACTAGCCATTAATGATCTCATTTGGTCTCATCGCACGACGCCTCATGTTGCCACTAGCAAGACTCCTTTCGAATTAATGAGAGGAAGGATTGCGACCACAGATTTATGTCCTTTTTGGATGGTTGAATTATTTCATGAGGGGTGTAATCTTAGGGAGGCTTGGCAGGTAGCAAAGGAGAATTCTGATGATTTGGGAAGAAGAAGGTTGGAAGTGACACCGAAGAAAAATAATGGTTTACAGGTTGGTGATTGGGTGAGAGTTAGAGATCCCTTAATAGTTAGAAAAGGTTTTTCGAAGTTCAAGGAATCTCAACAGGTTATGGAGATACGTAAAAATGCAGCCAGATTGTCTGATGGTTGTTGGTGGGGTGTCACACGTTTAGCTTTAGATCCCAGTGTTCGAACAAGGGGTGAGTCGGATGGTAGTCAAACTTGTAGCAAGGATGTTGGGGTTTACAATCCTTCCGAATGTGTGAAGAAGGATTTGCACAGTATTATTGGGAATAGGAGTAAGCGGGAATCCCGCAGACCCACTAAGTTCTGTGATTATGATTTGTCGTGAAAACAATGTTGACTGTGAACATTTATTTAGTAAGAGGTTATTTTGTGTATTGTAACATAGTGTATGGGTTTTAGTTGTTCAGTTTAAGGTGATGGTTCTATTGTTTTCAATTGTTAATGGAAAATTCTTAAATTAATGAAAGAGGGGGGATGTTGTGATGTGGCTTGGAATTCATGTGTGTCATGTGGAATCCTCTGACGGATGCCTGATGATGTCTAGGCATTCCACATGACACTTACGGATTGAAGCTTGCTCTTCTTCTCTCTCTGTGCCCTTTTTAATACTTTACTTCCATGTAATTGTTTTGCATAACAATAAATATCCTTTTACCTGGATCGCTATTGTTGGAGCAGTCATTTCAGGTGGGCACTGTGCATGGACAGGGGGTGTGCTTGGCTCTCCGAAGCAGGTTTGCGAAGGGAAGTGTGCAGGTGTGGCTCCAGGCTGGTGTGCTGTGTCTGCACAAGAGGCCTGAAACTGCAGCTTTCTCTGCTGTTACAGGATACACTGGCCTGAATGTGCCCAATCTCGGAAGCGCTAAGCAGGGTTCTGCCTGGTTACTACAACTAACCAGGCCCAACACTGCTTAGCGCTTCGAAGATTGGGCACATTCAGAGCCGGGGTGGTAGGGCAGGTGGCACTCCATCACATGCAGAACTCGGAGGAATTCCACTGAGTTTTTATCCAATTCCGCAGAATTCAGTGGAGTCGAACCCCGGGTGCTCCGCCCACCACTAATGTTTATCAGACCTATTAAGGGTTTTTTGTATGTTGGAATTGCTGTTTATTCACATGGATAGAACTATGTTTCGATTACAGAGGTTGGGCAAGAATTCAGTTTTCAGAAGAAAGTAATTCAGATACAAAATAGCTTGAATATACTGGTTGTGGAATGTAGCTAATTACGTTGATTCTGATGGTTTTACAGGGTACCTTGAACATACCTCAGAAAACAGAGGAGTAGTTGTTTGATGCTGGATCACCTCCTTTGTCTGTGGTTGAGAAGTACTTAGGTTATTTACTGTACGTGGTCATGCAGCTGCAGGTTGATCCAGAGATACCCTTGGTTTTGGCATCTTCCCGAAGATGTGACAAAGAGCACAAGAGGAATTTACTGAGAAAGTCTGAATGTGGTAGCCAATTTTGGCTGTCAAGATCACTTCTTTGTAACATTGTTTGTAGAACCTTTGAGAAGGTTTTGTGAATTTCTCTGCATAACAGTGAGAAACCTTTTGAGGGGTGAAAGATGTCTGACTAATATAGTAGGTTGTGTTAGTATTATTAGAAGTGAAGAGAGGACAGTCAAATTAATGGGTCAGGCAGTTTTCAAATTTATCAGGATCCGGATTTTGAGCTGGACATTTACTTTCACGTTTAGTGGGAGTGGAGTGAACGTTGATTGAGAAATAGATGAGCTGGTGGTCATTGTACAGGACACAGTAGGCATTGTACAGTACATTGCTGAATAAGGGTGTAAAGGTGTAGATCCATTGGCTGAGCTTGACATGGCACTGCCAATGATTGAACTGGGGATGTTTGCTGAGTGGCTATCAAACAATAGTGAATTTGTATAGGAAGAGATCTTTAGGCCATATTTATACTTTTTTTGTGCCACATTTGCGTCATTTTTTGATGCAAAAGTGGCACAAACGTACAAAATACAATTATATTTAGTATGTTTGTGCTGCTTTTGCATTAAAAAAATTACGCAAATGGGGTGCAAAAAAAGTAATGTCTCACAAATGGAGGACTACATTTACCTAGGGGACGGTATTCTAAAATTCATTGTGCGATTAATTAACATAAAAAAAAAAAAAACAATATGAAAAAAATAATAAAACCATAATTCAAAAACATTAAGAAAAGCATTGCCAGATTTACAACTTTACTAACAATGATGAAAGCATTTTTACGATGTAATTTTTTTAATTATAACTAAAGCGTCTTTAATCCAGTCTGGGTGCAAGTTACTGTTAGGAGTGTTAGATGTTTTCATGATTTAATATTCATAATAAATGTTTTCTTATAGCTGTCAAAGTAATGTCAAAGATTTTTTTTCCTCACAGAGGGCTTGTCATTCTTGGTACCGCCTTATTATATAATTTCCCGATTGGATTCTTTCTTTTGCATCTTTATGGATACCTGTCATGGGCATCAATGTCATTTAGGGGTCGCAGCTGCGAGCCCCAGCTTGCCCTTTGAGACCCCTGGCACTCCCTCTGCGACCCCTGGCCTCAGAGGTGGCAAAATCAGTGCAAGCAACACAGGGACAGCTAATCTTTACGGTCTTTGTAAGGGTTCCAGGTTCTTGTTTCCAATCAGTTTCATTAATAAAAATGGATTGCAGTTAGCTGGAATATGACCTTTCTTGGTACCTGAGCTAAGTAAAAAAACACTGTTAAATGTGCGCTGTGTGCATTCTTGCGGGTGAGTGTGTGCTTACGTAAACGAGAGTGTGTGCACCAGTGAATGTGTGTTTGTGTAAGAATGCATACGTAAGTGAAAGTAAAGATGAAAAAGCGTGTGATATCACTTCCTCTACCCCTGGCATTTTGGTGAATTGGCGTCCCTGGTCATGGGGGGTGCTAAATAAGGTGAAATAGTTTAAAGTTTGAGAGAAAGGGGTTAGCACCACTTGGTGTAAGGGGTGGGTGTGCGAGGACTATACCTTAAATAATTATTTGGTTGGTTTGACAATGGCACTTAAATAAAATGGAGATGACCGCTACAGGCGATAATGGGAAAAGTTTTATAAAAAAAACAATATGCATTTCAGTCCAATATTCCATTTAATGGATCTGAGTGCAACGTCCTCTGTCTGTCACAGAGGGAGGGGGAAGTGGGCAGCTTTTCCATTATTTATTTACCCATTGCTTTGCTGGTAAGAAGTGGAGAGCGGGAGAGGAGAGGCACGGGTAATGGCTGTTTAATCATCCCCGCGTTGAAGTGCCAATTCTGTAGTCTATTATGACATTCATGAATGATGCAGAGTCGAAGCCAGCATGATGAATGCAAAGCAATTCCCAGTGACAGTTACTTTCTTAGGATTTATACTTCCCTCCCGCTCTCCTCCCTGGACCTTTCCCTGCCTCCCTCGCCCTCCCCAGCAGGTTGGGACAAAAGGCCTCGCACGGTTAAGTTATCATTTGATCTTTCTGACAATTTACAGCCTGTCCAAGCTCCTTGCCTGGCTCCATAAAGAGCAATACTGTGATATACGGAGGTGGTCTGTTCTATAAGGGCTGGAACGCAGCATGCATCCCAAACGGTTTGTTGGATGAGGGTACACAGACTGTTCTAGTACCTTTTTTTTAATCTGGCGTTTATCATCACTATGAACTTTTCTAAATGCGGTAAACTGTAGGCCTAGGCACATGTTTAATTATGTTGGCAAAATTTTCAAGTTTTGTGCTATGCAAAATTTGCACACTTTCTTAAAATTCTGCATTATTCAACTTCATATTACCTTTTAGGTCGAGGGCGCAATTGCTCTGGCCTGTTGTGATCTATCTGTGGGCTTTTAACCACACCCACCTCACGTTCATCACTATCACTCGTTCATGGGCTTTCCTTGCAAAAATCCTTTGTTATCATTGGTAAATGCATAACGTTTGGCACTCCTTGGGGCAGTTTTGTTACCGCCTTGCCATTGACCCTGTTACAGGGATAATTGCACAATTGCCGACATTTGACTGCAAGTGAACTTCTTTTTCCTTTTATGTCTCTGCTTCGCGCTCATGCTCATAGCGCCCGCTGCGCTTTGAATCGGCTTGCTTATGGCAACTGTTTTACTTTTCTTTTCAATTTATGTGGCAAGAAAAGCCCAGTTAGGAATTTACAACACTAATAGCTCTAACTCGAGCAAACCTGAGACCCATTGCATTGCAAATGCTAATTTATCGGACCTCGTGACTTCTGAACAAATATCTCACAAGAGAACAGTGGGAGATTAGTTTACTCAAAATGCCATGTTGATTTGAACCAGTCTTCTGCCGATATCTCGAAAGACATTTTCACACGAGATGCGGCTCGGGTAAAAGTAATCTACCAATGTCCTAGATAGAAGCCACTGTTTCAGCAGCAAGAGCAGGTCGGGAACCAGTATTTGTTAGTGGAAAGGACATTGTCAACATCTGGATATTGTCAAAAGAGTTGGAGAGTAAACAATAAAGTTGTTTTAGATGCAGAGGAGTGCAGTTTTCAAAGACAGGAAGACAACTTAATTTCAACTGACTCAGGGTGGATGAGACATCAAGGTTCAAAACCAGTGGGGAAGCCCATTCAGTTGCCCAGTGGTGTGCTGGCATACCGTGGCCACTGGACTTCGATAGACAATTTACCAGTTCACCAACTGAAAATTGAAAGCATTATTTGGTTTTATAAACAACACTGGGGCCTAGATTTTCTATCAGAGTTGTGCATAGCTGGTTCCTTCATTGTATTTATTAATTTATTCTTCTCCTTTAGAACACAACTGACCTTTGTGTGTACTCACACTGAAAGAAACACTGTTTTACTACTACCGATAATTTGACAACTCTTAAAAGAACAGGGACAGACTGAAGAATAAAGGACAAATGTACCCTTTCATCTAGCACACCCAGGTACAGCTCAAGATATTGAGTGGGTTTGTCGATTCATGTCATTATCCCAGTGTCTGAGTCATAGGCTTGACTGTGCTCTGTTAAGAACACAAGTGCTTCCAAACGTTGCCATAAGTCTACAATCCATGAGCACATCACCTCTTTGGCAGTCATCAATACAGGCGAGAATCATATTTGCTCAATGTCCAAGGCAGTGGTACCAGGACAGTGTCAAAATTAGAGTCATAGTTACTTGGGGAGTCATGTGCGATGCTCATTGCACAACTGAACCATGAGACGGAAAACCTTGTGCTGAGAGAAGATATGAAGTGCTGCGTATAAGCTGGAAATGACACAGCCCGACAGGAAGCCATTCAAAAGCAGTGATTTTCAAAGGGTTGGGCAGAGGTCACGGCCGTGAATGGGATGATGCTGGGGTGGGGGAGGGACAGGTAAGGGTGCCCAAGACTTAAATTTGCTGGGAACATGCTACCCCAATGTTGTCATCGTGACATCTGTAATAACACTCCTACTCTATAAGACTTTCATGCTAAGTTCAGTACAGACAAGGAATTGTGATCTTATATTCTTGAAGAATGTGATGACTCTAGCCCAGTGGTTAATTTGAGCTGTGGTTGCAGATGGGGCCCACTCGTGCTCATTTGTGAGAGCCGGCATGTATGTTTCCTCATCATTCCTTGACCCAGAGCAAGCCTGGCAGAAAATCAAAAGAGGGGATAGTCGTGGAAGAGAAAAACAACAACAAAAATTGTGACAAAAAGCAAAGATGTAAAAGACAACAAAAGAGTAAGATAAAGAGGCAGGAAGTGGCTGGTTGTGTATGGAAGAGGCATGAGGTAGAATCAAGACTACATAGCCTTTCGATAGATGGCCTTAGGCTTCTGAGCAAAACCTTGGGCCACAACACCTATCCCTTTATGAATTAAGCACTGGACCAGCCTATTGATATTTGCTTCTTATTTATCTCTCCGATTAAAAAAACGGATCAAAATTCCTTGCAGTCCTTTTCTGGATTTGGTACAAGGGCTGGAATTTCCTTCAGTGAAGCATCATGCGTTGGCCAATCATCGGCTGCCTCGACAGAGCTCCATCTCTTTAATAAGATATTTTCATGATGAAGTGCCTGTTGTGTGATTCCTTTTGCATCTTTTTGTACTACCCTTTCATTTAAGGAAAGTTAATGTCGTTGTTGCCCCTATTAAAATATTTGAATGTCCACATTTGTATCATAAATCATCCTATCTCTTATAAAAACGTTGTAACACCAAGAATATATAAAATCATGCAAAACGGAGATAGATTGTTTCGGTCAGAGTGTTATTTGTGTGTCAGTGGGCAGAGGCGGTAAGGAGGAGGGAGATCATGCTGAAAGATGGCCCAGGGCGAGGTCTGATGTGAAGAAGGGGCTTAGCTTCTGGAGACACGATCTGTATCTAGGGAGGGGACCAGCAATGAACAATGTATTCTCTGTCTCAGGATGACTCCCTGGTGGGAGCCAAATCGAAACAAGGGCGGAAACGACCTTTAATCGAGGACGGGAAATTAAAGGGATCATCACAGAATTTTTCCCAGAGGCTAGGATGGAGTAAATCCGCCCTCTTCCTGAAGAGCTGGTAACACAGCAGAAGGCTTTCTTCCTCTGTCTGCTCCTAAATAGAGCGGCTCCCCAGGGCACTGTCACATTTTGAGTTGAAAGGGAAGTAGAAGGTATGAATTATAGTGATGTTCAAAGTTACGAAATTTCAAGATTTTGTAATTTGTAAAAATACATTTTTAAAAATAAAGCATACCCGCTTGCTTTCATGCACTTGTGGCAGCAGGGAAGGATTCCCACTGTTGCAAAGGCTGATGAGTGGGAAGATGTCATATGGCAGCTGTCCCCTGTTCTTGAGCACTCCTACTGTCTCTCTCTACAACATCGTGTTTGTTGCAGTGATCTGTCCCCTTTGCAAACTACTACCCCCTCTATGTTTCCTTCTCCCAGCACTATTTTGTACCAATCCCCTGACATGTACACCCAGTGCAGGGATTGCTGACTCAGAATCACCTGCTGCAAGATGTCACGTGGCACAGGCCACTTATGTACATTGCCCTGGGCCAAGTCACCTAAAGTGAAAAACGTTTTCCCAAATTAGGAGGTGGAGTAGATATTTCTCTCAGCCCTAAAAACAATTACTAGAGTCTACTGCAAAGATCTAAAGAAAAGACATAGGGCCAGATGTAGCAAGCAGTTTTGCCCATTCTGTGTCTATGGGAAAATGTGTTCGTACATATGGCCCATAGAGCCTTATTTAAAGTTTGGAAGGGTAGGTATCCCGTCTGCCTTATTAAAAGTGCATTATGTCCAGGGCTACTGGAATTATGTGATTGTGCGCCTGCAGCATTTTTTGCAAAATTATGGATTTGCTGCACTTGCCACATAATCCATCATCTGTTGCATAATATGCAGATATTAACAAAAAAATTGTTTCTAGATCAAATGGCTCAAAAGTTACAAAAAATGCAGCAACACGTGTTGCCACACAGTGGAAGCCACTTTGCAAAGGTTGACTGATCACCTTTTGCTGCTTATTGTTATATTAGGGTGTTAAAAGAGGTATGACCTATGCCCAAACAGTGTTACCAAGTGTAAAAATAATGAATTTGTAGTATAAAACAATGTGTTGCATTATGCTGCATAATTTGCCTTTTCTTACCACATAATTTAGTCAAACCGGCCATCCCCTGCTGCATAATTCTAGTGACTCTGATTATATTTTACGGAACTTGTAGTAACGTGGCTGTGATATCCGCCGCATTTGTTATGGGGTAACATATCACCAATCTCTAAATCAGTCCCATTGTCTCAAAGATTTACAATATATCAGACAAGCCACTTGCAGCAACCATATGTTCCCCATAACCTATTTCAGTTTCAGTGGAATGGTAAGGAGAAGAAATCCAAAAGCTGCCTTGGTGCTTCCTGGTGAAACCAAGTGAGGATACTTCTGAGCCATTTTGTAAGAGCACTTTCAAAGGCAAAAATGGTGAATGTTCAGAATATTACAAATGCCTTTCAATTGTTCACATCTAAAAGTCTTTTGTTCTAGCCCATTGTCTATACATGTCGAGCTTGCCCAGGTTTCTGAAGGCTCCGTGATGCTTTTAGTTATTTTCTGGATATATGTAGATCATGATCTTAGGGTGGTAGCATTGCAAAAAAATAGATGCCATTGTCAGAGGCAACTTGATGAACATAATATGAGAAGGGCTGAGGTTTGAAACTGCAAACCTCTAGTACAGCAGTAGAACTCCAGGGGACAGAACAAACGTGATATGGACTGAGAGCTTCATAGTAATTATACATGCCAGTCTCAGTACATATAATCTGAACAGTCATGCGCTATTTAATTGGTCTCAAATGATGGCAGTTGTGCTTCAATAACTGAGTCAACATATCTGCTACTGACTCTGTGAAGAACCAACTTCTTGCTGATGTAGCAGGAAAGCTACTTCCCCTGCCTGCTTCTGTCCTACAGTGACCAGACTATGTCAGGAGTTTAGGTTCTGGAGGAAGGAAACAGCAATCGGTGCAGTCATTCACGTTTTGGTAGTAGATGTGATTCTGGAAGAATTAGATGAAAGCTAGTACAGTAATAACAACTAGTGGCCGGTCAGAGTATTATACTATGAGCGATCTTGTAGGGCGCAGATATTGGTGGAGACAATTACTGTTGAAATAGTGACATCTTGTGGCAAGCAAGGGCATTGTATTATCTGAGAAGACTAAGGGGCATATTTATACTTGGTTTGCACCATTTTAGCATCAGTTATTTTGAAGCTAAAATGGTGCAAACTTAACTCCATATTAATATTTTGACTCTAGACCCGAGTATGCGTTATTTTCTGGATGCGTGAACCCTCCTTGCGTCAATGAGATGCTAGATAGGCGATTCAGTCCAACAAATGATGCTAAGCCCTTAGCGCCATATTTATCCCCCGGTGCAAAAATAATGCACTGGTGGGAGGCGGACTCAAATAATGTCACTAAGCCTGCTTAACGTCAATATCTCAGGCCTGGTCTGACCCTGTGGACCCATTTCCGTGGCCAAACACTATAGAATGGGTCCACAGATGCCCCCCTAGAAACACCCCACCCACACCAGGGGGATGCCGTAGGATGGGGGAACCCCTTCCTGGGTAAGTATTGGTATTATTTATTTTCCTGTGCCATTGGGTGCCCTTTACATAGGCCCCCCTGCCTGGCACTGGGTGGCCATTGAGGTGGTGGGCATGACTCCTGTCTTTTCTAAGACAGGAGTTATTTTTGGGTGGTACTGCGTCAGAAAATTACGCTGGGATGGTTAGCAACTATTTATTGCCGCTAACCAGCCTAGCGTCATTTCTGACCCACTAACACCTTTTCCCCTCTCCCCATCGCCCCCGCAGCTAGCGTCTTTTCTTAAGATGCTAGGCTGTCCTGTGCGCAATTCCATTATTATGGCGCCCAGCTGGCGCTATGGAATGGCGCTAGCAGGCACTGTGGATTTTGACAGAAAACTGCGTTAGCGCAGTTTTGCGCCAAAATCCATAAATATGGTCCTAACTGTACTAAATGGACTCTGCCACATATCTAGTCCTGTTTGTTTAGGAAGGTAGAATGGAAAAGTAAAATGTCCTGTGTATCCCAGTGGAGTATTAATGACTTTAAACAGGCTAACTCCTTCAAGGTGATGCAAAGCCATGTGGACATTTGTGAGCAGACACACCAAAATCACATCTCCAATGTATCATTTGTTATGCAGGACCAAAGGCCCAAGAATCCAGAAATAAAATACGATAACTTATCACTTATCCATTAGACCTTCAAACAATTGTCCTGCTACTTAAGCAGTGTTAGAAGTGTTATTTCCAGACAGGTTGTGCACTGTAAAAGGATCTGTGAGCAGTGCCCCCAACGAGAGTTGTAGTGGGGTGCTCATGCCGTCTCTCTCTCCTGAGGCAGCTGGTGCGAGACCAGGGGGGGCGGTGCATCGCAAATGGCTGCAGGTGGCACACACACGTCTCTTAATGGGAGAAACCTGCAGCAGCAGCGTGCCCTATGTCAGCATTCATTAGCTTGAAATCAGCCCAGGTGAAGCGTGACTTCAAGAGTCCTGAAAGCACTGCTCAGCATCTCCCCGTCACCTACCCTTCTGGTGAACCTGGGCAGCTATTACGTGACAGAAAAAAGTCCCCACCTGTCCTATAAAATTACCAGTTAAGCAGGGGGGGCTTCTCCATAAGGGCAGAGGAGTGTCACCCCCCCTGCCAGCAGCTGCAAACCTTTCCTCAAAACACGATCAGAAACTGTGTTTAAAATTGTGTTTTGAGAAAAGGGGCGGGGCCACGGGGGTGACGTGCACTGAGGGGGAGTGCACAGCACTCCCTCTCAGAGCACATGTGTGTTTGGCCAGCCGTCTTGGGCCGGCCAAACACACATGATCACAGGGCCCACTCCAGCCCAGCTACACAGTTCCTGGGTGCCCACAGCCAATCCTGATGCTGCTTTGAGCAGTGTCAGGATTGGCCACAGGGCAGGCTGGGAGCATGTGCCTGCAGCCATGAGGAGACAGAGCGGAGCAGATGGAGCGGCTCGCGGCGGAGAAGATAAGTGTTTTTTTTTGTTTTATTATTTTTTATTTAATTTAATTATCTCCCCTTCCTCCGCGCACAAGTGCTGCCCTGCCCCGCCTCACCCCTTCTGTTAAGTGGGAGCCACGACTGCAGCTAAGTGGAAGTGTCTGAAAGATAGAGAGCTTTGGGAGAGATTTATTAGGGCTTTTACCATGGTGCAAAGTGATGCAAATCCGTGCAAAGCCTTGATAAAGTATTTTCTAGCGTAAAACTTTTTTTGCACTGGAAAGGTGCCCTAAAAGTAAAATAAATTGTACTTCATGCTGTTTTGCATTGCGTTACATCAAGTTATCTCAGAACAAGGGGGATGTCCTATGGGTGGTGTTGCTACGATCTATGGTTTTTTACACAAATCCCTAGCTACTAAAATTGTCAGAAGGGTATTTTGCTAAAAAAACCTGTGGAAAACATATACAGTGTATGAAACATTCTTAAGTTAGTCTAAACATAGTAACTGATATTGGGTCGCTGCCCTTTGCTGTTGCAACCTTGCACTGACACAGTCCCATTCCATGTAGCTTTTGGTGTGACACAAGTAGAGCTTCAGTTTGGACTGCTGTCAATGTGGCATTTGTTAGAAGTACAAAAATGTCATTTATCCGAAAATAAAATATTGTGTCATATAACTCGTTTAATACTACATTTCACATGTACAAAAGCATGTGTTGATAACAGGAATAGGTGCATCGAGTTCCATCTCACCCACTCGTGTGATTCTCGCCTGTATTGATTACAGCCAAAGAGGGGGTGCTTATGGACTGTAGACCTTATGGAAACGTGTGGAAGCACTTGCTTTCTTAACAGAGAACTCTCAGGCCTCATTAATGACTCAGACACTGGGATAAAGATATGAATCGACCAACCCACTCAATATCTTATTTGAGATGCTTTTATAGTTGGACTGATTTATGCATGAATGAATCATTCTGTAAAGCACGGAAGTCAAGGTAGCATAATGTAAATAAACTGCAATAAGAAGTTTAGGGACGGCTGAGGGTGGGTTAAGGGAAGGACAGTCACTCACCCACAAAAGAGTAAGCCCACTGCTATTCGCAATATACTCTTCTAAAGTTACTAAAGCTAAGAAAAAAACAAAACTGTAGTAAATGTGCTCCAGCTCAGACTTAGATCTCCAGTTCAGTGCCACATAAGCCCAACCACTGGTATTGCAACACCCTTTCTTAGAATATAATGGAGTTAGGGAATAGAAACTAGGAAGTAATGTTGAAAAAGTTAATTAATATAGACTTGTTAAAAATAGAGATGCATTTAATGTGTTATTAGAACACATCTATAAAGCATAAATATCATTTTATGATAAAATATATTTTTTAAATAGTTTCATTTAAAAATTAATGTAACCTAAAATATTTTTACAAAATTACGTTAATTTGAAAATAATTCCATACATTTTTTGTAATTTTAAAACCTTATCAATAAAGATAAATATTTTACTTTATGTGTTTTTTTTATACATTTAAAAAATAATTGTAATTTGATGTAATATGTTTAAATAATTAAATGTTTAAAATTAAATTAATAGCACTATAGATATAGTTTACATTTTGAGCTTCATTTTAAAACATAACTAAATATATAAAAGTATTTTACATTATTATTTAACATAACAATATTTTACTTTTTTTTTAAACTTTAACAAACTTTTACCTATAAAATACCATATGGAGACCTCTAGCCCAGTGGCAGAGGACTCTGTCTACATGCAAAAAGTTACTAGTAGTAACGTTAAACTATTATGTTATTTTCACTATTACTTTTTAAACAATTATAAAATTAATATATAGATATATCTATATATGTGTGTATGTCACTTTATTCTATCTAATATCTAATTTATATGAATATTTTTTTTAAATCAAAATAACAAATTTTAATTTAACATTATTTCCTGTGGTGCTCTAATTTAAGTCTCTGCCTTTATTATTTTCTATGGGAGGGTGTTGCGGTGTCAGTGGTGGCCCATGTGTGGTTCTGGATTTACTAATGCTCTCCTTTTTGGCTGCAGTGACGTTACACTTGTAAATTTGTTGCCACACCTTGTTTCTGAGGGTGAGGTCCTGTATGTCTACACTTTTGACTAATTGTATATTCGTAAATGGCTAATATCCAGAGGCAATAAGGTTGCTTAAAGTATAAAAGTAAACATATATGTGTAGATTTACTCGTGTATGTTTACCTTTGTGAATCCCTCCCTTCAAGTCAAAGCTAAACCTATGTTGAATGGTAGGCTCTGACCTGTCTAGCACAAATATTGAATTGCTTTCATGTACTACATATTATAACTTTCTTTTCATTGTGTCAAAGGCAACTAGGCATCGTGAAATAATTGGATGATGTACTCTTCCTAGAAAACAGCTGCAAAAATCTGCCATCGAGATAACATGAGGACTGTTAGATCTCCTTACAGCAGTGAGCAGCCTAAAAGACATCCCCGACAGAAGTCTTAGGTTCCAATTTGAATTGAATGTGCTAATTGAAAGCATGATTTGTAGAGGTGTTACAAAGATTCAGTGGAATAAGTAAAATGAATCCTCAAATAAATAGCAACATAGGCATTATTTAGCCAAAGAAGCATTTGATGAATACCTCATTTGCAGGTTTCTCATACATTCATGAGCTGGAATTAGCATTTCAAGCTTTTCCAAGTTTGCTCTTTCCACCATTCAAGATCTTGACAAAATGCTGTGTGTTTCTTCTCAACATTTGTGATTAGTGTTCTGTGCTCAAGCAAACCCGCGTATGCGAGTGAGCACAACAACAGAACGAGGGGGCGGCTCCAGTGTTCAGACGGTATGATCATGTAATAAAGGTACTCTCCTTTTATGTTTACAAAGTGCATGGATGTTGGTTGGAATTTTTAACCAGGCGAAGTCAAGGACAGAATATTTGAAACAAGAAGACATTGATCTAATTGATTTATCCCAGTACTAGACTTGTAATTGGGCTATACCTTATGGCAGGAAAGGCTCTGCATTTTATCTGTATTACATGTGTCAGGAGCAAACACTGCAATTTCAGACAGTAAAGCAGTATATGTTCTCAAAACTCCAAGCAGCTCAACATTGAATGCCAGCTCCAGGCAGAACTTTTTGAAGAAACAAAAATCTGGTATTTATGTGTTCTACACACCTTCTTAACCCCTTATGAATGTCTTTCTTCCATAGCTACACCTACCATGGGTGTACCTATGTGGCAGGTATGGCTCAGCGTGATGCAATGAGATGTGAATGACGGCACACATTGTAAGATCAGTTTGGCTTAGGCATGTGAAGAAACCACTAGGAAAACACAGCAAATAGTTACTGCTATATTAAACAAACTAGTTCTTAAATTAACAACTAACCATTTCCCTTGCATTTTGAAAGTAACTGAAACAGCAGCAAAAGAGTTAGAGAAAGCAATGAATATTCAAAAGGGTATGGGAGAAAGAAGTGAGATTTTGTATTGAAGAAAGGGAGTGGAGGGGAGTGGGAGGGAGAGATGGGAAGGGGAGGGCATGGGGAAGGCAAAGGGGAAGGGGAAAGAGGCGGGTAGGGGTAAGGGCATAGGTAGGGGAATGGGAAGGTGAAGGGGGGAAGGGAAGGGACAAATAAATCAAGATAAACATGGGAAGGTGACAATACTAATAAAATTGCATGGTAAGAGATGTGAAAGGAAGGTCTGATTTAAGGATCTGAGATGGAGCAGTAAATTAAAAATAAGTGCAAAAGAACTTTTAAAAAACATAATTCAGAAGCACAAAAAATTGAACATTTGAGCGGGTTGAGGGTGCTGGTTAGGGAAGAGTAGGTTGGGATGAAGCTGCATAGCAGGTGGGCAGTAAAGAACAGGACAGGAGGGGGACAAGAAACACAAGAGAGAGAACATAAGTGAGAGAACACAGGCATAAGAGCAAGTCAAGTGTTGATGGGGGGAGTGAAGATCACAGTTGAAATAGAGAAATATGGAGGGATGCAGCAAAGTACTCAAGGGAGACAGATGGAAAACACATGCACCCTCACAGAGAGCTTAAACAAAAAGAAAAAAGTAGCTCCCTGAAACAAGTAGAGGAAGTTTGGAATCCAACCAATCAAAGGGAAAGGATAGAGCATAAGGGACAAACACAAGATGGTCAGGCTGAAACTATTAAAGCGATCCTGTAGAAAGCAAGCAAACAAGAGTGACATTAAATCCAACCAATGGTAAACAATGGTTAACCAGCAAGCCCCTATGTGTTCTTGGTAAACACAGGTCTCTACAATGTTACCCACTGGAGGGTACTCAAGTTCTCCTGGACACAGTTCAACACAAAGGTACAGTCAAAACCTTGGACTTATAGGGTATCCGAGAAGCTACATAGGTGATATAGGAAAAACTACAAGCCAGAGAGAACAAAGACCTTGTCAGACCCCACCATTAATTGCCTTTTAGTCTCCCATTATGGAGCCAGAATATCCCGAGACTTTATCCGACCGTTTGATGGTCACTCAGACCTCACATCATCTTGTAATCCTATTTTGGTACCTTTTTGATAGCAATTTTATCTTGATAAAAAATGATTTAAGAGACCAGCTATTACTATATAGTTCACTCTGCCCTGTAAAGTGGCACATTGCAAGAAGAACTGTCCAGTGTTATATATGGACACCCTCTCAGTACAGCAAGGATCATTTTTAAATATTACCTCTCGTTGTCTATTTTAAACCCCCTTTTAGATGATTTCTGCCCGGAGTGTCTCCATGGTGACGGAAGACCTTCTGAAGAGATGAAGAACTATAAAAGTTTTTGCTTCACAGCAATTTCCATGTGCTACAAACTTTCCCATTTAGCACTTCAATTAGAGCAATTTTGTGTTATTTTTTTCTTCCTTTCCTACCTTTCTGAACTTATTCTCTGGCCCTAGCAGTGAATGTGCCTAGAGTCCACCTGTGGATTGGAGTTCCTGCTTCGAGGACTGCTGACATTTCTCTGCGAAATTCTGATCGGCAGCAAATTACCTCTAATCATTCCCTCCCCTGATATTATCTTTTCAACTTACTGTCACCTGCATCTGCATTCCTAGGGCCGACTCGCTTCGATGAGTGTTGCCTGTGTTTGTGTGAAAGACCACATGCAAACACCACATGAAAAAGTCATACTTGATGAGAGCTCCAAGGAACACCTGATTTCAAACAAATGTAACCTTTGTGGTTTTAAGCCTGAAATTCGAAATACTCTTCCAACAGCAGAAATGTGTCCTGGATATCATGAGACTGGTGAAGGTTATTGCATATGTTCAGTACGGTAGATGGAAGCATAAAATGTCTTGGGAGGAGGTAATATAAGCTTGTGATAATATAATAAATAACGGTATCTCACTCCCAAGACTTATTTATATAATGTGATCGAAAATAGCATCAACTATGTAAAATAGAAAACAGTAATTGTGTCCTTTGTCAGCTAGCAGAAATGTAATTGTGGCGCTGCTACCTATTGTGCAAAGTAGGGTTGAGCAAAATTTAGGTTATGCACGCATACTTCATGTAATTGTGGAAGCTTTGTGTAATGCTTGTTATCCAAATTCCCCAAATTAGGCCATTATGCCACATAACGTAATTACAATGGTATTTATTGCTAAATTTTAGTGCATGAGCACGGAAAAAACATGAACGACCAGAGCACTAGCAGCTGTTGTTGGCAGAAGTCTATGCAAATATTGCACACCCCTGCTGTGAGAAGACTGTGGGGGTTATTACAACTTTGGAGGAGGTGTTAATCCGTCCCAAATGTGACGGATATACCACCAGCCGTATTACGAGTTCCATAGGATATAATGGACTCGTAATACGGCTGGTGGTATATCCGTCACTTTACAGTCACTTTTGGGACGGATTAACACCTCCTCCAAAGTTGTAATAACCCCCTGTATGTCATGTAATAGTCAACCTCACTCTTAATTCAACTAGAAGACAGGGTACACCACATATCACCATACCTTTCCACATCACCCATCACCATGTCAGTCCTACCATATTAAGTACAATCATACTATAGAACATCCTAACAGAACAAGCCCAGCATGTCCCATATCACCAAAACAAATCACAGCACCAGTCACCAGATCACAACACACAGTATCACTCTCCTTCACAGCACGCCACTTGCGGATGAGTGATCATTTGACCACGGATAGACATGAGCCAGGAAGATTCTGGAGCCAGGGAGGCAGAGAAGACAAATGGATAGGTGGCATTTGCTGGCAGGAGAGGCACCCTCACAAAGCAGACATGAGGGCAGGAGGTCTATGTCCTGGGCCAACAATAATAAGAAAGCCTTGACTGCAGGAGTCTCTAGGTGACCGATTGATCTTGGATTGGGACACTCTACGTAGTATGTGTCTTTGAAATTGATGTACTAGCCTTCACTAAGCATGCTATATACTTTTCTAAATGGTGACACTGCCATCAAGTTATTGTTTTCACATTTAGAGAAATGTGATAGAATATATTAGATACACATGATTGCCTTAAAAGTCATTATCCTTTTAAATGGATTGGTAAAATCGCATATCATCTCTGCGTTCAAGCCAAAAGGTAGCCATGCAGCTGCAATGTGCACCACCTGAAGGTGATGGGGTAGAAGTGTGCTGACACGAAAAGAAAGATGTTTTACATGGTCCAGCTCAGAAGATATTGTATTTACTGCTTTCTTTTAGCTGGAACCAGTTATTAATGAGTACAAAGGGCAACAAAACACACCCTAGCCATTGTTTTGGGAGCTAGGGTACACTCTTTACCAAGATGGCTACCTAGGTTGCAGAGGCTGGAGGGGGCAAAGAAGATGACAGGCACTATCAAGCTTGAGTGTTCATATCTCCAGGGAGCCCATTTGATATGAGTCCCTTTACTGTAATGTTAACAAATGGGCACAGCTCAGGTTTGAGTGCAATGCCTAGAGTTATGACCTGTGTTGATTGCACATGAAGGAGTGCTGTCTTTGTGTCGAGTCCTGTGTCTTGCTGTTCAACATTCCCCAACACTAATGAATCACTCCCTCTGGTTTCCTGTAAACTCTACTTCATGGTACTCCAACAATACATCTTTGTTTAGTAAACTACATCCAGTGTTGTGAACAACGCATTTGTTAATTTCCAATACTCTCAATTCTTCTGTAAGGCTGGCAAGTAGGAGAGCTGTTGGAAAATGACAGAACTGACTGGGATTCCATTTAGCCAATCAGAGACTAGTATTTCCCCAGGGCCATTATAATATAAGGTGGTACCTAACAGAATGGCTTTTAAGAGCATGAAATTGCTATTCGAGAATAATAATTCTGACCACAGAGGCGACAACATAAAATGAGTAAAACATGATGTCAGGAAGGAAATATTTCCTCTGTGAAAGTCAGAGGGCTGAGCTCATGCAACCGTGCGCAACCCATGGGAAAAACGCGCGAAAAGGCCTACGGGCTGGAAATGCTTTGCCTCTGATCTCAGGCAGCTATAATACATTTGCTTTCTGACTCCATGATGGGAATACACATTCTTGATCTATTTTTAAGTGCATTTCTTGTTTGTTGCTATTTCATATGTAGGAAAGGAGTAATGGCAGGGTTCAATATTCTTGTTTTCTCCCTTGAGGACCAACGCACAGGGGCAGCATACCTAAGCTGTCTCTAAGGCACTGATTACTGGTGCCAAAGCCGCTAACTAGGTAAAGCTAAAAATACAGTTATCATAGAGATAAATAAATAAAGTTCAAGACACTGTTTTTATCAATATATTTATGTACTGACCTTTCCCTTTCCTCTCTTTCACTGTCCATTTCCCTTTCCCTTTCTCTTTCCCTTCCCTGTCCCTTACCCTCCCCTTTTGAGCAACATTTCAGCACCAACCCTTGGGGAGGTGTCTGTTCGTAATTGTTCCTTCCCATCACCTTTGTGTTGTAGGAAAAATCTCACATAAGACCATATTAGAAAAAGATGACCTTTAAGGATATGACGTGTGATATTCAATGGCCTCCCACAATGCCTCTTTTGATAAAAAAAGTGAGTCTGTGAGCACAATGGGACACTTGCAGGCATGCATATCTTCTTGATGAATACGATGTTGGAAAATGTGTAAACGGGTGCCATAAAAATGATTTTTGCAGACAGCTTCATTCTGTGTAGATACTTTATATGTATTCTGATACATTTAGTGTTGGGTTTTTAAGGCACTAACAAATCACATTTAGTACCAGAACATAAAGAAAGCATCAGAGTTCACCTATCTCGCGGCAAAGAGCTGGAACACCTTGCCTCTTCACCTCAGGCAGTCACCTTTGTTGTCTCAATTCAGGAAGGACCTTAAGACCTGGCTCTTCGATTGAAGCACAGAGGACCTCAGCGTCTTGAGACCTTTACGAGTGAGTAGCTGCGCTTTACAAATTATCATTGATTGATTGATTGAGGGTTGGCTAAGCTACTCATTCTTGAAATTTGGAAATCTGAAAATACAGTACTATTTTCATTATATGCATAGTGAATCTGTGCATTCAAAAGAGGAGCTAAACACTACACTGAGTGTTGTTTGGTACACCTTCTGACAGAACAGGTTACAGCATCACAGCTTCCTGTTATGTCAACTGATGCCTTTCTTGCTTCCCGCCATGTCATTCAATGCTATTCCTCATCTTCCTGACCATGACGATGGTGCAGAAAAAAACAGTGGTCAACTTGTCCGTGGATAAGATGTCCATCAGGGCATCCTGTCCAAAGACGTCTTCATTCCAACATACTAAAACGTACTGGAGTGTTCTGCACTATTGTTCTTTATAGTGCAATAGCCCTGCATAATCCAAAGCACATTAATGCCTTGAACTTTTGTGCAGGCCTCTTTTCTACAGTTTATGGTCTCTCCCTATTCCAATGAACCATAGGACTCTGGGCCTTTAAGTGGAACTCTCTGCTTCAGTGCCAATGTGCAGCTCCCTCTGCTGGGGCTCAGGGCTCATCTCTGTTCCAATGGCATATAATACTCTGGACCATTGAGCAGCTCCCTTTGCTGCTCTCCACTCCAATGCTTTATAATACTCTGGAAAGGTTTGCAGACCCCTTTGCTGTGGTTCATGGATCCTCTATATTCTAATGCATAACACTCCGGGCTAATTTGCAGCCCCCTCTGCTGTGGTTCAGGATTGTTCTCTTTTTTCCAGTGCCCTATAATACTGTAGACCATTTAGCAACCCCTCCCCCGACCCCGTTGTGGTTCATGATTTTTCTCTGTCCCAAAGCATTATAATACTCTGTACCATTGAGCATTCCCTGCTGTTGTGGTTCAGGTCTCCTCTCTGTTCCAATGCCCTAAAATACTCTGGACCATTCTGCAATTCCCTTTGCTGTGGTTCAGGGTGCCTCTATAACAATGCCCTATAATTGTCCATTGTGCATTCCCAATTGCTATGAGTCTGGGTTCTGTTTATTACAATACCCTATAACACTCCGGAGTATTGCACAGTCTCTTCCAGTGTAGTACAGGGGTTCTTTGTATTCTAATGCCCGATAATACTCTGAACCATTGAGAAATCCCTTCGGATGTGGTTCATGGTTCCTCTCTATTACAATGCCCTAAAATACTCTGCCTGTTGTGCAGCCCCTTCCTCTCTAGTCCAGTGCTCTACAACACACTTGACCAGTGTGCAGGCTCTCCTGCAGCAGGACAGTGCTATTCTTTATTCCGATGCAGGAAAACTCCCTGGATTCGTGAGAATGCTTTGCAGGGCTGAAGGAATCAGCATTCTGCCTGTTTATTAGGATTGTATTACTCAGTCTCTCCAATCCCCTTCTATGGTCCAGCATACACTGAACCATCCTGTACAAGCGTTTGGTGCAGAGGCCATCGTTGTACTAATATACGGTTGTCCTTTAGATTTTAACAAACCTCTTGAAGTGGTACTGATCTTACCTTTTTCCTAATAGTCAAGTGTAAACACTTGACCATTCTCTCCAAGTCCTGTTGCAGTGCTGTACCCGCACTAAGCTCATGTGCTATAGCTCCCTTTGAAGGGAGCATTATCCTCTGGTGATGGAACATTCACCCTGATCATTTACTTAGCTGGCCACTGGTGATCCTGTCTAAAGCCCTCCTGTGCGGCAGTAACCACGGCTATGCTAAGGTACAAGTACTCACAGTCCGTCTGTTTGAACCTCTTAATGTGGTGCTGGTGTACCTGGTTATGTACACTGGATCATCCTAAACAAGTCATGATGTGAGGTCAGACCTATTGATCTATCATTGTACAGAGACCCCTGGGCCACCCTTTGCACATCCCTGCAGTGCTGCAGGATCCAATGCTTCACTAATGTGACCCACTCACTGGATTAACATGTCCAGATGGTTGAGGATGTGTTAGAAAACATCTCTATAATACTGTGGTAGCTCTCCTTGGATCATTGTGTCCAAGTCATGATGCGGAATTGGAACTATTGCTGTAGTAATGCAACTGGGCCACTGGATCACCCAACCGCCATCCATGCGGCTGTGCACGATCTATTGCTTCACTACTGTACTGCTCCCACTGGATTCAGGTGCTCAAATGGGTGATGATGTGTTAGAAAACATCTCTATACTACTGTGCTAGCACACCTTGGATCATTGTGTCAAAGTCATGATGCGGGATTGGAACTATTGCTGTACTAATGCAACTGGGCCACTGGATCACCCAGCCGCCATCCATGCGGCTGTGCACGATCTATTGCTTCACTACTGTACTGCCCCCGCTGGAATTAGGTGCTCAAATGGGTGATGATGTGTTAGAAAATATCACTGTGCTACTGTGTTAGAGCTCTTTGGATCATTGTGTGCAATTCCTACTGTGGTGCTGTACTCATTGCATGTCTGGCTTGCTGCTGAAACACAAGACAAAATTACTTTATTGGTGTGCGAGTACTACTCTACCTGGCTCATGGTGACCAATTCCTGCTGTGGGGCTGGGACTATGGGTGCACTAATGCAGGATGACCACGGGGACATCCAGGTCAAATCTTTGCTGTGGTGTAAGACCCATTTCTGTACTTGTGAATTAACATGCCTGCTCCCTGCTGAAATAAAGAAAACACTTTACTAATGTGTTATTACTACCTGGATCCTCGTCTTCAGTTCCTTCTTTGGGCCAGGAGCCATTGCGGTATTATTGTAGCAGGGCCCCCGCATCTTTCCAAATCTTTGCTGTGGCGCTATATCGAATGGTAATCTTATGTGTTGCATGGAATTGATTAATCATTACAAATCACTTATGTTCTGCAAGAACCATCCCTTTAGCAGCTCTTTGGATCCTCGTGTCTAATCCCCTGCTGTGCTGCGCGCGCCATTGCTGCGCTAATGCACTCGCACCACCCATAAATCATCATGTCTAGATTCCTACTGTGGGATATGGGGCATCGCTTTACTAATACAGCTGCACCCCGTGGACCACCACATCCACCGCTACACCTCACTGCTTCCACCGACTGCACTCCCTGTGGACTGATTCCTCCACCTGGCTCTTAATATTTCAAAAACAGTTATTAAAAAGGACATAAACAGCAGTGTGAACAAATGAACCCTGGGAAGGGTGACCTTTAAGACGGGATGGATGCTGCAGCGGTCAGCCGAGGGCAGTTGTCAGAGCGGTGCACCTCCCTGGCCCCTCCCAGAGCCCGTTTATGCTTCAGAGCCCTCGGGCTCCTGAGGCGGTCTTCCACCCTGGTGGCTTATCACAAAGAGACAGGTGCGGGGAGATATTCTGCAAGCCGAATAGCTCGACGAGAATCAGCAGTGGAGTGGAAAAAAGACGATTTCCCGTAAGAGCATCACTGTTGGAACACGTTGTATCATGGCGCAGAAGGGTACGTACATAAAACCTCTCAGTGCGAATCAGTTGAGGACCGTTATGAGGGAAATATCCCCTCACTCGAGATTCGTCCTTGAAATGAGTTCTCGCCTTTATTGTTGGTCCAATAAACCTCCCGACTTCCATTGTTACAAGCTTGAAAGGAGGCTATAAATACAATTGACAACACTCTTATCACCCAACTGTCGCACAGTGATGACATCATCGTTTACAATCTGAACAAGTCTTCAGTGTATTAATGATTTGCACGGGTTTCATCAGCAGAGCGACGCTGCGTTCTGTTTTTGGGAGTATAATTGCAGCTTCAAAGCACCATTTCACCACCCTGTGTGTTAAGATATCTTTGATATGAGAAAAGGAGGCATGTTCACCTGTGGCCACCAATTAAAAGTTATGCTGGTCTTAGAATTGTTCTTTCGGAATGCTGATGATGCTTGGTGAGACTTTCACCGTAAATAGAATGATCAAAATTAATAGGTTATCTTGGACACTCACAGTGTGCTGCCTTAGTTTTCTCTTGGTCTCTGCCTTGAAGAAGTCAAGCTCCCAAATGTTTTCTGCTCTTGCGAGTTTGTGGTTGCACCTAACTCGGAGATATACCCAGGTGCTTCCGGCGTTGTTACCATATGATATATGCAATGCCCATATTTACATATTCGATTAATCATGGCGAGTTCCGTTCCTGTGTCTTGGGGATAATATTTCCCAGATTGTTAGTGTGAAACCTGGATTTAGGAAGAACTCTTAACCATGAGAAGTTGTTTTAATTTCATTGACTACTACAGGATGGAAGCCTGAGCATACCTCCTAAGGCCTACTGGTGCTTTATTACATTCAGCTATCTTACTAAGGTAATGAATTATCCTACCAGACTAAACTTTTCACGTTTTAATTAGGGATGGGAGAAATATCCTGCTCTGCCTGTGAAACTGGCATAATTTTGACCATTCTGCATAACTCTTTAACTCAGAGTTCTAGCCAAATACTGCCAACCACGCATGGTGGAATGTTTCTCTCGAGAGGCTCCGGAATATGCGAACTGTCAAGTGTGAATGAGATTTGGAGTCCCCTTACTCAATTTTCTGTTGTGGGTGGTCAACAGCATTCGTGAGGGGTCAGAGGACTGCCTTTTAAGTAGATTTGCTGCCACCCAAGTAGATTTCTGCAGAATCCTGCACAGATTTTATGTAACCCTACAGAATTCCGCAATGTGAAATTCAGCGAGTTCCACCCACCCTTAGTCCTGATGCATTTTATTGAGCTGACTTTCTTTATCGGTCAGAGATGGCACCATGCAATATTGTTTGAGTTCCACGGACACCTTCATCAAAAGGCCCCAGTGCTACGGTTAAAGGCTGGTTTGGCCATTATAATTTGTTACACATATTTATGTTGGGCTCACAGAACTGGATTACGGTATTATCTCACCATAGTGCAATTGAAGCAACAAACCCTCTTTTTATTACAAACTTGTTATGCACAATAAAAGCAGTTTGTGTTCATAAATTCCAAATTCTGCAAATATGTGGAATTTTACATCTGTAAACTTTGCTTCCATTGATTAGCATTCCTCCATAATTGTGGATTTTTCCACCCTAATCAGAATTGTCTTGAGGGTTGGACATAAAGCATTTCAGGGTGAGGCATATTCTTGAAGGAAACCTCTCAATCTCATGAGCTTATGAGTATTCGCATACATCAGGCAGGTGGTGTGCCACCCTGGAGGTACACAGGTTTATTACTGTGAAAGGCATACCTGGGTGCCTCTGTTGGGTGGAAATCAAATGGAACACTTCAAAATGTGATGGGTATGAGTGAAACAGATTTTTTGTAGAGAAAATATCTTCAGGTGGATATTCCCTCTGGAAAATAGCCATGAGAAAAGTGTTCATTTTGCAGCACTTTTGGACATCTATAATTTTTTTCGAATTCCAGGAGTAATCCTGAGATTCTTGTGAATACCATAATAGTTGGAAATTTACTCCAAAAGATTGAGTGATTCTACTGGATTATATTTTCCACTTTAGAAACCTGTGGATTGTTAATGGACTCTTGTGGATTTCAGTGTATCAGTTCTAAAAGGCAAAGCCAGCTTTTGACTAGGACCAGGTGAAATCAAAATCATGAATGCATAATTTGAGTACTTTCAGAAATGTTGCGTTATGGATGTTATATGGAATATCTGAAATGAAGACAACTTGCATAAGAACAACATGAACAATCATAATGTGTGCAGCCATTGTTTGTGACAATAGTGCCTTTTGCACTATTTGTTTTAGCTCAAAATGCATTGTTGGGTCAAAAATTGACATAAGGACACTGTTCATAAAAAAAAAAAACGTAGATCTGACAGATTTGCATTTCATTTGCATAGTTTTTCTACAGTTATATGTAGTTATGTGAAAGTAAATTATGTGAATTTTGCATGCCCTTAGTTCTGACCTTCAGAATGGCTTTCTTGATTATCAATAAGAAAGTGTCATCCTCAGACATTTAAAGGACTTTTTAAAGGCTGTCATTTCAGAATGTGTCTTTGTGCAGTGTGGAAGAAAACACTGTTATAAGGTTGCCATTGTTAAAAAATTAAAGTGGGAAACAACTACAGCTCCAGAGCCATAAATAATTCCAACCTCAAGCATGTTACCATCCCACAGACTACTTCAGCGGTCACCATACCTCACAGGAAATGCATGTTACTCAAATGCAGATCAGCAGTAAGACATGCAGCTGGCATCGCTGACCTCTTCCTTACACATGAACTTGACGTCTTAATCTTGACTGAAATATGGCTTAATGATTCCCCCACACCTATCCTTAACTTACTTGTCCCGCCTAGCTACGGCATCATAAGATTAGATAGATCCCACAGGCCTGTTGGAGGTACTGCCTGCATATACCATAACAGTCTCTCAGTGAAACAATCATAAACCATTACTCTGTCCTAATTTGAATACCTATGTATTGCTTTTGCAAGTAACAACAGACCACAATGAAAACTGCACGCAGTCTACCATCCTCCAGGAGAAACCTCTCATCCATAGAACAAATTATGGAAATAGTGTCTTCCTTTGTGGGACAACACTGCACCCGTATCTTCCTTGGAGATTTCAACGAACAGTGAAATGACCCGAATGACTCTGCAGTGAACAGCCTTAAAACCTTCCTTGATTCCCTCAATTTGATCCAATTCTGTGACAATCCTACCCATAACAAGGGTGTCCCCTCGGATTTAATAATTGCTAAGTCCAACTCTATTCAACCCAAAGTTATTGTCCCCAGTGACTGGACAGACCACCATTGCATCACCTTCCTCATCACAGAATCGTTGATTGTAAATAAGGCTCAACTAAAGAAACATGAACACTGGAAAAGGAGCATGCAAAATATAATCCTGAATGATCTTTCATCCCTTACATCATGCCTTCTCCTGTGGATATGTCAGATGTCGATGCCCTTACACACCACTAAAACAACTCCATGACAAACATTATAGCCCCGATTATGCTATTACAGTTAAAAAGAATGACCACTAAAGACTCCGAACCATGGTACAATGACAGCTTAAATGCAGAAAGACGTAAATTGAGACTTGCTGAATGGGCGTGGAGATTCTGTCCAACTCTCGAACACCTTAAGCACCAGAAGCTGCTGAGGACCATCTATAACAAACATATTAGAAGCTTGAAAGTAAATGTCTTCAGAAACCACCAGATAATTCTAGAAACTGACCACAAAAACTGTTTGAGCTCATCAAACATCAACTGAATAATCTACCCACACCTTCCCCAATGGGATTCCAGTCTACAACTAAACTGCGATGATGTTGCCTCCTTCTTCCTGGGAAAGACAAAAAAAATTGAAAGTGATCTGCTGACAGCAAGAGAGCACCTTCTGGTCATAGCACTCTCAGCCTCCCCCTCTCCTTGGACCATTGAGCCCCCATATCTCACATGGTACATCCCCAAAAACAACACCTCATGGAACATATTTTAAACCTTTGAGGAAAGTGATAGTCTCAAAATTGTTACTACACTGAAACCCTCAAAACACTTCAACTACCCTTTACCATCACATTTCTTCAATGAGATAAAATCAACTATACCTCCACCCTGGATCAAAATAGGAAATGTCTTACTCCTTCAAGGCAGTATTCCAGATTGCCTTAAGTCTGGGCAGGTAACCCCTATTGTGTAAAAAGTCTACGGAAGATTATACAAACCTAAATAACTTCCGTTCAATCTCCAACATGTCACCACTGGCGAAGCTCCTGGAGAAATGTGTCCATGTTCAATTATGTAATCACCTAGAACAATTCCAACTTTAAGACTAATTCCAAACTGGCTTCCTCAAGGGCCACAGCACTGAATCAGCTCTAACACACATAGTAGATGATGCACTAAAAATGCTAGACCGAAACAAATCCTGCCTTCTAATCCTCCTCGACCTCTTGTCAGCTTTTGACACGGTTAAATATGAAAGCCTCTTAGACTTACTGGAACATCGGATGGGTCTATCAGGACCCGTCCTGAATTGGTTTACCTTGTTTCTAAACAATAGAACCCAAAGAATCAAGGTTAATAAGTCCCTCTCCAATCCCACACTAGTCACACTAGGGGTCCCACAGGGTACAACGTTCTCTCCTGCTCTCCTTAACCTGTTACTGGAACCTTTAACTGAAATTCTGAAATTATCCAACTTTCACTGCCACATGTACGCTGATGACACCCAACTGTAACTGAAAATCTCTTCCCCAGAAGATATCCAGTCTCTCAATATTACTTTACTAAAAAAAAAAAAAAAACTGGTTGACATGCAACCACCTCAAACTAAACGCTCTGAAAACTGAATTTCTCTTAACCGCCCTACCCAATCAGTCATCTAATACTGGAGAATGGATGAGGCAACTAACAGTCCTTAACTGCTTACCACATATTATAGATTCCATGAGATCACTAGGAATAATGGTAGATAAGAACTTGAACATGCAGGAGCACATCAGTACTGCAACTAAAGGAGCTAATTTCCAAATGAACACCTCAATAAAAATAAAACCTTCCTCCATCTCAAATCAGTTTTTCAAGCCCTAGTGATTTCCAAGTTGGAATAGGGAAGTGCAACCCTCTGAAGCCTACCTCAATCTAAGTTGGCTTCACTAAGGGCCTCTCTTAACTCTGCTGCCAGGCTCATTATAGGATCTAAGAGATACAATCACATCACTCCCGACCTACAATCCCTAAACTGGCTCGCATATAAAGCAGGGATTCAGTTAAAAATCACATGCATGACTCATAAAGCCCTACACTTCAACACCCCAAAGTACCTAGAACAAAAACTGGTGCTGTCGGGTAGCTGCAGATCCTCTAGAAGCACCAGCACCTTATTGTTGAATCCACAGAAATTTCACACAAAAAAAGTACAATCAAGCCTTCTCGGATATTGCCCCCAAGAATTTGGAACTCCTTGCCCCCGAGAATTTGGAACTCCTTGCCCCAAGAAATCAAACAGAATCTCTTGACGACATCATTTGAAAAAGAAGTTAAAGTACTACCGATAAACATATTTCTGCTCTAGAGCTCACAAACTCTACTCGCCAGACCCTAATTGGGCCCAATGCCCAAACCCATGTAAATTACTCGCCCAACATTTTCTTGTTTATTGATCTGGTGGCCTGGACCTTGTAGTGGTCTCTTGCCTCATCATGAAGCTACCTCTTCCTGTACCGTTCTTGATTATGTTGTTGTTGATTTACTGGTTTCTTCCTTCCTTACCACATGTAAATCGCTCTGATACCCTCAAGGGTCATGTTTGCGCTATAAAACTTTATAAATAAATAAAAAAACACGAAAATTAGACCTGAAATTGACAGTTAATTGCAGAATTTCTAAATCACAGCTGCCCCATTTCTGTGATTTCTGCTGTTTCCCGTTTTGTGCGCTGAAGTTGGATCTTCAACACAAACTGAAAGAACGGCGGTCTTAAAGTTTAGAATTTAACCTGATTTTGAGCATTAGGACATATCTTGCCAAAACACTAGGGCGTTATCCCAAAGATGTTCTGTGACCAAATGTGTTTTTCTAAGTGCCAACTATTCATGGAAAAAAAAAACTCTGAACTGGAGCAAAAGCTTCAGACTGAAAATCTGAATTTTGTGTTTTTTCGCTGATAAAAGCAGGATGAGGGGCTCCTGAAGGGAACATATTTTTACAAAACTAATAATGGCACGGTGGTTTGTTGTCAAGTCTAAAAAGGCCGTCCTGTCCAGATTCCAGGAGATTTATCGACCTCGTTACAGTACCTCTTCGGAAAGATGCAGCACATTCACATACATAAATATAGGCTGAGAAATCGAGGAAATGTGTAAAGGGAGAAAACATGGGCGGTTTTCGAAGACTGTTGATTGCACTTAACCTTCCCATGCACAACATTTATTTGGTTGAATTAACAGATGGAAGGAGCTGGCGACAGAATCCCATTGTCCCCTTGGGAGCTCAGCCTGCAGATGTTCCATTCTGATTTCAAAGGCATGGAGGGCAAAGAGAATACATCACAAACATTCTTTGTGGCAGGAAAAGACGTCGTGCACTCGGGAGGTGCTCACGAATGCCGAACAATGACTTTGGCTGGTGGCAAATAGGATTCTTGCAAAAAAAACTACAAAGCTTGTGCCCAACCTATGGCCCTGGAATAGTTTGAAGCTCTGATATTCTGTCTCCTACTTCAGCTGAGACCACTCCTGAAAAATGCCTTTATCCTGAGTTGAAATTGGCATTTGAAAGAAAGGAAGGAAATGGTCCTTCTACAATGCTGAAATAAAATGACCCTTCTTCTTTCAACACCACACAATGTGTTGTGAAAAATTAGTTGTTTTTGTCGTTTGTTCAAGGGACAGTGAACCACTTAACGGAAATCTTTTATCACATGCCCCCTCTCAGATTGATCAATGCAAGAAAATCCCTAGGTTGCTGCATTTCTACTTTTGCTCTGGGCATTTAAAATACAGCCCCCCCCCCCCCCCCCCCGCAGATGCTGCAGCCTGTTGTACAGGCTAAGTCACACAAGCTCTCATTAATTGATAGGTGTTTCCATCCCAAAACTGCCAAACTGTCACTATGGTTTGACAACTGACTTTGTACCTGTACAAAGCACACATATGGCAAGTTGGAGTGAAGGATATGTTGCTTCTAAAAGTGTTATATCTAACATTTGCATCAAGTAGCTTGAAAAACCAAACGTTCACAATGTGTAGTTGAAACTCCAATAGGTTTAATGCAAAAAATATAACATTTTAAATTATATTTTGTTATATTATTAGTTTCAGTTAGAGATGGGGTGAGGTAGATAATATAGGTCTGAAATGTAGGTTTAGGGTATGAGATAGAGAGAGAGGATTAGCAAACGGGGAAATGGTAATTATAGCTTTATGGAAAGGTAAAGGTAAAGATTATAGTAACAGTAAGGGTTTGTGGTATGGTTACCCTAAATTTAGGATAATGATTATGGTAAGCTTTAGAGAGGAAGATGGATTTAGGATTAGCGTTAGGCGGGACCTTAGAGACATTTGTATGATTTCCTTTGTGGAAATTACAAATAGCTCTCAACAAATTGTGCAAAATTATGCATTATTATGTGAAATTCTGGTCTTGCAATTTGTGTTATTCTTTCACTGTGAAGGGACACCTCGAGCTTTACAAACAAAGCAAAATCTGATATGATATAAGCAATAGCCATTCACATTCTGTTTGTTCATGTTACTACCGTGCTCCCTTGACTGAATTTGTACCTGAAAAAAATCTCAATCACACATTGTGGCATGATGGTGTAATCTCTGGTATTTCACATAAAAAAGTAATGTGAAAAGCCGGAAATTACACAAGATTACACGACATAATTTTTTTTTTGCCCTGGCCTACGTGAAGCCTTGATCTGTGGCTAGAATGAGGCATATGATAAGAGTGAAAATAGAAGTTAGGAGTGGGCCTAGTGATTTATATATGCTTAGAGCTGGGGACGGATTATGTGTGTGGGGGAGGTTTTGGATTAATAATAGCATGAGCTGTCGTGGGATTAGTTTTAACATTAACTTGGGACATTACCTCTAATAAGGAGATGTATAATCTGAGAATGGAACAAAGATGTAATATTTTGACTTTCAAAGTACTGACAAATATAAAGACTGAATTATATTTCAAAACGTTTGACAATAACCAGCTTCACATGTCAAACATTCAGACTAAGTTTTACTCTAAAGCACATACATTTTGAGTCACATTTAGCATAAATTCTACCATTTTAACCATAGTCTTTGAAGGACTCACTTTCTGTAACAATCAATGAAATTACAGCCTTTCGCCCCTAGAGGGAGTTCCCATTGTAACAATTCATTGTTATCATCATTCAGTCAAAAAGGACTGTAGCCATGATCTTCACCCCTGTAGAGCACAGTTGCACCACCATAAAACAAAAGTTCCAGTTGGGACTGGCTTGAAAACACATCGAAACCCTTGAAGGGTTATCATTTCCAAGTACCCTGCAACAGATGGTGGGGACATCTGATAACTTCCTAGGGGGAGGTTGCACTCTTCCTGCAGCTCCCCCTGCATGTGGTGATGATTTTGGTGTGACTACGACCTCCTGGGGGTCACCACCATGCCAAATGAGTGGTTTTGGTAGGCATTTGTGCCAGGCCCAGCAGGGCATTATGTGGCACTCCCTCAGGAGCGTGCATAGCAAATTAGTAGCTCTTCCGCTGCTCTGGGGAGAGCCACTGCAGCAGTTACCCCAGTTTTGCTTGTCTCTTTGGGGGTGTCCGGTCCCACCCAGACACCCAGCAGCCATCATCAACGATGGAGAGCAGCTCGGGGAGCCCACCCCCGGCTGCTCTGACTGGCTCCCTGCCCAGCCAGCACCTTCATGTGCTGCCACGTGAGCTAGCTCTGCATTTGGAGTCTGCCCGCTCCTATGGGCAGATGCGTGTGGTGCTGCGGCCGGGCTGGCTGCATGAGGGAGTACGGCAGCTCTCCCCTCCTTCCCCGGCCTCAAGGGGCCCTGGGATGGGGCACAGGCCCCCCCATCTTCACATTTGCATGGGGTAGCATTGCATCCCCTGACTTTGCTTTGCTGCGGGACCCCGTGATAGGGTCTGGGGCCCCTCTTCATCTTCACAGAGGTATGACTGCATCCCCCAACTTTGGTTTCTTGTGAGGTCCTGGGATGAGGTCTGGGGTCCCTCTCCTTTGAGGGAGCGTGAAGGTGCTCCCTCATTACGGCCTTTTCGATGGGGAAGTGTGACGGCGCTCCCTGGCTCCACTCTTCTTTAAGGGCAGCCCCCAGCCAGTGGCCCACCCCAGTGGCAACATTGGAATCAGTGACAGAGCCCCATGTGCTTCGCTGCTGCTACTTCTTGGGGGTCAAAGGTCACATACTTTCCCTCTGGGATATCCTGGGCCCCTGTGGGTGAGTTTTGATGATGTTTGGCTCATTTTGCTCCTGGTGGAGCAAGCCACATGGAGCATTTTCTTTAGGCCTTCTGGCCTAGAAGGTTCCCAACTCAGTAGGGAGCTAGTCCCACTGACTCCCTGCACCAGCCTTTCATTTGGGCACCTTCCTCTCTTCTGGGCAGCACGCTCTCCATGCGCCAGAGCCCAGTCTTTCCTCCAACTGGTCCTCTGCAGTAGTAAGGGGTCCAGTTTCCCTGCTCCTCGGGGGTGCGCCACTGTGTCTGGGGTCATTCAGGTGCAGAATCCTTACCCCAGTGGGCAGTCAGGGGGTTCTATTTTCCAGATGTCTGTGACGCCTATCTTCAGTGCCATTGTTCTGCAGAGAACTACATCCAAGAGAGACAGTCCTTCCCTGTGCATGACCTTTTTAGTGGGAGTGGAAGTGTACAGCAGGGCTGCATCTCTGGCCTATTCTTATGTCCCACATCACTTCTCCGACCCTGTCCCAACCTTCCTGCACAGTCTTCTGGGACAATTCAAAATGATGTCATCCAGGAATCAGTTGCCACATGTACTCTGAGAGACTCAGTACCTCCTCCTTTACATTCCTTCCAGCACATCTCTCAGCAATTCTTCCAAGGATTCCCTCCATGTTGAGGGGCCTGGGGCAGGCATGGTTTCTGGAATGGAATGACATCAAGCTGATTGATGCAAGGCTCAGATCCTCCAGCTGGACAGAGCAGTAATTTACCCCAGTACTGAGCTGAGTATAGATAGATGACATCCCTGGATGGCCGATAAGCTATACAAATATGCTTTAGTACCCTACTGCATTATTCTTTTCATACAGGTTACAGTGTTCATTGGTGCGACTCTCAAGTCTGTGGACCCTAGGGAACTGTAGTTGCCTCGGTCTCCAGGTTACCACCCACTCTGCATGTTACCTTGTGTACCAAGCTACCTAAGTGCAGTTCTTGGTTTGCACGTGCCAGGAATCCTCCCCGCGAAACCCTTACATGGGTGCACACGCATGTGCACATGTGATCATATGTAACTAGCCCTGGCCCTCCTACCCTTGCTAAGTCACAACATCCTTTGCTTAACAAGACGGCACTGATGATAAACATGTGCAGTCCTTTTTACCATATGTTTACTGTGGGTGAGTCCCAAACTATGAGGCTCCCTCACAGTAAATGATCAAAAACCAGGTAATCCAAAAACAAAAAAATCAGGGCGGACCAGATAGTCAGAACCGTCCTCTCACATTTACCAAATGTCTTGAGATAAACACTATATTCTGCCTAAGCTCAGCTGTGAAAAGTTACAATGATATACCCATTTGTATCAGGAATTAGAAACAAATGGCATGTTGGGATAACCCAAATCTCCAACTGCTACTTCCAAGGGCCAGTCATACAATGCCCACTCTGGGGCAATGGAGCCAATAGGGACTGTCCTGTCAAGATAGGAGTCTGTGCATCAGTTGAAGCTTGCAATAAACAGCTTATCCAAGCATGAAACCTGTCTGAAGTTTCTTGTTCTCCCATACAGAGGGAATCTGTCATTGCAGTTCAGCCTGAACTGCTCTTATTGGAGCAGTATGAAGCCTTATTTCTTTCATGGTGGTTTGTGTATATAGTGGCAAAACTGATAGAGTGAATGTGGACCGAAAAATTACCAGTGGCTGAGATCAATTCAAGCATAGCACCCATCAACCTTTTGTTTTCCTCAATGTGATGCCACAGGTGTGACAGGAATGTCCAGACATGGCTTCTGTGGTAGCTCTTCCATAAGAATCAAACTGCTCTTAATAAAAAGCCCAAAGTAGACCAAACCAACCTGAGTTGCTTTATTCCCATTTGGAGGAGACTTAGTTGGACATTTCATGCTGTTTGTATTGGGAAAGTGCCAAGTGTGATTTGCACAAGGCTCTTGAGGGGCACAGTGGCAAAAGAATCAGTATTCTGGAATGTGGTCCAGGACAGTTATCACTGATTGAGGGTAATTCAAACATTCCAACCATCACAGTTTTTGTTTCCCTGAATTAATCTCTGTCAATTACCCTTCAGAAGTGAGGACAGGAAGACTGAGTGGAATCTATGGCTAGTATTATCCTGGAGGAGGTGTTTTCCTATTCTGTATATTTCAGAAAAGTATACTTGGTTAGTTTTTGTAACCACAAAAATGCATCTGGGATTAAATGTGCATCTCTTTCTTTTAAAAAAAAGGGCGCAGGAACACTGGGACTGTTCGCATCTCACCAACAATGACCGACTGGTTAACCCTGTAAAATAGCTTTCTTTACCCGATCCAGCAACTGAAGACAAGAAAATGCTTACCCGCCTTTTCCACTAAAGAGTTCCAACCTGCCTAAGTTCATTGGAGACAAATGACTTCACCGTGCGGCCTTCTGCTTCCAGCATTTTGATCCAGAGATGGTGCAGCAAGCCCCTTGCTTGCCCGCAGGGTTTAAAGGGCTGAACGAACTTGTAAGGTAAGCCATCTTGTCCCAGTGGAACCTGGCACCTGAGGCTGGAAGATGCAGAAGGTTCTGAAGTAGAGAAAGGCCCTTGTGTACCAGGTTCTTGAGTATGTGGAAGCTCACTCTGGGGCTCATTTGTAATTGACATAGGACAGAGGGGGCAGCCTCACGATTCGAAGACTTCTTTCACGGCAGGAGTGCCGTAAGAACCATATGAAAAATGTAGGTCTTTTTAAAAAAACTTTCATTGAACTTTACAGTTTTTCCATCCTGAACTTTTTTGGTGGAAAGTTCAGTTCTATCAGGGGACTGCTCAATGATTGGATATGTCCTTGTGTAGCCCTGGTCAGAGACAGTGTTCAGGTTTGCTCTCCTGCATCATAAATGTTAAAGAGACAACCCTGTAAAGAAAAATAAACCGCCTTTTGTCCAGTCCTGCATTTCTAACAATGAACAATAATATGCATCCTAGAATGTTTGTTTATTTGATAACGTCAGCTGGGATTTTGAGATCAAATGTGACAATTTACTAGCTGTCCCCTTTACATTTCCCCTTTAAGGGAAGTGTCCCTCAAATGTTGTACAAGGTTTGTACAAATAGGCAGACAGCTGGAGTAACAGTGTTTGTATTTAATCTGCTTGTATTCATTTATTTTCTTCCTCCTTGCCTGAAAATGGGTAGCACACCTGTGATGGATGCATCTAGGCCGCTTTTCCAAGTGGTCCAGTAATACTAGTGTAGCCGGTGACAGAATTTACCAGCCACATCAAGGTTACAAGTCTTGCAGTCATGCAGAAGGTTACAAGTCAAGTCAGGTTTTTACTCAGGCATTTCACCGGCACAAAGCTGCCATTATAGCTGGGTGACTGCACCAGGAAATGACATCCAGGACTCAGCGAACAACAAAATCAGGGCCCAGGCGAAATTTCAGTTATGTTAGTATAATGTGTGTGATATTCAGCATTTTATATTTCACTGTTTATGTGAAACTCCACCACTTGGCATAATTGAGGGTCGCTCGGGTACAAATCTTATCACTAGAGCACTGGAAGATAGAAAGTGAGCACCTCTTCTCGTTCATATCACTTGTATTTTTTGCACTCTTCAGTACATAGGGTATCCTCTCATATATATGTGACAAGAGACTGTATTGTGCACTAAGATATAGTGCAAAATGCCATATTGAGGCTTTATGGACTTTCACATAATTTTCCCAAAATGTTGCGTAATCAATAAAAACGAAGTTACGCTAATTTCGCACACCCCTAGAGAACAATGATCCCAGCAGGCTATTCCCCATTTCATCCCCTAAACTCTGAATGGCCCAGTAAAGTTGCAGTACTTTCACACAGCATCAGTAAAGCAAGGTACAGTATTCTTGTGCCATTTAACTGGGTCACTCATGACGAGGGGTTAAGTACAGTTTGCGCATTGAGGGCAGTTGGGCAAGTGTACACTGAATGCACCATAGACACACTTCGAGGCAAGCAGCTGGACGCAGGAGTCCCAAGGCAAAGACAGTTCCGGTTTGATAAACGGACACGTCCTCTCCTCCATTCTCAGGACGACAGGTGTTTCATTTTCAGGTAATGTGGCTGAAGAGACAGAAAAGATGCCAACCTCCTTCACTTCTTGTCAAAATGATGAAACAAACAAGTGCCTTTGCCATCACTTCTACTTTTGTCCTCCATCCCTCCCCCTTTCGCACCAGCTCAGATCCTCGAGCAGCGTGGAAATTTATTAACAATGACATTTAGACAACACCAAACCATTTCCATTCAATTAAATAAACACACTGCGTTAACCTTCGGTGTAGGCAATAGCTGCTCGTTCTGAGAGGTGGCGGGAAACCGATTTCAGAGGCTTGCACAAAAGCCCGGATCAATAGCTGCTCTGCAGACAATCATAATCTCACGTAGGCTCGTATCGACAGCTGCTGAGCAAAAGACCGAGCCTTGCTGCTCAGAGAGGGCTGTGGTAGGGGGGCCGTGTAATTACACAGCTCGGCGGCCACGGATCCAGGCTGAGACATGGTCACTCCACGGAGAGAGCACCGGGTGGAACGGGAGCCCGCCGCGACACGCGCATAAGCACTCACCTTATCACTTAATCACCGGGCCTGGTAACATACTGTCCGCAAATGCTTTCGTACTGTGGAGATTGATGCAAGGGCGCCTTTCCACCCTCTTTTAGTTATAGGGAGGGCCCTAGAATTATATGATTCTGCATGCACTGCGTTTCCCACATAATTATGGATTTACCTAACAGCCACATAATCCATCAACAGCTGCACAATATGCAGATCTTAACAAAAGTAATCTGTTTGTGGTTTGAACGGATCTAAAATTATTTAAACAAGCATTGGCAAAGCCAATAGGTCTCGCCTGTGAAAGAGCTATTGACTTTGCCAATGTCTTTTAGCCATTTTGTACACCAGCATGGCTAAAAGATAGTGGGGTAAAGGAGAGTGGTGTGGAGTGTCCTAAAGCAGAGTAAAGTGGAGTGTTATGAAGTGGCGCAGAGTTGAGTGGCGTGGAGTGTTATGGAGTGCTGTGGAGGGAGTAGAATGTTGTAGATGGGAGGATGAAGAGTAGAATGGAGTTGAGTGGTTTAGAGTGGAGTGGCATAGAGTGTCATTGAGTAATGTAGATCAGAGTGAAGTGGCACAGATGGCGTTGTGTAGAGTGGAGATGAATGTTGTAGATTAGAGTGGCATAGAGCGGAGTAGATTGTTGAAGAGTGAAGTGGCATAGAGTGGAGTAGAGTGGGGTAGTGTGTCATAGAACAGAGTAGAATAAAGAGCCATAGAGTGGCATGGAGTGAGTTGCATGGAGCGGAGTAGTGTTGTAGAATGGAGTAAAGTGTTGTAGATTAGAGTTACATAGAGTGGAGTAGCGTTTAGTGGAGTAGAGGGTCATATAGTGGAGTATCGTAGAGTGGCCTAGAGTGTACTGGCATCAAGCAAAGTGGTGCAGAGTAGATTGGAGTAGAGTGCATTGGTTTTGAGTGAAGCGGTGTAGAAAGCAATAGCGTAGAGTGCAGTGATGTACAGTAGAGTGGTGTGGGGCACAGTGAAGTCACATAGAGTGGAGTAGTTCAGAGTAGAGTGGAGTGGCGTAGGGTAGATTGCAGAGGTGTAGAGTGGCATAGGAGCAGTGGTATACAGTAGAGTGCGGTGGCATGGAGCGTAGTGTCACGCAGTGTTGCAGAATAGATTAGAGTTCAATGGTGTAGAGTGGTCCTGAGTAGAGTGGTGCAGAGAGCAGTGGCATAGAGTACAGCAGTGTAGAGTAGAATAGAGTGGCATAGAGTGGAGTGATGGAAAGAACAATGGTGAGAGTGGCATTGCATGCAGTGGCAGAGAGTGTTGCAGAGTTAAGTATAGTGGCATAGCATGCAGTGGCACAGAGTAGCTAGCGTAGAGCGCAGTGGTGTAGAGTGCATTGATTTGGAGTAAAGTGGTGTTTAGTCAATTGGCATAGAGTGCAGTAATTTAGAATAGAGTGGCATAGAGGGCAGTGCCATAGAGTGGTGCAGAGTAGAGTGTCTCAGAGTAGTGTACAATGATGTAGAGTCCAGTGGCATAAACTGCAGTGTTGCAGAGTAGCCTGTGGTAGTATGTGGGTATGTATAGTAGAGTGTTGGCATGGTGTGCAGTGGTGTAGAGTGGTGTAGAGTGGTGCAGAGTAGAGTGGCGTAGAGAGCAGTAGCATGGAGTACAGTGGTGCAGAGTAGAATAGAGTGGTATAGAAAGCGGTGACACAGAATATAATGGCATAGAGAGCATTGGTTTTGAGTAAAGTGGTTAGAATGCATTGGCATAGAGTGCATTGGTTTTGAGTAAAGTGGTGTAGAGTTCATTGACCCAGAGTGCAGTGATGCAGTGTAGAGTGGAGTGATGTGAAGTGGAGTGGAACAGAGTGGAGAGCTTTGGTGATGAGTGCAGTGGTGAGGAGTAGATTGTTTCAGAGTAGAGTGGAGTGGTATACGATAGAGTACAGTGGCATAGAGTAGAGCGACGTAGAGTGCAGAGTAGATTAAAGTGGTGTGTAGTGGATTGGCATAGAGTGCAGTGGTTGTGGATTAGAGTGATACAGAGTAAAATACAGTGGCATAGAATGCAGTATTGCGGAGGGGTGTAGAGTGCACTGACACAGTATAGAGTGGTACAGAGTAGAGAGGTGTTGAGTGAAGTGGCATTGAGTGGAGTTATGCATCATAGAGAGGAATGGCAGAGTGTGCAGTGTTGCAGAGTAGACTGCAGTGGTGTGGAGCTGGGCAGAGCAGAGTGGAGTGGGGTAAAGTGACGTACGCATGGTGTGGTAGCACACTGCCATTACTGAATACACATCTTCAATTGAAATTACCATTACATTTGCGTACACATACCATTTTACTAATAAAAGTTTGCAATGCACAAACAATACTGTGTGGCAATTGTATCACCAAGTGTATTGATTTGTTTTGATTGTATTCAAATATTTGTCCCACCAACACTTCAAAATTACTAAAAAATGTGCATCATTTGTGCATTTTTAATTCTGATACATTCTGTAATACCTGCACAGTTAATTTACAGACATTTACATTTTGTTGTGTTCTACGTAAAAAAAAAAACATTGTAAAGCCTTCCTCATGCACTCCACCTGTAACCAGCAAGATTGCCACATAAACCCTCTCACTTTGAAGTCAGAGAATGAAAAGTAAACACCGAGCTCCCGGGAACACAGAACATGACATTTGACCTCTGGCTCTGAATGCATAGAAAATGTGACAAGAGAAGGACAAGATTTAAAGGAATGTTTACAGAAATCCGGTTGTGTTGGAAGACTACAGTAAACAGGCTTTGGGCAGGGACTGGGACAAACTCAAGCTGGACAGCCTAAAACAAGTAAAGCCAGAAAATAGAATGCAAGCAAATGTGAGTTACAAGTCATAAAGCCGATGGTAAGAAACAGACTAAATGCATACCTAGGAAAGCTTTCAGAATGCCCCCAGGATGTTGGTAGCAAACCAGACAGTTGCACTATCTAGTAGGCTTTGACCTTAAAAGGACCACACAAGGTGTCATGCAGTGGCACAGCTCATTCAAAGGTGAACATGTAAATGCTGAGTTTCTGAGTTCTGTGTTTAGTGGCCGAATTTGTACTCATAGGGTAAAACATTTGCCCAGATAGTTTTAATAGGCTCTAAAGTAGTAAAAAAGTGAAATATTAAGCACAGAATGATTTTCATTATGAAGCATAAACCACCATTTCAGGCTACCTAACTCAAAAAACCCTTCTGCATAATTTAATCTTCCATTGACGCATAATCACAGTGGAGCTAATTATATATTACAATGTGCTCAAACATTATCTGTGTTAAGAAGCTCTAGCATATTTGGCACATCAAAGACGGCTTAGCAGTTGCTTTTCTACCTTGAGTCTGTATGTTAAAGTTGCAATTTTCTAAACAGCCGCATTAAATCACACAGAGAAATGGTAGTTTTCATAACTTTTTTTAATTGCAGTGCTGAAATATTCATAGCTTCTGCAAAGCATGGTCAAAGTCTACCCATGGACTATTTACCACACTATACAAACATTTGCTCAAACCTTTAGACCTGTAGGGCCAAAGCTCTTCAGGAATCACACACCTACCGATTTACGCTTCACATAAGAATGCGATTTCTTTGTGCCTCCCTAGACAAGCAACTTTTGTAAATTTACTGCTTCAATTTTGTAAAGACAATCTTTGTCACTTACTCGGTGTTCACTCAGTCAAACTTCCAGCTGCACATTAATCAGGGGCAATTTTACATCTCAAACCAACATGAATCAACGACAAAGTCTAAATCTTAGAATACTGTGCACTGTGTGGGATAGTAGATAGCTCAGGTGTATCCAACTGTTGCATATTTTTTATGTTCCTGTTCATATTTCCTTCTGACGCTACCACTGCATATTTTGATATGTCACTTGCATCCCGTGTTCTAGAAGGAATTTGGGGCACCAGTGGCACGAGGCCTGTGATGCACATGATTTAATCTGATGCTGGAAATATAGCTCAGTATTTGAATATCAGTGCAGAAATCTCTTGCTCAAATCCCATCCTGCCAGACTTCATTTGTTTTAATTTCGAATTGATGGAAAGATTATTGGGAAATTGGTCATAGTTATGTAATTCTTTTTAAAACCATAAAAGACTTTTAGGTACTGTAAAGAAAACAAAACATGTCTATTATTTCCCAACATAAAATGTATATTCCATCCAGGTAGACCACACCACTCTATCCTCTGATGCCCTTTCCAGCTACTAAAACTGAAATTGCCGAAACAGGCATTAATTAAAGTGAAGCACAAATTCAGAGTCGAGTGGGAGATGAGAATGGCATGATTTAGAGTTAGATTGTAATAAAATTCCGCTTATCTACAGAGGAAGTGATACGTTTGAGGGATGATCCACAGAGTTTACACATTTATATTGTTCCAGTGGTGGAAGAAATACCACCAGCATTTTCCCATTGGGATTTAGCAGTCCCTTCAAAAATCAGAATTTATCATAACCTGCCAACTTTAAGCCAGCCCCTTAGATTTTGCAACACATTCAGTTTTGTTCATTCCACATTTTATTGTGTTACTAGATAAAGATTGGGCTTTAAGGTCATAATTGTGGGACTACCAGAAATGTGTGTCGGGCCCACATCAATTCTTCTAACACAAAAAGTGGAAAGGAACAATTCTGTTAAGCGGGCATATCTGAGAGTTGGAGAAGAGAAAAATCCCTCTTGGAAAAGATCACATTGTTATACCACTCACAGACAGTCCTAATCAGCCACGTGTTCCTAACAAGTGATGGAGTACCCTTACGTCTTAGTATTGCATGCGGACCAATCAGGTGAAACCTGATGATTCTTATCAGGGAGTAAAGCCCGTAAATACCAGAATGTGCAGATTTTGGTGCATTAAGCAACGTCATCTGCATGGTAATTCCCCAAAACTTATTATTGCACCCATTAAATACTGAACACCTCAGTGTCATCTTTATGGGGTGCAATAGTTATCGAATACAAAATGGCCAACGTGTACTGAAGGCCTTTGACGTGTTTTTCACATTTCCCATAGAATAGAAACGAATGCCTTTTTTGTAATGCTTTCATATGAGGAGCTTTTATTGTTTTTTTCTGGATTGAACAACACAGTCAAGTACCCCTAAAATGGGCTCAAACAGCAAATTAATATAGCAGCAACATTTTCAAAAGTCACAGCGGTTGTCAAACAGTCATCATGTGTTATGGCCTAACAGCATTGTAGTTCTGTAAAATTCCTTCGAAAGTTTCAAATTGCCAGGAAAATGATGAAAAACTGTTGAAAGTGTTGTTTTTTTTCACTACTAAGTTCTACTAATGTGACAGCCAATAAAAGCGCAGGCTTTCCATTCATCTCTTGCACAAAATGAACCACAGATGTCCTGAGAGAGGGACTAGCCTAATATGTGAGTTTTGGTCATGCTTCAAAACATATTTTCTGGTGTCTGATTTGCAGCGTAGAAAAACTCAGGCAAGGTGCATGACATAACTTGCTTGCTGTGAGGCGAATAAAAGTTTGACTGAACAAACAGATTGCATGGATGAACAGAATGAATGAGTGGACGAATGGATGATGGATGGATGGAAGTAATGAACTTACACACACTCACCAACGCAAACTAAATCTAGTCACTGGGACACGCTTAGCTCTTTCCAAAGAACTCAGTCATCACACCATCGATGGAACAGTTTTCCTTGAAATGTAAGGTATTTTTCTTTAGACATGTTTATTTATTTATTTTCATTTCTATTTTATTGGTTCCTTAGGCAGACGCATACTCAGAGGTTTCATGGCGCTAGATTTGCTAAAACAGGTTGCATCATAATCATCATGCTGTCATCTGTGTGCAAGGACAGTCAAATATTGTGATAAAAGTTTTAGAAGCCAAGTGTCCAATTTCATATTAAAATGGATATGGTTAAATAGGTGAATGCATCTTGTTATTCAATGTAAAGCTCTCTGTGTATCTGAAGATCTGTTAACTAATATAAATATTACCCATCATACAAATGTCAAATTGAATTAGAAACGTTGAAATAATCTACTGAAGTCATAGTCACCCCACAACCATTGACAATACTACTGAGCAGAAACACCTTCACCTTTTGATGGAACTCGGGTCATTGCCCTCCTGCGAGTGGCCAGCCAGAAGTGGGATATAGAATTCTTGACTTCATTTTCCCCTAATGGTAAAACAAACTGTTTTTTTTCGGATCCAGATAGCATAAAAACATTTAGATTAGTGCCTTCAGAGCCTGGAATTATCACTGCGGGAAATTGTGGAAGGATAATTCAGAAATCTGACTGCGAGAGCCCCCTCTGGTGATTTCTATTACATTGAGAACATAACTCACCCCTGTGGTCTGCAGAAACACATGAAATGATGAGAATTGATCTGCACAGAGGAATAATTCATTGCAGGCAGCCTCTGATGTCACCTTAACTATATTACCCTCCGGTAGGCTCCGGCCCGCCTTCTATCTACATTAGCTATTGAATGTGAAGGGGAGTAATACAGACAAAGACGCAGGAGTGGGTTTAATTGCCCCTACAGAAGAGGTGTTGGGGAATGCATCAACCCCAGAGATTTGCTTGATTGCGGGCCTGTCTCCCGCGCTTTTCCATTTGCGAAGAGTCCTGGACAGTAATGAATCTCATCTCACTGAGCAACGTATATCTAATGGTTGATCCTTCCATCCCCTCATCAGGAGTCGACTCTATGTTAGTTAAGTCTCTCGTAAGACAATTTTCTACCTGTAATCCTTTAAATCCCTGGCCAGCTGCTCTTTGTTTTATATTGAGTCTAAGATCACTGTGAGAGATTTTCTGCCATCGCTGAGGATATCTCAGTATGTGGCAGATAGAGTTTTATTTGACGCAGATACGGATTATCTCGAGAACGGACTTTCCCTTTCCCTTTTGCCTTCTCTTTTTGGAAAAATGAATTTCATAATTAAGCTCCTAGCACAATCAGCTGCAAAATCTACATGGCGCTTTCTAGCGGCTAAGACCTAGTGCTTACTTGTTTTATTGGCAATTGGCATGGGTGAGGGAAGTGGGAGTGGTCCGCTGCGAAGGTTCTATTTTGCAATGGTTAATTACTAGATGGAGAACAGAGAGATTTCACTCTCACAAATATTAGAATTTGAAATTTTCTGGTGCGTTCTCTGTGATGAATTTTAGAAACCTGAAACAAAAATTGCATTTAATCAATGCATAACTCACTGCAACATGTCTAAGTTCTTGCATACAAAATAGTTATGGACTAGGCACAGATTCCTCAAATCGAAGCCTGAGTGAAGCCTACTCATGTACGTCCCAATTATTGGCATACCACATTAGGTGAATGTTCCCAACTTATTATGCAGATATTTTTCCACTCAAGCTTGCAATCTTTCGTCAAAAGTGCAAGAGTGGTGTTGAAATTAGATGTGCTAAAGAAATGATCCTTCAGTATGCAGACACTTTCCTCCAAAGTGAGTGTCTCCCAACAGCAGAAGCGAGATAGTAGTGAGTGGCCCAAAGAGTTTTCAAAACTGCATCAGAGCAAAACTGGGTAAGGCCTTGTAGACAAGGCATGGCCTTTTGCTTGAGTGGTAGACCATAGAATATAGTCTGTGCTTGTGCGTTGTGAACACATTTTCTGTCTGAACAATGAGTTAGGAAGGGTAAATGCATCTCTCCTTAAAGTTGACCAATAGATTTCGGGTGAAGGCCTCTTCATAAAAAGAGCATGAAAGGGCCGTCAAAAGGACAAGGGTTATCAGGTCCTGAGTCAACTGCTGGGGGGTGATGTTGACTTTACTGAAATGGAAGAACACTTTTTTTTGGTTTTGGTGTAACTTTTCATGGTGAATGATACATTAGGGATGAATAATGCCCTTGAAATTTGTGATTAATCTTTTGGGTATAGGAGAAGAGCTCCACTCCGGGCATAATGGCAGGTCATTGAAAGAGCACACTGATCTTCAGGGCTGCAGACAAGGATCTCAGTGCTGTCTCCATTTATGGAGTACTAGTGAGGTATTTATTTATTGATATACAGGGGAGAGGCATCATTGACAGACCAGTGATTTTAAAACTTGTTGCTGGAATCATATGGCTTTCGCCCCCCCCCCCCCTCTGTGTACACGTGGTAACTGATATTGTAAGTGTAACAAAGGCTATTAAAATATGCACTAATGCTAACAAACAGACATTTGAGGTTTGCATGTCCATTTTGCTATAAAAAAGCTGTCAAACTCTACACTAATACATACATACAAATGTCAGTATGTGCTAACCACTACTGTATTGGCTCCTGCTGGCAGAATGCTGCATGTGCCAGTCAGTGTAGTTAATGCTCTGAGCACTTTGAGAAGACAGATGTATTCATTGAACTGCAGTCCAGGAACATGTGGGAAAGATACACCTTTGGCCAAATTAATCAGGTAACTACTTTACAATGCCAGCTGAAGTCCTAGAATATTTTGGAAAAAAATAAACATTTCCCAAATATTGAATTTTAGGTATGATAGGTTGAAAATGTGTATTTCCCCACAGTTCTAGCACAGTTGTCCCAAGGGGCTCATCTGAAGACGAAGACAATGAATAGCTTTAAAATCTGAGCTAATACTGATTTGCTACATATTCAGGTGTGTTATCAATGGTTCTGTAAGACAAAGAAGGTAATAAACTTTGCACCAATACTAATATACAGACGGCTGCAGACCTTCTATCCTTGTTGATGAAGGGTAAAGCTGTCAAAGTCTGAACTGATACGAGCAAGCAAACATTTGGATGAGATCTGTCCTGAATGTTGACTGACAGACCTGTGTTAAACGCTGACGCCTGCGATGCCCTTTCATTGGTACTTAAGGATTTAGATGTTAACTAATATTCAGAAGCCAGGTCGTGCCCTGTCTATTGTGCCACATCGCAAAGATAATACATTTTCCTTTAACACTAATATACAGAAGCATGGGGATGACTTCCCTGTGCTGCTGAAATTCAAAGCTGTTAACCTAAGCAGTAAAATTAATAGCAGAACTTTGCACGTGTCACGTCCATGGTTTGAATGGCAGAGTGGTAAACCTCGGCAATAATAATAAAGTGTAGGAATGTTCAGGTGCCCTTTTTATGCTGCACCTCCTCGAAGAGGTGACCGCAAAGTCTTTAAAGTAATATCTTATTCAGAAAACTCACTGCTGAACTTTCCCTCCTGCCTGCTATTGTTCTGTCTACCTGTTCCCCTCCTTATGTAACATACTAGAAAGATTGGTATTCAACAGTCTCGATGGTTTCCTCTCCACCCATACACTACTGGATCCCTTTTAATCTGGCTACCATGCATGTTAAAAAAGATCTCTCTGAAATGTATCCAGCTTTTTAACCCCTTGCCATGACAACTATCCCTCTTCAATTTGAATATGTCTCAATCTCTCCCCTGAATTTGCTACTCTTGATTGCAGAGAGATGCTAAGCTCTCCACACTCTCCAATCTTGGCATCAATGACTTGGCATTCGACTTGTTTTAATCTATCTGTCAGATCACTCATTCCCAACATCTCAGAGCTCCTCTATTTCCTTGCCTACTAGATTCTACTCGTCGAGGCCCCATAATGCTCATTCCTCGGACCACTCTTCTTACCCATCTAGACTTCATATTTAGATGAATCATCGCTTCATTTAGTTCTGCATATCACATCTGTGCTGGTGGCATTCAAACCTCTCTCTTTTTTTTTCCACAATCGTTCCACTCCTTCAAGTGAAGACCTATGGCTTCCTTACTGATATCTGACACAGGACTGAACTTCTCTAAATCAGACATCAACTTCCTTGCCTTTTGGTACCTCTCTCAAACCCCACCCTATCCACATTCCCTCTGATATCTGAACAAATGGAGCGTCAGGATTGGCGCATCGCAGGCTTAGAGCCTGTGACTGCAGCGACAGCGTCGATGGACAGAGGAGGAGGAGCAATGGAGGAGGTAAGTCTGTTTCTTAATTATTATTTTTTTTAGTTATTAATTGTCCCACTCCCCCACCCTTCCCCGTGTGCCGCACCCGCCCCTCGCTTTTAAATAGAAGCGAGCCACAGCTGGTAATACCAAAGAAATACCCAGCGTCTTCTGGCCAAAAATTACTAGGCCTGGAGCTTGCAGATCCCAAAATTCTATTCCTGGAGACACTTAGGGCCAGATGTAGGTAGGTATAAAATTGCGACTTGCAATTTGCGAGTCATAGCGACTCGCAAATTGCAACTCGCAATACAAAATGCAGAAAGGTGTCTCAGACACCTTCTGCGACTCGCTATGGGGTCCCTCATGAATATTAATGAGGTGGGTTGCAGTTTGCGACCCCATAGCGAGCCCAGGCACTCACAGGGATGGTGGCCTGCTGGAGACAGCAGACCACCATGTCCGTGACTGCTTTTTGAATAAAGCAGTTTTTTTTCTTCTTTTTGCAGCCCGTTTTCCTTAAAGGAAAACGAGCTGCAAAAAGAAAAAATTCCGAAACCATTTGGTTTCGGTTTTTTCAGAGTAGGTAGTGGTCCCTAGGATCACTGCCTGCTCTGAAAAAATATTTTTATTGGCATTCACAAAGTGGAAGGGGTCCCATGGCGACCCCTTCCCTTTTGCGAATGAGTTACCATCCACTTCAAGTGGATGGTAACTGCGAGTTGGTTTGCGACCGCATTCGCGGTCCCAAAGCAACTCTGCATGGCGATGGGGTCGCAAATAGGAAGGGAACACCCCTTCCTATTTGCGAGTCGTAGCCTCAAATTGCGAGTCGGTACCGACTCGCAATTTGCGGGTGTGCATCGCGTTTGGCCTTTTGCGCCTCGCAAACTGCATTTTTCGCAGTTTGCGAGGCGCAAAAGGCTTCCTATATCTGGCCCTTAGAGTTACTGATCCATGTGAAATTCGACCACTCCCAACGACAGTCTGATACTGATATAAACACGTCTATTACGGGTCTTCCAATGGTACACACTGACATTAATGATAACATCTGCATTTATACTAGTCGGTGACCCCTCTACTGTGCTGAATAAGATTTTAAAATATAAGTTGACACTATAATAAAGAAGACGGCGGGTGCCCTTTCCATGCTCCTGATTGATAGCTATGTTAAATTCTTCAATATATCCAGTAACCAGCAGTGCCCTCTCCATAATGATGTAGGGCTAAGTTGTTTATCTCCTAAATATATCCTAAAATTATCATTGCCCTCTCCGTGATGCTGAAGAAAAACGATGTTTAACTTTGCACTAGAGAAATTATACAGAAATCAGAAGGTGCCCTCCTCATGCTTCTGAATGACAGAGATGTTCAATTCTTCAATACATTCAATAGTCTGCAGTGCCCTCTCCCTGATGATATATGACTGAGCTGTTTAACTCCTCAATATATCCAGATGTCAGCAGTGTCCTCTCCATGGTGCTGAATGACAGAGACGGTAAACTCTACACCAACACAATTGTAACAGGAATCAGCAGCTGCCCTCTCCACGATTGTGAATGATAGAGATGTTTAAATCTTCACTGTGTGCAAGAGACAGGAGTGCCCTTTCCATTGTGTTGAATGAAGACATGTTCAATTCTACACTGATGATATAACACTGAAGTCAAAAACGCCCTCTCTGTGTGGTGCTGAATGACAAGAGACGCTAAACTCTGCACTAATGCTATGATACAGAAGTTAGCAGGTGCCCACACGACGGAGCTGAATGTCAGGGATATTTACATTTTCAGTATATGCAGAAGTCATCAAGGACCCTCTTCTCCACGGTGCTGAATGGAAAGACGTTAAATTCTGCACTAATGATGTAACACGGAAATCAACAGGTGCCCTCTCCACGGTGCTGAATGGCAGAGATGCGAAATTCTACACTAATGATATAGCACAGAAGTCAACAGGTGCCCGCCCTGTGGTGCTGAATGACAGAGATGCTAAACTCTGCACTAATGCTATGGCACAGAAGTCAGTAGGTGTCCACGCGACGGTGCTGAATGTCAGGGATGTTCAAATGTTCAACAAATGCAGAGGCCATCAGGGGCCTCTCCACGGTGCTGAATGAAAAGACGTTACATTCTGCCTTAATGATGAAGCACAGAAATCAACAGGTGCCCTTTTCAAAGTGCTGAACGACAGAGAATGTGAGCCATTGGTACTCACAAATATTGTCCCAGGGGCCATGAAGTTTGGTTTGTGATGTGGCCGAGGGCCGCTGGGATGCCAGCAGGGTGGCGGTATTTTATGGCCACCCTGCTGGCTATAGGTGAAGCGTAGCATATACATCTTGTGGTGAGTTGCACAATGTGAAACCAGAAAACCTGAGATTAATCTCAGCTTCCCTATGTTACCAAATTGTGTGATCCTAGGCAATTGTTTTATTTCCTTTCCCTCCTTTTTCTTCATTATCACAAAAAGGAGGATCTCGAAAATACATGACTTCAGGATGTGCCCCTAATTTTAAGGCAACCTCAGGATACTGCCCCATCTAGTGGTGGCTGATGACTTCTGCATGAATAGTTTAGACAAACAGTCAAGGCCTGCTTTTGATAGGTGTCCCCAATGTGTGGCTAGTGAGCAACGTGTAGCTCTCGAGCTACCCATAAGTAGCTCTCCTATGTGAAGCCCAGCCTACAAAAACTGAAAAGTGTATATTTAAAACAAACATGTCAACTTGTCTGATGTGGTTAGTATTAAAATTCTGCTAATATTCATAGCTCTGGATGATTTTAATCAACATAAGTAGCTTCTACTACAAAAAAAGGTTGGAGACCCCACCATATATAAGTTATTACATTGAACAGTAGTAGACTGCAGGCCTATAAAGTGAAGCTTGGGTAATAGCTCTGGCACCTTTGCTGTTGTGCTGGCCTGCTAGAGACTAATAGTCATTAATAGGTGGGTGCAAAATTTCTGTTACACCAATGTATTCTTGTGCAATTTCACTGATTTCACATTACACGTGCTACAAACAAATCTTAAAATTGTGCTACACCACGTATTCAAAATTTGTTGCAAAAACTGAGCTGAGGTCACGAGAAGCAAGCAAACTGTTAGAATGTGAGTGGCTGTTGTTTGTGGCACTTGTGGGTATTTTGCTATTTTTTTGGCATAAAATGTATTCTCACCTCTGAAATAAACACATTTTGCCTCACCTCCTTCAAAGAAACCTCCCGCAGATTGAGATGCTGCCATGAGTGTGCGGTGAGGACGATAATGTAATGATCATATATGAAAAATATTTACTGGTTTGTTTGTGCTATCTAGCTAAATAGAGCAAGACAGAACAAGGGACAAGTGGATGAAAGGTGAACATTTCACACTTTTTAGTAGACTGTCTATAGGTTATGGGGACAACTGTGATTCACTTGCAGGTCTGATTGGTGTCATTAGCCAAGCTGCTGAAACGTATGGAAACTGGATGCCCAGAAGTGTCTTAGCCTTGATGGCAAATTTGCGTGGTGATGTAAATAATGCAGACGTTTTGTAGGCCCAACTTCGGTATGTGTCATGCACTCCTAAATACAGTACTAAATGTTAGCCACACAAATATGCACTGACCTCAATAGGGATATATGCTAAGTGAGGTATTCAGTCATGCTGGTACACCTATGCATGTGCGTGCACACACACGCACACACGTACACGCACGCACGCACCCACACACACACACACACAAACCCAAACAGAACGAGATACGTGTTGACTGATATAAATGGAGGAACATAGGCTGATACCTGCTAAAGCACAAAAGCAGTGAAAGTCACACATAAACCGATCCTTTTTTTTTCAGCATTCTTCTTTAGGTTTATCAGGAAAATACATAGTTTTCCTGGGACTTCAGAATCCACAGCCATCACTTTGAAGACCTTGACCATAGCCTTGTTGGCCTAATATGTGCCTCCACTTCAGCGACAGCACGCTGAATCTGAGATCTTTGTAATTTGCAGTCTCATTGCTAGCAGGTGGGCGCATACAACGCAAACTGTAGAAATATAAATACCAACCCCCCTCCCCTCTGTATTACAGAAGAACTCCATCATTTTGGGATATGTCACTGATTAAAAACTCAGAGAGCAGTTCAATGAGTGATGGGTTTTTGGGTTGGCCAGAGCAAGAGCAGAGTTTCACACTGAAACCACATCAAACACTCTCAGTTCAAGTCTCGGGCGTGCATGGTGTGCTGGTCACGGCTTCTCCACTAACTGAGCTTCCACTAGTATTAACAAAGCACATCTTGGGCAACCTTAGAATGTAATTCCTTCAGGGAAGCACCATGCATTGACCTTACCTTGCATGCAGCTTGCACTGACTGAATGGCCACATGTAAGACACTGAAGGCACTGAAGGCACTAGTAAATAGAGTGCATTTTGTACCATGAATGAGAACTCCCTAGGTTGAACAGGTACTTTGATTCCCAGTCTGGTAAACATATGCAACAAGTTCATTTCACAAAGGCCACTTAAAATAACCAGATACTGAGAAGGAAGGGAGGCCTTCTAAGTCTGTGCTAGAAGAAGAAGGGCGCACCTCTTCCTCAGGTCTGTTGAGGATGCTGGTGCAGAGGTCCTGCGGGCGGAGTTTGAAAGCCCAGGTCTTTATCTCACTTGATCTCAGGCTTGAATGCAGACACCAGTCTTGACACCGAAGCAGCACTCCTGTGCTGTAGCTGCATGGCCTATGCTGCACTGTGCAAGTTGTATACGGAGCTGCCTTTCAAGGCAATAGCAGGCACACCACAAGGCTCGTGCATACTGATCCAGAGTATGATCAAAAGCATGCAAGTGTTCGGAAAGCAGGTTTCAACACCCCAGGCTTATAAATATTAAAACGCATTCAATATTAACACATCAACATGTGCCCTCAATAGGCTGCTTTAATTATAAAGCTCACAAATGCTGAGAGGAAGCTGAGAGGAGGCTCACAAAATGTATAAAGATCTAAGAGCAGTCCCACACGGACACCCAATGCATGCTGTGCGTCAAACTCACACAACCCCCAATGCACAGAACTACAGCATAGGCACAGCCTGCGCAACATAGCGCCATGACGTACATACATAAGCTCACCATCACACCCTCACACCAGTAGCGGCTCGCAGTCTACAGAAAGGGCGGGGGAGGCGGGGAGGAGGCGCGAGGGGGACACCTAAAACTAAATTACTTTTTTTTAAAAAAAACAACACTAACCTTTTTCAGCGGGGTCCCGCGCTGCTCCGCTCCTCTTCCCTTCTGACTGCACAGGCTCCCAGCCTGCCCTGCAGCCAATCCTGACGCTACCAAAACCAGCATCAGAATTGGCTGGGAGCGCCCTGGCTGGGTGCTCCCAGGAAGACTGGAAGCCTGTGCAGGCTCTCTCCAGCATGGCAACATAGTTGCTGGGCTGGAAACAGCCTACAGCGCATGTGTGTTTGGCTGGCCCGAGACAGCCGGCCAAACACACATGCACTCTCAGGGGGAGTGCTGAGCACTCCCCCTCAGTGCACGTCACCCCGTGGCCTGCCTCATTTAAAGAAAATGATAATAACCATAGTTTATTATTGTTTTCTTTAAAAGGTTTAGCAGCTGCCGATGCTGCCGGGGAGGGCGACGCTCCGCCGCCCATATGGAGGAGCCGCCATTGCCTCACACATACACAAAAGCACAGTGATGCACTAACACACAAGCACGCTCACCAACACCCACTCACTAGCACATGCACAAGTACACTCACAAACACAGAGTTCCATATGCCCCAAACAACATAGATCGGCTCCACATTCAATCTAGAGTACACGCTATAGAAACATACACAAACAGCGCCATGCTTCCACAGAACAGTCGCAATCACATTTATGCCCGTACTGGAGGGCAAGCAGCAGTCACATACACATCGTTCTGAGTACATTGTGCTATGTCTCTCTCATGCTCACACACACATACACACATCCTGAAGTGCGTAGATGAGCATGAAATTCATCCTGGAGAAGATAATGTAGATACACAGACACACACCCTTGGTTTCAGAAAGCAATATCATACAGATATAGTCACTAGTTCACCTATCCTGGAGTGCTTAAGGCCATATTTTGAAACACACAAACATGCATTGATATGTACAGCAGTCACACAGGCAGCACGGAGTTTATGAAGCAGTCATACACAGTTTTACTGGTCCTCTCTAGAACCAGGAAACTGTTCCTCCCACCTTGAGAGCCAGGAGGGGCTGCTGTGGGCTTGTGCTGCTTGGCAGGTCTCTTTTGCCATAGTGCCAATCAATGCCGCAACCCTCCACCCTTGCTTCCTTCCATCATCTCTTGCACAATTAACTGTCCCCTTCTTTCCCACGAGGGACCATGTGGAAGAGCTTCGTCCACACCGAATCAAGCACTAGGTCCTGCCCTATTCCTTACCACGCACCATACTTCTCAGTCCTCAGTTGTTTTCCAGGTCTAGGCACTATGTATTCAATGTTTATAACATTTTGTGGCTTGAAAACAGCCATACTGTGTTGGCAATAGTGAAATAATGTGGCATCTGTGAAGTGAGATGTTCGGAAACGTTGACCATGTTCATCAAATAAACTTTTCTGAGTTCTTCCAAATTTAAATGTGAGTTTTCTTTTTACCTTTGTCCATCCCATAATACTATTTAGTTCAATAAGTTTCTTTCAGAGTTTGGGAAAGGCCAAATAGAAGGGTAAATTTGTGCACCACTACTGGAATCTCCTGCTCATCTTTGAACACTGAGGACATTACTCATGTGATTTAGTAAACACCCTGGCAACTTTTGAATTTTGGAGGTTTGGGATTTATCTAGCTTTCTCTTTTGACCAACATTCTGTGATATCAGGCAACCACTAGTCCAGGCTTGTAGCGTTGACCTCCATGATTTAAAAGTGCTTAGAAACCAGTTACAGAAACCATGTTTTACAAAATGCAATAAAATAACTGGGACACTCTACTAAGTCTGGACGCTGCTAAAGTCCAGTCAACCCAGTCATTTGCAATGTGTCAAAATCTGAAGGAACATAGATATCATAGGCTGAAATATTGTTCTCTCTCTCCCTTTCTGTCACTTTTTAGGGTTGAGCACTCTGTCCCTGCTGTAATCTCTCTATGGGCTTGTAACCACTCCATGAGTTTGGTTGGTTTTTGGGCTTGCCTTTTAAAATTCTCTTGCTTTCCTTAGTGGAAGACATGCATATGTCATGCCTTTTCCAGTGTTTAGCCCTCCTCGAGCGTACCGGCCAACTACTGAAAACATACGACACTCTGTGTTTTCCATATGGTTCCTGGACTAATTTTTTTCTATTTATTTCCTATGCAGTGCAATCTCACAGTAGTCGAGCGCTTTGCATCACATCTACCCTGTTACATGGATAATTGCAGTTTTGCCGATAATAAGTTTGACTGCAAGCAAACTTCTGTTTTACTTTTTATTTTCAATTTATGTGGCAAGAAATGTCAATGTTGTTTACAACGCAAATAGTTCTCACTTGAGCAAACACGAGACCCATTGCATTGCAAATGCTTGTTCTTTCTAGTTCCTACTTTAAAATATAAATAGGTCAGCACACTTAAGGAAAATATATTCTTTTTATATGAGTGTGTTTTCTCTATCAGCTCGTTGAAAAAAAGGCCTAGAGCGCACATGGCACTGTAAAAACACTGAAATAAATAGAAAATGGCCAAGAGTCATATACAAAACAGCAGTTTATTGAGCTGGTTGTAAAAAACATGACTACAGCAACGTAAGCCCCATCTCTTCTAGAGGCACTGAAGCACTATACACCAGCATACCCAACAACCTGTGGTCAATAAACTAGTCCATAACATTGAGAATTCTGTGGTGCTGATGCCTTCTGTGACATGTGTGCAGAGAGGAGACAAGCTGCTCTTTCTGCATTGGTGCAAACAGTGCTTGGTGTTCAATGGGATATAAAGCAGCAACTGCCCTCCAGGACTGGGATCAGGCCTGATGTAGACTTCATTAGATGAAAATTAGACGCACAGTGTAAGGAGAGGTAATGAAAGCCTTTTTCCTCTCAAGTTGTTGCCCCAGGACGTCAGCGGCGAGCTCAGCTGCACCAGGAACGAACTCGGAGTCTGAGCCTGCAGCAGCACATCCTCTCAGCAGAAGCGGGAGTGTGGCGCTCAGGGCAATGACGTCAGCACGCACTCTTAACGCTGACTGATGTTCAGTACTAGAGAGGAACAGAGAGAGCGTGGGGATACAGAGGGATTGTATACTAAGAAACACGGGAAGGGGGTGAATCAAAGGGAAGGAGGGAAAGGAGTGAGTCAAGTCGACAAAAGGAAAGTGTTAGGGTAGGAGAGGGAAAGAGAACTTGACATGAGAAGAAATAGAGATGGGATATAGAAAGTAAAGAATGAGGGCGGAAAGGAGTGACAACAGGAATGAAAACACAGAAGAGAACTACGATGAAGAGAGTAAAATACATAGAAACAGCACGAGAAAGAGAAGGGAGAATGGCACGGTGAAAGAAAGAGAGAAATGTAAGAAAAGTGTAGATATTCGATCGAGGAAGGAAATATTGTAGGCAGTAGCGTGAGGGAGAACGAGCGAATGCCATGAGAGGGATAAAGAGAAAGAAGTGCAAAAGAATTAAAGTTATTAGATGGAAGAGAGAAAATGAGTAGATAGAAAAAAATGAGAAAAATGGATTAACCAAAGTGGATCCCTTGAGAGGTGAGAATGAAGATAAGAGAGAGACACAGCATTCAGAGATAAAAAAAAGAGAGGGGGTGGGGGCTTGGGGAGAGGTGTGGGGAGGGCTTCTGAGGTTTTGATGTGGATTCTGTGGTACCTGCCGTGCTTTTACCCATATCCTTGACCCGAGCACGTGCTCTATATTACCGGGCGTGTTTCTGCCCAGTAAAATCGGGCCCCGGGTGTGGGAGCACTGGGCCACTTGTGATCACCCAGAGCAATATCCTCTCCCACATCCTGGGGATACTGCTCTGACACAGGGTCGGAAAGGCCTTTTATTCCAGCGGGCATCTCCCCTGTGGGCTGGAGCCCTTTAAGGCTGGTTTTGAAAGCCCGGGGCCACTCCTTGCACCTTTGTCACTTTCTCCAGCTCCATCAGGTTGATTGCAGCCGGCACAGAGAGGCTTTAAGAAGGATAAAAAGAGAGCAAGAGGAGTAGTGAGAAAGCAATCAGAGAGGAAGAATAGAGAATGATAGAGAGAATGGATGTAAGGAAAGAAAGTTTGCACAAGGAAACGAAGAAAGCCCTGCTCTGACCTCTTTGTAATCAGGGCTTAGGTGAAAGGGAGGTGTTCTGATTCAAGGCCTGAATATTGCTTCTCTAGGTTTTTCAGTTTATTTTTTAAACAACAGGAACTTTTGTGTGCTTTAATCGAGTACTGATAAGACCACTAGTTTAAGGTAACAAGCCTGATAAGGACGGGAGCTCGTCGTGCAGTCTGCTGTTTTAATTAAGAAGATGGATCTGAGAGTTTATGTGTTCTGCTGTACAATAATTCCTGTCTTTACAGTAATTTTCTCCTGCTTTTCACACTATAATGTGCCATAAATCCTACTTAGGCCTTCGCACCGGCCTGTTGCTACCAGAACTTAATCTCTCAGGCCCGGGGTTTCCATGGCAACATACTGCCGTACTACGCTCCCCCAGAATGTAGCCTATCACCGAGGAAGGGAGAGGGGGGATCGATGCGCACCTCATGAACAGGTGTGTTAGAGGGTCTTCTCAAAACGATGCCTCGACTGCAGCCTTCCCCCCACAACTTACACACATCACCCCCTTTTTTCAAAGGCGTCTCCTGCTCCTTGTGCACCAGATAGAGTTGGGCTTGCCTTGCAAAAGCATTCACATGCTTTTTCAAAGCAGCTTTCCCTCCCTCGTCCACCTTATTTCGTTTTTTCGCTCTGCTTTCTAATCTCCTCTCTCCAGACGCTCAAAGCCTTACGGAGTTAGCGTTTGCAATTCTGCCTCATTCACACATTTTGCCCTGGCTTAATCCTCTGCAGGCGCAGCTGCAATTTCCTCCAACGTGTAGCCCCCCGCCGTGGTTAAAGGGCCACTCCCTCACAGCAAACGATTATTTCCATAGCCTTTAGGCCTAGAGTTTAGACTGGAAACTAAAGGCCAGATTTACAAGGCTGTAGCGCCTCCTTGCCCCCACATTATCACCATCTTGGTATCATTTTTAACACCTGCTCAAAACAGTCATTAAAAGGACGCACCCATTGAAATCAATGGGCGTCCTTGCACTTTGCTGCACTAGCATAACTTTTTTTGACACTAGTGCAGCAAAGCACCACAATAGCGACTCATACACTTTAAATTTCTACATCGCTTATATTACACCCCGTGGTCTACGGGCGATAGGGATGCGTGATGATGCATGATGTGAACGTTGCCATGCTCCGGATGCTGATTTTCTGCACTTAGCGTGGACTTGTGGAGAGGTGCGTGCCTTTTGGGGTGAAGAGCTGCATGTGAGAGCTGGCGTGACTGGCTTGACTCTGCCATTTTCCCCGGTGATGGCGTTGCTGGGCCTGCTGGATGAGGTGCCGGTAGAGTGGAGATGCCTCGTGGGTATGTTGCTTTTGCTGGCGAAGAGAAGAGTGGCGATCTGCTGGGGGAGGGGCAGGGCTCTGCGGAGATCGGATTGGCTGCGGGATGCTGCGTTCTGTCAGGAGCAGCTGTCAATCTTTTGGGACATTGCTCCGACGTGCTCTCGCCCTAGAGACATATGGGAGCCTTTCCGTTCCTTTTTGGAATCATCGGATTAATTTGAGAGAGTCTCTGCGGCGCGCGCGTGGCCAGATATATGATGGGCTGGACTGTACATTGCTTCCGCATGTGCTGGAAATGTTGTTTGGGGGATGATCCCACTGCGTGAGTCTGCTGCGCCGCCTTCGTCCTTCTGCTGTTGTGGTTGTTGTTACTTTGTACCCCAAGAGCTCCTGAAATTGGACTCCCCCTGGGAGTGTCCTCTATGTTGTTGCTATTGATATGTGTATGGGATGATACTTGGACTTATGGCTTGGGCCTCGCTGGGACACTTGCTCATGGGACTTTGTTATTGGTTGTCCCTGAAACTCTTGTAAGCACATCTATGGGCTACTTGTGCTATGTGTATTGCTCCTGGGGTTGTTATTGTAGGTATATGCAAATTTGTATAAATAAATAAATAAAAAATAAATAAATTTAAAAAAAAAGAAGTGTTGACCCTATTGGCTTCACATGCACCATGGTGGGCCATATTGTAAATACAGCTCACCCATGGTGTTGTTAGGTGGCGGTGGGGGGCTCAAGAAATCTGTGCCCCCAGATCAGTATCAGTATTGATACACCAGATTCTTGTAAATCTGGGCCTGAGTACTTTGATAAATAGTATGGTAGCAAAGACATACGTCAATTAATCAATCTAGTGTATGCGTGACCAAAGTAGGTCAAGAAGGGCTATGTCCATGCCAGCTCACCAAGGAATCCACATAAGAAACACATGCAAACAAGTTAAATTGAGATTATTTAAATAGTTGTTATCCTAAAAGTATTGTTTTGACCCAGCCCTGCAGTAATTACTTTGGGCAACCCTGGTCTAAGGACATACTCTAATATACAGTCCTTTAAAGGGGCCCCAGCCACTGATTTCCTCTTATGATTATTCAAGAACCTAGGACTACTAACCATGGAAGCCATAAGGGTGTAAACTGCGTGAGGGAATCACTAAACAACTGAATTGCTGTAACCCAGGGCTAGGCCTGGGGAAAGTGTCAACCAATCTGGCATAGTTGACTAATTGTGGGAATTTTGTTTCACGATTGTTACACAAAATTCCCAAAATTATGCCACTACACCTCATCACATAATTATGCCATGCTGACGCAACATTATAGTGCAGGAGAGTGGTAACAATGCAAAAGACAGAAATGAGAGCTTCTGTGATTTGAGGTGCTAGTGTTTTTGGCTCTTGAATTACCACAATTGAATTTTTGTATTCAAAATGGATGTGAGGATGCATTTTGCTCTAAAATATGTTGCTAAATCTTATATTTGCATTTCATGTCTTTGCATGTAATGTCACATACATTTTCCTAAAATCATGCAAAAGTAAATAATTCAAATGTTCAAGTTCCCCTCCACTCAAGAGTAGACAGAAAAATGAGCAGGCTTGATTGACCTTGTAAAGCATAATTGCCACAAATGTCTTTGTTTTCAATTGTGTGTCTCTAACCTTCCACAGCACTTCTCTTACTGTCAAGGAGGAGGCATATGCTAGTGATATTCCTGTTATTTTCAGGAACACATAAGAAGCAGGGTTTGCATTTCATACTGCCTGCTCTTTTTCATGAACTGTGTCTGTGGGCATTGTAGAATGAGTTTAGTCAGAAACTCTTTGAAAGTATCTAACATGGACGTCAATTCACCGACACGCCAGGGGTAGTGGAAGTGACATCACACACCCTTTCACCTTCACTCACACCCATAAACTTATACATACACACATATTCATACTTACATACACTCTCGCTCACATGAACACACTCTCACCCGCAAGCATACAGACAACATACGTTTAAAAGCATTTTTATCTTACCTTAGGTGCCACGGAAGGGCATATTCCAGCTAATTGCACTCCGTTTTTATTACACTAATACAGAATAATAGATTACTATTCAGCATAAGTGTAATAAAAATTTCACAGAAAATAAAGACAATCGTATCCTAACTGTCCATAAGGTCGACCTGCCTCTGTGTTACTGGAACTGAATTTGCCACCTCTGAGGCCAGGGCTCGCAAAGACAGTGCCAGGGTTAGCAAAGGGCAGTTGCGACCCCTAAATGATGCCCATGGTATCTAAGCCCCTCCCTTCTCCACATAAGCCCTTGAGTACTACAGAGGGAACGAAATGAAGGGATGTATGTCTGTCAGTTTAATGAGCTTAAGTCACCAATCCATTCTTTATTGGGCTTGCATTTCTCTTTTATGTGACATATTGATTTTTGGTCATTCACAAAGTCAGGCAAAACATTTTGTCGACATCCATGGAACACAGATGTTCCGTATTGGACAACAAGGACGAATCCTTGTCAGAGTTTTGGGATATCAGCATATGATAAACTTACATACAATGAATCTCAATGGAATTCATTTACATAGTCAATGGTTATTGTGAATATCTGGCATACATCTGGCTCTTGTTTATTGTGCTGGACAATCCACAGAAGAATATCCCTGTCAACACATATATGTCCATCTAGTGTAAGGAAAAGATGCCTGTCAGTAGCATTCAATGCACAGAGATTTCTAAAAATAAGGTTGAAAAAAAGGGTTTGGGGAAGCATGGCTTTCTTTGGCTTGGCTCACTCCCTGCTACTTGTATCTCAGTTAACTTGTGAATGGAACAGCCAACGGAAACCATCCAAGCCTACCATTATGACAAAGGAGGGTGAGGTAAGAAGTCCTCTGCCTCGAGGTCTGATTGCATCTCTGTTAAAGGAAAGGAGTAATTATCACAACCGCATAAAATATTAATTTCCCCTTCTGATGTTCATGCTCACGCACAGCAGCAAGGGAGTCCCGAGTGGCTGCTGGTGGCAGCTCGCAGCAGAGGCGGAACTCCGACTGCACCACTCTCACCATGAAATATTGATTATCCACACGGTCACCCCCTTCATCTTTGATTTTTTGTACTTTTTTCCTACAATCGGAGACCCCAGCAGCAAGAAACTCAGCTTGACTGCATCACTGGAGAGAATAATACTTGCTTCATCTGCAGAAAGCATACTCGCCTCACACCTTATAGAGAACAGATGGAATTTAACCCACAAGGGAGATTATGTATTTTTTTTAAAATTAGGATTTAAAAAATGCAGTTTGTGTAAAAGTGGTGGCAGGGAAAAAAAGATAATTTTATTATCACCAGCGTCATTATCAATCTGTTAAATTCAGGCTAAAGAATTAAAAAAACAGAAAGCCTCAGTAAAAGCAACATCTTAACATCCTTTGGTTATCAAATCTGAATTGAAGGAAGTAAAAGTTAGAGTCCTTGAACAAGATGTTTTCTCAAATGCAACCCACAAAAATGATCGTGTTCATATCAGTATCTCTTGGGGTAACTAGTCCAAGACAGGTCCTGCATGCCTTAAATCTCTCCCTACACTGACCTGGTCCTTATCGTGGCCTTTACGGAGCGCAGGGCCTAGGGCAAAAACTGACTTATCTCTTAGAACTTTAGATATTTTGCAATAAAGGTGCTATGTTTTTACTATTGAAGAAACATGATAGGATGATACAAACCAGCAATGATTTTAACCTCTGTACAGAGGGCAACTTATACATTTGTGCAGCCGGTGGTATACCTGCTGATTAATCTGACCAGTTAAGTGGCATACCTTTAGCCAGCTAATATGGAGGGACCTATACCCCACATTTGGGCATGGACCATTTGTGAGATTTTATGCATGAAAGAGAAGCAGCCTTTTAAATATTCACCTTCCATGATAATGCAGACATGAGGTTCCAGGCAAGAGAGCTTCCAAAAGGAACAAAACAAATGTCGGTGTTTTAACTGTTGTATTGCAGGCACCAACCTGGACACTTTCTGGCCAGTGTATCATCTAGCTCTGCCACGATCCAGGGGATCTGACAATGTCTCTCCTACTATCAGTGACCTTATGACATCCATCTTCAACAGATGTAACTAAAATAAGCAAGTGAAGAAAGTAAAATAAGACATAATGGGCCCAGATTATTATTTGGTAGGAGTGGTATTCCCAGGTGGGATAAAGCTCAACCCAATTACACCCTGTACAGATGTTTCTGCACCCAGATTTCCTAGGTGTGGCAATACTGGACACGATTTTATTAAGTAGGAAATATAGCCCCCCCTGCCAGGCACCTTCCTTTCCTGTCCCCCTATGCCCCTAAACTCAAGACTCACCCATCCCAACTGCAACCACAGTACCCAATTACTTAAAACCCCCAGAAGATCTTATCTAACTGGACAACCCTCAACTCTGACGACACCCTCAGGATCATGAAGAACATCCAGTCTGGAGCCCCCTTGGATCCCTGCCCTCACCACATGTTTAACAGAGCCAGCACTGCCATCGCACCTGACTTCTGCTGCACCATCAACTGCTTCATCGAGTCTGCCACCTTCCCCGAAGCCTGGAAGCATGCAGAGATCAACCCCCTGCAGAAGAAACCCTCTGCTGACCCGATAGAACTAACGACCCATCTTGGTGCTTCCCTTCCCAACCAAAGTCATTAAGAGAGCTATCAACACCCAACTCTCCAAGTTCATAAAAACAAACCACATCCTGGAGCTCTCCCATACGGGCTTCAGAAGCAACCACAGCACCGAGATCGCTCTCCTCGTCACTACAAACGACATCCACACCCTCCTCGACTGAGGCGAAACTGCTGCTCTCATCCTCTTGGACCTCTCAGCCGCCTATGACACGTCTCCCACCACACCCTCTGCTAAAGACTCAGTGACAAAGGTATTTGTGACATTGCACTAGAATGTATCCACTCCTTCCTCATCGGCTGAGTACAGAGAGTTAGATTTCCACCGTTCAACTTACAACCCACAGAGATCAGCTGCTGAGTGCCTCAGGGATCCTCCCTGAGCCCCCCCCCTTCAACATCTACATGGCCCCACTTGCAGCCATCGTCAAAACCACGGGCTCAACATCATCTTCTATGCTGATGACACCCAGCTGATTCTCTCCCTCACAGACGAACCCACAACCGCCAAGAGCAACTTCCAGAATGGGATGGAGGAAATCACCACCTGGATCAAGGACAGCTGCCTCAAGTCTAACTCATACATGACCAAAGCCCTTATCCTGGGCTCCACTTCCTCTGCCTCAGATGACTCCTGGTGACCCACACTGCTCGGAACCCCACCCACAGACCACGCACTAAACCACTGCATCATCCTGGACTCCTCGCTCTCAATGAACCGCCACATTAATGGTGTTTCATCCACCTCCTCCTTCCATACACTCCTCCTGCTTCAAAAGATCTTCTAGTGGATCCCCACTGAATCCAGAAAAACATCACCCATGCACTCGTCAGAAGCAGACTCGACTAGGGCAACGCACTCTACGCCGGCATCTCCCAGAAACTCCTAAAGAAAATTCAGAACATCCTACCCCACAGCCACATCACCGGCCACCTGAGAAACCATCAGTGGCTACCCATCAGCAAAAGAATTACCTTCAGACTCCTCAAACACACCTACAAAGCCCTCCACAACACTGGACCTGCATACCTTAACCACTGCCTCTCTCCTTTTACACTTCCACCAGACATCTCCACTCTGCCCAACTAGCCCTGGCCACCATCATACGGATCTGCAAAACCACGGCTGGAGGAAGATCCTTCTAACTCACTGCGAAGACCTGGAAGTGCCTGCTTCTGCACCTCAGGTAATCACCATTGCTGCCGCAATTCAGGAAGAACCTCAAGACCTGGCTCTTCCACTAATCCACCGAACCTTCCCCCCCCCCCCCGCAGCACCTCGAGACCCTCACGGGCGAGTAGTCACTCTATATAAAAACCCTGATTGATTGATTTATTGACTCCAACTTAGGCCTTATGCTCCACTCTTGTATTTGCCACCTGGTCAGAAACGTTGTTAAATGGCCTGCCGTGCCTCGAACAGTCACAAGGGGCTAAGGTTATCACACATGCCATGGCATAATACTCTTTATGAGCTAAGCCTTCGAAAGATGTCCATAAATACCCACCGAGGTTGATTAAAGGTTTATAGTTAATTGTGTTGTAGGTTTGCACATGATTGTGTGATAATGCTCTTTGCATGTCATCCTGATGGTGATAGCATGTCAATAACACAAATTGCTTACATTGAAGATTTGTCGATACAAGGAACAATTACATCCATCACGCACTTGCCATACACCTGGCTTTACTGTATTTTTTTCATCTTTGGATGTTATGTAATATGTAAAGACTATTTAAATGTTTGCATTACCTCACGTATGGTTGTCACACATCAAGTAATTCAATTTAAGAAATATTACAAAAACAGAGCTAATGGTGGCACTGCTTGCATATTTGGATCAAGTAATTCTGGGCCGGCGTGTTATTCCCCATTCAGCACTAATAGGATTCATGTGCGGGAATACCAGCCGGAAACGTTCGATCTGTCCGTATTGTGTCTGCGCACATAAATAAACCCGATCACTCAGTAATTGAGGCCTAAATATCCCCACATCCGAAGGATTTAACTTAAGGACTCAACAAAATCCTGTGCTTACTGTGCTTACAGTCTTCCTTAATGTTCTATTACGAGTTACCTCTCCTACTATAATGCAAGAAACTGTAACAGCCAGGGCTCAGAATGATATAGCGCCTAAAACTGAAACCCAGTTGGCGGTTTCTGAAAAGAGGCCATATCATTCCTTACAACATTGCTCATTTGACCGTTAACAGATCTGGCCTCCAATATTGGAACATACAAGCTGAACTTTCGCCCAATGAACCTCTTTCTTGACCTCAAACATGCGCGCTCCTTCCAGCACTGGGACCCCACTGCAACTCCACGATTGGACGTCCACACTCTTGAAAACTGCACTGATCTCGGTTAATGCACTCCCAAGAGTTTGTAGATGAAACTAACAGGAAGGGAAGAGTGTGCCAACCTTACATGGCATAGCCAGATTGGACTGCACATCTCAGAACCACATTCCTCCACACAAATAGGCTCCCAGGTCTGTTGGGCTTCTGGTTTTGATTGATAGATCTGTGTCGGCTTCCTGTGAAATGGAGGCGCGCGCAGTTCGTTCCGCGGTGCGCGTGCAGCAGGCGCATGACATGTCAAGCCGGCGTGTGGAGAATTAATTGCATTTCTAAGGGGACAAGCCCTGGTATGGCTCAGACACGGTTATGGGGATGACAAGCGCCTCAGACTAATGACTGTGACTGGAGAACGTGAGACGGACTGCAGGGAGGACTAGGCAGGCCCTGCTGCGTCGATCATGCATATAATCCCCGGGCATTTGTCTGTGCAGGGAGCAGGGGGCAGCAGAGAGATTCTCTACAAGTAGCGCTGATTCTCGGAGCTCCTGCCTTTCTCTCCCCCAGGAACTCAGCTGCCTCAGTGAGCGTGTCTTCCTTGCACGAGGATCCGCGCCTCCCTCTTCTGCATTCCATGCGCAGGCACTGGACTGCTTTTATATAATCTTTGGACAAGGGTTCAGTATTGTATTCTTCGGACTCTGCACTGCCTCTGTCTGGGTTCCTTGTTCATTGACCATGCTCAGGATGGCAGGGGTACATGTCTGTTCGCCGAGCCAAGGCTTCGAGAGATACAAGCCTGTACCCAGAGTATTTTGCACATCTTGCACATCTTTATACAAGTATCTGCCACATAATTATTATTCAAACTTTGTAAAAGGACCAATATTGGAATCTTAGAGACACATGTCAATATTCAGAGTATCTTTGTACTAATATCTGTTACATAATTTCTGGAGACACGGCTGTTTCTCACCTTATCCTTGAAAAAGAACCAGTCTCAGAATCCCAGGGGCACCCGACTATTTTCATCTTGTGTTCGCACAAATATCTGGTATCTCATTTCTGAACGCAGAATCCCATAGGCATGTATCCATATTTAGAGTATCTTTGTGAAAACCTCCATTTTGCAATTTTTGGGCATCTGTATCTTGGCATCGTGCACAGAATCCCCTTTGTAAATTCCATTTTTGCCTGTGATCAGAGCATCTTTGCAAAGTCAAGTGGTGCATACATTTTGGGGCACTGGGTCTGTGCTGTGGCTGCTTATAAATGCATAAAACTCATTACCTGATAGGTAGAGTGCTTTATTTGTGGGAGGGGTATTCTCTGTGCATGCGTCACGCATTAGCTGGCATCAGAATGTTTGCTTATATTGGTGCATAAAGCAATGTGATTTTATATTTCAACCAAAATCTCTATCGCTGGTACGGGTACCTTCCTCAGAGCCAATGCACAGCAATTCTAGCCTATGTGGTGTGGTCCCTGTGTGCTTTGCAACCAAACCAGACTTTGCTCTCAGGTGATGGGGTGCTCGCCAAACTAGACTTACTTCACTTAGGAGTGAAACAAAGATTCTAGTCCAGTGTTCTAAATTCTAATATGCTAATTCAGGCCAACTGATGAAAAATCAGTAGGCCTGAAGAGAAAATTGACACTTGCGTCCTGTAGCAGAGAGAGCAATTATTACAACTTTGCTCGACTTCCAATCGTAGCTACAACTTTGTCCCACTGAATTTTGCCCAGCACATTGCATAGGATAACTCTTATGTGAAATTAGCGGCTTGCCAAAGATGGACTCTTGATGGTCCTCTAACCCATGTGCCTCAGCAGAGAGACCCAAAGATTCGTTGCTAAAGGTCCCACAATCTAAAACCCTCGCCTTTTAGGCTGCTGACCCTTAGATCTAACAAACACTTTGAAAGATATCTAGAGGCATACTTCTCACCCCAAAGACATTTCCCCTTAACTGTATCTCGCACCCAGAGTCTACAAATGACTTAGTTCATCTAGTGCGCTACATGTGGTCACAATCACTAAATTCCGAAGACAACATTTCCCACCTTTCCAAGCAGGGGGACAACGAAGAGGCTACCTTCATGCAAGACGATGATCTAATATGTACAGCGCACTTGATAGGAGTTGCTTTTTGACCAAAACTGTAGAGATGCCAGAACTATTTTTGCAAATTGAGGGGGCGTGGAAGAGTTACCACTTGCTTTTGCCCAAATGTTCACCTCCCGTACACCCTTCAAATGCACTTTAACTCGTCCTTCATCAAATCCTTCCATGGATTCCGTGAATTCCCACCTGCTCGTCACGTAAACCGCAGGATGATCAATGTGGTGCCCCGTTTTTCCTTTGAGTGGATGAAGCTCCAGGGGACTCATTGGACAGCCTTCAAACCCTCCTAACAAGGACTCGCGGAGGTGTCAGGGTAAATGTAATTAAGACAAGGGGAAGCAATCTACAAAGGCTGAAAATAATTATCTCTGGAGCGCTGGTGAGATACGCAGTGGGTCTCAGGCGGTGGGAGAGGAAAAGTGCGAGAGCTTATGTCTTCAGGAACTGCCTGAAGCACGTCACCGTCAGGACACCAGTGTGACAATTCATGGGTTTAATGGCAATTACATCTAAACCTCGGGGATTAGGTCAGCAGAGCATGAAGTTCAACACAGGTCTGCACAGAATATTTGCATAAAACCCCTGTAAATATGATACACCTCATGAAAAACCTAATTTGACTTATACCTTTAGTTGTCAGGCATCAGCTAACTGAATGGAGCAGGTCTGAGTGATGGCAATGAAGTCTCAGAGGCACACAGTAAAGCTGAAAACCAACACCAGATTTATCACATTTGATTTTTTTTCTCTATTTCTAAAACCGCAGTAATTTCCAAGCTATTTTTCGAATGAGTGACCAGTGACTGCTTGTGTCCTAGCCAATTTACTCCATAAAACAAAAACAGAAACATCATTCAGCATTATGCTGGTATCAAATTTTAATAATATATCTAGAAAACAATAGTTTCCACTGCTGGTAGGCCCTATTAGAAATTCATCCAGCTAAGCCTACGCAACAACAACTTTATTTGCACAATTACAGATCCCTGGCATTAACCTGACTCCATCACTTTAACTCCTCACTACCTCGCCCTTTAACTTAATTTACTATAACTTTGACTCTTTGATACCTTACTCCATTTATGTCCTTCGCCATAACTTTGAAAATACTTTTTCTAACCTAGACTTTGTCACACCTCTTCCTCCCAGGCCCTAAGAACCTGCCACAGTTGTTGAGTGGGGTGAAGTGAAGGTCAATTTGTTCTCACTCTACCTCTCTCATTTTCTGTACCTCTCAACTATTTGGAACATCAAGTTATATCGAACAAAAATTACCCTTTGATATAAATACTCATTCTACTCCACATCACTTTGTCCTCCTGCGATCCACCCAGAGGCACCCTTGTAGCTGCAACTGAAACCAAAGATTTACTAGCAGGTCTTGCGAATCCCCTGGTTTTTCTTCTCTTGTTTTTGTTCATTTTCTACTATTAAATATATTTCCTTCTCAATGGCTTGCTTTTTTGTAATATTGTTAATGTTTTTGCTTTAAATATGATTGCCACCCAATGCCTGGTTTCAAAGTTGGGGGTGCATGGTGATAATGGGTAATTTAAAGTGTTGGCAATCACAATGGTGATGCCAAAGTTGTTGTACACCGAAGTAAAGCATTCAGAGTAATGAGGTGACCTATTTCTGTAAACCTGACTAGACACTGATCGATTCCCTGCACTTATAACCCTAATGAGTTGCGACCCGTCTTGTTTAGTGTACTGTGGCTGAGAGCTCCCTTGACAGATTGTGACGTGACTCTTGTCTGTATTTACACTGACATATTTAATCTGATCACATATGTAACTTCACCTACTATGGCCTCCATGTGATCCAAGGACATGAGATCCTAAATACCTTTGTATTACTATAATCATTTTTGTTTTTTCTGTCCTCCTCCACTATGAATCATTAGAAAATAAGGAATCTTTGTCTCACATTTACCCGTTCGCCCTCACAGTGACAGCATCTTTGAATTCAATACCGACCCTCATCAATTCTCCTCTCCACTGTGGACATCACACCACTCAGAAGCTGTGACACCAATTACTGGTCTCTGACACCTGCCTCCTCTGTTAAAACTGACATATGTGTTATCCAGAATAACAAGAACCACAGGGGCTGTAAATCAAAGCGGTATGCATTATATTTGTGTCCTTCCATTCCATTAGTTCATTCTAGAGTGCAAAGTGGTTCATTACAACAAATTAGATGATTCATCATACAAAGAAGCAGTGAAGTCTGTATGGTAGGAGGAAGTGAGGAAAAGAAGATTCCTCCAAAACATGATTTACTGCTGTCAGCATGAGCCAAAATTGAATTCCTTTTTGCAATATTTTTTTTAGTCCATTGAAACTTTGAATTCAGTGATATAAGTATTAAGAAATGGTGAATTTCTGAGAAGTCAGAGTGTATTTTCCTCATCTTATTTAAATCCACACCTTTAAGCCAGCTTCCCCAGCCGAAACCAAGCCAGTGACAGTACCTTTTTGCTAAAGGGTGTATAATTGACCATTGGCAAAATCCTTCACGTTGGGAAATGCCCTTAGTCATATCATTAACAAAAACAATTGACTCACATAGGACTAATTATCGACACAGTAAAGAGCTCAAAAACTGAGTTGAATAAGTTTTTGGATAGTTTTAAGTCACTATCTATCCAGCAGAATACCCAGTTAGAACTTTAAGCTGTGGACCAATCTCAGTGCAATAATGGTTTCCCTCCACCCTCCACCACATCCTTTAGGTGCATAATTTAATGTTTTCAGGAGTACTAGTTCTAAACGAGAGAGCTGGAAAAGTACAATTATTGTTTTTAATGAAAATGATCAGGCTGTAAGTGTGGTGCTTGAGTGAGCCATGGCAATGTCAGCAGCACTCGTGTCCTCTGGTAATTACAGCATATCATGTGCCTCTCTTTTCCACACATTATTGTGCCTAGAGAACAAAAAGTCAAGAGAATGCACTTCTGAGCAAGAGAGCAATCCAGGAGAAAAATGTCATCATTTACGCCCCAACCGTATAATTATGCACTTTCATTGGAACCTGCCACGACTGAAGATAACTAGATGAATGGTAAATGGGAACTCTCAATGACCCTGTAATTATGGCTTGTAAACCACTTATTTCGGATGTAAGTGGGGTAAAAACCTAATGTACAAAGTGTGACATTCTGCCATTGAAACTAAACGCTTGACAGTGAAACGATGACGTTTCTATCCATCAATTGAACTGTGTCAGCTCCTTTTTACGATTCCATTTACTGTGTTTTATGTATACTCATGGCTGGGCTGCTATTTTGAAACAACATGTTTTTAGAGGATCCTTCATACCCAACATCTGCCCTTTCTCAGTGCAGTAAATAGCCAGTGCTCATTTTTACTCACGTAAATAGTGTTGAATAATTAGAACGTCATGAGCGAAACTATCACCTTTTCATCATTTATATTATCATCTCCAAAAGGGCAATACTTTGGAACAACATTTAGTACACATATTTATATTCCCATTGATATTTGTGTTAGGATATTCTGTCACTGTTCCCTTAAAGACTACTCAATATAATTCCCATTGGAAAGAAGGAAGGCTTAGACTTGTTGAAATTAATGTATAACTCATGATCTGTAGGTCACAGAAGATGTCAGCAGTGAGCGTTAACTCACTGAGCCATTGAGAGAAAAATAAAAGTTTTGTGTGTGGAATAAATTACAAACAAAACGCTTTCTCTCTAAAATGACTAAAGCTTTAAAAAATAGAATACACTGGGAATCATGATTAATATTTAATGTCCGATTTATGCAGGTTTATCTTTCCATGTGATAGTCCTGTCCACGTCTTCACTCCTATAGGAGGAGGAGTCAGACAGAGTCATAGTATGAAGACTAATTATCTAGTATAAGTTCTGGTGAAATTGATAACTGATTTACAAAGTTGGGGGAGTTCAATGAATTTAGCATACAGCAGTACAAAGTTTTCCGAATTTTCCCAAAGTTGGCACATGTCTCTGTCTTCTACCTTGACCTTTTCTGGTGCAGGATATCCTGCCCTAGATGGAAGGATATTGGCTTTAGAGAAGTGTGTTTTTTTCCTTGCTGTCATCTGAGTGACAGGTGGAAACAGTGGCCGACGCTTTGCCACTCTATTCTTAGTGCCGGAAGTCTGTCCCTGGATCTTTTGGTGGCGATGAAAGAAGATGGAGACTGGTACTGCTTAAAAAAAGTAGTAATAAATAAAGCTCAGTGGCGGGCGGCTCCAGATCCTGTGTGGCAACTTGAACGTCAGGGCCTCGCTTTCTTTCACTTTTTTAAGTTAAACTTTGTCAGCTTTTTAGTTGAGAGCTGGCACAGTTTAACAGTTTATGAAAACAAAATAGAATTTTGAGGTCAGCAAATTCTCCCAAACCCGAGGGTGTGTGGAAGAGGTGTGGAGCAGTAGTGGTCTTGGTCAGTGAGAATAAAGATTGCTATACAGGGAGTGGTGTCCCATGGAGGAGATCTGGCAGGGTAACCTATGGATTGCGACAGTGTTTAGTTGTCATCACAAGCTTCTACGACTTCCTCACACATAGCTGACCTTTCCCATTTGTTAATCTGCTCTGAATAGCGAGTTCCTTCAAGAAAGCAACTCAAGGAACCTCATTAGCCAGCATAAACTTGCAAAAACGAGACGCACATCAAATACTTTAGCACTACCTTTGTGGAAATTCACCAATGAGGTTACGGGTGAAGATAATTGCAGAATGTCTTCAAGGTTATTGCTGGAAAAGAAGGGACTATTTTGTTGCAAACATTTCTATCTAAACATGAAAAGATGGGGGTACCTACCATCTCATGGTTGGGGCTTGCCTCCTTGATGGTTGAAAAGGGGCAGTGGGCTGTGTCGTCAGCCACAATGGGGCATATAAAAATAGAGATTAATTTTCTTCCTGTGTTCTTTCCCTCACGTAGATGACGATAATAAATCTCACACTTTCACGCTCCCCCTCCCAGTCACCTTCCTCCACCCCCCTCCCAAAAGTGGGAAGCAGGTGCAAGATGAGCGCAGATTCTCCGTGAGAAAGTGCCGCCTCGGAGGATGGCAGCTTTGCTCAGCTTGAACGATGCTCATTTTACACCTGATTGGATGGCGACAAAGCCGACATCATGCCAAAAAAGGAGAAAATAAATGATGCTACACGCTGATCTAAAAGGATTGTACTTCTGTGTACTAACGCGACACTGCTGGAGGCTGGGACATCAGCGATTATTCACAACTGGGTTCCTTGGCTGTTCTCCCCCAAACTCATATGAAATTGAAAGCCGCAGCTGGGAGGGCCCACTACACACTGTGCCGGCATGTTTCAGAATCTCTCCTTGAGCCACGCCACCTTCTGTTGTCGAGATGGAGGTTTTATTGTAGGGCAGGCATGAAACCAAAACTATCTCTTGACTGTACTTACAAGGAGCGTTTTCATGATAGGGACATGGCCCAGCAGACATCTCTTTGAATCCCTCTATCTGTGATTACCTAGTAGTGTAATATGGTAGATACTAATTCATTTAGAACATTAACCTGCCATTATGATACCAAGGTCGTGGCCAGAATTAACGATTTCGGTCAAAAAGAATCTCCAGGTGGATATGTGGAAACACTGCATCCATCCTACTTTTTTTTGGTATAAACATCTTCTCAACTTTGAAATGACGTTACAAGTATCCTCTATCAAAGCACAATACACCCCGAGATTCACATGTTTAACCCCCACCCCAGCACTCATTGGTGTCCACAAGCCATGCCCTTAGCTACCAGGACTTTAGTGTTCACCGCCAGAGCAGAGCACTCTTAATGACTTGGGAGGGGTCATTTATGTCCACCTTCAGTCAACGCTGAATCCGTGGTTCTCAAAGGAAAGATGATCGTGGCACAGGATTGTGGCTTGAGTCTAAGCATAGAGTAAACATGTAGACGTGTAGAGCAGGAATCTTCCATCTTTCTGATTTTCCTGCCGCTACCATCACTGAAGACCCCAGGACTGCCCTGGAAAATAAACCTCAGTTGAGAGAATGGTGTGTGTGTTTTACTTCAGATTAATTAAACAAAATGGATACTTTGACCTGCATATTTTATAATTACATGTACTACATCATAAATGTAAAAGAGGGTATCATTAACACAACTATCATACATGCGGCACTTTTTATGGGCTGAAGAGACCTCAGCTTCTGCAAAGTGTGGTAGCTCTCAATACACAGCTATACAAGTGTTTATACTCAATTAGGTACACTTAGACCTCTCCAACCTACCAAAGACCAGGAACAATGTAAAACTTTGACATTTGTAATGTCCATCCCACACTATCTTTTGCTTTCCCACTTCTAATTCTTTGAATTTTTTCCAGATTCTTTGAAACTCAATTTTACCATACTTGCCATTCAGTCAGAATGAAGTGAATTTCCATGTTCCAGCATGGTTATGTGTGAGGGCTATCCCTGAAGTTCTAGAAGCATTTAATTGTAACCCTAATGTCTTAAAGGACACAGTACAGTTCAGAGAAATCTTCCACAGAGAGTCTAGTTAATTTTGACCAGAAATAACGAGACTCTCAGAGCCTCAATTACAAGAATCTGATGCATCAGCCCGTTGCGTCAGAGTTCCTGTGCTGCCCTACGATTCCCCCGACACAATGGATGCGCTGTATTTACTCCATGACACATATTTTCACAGATGAGTCAGAAATTCTGATGCATCTGTTGGCACTGAACTTACGCATTGCCAGACTAGCGTCAGAAAAATAATGCTACTCCAGCGATGAGAGAAGGTCCTCATAGAGAAAAGCGCTGCATCAGAGTAGGCGATAAAATTCTGATACAGTGAAGTCGAAGAATGACTCACTGAGGCCCGCAATTATACTTTTTTTGCGCCGCATTTGCGCCGCTTTTTGACGCAAAAATGGCGCAAATGTACAAAATACAATTGTATTTTGTAAGTTTGCGAGGCTTTTGCGTCAAAAAGTGACGCAAACGCGGCGCTAAAAAAGTATAAATATGGGCCTGAGTGTTGTAAATTTCACTGTATAAGTTCTGCATGGCTTTTCCCTTGGGAACACCTACCCTGCATACATTATACCTGGCGCAGGTATAATGTGATGCAAGGTTTAACAAACTGATGCATTGGGACCAATGCGTCATTTTGTAAATCTGGAGCAGTGTAAAGCACTGCTAGTGCCATCGCTGCGTAAAAAAAAATGATGCAAGGGACCGCAGATGCCTTGTAAATGAGACCCCCAATGTCCTCCAGTCAACAGCTCTCTTTTCAACATGGGAGAAGGACCTTTTGAAAACCTTCCCATGTGATCTGGAACACAGCCATTGTAGACAATCTGCAACCGCAATGGCTAATTTGACCTTTGAGTAATCTATTATTTGGCCTACTCTTGTACCCTTTTACCACACCTGTGGATATCAGTAAAGAACACTGGTAACACATTCATTGATAAGATTAGTTACAGATAAATGTACTTTTATCCTACAATGATGGGAACTGTTTTCAGTGAGGTATGACTACAAACGGTAGACAAAATTTTTTGCTGATTGTCTACAATCAACACCAAGCAACACGGGTCATTCCCATACTGCTATTGACAATAAGATCCTACAAAATCTCTTTTCCAATGCCAGTTTTTAGACCAACTTCATTTTTTTTCAACTGTGACCTTAAAAGTTAATATTGCTAGCAAACTGAAAGCAACTGAAGTGGGTAGGCGAAGTTGTAAGAGTTTTACTTTTGCAATTGTGTAAAATCGTTCCTCATAGTTCAATTGTGGGTTTTTACATTAAAATCAGGCGACTTTTCTATCGGTTTTAAGAACCTTTGGGTGTACATGCGCTCTATAAACAGAGTTGAACGTAACACAACCTGTACCTAGAAGATATTCCCTGTATTGTCACCAATTGCCATGCTGTAAGAACATAAGAATGCTGCTCAAAGAAACGTTATTGAAAACCAAACAGCTGGACTACAGGGCTATGATCATTGAAGGCAAAAAGTAATAGCCCCTAAGTGCCTAAAGCACCTAGAGAAAAAGTACACTAGGGTGGTAAGAGAAAGATGACAAATTAGAATAAATGTTATCTCTCAACACTTTATATATAAGATACACACAACACTGGGTCACGCTTTGCTTGATATAAACTTGGATCACACGTTTCAGTACTAAGCTTTCCTTTGAAAATGATTGCTTACAGGTGGATTATCCCAATTGATTTAGTAAATGTAATAAAGGGAAGACTGTTGTTTCTGTAGAAGTTGAAACTAGTTAGTTGTATATTCCTGCGGTAGGTTGCATAAACTACTGAACAGAAGTATATCGTTATTTGTAATGTTGGCGAAATTAGAGGAATCCTTAGTTTTTTTCATGATATTTTAGAAATTGCACTTGCGTACATTATGTATAACATATGTACAAAAATATAAATGTGACAGTAAACCTGATGACCCTGCAGTGTACCTTGTCACTATATCATATATGTAGTATTTTGCAGAGATATTGTTTCACAGCAATTTCAATCTTTCTACTTGTTATCACATAAATAAATGTGAACGAGCAGTTATAAGCCATTTACCCATAGAAACGTGCGCGCACCATTTCAACAAAGGGTAGTTAGGTACAAAAATAATGAAAATAAACTAATGTTTAGTGCAAACGGCACATATGCTTAGACTGATTAGTCATAGAATTTAAAAACACCATTTCTACCAACAAAACCAATAACACTAAGCATTTTAAAGAGAAATTGCAGTGATGCTGAAATGCAAATAAGACTGATAGGTAGGTTTCAGTTAAATCCAATGCATGTGATTCTACAGGAATCTTTAACCCTGTGAATCTCAGGATGTACCACCATTACGAGTTCCTTATCACGGGTTTTTCAGACATTCATCCATCCTACTTATTTGAAGAAGGGCTACGCAGCTCCCGGTGGAATGTGTTCACTTGGCTAATCTGGCAATGTTTACCCTTCCAAACTGAAATCAAGACTCCACTCCTTACAATACAGCAAAGTACCACAAGCAGGCTTGGGCAGTGTCCACCCTTGACATTCGTCTCGGATGACCACTCAGGCCTTTGATTTCCTCAGACACTTTCCATCTGTGATTTATCCCAGGGTTCAGTTGCTTGCTACACGATCAGGCCGCAACCCACCTGATCACCAAGTGCACAGACAGACCAGTTATCCTGCATGAATGCTACTTGAAAGGACCACCCTTGATAGAATGTACCATGAAGGGTGCTATCCAACAGGCATGTATTGGCCTTGGTGGGGCTCATCTGATGGTCAGCTTCAGTTGCAGAGCACAGAAGAGCTAGGTGTCCCAAGTTTGGGCATATTCACAAAGTAAAAGTTATGAAAAATTAAAGACTGCATTTAGCCTCTATCTACTTCTTGTTCTGCATAGAGAGAAGCTGCCCTTATTGCACCTAACTAGGTATTGCCCATGTAACTGTAACAACAAATTAGGAATTACCCTTGCTGCAATAGCATCAACTGGTTACTGCTTTTAATGCAGTGGCCTTCTGCTACAACTTTTTCAAGTAGGTGTACCTAGGAATTGTAGCTACTGAGCTGAAATTGTACTCCGAGTTCCATTAACTACAGTGAAATCACAGTATGAGCTGAATTTGTAATGATATATTGTTCACAAAACTTCATTAAAAGTAAGTGTAGTAACCCAAAAATAGTCCATATTATGGTATTCATGCATCTAAGGGCATACCTTGCGTTAGAAAAGTCACACTAGAAAGCGGCAGGAGACTGTTTGGAGCAGAAAACTGTTTCTCAAATTACTCAAAGGAATCTCTTGCAAGAAAAAGAAATACAAAGTTGTGTAAGACAAACTTTCTAGAATGTTTTTCACATCTTCAGACGCATCAACGTGAAATTTGGAAATTTCGCAATCTTCGCAAGTGTAATAAAATGGGTTCAGCACAAATTGCGACGACTTCACAGTGAGGGCCTTCCTTCAGCTAAGGAGATCACCATACTGGGGTATTATCACATGGGCAGTGCACTTACTACAGTCACATCACTGGGAAACATCAAAGGCCACATCAGTAGCTCACTCGGAACTACCTTTACTAAACCTGCACCCCACTAGAAGTGCTGTTACTGCATTGACTTCACAAAAGAAGCTCCTTAGGTGTAATAGTGTCACACCAGCATCAGCCCTTACTGCAGCAATGTCATGCAGGGAGTTAGCCTAATTGCAGCAACATCATGCACGGAGCAAGCCTAACTACACCAATAGCATGCACGGAGCAAGCCTAACTGCAGCAACAAACTGCTGTGAAATAGACTAATTGCAGCAACATCATGCCTAACTGCAGCAACTTCATGCATGGAACACGCCTAATTGCACCAACAGAATGCTGTGAGCTAGCCTAACTGCAGAAACACCATGCAGGGACCTAGCCTACCTGCACCAACATCATACTGGGAGAAAGCCTAACTGCAGCAACAGCATGCAGGGAGCTATCCTAACTGCAGGAACATCCTGCAAGGAGGTAGCCTAACTGCAGCAACATCATGCATAGAGCATACCTAACTGCACCAACATCATGTTGTGAGCTAGCCTAACTGTAGAAACACCATGCAGGGAGCTGGCCTAGCAGCAGCAATGTCATGCTTGGAGCTAGCCGAACTGCAGCACCATCACGCAGGAGGCTAGCCTAGCGGCAGCAACGTCATGCAAGAAGCTGGCTCAGTTGCAGCAACATCATACTCGGAGCATGCCTAACTGCAGCAACTTCATGCATGGAACACGCCTAATTGCACCAACAAAATGCTGTGAGCTAGCCTAACTGCAGAAACACCATGCAGGGACCTAGCCTAACTGCACCAACATCATACTGGGAGGTAGCCTAACTGCAGCAACATCATGCATAGAACATACCTAACTGCACCAACATCATGTTGTGAGCTAGCCTAACTGTAGAAACACCATGCAGGGAGTTGGCCTAGCAGCAGCAATGTCATGCTTGGAGCTAGCCGAACTGCAGCACCATCACGCAGGAGGCTAGCCTAGCGGCAGCAACGTCATGCAAGAAGCTGGCTCAGTTGCAGCAACATCATACTCGGAGCATGCCTAACTGCAGCAACTTCATGCATGGAACACGCCTAATTGCACCAACAAAATGCTGTGAGCTAGCCTAACTGCAGAAACACCATGCAGGGACCTAGCCTAACTGCACCAACATCATACTGGGAGGTAGCCTAACTGCAGCAACATCATGCATAGAACATACCTAACTGCACCAACATCATGTTGTGAGCTAGCCTAACTGTAGCAACACCATTCAGGGAGCTGGCCTAGCAGCAGCAATGTCATGCTTGAAGCTAGCCTAACTGCAGCACCATCACGCAGGAAGCTAGCCTAGCAGCAGCAACATGATGGTGGGAGCTAGTCTAAATGCAGTAAAATCATGTAGGGAGCAAGCCTAACTTCAACAACATCATGCTGGGAGCTGACCTAGCTGTAGCAACATCATACAGGAAGCTAGCTTAACTGCACCAACATCATGCTGTGAGCTAGCCTAAATGCAGTAACATCATAAGATGCCCTGACTGCTGCAACGTGGTACCGAGAGCTGATATGACTTCAACTGAAACTGCACTGACAGTAGCAACATAGGGATCGCACTGGGAACTCCAGTCGCTGCTTCAAAATTGAAATGGAAGATGCACAAAATGCAGCATTTCACACTGGGAATTTAACTTACTGTATCGAAATCATATGGGAAGCTGCCCTCATTGCAGTGACATCACACTGTCAGCTTCACCGACTGCATCCACATCAGATTTCAAGCTCCCCTGACTGACTGCAGCAATATGTTGGAAGCTGACCTGACTGCATCAAAAGCACCGTGTAAGCTGCACTGACAACGGAGACACAGTGACCTCTTACAGGGAGCTCCCCTCAATGCATCATAATTACACTGTAAACTGCTCTGATTGCAGTGACATCACATTGGGAGATTAACCGGATGCACCAGAATTGCACTGGAAGCTGCTCTAACTGCAGTGACGTCCCACTGCGAGCTTTTCTGACTGCATTAAGATCACAATGAACGCTTCCTTGATTATAATAACATTACACTGGCCTGAATGCTGCAAACTCACTCTGGACGTTGTAGTGATATCAGATGTATAACAACATCGCAATGGGAGTTCCCCTCACTGCATCAGCATTAGAATGGAAGTTTCCCTGACTGTAATGACATCACGCTGGGAGATCATCTGTCTGCATCAATTCACACTGGGAGCTGCCCTGACTACATCATCTCCACACTGGAAGCTCAGCTGACTACATCAAAACCACACTGGAGGCTGCTCTGACTGCAGTGACGCCCCACTGGGAGCTTTTCTGTCTGCATCAAAATCACAATGGGAGCTACCTTGACTATAGTAACATTATGCTGGTCTGACTGCAGCAAAGATGCAGTGATAGCAGATGTATAGCAACATTGCACTGGGAGCTCCCCTCACTGCATCACAGTTACACTGGAAGCTGCCCTGACTGTAATGAGCTCGCACTGGGAGATCAACCGACTGCATCAAGTCACACGGGAAGCTGCGCTGACTGCAGCAACTTCACACCCGGAATTAAAGTGACTGAATTAAAATCACTGCAGTGACGCCTCTCTGGGAGCTTCCCTGACTGAATAACAATCACACCGTAAGCTACCATCACTGCTGCAGAAGCGCTCAGGAAGATGCACTGACAACAGGGCCACCATAGAAGTGTGTTCGCCCAACTGCACAAAATAATCACAGTAAAAGTTGCACTGACTGCAGTGACATCACAGTCACTAAAGCATTGTCACTCTTGGAGCTGCACTGACTGAAGCATCATCATTCTGGGGGCGAGGCTGACTCCAGCAACATCCCAGTGAGAGAGTGCCCTGACTGCAGCAAAGTCACGCTGGAACGGCCTGACTGCAGAGGCATCTCTCTGGTGGTGGGGGGGGGGGGGGGGGGGCGATGCAGTGACATCAGTCTGGGAGAGAACAGCAGTGACACCACGCCCCAAGCAGCCTCCACTCCGACCCCACCACAAATGTTGACAGAGATCCTTTTCAGAAAATGAGACGCACATTCATAAACTTTGGAATAAAAAAAAATGCAACATTTTATAAAGAAAACAAAAAGATTGACAACCGACATAATTTGCCTCTCTGGAGATAAGATGTTGGCTTAAAAAACAGCAAAGAAACATCAAATCGCAACAGCCCCTATAATGGCTTTATATTGCTGGAATTCCACATTCCATTCTGCAAAGACGTATTCTAAAATGCACATTCATTGGCTGTCGCTCTCCCTCGTAGTAGGCATCGCCGTTAGTTTCGCGTCCCTCCAGGACACAGATCTTATAGAATTAACTCCGATAGCCCACACCAGCCCAAAGTCCATGGTCAATACCAATGCACGGCGCATGCGCATCATATTTGGGACATACCCCTGGGCCGCGCCGAGCGTCACGAATCGATGCTCTCTCGCACCGAAGAGGCAAAAAACGGCGCCTTCTGTACCATAAAAATCCATTGCTCAGAGCACCTATTATTAACTTATAAACGCAGCAGTCAGGAGCGGGAACATACTGTATACTGCGAGTTAATGCCGCGCCTGGGCTGGCACTGCGCCAAGGACAATTGCACTAAACGCATAACCATTCCCACTAATGCAGGTTTCTCTTTATAGCATTCCATTACACACACCCATATATATACACATTAGGTAGCTTTTTAATAACCTATTATTTCAACTGCTTGGAATAGAGACTCGTGGATTATACACCCTGTGTGTGTCTTTTAAAACCGTATTTAAAATAATTAGGCCTTAGCAGAGGGGTGTGCAGTCCTTTCAGATCTTATTTTCCGTTTTTCTGCGGGTTCTTCCTGGCTTGGTAAATGGCTTTCATTTTTAATTCTCCCCGTGGCTCTGCACAGGCTATTAAGTTTTGGCGTTTGATGTTGTGATTTACGTTTTTTCACCGCTGCTTGCAGTCTGGCCAATTTCTTGTGAATTTTATATGAAGGTTTGTAATCGCGGGTCATTGAAGGATAATTCCCACGCACTGACGGCTGTCACTGCACTTCCTGGCCGAAGTTATAGTACAGAGTTTTTTGTGGATTGAAATCAGATTGTGGAAATAATTTATTTTGCGAAGATTGACCGAAGAGGTTTAATATCAGACTGTGCATCTACAACACACATCTTTAAATCATGGATTTTTCATTCAATCTAAACGGCATGAAACATTAAAAATTTCAAAACACGCTTACAAGGAATAGTCATACAATATTTTCAACCACGAAACAGAGCTTGGCCAGGAGGATCTCTGTAGCAAAAATATGGACCATGGAAGGTTCAAATGTAACTCACAGATCAAGCACCTCATGTGCGTAGACCATACGGCAAAGTTATCTCAAGCAAGTGATAAATGATTTACTGCTTTCTTAAAAGCTAAATCCACAAACAACTCAACCTACATTCAACAGACTACAAGGTCCTAAATCATCAAACCCATACCTAAAAGTGCCAACTGGCATTGCTTCATCACTTGTGCCGCGCACACGCCCACTCAATCCCTTCTTCAAAACGTTCTTGACTGCTGTGCCCTCAACAAACCTCCCCCTAACAATCTTGCACCAGCAATTCCTAAAATGTCACACTTGACCCCAAGTTCACCATCAACTGCTGACCAAAAGCCAGCGATATAATCATATAAAAACTGTTGGAGGTGACATATTCTGGTTGGCTGTGGCAGGGCCCCAGCCAGGTAGAATCTACCACTCCCGTCAGGGGTGGGTGATTACAATCATAGTACAACCTGCGCTCACCCTGACTGAGCAGTCAGGCTTACCAACGAGGCAATGGGTAAAGCAGTGGCATAGCACTCTCACACAATAAATTCACCGACCATCATAAAGGAGACTTCATGTGTGGTAGGTAAACACAGTTTGTATTCAACACACTTTAATTAACACAACATAAACCTCATGAACTTCTCGGCGTACATCATACTTGGTAATATTACTAGCAGTACTATGCCCAACCACGTTAAAATGACATTGGCAGCTTGCACACTTGGTAGAAATACTATATTATTCCTCCCCCCAGCACCCACATGGAGTGTGATACGTTGTCCGAACTAGGCCCACCCTAGAAATTAATATAATGCAATACCACACAGTTATAGGATGCACCACAGATCCTAACTGTGTCAAGAATATGTACACACAGATCATGACAACACTTTTAGCAGCACTGTGGGCCCACACTGAATGGGTAGAACCAATGTCAAACATAGTATCCAGTTAGCTAGAAATCAACATGTAAGGCAGCAACACCAGTTGATGTAATCACTAGAAGGCAGTCTTCATGCAGGCACTCCCACAAGCACTCATTCACTCAGCACTAATAGGCGGTGCTTCAGATGTCAGGCAAGTGCATATAGAGCACACTAACACACATGCATGCAGCACAGTACTGCAATGCCACTGATATCTGGCATGCCAATTGGTAGCACAATGCAAACCCCATGGCCCAAACCCTCCTCCACCCTCTGTCTCACCCAAACTACCCAACATACATAGTTTAGAAAGAGATCTCCTCTCCCCTCTGAGGTTAGGACGCTCTAGGCTAGAGTCACAATTAGTTGTGGTCCCAGAGAAGATGGTGGGGAATAGGTAGTTAGTCTGATTAGGAGGCAGTTCACAAACAAAAGGGGGGTTCACCCACAGGATGCAGAGCAGAAGCAGCTGAGGACAATAGTTCATTCAATTAAAGATTTCCATAATGTTCCTTCCAGTACAAGCCCAGTTCTGTAAAGCAACTGGGGGAGAAAGTGGTCACACAGTCTCTGGACCCACTTCCAATCACTCTTGGAAGAGTTCCTTCAGCCAAGACAGTTACTCTCACCACCCAGGACATACGCTGTCATCGGGGGGGCTGGGTGAGGAGAGGGCAGGTAGTTCTCCACACAGAGGGCCCAAAAGGAATGATCAATGAAGAAGGGAATGAAGCAGGGGAGTCCCTCAGAAGGGGATTCCCCAGTCGGGTACGCGTTGATCAGACTTGCACCACAGCAATCTGGGCACAATGTCTGGTGCACAATGATCTGAGAAGCACCACACAATTCTGGTTTTACACACAACAATGAGATGCAAATTCTGTGCCTCCCTGGAAATGAGGTACAGTGCCTGGTATGCATTGATACGTGTCGCACCATCTAGTTCTGATCACTTATGATGAAGAGTTACCAATGTCATGCCGCCTGAGAAATGAGGTGTAACGCCTGGAGCGCAATGACAGGAGTCACAGCGGACAGTTACAATTGCACACAATCGAAGAGATGCAAAATCAATACCGCCTGGAAATGAGGCACAATGCCCGGTGCGTGTTGATATGGGTCACAGCCACAGGAAAATGTTCAGCAGTACTGCACAAGGTAGAATGAGGCACTACTATGGCTTCGCCCCCAACTCTGAGGGTCATAACCTATGAATCAGACACAGCACGCAATGAGCGTGCATGCAGTTGGTGTGATGCACGAGGGAGCTGCATCATGATCGACAAAGTAAGACATGCTGGGCCATGCAACCGGTGATGAATCCGCTCACAACAAACAAGACACTTATGTGTGCCGGGGCCCCACAATGCAGGGGCCACACTGCTTAGAAGTGGGCAGAACTTTTTGGGGCTCTGCTCCAGGCAATCCAGTCTCCAGGTACAATTCTTAGTTTCGCACTCACTCCGCGCTGTCAGTTGGGCTCCAGCAGACAGGGGAGGGACTTATGAGGGCACCGCTCGCCAGGTGTCACATGCAGAAAGTGTTGGCCCTCACGGGGGGGGCTTGATGTTGCTGAGACCTCCACAAGAGAACAGGGAGCAAGCTGACAAGCCCTTGGAGAGCACACTACATGTTGCAACACAGCATCAGGCAGTCTGCTCAGGCCAGCTGAGATGCATGGGAGGTGTGCAGTCCCTTCCAAGGGCAGTAATTCCTCCTAGTGCACATGAGATTCCTCTGGCATTGTGCACCACGTGGTCCAGGGTCTCCAGTCCCAATCCTTGCAAGTGTATCTCTACCCTGCTTCAGCATGACACCAGTACTTATACTATCGTGTGCATTTGAAGTTGGGGGAGGTTCAAAGGTTCTCTCTTTGAACCACAGATGTCTACCCTAAATTTCAGTCCTGCCTACCATGGGGCCATGGAATGCATATCTTAATAATTCGTGGGGCCAAGATGTGGCTCCAAGAGACCAAGTGTCAAAACCTTTCCCTCCAATCTATCCAGCCAGGCCCTCAAATGGCAGAGGTCTGTCGGCCCAGTCACATGCCAAATGTTCATAGCTGTTGCTGGGGAATGCAAAGATGTGTTCCCCCAACCTCCAGTGTCAGTGGAGTCAGGTAGAAAGGTGCACAACAAACTTTAGTGCAGAGAAATACCAACTTTCTTAAAGTGGCATTTCTCAGTTATTAATCGCAAAGCCACCCCTACCATAGGACTTGCACTATTGTGCAAGGGCGCACTCACACACCTGCAATGGCAAGTGGGACACAGGTTGAAACTCTGTTGTGAAAATGCATGCCCACGAGCCATTCAATGGCCAGTGGGACACATTTGAAAACACTATTGTGCAAGCACACCCACATTGCTTAGCATCACTTCCTGACATATGCAGGAAGAGCACACGTACACTTTGACACTTTGGAAAAGTACCCTGGGCCTTAAGGCCACTAAAACAAAATCAACAAAACCTTTGGAAAGAGCTGACATCCTAGGTAGGGAAAACCCATGTGGGGGTTCTTCCCTACCGGGGCATGGGACACCGGTGTGTACCTACCCTGCCTTCTGCCCACCACCACCTGCTTAGTCCTTCAGGTGGTACTTTAGGGATAGTGTAAGTCCCACTCAGGGTTGGCCATGGAGCATGAAATTCCACTGAAAGTACAAGCGCAATTGCGCCTCTCCAGACCTGCAATGGCAGGCCTGATACGTGGTTGACAGGCTATTCTGGTGAGTGGCACACTCCAGGCAGAGTCCCACTTGCAGCCGGGACTGTACCTGTCCCGGGTAAATGGGGGTACCTTTTTACAGGGCACTCCTGGGTACCGCACCTCAACCAGTCAAGTAAGCACCTCTTCCTGGCATGGACAGTGGGAAAGTGCCCAGAGTCCTAAGGCCATGCAAAGAGAGTCAGCAAAAAACTGGGAGGAAAAAGCAAAATGTTTCAGTGAAATCCCCTAAGACGGGCAATGTCCAACAACACATACAAAGTAAATTGTGTTTGATTCATTGCAGTCAAACTATACCCACCATTATATGGGTTCAGTTCCCAACATTATAACAGAAAATGCTCAAAATAAAGGCTGGGATGATGCCCTGGAAGTACCTTATTAATCAGTGGGGAGTTTCAAACACCCTTCAGTGTATATGTGTATTTAAACTTGATAAATCGAAAGCTCATATTTTATGCCACTTTGCTACTGAGCAGCTGAGGTGTCAGACCTCACACTCTGGTTTTGCATCTTCCTGCTCAACCGCTTAAAATGTCTCTCAACAGGAACCTTAAGATCCCATTCCTAGCAGAACCACTTGCATAGCCCTTGAACTACCCTATTCATCTTTTCTTCTTTTCAAAATGGTCCTCCATCCACTCCTCAAGGTCATTAGGCCCACAACATCCTCTTGTGATGACACACACCTAGTCATGCACTATCAAGAAAAACAGTCAAAGCCAAGTCCTGGGAAAACTGTCTTTACTTTCCAATGGAAGATGGACATAGACTTCTACAACTTCCCCTAAGTGAGTACAATTGGTTCTCAATTATATGTACAGACCTAACCCACATGCAACCTCAACCCACCTCCCAGTCAGTGCTCAATTTGAGTTGGTGGTTGCAGGGGGGGTGGTGGCACCAGGACTCCTTTTTGAGGACCAGCACTTATTTTTCCCCAAGAAACTCTAGTCCAGAGCAAAAGAGAGAAAATCACAAAAGGGGGGATGAAGGAGGAGGGGAAAGACTGGTGCAAAGGAAAAGAACCTGCAAGACAATGTGAGATAAAGTGAAAGGGGCTGTAAGTTGGTGGAAGAAAGAGGTATGAGGTTGAATGTGGACTGTACCTCCTTTTTGAGTATTGGCATTAATTATTTTATTAATTAGGGACTACCTCAAGCGGAGGACATGACACCAGTTCAAAACTTCAAATCAAAAGATTATGTCAACTTCAATTCAAGAATAGTGATGGAAGTCCACTGTTCTCTATTACAAACTGAAGTGTGAGGGTCCATTGACTGAGTGAGACTCTTTGCTCATGGGCAGGAAGTATGAGCAGCGTGAAGTACTTGGGTGCACAGAGAGGAGCATGGAGAAAAAGAATGGAATGGACATTTGGGGGCACACTTGCAGTGTAAGAAACAGAAGTCACAATGACAACAATGCACCTGGATAGAAAAAATGAGAAACTACTATGGAGGACTTTACACTTCAGAACTCTAAAATTTCAGAATTGATGATGTATCAAAATATTACGTTTTTACAGTAGGCTTGCATAGATAGCGACTCCATAATATTGATTTGCATTACAGTGCCAAAATAGGTAAATGTGTATGAGGACTAGTAAATCTATACTTACCAATGTGTATGAACCTTTGCAATGCAGAGGCAGCTGATATCCCGAAGTCTATATACTTGCAGGTCTGTATTTCTGTTGCTGATATTTTGACATACAAGTAGAACCCCAATATTCATAGAAACTGTAGCCCAGCCCATTGATGTCAATTCACCAAAATGCCAGGGGTAGGAGAAGTACCCTTTGACCTTCACTTTCACTCACACACACGCTTACACATGTTCACACTTACACACATTCTTGCTCAGTTAACCATGTGCTCACCATCACACCACATGCACAACATACATTTAAAAACTATTTTTACTTACCTTAGCTGTCATTGAAGACATATTCGAGCTGCTTGTACTCCATTTTTATTATACTAATCGCGAATAATAAAATATTATTAGCTATAAGTGCAATGCAAAAATTAGCAGAAAACAGAGAGCGGAGCCCCAACTGACAAAGGACAGCCTGCCACTGTGTTTCTGGCAGTGATTTTATCACCTTTGAGGTCAGGGGTTGCAAAGACAGTGCCAAGGGTCGCAAGAAGCAGGTCAAGGGTCGCAGCTGCGACCCCTGGCAGCCCCTAAGTGATGGCCATGGCAAAGCCTGATAAAGCTGTCTGAACATAGACCTGTGCTCTGCACAGAGAAAAGCTTGCTGTATCTTGGCATTTTCCATTATGATGTACAGCACTGTGACACAACACCTCTAAAATATAACATAATGATAAATGAATACCCTGTGAATGCACTATGTCTTAGATAATATAGCTAGGCACCCAACCTGAAGCTCTCTAAAGCTACAACATAATCCACTGCCCTCATGAGGGGCATAGAGCTACCATTAGAACCCACCCTACATCAAAATTAAGGCCCGATCAATACTAAAGATCTGTCCCAATCGTTTTAAAGGGCGGAATCGGTCAATCTGAATCTCTGGAGGTGTTTCTTCTCACCTGCTTCTTTCATCCTCACTTCTGCGATATCCTCCACTGAAAACACCCTCTCTAATTTAAAAGAAAAAAAGCTCAGAAGTGTCAGCATTTTTCACAATGCCAACATTTTTCCTCTGTGTTTTTTTCCCCCAGATCAGCCTCTTTTGCCTGACCTCATCCATATGTTGCCTTGTCCCCAATCTCTCTCTCTCCCTCGCTGTGCTCGTTTGTATTTTAGTCGATTTAGCACTGGTTCTGCTTGAAAACGTGTTGAGGAGAACATTTAATGCCCTGGAATGAAATCCTAAAACCGCACCGCTGGATTCAGCGCTTGAAAACGCGGTTTGTCCGCTTACAGCGATAATTAGTGTGAGCTTTTGGGCCCTCGTGCACAGCCCAGACCCTCCTGTAGGAAATTTCAAAATTTCTTGCCCTATTACTATTTTCTGAGATGTTTTGTGATGAATTCAGAACACTACACTCCGTGTACTCACATATCAGGGGGGAGGTGTGGGCTGGAGGTCTGAACTGTCAGCGTAGAACACCAAGATCAATATTGCTATCTTTTTCCTCTATGGAACAATGTGTGATCTGGCAAAAATTAAATTACTCCTCTCTTGCCTATTGGTTCTCTTCATTAAAAAGACAGGGAGCGCTGCATACTGGTACAGGAGATAGTGCCACAGGACCACACAACACACCGGTATGACAAAGGCAAGCGTAGAGCAAAGTTCTCCTATAAACAAAACTCAGCCATCACAAAAAAACAGGCATGCAGGCTTTTCTCACACACAGAATCTGGGCACCCATTGTTTGCCACATGTGAGGAGGTGCATTCAGTGCCCCCCAAAGGACATTGCTTGGGTAGGGGCATAAGTGTGTTCCACCAGAACCTTCCAGGCAGTCCCCATAGATGGGTGCAGTCACATACTGCACCTGCCTGTAGGGTGATCCCTGACCACCACCTGCAGCAAATGGAAGAACAGTGGCTTCAAATAGCTGGTCCAGCTTTCATTAATGTGCTGCACTTAGTAAAGGCGAGGGTTCACACCTGCAATGGCAACAGCACATTATCCTGGACTTGGCAGAGCACATCTTCCCTGCTCCATAACTCTGAACGCTGAACATTGTGACACTTGATTTCATAGTTATAGCATCACATTTTCTCCTGTTAGAAATGACATACTTTTTTATGTAGTCTGTGGGAAATGGCCCTTTCTGCAGGATTATCCCCAAACTTTTGGCCTTCCTCCTCCTATTTTTCTGACTGTTTGTGGCTCTAGTACTCTGGGTACTTTACCACTGCTGGTCAATGCTAAAGTGCATGTGCTCTCTCCCCTAAAACATGGTATTTGGCTTACACCTGTTTGGCATATTTAATTTACCTGTAAGTCCCTTGTAAAGTTGTATAACATATATCCATCGCCTGGAAATTAAATGCTACTTTGGGTCTGAGCACTGATTGCGCCACCCGCAGAAGTAGCCTTTCAAACCTGTCTCAGGCCTGCCACTGCAGGGTCTGCGCACAGAGTTTATTGCCACTTTGACTTGCCATTTCAAACTACGTGCCAAGGCCTACACTCCCCTTTTACTACTCCTAAGTCACCACTACGGCAGGCCCAAGGTAGCCTTATGTGCGGGTGCTGTGTATGTAAAAGTTAGGACATGTACTTTTATGTTTTACCTGCCCTGGTAGTGACAAACAGCCTATTTTGTTTTTCACTACTATGAGGGCTGCTCCTCACATAGGTTAGCATTGAGAATTCCCTTATATGTTTTTAAGTGGTAATTTCTGTTCTGAAAGGAGTAGAGTTGGCATGTTTGGAATGGTACAGAAATCCTGCTTACTGGTGTAATTGGATTTGCATTACTGTTCTTGAAATGTGACTTTTAGAAAGTAGGCATTTCTCTGTGTTTATAACTCTAGTATTTTGCAGCCTGACTCCAATCCATGTCTAGGGCAGAGTGACAGCTATACTTTGTACATACTTTCAAGACAGCCACAACACGGGAGAGGCTTTTGGGCCCTCGTGCACAGGAGAGGCATCTGCATCCATCTACATACTGACATTCATCCTGGGCTGGGAGAGATCTTTCACAGCTTACATCCCAATAGGCTGTGTTCTGCCCTCTCACAAAGGGCTGATTTACCCCCTACTTATCTGAAGCCAGGGCTGTGTTGAAAGAGGTTTTGTTACCCCTTACATCAAAGACATATTTGAATATAAGTACAGGGGCACTGACTCCATATTGAAAGAGCACTTTTGGAACTGTGACTGAACCTCTGTCAGGGGGACTTCTGCACTGTACAAAGGATTCATCTGGACTGCTCTTCTGCTGTTGCCGAGCTGCCTGCTACTTGCTGGTTTGTTGCCTTACTGACAGCTGCTCCCTGATTCTGCTGTGCTGCCAGAAAGAACCGCTGTTCAAATCTCTGGCTCTTATGTGCTGACCTGCGTGCTTGCTTGGTGTCCCACTCCTAGTGTACTCCAGGGGATTGTTTTTGTGGGACTCTGTGGTGGATAAGACTGACCTGGAAAGTAGCTCCTAGTGAGCACTTTGGACTTTCTCCCCATTTGTGTCGCTTGGAAAACGCTCCATTTGCACCTGGCAAGTGAGGAGCGCTTCATTGATTCTAGGCATGCAATGAGCCCTCCCTTACTTTCCCCCTTGATGAAGTTGCCTCCAGCAAGCATGGAGCACTGTGTCTGGCATTTGAGTCTGGCACAGTGTGCATCAATGAAAGACAATGTGATTGCCCAGGCCGGTGTGTATTGAGGTACTGCATCCCCTTCCTATTTACTCTCAGCACGTGTGGAGCGCTTCTGATCTCCAGTATGCGGCGTAGGTTGCTTCCGCACCAAGGATTGGCCCGGTGACTGTGGCCCCCCAATAAGGAAAAATGTGACGTGCAGACCTCAGAGGAGAGGTGCTGGACTTAGGACTCTCTCTCCGCACATAACCTTTGGCTGGCTGTGGGAATCCCCAGTTGTACAGCCCCCTCTAAGAGACACAGAGAGCATGGCCACCCGCTGCAACACTAATGAAGGGACGCTGCTCCTGAGGGCAGCATCAAAGGCTTAATATCCCTGTGAGATTGCACTAAGAGGTACTGCAGAGGTGGGAAGGGAAGAGCTGCCATCCACCATCCCTTCAAGGCCACCCAATGCTGGGAAACACAGGCTAAGCATCCACTACTTGGTTTGCAGGTTCCCCATGTGCCTGCGGACTGCTGCACTTGCTTTCCTGGAGGCAGAGGGACCGAACAAGGTCTCCCCACGAAATTGCACCAGTGGGTGCACTTTCACCCATCCTCCTCTAGTGACAGGACTGTTGGGACCTTGATCGCACTGGTACCCGAGTGCCCATTCTGGGACTTGAGGGATTATAGCCAGAGGAAATCCTAGTACCATAGTACATAGAGTAGGTACACAGATCCTCTGCCCCTATGTACTTCTAATGATTTGGTGGGATTCATGTATCTTTTATACTAACATCCTCCTTGCGTTTGTTGCATAATATGTGAAACTATCCCTGATATGGCAATCCTGACGCTACTTGTAAAATTCCTAACATTGTTTGCAACATGACTGCATTACACGTGAGTGCCTCTAACATATTGCATTGAGTATTGCATTGTTTGCATATCATTTATGGCGACATGTGGTGATGTATGTACATATGGCAAGTTATGTTTTCTCCCTAACCAAACTACTGCAGGTCATGTCCTGATGAAGTTATACATGTTGTTTGATACCTGCACTATCAGGGTAACAAGGGCCATGCCAGTAATTATGTAATATGCAAAGTATTCACAACTTGTGTCACTTTTCTTGTATGAGATTTACACAATAAAGAAACCTATTTTTGTATCATCCTGTGTGAGGTTTTTTGTGGTGTATTTATTGTGTCACTGGTGTGAGTGTTTTGCACAAACGCTTTACACATTGCTTCTGGGGATAAGCCTGACTGCTCTGTGCCAAGCTACCAGAGGGTGAGCACAGGTTATCTTTGGTGTGTAACTTACTTGACCTGACTAGAGTGGTTGATTGGATTCTGCCTGGCTGAAGTTCATGCCATAGCCAATCAGAATCCCCATTTTTAATATAGCCTTTCATAAGATTTCCGATGTTAGTGATTGGTTATTGATTTCAAACAATGTTTAAAGAGTTACTGTGATTTTGGTAGAATGATTGGAAACCATTGTGTTCTTCTTATTCATAAAAAAGTGCTGCATTCACAATCAGTTTGTAAACTGGGTGCCAAGACGCGCATTTGCATTTTATTGTGATTTCTTTTTGTTGCTTTAATTTTGTACATTACACTATCTGATGATAGGTTTTACTGTACATATGTTCATACATTTTCTGGAACTTTTAAGATGTCGTCCCTTTTAATAAAAAAAATAAACTATGGCCGAATTTTATCATCCTTAGTGTAACTAAGATGATTGTGTTGTACTGTGTGTAAGTTCAACAACCTTTGAGCTAGGCTCTAGCTATTTGACTATGTATACCTGGAAAGTCAATGATGCTTGGGAAGCCAGCTTTTGATGCATACCAGTGTGCAGGTCAGAGTGGAACACCTAGAATTCTATCCTTGATAATAGCTTGACCCTGTGACTTGGTGGACTAGGGGAAAAGCTTGACATGGTTGGGACTGAGTCATATTTATAGGCAGGTACTTGTTGCCATTAGTGCCAAAGCCCTAGTCATTAGTGCCAGACGCCAGGTCCTTGCTGGACAAATCATGAGGTTCATATGTGTTCTGGCAAATTACGCAAGCACATTAAAGGGTTATTTTTCAGGGTAATTCCCTCTTACATTCCAAGCCAAAACACTTGGTCTCATTGCTCATTCCACTGGGAAAACCCTGAAGATCATTCAGCGCGGGAAGCAGCACTTTCACTAAACCTCTTGGTCTTCCTTACCTCAGTTCTTACATATATTAGGCAAGTCCACTTATGCAATTACTGTGACCAAGTTAGCTGGGACTCGGAGTAATGAATATTACTGATAAGTAATTAGGCTAGTTCCCCTCACTCGCTCACTGGGCCAACATGAAAAAATTGGCAGCCCCACAGTTTGTTTTACCCTATCTCCGTTGCCAGCTTATATTTGTACCTTTCTCTCCTGCTGAAGGTCTCTCTGAGCGCAGACTGCAGTGCACTGGCCTACTTCTAGCATCTGAAGTGCAGAAACTGTGGGGGGAGCTGAGACACACTGGTGATCTGAAGCTTTTTCTGCTGACCTACATAGCCACATTGAGGGGGCAGTGTGAGGCTGGTGGTGCTGTGTCGTGTTCTAGCACCCTAACAGGAAACCAGGACACACTGGCAGCCCCACTGGCTACTGCAAAATTCCAAAGCTAATATTTCCAAATGAACTTTGTTCAAATGAATGTGCAGTAACAAAAGGGGTGGAAGCAAAAGACACAAGGGGAGGGGGGGAGATTTAAAAAGTAATTGATAGTAGACTGTGGCAGAGATCAATGGAGTCAATGAACGAAAGGAATGATGTTTAAGGGAGAAGGGACTGATCATGTAACATATCATGATATTTGTCAAATGAGAAAGAAATGGGTATAGCTATATGGTACGGCTGTAAATCTAAGTATTGAGATGGTACACTAGCTTGAGACATCTGCTGAATAAATCTGTGGGCAACCAGCAGGAGAGATTCATTACTGGTAGGGACGAGGCAAATCTAGTGTATATGAAAGAAAGTTATTTTTTGAGGAACAAAGATGTCAAAAAACTATAGGCCTGGTGTGGCTACGAGAATGACTCATTCTGTGTCTGTGGGGAAATGTTAGTACATAAGGGCCAAAATGACCAAACATTGTGCTGAGATGTTATCCAGCTGGGAGGGCTGTGAAAAGGGGAATGAGGGGCAATTTACACTTTCTTCACAAGCCCACAGTTATCCTAGTTTCCACACACCCCAGAATGTTGTGCAACGATTGATAGAATGAGTATCGTATGTAAATACTGATGTAAAGAACAAGAGAAATCTTGAAGGCCAATGGATGAAAGGATTAAAAGGGAATTAACTTCCTTCCATTAACTGTTTTAGGTTATGGACTTCACTTCTCCTGTCTCCCTTTCCAAGCCTCCATCATCCCTCCCCATTCCTCAAGCATCCCTCCCCGCACCTCCAGAATCCCTTCCCTCTCCTGCAGCATCCCTTCCCACCACAGGCTGTAGCATTTCACCTTGAATCTCTATCACTAATGCCTTCATATCAACAATACTTTCCTACGCATCCAGCACACCTTGCCCACATCACCATTATTTCTCCCAACACCTGGCTCAGTGTATCAGCCCGCATCTGGCTCAGCGTTTCACCCTGCATCGCAATCATTGCGTCCCCCACACACACACATCCAGCACAAGCACACGTCTCCCGGTGCTTAATTTGTAAAAGAATAAGTGCTTGTGCCCAAAACTTTGTTAGAAGCCTGTGGCCAGCACTGTCGAAGGTAAGAGTGCTGAAAAACAAGTTTGCCTATTTTTAATTCCACATCATGCATTTATAATTTACCAGGAGATCCTCTGCCTTTTCTCTCATTCTTGAAGCCCCCCCCCCACACTTTCTCCCTTTGACACTGATTTCCAGCTTTCTTTTCCTTCTTCTTTAATTCTTGTGTGTTTTTCTCTCTCTCTTGCTCTGGATTAAATTGTGTCGAGTGAAAATAAGTCCTGGTCCCCAAAAATGAGCGCCACCTGCGACCACCAGCTCAAATTCAGTACTGCCATGCCCATACATTCTGAGTACAACCTCACTACTCCTGCACCCCTCTCCACATCTTCCAAATTCCTGCTTCCACAGCCCACAATCCCAAATCCTTCAGCCTTCTCCCGAAACCTTCAGCATCTATTGCACTTCTTGCCTGATGGATCCTACGTGTCAAGATGAGAGATTTCAGCGCCTCTGCATTTCCCTACACTCAGGAAGGCCATTATCGGGCCAGATAAAGCGGTACCAAGATGGATATCACATCAGAGGATGAGCGGAAGAACAGCTTAAAATGGCGTTAGATTGAGCAGAATTGCATTGTAGCAGGCCCCCTAAAGCAATTGAAACGCGCGCGTTGATTCCGAGCAGCAATGAACATATCACTCTTCCCAGCTGCTCGGACACGGGCTGGGGGAAGTGTTCTTCTCAGCGGCGACGCAGCCCTGCCCTCCGGGGAGGGAATGATGTACAGTTCGTCGCGTTCAGATCCTCGACCTGTCTAGAAGCGGCTTCCGGAGTAGGTGGACGCTGGGACGGTCTTGTTCTGGCATGGCCAGTGGACCTGTTCTCTTGCTACAGGGGTGTAACAGAGGCCCCTGAAGTCTGGCGGTGCGATGGGCCCCAACCTTTTAGGGTCCCGATTCAGCCCAAGGCCAATGAATATATGTGACCTATGGGAGACTCCGAGGCCCCTTCATCACACTATGCAGGAGACCCCTTCATGTTGTGTTACGGCATTCTCTCTCCATTAAGCTATGTGTTGATCCCACAGCTGTAATTTGGGAATGTGAAAGGCTTGCTCAGCCTTACTTCCTTGCAAGATTGGTAACTTGAGTACTATTTAAGTTGAGTCATATGAAAACATTATTTACAGCACTTAGAAACAGCAACAGTGTTGTATAAAGTGCTATATAAAAAAATCAGGTAAATATTATACTGATGAGGGTCCAACAAGCGAGACTTCGGATTGTGCAAGGCTAGTTCACCCTTCCTTTTGAGATTGGTAAACTGAATAGTTGAGTCAGAGTAAAACGTTATTTACAGCGCTTAGAAACAGCAAAAGTGAGGTATAAAGTTCTATATAACAAAAACAAGTTAATATTATTTTTGTGAGGGTCTCAACCATCAGATTCAACTATGGTTTTATAATTGAGTGAGCAATAGACGCAAGACAGTGGTGGTAGAGAGTTTTATGAGAGAAAATGGTGGCACGATGGAAAAAAGATGGAAAAAAGAGTGACTGGTTCTTGGACTAGTGTAATGATATTTCAAGGGCGGTGGTACTGAGAGCTGGCTATTTCAAACTAAGAGATGTCTAGATTTGTGAAGTTATCAAACTCGTATATTGGCTAAACTAAAAAAAAAATAACGTTGATATTTTCAAAAGGTGCAATCCTCACATGGTTCTTTTTTAAATGACGCCTGGAATGAGCACCTGGAATGAGCACATGGAAACCTATCTTGAGCCATGCAGATCAATAGATGTAGTGCTGTCAAACAGCAGCAGTCCCCGTCCCCTGTCCTGTGCATTGCACCATCGCTATATCCCCTGCCACTTACGGCATCACTAAATCATTACTTATCATTCCCGCCCCAATACACCAACACCGGGGCCAAAGAATCCCAAACCCTCCTCCTAACTCCTGTCCAGTTCTCTCCACACCTCTTACCTGCGAATGAGGGGTTGCAGTGCAATCCTCTAGACTTCTTGGAGCAGGATGTCCGCCCATAAGACTTACGGCATCCAGAAATCCATTTCCCAGACGTCCCTAACCAGTTTAACTTGGGCCTGGACAAAGCGAGCTGCAAACATGCATCCTTGCAGAAGGACAAAAGTGGACCAGATACACATGAAAGTGATGGGACGAGAGAGAAGATGAAATGTTTTGTGAAACTGGAATGAAGAGAGGATTGGATGAAGTGGGCTCGAGACATTTATGGAAACCTATGTGAACATGAAATATGCCCCACTTTAGTGAAAGCATAACTTCTGTAGGTAGGGGATCGCCTCCTGCTTTGATTTTTGCTTGTGTACCTCCTGAAATTCTCAGGAAACCTGTGGAAAGTACCTATGATACATAAGGTCTTCAATAACGAGTCGGTCACAAGGAAAAATGGCATAGGATGTCCGTTACCGTGGAGGGATAAAACTGTGGCCCACATGCGGTTTCATTTTGCGAGATATTTGCTTCAAAACAAACCTCAAGCAAAAAAAAAAAATCCCATCAGTCTAGGTGATAGAATAACAGAAAACCATACTTTTTATGGATAGCCCAAAATAACAGACCTTTGCTAGACTAACGGAAATTATTATGGATATCTATAGCCATGATGGGGGTGTTTTGTCTTGCAGCCTGAAACATATCAGCCCATCAATAAACAGAGAAGATGCCAGAATCTCAGCTAATTGCTCCTATCCAGGCACTGAGATGCACAACAAGACAAACATATATAATTTTTAATGAACAGCTTCAAACTTGGTTGCCCGGGTAACAGTAATTTCCTTTCAATTAATGAGAGAGAATTCTAGAATTTCTGGCCAGTCAGAGCATGAGATTTAAGTCTTACATCCCATGTAAATCTCCTTTGGGTTAATAGTCTGAGGCATTGGGGAATACGGGTAAGAAACAAGAAGTGACAAAATGATTGAATGAAAAGTTGGAATGTCAGAGAGCTAATTTGGACGTCATTAATGCAGACATCTCAACTGGACGCGGGGGAAATTGTAAAAGTGGGCACTGCAGCCTGGTTATGGGCCACACAGCGCAAGAGAGCCCAGGTAAGTCCTCATTTTCTTTCTTTGTTGTGCACACTGGTGCACAAGAGGCCTGCAGCGGCAGCTGAATTCAGGCCAGGGCCGTAAGCAGTGAAAGTTGCTGCTTGAGTCGATTTGTCTACTTGCATTGATTAAACTCAGATATATAAGACATTCTAATAAGCCTTTGTTGTCTTTCTATATGTATCATTTGTGTTTGAGAATCATTTTCGTGACCCTAGCATTGTTAAAAAAGGGAAATAAAATTGTTATCTTCTTAATAAACTGGTGTGGTTATTGAAGTGTTATTGAGATTGTATTGATTCTTATATGCTGTTGTGATGTTTATGACATATTACAATTGACATCACCTCCAAACAATGTCAGTTCGGTTCATCGGCCTGATGCGTGAAATCCATTATTCAGTCTAAGATAATAGCTAGGCTTTCTCCATGTTCACACCAGCCACAAATTGTCGCTCTGGATGGATGAACAGAGTACACACAATTCGGTATTAGAGCCACTAGACCAAAGATATTAGAACAAGTAAGAATGGTCTCTGCGTGTAATATTCCAGCCCCCTCCTCTGGGAAACAGACTGCTATGTGGGAATAAGAACTGGTCAATTCGCCTATTGGTTAGTAGATTTTACATGCCCAAATACCAAGAGCCTCAGAAGTCTTCTCATAAGAGCCATCCAGGCACAGGATATCCAGAAACAGGGACTAGCCATGTGCCTGACACCCTTCAAATACTTTCAGCTGCAAAACTGCAGACATTGCATTTGAGGCGGGGGAGGGGAATTGCTGAATGCAGAGAAAAGGAAAAAAACTCTGGTGGTCTAAGATTACAGCTCAGCAGGATTGCGCCACTTTGTACAATAAATAATAACAACAACAAAAATAATGGCCTTTTATTCCCCATCAGTTTGTCTCTGTCTTCTGCAATTATTTCTCAGCAAAGGGAAATTGTAAACAGCTATTTAGATGCAAAGCTGCACCTTAGGAGGGGCTTGGAACAGGCACAATAAAAGGGCCAGGCTTTCTTTCAGTCTGTGCAGGGCGGGCTGTCGGCTCCCATGGCTTGTGTCCCACAAGGCAACATTCTGCACACTGCAAGGTGTAGGAGACGGCATACACCAGAGCTGACATTGTGCAGATGCATCGTATGGTCGCCGCCTCTGCATGGATTCTTAGGGTCTTATGCAAATCGGATCAAGATTCCATGGGTAACCTGCAGACAATACAAACTCGGAAAGGTGTGTCTTATTTCGAAGCAAGGTCCCAGCAAGGTTCTATCAGTACATCCAAAAAAAGGGAAAGAGATCATAGAGACATCTACAAGCACAGTGAGAAGCTATAGATGCAGGCAGGACCAGAGCAGAGCTCTATGGGCTGTAAGCAAGGGCAATATTCTACAGGTACGTTTGTTCTAATATCAGAAATCTACAATATACTACAGATGCAGGCAAAGTCACAGAAAGAAACCATAGGGCTACCTGCACCCAAAGGGGGGAACTAAAGCTTCAGGGAGAGTCATAGCAGAGGTCTGTGGATTACTAAGTAAGGTTAGGCTTCTACAGCGACAACTGAACTCATACGAGAAACTTGCAGGAACTTTTAAAGTAAAATCAGAATTATTTTGCGCTCATTACAACTGCAGCAGTACTGTGCTATTGCACACAGTACTAAGGATAGCAGGGGCAGCAGTAATTCTAGGATGCTGAATTACAGGGTGAAGAAAATACATCCACGGCTGGCCCCTTTGGAATGAGAAATTAAATGTCCCCACATCGATTTCTATACACACTTGATACACCAGACGTCGATGTAGACCAGGCAACTTTAAACTGCTAGGTTATAGCACTGGTTATCTTCATGCCAGCGCCAGGTGCTCTTATGGGTGTTTGTACCTGACATATTTTTAAGCAATAATAAAATGTAGAAACCATTTTCTTTGGATGAATTCCTATAGGCTTGACCTGGAGAATGTTTCCCTTGAAACAAATGTGGTATTGCTGTAATACTGTGTTGCCCATCTAATAATACTGATTTAGGCAAACTCACATCATTGTTTTACCTACCTAAGAGTGGTTCGAGCAAAATATGTCTTGCAGAAATTTCTCAAACAAAATGTGTTCTCCTACTAGAATATACCACGACTTTTTGAGCAAGGAGTTTCCTATTGGAGGACAGTTACTCGAGATGCCAGCAAAATGTGTTTCACGTATTTTCATCGAAATTACACAGATGCCAGAGAAAAATGAGATTTCTCACATCCCTATATTGAAAATATGTTCTATTGCCATACCTACACCTACAGGTGCCAAGTGTCCTTCATAAGTACAACCACACTTACAAGCCAAATTGAAGAAACTTTAAGCCCCTGCAGGGGCAGAGACAATAGTCTGAGGATAAATCATACAGACGCCGACAGTGCCATTAGAGAAAATACTCTTCTGTGTGTACAAAGCCACATGGCGGGAAACTGCATTTTGGTTATTGTGCTCAATTCAAATGGCAAAATCTAAAATATTTTTGCTATTCTGGGGGACCAGATTGATAGAATTATGAGAACGAATTATCCTCTCCCTCTTCACTCATTTTCATGTTACAGGTCTCACTTTACTTGGACTCATTTTAACACTCGAAACACCGGAAAAACCTCTTATCAAGGAAACTTTCCTCCACCTCAAAACAATTTGATCATCTCCATTGATTTCAATGCGATTGTCACTCACTTCCATGCTCCCTGGATACTCAAAGGGTTAAAAGGTATGTGTTAGTATGAAAAGGTGAGACCAGGTGTTTTGAAAATTCTTACAGCAGGGCAGGAGAAGAATATTTAATAATCTTCTCGCTACCTCCTCAACAGCGACCTACACAGCACAAGTCCTTTTCATTGCCAAGTCTGAAAATAATATCCCCAACATGAAACAACTCATGCAGCAGAATCAGGTAATCCATAAAGCAATTTACTTCTACCTCGCCAGTCAGTTGGCCTTCATTTAGGTAATGGTAATTGACGAGCTACCATATCAAATGATTGCAACAGGTCAATAGAAGTCGATTTCTAATGATGAGGCAGTTTCAATTACCACAAAGATGGCATCCATTAAATGGACATCCGTATCTACCAAGCAGCAGAAGGTGCACGGAGGGGTTGCTGGGTCATTCAATAGCCATGCACTAACACACCCATAATGCGTGCGTTGTCGAACAGCTGGCACTCACCATGCTGATAGCGATCCAGAGCTCTCCAGGGTCTCGCCTGGCTTTTTGTGATGCTAACAAGATCGCCATGCCTGATTTTCATGCATAGTGTGCAGGAGGTTGCGTGCGGGCTATGATAAATTAAAATAGATTAACCGCAGGATGGGCCTGAAAAATGCAGTTCTTTCACAGAAATTTGACTACCAGATGACTCCCGGTTAATCAAACTGAATTAAAGAGCAGAAAAACCCTTCCTCTTGCTCTAATGATAAAAGATGGGTTGCACAGCAAACTCTTCATTTTCACTGGCTTCGTATCTGCAGCTCATGTTCTCTTCCTCAAAAGGTCAGCAGCAAAGCAGAATTTTTTAGAAGGATTTTCTATCATTAGTTTTTGGTTCTATGGCCATTATCATAAGTAATCCAGTTATGTTGGCCCATGGAATTATTGCTCTAGAAGGGACAAGTAACTCCGGTGGACAGGAGGAACCAGGGGATTACAAGTGGGGACTAAAAGTCCTCTTAGAGATAACTAATTAATGGGAATCAGAAATTCTGATTCCTCCAGTAATTCATCATTTTCCCTGGATTCCCACACGGAAAATGCAGCTGAAATCTCGGAGTGAAAGTAAACAGACCCACTGTATTTCTATGACTCTCATAAGTAGGCCGGTGCGAAACTTTAATTATGCTAGAGCAATTGGAGTAATTTTAGTAATTACTCTTTGACATGAAATTGCCAAAAATTACACGATTAGGTCCACTAGGGTAATTATGAGTAATGTGGTGCAAACAAATCCTACCACAGAAGCACCGAAACAACAAACTTAGCGATCACCAGAGGCTTCTAGCTACTGCCGTTCATGTTCTGTTGCATCTAGTGCTATTTTCCAAGTGCAAATTTCATCCTCGGAACATTTTGGAGTCAAGGGTGCCTTTTCACTATGAAAATAGCCCTAAATGCATGGTTATGCTTCTCAAGTAATTCTGCATAATCTAGCTCAATTTTGCTGTCATTTTGACGTGTCCTAAGGTAACTATAACTCACGCCCTTGCCACGCCCTGCTAATTAACCCACAAATTACATCAGTCATGACATCTTCTATGACAGCATTGATATTATCACTGCAACATTTGCACTAAAATTATTGAAGAGAAAACTGAGCATGGCGAGAGCAAGTTATAATTACCTTAGGGCACAAGTTATAGTTTCTTGAGATAAGTATACTATAACTGCTGAATTTCTATTGTTTTGTGTGTGTAAAATCTGAACCAACCTAACTCTAACGTCCCTGTGACCTTTGTTTTTTAGTATTATATATATATATATATATATATATATATATATATATATATATATATATATATATATTCAAGAGCAAGACTTGTAATCAGAAGGCATCAGGATGTGGAGTTGTGGTGATGCCTAATGAATAAAAAGGTTGATGAGTATGAGGTCCCCAAGTCCGGTGTTTTTCTTTCTGACTGATATTGGTGGAGACAGGTCAATCTCCAATGCCGGTACCAGCATGAAAGTGCAATATACAGGGAGTGCAGAATTATTAGGCAAGTTGTATTTTTGAGGATTAATTTTATTATTGAACAACAACCATGTTCTCAATGAACCCAAAAAACTCATTAATATCAAAACTGAATATTTTTGGAAGTAGTTTTTAGTTTGTTTTTAGTTTTAGCTATGTTAGGGGGATATCTGTGTGTGCAGGTGACTATCACTGTGCATAATTATTAGGCAACTTAACAAAAAAAAATATATACCCATTTCAATTATTTATCATTACCAGTGAAACCAATATAACATCTCAACATTCACAAATATACATTTCTGACATTCAAAAACAAAACAAAAACAAATCAGTGACCAATATAGCCACCTTTCTTTGCAAGGACACTCAAAAGCCTGCCATCCATGGATTCTGTCAGTGTTTTGATCTGTTCACCATGAACATTGCGTGCAGCAGCAACCACAGCCTCCCAGACACTGTTCAGAGAGGTGTACTGTTTTCCCTCCTTGTAAATCTCACATTTGATGATGGACCACAGGTTCTCAATGGGGTTCAGATCAGGTGAACAAGGAGGCCATGTCATTAGATTTCCTTCTTTTATACCCTTTCTTGCCAGCCACGCTGTGGAGTACTTGGACGCGTGTGATGGAGCATTGTCCTGCATGAAAATCATGTTTTTCTTGAAGGATGCAGACTTCTTCCTGTACCACTGCTTGAAGAAGGTGTCTTCCAGGAACTGGCAGTAGGACTGGGAGTTGAGCTTGACTCCATCCTCAACCCGAAAAGGCCCCACAAGCTCATCTTTGATGATACCAGCCCAAACCAGTACTCCACCTCCACCTTGCTGGCGTCTGAGTCGGACTGGAGCTCTCTGCCCTTTACCAATCCAGCCACGGGCCCATCCATCTGGCCCATCAAGACTCACTCTCATTTCATCAGTCCATAAAACCTTAGAAAAATCAGTCTTGAGATATTTCTTGGCCCAGTCTTGACGTTTCAGCTTGTGTGTCTTGTTCAGTGGTGGTCGTCTTTCAGCCTTTCTTACCTTGGCCATGTCTCTGAGTATTGCACACCTTGTGCTTTTGGGCACTCCAGTGATGTTGCAGCTCTGAAATATGGCCAAACTGGTGGCAAGTGGCATCGTGGCAGCTGCACGCTTGACTTTTCTCAGTTCATGGGCAGTTATTTTGCGCCTTGGTTTTTCCACACGCTTCTTGCGACCCTGTTGACTATTTTGAATGAAACGCTCGATTGTTCGATGATCACGCTTCAGAAGCTTTGCAATTTTAAGAGTGCTGCATCCCTCTGCAAGATATCTCACTATTTTTGACTTTTCTGAGCCTGTCAAGTCCTTCTTTTGACCCATTTTGCCAAAGGAAAGGAAGTTGCCTAATAATTATGCACACCTGATATAGGGTGTTGATGTCATTAGACCACACCCCTTCTCATTACAGAGATGCACATCACCTAATATGCTTAATTGGTAGTAGGCTTTCGAGCCTATACAGCTTGGAGTAAGACAACATGCATAAAGAGGATGATGTGGTCAAAATACTCATTTGCCTAATAATTCTGCACTCCCTGTATATATATATATGCCATCAGGTTGTGCAGGCCTCCAAGTTATATCCCTTTAAGAGACCGAGCCATGGGAAGATGAGAAGGATCTTTGACATGTAGGATATTGAAGTAGAGCTGGCTGTTGATGCCCACCTGACACATCCAGAGTTTCCTGTGACTGCACCAGAACATTAAGCTCTTCAGTCAAAAGCCCTTAAATATCATTTCTGCTGGAGGACTCCCGCATTACCTCCAGAGACTTTCCTCTCTCTGTGAATCAATATCCATATACAGCTGCCACAGCCGGTGATCAGGAGAGTGTCTGTATTTACCTTCTGATGGCTGAGTTCAAGTGGGGTGAGAGGCTTTCTGCACGCCAATTTAGTCCAAGGGACCCGGACAACATTCAATTAATGCCGCTCACTGATGCCAAAAGGACAAATAACACCAGCTTTTCACCATTTTGGACATCATACTGAAATCTTAAGGCATAAGTTCTCCACACAAGGTTTATTCACTCACTGACTCCTGGCTTTTGCAAGAACAATAATATTTAATCTCTAGTGATCATGTTTAGTAATTCAGTTAAGTCAACACTTAACCCTTTCAATTTATCTCTCACCCAATCTATTATCCCTTAAGTTTCCATTTCTTAGAACCACAAATATATCTACCCAAACAGTCCTGGCTTGCAACACGCCTTGCTCTTCCAGGTCCGCCACATCCACTCACACAGCTCTGCAGAAACATCTCATTCCAGAGTTGCTACAATCTAGTTTACTCCAACACAGTGGTCCGCATTTATCACCTTGTTTCTTCAGTTCTTTATGTCACCCTCTCACCCTCTCTGCTTTCTCACCTTTCTTTAATTTTTGATAATGTGATTTTATGTGCAACACATGTCTTCTTTGGAGCAGAGAGACTTTTAGGGGGTCATTCTGACCCCGGCGGTCTCAGACCGCCGGGGCCAGGGTCGGCGGGAGCACCGCCGACAGACCGGCGGTGCCCCGCAGGGCATTCTGACCGCGGCGCTTTGGCCGCGGTCAGTGCAGGAAAACCGGCGGTCTCCCGCCGGTTTTCCGCTGCCCGTCAGAATCCTCCAAGGCGGCGCAGCATGCTGCGCCAAGGGGATTCTGACACCCCCTACCGCCATCCTGTTCCTGGCGGTTCGCCCGCCAGGAACAGGATGGCGGTAGGGGGTGTCGCGGGGCCCCTGGGGGCCCCTGCAGTGCCCATGCCAATGGCATGGGCACTGCAGGGGCCCCCATAAGAGGGCCCCGCCTGTATTTCACTGTCTGCATAGCAGACAGTGAAATACGCGACGGGTGCAGTAGCACCCGTCGCACCTTCCCACTCCGCCGGCTCGATTACGAGCCGGCTTCATGGTGGGAAGGTCGTTTTCCCCTGGGCTGGCGGGCGGCCTTTTGGAGGCCGCCCGACAGCCCAGGGGAAAACTCAAAATACCCGCCGCGGTCTTCCGACCGCAGTACGGTATTTTGGCGGCTCCCGCCGGGCGCGCGGTGACCGCGCCCGGCGGGAGTCAGAATGACCCCCTTAATTTCTGTTGCATGTCTTGTACAAGTATTTGGAGGAGGCTTCTCTTGAAACTCGTCCTGACTGTTCAATGGGTTAAATGTTAGTGAATGAGTACGTAAAAAAATTATAGTGGTGGCCTTAAGAAGAGAAGGTTTATCTTGAAACCATCTGTGAAATTGACAAACATTTAAGCTCCCGAGATGAAAGTTTTGCCCAACTTTTCCTAAGGCACCTCACACATTGTTCCGGTAGGCCCAAAGGCCAATGCGAGGATCAGAAATTGCATTTCTTTTGCTTTTGGGAGCCAAAGAATGCTGTGTAACTGAATGTAAACTTTGGACTTAGCTCTCAGACAGCTCAAACAATCATTTGAAATCATCTGGTACATGCCTATGCCATACATGCTGAGGAGCTTTTAGGAGTAGTCATAGATATTAAATTCCGATAAATATCTGTCAATAGTGCCAAAAGACCTCACTTCGAGTGAACACGTACGTCACAAATATTGCTGTTTTTAGAAAGCTTATGAACTTAAAATATGCCATATTTGGGCACTAATCTGTTCCTCATAAGATTTGTAATTTATTGGAGAATAGCACAACACGGTGGTGGAGTGGAGCTGCAAGGGAACCATCTATTGTCAGGTGAGGCTGATGTTGAAGTTTTTACTATGTGCATCATTTAGGGCATGATATTTGACCCCAGGAAACTGATTAAGAGATGGACTATTCAGTATGCAGGATACGCAGGAACTGTGTGCCTCACTCAGCTGCAGGAGACTGAGGCAGCTTACCTAGCAGGAGCAAATGCCCACAGGCACCTCTGTGTTAGAGTGGGCAGGCACCATTTGCTACATTGTCTTCCTTTGACTCAGGCCTGAAATGTTAATACCCAGATTTACTAACATCCATGCAGTGCTCTGCTGTGTGGAAAATCAGAAGTGTTACGCTGTGTTAGAAGGAAAACAAGCATTTGAATAGCCAATAAGTTCCGCCTATGTAAGACCTATTGGTGTTGTCAATGTTTTTTAAAGATATTGCACAGCAGCGTTTTTGCATCAGCCATTGTCTCCGGATTCACCCTATAAAGTTACACACCAACTGACAAGAGCTACTTTTCACATCTTTGCAGGAAACGAAGTATGAAAACAAAACACACTTTAACGGTAGTTTATTGCCATTTCATGGTCATGTCTGATGTAACAAAATATGTTAAACTGTCTTAGAAGAGGTTACAATGCTGATTCTATAACAGTAAGATGCAAGATGTTGCCACAGCTCTCAGTATCTGGTCTATGTGATCACGTGGTCGATAGGTTACAACACATTAAGATTCGTTTTTTGGTCTTACTGTTGTAAAGAATGATGTGTTCCACCAACTCTTGGTGATATTTAAACCACCATGAGGTGCAAGCAATCCGCAAACATATGGGAACGCCTGGCCTGTGGTAAAACTAAAATGGCCACTCCAGGTTCCTAATGTTAACTATAAGATCAGTGTACACATTAACTCAGTTTATCTATTGGTGCAGAAGTAATTGCTGTCATTACCCAAATAAATTCTTGTCATTGATCCATGAAGAATAAATGTCTGAGAAGGCCCTGCCAGAAACAGAACTGTTCCTGGATTAGTGTTTAGGCCTTTAAACTATCGTCCCAGCTGCAGGCTAATTGTGTTATGGATTATAGAACAAATTATTGACTCCTGATGAAATATCACCCTGGCTTGACGCTGAACGAACATAGGAGCACAGCTTATGTGTACCAATGTTTGTTCTCTGGCTTAATCCAAAAAGGAGATGGCTTTAATTTAAATATCTAGCAGTTCTCCTTGTACGTATCATGCTTGTCATTTTGTGGATACTAGTTAATTATTTTGGAATATATTCACGTGTATGAGTGCCAAACAAGAAGGACGAGAGATGGGGTGGGAGGGATGTGAAGGGGTAGAGAGAGCCTACAAACATAGGTGCTCCTAAGGAGAGCTAAATTAAAAAAAAAAAAAAAAAAATAGCCTTACAAACAGGGGTCTGTGGAAGGGCATTGGCCTGCAGAGACAGAGAAACTGTACTTGATCCTAGCTACGTGGACGACCAGAAAAACTGAAAAGAGACTCCGAGCAGCAGGAGGCCATGACCTATGAGAAGCAAGGAACTGAGAGCGATGTCAGAGTCAACCAATGGTAAGTAACGGTAAATATGGGGCAGAATTTAAGCCAATTTTTAAGAGATTGTTTTGTTTGCAAAAGATTTTGTAATCACAGCGCCCATGCAGTCTCGGTGAAACCTAAAAGTGCAGTGCCTGTTTTGGCAATTCTTAAATTATTCTCAGCCACTGGTAATGAATGGGGATGCATCCCAGTCCATCATTACTTTGCACACCATGACACTTGGATTGGACACAGCCATATGCAAATCAGTCTTGATCCTGCTCCAATGGGGACAATCCCGCCTGAACCGCCAGGTTAGGTCCCCCATGAACTGGAAGCAAAGCAACCCAGGGCCAGTTTTGTCCTTATTAGGTCTCATCAGTCTGGTGTAACTTGGTTCCTCTGGCACAGTGTGCATGGGACTGATGTCTGGGCATACTCATGCCACATTGGGAGTCACACTGAAGTACAGAAACATGTTTTGCATGCTTCTATTTTGTGTATACTCGACCCGACTAGAAGCATTATTTGCCATTAGCATGCACTCTCTTGCCACCACAGTTTCATTCACATATGAATTTAGGAATTATTCATATAAAACGAAACTGTTAACAAAAAACTATAGAGGACTGGGTCTTGAAAAAGCGCAGAAGGTTGACTAGGATGAAGATGAGAAGGACAGAGAAATAACCTGTTTTTGGTCACTCTAGGTTGAGTAGACGAGGTTTAGAGCCCCAGCCCACCGGGCAGTCATTGAACGAGGAAGGATTACATCACTACCTCAATCACACAAACAAGACTGAAAGAAAAGATAAATTGTGCGACAGAAGGAAACGCAAACTCTTTATCTGAAATGAATCCGGAGAATTTCCAAGGAGCCTCCGGGGGTTTGGATCCAGTGAAAACTCTTTTGATAATCGCGGGATGTGCTGCCTGAACCCCTCTTTAATCAAAAGAAAGAAACTGCTGCGCCGTCGTAATTTGTATCAGATTTTTTTTTAAGCATTTTTAAGAATGTTTCATGCACCAATTACTTCAAAAAACACTGTGATACATCTGCAGTTCAAAGCTAGGAAGAGCTCGCAGGGCGAGAAATGCCTGGCCAATTCTTGCAGTTCTTCAAACTCAGTTTATGTGTCAAGGGTACAAAAAAAACTGGAGACCATGACTTCAGCATGCCCGCATTTTCGACAATCTCTGAGTTTACAGGGGAAAGATGATTTTATTCAACAGCATGTCTCGGAAAAAGGCGCGAATTAGGACCTCTGACGGATCAACATGTATTTGCTTAGATCACTGACGATCTGCCATATAGCAGCACAATAAAATAATCAGATTTTCATGTAGCACCTCTCACCACACTTCTGACATTTCTATGGGGGTCATTATGACTTCGGTGGAAAGAAAAGCCTGTCCGCCGAAGTCCTGATGGGCAGGTTGCCTTCATGCGGGCCCCAGTAAGAGTTTCCCACTGGGTCAGCTCAGCAGAAACCACCCAACAGCATTGTCTTCGGCTCATAATAGAGCCAGCGGCAAAGCTGTTGTGCCTAGGATGCACCAGTACCCGTTGCAATGTTCAGTCTCTGCAAAGCAGACAGGGAACATTGTGATGGGGCTGGCCAGGGTGGCCCCTGCAGTGCCCATGCCAAGTGCAAGGGTAGTGCAGGACACCCCCTGGCACCCCCTTCACCCCGTCTCCCCAAGAAGCTACATGGCGGTGCTACCGCTGGCAGAGAAGGGGGTCGTAATCCCCACGGCAGCACTGCATGCAGGCATGCCCTGGCGGATTAGGACCGCCAGCACTGCTAGACCCTCCTATGGAGGAAAACTGGCGGTGATGGCGGTCCGACCGTGGCGCAACTGCCACCGTCGTAATGTGACAGTAGAACCGCCACATTGGCGGCAGCCCAACCGCTACTGTGAACCTGGCGGTCTTCAGACGCCCACGGTTGTAACAAGACCCTAAGGGGGTCATTCTGACCCTGGCGGTAATTACCGCCATGGCGGAGGTTGGCGGTAGCACCACCAACAGGCTGGCGGTGCTCCGCCGGGCATTCTGACTGCGGCGGTACAGCCGCGGCCAGAAGCGGAAAGCCGGCGGTGTACCGCCGACTTTCCGCTGCCCATGGGAATCCGCCATGGCGGCGCAGCTTGCTGCGCCGCCATGGGGATTCTGACACCCCATACCGCCATCCTGTTCCTGGCGGTTCGCCCGCCAGGAACAGGATGGCGGTATGGGGTGTCGTGGGGCCTCTGGGGGCCCCTGCAGTGCCCATGCCAATGGCATGGGCACTGCAGGGGCCCCCGTAAGAGGGCCCCACAAAGAATTTCAGTGTCTGCTTTGCAGACACTGAAATTCGTGACGGGTGCAACTGCACCCGTCGCACCTTCCCACTCCGCCGGCTCCATTCTGAGCCGGCTTCCCCGTGGGAAGGGTGTTTCCCGCTGGGCTGGCGGGCGGACTTTCGGCGGTCGCCCGCCAGCCCAGTGGGAAAGCCAGAATGACCGCCGCGGTCTTTCGGCGGGAACCGCTTGGCGGGCGGCGACCGCCGCGGTCAGAATCACCCCCTAAGTGTTATAGCCACATATGTTACTACCACTCAGTTTGAAGGTGCTCAGTTGACAGACTCTAGAATGATGGAAGGCTGAGTCAGCCTTGCCTGGATTGGTAATGGTGTCTAAAGTTGCTTGAGGGTTAATCATATTTTATTGAATCTTCAGAAAGTTCTGTGACAATCTTTGGGACTTTTCACATGTTCCAACTTTAGGACTTCGACACTCATGTAGGAAAAGTTTACAAAAATGTATGGCATTCAAATCCATTTTTAGCAATAATGGAGAACTTTGCAGAAGTTTCCTGGCAGATAAAAACTGCCCTTTCTAACCATGACCTTTTCACTGTGATATTTTGCCTGTTTATAAGCTTCCAGAGATTCACTCTTGGCAGACCCCAGCGTCTATTTGTTCTCTTTGAGGAGCTACTGTATGAGCTTTAGACAGAACAATTTGAAAAGGGGAAAGTCAATCTTTGCTCACTGTTTCTGACCCGTGATGTCTGGACTTCGTGAAATTCTGAGATGCATATATATATATAACACCTTTAGGCTCCGCAATTGCAAAACAGACAATAATTCAGGAGCTTGACTCTGCGCTAAACCACCACACCACTATATATTTGACAGTAGGTATGTTATCCCTCTTAAGTGGATTTGGGTTTTATCTCCACCTTTTTACAAAACAAAACAATCTAATTTGTCTAAACTGTTGTTTATTATTTTCTATGTATAATGTAGTCTAGTCTGGTTCATTTAGTCAAACGATTTTATTTTTTATTCAGATGAAAGGGATGTCATTGTTTTGCATTTTGTGGGTAGATGGCATGCTGTTTTAAGATTCATGACTGTGTATCATCCTGTCACAGATGATTAATAAATATTGTTTTGAAAAAAAAAACATGTTGACGAGCGGGGGCAGCAGCAAGTTCGGAAAGATAACCTCATAAGAATGCTGGTAGGAGTTGGGATGTGAGCTGAGCAGCACTGATGCAAGGACGCTTGACATACCAGGTTTCATTTTGTAACTCTGCCACCTTGTACAAGGGATACATCTGTTGTTCGTAGGGACAGTTTGGTGCATTCTTGTGGATGGTGCCCTAGGAAATAGGACTCGGAGCACAACTGAAGAGGTAAGGGATCTTCTGTAAAATACTATGGAGATCTTTGAGATTCACATGAGCCAGATGCAACTGCCAGTAGTGAGGAGATGTCCATGCCACTTCATACAAATGCCTGAGTGTGAGCTGAAATCTCAATGGTGAGACACCCCTGCACTTCAGTGATTGGTAGGGTCTGACAAATGCTTTGGTAGATGCCGGTTCTTACCTTGAAACAGAGTTAGGCAGAGACATTAAACCTTGCATACTCCGTTCTACAATGCAAACATGAAATAGTCACACCCCGGAGTACTGAAAGGTTCTGCGATGTAGTTATAATGGAAGATTGTGCACTATACAAGTGCCCTTTAACAATCACAATTATTTTCTCAAAAGAATATATATTTCTCAGGATTTCACCTTTTTCAGTTGTTGTGAAGTTAAATCTCATTTGTAGTGGAGAATTAAATTAATCTGGTAAGCCTTGTATTATGATGTTGTCTTTTTTATTCCGTAGTGTCTGTAATAAGTATGTACTCGCTGGGGCGGCTCCTCCGCTATGGCGGAAGAGTGTAACTCCGGCCCCTTCAGCAGCAGCTGCAAAACTTTTACAGTAAAAATGTTTATAATGTTTTTACTGCAAAAGGGGCGGGGCCACACTCCACCTCAGTGTGCATGTATGTTTGGCTGCCCATCTCGGGCTGGCCAAACATACATGCACAGTAGGCTCCGTCCAACCCGACAGCACAGTGCCTGATTGAAGAGAGCAGGCAGAGTCTCCCACTCTGCCCCGGAGCACCCAGCCAGGACGATCCGTCCAATCCTAATGCCAGCAGCATGAAAGCAGCTGTAGGATTGGATGCAGGGCAGGCTGGGAGCCTGAGCCTGTCCCTGCAGACGAGAAGCGGTTCGGAGGTGGCGCAGCACGGAGAAACAGGTACGTTTTTTTTTTTTGGTTGCGCTCCCCCAATCAACCCCCTTCCCTCCTCCACGCCCACTGCGCCGCCCCACCCAATCTCCCTGGTGTGAGCCACAACTGTGTACTTGAAGCTTTGTCGCACATCTCGCCAATGATTCTGCCCTTTTCATGTCACAATGAAGCCTGAGCCGTCCTGTGAGGATACATTCTATTATATTCTGTCTGGTTGACTGGTTGTGTCGGTTCAGCGGGCTGCTGATGTGTAGTTCTGGTATTCGAGAGGTCCTTTGCTTGTGGTGCACCAGTGGTCTTTTCTTTCTGGTAGACAACGCAGGAAGAATATGAGCTATGGAATCTCACACTTCTGGAACTAAAGTACCAGAATACAGTGATACGTGCTCCATGAAGCCCTGCTTTCCAAGCCAGAGCACAGAAATCACCCTTAACTACCCATCAAAGTTGTTGTCCAGCAGCTGTATTGAATTCTTTCGCAACTATCTCGGCTGTCCAGTGTTGAAATTAAAGCTTCATGGAGCATGGAGGAGTAGGGGGGAGGGTCTTATATTATTTTTACTGCACAACTTCCTTTCAACGTAGAAATAAACAAGAATCGTTAAACTTTCAGGAAACTGACGAGCGCCAAAGTGTCGGTTTCAGTGCTTGTAATTTATCTTCTTAATAAGCTGCAAAAGCAATGAGACATAAAACCCTTCCAAGCTGAAAAATTGCCATAATTGCAATAACCGGGCTAACTAAGCATTCAGCCCCTCTTCCTGTCCCTTCCCCTAGGGTTTTGAGTAATTGGAGAGGTGTGTAATGATAGGGTACAGTGAGGAGGGAGTGGTGCAAAGGGAGGTGAGCTGCACAGGTCAGGCAGCTGCACAAAAACTGAAAAGAAACACAGGAACAAACCTAATTCGTTCTAGTGATCGGTGCAGGGAGGCTCGCTAGAGTCTTTCCTCTAGAGTAGGAGAGGTCGTGAATTATAGATTTGGCCACTGAATTATGTGGCAGTGGGCAACAAAATTATGCACCAGGATCAACTAAATTAAATGGCAAGAAAAGACCAATAACATGGGATAATGCGGTATATTCTGTGACAGCATTATTTATTTTATTTTACCACATATACTTATACTGTATGGGCATATGTTCCCCATCATTGGCATTGCTTTAACATCTGAATATGGCAATCAGCAACTGAAACAGGGGCAGCACCTCCATAAGGGCGGAGAAGCGTTGCCCACCCGCACCCTCTGCAAATCCTTTCACAAGGAAGCGATAATAAAATATGTTTACTGTCCCTTCCTTGTGAAAGGGGCAGGGCATTGAGGGTGATGAGCTGACGGTAGTGCACTGTGCACTCCCCTCAGAGCACATGTGTGTTTGGCCGGCCGATTTGGGCTGGTCAAATACACATGAGCACAGGGGTCTCTGCAGCCCAACAACGCAGTTGCTGGGCTGGAGAGAGCCTGCACAGAGTTCAAGTCTGCCTGGGAGCTCCCAGCCAGGGTGTTCCCAGACAATACTGACAATGCTCTGAGCAGCGTCAGGATTGGCTGCAGGGCAGGCTGGGAGCCTGTGCCTGCAGCCTGCAAGCGTCGGAGGAGAGGAGTGGCACGACGGAGGAGGTAAGTGTTTTTATTTAATGTAATTTTTATACCCACCAGACACCCCCATACCCCCTGCTCACAACCCCGTGTATGCATGATAATGTTTTTTACAGTGAATGGTGCATTCACTGTAAATTTTTAACACAAATGATGTGCGTTTATGTAAAGTGGCTTAATGGCATAATTTCATGAATTTTACATACCAAGAATAAAGCAAAATTATATGAAAAATGCGGCCTAATTCTCATTCTACCCAGGCCTAGTAATTACGTTTGACCTCATTAAACTTCATATGTCTATTGTTCACTATGCCACGATAGACAATGACAAGCCATATGCAAATCCGACTTGATACTTCTTCAACAGGAACAGTGCATTTAAAACTACCAGTCAAGGGCCCCTTCTGATGGAAGTGCATGCAACCCCTGAATGAGATCAGGTACATCTTTAGTCTTCTAGCAAAGTGATGTGGATCTTCTCAGACCGGGGTACCTGGCTCACAGTTCCTTAGTGAATTAGGAGACACCTCAATGATGATGCTTAGCCCAGCAAGGTCGATACCTTTGTGGGGTTGCTCATGTTTTTATTTTGAGGAGAAGTTCCCCAGCAATTCAAGCTGGACTGTTCATAGTGGAGCAGGGCTGAGACTAATTTGCAAATTCCTGGCTCCTTGTAGTAACGGCACAGACAAAATAAGAATAATGGTGTGGAAAGCACCTAAACAAGCTACTAGTAGCTCAGATTAATTCATGCATCCATCACTTTATTGCTATCTAAGTTCATCTTTTATTATGGGAAGGCTGAGCTACCGCAGGCCACTACCAAACTCATGCGGATTGGGGGAACTTCTCTGAATGATGCAGTTTTTATAAAATGAGGCATTTTCAGTTCAAGATGGGCTTATATTGACAAAGAGGATAACGACTGAGGGCCATATTTATCAAAGTTTTGTGTCGTCCTTGCGTTATGCAAGGTAACGCAAGGATGACACATAACCTAGATGAGATTTACAAGCCATACAAGGCCTTCTTTTGTTGCCCTGCAGAGCTTGGTAACTTTGGATTAACACAAGGCCACGCAAATCACTGCCTTGCATTACTGTATCAGGGGAGGCATTCCTTGGGTGGAGCATGGGTAATCCCACACATCTGCCCAAGGATCTTGGCACATTCCCACATTTCCCATGAGTGGTAGACCTAGGAATGCATCAAAATATTGTGCCTACCCATGGGAGGCATAACAAGAAGAAATATCTTTATTTCTCCTTGTTTTTTTTTTCTATGTGTGCTGCATTCTGCAGCACAAATAGAAAGAGTAAACAACCCTGCCTGCAACACAGGCACCCTTGCACCATGGTGCAAGGTGACTACGTTGGTGCTAGGCAGCATATGGTGTGCAAGCGCAATGAGAGGACAGGAATGAGCAATCTAATGTTAAATATGGCACGTTCCCGCCATCTCCCTCTCATGTAATGCAGCACAGCAAGGTGTCTTGCTGAACTGCTTTGCACGACATTTTGATAAATATACCCCTGATTTTTTAAATTGCAATGGGCTCGCATGGTCCAACTTTAGGCATTGCCTAGTACTGGAAAGGTAGATGTTTTGCAGGTATGGCTTGACTTAGATGGACCCAGCTGTGCGTGGGCTTCAGTACTAAAACAGTGGAGATTGGGGCAGTTGCATATTGAGGTGCATTGAAAGAGCTGCACAGAACGCCCAATTATGGAGCAACTACAACAATCAAGGATATTACATGAGCTCTGTCAAGAAACTTTAAAAACTGGAGAAGCCTTGACAAAACTAACTTTTCTTGATACAACACTAAATGGGCATCGAGCAAGTGGCTGAGAGGTGAGTACACACACCCTAAGGCAATGTGTGATGGTGAACACACACACGCCCAAGAAGGCACCGCCTCATCCTAGAACAGACTGAGCATCCTCAATGAGCGTTAAATTATGCAGAAAATATTCCCACTGCTCAAATATTGAACACACAGTAATGATGTTGTCACTTCAGCAAGGTGTGCAAATAGCGCTGCAGATAAATGAGGTTTGAGGGAATTATGGGAGATGGGTGCGAGGAGGGGCTGCTTTAGCACAGTTATGCTCTAGGAATGATCTGCCACACTTTCCCACAGACATGGCACACATTTACCCTCAATTGAATATAGCATCCTTGATGGTACTGTTAGCTGATTATGTGGTCTTCGGTTGTTGAATCCCACAGCAATGAGAAACAAGGTGTTACTTTTATAAATTATGGGGCTCTGCTGAGGACAGAGGTGTATTTGCATTGCTGAAATGGCTCTGATTCAGGACTGTAGCAGTGCAAAGATTAACCAGGTTGTGTTGGGGGTGGCTCTTGATAAGTCACATTTCATCAATAGTTTGTATGATGTATCAAGGGTGTCACAAAATGATGCCAGATGACCATGTGAAGCGACTATGTCAGAACAGGATCAGAGTTGGCAGGAGAGGCAACACCAGCTCAAATGCAGATTCTAGGAGCAATTGCAAGACCACTTATCTGCCTAATGAACAGATCTTTGTTTCTCCAGGACCTATGCTATCTTCGGTGGTGTAAGAAGCTTTTAACATAATTTTCACAATACTAATAGGAGGGAAATCCTGTTGGATGTCCAATGAGACAGTAATTCCCTTGACGGAAAGTCAGGAAAAGTTTGCACTTCTAGTTGATTTTGTCCCCAAAGAAGACATTTTTTTTGCATGATTTTTCCTAATATTCTTTTATTGCAAACGTTTCTAGAAGATTTGCCAGAAGCAAAAACCCTTTGAATTGCAGTCATCTAGGAAATTTTTAAATGGATGGCAAAATTAATCCAAACCAGTGCTTTATTTGTAAATAAAAATGTGCCGGTGCCCAAAGCACTCCTCTTAAACACGCGGCTGCCGCAATTAAATGTAGGAACAAGGAATACTGAGGCAGCGTAATCCTTTAGCCATCTCGGGTCTCTTCAATCCATTTAAAGCCACTCCTGCCCCTTCAGCTCACTCTTGCAGCCTTCTGCTTTCTCCCATTGTGACGCTTTTTCGTTTTTCCCTTACTCCGTCTTTTCCAAATGTGTTTTTTACTCTCAGTAAATGCTTGAGGCAGAAGAATAAGTGCAGGTGCTCTGCACCGGAAACTACAGGCTCAAATTAAGCATGCTTGAGGCAGAATAATAAGCGCCAGTCCTCAATAATAAGTGCTGGTGCTCAGCACCAGAAACAACAAGTACAAATTAAGAACTGATCCAAACACACAAAACAAAGGATAACGTGGTTTTTCAACAGCAATTGATAAAGGCTCACTTGGCAATATTATGCTTGAAAAATCATCGTTATGGAAGTTATAGGCCAGTGCAGAAATGAAATATAGTTTATGGGTGGGTATAAAAACCAGGCTTACTCTGCCAGCCCACATCAGACCAAGCTGGGGTGAGAGGGTCCATGTCTGTAGTACATGTCAACTGCAAAGGACGTGGCGTGTATGGCATACCATTCACCGCTGGCCACTTTGTAACTGAGAATTTACACTCTATATCCAGGAACATATGTTTCATATTCAGGTTTCAGCAGCAGTGTATTATCAACAAAAGCTGGGAGGGATGCTTTGGCTGACTCGATACGCCCACCTGCCCTATCTCTTCCCTAGGGTCAGAGGAGGGGCGTTCTGCCGTCGCCAGATCCTCTTCCTGGAACAAGCCTCAAGGTTTGAAGACAGGAAGTCTCCCCTGGAAGTACCCAGGGCCAGAGAGTGGACTTTGATGTAAACATCACAAAGCCTCGCTATTGATCTCCCAGTCTGTCTCCTGAGCCAAATATCGAATCCTTCGTAGACACTCGCTCACAGAAAGAGAAAAACACGTCGCTGAGTCAGCACTGTGAGGTTTCAGATTATCCCCGGAACCCTTTTTCATTTTAGTTTTTCTCTGTTTGCAGTGAAATGGACTTAATGAAAGCTTACAGCAGGCTCGTCCAATTTAGGTCCAACTTGGTTTAACCCATGTCATATCCTCAGCATAACCACTATGTAAATCAGTTTCAATGATATTATATGCAAATAAATGTAGTTTGTGTCCATCCGTCATGGATCAGCAATGGGCATCACTGCCTTACAACTTGTGCGATAGGCTATTTCTTCCCGCTTAGTTTGATAAACAGAAAGGTGGTGTACTATGGCACTAGGGTGAGAAGTATTTCTATATTTGGAGGACAGTCACAGTAAATTTTAGTAAATTTAGGACATTTCCTGTTTTCAGAGAGGGTCAACTGAACACAGAGGGAGGCAATTTTCCATGTGTTCCAGTGCCAAATTAGCAATCGCTAGCAGAAAGTTATATACTAAACAGAGATGATACTGTGTGCAAACGTGTGGCTAATTGTTCATATTTCCTCATTTACTGTGTTCTCTACGCTGTTATTTACAATTAATGAAGTAATTCTTCTCCCTATGGTCTATGTAAAGTTGTAGTCCTACTTCTATGTTTGCAGAATATCTTAGGTGTGATTTTCAACATCTGGTTACCCTTTGCAGCATGTATAAAAGTGTGTCATGCCTAAAACTAACACTTTGGAATTTTACCCTTTAGGTGATTGTTTCAAGTCAAAATGACATTTGCAAAAACTAGTGCATGGAAAGCCCTGCAATGGCAGAGGGTGAGGCGTAACATGATTGAGGTGCTTTGGCAGAGTTCTGTACGAGTCATAGCAAAAAGTACTGATGGGCAGTACAAGTAAGGCCTGATGTTCGTTGAGAAAAAAATGAGTGGGCCCAAGTAGTGAAGCAACAACCTAGGCCAGTGTAACCTGATTGGTACAGTTAATATCTCTATACTTCACCGTAAATGGTCAATGTTCAAGCCTGACAAATAAACTTCTGAATAGAGCCCCATGTAAAGTTTATGAGAACATGGTAATTTTGAAAGCTCTATTGAAGACAATGAAATTGCTCTAGCCTTATAATGGCTGATTTAAGCCTAGAGCCCCAACATTCCAATGCTTGTCTTTATGTTTCTCATCTTTTAATTTAGATCAATCTACCCTTAGTGGGTTGAATGTTCTGTTAGCCTTATAGACCTTCTGCTTTGGGCTATAATGGTTATTAAAGGCCCTCTCCCTCATTATGGGCCATCATCCAAGGCTTTGGTATATAACTCAGGTTCAGGGCCTTTAACAACTGGTAGAGCCCTTGGCAGTGGGCTATAAGGCTATAATAGTGCTATAAATCTCCCTTGTGCAGGAGCAAGGCTCCAGTTTCCCTTTTGACTCTTCACAGTCTTATGAACATCCACTGCTGTCAGCTATCTATGGGGTTACTGCCAACAACCAGTTCTATTGAATGCCAGACAGTCGACCTACATGTCTATACAGAGTCATTGCTGAGTGCTGAACAAAAAGTCTTCTATGCACAGCTATTTATTAAGCACATCATCTGCAGTATTTTCAACATGTAGGCCTATGAGCTGTCACTGCCAACGATCAGAGGTTTCTACAGGCACTGCCACCCAGCAGCCCTCTGCCCAGTCATTTCCGTGCAACAAATATATAAGCAGTCACTGGCAACCAGGGACCCTCCCTAAATTATAATTGCTAGCAGGCAGCACATCTACTCAGCCACTGCCAGTCAGAAGGCTTCTTGTCACTGCCAGTCAGAAGTGTTACCACAGTAGCTGTTAACCAGCAGGTCTTTCAGAGTCTGTGACAAAAACATGTCCCTCTCCAAGTCAGTAATTTTCATCTGCATTCTCTGAAATGAATGAAACACCTCTTGTTGACTGACTACATAAGATCGGTAGTCCATGAGGTTGGCATTACCACCCTTGCCCGAAAGCCTCAATACTCACTCACTAGCCTCTGAAGCTTTCAATCTAAATCACTTTATAAATGTGGCATGTATGTCACATAAACTGTCGTCTATGTCCTTGGACTTATCAAGATTTGGAATTGCTCAACCTGTTTCTGAAAAAGAAGCTCGGTTTTGGGAGCCACTTCTGATGACTTAAGGACTGAATCCATCTTCAGGCCTCAAAAGGCATCTAAAACCCTAGCTTCTCTGAATAGTTCTGAAATAGGAAAGTTATCTTAATGTGCAGTCATAAGCTACCACCGTACTGTGGAACTGGGTACCTCTTTGGTCTAGTTGAAGGCATCTTACTACTTCTGTTAATTAAGGTGCGCTACATCAAGCTGTTAAATATACAAATAAAATAAAAATGTTCAGCACAATTAGTAGGACTTGTTTTGTTATGGTCATCCAGCAGACCTTTACACAGTCATTTACAATCATCTTGCTTTTGAACTTCTATTCACATGGACACTTTTCCATAGTTGGTCACCTCCAACCAGCAGGCCACAATAAAAAAAACAAGCAGCATATCTTACAAAGTCATTGCCAATCTAAAAAGGCTCTTCGTAGTTACTGTACACCTATCAGGGTTGCCGAATGCTCTTTCCACCCATTTGACCTATTCAAAGACCCTGCCAACAATCAGGTCTTTCTGTGGATATTAACAACTGATCTGATTCACCTGGTTACTAAAATACAATAGGTCTTTTCACATTGTATACCAGCAGATGCCTTCATAGTCAATGACAACTATCTCTATAGATAATATTATCCATTAGGGGTTAATTGGTGCTGTCGGCCACCAAGCCACCCACAGCCGCCGATAGCTAGTCGGAACATTTAGAGAACATTTGCATGACTGTGGTATCAAACTCCTCTCTATTAGAAAAGGCTTATACAGACCAGACTATAAACCAGATCTATTCACAGTCATTTTCAACCAGCAAGCCACACACATTTACTACCAAACACCAAGCCCCCAACGTCACTGGCCAACATCACACTTCTCCGAAGCAAAAGACCTCTTCAAGGCCTCTCCCCTCCTCTGTGAGGCCTCTCCAAGGCCACTGCCCACAAGAAGGCCTGCTAGCGCCTCCCCACTTCATGCCTTGTTTACCATTTGTAACGTATTTTGAGGTTTCCTTCCCTTTGTGAGCAAGTTTGTTGTGCTAACTCCACGTGTCTCCGCTTCTAATCAGCTCGTCCGGAGGATACAGTTTAAACCTGCCTTTGATCACTGTTTAATCCATCAAGGTGCTCAGGGGGAGAGTGGAGTGTGGTTCTGTGTGAAAGTAATTACAGGCGATGGAGAGGCGGCCGGGAGGATTGGCAGCAACCCTCCCTCCGGAGCCAGCCAGCTGCCAGCCAGGTCTCCTTCTCCACACATTCTTCTCTCCTGCTTCCGTGCCAAGCAGGCAGCTGTGAGAAAGGTCCCTGGCACACTCCATCAGCTGGAGGATGTGCCATATCAGCATTATCTGCTTCTGCAGCATTCGCATGGACTGGTACCTTGATGTTGGCCAACAAAGGCAGGCCACCCCTTCGGTACCACACACTCCCGATTCTTTCAGTCAAAACTATCTCTCTCTCCCTTTCTCTTTCCCTCCCTCTTACCCCCCTTCCCCACACACAAACACACCGGTCCTGGGCATCCTCACACACTTCTAGACCCTTGCACATTTACTATCCAACCCTTTCCTTCATACACAACTACAAAGGTTGGAATTCTCCTTTCATTCCTGCGCCCAATCCACAGGCTTTACTCACTTTTTGCCCTGCCCTGACACACACTTTTACTCCTGAACTTGCTCTTGCACACTTCTACTCTCATGGCAGTACTACCTGCATTTGTCACAGTGCGGTGCAATGGTGCACAAAAATCTCAATAGAACGAGCAGAGAAAACACAATGGGGGTTATTACAACTTTGGAGGAGGTGTTAATCCGTCCCAAAAGTGACGGTAAAGTGACGGATATTCCACCATCCGTATTACGAGTCCATTATATCCTGTGGAACTCGTAATACGGCTGGTGGTATATCCGTCACATTTTTGACAGATTAACACCTCCTCCAAAGTTGTAATAACCCCTAATATTTGCCTCAATTAACCAACCTCCAGCGTTGAACAGATGTAACAATGCAATGATGTTATGGGACAGCAGGTGCAAATGCCATATTTTCACTGTCCATTTGTTTAATTTTTGGTATAAAATAGGACTTCATTGGGTCAAATTGATGTAATCTGGTGTCTTTTCCTTCTCAACACACTTTTCCTCATTCCTCACAAAATGCTCTCAACTTTAGAGTGTTTCCACCAAGCACATCTGTCCTCCTTGTCCTTCTTTCCTACATTTTTCCAAAACTCAGAACAGCAAGTATGTCACACACCAAATGCATGACGTAAGTGTGCAATAAGCATATAGGGAAACATGTAGTAAGACAGGTCACAAAAAGTGATCGCAAATTGTGCACCAACTTTTTGTGACCTATCACTGATTTTGCAGTGTGACCTATGTACAAATAGTTCCCATCATAAAATGTCCAGTCACAGGTGGTATAGAACATCCTGCCTAATTGCTATTAATTAGGCTAGTCGCTATTTGAGAACCCCAGTTACTATCTACAAACACATGGATGGTGGCCTACTAGGACCAGCAGACCACAATCCCTAAATTTGCATTCCCAAATGGAAAATCTTTTTTTTTTTTAAGTTTCCTGTCCTATTCAGAAAAATGTCTGGATGAGGGAGGTGTAGGGTGGTGGTGGTCCCATTGTATCCTCCCTCACCCCCAGTTACCCAACACCATTTCATTATTGACAAAGGGGAAGGAGTTCTATTGCAAATCAGTAGACACCTCCTTTCAGGCATTGTTGACCGAACAATGATTTCCGACCACAACTGGGGTCGCAAGCCATTGCTACATGCCATACTGAATGGCAAATAAGAAGGGATGCCCCTCCCTAATTGCAATTTGGTGTGGGTTGCTAAACCCATTAGTGAGTCAGGAACGCTTTTATAACTCAAAAATTGATTAATATATGTTTAAAAGTTATACTGAAGCCCTGATATTTTGAAATTACAATTTTTTTTTAATATGTGGCAATAAGTAGGCTGTTAGCACATTATTTAATAAGCTATATGTATGCATAAAATCTGCAGTAGGCACAAAGTATGCAGCAAATGTAAAAGGAGAATGTTGTACACATGCATCACTTCCAGCTGGCTGCACGTCATGTTTACATTGTCTATTAGCTCGGTAACCAAAATATTATATCCGAAAAATAACTGTAAGTTCCAAATATTTGACAGTTGTAGTAAGTTATACATTTAAATTAATTAACCAAGAACTAATTTGCTTAAAAATTTAACTGACCAAGCCTACTTAGTTTAAAGTGAATTAAAGGAATGCATTCGACCTATTGTCTAAAAAGAAAAATAATGAACTAATACAACAAAGAAAACTTAACTTAAAGTGATAGTAAATTACGCCTCAACCTTTCAGACATGGTTTTGTAACCATTCATAAAGGTGGAGTGACTGCCCTTTTTACCTCCTGTTAGTCAAAAATGAACTTTAAAAATGTGTTTTTTTCTAACGTTTGATTAAATTAATTGTAATCGTGACTCGAAATACATTTTGAGTCATTGCAGAATGTCTTTAATAAATGTTGGGTCACTGAAATATTGTCCTGTCACAAAGAGGTCATACAGTCAATTCATGTTGGAATGCCAGTTGTGCTAGTATTTTTATTAAAGAGTTGTTCTGATTTAAGAAATATTACAACTTGTTTAATAGAGCTTTAAGAATACGTTTATTAAAAAGTTAGGCCAGATTTACAAAACCTATGTCCTAGGTGACGTCTGTCTCAAATTGTCTTTCCAGCCTTCATACAGACTTAAGGTTATCTGTACTGATTTACGTAGATGTTTCCGGCACTTTAGATAGAAGTAAAAAATAAAATCTGTAAAAAAAGGCCCAACTTTACTCACTAAAGCAGATTCAAACTGGTCTTCTTTAGTCTTAGAACAAGTGTCCCGACTTAACATCGTCCAAGACTGTCTTAAACCAAGGGAATAGCTTTACAAATCAACCCCATCTTTTCTTGCCTAAAGCAGTCCAAAGGTTATTTAAAGCCAAATGATTTTTTGTGAAATAAATCTAAAGTATTTAAATAATTTGTATCTAAGTGGTGAGAAAGGCAATCCTTCAAGTGAGGACTCTCTCTCAGAGTTGTATGCCAGACTATTGTGGACAATATCAACATCACAAAATATTGTGGCAAATTATCAGCAATAACAATATTGTGACAGTAAGTACATGAAAATAAGTGTACAATTACTATTTTTATCTTGACATCTATTTATCTTGAAGATATATATATATGTATATATATATATATATATATATATATATATATATATATATATATACATAAAATGTTAAAGTACATAGATTTGGAGTCAAGTATAGTAAAGCTACATTTACTAATATACACTTACCTTTAGTCAGACAGGCATATTTTGCCAGGTCGGAATTTAAATGCTGAGACTCTGGTTGTAAACTCTCTTAGGAGAAGACATTTTCAGAAACCAATCAGTTGCGGCTATCTCAATGGAAGGAAAATGACTGTTGTTGGTATAAGTCAATAAAAGGTTATTTTCTTCTAAGTACCTACTTTGTGACTGTCTTCCAGGTGTCAGTACGACAGGGGATCAGTTAGGATGCTGGCGGGTGGTTCAAAGGAAATATGGCCTCTTTTAATGAACAGAAATATGTCTGGTTTAATGAAAGCACTTATGGATAAATACACCCTCCAGCTTGATCAGCAAATACATCAAAGTCCACAGAGTGCACACTACCTCATAGCCTTGGGGCTTGTTTCACAAAGGGCTTCTGCACAAGTGGCGAAGGACCCGCAGTAGTGGTGGGAGGGCCTGCACTCATCGCAGGACCTCCGTACTGCAGTTACCCATCGCAGAGGTCCCGCAATGAATGCGAGGTTCTGGCCCGAGTGCAGGCTCCCTGCATTGACTGTGGAATTCCACCACGAGTGCAGAGTCCCTTTGTAACTCAGACCCTGTGTGCGTTAATTAAACGTGAGAAGGATCACAGAAAATACAATCAGTCCCCGAGGACTGCCTTCATCAGAAGAACATCTTATCCCAGAAAGAAATATAAGTGCTTGGTGCATTCTTTAAACAACAAGCGCTACCTAACTAAGAGTGTTATAAAACAACATTAAAGGGAAAACAATAGATATGGACTGTCCTATAGAAAAATCTGAAGTTTTTGTACAGGTTGGTAACCTTTTCTGGACTAGTACCAACACTCCAACACCTACAGGCCATTCAGACACTATCGAAAAACCACCTGATGTCAATGTCCAGGAGACTTCAGAATGTGTGAATTGATGTAATTATTATTTTTTGAGTATTGTGTATTTATTTGACTGAAGACATTTAGTCAAACAAATCTATGACTTGCGGCTTGTGTCTGAAGCTGCAGCTGGATGGGGACAACAAACTGCTCTCATTTGTTGGCTAACAGTCCCGGTTAGGCCCCCATTCCAAATGCTTAGCTTCAGCTGCAAGAAGATTCCTCTTATCCCAATAACATTCTTCCCCTGGAATGGAATTAGGGTACAATTTTAGATCTGGTGGGCAGGACAGGTAATTAAAGAGTCAGTCTCAGGGAGAATAATTTATTAACTGGCATTGGTCTCCACCGAGAACATCAACAGTGCTTATAGAATGTGTCTCATGACATGCAATGCATATCTAATGCACCATAATATCTTCCAGTTTACTGTCTGCAGAGGACCTACAATAAATCAGGAAATGTGTGCACGTGGCTATGATTCCCTCCTATTAACACCTTTAAAATTCTACATGTCTATACAGTGTATCAGAATATCATATACAGGATCAGCATCTGACATATATATTGTGTCCTGAATAGTGTTTACATAAATATTGTTCCATTGAGTTTTGGATTTTCCATTGTTGACTGCAATAAGGTTATATTTTTGTAGACAGTACAATATTTATCAGAAGATATTGTGATAACTAGTCTGGTACAACACTGCCTCAACCGCCTCAACTTCTTAAAAACTGCACATTTGTCTGATGAGGCACAAGAATCTATGACCACACACTGCATTCACCTGTGAACAGATATGTGGAACTACCAGACCTGGCTTAGAATGATAACTCCCAGGGGATCCCCCCTCCTCGTACCCCATAAAATATCATGGATAACCACAGCAAGAAATGGCCCTTAAGTTTCAAACTCATAAAGTTCCCGGCCTCTCAGCTGAGTTAGCCTAAAACATGTGCCAACTACTGATGAACAGTGAACAAGTTTGTGTGCTTATTTTGCATGAACTTCAGGTGAAAAGTTCTTCTACACAGGGCTAGGGATGTGCAGTTTTTTTAACCTCGAATCCTTTGTGACGTTTTCAACGTTTCCTGGTGTTTCTTCCTCTTTGCTGCATAAAGTAATAGAAAACAACCAAGACTAACACTGGCCCCGGAGTGCCGCTCATAGTATTTGCATACTAGAGACATAATTACATGCTTGAAAATATACACTGGCTGTTTCTACAATTTTATATCTTGTAGAGCTTTTCTATGCACAAGTGCATTATGGAGGAATGGACCACCAACAGTGTTCTGCAAACATACCCTCTATAATCATTTATTAACATGAAGCTCAGATACAAGTGAAACAAATTGTTTCAAAGGCATAATTTCGATTCAGGTAACCCAACAAAACTTTGTAAACTCCACAACATGAATACTATTCCGTAGACATTTTTGAAGCTAGCAAGAAAGGCCTCGCATTTTTTCATGCCTCTTCGCAGGGACGGAACTGTTGAGCCATCCAAAACCCTAGTTTCTACACATAGGGCCTGATCACAACTTTGGCGGAGGGGGTTAATCCATCCCAAATGTTCTGATACCCCTCCCACCGTATTACGAGTTCCATAGGATATAATGGACTCGTAATACGCGGGCGGGATATCCGTCACATTTGGGACAGATTAACCTCCTCCGCCAAAGTTGTAATCAGGCCCTCAGTGTCACAAAACTAAATTCCAACCTGGTATTTCTTGCAGACTAAAAATGTTAGAAAAATATAATGAGCTTCTCTTTTGACTGATGTAGAGGATGATGAATGTCCTGCGAGGGCTGGGACAGAAGAGTCTCACGCACAGCCTTGCATCCACAGCGAGCAATGCTCAGCAATGCAGCAAGGCCTTGGCCTTCACTACCTCAATGAGGCATGACTGTCATTAGTACAATTGCCTTCTATTGTGCTGACAAGACACAATACAACTATGCAAATGTGTCCCGTCAGCAGGTCTTTGCAGCTGACCGTGCGTTTAACCTTCTCAGCCCCCCACCTCACGGTCACTGGATGCGTGCAAACTGTCCAGCACGAGTGGGGCTGCAAGGACAGCATGCGTTACTCCACCAATGACGTCCAAGCCTACATGACGAGGCTGGAAGGAACAAGACTTTCATAGCGCCAATGCTAGAGGCAAAGACCAATGAATGGAAGGGTTTGATGAGTAAACATGTATTTATTTGTATTTATTTTTTTATTTATTCATTTTATTGGGAAGTTTTTAAAGTTTTGCTATTAACTGTGTTTTTTAAACCACTTATTGGATTGGTGCAAGGGCAGCTGGAGTGGCGGGATGTTAGAATTTAATTTGTGAATTGGAGTTGCCAATTTGATATTCTTAAGGGAGACTCCCTTGACAAATGATTTTAGTTGTAGGCAAACCTGAAAACTTCTTCCTGAAAATATTCTGGTCGATGGAAAGGAACAGCTTCTGTACCCGAAGATTGGAGTTCACGGTCAGAACTGTAAAGAGGTTGAGATGCCCGTAGTATCTGACATCTCTGCTGTTTTTTTAAGTTTTTAGTGAGGAGTCAAAGGAACATTGGCATACAGTGACTTCTTTAGCTCCCCTGTACAATTCTAACTATGCATACATTTTTCTCTCTTTTTTAATTTTCTTTCATGACATGATTGAATGCAATCAGTTATGTGTCAATGTTGGACTTTCAGTGTTTATCGTCTTCCTGCCTGTGTTTTCACATAAAAACAGCTAAGAAGGTTTCCAGCAGTGAGATATGTTATCACAGTGAGAAGGTTCTTCATTCTTCTCTGTGGATGGTTTTGTTGCTGGAATCAAAGAGTTGCTGAAGCTCCTATCACGGTGAGAGGAGCTGGTCCACAGCTCTGCGGCAGAGCTCTCAGACCGCAGACGGTTCCTGGATAAACAGCAGAATTTAAAATGTGGCAAATCTGTGATTGTACTTAAACTGCCGGGATCCATTAACAATGGTCTGAAGGCCTTGGGAGACATCTCTAATAACTGCTGTACAACTTAATTGCACCCCCTTTGTAATTAGCCACAGTTCCACAATCACATCTGTGAATGCACGTCAGCAGCATGTTTGCGTTAATCCAGGGTTGGCGGGACTGACCGTTGTGGACCCACTGCTTGACTGGAGGTCAGACGCTCAGACTGGAGGGCTGATACCCACGAGTGGTTTGTATTGGGTGGCCTAGGATGTTGGCTCTCTTGGACAGAGGCCTGAGAAACTCACCACAGCGGCTAGCTAGAAGTATTCACTTATATTTTGCAGGATTGGAAGGCAAAGCATTGGCAGCATCTTCTACTCTCCACAGCCTTGTCTGCCTAGTTTGCATACAAAACTGCATGTGCTTATACAGGGAAAACCCATAGAGGTTTAACATTTTTACAGCCCACTTCTGCCAAAATGTCTTTTCAATAGCGCCAGTTGAACCCAAGAAAGAGTGCAAAGGGGGTTCAAACTCCTCGTTGGTACTGGCAGCAGGACAGTGGTCAAATTTCACCACTTGCCTTCGGATACAATATTAACGGGGATAGTGGAGAGGCCTCATTGAATTATAAGCAGCGATTAATTTGAGACAGTGGTTGCCACTGGGGGGCACCAGCACTTATTTCTCCACATCAGACATTTCCCAAGGCCAACAGAAGGAAAAACAAACAAAAAGAAAGGATGGAGGAAAAGCAATACAGAAAATTCGTCACCAAAGGTAGAAAGCAGATACCTGTAGGAGTGAGATAAGAGGGCAGGGAGTGCCTGGCAGTGAATTAAAGAGGCCTGAGGTGGATTCGGGACTGCACACCCTAGCTGTCCGCACCCCAACATTGTATAGCAGGTGTCTGAGCACCGGTACTTAATATTTTACAAATAAAGTACTGATTATAAGGGTAAGCTGACCTGGGCTGCAATACATAGAGTGCTCTTGCACACATCATCAACTGATCTTTTCTCATTCTTGCCGGCACATCATTCCCAAAGCAGTCCCATTTCACTGTGTTCCCTGTATCTTTTGGGGGATTACCCAAGGGCTCCAAACAAATCTAACACGATGTTTCCACCTCTGGCCTTTTCTTTTACAACCCACTGTAATTAGATGCCTTTGTATAATTGTCTCCTTTTTAGGCCAACCAAGACTGCATGTCCCAAAATGCATTGGCTGTTATATTAATCTTAGAGAAATACTTCTGCCCCCTTATAAGCCAAGTTTTTCCTCTATATTCATTACAAGCCACTTACTGTCTCTGTTCCAAAGTTTTTTCCATATTTTTTTCAAAATACTTAGGACTTTTCTTTGAAAATTCCAGTTCAGCTTTAAATAAAGCTCCTCTCCCATTCAATTCCAAGCCCCTTTCCATTATATTCTAGAATGCTCCTTGCTAACATTTCAAATTTTCTGCTCTTGGTTTGCTCAATATTCTGTTTGAAGGGTACCTTCGGTCAAAATCATCCCTTTGATATTCCATGAAATTCCTATGAAAAAACTAATTTTTAGGATCTGAACTGTTGGTGCAGCTTTTTCAGCCCTGGTGTAGTTCCTTTGGAATTCCCAAAGTCCTGAAGGAATTTACGTGATCATTAGGTCTTCTGGAAAAACCTGAAGTAATGGATTATGTCTATGTAAGACCGGTCATTTTATCTTCTGGCATTTGGCTACCCTTAAATGACTGCCATGATCAGAAAAGGTCTGCTTGCTCGTAATCCAGGTCTCTGCTGCAGACCCCTGCGCAAGTGTGATGATGGCTGACCAGGGAGAGTGCTGTGTCCATCAGGGTCTGGGGTGTCTATGCCATGCGGCAGCTCCAACACAAAATGAAAAGCCTGAAAAAAGAGTGAATATTCTCCTCTGCCTTTTATACCCCAACTTCGACTAATCATACCACACTTATACTGTTTCAAACCCCTTTACAGAACATGTGTTACTATTACCAATTTTAATGGTACTCTGTTTACCCACCTAGAAGAGTGGAAGGCAGAATCAGCCTTGCTGGACTTTGTTCTCAGGGTTTGCAGATGACTGTATGCAACTCACCGAGCAATCACTTCTATTTGTCAACCCTAAATTAGCTCATGAAAAAATTATTCTGATAAACAAATAAACAACATGTAACATCTGGAGTAGGCAATTTGAATAGTTGTAGCTACAACTCTCAGCTCGGCAGTCAACTACCAAGATAGTATTTGTAGCCTTTCCAATTATCACTCAAACATATATCTGACACCTCACCTATATAGTTGAAATATTCCTGATATGGATGGATTCTTCTTAAAGGGCGGAACGTTGTTTGACTCATATTCACTATCGTAACACCAAAATCAGCCGTCAATGTGGCCACCATTTTATTATTGATTCTTCTCCGTTTTGCTATCCCTTTTCCCCTCATTTTCCCACACTCCCACTGATTCACTTTCCATTTTTCAATTCACCTTCATGTTTTCAATTAGCTGTTTCCCTTGCCTCCCTCTTCTCATTTCCTGACCTCTAACACTTTAAACTACACTTTAACCTCCTCTCAACGCCCTTTTTCTGTCTCCTTTTATTCTTTTTACTTTAGTCATGTATTTTCCCACTTTCCCTTTCACAGCCGCTCGTACTCCATCTTCTTGTCTTATCTTTAAAGACAGACAGATTATCCTATCACGTGGATGTGATGGCCATGTTCCCCAGGTACATTAATTCTGACAAACATTCTCTTGCACATCAATAGTTACAAATTCTCCAGACACTTGAATTCTTAGGGGCTTTTTTTCAAATGGATCCTGGTGATTACAATCCTTTGCATATGAATACTGATGAACCTCCTTTAGATACATGAATTCTGATCAACATATTCTCTTGTACGTGAATGTGTATGATCCTCATTAATTCTGACAAACACATTCTCCTAGCGCATGAATACTGATGGGTAGCTTCTCCATGCACTGTAACTCTGATTACCCTATTCGGCACACAAATTCTGTTGTCATTTTCTCTTGGCACATGCCTTCTGGGGGATCTATTTTAGTGACATCTGAACTCGTTTAACCAATTTCTGCTGGTGCATAAATTCTCAATAGTATATTCTACAGGCGCATGAAAACTGAGAAGCAATTTATCATTGAACGTGAATTCTGATTAACATATTCTAATGGTACATAAATTCTTTGGTGTTTGGTCCTTGGTAAGGCAGGGCAGTCCATCTTCTGTTCTTCGTCCAGTTGAGATCTGGGTGCCTATTTATGCTCAGAAAATGTCCTCATGGTAGGATGCAGTTGGTGGCCAATAGACTACCAGGTTCTCTCCCTCTTTATGACCAGTTCCTGTGAAGTGACATTTAGCTATCACAGGATGCACCAATTTGCCCACTTCCCACATGACAGAACCTCTCTCTTAATGCACAGACCTCCCAAACCCAACCTGCACGCCCCTGGAAAGCTGGTTTAACAACTGATTTCCCTTCTACCCGAGTGCCAGCCTGCCTTCCTAAACTATAGGGCAGTCTCTCTCCCATGTTTTCCCAATTTGCTCTTCAAAGGTGGCTTCGCCTTTGAAGCTCCCCTTTTGGTGCAAACACCTGTGTGGATTCCTGCCAGGGAAAAATACCTCCTCTCTCCTGTGCAGGCTGCTCTTTTAGTCTTTCCTGGCAGTCATCTTCACGTCTCCCCAGAAGTGTGGGATGAAGTCTCAGGGACAGACCACGTGTACGACTGTGGACGGGCATGGGAGATTTGGGATAACAAAGTGACAACTTTCTAAAGGTTGCACACTGCAATAAGCTGTGCTAATTTCTACTTGTGTATCAAATCATTCTTAATGTAACAAATTGTTTGATACTTTTCAGTATTGACTTAAGTAACCCCAGTCAGAAGTTAGCAAGTTAGCAAGCCTCATTGCACTCTGAGTCTCAAAACCATCAGCATAGGTCCAAAACGTTGGGGATGATCACACAAAGAGACATTTCATTGCACTGCCTCTGAATTTACTAGTAGTACACACAACTTGATAAAGGCATTTGTTCAAGGTACTTGAAATGACCTTCCTCCTGAAATGTAAATCAAGAAGCAGGCATGTCAACTCTATAGAGAATTGAATACTCTAGCATTATTAGGTACCTGTGACAGAACAGTTGTAGGAGAAGGAACATAAGAATTTTCAGGAGCAGAAAACTTTCTAATGTGAGAAAATGATACAGCCTCCAGGTAACTGAGGTCCCTGTGTCCTCAGGACTTGAGGAGTCTGAGCATCTTAATGTTTGTACCTTTTGGAGAACATCTTTTAGGGTGCAGATTCCCATACTTTGCAGAGATTACAAAATCAATGAGTACTTTGCAGCAACCTTTCTTTCTGGGGTTCAGTTTTAGTCCAGCCTTTATCCGCTCTACAAACTCAGCCTCTTCAGATTGCTCCATCATCTTTTCATTTTGCATTTGTCGCCCCGAGTGGGAAGGGTATGCCCAGACGTGGGTCCCGTGCTCACTGTGCCACTGGATTCTAGCTAGCCTAGCTGATAAAGGGTGATACCCTGAAACCGGTCACAGGATGCTTGTTTCCGGTCCAGGGAGGACCTGACTTGGCAGTTCGGGCTGGACTGTTCCCATAAGGAACAGGTTCAAGATTGATTTGCATATGGCTGGGTCCAACCTGGGGTGGCGTGGTGAGCAAAAAAACGATGGATTAAACCCAGATCTTTGTGACTGGGCATGAATGTTTGATTTGCTCTGCATTCGTCCATCATCTTTTCTTTTTGCATTTGTCACCCCGAGTAGGAAGGGTATGCCCAGATGAGGGTCCCGTGCTCACTGTGCCACTGGATTCTAGCTAGCCTAGCTGATGAAGGGTGATACCCTGAAACCGGTCCTAAGATGCTTGTTTCCAGTCCAGGAAGGACCTGACTTGGCAGTTCGGGCTGGACTGTTCCCATGAGGAACAGGGTCAAGACTGATTTGCATATGGCTGGGTCCAACCTGGGGTGGCGTGGTGAGCACAAATACGATGGATTAAACCCAGATCTTTGTGACTGGGGGTGAATGTTTGATTTGCTCTGCATTCCGTCCATCATCTTTTCTTTTTACAGCTGTGTTAGCTGCAGCAGTTTATACAACCACAGGTTCATATCAGGCAATGAATGGTTGTACTAGGCACAGAGGAGGTGGTGATGAGGAAGCTGTTGGGCTGTAAGGTGAAGGGGAAGTCTGGAAGAAGGGTCGTTTGTGAAGACTAGTTTCCTCTTGTGATGAAATGCTCAAGAGTTGCTTGGAGGGATCATGTGACTAGCATCATCAATCTAAAAGGGAGTCAGTTCCCATGCACAGTCTACAGCAAAGGGGGAGGGGGTCACACCATTGCTAGTGACTCAAAACACCTCTCTGATGAAAAGCAACTTGCAAACATCTGAGCCTAAAACTAGAAGGCAGGAGTATAATAAGCATGTACCTCTACAGCCACACAAGCTGTGAACAGTTTATTTCTCAATAATCCAATCCGTCTATTATGGAATTTGAATACACTTTGCTTTGGAACATTGTCAAACTAAGTGTATCATACCACAGCTTGCCTTAGACACTGCTGCTTAATTTGTGTACGTTTGATTTACACCATAATTCCAGCTGCATAATTCAAGCACCTCTTGCAGAATATAATTGGAACTTTCCATCCTGAATTTAATACAGTACATTAGTATTTACCAGTAAATGACAGTTTGTAGCACAAAATAATACCAACATTTTCCACATCTCATTGCCATAGAAATCGGCTCTGGTCCACATCCAGGAATGCCATAGGCATAGGCCCCCTCATCGCCGCAGTCCCTGCTATTCCACCCAATTCCCATATATTTCCTGGCCCTGTTGGAGACACTGCCCAGGGTGTGTGTGTATTAGGCCTGAGCAGAGTTCACAGAGTTCGATGCTGCTAAATTCCGCTGAGTTAAAAAAAACTCTGTGGAATTCCACACAGACAAAGTTCCAAGAAGTGCGGTGTCCAGAATATGCCAGATCTTGGAAGTGCTAAGCAGGGTCGGGCTTGGTCAGCAAGGCCCAAAATTGCTTTGTGCTTCTCAGATCACATTCAGGCACATTCAGGAGAGGGCCTGGCAATGTGAACACAGGACAGGCCAGTGCACAAGAGGCCTGAAATTGAAGCTTTGTTTCACTGCCTACGGCCCTGGCCTGAATTCAGGTCAGGGCCATAGGCAGTGAAAGCTGCCAGGCATGTCGTGCACCGGCCTGCCCCATGTGCACTGCACACAGGACAGGCCGGTGCATAAGAGGCCTCAAACAGCCAGGGTCGTAGGCAGTGAAAGCTGCAGTTTCAGCCCTTGTTTGTACACCAGTGTGCACAAACAGCAACCAAGAGGAGAGGAGAGGACTTACCTGGGTCTTCCTGGGGGTCATCTTCTTCAGCGGCTGCCTCCCTCCTCTACTCCGGTGCATGCTGCAGCCCAGTTATGGGCTGCAACACGCACTGCATGAGCTCCGCGCAGTTGGTGGGGCTAACAGAGTTATTTGGACAGAGTTCCAAAATCTCTGTTAGCTCTGCCAGTGGAGCGGAGCATGCCGCACACCCCTCCTGTGTATGTATAAATATTTTTGCAGCAGGAATCTTTTCTGGCTTCCCATGCTGTGCATTATTCTTTCATCTAGTGATTGGATCCGAAATTCTTCAGTATTTTGTAGTCCTTCTTTTCTTGTGTGTGTGTATATGTGTGTGTGTGGGGGGGGGGGAGGGTTTGTGTGTGCATACATGTATACATGCGCGTACATACATACATACATATATACTAGCTGCCCACCTGGTGTTGCTTGAGATTCCGTTTGTCTCCAGTACTGAGCTGTATCCATCATGAACAGCGCAAACCCTAATCCAGAGATTGTTTTCTCATACTGCATCTCCCCAGATTAACCCATGATTATCAGTAAGGCTAATTAGGGGTTGGCATGATGGTGACCAAGAATTTACCCACACATTGCTTTTCTTCCGCTGAATTTTTGAATTATTCCACTCTTCTACACTGTGTGGAGCAGTTGCCTCTCTTGTCTGTCATCTGTAATGGCAACAGTTTTTTCTGGTGTGGAATATTTGGTGGTGGTATTTAAATTGGACTAATCAGCATCTCTTTTGGGGTGATATGAGCTGACTGCTATTCATATTCAATGTGACCTAAATATGCTTCCCACACCTACCTAAGGGCATGAGATGTCTGCCATGTTAAAGATCTAATGTATCTGTAGTAGGTTTCTCACACCATTTTCGTTCTCTACAATCCAACAATCTTCCAACTCCAACAATCTTCTAAATTGACGGCCTTTCCTGGACCCAGTTCTTCTGAGAATCATAATAATGGGTGCCTCACTTATTGTTTGGGAAGCGCATTCACAGGAATTGGCTGTGCAGGGACATCGGACACCCACCTAGTCAAACTGACCTCCATCTCAATCACCTAGAGCTGCTAGCTGTTCATCTGGCGCAGAAAACATTCCTTTCTCACCATAAGGGCAAAAAACACATCACTGCAGACAACATGACTACCATGTTTTATCAGTGAAAACAGGGAGGGGCACTAGGTCACCTCAGCCATCTCAACTAGCCCACCATCTGGAGGTACGCTCTTAAACACCTTTCAGCAAAATACATACCGGGGTGGACAACGACTTTGCGGATCTCCTCAGCTGGAGATGACAACAAGTCAACATGTGGGAGATCAACTCACAAGTCCTCAACCCATTCTTCCAACAATGAAGTCACCCAGAGATAGACCTATACGCTACATCAGAAAACACCAAATATGTCTATATGCCTCGAGTAGCTAATTTTATGGTTGCAATTTTCTTTGCTTTAAGATATCATCACCAATAACAGAATCTATGAACAGCAAATAATCTGTCCAAAATATCTCTATTGTCTGTTTAGCAATATATTGTGTTTGAGATCATGTGCATTGAATGACTGTTTAGTAGGAGCAAGAGTATTTTGAATACAAACTGATGATTTTCTTTTTTATATAAGTTGTTTGATTAGCTGCTTATGGGTCTCTGCTTTATTAATCTATGACAATATGTAAATATTTTCTTAACTATTTATATACAAGCACCTCACTATTGAAATGTTGAGGAAAAGATAAAATTAATTAAAAACATTGACTTATAAAAACTTTAAATCACAATATATTATCTTCCCTATACATAAATTCCCCATTCTATGTAATCATGTATCTATATATTTATTACTTTACTCCTTCTGCATAAGAGAAAGAAAATACTCTCTCCAATGAACTACTCTGACTCACCCTATACCTCTCTCAACAATCTACCCTCTATTTCCACTCTCTGACTCATCCCAAACCTCATTCTACTACTATGATCTCCAAAATAACCCTTTCTAGACTTTTCCCTCCTCTATCCCTCCTGGCTCCCCCCAAACCTCACTTTACAACTATGATCTCCTAAATAACTGTATTAAATTATTTCATCATGTATCTCTCCTTTGACTCATCCCAAACCTCATTTTACTGCTATGATCTCCCTAATCCCCTTCTACAGACTCTTCCCTCCTCCATCTCTCCTTTTACTCATCACAACCCTCATCTTACCACTATGAGCCCTCAGGTAACACTTTCTAGATTCTTCCCACTTCTATCCCTCCATTGTTCTATTTAATCCAACTAACCAACTCACATTTCCCTATACTAATTCACCACTAATCCTTTTGGGCTCCGGAGTAGTGTGCTACTCACCAAAAAGCACTTCGATGCCTTGTCAGGAGAAGTAAGCGCTATATAAAATACAATTACATAGACATATCACAATACGTAAAGTAAGTTAACAGTCGCCTTAACGGTGAATGTCTTTCATTCACCCTCTAAAATTCCGGACAGTCCTGGTGTGTTCACCAACTAAGCTGTGCTACCAGAATATTTATGGCCTAAACATCATCATATAAAAATATTGTGTCCTAAATATTGTCTTGAAAAATGTCAATTCAATACTGTTTATTTGGGCAAACTGTCATACAAGCACAAATAGCTTCAATAAATTCACAATTAAGTAAGCACTATTTTTCGAAAAATATCACTCCATTTGAGTTAAAAATTAAACATCTACACTCAAAGGAACAACATTTTTGTAATCAATAAAAAAGCCACATTATGCATGCCAAACATTATCTTTGTTACTGGTATTCTGACATACAACCCAACCTAAACTTCAATTGTTCTTTGCTACAGCATGTGTCGTGCCCTGTTAAAGAATGCATTGCTAAGATCTCTCCAGAAAGTGCCTCAAGTGCTGTGTGGAAATGATATTCAGTCACCACACAGAGGAGAGGATCTGTATCTTTAGTGAAAAAATGTACTGAAAGCTTTGCCGAGAACTGCTCGAGGCCCCCGCTGATTCGGCTGGGACCCTTTCTCACTAATTAAATATCAAATAAATCCTGGACTGATTTACACTTCGGTTTAATTCCTTCCTTGCTTCCTTGTTATGTCTTATCGCTGGAAGAAGATCTGAATAATTGAGCCAAATGTTCCTTTTTTCTTGGTTTCACCGAACAGCTGTGCAGCTAGTGCCCAACACCTCCTCAATGCTTTCCAGCTGACAAAGTGAAAAAACAGGGAGTATCAAAGATGATGTTCGTACATTTGTTAGGTTGAAATAATATCTCCTATCAGGCTTCCGAAGGACACCTTTCCATGCTTACAAGGCGTGAAGATTGCGTGATCAGGTATGATCAGGTAGCATCCTTTTCAAACATTGTATGATGCAGTGCCAATCTGACTATAAACTGCAAGTATGCACTAGGATGCCATCAGTGGTGATAGTGTGCTTTACAAATACCCATAGCTTAAGAGCATACACTACAGGTGTCTGAAATAGGGGTGTTCGAAGTGGGCCCAGGAGTATTAGATCTGTGCTAAATATTTAACACGTCCACAGAAGACAAGAATACACCCAATGATTTAAATTTGAGCGTGCTTGCAAAGATAATGGTGCTTCTAAAGATCTGGTAAAAACCCAACCCTATTGGACCTACCTTTGTAACCAATCATCACTACTAGGCTGCATTAAAGATATGTACATCACCCATTTACTGGACAATGAGTTGTCTGCATAGTAGATGTTGGAGGTGCAGAAAAACAGAAATACAGAAAAACCCAATAGAAATGTCATACAAACTGATGCAAAGCTCCTGCCACCTACTCAATATGTCGCCATCATTCTTGAGCGCTAGGGAGTTCCTATGTTGAAGTAGGTGCAACTCGACACGACGGCTGGCTAAAGAAAGACAACTCAGGTATGAGGTTTTTGACCCTAAAAATGAGGCAGGTTATGAATTCAATATCAGATGGTACATGTGATGATTGTCAAGTAGAAGGGAAACGTGTAACTTGCAAGGGCAACAATTGTACTCATTAAAGGCTGGAAGTATTGAGGAATAATACTATGAATCACTGGATAGAGACAGAATTGCCTCCTATTGTTTTAAACAGGTTTATCGTTGCACTGCTCAATAACTCTGACTGCATCAAGCGCAAGCCTCCTGTGACCTGTAGGTTATGCAGCGATATCTTCTGCAGACTACCTTTCAAACGTAAAGCACAAGTGTTCCTGAAACTATTACCTAATCCACTATTCATAACGGCTTCATCCCTCAAAGATGTGTAGCCAATTAAGACCAAAAAGAATGCATGAGACTGATATGACATTGTAGGACATTCTGCCACCAACCATCCACTTCCCACAAGCCTTTTGAGAACTACATCCAGATTCCTAAAATCAATCATTACATGACTTTAGTGTTTTTTTAAGTGCTGACATTGTTTTAACAGAAATGAGAGGTGGGAGGAGTAATTAAGTAACTTCCCATCGTCAAATGATATAGTCCGGGGGATGCTTTGGTTGGAAATCAAGTCAACTGGATCCTGACTCAATCAAAGAACTCCACCACCTCAAATAATGCAATAAAAAGTTAAAGAAAAACTTGTAAATTTACAAGATATCTTGTTGCCACTTAAAGCAGACCATCTGCAAACCACAGTAAATGACATGCCTCTGATTGGTAGGCTGACTTCTGCAGTATCCTCAGCCACCTTCCAAACAGGTAGCTACTTGCTGATTGAAAATGGCCAGCAGCGCTTCTTGGGATTCATCATTTCTGGGCCATTATTGAGTAAGGGCGGTCGGTGGGAGTGTTCAAGTGTACACTCAAGAATATGTCGCCTTCAGAGTTCTTTCTGAGACTACAAGTGAATTTTTGAGAAATGAATTAGATTTGCTGGGTGGTTGGACTGTTTTAAATTTATAGGGACATTTTCCCTGCAGCAAATCAATCTGTTTTCCGCCCCCTTGCCGGAGAAAGACTCTGGAGGGGCTGATTATCCAGCGACCTTGGAGATGGAGTGGACATGGCAGTGCAAAGGGGAGGCATACATTAGCTCGAGTAGAAGCGTTGTCAGGAGTCAAGAAGCAGAGAGCAGGAGCCCTGTATTGTCTGCCACATCATTTAATTTTCAATACATGCTCATAAACACTACTGCCAAGGTCTCGAATAGGTGAAGTTCAAACAGGCAGGCTGCACTGGTTGTTAATGGCGGCCATGTACCTAACTCAACCCCAGCTCAGGATGGACATTCCTGGATACTGACAAGAGGGTACAGCAAGATATATAGCTTTAGGCGAGTATTAGCTGTCATGTTGTCAAAATCAACATCTACTCAAGGTCGCCTTCACATAAATCCTTATTCTAAGTTTGGGAAAATTACTACGTGGGGTAAACTAGTTGGGCGATGTTATAGTCTGCTTCCAAGCTACAGAGGTCAGATTTAGGGCACCATGCAGAATAGGAATAGCCACTCCTGTTTCCCACACATTTTCATTCGTTCTTATCTCTTCCCACAAGACATATTCCCCAGGTAGACCCAGATTAAATTTACAAGTGGGAACATTGTAGGGTTGTGCTATTGCTGCACTTCACTGAATACCAGGACCACACACAATGCTCCTGATCCCCTCGTCCTTTCGCTTGTTTATGGCAGACTTAGACCTAGATAGCAACATGGTAAAAATAAATAACTATTGGCTCAGTTCCTTGACACACTTTCTGAATCAACACTGAAATATTTAAAAATCATCTTCTTTTAAAGACGTACACAAAGGGTTAATAGGATGAAATAAGAGATGACGTAAATGCATTTGCTCGATTCAAGACATTGAAGGATGAGACATATACAGATCATACCACCTCCAAATGTTCTAATGTAATCCATTGCAGATATAGCAAATGGTTTCCTAACTTCGAAAATAGAGAAAAAGAGCAACTCTTGCAGTGACAAGTGAGGAATTTCAATTATATTGTCATATGGTCTGAACTAAGGAACCCACATGAGCTTTTTGGGAAGTCCTAAAGACACAATTTATTTTTCACACATCATGTTCACAGGCAGGAATGTGTCACGTCGAAAGTTTTTTTTTTTTTTTTTTTTTTTTAGCAACTTCGATGAATTAGATGAAACTACTGGAGTCCACTTGTTAAGAGCCCATAATGCCCGGACTTTTCTTGTATCTTGCCGCTATGGACTAGCGAACTCCATGCCAATCCAATGGGTACAGTGGAACATACTAGATTTTGAAACATAAAGAACCCCCTGATGAAGGACACGGGTACAAAATGCAGTGGGGAAAGACAATTTACTTGAGTATTCAAGGACTTTGTTTGTGATGTAGCAAAGACACTAAACTATGAAGACTGAGGCCCCCATTAGGACTGCAGCAGTCTGATGACCACGGCAGTGGAGGTGGCGGTCTCACCGCCGTGGGCCGGGTAGTGAAGACCGCCACATACTGAGCATTGCGGTGTGGCCAATTGGAAACAGCCACAAAGCCACCAGTCCCGCCAGTGCTGGCGGACTGCCTCAGCTGGTGGGGACCTTCTACTGGCCGGTGGCATACAGTCACACAAACATGCACGCACACCCATTCCGACACACACATGCTCAAACACATACAAACACACACTACACACATGCACATACTACACACACATACCCTTTCTGTCTGGGCCGCACAGCAGCCCATGTCGAAATTGTCATCTGGGAGGAGGTGGATGTTGGTGGTTCTACCGCCAATGCCGCACCGTTAGGCCACATTACTCCTTGCAATATGGTGGGCGGAGTCCTTGTGGCATGGTGGTGGTGGCGGTGGAACCGCCTTTCACCTGCCGTCGGTCAGGCTGTCGGTTTTCCGTTTGTTTATTGGCAGAAATCCGTAGGTAACTCATAATACGGCGGTCTTTTGGCACCCGCTTTAACTGTGGTTTTCGCAAAAGACCACCGATGTCAACATGAGCACCTGAGTCATGTAATATGAAGAAAAAAAACAAGTAGCAAAGCTTTTAACGAAGCAGAGAGTTAAATGAATTCCTTTCGCTAGAAAATAATGGTGAATATGCATTAATTTGAAGAAGTATTTCGCAAATATAGATGTGCATCTGTAGTACTTGTCTTCTGACAATTAGCTTGGTTAAACCTGCCAAAGAAAAATCTGTAAAAATACTCTGCAAAAGGGAAGTTGTCAGATAAACTATCTGCAGAGACGATCCATCTTTGCTACACTTGTATTAGAGTGAAAACTTTTTAGCAACACAGTGAAATTGTCTTTTGCGGGGGCGAATGCAACATTATAGGGAGTAAGTTGCACCCTTTGGAAACGTCGAAATCAGGAACAGTCCTAATTATCAGGTGGGGGAAAAATAAGAGTCATTGCTATGAACTTAGTTACAATCTTGGAGGACGGTGCAGAGTATCCTTAGCAATGTCTTAGACCAGACAACTTGCATCCTCTGTATCAAGGAACCCACTTGGTTGGGACTGGGACGTCAGTGCTTATCTCCTCCATGAACTTCAAGGCAACCCAACCTCACAACCTGCGAGATTACAGCACAAACTGAGTATAGTGCTACCAACATTTGGGAGCTCTGTCTACACAGAAAAAAAATCTAAAAAAGTAAATGCAACAACTAAAAGATAGTTGATGAGTAAAACAGATACAACCACGTATCAAAGAAAGGAAATGGGGGAAGGATAGAAAAGAAAATGTTCAGGAGATTAAGGCGGCATACGACAAGGAACCAACGGGTCCTGAAGCCCTCGCGTGTTGGGCTTTATCGATTTCCGTATCTGAGGATATAGGGCTTCAAAAGACTGGAACACAGCCCTGACTGCCATGGTGCAGGCAGGAAGTACTTCTCGTCTATTGTCAGTATTGCACCTTATGCAGTGCCTTCCAAATTAAGGCATCTGGCATCTTACCCAAGTATGGCACAATTGCAGTGTTCCTGTACTGGGACACTGCTAAGTAGGTCCCTATGTCCCGATAATAGCATATAGCTTCTATTTATGTCCTACCTTCCTTGCTTCAAAGCCAGGAGAAAGAAATGGCACTCCTTCATTCTAAAGAGAGGAATTTGACTGGAGACTCAATGTTATATTCACGGTTTCTTATATAGTGCACGTTCCCCACAGAAGGTATTATGGTCCTTAAAGATGCATTTAATAGATTATCATCCGATTATCAAAAACAGCCATTCTTAATGAAATAGGTAGGGTTTTTAACTTGACTTTAAAGGATTTTCGAACTGCTTCTTGGAAGGCACAGGTTTGGAGGTGTGACAGAAAAGAATATCCTCACATCTAGCCCTCTGGCAGCCTGAAGGCTAGAATGTTTAGTAGAACACAGGTCTCTGGACAGCAGACATCTCTGATGTGTGGCTGAAGGAACATCAATCCTTCAATACACAGTGCCTCATGTACCATACAGAGTGACTTACATTTAACGTGCTCTGGCCTTCTGGGTGCCAATGCCACTGTGGTCTTCTCTGAGGCAATGAATACCCATATCCTTCAACTCTTTATTCAGACACAATTTAAGTAATTCATGTGTGCAATTGTCGCCATGTTTGGAGTGCTTTCTAACGCTGGACTGGGATAATATCACAAAGAGTCAGTTTGAGGTCACTAAACTTATTAAAAAAATTAACGTGGGCCCATCATCAGCCTAGGAAGCAGTCACATCTCAAGAAGCTATTAGCATAGTGTCAATGTGTGTTGAGCTACTGCAATTTGAAAATACAACACTGTCATTAAGTGGAAGAAACCTAAAGTGATACACATTTCACCAGACATCTGCTAATAGACATATTCCACACTTTTTGTCTGACTTTGCACCAGTTTACTTTACTTTTGGTTACTCTACACATGCACAAAGTGTTGATAAATCTGCCCATTTGATTTCTGATAAATTATGGATAGTTTGAAAGACAAAAACCTTGCATCCTCACACATGCGTATATACAACCTGTACCTGCATTCAATCAGAGTTTGCTATCACGCAACATAGGCAAGGCCATTTGTAGTGGACACACTGCGCTATTAGGCACCCAAAATTGCATAATAATCATATAATAAACAAAGAAAAATGACGAATTTTATGTTTTTGTCCACTCATCGGAGGCCTACCTGCCTGTTGCATCGTCTGCAGTATTCCTTTAAACACGCCCTCCCCCCACATGAAGACGTAGAATTCGCCTCTGAAGGGCCTATTTTAGCACAGCAGCAGCTCAGGAGGGCACTTAAGGGTGATTTATTCCACTTAATATACCTAATGAAATCTGGAAAAGGCCCATAAAGATAATTTAGTTTGCTAATATGAGAAAAGGCTACTCAGGCTGCAATTATACATTAGGATCATTTGAGAAAGAAGTCAGGTTTTATTGCCCACTTATAAACCAGGGTGAGGTGAATAGGGGGTATTTTGCAGATTCAAACAGGAGGAAGAGGGATACTGAGCTCATGACCAGAGGATGCCTCTTTACTGTCAATTTATCAAAAAACTACTGAGGATTTCCAGATCGAAGCATATTCGATAGGGCGAAAAAGCGCCTGTACGCCTCCAGGCTGTTCAGATAATCAGATTTTGCTTGCAGATTCATCTAATTTCCTTTCTGGGGAACCAAAAAAGGCAAAAACTAAATACAAAGTATTTGAAGTGACCTATCAATGTATAATTGAATAAACCTTTTAACGCACCAACGAGTTGCCATGTCTATCGTGTATTTCTAGTGATTAAGCAGTGGGTGATAGATTGGTGACTATGGTGTGGGAGTCTGAGTTCTGGTCTTTTGAATTCTTAAAGTTTGCGAAATGTCTTCATTTTAATTTGCTTTTGTTGTATGCGCAATTTGTCTGTATACTGTAAGAACATTTTCACAGAATTGCAAGCTAAATCTCACTCAAGACCAGCCACTATAGAAAATGCATGCCGAATCCCTGTCTTTCATACCCTATGCCAATGCACAACGGCAAACAATGCATGCAGTTTTTCTTTCTACTCATATTTACCTTTTGAAATATAAATTATCAAAAGAGGCCTGACTCTCATGAAATTGTGAGGACAATTCGTCGGTCTGTGACAATGTAAAGTTTTACACAGAACTTCATTCAGGTAACCTAGGATAAACAATTTGAATATTTGTACATAAAAAGTGATGAGGTGAGAAATTGTTAGTTGTGCAGAAGTGAATTACTACTGCAGATGATGAAATGTCAAGTGATGATCAAAATAAGAGGCCTCGTAATGGCCAGATATGAAGGTGAAATGTGGACCAATGGCATGGGCAGAATTTAGAATGATCTAGAGGCAATGAATGTGAGTGGGATGGTGTTAAGAGGAAGGCATTACAGAGTGGTGAGGGGAAAGCCTAGAGCCAACTATAAAACACGTTCTTGTTGGGAGGATGTATGTTGGGCCTCTTGTAAGGAGGTGATGAGGTGTACTGGAGCAGAGGATGAAGGTGAGCTGTGACTTACAATTGAACATTAGCTCTGGGCTCAGAATTACTAGTGTTCAGCGTGCAATGTAAAGCAGCAGAAATGACAGTGTTAATCACCTTTCATATGCAAAAGGACTTTTGGAGCCAAAATTTGATGTGATGGTTTGCACCTTATGGCGCAAAATGCCTGATGAGCTGTGCAAAGAAGGTGTAATTGGACAGGAACTGATCAAAAACACATTGGCGTCAACATAAAGCCAGATAAACTAGAGAGTAAGTGGCTTTGTGTGGAAGTTCAAACAAAACCAAATACAATTAATAGGCAACATTTATATTTTTGTCCTCGATATTCTTGATACGATATTCTGGTTACACAACATTATTTCTGTTGATATTTTGACATAAAACCACAGGGACCATCATGTAATTGTGGGTTGTGTTATTTTCCTTTACAGCACCTTGAAACTTAAGTCTATGTGAGCTTTAAAAATGCAAATAACATAATATATAATGAAAATATATAGAATATTCACCGGGACCTGACTGTAGCCTTTTTTTTTTTTTAAATGAGGCATATTTGGACAAAACCGCTCTCCTGTTTGCCAGTCACTCTCCCACTCTCATGTACTTTATCTTTACACAATTAGCACGAAGCCCATTTGACTGAAGATGCAGAAGCAGAGAGCGAGGGCTGAGGGTTCCTACTATAGCAGTGGTTCCCAACCTGTGGACCTTATCAGGGGATCAGCGACTGCTTAGAAAATTAAATAATAATAATAGATTAGGTCCCCAGCTTTCAGTAATGACTCAGAGGGGGGTCCATAAATTCCAATAAAGATTCAGTGGGGGTCCACTGAAGTCAAAAGGTTGGGATCCACTGTACTATAGGATCCAAGGGGAAACCATACCAGCAGCTTGTAGATTCTACGCAGACACCATGTGTGATCCTGCCCATGCCCAGAAGCTATGTCATTAGTTCTCAAATGATGAGAATCGCCTGCAAGCGGCACGTAGGAAAATATTCAAACACTACCACTGATATCTTTCAAAGAGATAATTCACCTAAGTAACAAAAATGGGTAATTATTGCTTGCTTTCTATGTTTAACTACTACAATTAGGGTCAATCTGGGCAGGGATTGTCAGATTCCTTTCACCATCCTCATTCCCTCAATCAAACTTCCTCTATTTTTTAACATCAGTCCTCCTGGACAGCCCATATCGGTCTACTGCGAAGCATACTGTGCCTTCTTAAGGACAAAGAGGAGCTTGGGCCCGCTCATTAGTTACCATTTGTTGCCTTTCCTTGTCACGCTCATTTACCTGCTTCTTATTTGGGTCCCAGCTTGTCAATCTTGTGTTTGTCCCTCCCATGGATCTCTTTGGTTCACTGACATCACTGTTTCCAGCGTTTGCTTTTCAAGACCTGCTTTTTTTGTTTGTGTGAAGCACTCCATTAAAGTGCATGTGTTTTTGAGGCATCACCCTCGTGTGCATATGTCTCTATCCACTCCGTGTTGCTCTCTGTTGCCCGACTGCTTCAACCGTTGTGCTCTCCACCCTCACCCTCAGTGTTTTGCCCCAGATCTGTGTTGTTTTTGACCCGCCTCCCCCCCTCTGTTGCTTTTTTGGTCCCCTCAGTCTTGCATCCAGATGCTTTTTTGCCCCTTTCCGTGTTGCTTCAGCATTCTCTATCTTTTCTCCTCTCCTCTCTGTTGCCTCCACTCCCGTTTCTCCCCATCAGCTCACCTCTCACTCTCCCTTTTCTAGTATTTCTTCCCATTTCTCCCTCTGCCTCTGCTCCCTGTCTAGGACGTCTATTTCCAGGGTCTCTTCTCCGTCTATCCACCGTACTTCCCCTGCCTCTCACCTCTTTCTCTGCCTCCCTCCCTGTCTCGTTCACCTCCTCTCCCTTCTACACTTCATGTCTTGTTTACCATGCCTGCTTCATTTCTGTAGCGTGCGGTTTCCCCATCCTCTGCATTAGCGTCTCCACCTCGGACTCTTTCTCTCTTTACCCATTTTCTTCCTACACTCTCTCCCCTCCCTCGTTTTCTCTACCTTCTTCCTTGTCTCTCTTCTAATCCCCCACCCTTCGACCACAACCCTTCAGTCCCGATAAAGTTTCTCGTCACTACCTCCCTTGTCTACTTATTCCTCCAGATCAATCCGAATTTTCCCTTTTTCTTCTCTATTTTACACTCTTTCCTCTTAAATTTCACCTCTTCTCTTCATGTCATTAATATCCACATCATTCCCTTTATTTTCCCTTTCTCGGCCATCTTAGCAACATATTCCGATTGCTGCCTGTCTCCCGTGATTGATTTGCTTGTTGATTTACAACCCATTTAATCATTTAATGCTATATTTTCAAAAATCCCCTTTCCGGCGTTTTTGCATCCACTGCCCCCCATTTCTGGACCCTGTCGTGACTTCAATCAGATGATGTATAGTTTGATTGCACCACACATTTTGCACTGATGTTTTAATCAACATACTGTTGCAAGTGTGATTTTTGAGCACTTGGTAGAAAATGCCCTTACTGAAGTTGGGTTAGTTGGAAATGTTTATGCATTTATTGCGTGCAGTTACCTTGGAAGAAGGGTACGTTAAGAAATGATGCATAAAGGAGAGGGTGGAAAAGAGGTGATTGACCAACGTACCCGTGTACCCCTGTATACAAATATTGCCACCTGGGGGAATGACAAACCAAAAAGTCCCACAGTGTAAAGAGGACCTGCTTGGCTGCCTCCTGATGATCGATAGTGGTCACTCTTTTACGTGCCCACTTTCTGGTTGGTCGGAAGAGCACTGTCGCTGATCGACCTATGACCAGTTTAGTTTGCGACCGGATCCATAATGATGGTGCAGACCTCAGATTAACAGTGAAAGACGATAGAAGGGAAACAACACCTACCAATATGACCTGGGAGAGGAATCTGATGGAGAAGGGAGAAAATTAAATTGGGATATGTTTTTTAATAGATTAATAGGCACTTGGGTAAGGTCAAAGCTACCTCACATTGTAAATTCTAGCACAAGGGCGCATGGACGTCATTTAGGGGTCGCCAGGGGTCGCAATTGCAACCCCTGACTTGCCCCTTGAGACCACTGACACTGCCTTTGCGACCCCTGGCCTCCGAGGTGGCAAAATCAGTGCATGGAACACAGGGACAGCTCGTAGTGTGTGTTTACCTGAGAGAGTGTGTTTAAGTGAATGTGTGTGTATATGTGTAAGCATGTGTGTTTGAGTGAAATTGAAGGTCAAAGGGCATGTGATGTCACTTCCACTACCCCTGGCCTTTTGGTGAATTGACGTTAGTGCAAGGGAGCAGGAATCAAAGTAATGAAGATTACCGGAAATAGTCTGAGAATTTCACAGATACCTTCTTTCTTGCTCTCCTTCCTCTTTCACACAGTCCTTTGGTTTTCCTCTCCTCTCTCTCTCTCTCTCGAGTGATGTTTCTTCTCTTTCCCTTTGTTCTGTCCTACCCACCACCCCGCCCCCCTCATCTCCACCCCAGGGGCCCATCTTTATTCTCTCCGTGTTTGATCTCGGAGGCACTCACTCGCATTACCAAAGCTATTTCACACAAATAGAATGAAAACTCGTACAACAGAGAACGCGCTTCCCGAGCATTTCATTACCCTGATTCATTAGTCTATGCGGAGCAGAAGCAGCTCTCAATCTGCGCATAATCCGAAGCCTGTGAAAGATGCGGAACCGACGGAACAGCATCATCACAGACTCTCGCTCTCCACTGAACTCCTCCTTCTTCAGAGTAGCCCCTCTTCCCTCCGCCTCACGAGTGACCCTCGGGGGCCCTCTCCTAAATGCACCTCAGCATGCCACTTCTGGAACCCCTCTCGTTCTTTCCCCTGCCTCTCTTACCTCGCTTGAGTTCACATACTCCCTGATTTACTCCTGTGTTACGGGGATCAGCTCACAATTTTCTTAGTCCCTCTGTTCTCTTGAGATCTCCACTCTCCTATTTCTTTTCTACCTCCCATCCTTAAATGAACCCCACAAATCGAATACAATGTGTGTTCCCTCTCTTCAGAGGTCAACATTTTGTCTTTCCTGTGGTCCCCTTTGTAGCAAAAACACAAAGAATCTGCGGTTCTATGTCATAGCATTCCTACCTTTTGTTTCATCCAGTTTCATCTCCCTCAAATATTTCCTTATTTTGGCTAAACTATGTACACCATGAACTAAGAAACCACCCAGATGGCAACCGAGTGGTCCTAAAATATAGCCCTAGATGGCTGATGTTTGATAAGGAGCATTGGAAGGGTCCCCTGACTCTTCATGAGCAGAAGATGATTATAGTTGGTGGAACAGACCTTTTTGACTCACAGGTAGGTGAGACGTAGACCTTGTCTACAGGAACATGCCTGCTGCCTCCTTCAGGTAGAACCCTCTTGTCTTTCCCCAGTGGCTGTGTGTATAATCCTGCAACAATAGTGTGGCTATGGAGTGCAAGCATTAGTGGCCTTCAGCCACTTCATGGCTACCAACTGTGAGGCTTCATGGTTGCCCCATCACCGCCCATCAGAGCTCCTTTCTTTTTACCCAGGTCTGATGAGTTCCGAAAACGTCTTGCCCGATCTGATCTACTAAAAAATATGTCAAGAGACCTGCCATATTATCACTTTGATGGTGAGAATCCACAACCAGAAATCAGCACTTGGAGAAAGAGGGAGTACATGAAGAATTGAGGAAGAACACGCAACTACCAATCTTGTGTCAAACAAGAAGAGAGAGAAATACACACTTGACCTATAGAGAGTTCCTGAAGCATGATAAACCAGGCAATAAGAGCGACTGGCTTGAGGCTGGAGATCACAGTATCTAATCTACCAAAGGGAAACCCTGCAGTGTCTGCCAAAAGGCCACCAGGCATAACAAGCACAGCTAGACTAGTGGCGAGAAGACCCAGGGCTGGGGCTAACGATCAGGTGCTTAATCCATTGTAAAGGTGCCCATAAAGGTGTACCAAACCTTCACCAGGCATAACAAACACACACTAAACTAGTAGTGAGAAGAACCAGGCCTGGGGCTAAAGATATGGTAAATAATCCACTCTAAAGTTACCATGAAATAGGTACCAAACCATCACCAGGCATAAAAAGCACACGCTAGACTAGTGGGGAGAAGAGCTAGGCCTGGGGCTAAAGATCAAGCACCTAATTCACTCTAAAAGTACCCTAAAATGTGTACCAACCCATCACCAGGCGTAAAAAGCTCACGCTAGACTATTAGTGAGAAGAGCCAGTCCTGGGGCTAAAGATGAGGTATAAGGCCCCCAAATAACTCAGTGGGCTAGGAAAACGGTGGAAGCTGTACAGTATCAAAACACTGTGGGACAGCACTGGCTAACTACTAAGCGAGGTGTGGACACAAATGTGTGAAAACAGGGTGTGTGTGTGCAAATATAGGAATGCACCGCTCTCGTACAATGCTCCACGTAATATCGCGAGCGTGTGTTATAACTGAGACTAATGTAAATAATTAACCAATCGGTAGCACGTTCGTTTAAGGGATGCCAGATATTGCAATCATTGTTACAACGTTAAACATTGGAATAGTTTCGCCCCCACACACTTTGCATTACTGACAGAAAAGGCAACATGGCACGTTACAAACCTCCTCCCTGCACACACAAGCACTGCAAAAACTGCAAAACAAGGAGCCCTTGAGCCCTGCCCAGGCCACCAGGTAAAATCAATGCAATGTGATGGAGCTGGAACCCTCTCTCCCTGGCACCTCTGGCGCCCTCCCCGTACACAGTATCCCCTCTGCTTTCACATTCCTGGCACATATTCGGCGTAAGCATGGCGCGCTGATTTCAGACTCGTAGCGGACTGAAGCAAAACTCGTGGCACACTGCCAACAATCTCTTTGCACATTTGTGACGCACTCGTGGCGCACCCCTAGTACGCCGCTGCCACGCGCCGGGGACAGTCTATTCACCGGGCTAACACGCTTCGCACACTGACTGTGGGCACCTGACACGCTGCTAACATTGCCCTCACACACTTCTGGTGCACTCCGGTCATACTGCTGGCACAATCAATGCCACAGTGACAGTACCCTCGGCGCAGTGACGGGAGACTCTTGGCACACTGCTAATAGCCTCCTCGCATTTTTGTGACACACTTGTGTCACCAGTGCTTAATTTGTAAATGAGAAGGTGCCGGTGCTCAAAGTCCTTCTCTTTAAGCACGCGGCAGCTGCAATGAAATGTGCGAACACGGAATACTGAGACAGCGTAATCCCGAAGCCATCTCGGGCCTCTTTAATCCTTTTAAAAACCACTCCCTGCCCCTTGAGCTCACACTTGCAGCTTTCTGCTTTCTCCGTTTGTGACGCTTTTTTGATTTTCTCTTCCTCCGTCTATCCCAAACGTGTCTTTTGCTCGCTGCAAATGCTTGAGGCAGAAGCCTAAACGCCGGCCCTCAAAAATAAGTGCCGGTGCTCAGCACCGGACACAACAAGCACAAATTAAGCACTGTGTGTCACACCCTGATACACTGCTGGCCTACTTCTGAGACAATGTGTTCACATAAGTGACACGTATTACGCTTACACTGTCCTGCACCGATCTGACAAACTCATAGTACACTCCGAGTGCACTCCTGCCACAATGTATTCACAGAGCTGACATACTCCACACACTGACTGCGGACACCTTCCGCCCTGGTGACACCGCTCTTCACACCTGTGCCCTCGCACACTATGGGATGATACGACCCATCCATTAGCTGACACATTTCTGCACAATGAAGGGAGACTCCTGGCACACTGCTAATGTTTTCATGGCACATTTCTGACACACTCCTGGCACACTTGTAAGTACACTTCTGGTGCACTAGCTATGGACTTCCGGCACACTGCTGACACTGTCCTCGCACATTTCTGGCACACTCCTTGAACACTTCTGGTATACTCTGTCACACTCTATCCACAAAGATGACACGCACAGCGACCCTGACTACGGACCCCTAATACGCTGCTGACACTGTACTCTCACATTCCTGGCACACTCCCTGCGCACTGACTCCCGACACACTGCTGACACTGTACTCTCACATTCCTGGCACACTCGAGGCACACTCCTTGCGCACTGACTACGGACTCCTGGCACACTGCTGACACTGTACTCTAACATTCCTGGCACACTCGTGGCACACTCCTCGCGCACTGACTCCCGACACACTGCTGACACTGTACTCTCACATTCCTGGCACACTCGTGACACACTCCTTGCGCACTGACAACGGACTCCTGGCACACTGCACTCTCACATTCCTGGCACACTCATGGCACACTCCTTGCGCACTGACTACGGACTCCTGACATACTGCTGACACTGTACTCTCACATTCCTGGCACACTCGTGACACACTCCTTGCGCACTGACAACGGACTCCTGGCACACTGCACTCTCACAATTCTGGCACACTCGTGGCACACTCCTCGCGCACTGACTCCTGACACACTGCTGACACTGTATGCTCACATTTCTGGCACACTTCTATTACACTGCTGAAACACTGCTACATTCTATTCACAAAGCTGACACGCATTGCGCACCCTGACTTCACACGCCTTAGACACTGTGCTCCCACATGTATGGCACACTCGTGTCACAGTCCTCGCTCACCGACTACGGACTGCTGACACTGTCCTCGCACATGTATGCCCACTTCAAGCACCTTGCTCACACAATTCATGCCATAGGCGACACATTCTTGAACGGAGAGTCCTGGCACACTGATATTTTCCACGCACATTTCTGACACGCCTGGCGCAATTCAAGCACAATGCTAACAGAATTATGTCACACAGCTGGCAAACCCAGGGCACAATAATGACACACTGCTTTTACACTCATGACATAGTGTCGGAACCCTCCTTGCACGCTTAGGGTACGCTCTTGTCACTGTGAAGCACTTCTACAGTCCTGGCAGCATCCAGTCAAATAGTTGGCACTTTCCTGACACTCTGCTAGGACGCATATGGCACAAGGTTGCGCTATCGGCACAACGCTAAAACGCCCCTGAGAACCTGTTTGTACATCACTACCACAGACCAGAACATTTGGACTACCCCAGGAACCCTCTGGGCTCACTGTTGGCACACCACAGACTTTCCGATCGCACATTGAGAGAGCAGTCGTCCCAATGGCCCACTTTCAACACCTGGGGCACAATTCTGAACGGATTAATGGCACCCCGCCGAAAGCCACTGCTCGTACACTCCTGGCACACCAGCCAAGAGGAGGTCCCACTCCCGGAATAAATGTTCTATTTTTAAATAATTTGTGTTGTGAAAAAGCGGTTAAGGTCTCCATAGCTAAACGCAGCGCTACCCTGGTCTCCTCACTTCATTCCGGACAGCGCTTGCCCACTGCCCACCCTCCTACCCCGGCCCCCCCAAAAAAGAGGCTAGATGAGAGCGCAGTGGTACCCACCGTGGCTCCCGCGCAGGGAGACGGGCGAGCGATAGATCGAGACGGGCACGGAGTGGTGCTTGGTCCCGTGGAAGTGATGGTCGTGCTGCGAGTTCGTGGACGAGGAGGACGACGAAGAGGCCACGTTGGAAGAACTCCACACAGAGCTGACCACACACCCCCAAAAGAGGGGCCATATCCAGGGGGTCCAGGCGCAGCAGCGCGCGGTGTTCCGCGGTCCTGAGTAGCCGCCAATGGCCCCTATTCTCCCGCGCATGGTCAACAGGAGGAGCGCCGGCTGCATGAGGGCACGGGGGGGTCCAGCCAACGGGGCAGGTTCATGGTGCCCAGTACCGCGTCATTCCTTCGGAGGACGTCCTCAAACCAGGGAGCCTTAATCCCAGTTCCTTAAATGAGGGTAGTTCGGCTGTCCCCGTACCACGTCAAAGACTCCGCTAAAATGCACCTGAGAGGTAGCTCAGCGGGTTAACGCGCCAGCTCCAGAGCTCTGCGTGCAAACTGCTGGTCTGAAATACAGTGTGCTGATCGAGCCTTCCGTCAGTCTGCGGTTGTGAAAAAGTGCCTCGTGATTGTTGGAAAGTAGCACCTTATGTTTAAAGCTCAAAGAAGCCGCAGCACTGTGGTCGTTGGTGTCATGAGGTTATTTCTTCAGGGCCACATGGTATTATGCGATCACTCAGATGGCGCCGCAGCCTGCCTAACACTAGATAGGAGCTAAAAGTAGGAGCAGTCGGGGGAACTGCCAGCCGAGATCCTGCAGAGGGAAGAAGGAGAACTGGTCCTTTCTGACGCGTTTTAAAGCGTTGCTGAAGCCATGCCGGAAAAAAGACCTTTCCATTAATCCACAAAGAGAACACCGAACGAAAGTAGATAGATCGGTGGGTTAGTGCATTGGAGACGACTAGCAAGTCACGGGCTCGTATTAGAGACTCCGCCTTTCAACCATCGGAGGTGGACAAAATCAGGAACATTCAGGTGCATAAGATCAGTTTTACATAGCGATAAAAAAAACGCAAAAATCTGGAGCAATCGCTATATAACCAATAATGAGTATTTATTAGTGGGACTGTCCAGACCCCTGGACGGCTGGTCTCTGAATCTCCCAAGGAGCTGGAAAGGCACTTAATATATCCCCTCCGCAGGGGACCCCAGCATACACCATGAAGGTTCCAGTCAGCAGCCTGTCTCAAGTTCAGAGGAATGGACGGCAGCTCCAGGTAAGAGTGCAGCAGGCTGGTGTAGTTCAGGGGGTCTCACACTGCGACCCAGGCCTCGTCCAAGGGTGGTCCTTCCGGAACTATTGCACTGTAGCAGTTTGCCCGGCGCAGCCTCGTATGTCTCGTGTGGTCTAATTCCCAAAGAACTGCGACGCCGGAATACACCAAAGCCAAAGGGATGGAGAAGGCTGCGTGGGACCTTCCGTGGGCACGGGTTCAAGGCGTTTGGGTGAGGTGCCACAGGCAGAAAGCAGCCGAGCTGGGAGTCCCACTCCTGCTAACTCCTTGTGCCTTCCACCTGAGACTCGGAGCGGCAAATGGGCGCGCTCTATGCAAATGACAGCACGCCAGAGAGCCAATGGGCGAAGCCCTCGAGCTCATCGCGGCCACTTATTGGCTGAGAGAGAGAATGAAAGGCGCCGGGATGTGGGCTGGAGCTCCGCCATCTCTGGCTCTCCGTTATACCCCCATTCATTGCCACGAGCGCCCACACTGGCATCGTCTGCACAACTGCTCCGTGTAAAGCGATTGTGACATCTGGACTGTTTTCTGTGCTTCGAGTGTACGTTTTAATATGACTTGTTTGACCAGAGTCGTAGTGGCAGCAGGTGCAGTGGCACCGGAGCTCATGAGTTTGAGTATGCCGCTGCACCCTTCTTTAATTACCTAACGAGCGTCCAGAGCACCCTTTTTCCTTGTCTGAGTTGGAACTCAGGGTATCTTCGCCAAACCACCGTGTTCGACTTATGCCAATTCACAGACGGTGTGCATGGAAGGGCACGCGGCTGCCGTGTGCCACACAGGCGTGCGCACGCTGCTCACACGCATCGGCGGCTGCCTCTAGGCACTGAAGCAAATGTCGAGGACATGGGATGGAAAGAGAGGAATGAAAGACCAACAAGGAGAAAGGGAGAAAAAAAGGAGAGGATAGAGAGGCGAGACAAGGAGGGGAGGCGAGAAGTGTGTTTGGAGAGTGGGTGCGAGAGCAAAGAACTAGAGAGAGGGGAAAACGGGAGACTGGAGAGAAATCCGTTAGAGGGACGGAGAGAGGTACACCAGGGAGGGGGAAAGGTGGCGAGAGAACGAACCAGAAGGGAAAGCCATGGAGGGGAGAGACGGCCAGGAAACATTTTAAATGAACGCTTCTGACACTGATCGCTGGTGATAGGACGCCTTCCTGTAATGTAACTCGGTGGGCAATCCACCAGCTGCCTGGCACTACCACATGGGCCAATCCGATGGGTGGTGTGCAGGCCGTTTCTTTTGGCCCCATCACGGTCCATGGGACCAAGAAAAAATACATGGCCCACACGGTGGCCCCCTTTGAAGGTGGACAATTTGTCAGTGCCAGTCTCCGAGGATGCCTGAAGGGCCGGCCCTGCACTGCAGCGGCTTAGACCCGTCAGTGTGAAACCTGCAAGTTACCTTCTTTAATGGCGCTTGAAGTCGGGCACTGTGACTACTAGGCCAAGAGCATGTGTTCCAGGAGGGAGCGGGGTTTATTGCGGTATGCTGCAGCAGGCATCCCGGATGAGGCTTCCGCTCTCGGTGAAAGGAGCGCCCGCGGTTAAGCATCTTTCTCGTTTCCTCTTCACAGTTTCTGCTGCCGAGAGAGCGGCATGTCGAAGGCAGAAGGTGCTCGGTACGCGCTTTTTTACAACAATCGCAGTAAATAAAGATCGGAATTAGGAATTTGTAAGGTGTTTTGTATGTTCTAACACATCATCAAGTCACTTAATAAATAGAAAATAAATAGAACTGTTGATAGAGATCGTAAACACGCGCCAGGAGTCAATAGCAATTACGGTCCAAGAGATACGAATCACATTTTGTTCAATGCAGGCCTGAGGGGAAAGTGCATTTTCATTGTAAGTTCCTTTGGAATTCTTTTTTGGGCCCCACCCAATGGACTTGGCACTTCTGGAAACTGATGCCTGGCCCAGGTTTTCTAGCAGCGTGCGTGTAATGGCGCGTGTCACACGCAGGCTGGTAATTCAGAGCATGCTGGTACATCATCAATCAACCTTCACAGGCAGAAACTATTTTGCCCTGAAAGAGGGCTTGAGCACTATGCCAAACCTGCTTTGTACCTCGGAGTTCCTGCCCCTACCCCGCACCCCGTAATCCACGCAAAGACGTGGAAACGGATCAAGTCCCCTTCACCTTTCTACAATTCTAGATCGACTAAAACAGCCTCACTTGGCTTTTTGACAAATACCAATGATGAAGAAAGTCAGGCACAACCATTAGGCAAGCAGAACGCTATGTAGCACTCCCAAGTATAAGCTATGAAATTGCTTCAAAATTACACATTTTACCAGACTTACCATTGCCCTCAGGTTGAAGTATGCAGCTGAGGGTTTACCTTAAGTAGAAATGTCATGCAAGGCACCACTGACTGCCTTTGTGTGGCATCACACCACCCATCATTCTGCAAACGCTGTTCTGCGTGACTGATGACATCATTGGTGTGAGGCGCTTGCTAAATCTGGAATTGCGCAAGCTTTTACCATTAACACAATGTAACACTTCTGATTTTTCACACTGCACTGCGCAGCATGAATGTTAGTAAATTTGGGTGTTAGCACATCAAGCCTAAGTGAAAGAAAGACAATGTAGCAAATGGTGCCTGCCCACTCTAACCCAGCAGTGCCTGTGGGCATTTGCTCCTGCTAGGTAAGCTGCCTCCGTCTCCTGCAGCTGAGCACAGGGGAAAGTTCCCATCTGAGAAAGGCAGAGATAGTGGCAGGAGTCAGGACTGTGGTATTTACATAACTGGTCAATGGATAATTTTTTTGAAAAGTTCATCAGTAAACCATCGCCATCATTGGCTTAAAGTTAAAGACTGAGGCTAAAGAATGGCTTCCGATGGACACTTGTCAACAAATGGCTATTATTGGTTGCAATTTTCGTTGGCCATGGGGTAATGGATGTTCATACACCCACATCTCGAAAGGGCCTGTTCCAATCAAAATATTTTGTAACCTGGCCCATATGGCAGACTACTTTGAAACATCAGGGACAAGAGAAGAAACTTTAGAGACTGAAAGCATGTGAATCATCACTCAAAAAACTCTTTCACAGGTGTCTCCATAGGATTGGCTCCTTTTGGAGCAGGCTTAAAGATGCCAGTGGCAAAGATGTTTAGGGAAACCAAAAGCAGGAGTGGCAAAGAAGGCTTAAGCTGGGACCAGAGGAGAGGCTTTCTCCAGGTTCTGAGACAGGAAGATGCTTTCTAGCAGAAGTATCAATTGTTTTTTGTTGTGTGTTTTTGTCCTCACTGTTTGAGGACCCTACACGCTTCTGCTTCCACTGGCTATCTAACTCTCCAGTAGTGTTCTTGATACTTGAATGGCTGCTGCCGCAAATCAGTCGAAGCTTTCTCTAGGTAGGTGTAGGTTTGGGTCAGATTCAACACAGTACTTCATGAACTACCATCACAACAGATGTCTAGGGATGAGGGCTTTCCTGAAAAAGTTGAAAGTCGTTCAATACAGGCAGCAATCAATTCGTATAGGTATTTTGTTTCATTGAACACAATATTCACATTCAAGACATTTTGTTTTAAAAAGTTCAGAACTTTAATCAGAAGTAAAAAGTAGGTTCGAGTTAATTTGAGAAAAAAAAAATTCTATGAGAAATATGTTTAATGCTCACAAAAAAAAAAACGCAACGCAGTTGGATCGTTGTATGCATCAAACATGTATGCAAGTTATACCATACAAAAGGTATCTGCACAACGTGTTGTCAGTCATTACAGTTTCTCAGGTAACATTACTCATGCCACACATACAGATTTAGCACATTTCCAGTTTCCCATTTCCCACAAGATATTTTCTTTTTTACTCAGGCAAAAATGGTACAAAAAAGCAGATGTGAGAGAAAAACATTATATAAAATTTGCAAAATGCATTGATCAGGATTTACAGGAGCACACTTGCGAAATAATAGTTTGCTAGGGTTATCTTGGAGCAACTTCTTGATGACCCTAACTGTCCAGAGGTCAACAACGTTTCAGAAGTAGGGTTGAGAGAAAAGCAATATTTTTATGGGATTTATAATTTAAGATCGATTTGGCATCCATGGGCAGTGTTAAGCTTGTTCCAAGACAGAGAGGAGTACGTTTAGTACAGTAATCTCCTATAATCATTGGTCTTCCAGCTGGACCAAAAGAATAGGTTCCTAGCTGTGATAATTGGACTAAGAGAGCTGCAGCAGGTGTGACGGAAGGTGAGCAGTGGTCAAATTCAACAGTGACACTAAATACATACTTCTCCCATAGCAGAATCAGTCCAACTGCAAAGCAGTCTGAGTTTTACTACCTATATATATATATATATATATATATCTCAAGGGTACTCACAAACATTTTCCCAGGGGACAAAAAGCAAAAAGGTTGGGCTGCGATGTGCCTGAGGGCTGCATTGACACCAGGGGGTGGCGGTTGTGCGAGGGGGATTGGCTGTAAAGTAGTTGTAGGCAAAGCAAAATATATACTTCTAGTGGTTTAATTGAACAATGTGAACACAGAAAACCTTGCGTTAATCCCGGCTTCTACACTTTTCTGAATTGTGTGATCCAAGGCAATTGTTTCATTTCACTTTCTCTCCTTTTTATTCATCATCACATACAAGAGGACCTCTAAATACATGATTTCAGAGTGTGCCCTGTACAAAACCTGCTCCTGTGTTTGATTTAATAAATTGTAATCTTGTTCATGTGTAATAGAAGCCCGGGACAGCCAAAAAGTGGACATAACAACTAACTTGCCTCTTTAATTTTCTATTGGCGTTGTTGTCAGGGTAGGGGGGAGAATTAATGTTTCTAAATTCATGGTTGAAAATTATCACTTTTAAATTAATACTTCTCAATGCACTGATATAATAAATTGTACTAAGGTGAAAAGGTTCTGTATGTTAACGAAATACACTTTTTGGCTTTTGAAGAGACTGTCATATTTTTACACTTTTTCAGCAAGACGTCTTTAAAAATGAATGTGTTTCTAAAGTCAAGTGCAGGACCCCCTGGTTACTTCCTTTCTTTAACACCAATTAAGCTTGAAATAAACAATTGCCAATTCAATATTTTTTTATTGTTAGTGCTGAGTTTAGTAAACAGCTGCGCAGTGCTCATGTTGCCCAGGGGGCTGCATGAAAAGATCTCAGGGGGGGGGGGGCACATGCAGCCAGTGGGCCCACTTTGAGTATCCATCCTCTGGATCTACAAACAGAACGTGCCAGAAAGCATAGGCAAGGTTAAAAGGGTATCTACAATGAAAAGGCACACATTTGACTTCATTGGAAGTGAACAGGGAAATAAAACCTCAAACCTAAGAAAACATTTATTTTTATTGTATTTTCACGGATTTTTCTGTGCAGTGCACTGTTTACTGCTAGATGGTCACATCAAAGCACATCTACAGGAAGAAAAACATAGGTACAACTGATAATTGTTTTTTTAAATTGTCAGACGAGAGTTCAAAATTTTAAGCGTGTTCTGGGGCTGTGGTAACATGAAATATTTATGAAGCGTGTTTTTTTTAAGATAGGACACATTCTTAAACAACAGAATTTACAATTTTAGAATCTCCGCTTCACCTTCTGGGAGATGTGCAGATAAGAAGATACCATCACATGCAAAAATTGGAAATATCCCTCACTTATAGGACAGGTAGGAGATGAATGCAAGGAGTAAGCAAGCTGATTTATAAAGATTATTTTTTAAGGCAAGGGGACGTCTGGGTCTGAAATAAGAGCTATATACCTGAACCATAAAATGAAATGATTTAGGACATGTTAGCTCGTTATTAACTTTATTAATTTAATAATTGAAAGTGTGGACTATTTTGGATTTGGCATCTATTCTTGAATTTTTTAGTTTTATAGAAACCTTATGGAAAACAATTGCATTTGGGTGTAATGTATATTGAAACCCATAACCCTTCCAAGCCCCCCAGTGGACTCATCAGAGTCTCTCTCTAACAGCACCACTGAAATCCCTACTTCCTATGTTTGGTGTCTCCATCAACCAGTCGCACACTCGCAGACCCTTCTAGGATTAACATATAAGTTACTGTATTTAAGTGCCACACCCATTTGAATGGCAAGAGAGTTAGACGACTAGATAGGTAAAAACAGAAAAGGGGACATCTACTAAGACAGCCTCTGTTCTTGCATGCACTTTTCTCTGTAAGGTGTATAATGTATTAGTGTTATTATTGGGTTTTATGCAGTTCTGCATGCACTGCCTGTAACTGGCATGGGCAGACAGCGTTAAGAATTCCATGTTTCTGCGACAGACAGAATTGCCCAATTATATGTTTCTGTAAAACCACTCATGAAATCAAAAGGTAGGGGTTTCCCCTAATTAGAGGTAAAAGCCCGACATTTTTTAGATCATTATGAGTTTGGGGGTATATTTCCAAAATATTGTAAGCGAAATTAATCAAACCTGGTTGGAGTTTTATAAATGGGAAAATAGGTATGGGGGTATGGCCTTCAAGAATCCAAACTGTTTGAAATTTTGCAAGAAACTAACACGCACCGGGCATTTTCCTCACACCCATGACCTTTCCCCTACATTTTCTACTGTAGTGCCTTCAGCTTATTTTACATTTTGTCATATATGCATTCTCGGGCCCACACCAAAGATAAGGTAAACTAGATACCGTTTTATCCCGTCTCTATGATCGGCCAAGAGTCAACACCCTTAACTTCCACATACTAGTCCACGTGCTTACTCTGAACGCATGTGTGTCTGATCATAGCGTTCTAGTACACACAAACACATGCACAGATAGATGCACATATAGGCACACACATATTTATCCAAACACATACACACACGCGCACAAACACGCCTATGCGCACTCAAACACAAACACATCTACCTTAGTCAACCTAAGCAAAAGACGAGCACGGATTTCTGACAAGTTCATGCACCACCAGAGTATGTGTGGTGTTAATTTGCCTGTGAAAGTATTTTAGTTTCTAGTAGATCATTTTGCAAGGTTGTGAACGGAATGAAGAAGTGTGCCCCAACACCTCTTTCACAGTTATGCCTGACAGATATGCAGTATATAACAGAGTAGGCATATTCATTCTCTTGCCAAAGGTATTAGATGAAAACAGCATCACCACCCTTAACGTGTGAGAGCCGAAGCCCCGGAAGCAGTATGTGGGAACCAGCACAGGTGGTTGACTGCAGAGACCATCTGATGCACAGGAGCTCCTCAGCCGCATCTTCCCCTCTGCCATCTGACAGCCTGGCATGTGGCAGTAATGGGGGCAGCCAGGATGGTGGTCTGCGTCTGACATCATCGCAGTGACCACGTGCCAATTCTCCATAGAGAGCATTACTCATATTTTGGATTATGTGCTGCTTGCATCTCTCTCTGGAAAGACTCTTTTTCTTGGGATAGCCAACGGGTATACTGGAAGGTTTCAAACGGGCAGGGGCTCAAGAAAGAGGGTAGGTGCCGACAGAGCCAGTTACATATCAGACTGCCCTGGCGCAGACCTGCCAGTTAGTCTCTTAATTAGCTGACATTCCGGTCTCCTTCACAATAATGTCCCCAACATTGTGTTATGTTGTTATGTTATGTAACTGGCACTTGTATAGCTTTTTCAACTATAGTCATGGCACCACAGTGAGTTTTGTATCTGGGCGCCCCTTGATGAGAGCCACATTGCCTTCGGTCAATGTTGAAGGCTGGCAGCCCTACCAGTTGAACTGTGTTACCTGGTAACTTCCAGTAGGAACCCTCTGCTTGTGGGTCATGGGTCTAGGAGCACAGCCAGTGGCACTCCTTTGCCGGGAACGGGTTGCTTGAACAGTAACGTGTACAAGAAGGGGATAATCAGAGCCTTGGATGCCTTCAGCCTTGCAATGATTGGAGGGAGTATTGGGGTTCAGGGAATTGCTGGCTTTATTTTCCAAGACTGTGCATGAGCTTTGTAGGGGTCACCGTGACACTCCCTTTTAGCTATTCACTAACAGCAGTCTGCACTTACAGCACTTCAAAAGCATGGGAGCTTTCTACTTCTGACCAACAACTCCCATGCTTTTCAAAGAGCCGCAGGCCTGCGCAGGGAGGATAACACACACTCAGAAGTAGACTAGAAAAAGTGGGCACTTCTGTGCCGAAATATGCCCATACACACATGCCTAGAGGTTGTTGAGACCCTAGAAGTTCTAGCCTGGCTAAGCTCTTGGTCCAGATGGAACCTCGAGCCCATAAGAAGCCTACCTTTCATGTGACTTCTGCCTGCCTGGCTTCCTCCACCGAGGATGTGCCTTACGACCTGAGGTGCCACCAGGTTTGAGTCTCGATGTCGGCTCAACATCCTGTGTTTTGTGGGCAACTCATTTTACATTCCCATAAACAATGAAAATGGCCTTGTGCAATATAACTAGTGTTCATGTAAAGTGCTCCAGTACCTCCAGGTCGAGTTCTTGCTATGTAGAAACTGCCGAAAAATGCACAAAGAGGTAAAAATAAAAACATAAGGAAAGATCAATATAGATCCATCTCCTGGCTGTTTTGTACAAAGTGAAGCAAAAAAACCTGGATAAATTGTGACTTCCCCCCTTAAATTGCGTGATCTTGATAAGTACTTCGCGGGCTGTGGTATAATGTGAATTATTAAAGTCAAAGACTCACATTTCAGCTTTATCATGTTTTATCTGATATTTGTTGTTTGATTTTCATGGCAAACATTTTCAGGAATTTGCTCATGCATGGGCTCCAAGATGCGAGTCAGACCCTTGGCTCAGCTGTGATTGGGCTCTCCCTGTAAATCTGTTGGCTAGCCCACTTCTAGGCGTGCCCTCATGCGTGTGCTGATTCAAACACAATGACACATGAACACAACTCATCTCACATTAGTGAACATGAATGTAGCCCCACCCAGTCCCCTCCTCCCGGATTGTAGCCAGCAGGTTCTCTTAACTGGGCACTTAGACTCTTAGAAGGTGATAGACCAGATCATAAGCAAAGTATCCCGACCTTTAAGAGACTGTCTCTCTTGCTAAATTTTTCAGACAGCCCATTCCAGATAAAACATATTTTACTCACACTCATGTTATTATTATTTTCCTCTCTTCTCTGTACATTGTATAATTATGTTTTACCTTACATTACAGCCCTGAAGAAGCCCTTTGTTCATGGGCGAAACGCGTTGGCTGTCTAACCTATATATATTGTGAGGTAACACAGTCTTCTGCATGAATACCAAGAATTGAACAGTATTAAATGGAAGATTTGCATCCTCTTCATCACTGGAGTACTGGACTCCTTATTTACCATTTCTGAATAATTGCTCTCCTAGCGGTGCATCACCATTTTGGTTTCCAAATTTTATTCACAGTTTTCACCTAAATATGTATGCCCTAGTCTGAGCTTGTTAATGCTTTCTCTACCTTCCATTTTGTGGCATAAAAGTGCTGGCAATAAAGGCGCCAAGAATTGCTTCATTTATCCTATTTTTCTCAGGTGACACCAACCATTGCCATACAAGGATCGGAACCCATCCGGCAGTCACGTTTCTCTTCCAACCAACCAAAACACTCGCTCTCAGAAGGGCGGGACACAAGACCATTTAAGGAACATCTGTTTCCAGCTCCTCCGGAAGGGCCTACACAAAGTGCACTTCCGTGATGTGTCTTTAGGATACTTGCTCATCATTCCAGGGTAAAATAGTGATGATGCCTTATCAAATAACACTGAACCCAGAGAAAAGATCGGAGCTAATAGGTATGTCAATTTCTTTATTAATTTCAGACCATTCTGGATCAAAACAGCAATCCCAAGCCTGGTGCCCAACAGTCCTGGTGCTTACATGTACACAGATCCATAAACATTCACGTTTTAACAAATTTGTGCATTTCTCTTTGCCTCCCGCATATAGTCGCACATACACACACACACATACACACACGTTGATTAGCTTAATAAATGGTTACATGGGAATGAAGCACACATGCAGACGTTTTCAGAGATGCACATTGAGGTCCAGATATACAAAGGTTTTACATTGGGTCTTCATTGCTTTTATAACACAGACATGAGGCAAAATCCTTTTCAAGATTTACAAACCAATGTAAATTGTATTTACATTGGTTTGTAAGAAAAAGTAACGCAGACCAGTGTGAAGTACTCTTTGTGTTACTCTGCTTCAAGGCAGTGGTGTCCCATGGGATGTACATGACGTTCCCATGCAACCACCCATGTAATTTTTATGCAAAACCCTGTCTATTAACAATAGCAGGAAGGGTTTGCACCAAAAAGTAATCCCACTTAAAAGCAGGCATTCATTTTTGGTACCCTTTCTTTTCCGACTTTGTATGTGTGCCGTACTGTACAGCTGGCATACAAAGTGGCAAAATGTTTTGTACTGGAAGGGTGCACGTCCAGCACAAAACCCTATGTTAGACTCAAGCAAATACTTGGCGCTATGGTGAGAAGGTGTGTGGGTGGCACTCTGCTGCATGATTGTGCACCAGTGTGAAGGAGAGAGTGGGGCGGTGCCATATCTCTGTAGGTATGGCACTTTCCTGTACTTTCCCGGTTATGCAATGCAGCGCAGCACAGAAACTTTGGGTGGTATATTGTGCTCCGCAACAGTTTTGTACATCTGGGACTCAGGGGGTCATTCCAACCTTGGCGGTCGATGGATGACCACGGAAGCACCGCCAACAGGCTGGCGGTGCTTCATTTGGGATTCCGACCGCGGCTGTAAAGCCGCGGTCGCCCAGCCGGGTCCGGCGGTTTCCCGCCGGATTTCCCCCGCCGCCATGGGGATTCCAACCCCCTTCCCGCCAGCCTGTTTCTGGCGGTTTTTACCGCCAGGAACAGGATGGCGGGAATGGGTGTCGTGGGGCCCCTGGCATAGCAGACAGTGAAAATCGCGACGGGTGCAACTGCTCCATTCGGAGCCGGCTTCTGTGTTGCAGGGCCTTTCCCGTTGGGCCGGTGGGCGCTCCCTTGGCGGGTGCCCGCCGGCCCAGCGGGAAAGTCTGAATGGCCTCCGCGGTCTTTTGACCGCGGAGCGGCCAATTGTCGGAATAACCCCCTCAGTGTGTACACCCATCCATATAGGGATATTTCTGCGCAGGCAAACACACGTATCCACACACTCACGCTGAGATTCGGATTTCTAACTCTGAAAGCCCACTTCTACAGACTGAAGACAGGCACAAGTGAACAACCACTGCAGACACACATATCACCAAACGCAGCACACCACACACACATTGTCGAGACACACTCTACTACTACACACCATGCACAAACATATCTAAACGCACACACAGGAAAATAGTAAAATATAAATATTTTCCTTTTGGATTCTTAAATATATAATTGGAAAATGTTGAAGCGATTTGTGTATTGATTGATTTTAATTTATTAAACAATAACTACATGACTATTGCATAAAATGTACACTGATAGATAAGATTTGCATATATATATATTCAGCCACACCCAAACAGACAAAGCCAGACACTCATTTCTATATCGACAAGCCTACGGGTAAAGAACAGAACGAACACAGTCAGTTGCCAATTTGCCACACCATACGCCTGCACACACGTCACTATACACAGTATACTGTATAGTGCCAACACTCAAGCTACTATACAGATTGTGGCACTTAATGGTATTATTTTGGGTTTTAAAATACAGTTCTTTTAAAAAAGTGATATATGTGATTGTTTGAACATAATGTAATTTATTGATTTGAATGAATCAAATAAAAAGTATGATTATGATAAAGTAAATAAACTGACACATTATCTATCTATCTATCTATCTATCTATCTATCTATCTATCTAGATACATACACACGCCCATCCCCCCACACACACTTAATTATAAAGACAATCAAGGGAGCTTCTCTGCATGAAAGATATCACAGAGCCAGCTGCGGTGCTGATCACCTGTCACTCGGTTCAAATCACATTCTGCAAAGACCTGATCAATACAGCACAAGGCTCAGCCATCTTTGGCTTAGCTTACAGGCTGCCACCAGTGATCAATAGTGATGCTTGATTACCACTGCTGGCTTAGAGGGGGAACCAGACCAGCACACCTGTCAGTCCATAAGACTCTGATCTGCAGCCAGCAAAGCTGATTTCTCACTCCAAAATATCCTTTTCGATAAGAATTACAATTGTGTCTCATTTTTAAATTATATTTATCCTCTAAACATGACCGCATTGCCTGCATCCCTTCTGGCGCCGGGATATTACTTCAGGACCTTCTTGTAGTCGTGTCTGTTTTTTGCAAATATGTCATTTTAGGAATAAACCTCATTCCTGAGTCCACATTGGACTAATCTCAACGGACAGATGCAACTATTTTTTTAACTAGACATTTGATGTCAAATAAGACCTTTTTCCAGAGATGTGCATAATTAGAATCAATTTTCTCCTTAACTTTGCGAAGGTTATTCCCAAACGTTTACAACCTTAACAACAGGGCCCAGAAATAGGCCAACAAACTTTCAAAACTATGATGAGTGCACTGCAGGACAAGAAACATGTCACTGGGTCACACTGTGGCACCGTGCATAGTTTTTGTATGTTCCCACTAATATTTATTTCCCTAGACAGAGGAAAGAAGGAAAGGTCTGATGATGTACAAAGACCTTTTGCAGTTGTAAACCCTGTGGTTTGCAACACACAAAGTTTATAATTGTTATAGGGCTTTTAACAATGCAGAAAAGAACACGTGGAATGGACATAACCCTACTATTACGATCTGTAAAGGGAGATATCAAAGGTTTTTGTCAGCAATGTTTGTAGAAAACCATTGATCAGTTACCCTCACCCTCCGAGTTGGAGTTGTGCTTGAGTCTGCAAACGGGAAACTGTCACCTTTGTACAGCATTCCCTCTAGGAGTCATGGAAGGCTGCCTCATCGGTAGCAGGTCGTTTTCTAGACCACTACATTCTGCTTCAGAAGTCTTCTCAAGTGAGAAACATTGAAAAGCAAGCATTGGCAAAGCCAGTAGGTCTCGCCTATGTGAGCTACTGGTTTTGCGAATGTCGTACACATGTTGTACAGCACCAACGCTGCTGTGCAGCATGGTTGGGAGTATCATACCACTTTTTGTTTGCTGATGGAGCAGGGTGGTAGGGAGAGTGGGTGGAGGCAAGCAACAACAGTGATGATAGGGCTAGCATCAACGAATGCAGGATGGGGCAAGAAACAAACAATGCAGAAGAGAGGCAAGTAACAAACAATGCATGATGGGGGCAACCAACCTACAATGCAGGACAAGGTAAGCAACAAGGTGGGGGGCAAGCAACAAACAAAATGGTATGGAGCAAGCAGAAAACAATGTGTTAAAGGGACCAAACAACAAACAATGTGAGAGGAGTAGCAAGCAGCAAACAACATGGAGAGGGGAAAGCAACAAACAACTCCTGGTGGGAGGACAAGCAACAAACAACCCAAGACAAGGCATGCAAAACACAAGGCAAGATGGGGCAAACAACAAACAACATGGATGAAACAAGCAATGTGGGAAGAAGGAGAAGCAACAAAGGGGCATGTTGGAAAAGCAACAAGACACATGTGGCAAGCAATAACACAGGACGGGAGGGCAAGCAGCAATGTGGGATGAGAGGCAAGCAATAAGATTGAGCATAAGATAGTGTGAGTTGTGTGGAAATGGTAAGCAACAACAAATAGCACAACAGAGGGAAGGAAAAACAAGGCAGAGGCAAGCAACAACATAGTGGGTGGGAGGAGACAAGCAACAACATGGACGGGGTGGGGGCAAGCAAGAACACAGAGGAGAATAAAAGCATGCAGGTAAGAGAGAATGAAAGGGGGTGGGAGAAGCACGAGAGAGACGGCCTGCAAACATGTTCATTTGTATGTAGTGCTACAACTAAAGAAAAAAGTAGCTCTGATAACACAAGCAATAAAAGGACACAAGTTCTTGGGCATGCTCCAGGTGAGAGAGAGAGACATAAGAAGAGGAAGTGAAGTCATCATGTGATGACCAAAGGGAAGCAAGGAAATAGGAGTGACAATGAAGTCAACCAATGGTAAGCGATGGATGGGGCTCTAAGCCCACTGTAAAAATATCTCACAAGTGACAGTACAAGCACTGTCTTAGTTAAGGCCTAAACAAAAGCATTCGCTTTGCCTTTAATCAACGTGAGCTGCTTTAAAAAATGTTTTCCCCTTTAGTAAAGAAAAAACAGTTTTGAAGTTCTGCTGTCTATTTCTATTGGGTCTGTCTCTTTGAATTCACGTCTAATCAAAGGAGGTTGCAAATTGTGACCTGACTAATTTTATCAGGCTGGCCATTTTGGCATGCCCTGTGAATGTACAAATTGCAATTCAACCTAATTGTTTATTAGGTCTCTTTGCAAAATATATTTATATTCACAAACCAGTCAGTGTGCATGTGGCCCGTCCCCGGTGTACGAATGGTGATAGTACATTAGGCCATTCTGTGTATGATCAAAACCTATAGAGTTAAGGGATTGTGTACGGCCAAATTTGATCTAATTTTTCCCTTTCCAGATGCTACTGCAGGGTCTGGCTCCACTCTTGTGACTCACAGAATTTCTGATCCCTGCGTAGAGACATACTCACTTCACACACATTCAACGCCACGGTGGGGTCCCTGAACACTATCCCCTGGAGTAGCTTATTCTCCCCCACAGTTCTTACCACTGCCTGAGTGAAGTGTGTGCTTTCTAGTCAGACACCCAAAACCCATCTGTAGTTATAATTCTACAGTCAGATATAGTGTAAGTCTTTGGTTAGCTTTAACTTAAGAGTTTGGTTATGATAAAAGCAGATTGTAGCTTAGATTTAAGGAAATGGTTTAGTTTGAATTATGGTATGTGTTTTTGTTAGATTCAGGGCAAAGAGTTAGATTGAAGGTATCATAGTTTGTGCTACAGTCAAACGTATAAAGTACTGATTAGATTTATAGTAAGTTGTGACTGATAATAATGGAAGCGCTTTAGTTACAGGTAAGGAAGATGTTTTAATTATTCTGTTTGTAATAAAGTGTAGGAGTATTTGTGTTAGATTGTAAATTAGATATAAGATCATTATAACTGGGAAAGTCTGAGAAATAAGTTGGTTTAGATGAATATGGAAGGGTTATGGTGAGAGACTGAGGTAAGGCAGACAAGAAAAATAAGAGGTTTGATTGGCCTGTGGACGAATACAGAAATGAAGCTATTTACTACAGGTACTCTGACCATAATAAAAGGAGTAGTGTGGACTCATTTTCTGCAAAATTTACCGAAAATTCCAGCAAAGGATTTTCTAGGGAGTTTCTTTAGTTCTTCACTTGATCGCTTCCCAGGTGTGTTTAATTGCAAGAAGGTTGACCTTGAAGGAAAAACGTTTCTTCCTGCAAAAATCCCAATATGTGTTTGAGATATGTCTGCAGCAGAATCCCAACCTAGGTGATGTGCTATTTGAATTGCATGGCACAAGGTCTGATGCCTCGTGATGCTTCCATTTCTCTGTCAATAATTGATGACCACTCTCCTTCTGAGATATCAATATTTGATTCCTTGCAGCACACCTCTTAGCCCAACTCACCTTTTTGCCTTCTTTGCCGACCAAGCTGCACGTTGAACTGCGCATGCTTTCAAGGCGTTAACCATATTGTGGTTGTCGCATTGAGGGGTACAGAATCTCCTCGAATGATAACGATCGGTAGGTGTACTCTATCTTGAAATAGTAAATAGGAAGGCCATTAAATTCACTCAATCTTCTGCCGTAAAAGCCTTGCTCTGAATGCGAGACCATTCGTTTAAAAAAACATCATAGACTCATGCCGAGTTAATGAAGTTGTATTATTGATTACAAGCAAATCACTCGCGCAGGATGATTTATTTCACCACAACCGTGCGATGGAGGGCATAGTGTGCGTGCTCGTGGCCCGCTTTACCATCAGAAAAGAAGACTATGCAGAAATACACTTTGAGACCTAAACAGTTTACAGCTCTATGCGGAAGCAGTGTTTAGATACAGCTTTGTGATCAAGAAGAAAAAGTGGAGTGAACATATAGAATGACATGAGTGGGGGGAATGGCAATTTTCATAGGGACGGTTGCAGCTTAGAGTATGGAGAAGAATTCACACCTTTAAGCTGCTTGATACTGTGGAATACGGGGAGCAGGACACCACCTTCGAGATTCCACTAGCGGTCCAAAGAACGGTCCTTCCGGGGATGTATACAGAAACTAATCACAGGACATCTTCTCCTGTGATTGGTGCCACGTCCCTTCAATGTTGCACTTTCTTAGCAGCTTAGTCAGGCCAAAGTGATCTGCATTCCACATTCCTTTCTACACCGCGGGAGTCGAATTAAAACAATCAAAACCACCACACTCTGACACAGGACAGGGGCAGAAAACTCACTCCATCGGTAATTCCACATTCTCTACCCCTAGTTGTCGTGAGTTGTCTGTTGTCAAGAGAAGCAAACAAAATCGAGAACAACTCTAGATTCAACTAACAACCATTTTATTCAAACCGATATCAAGCAAGTATTTCCAGTACAAAACTGAAGAATTAAAAACACACAAGTGCAAGGAAAGATTGGTTTTATATGGGTTAGCGTGATAGTAGAGGGAGTGAGAGTGCTATACTATGAGGGAAAGATGCCACAAGATCGAGGTGAGCTGTAAGAGAATCTCACAAGGCCAACAAATCTGACAGACATATGCAAACTACTTTCAATAACTAATAAAGCAGTCTTCTTTTTCCTTCAGCTCCGGGCAGTATCTGTGCTTACAGGGGCTTCAGGTTTTAATTCATGGATCTTGTTCTGGTTTGTTGCGGTCTCTAAACCAATCCCAAATAAACTCCCATACTTCCAGTTAATACTTCACAGATCTATGATGCGGCTTCAATTGTGGAGAGATGCTGTGGTACAAACCTATTTTTACTCAAAATCCAACAATGCAGAATCTAGTGCAACATTGCCCTTCCATTGCACCTATGCTTCTTCTACTGCATCCCTGCAAAAACAAATGAAAACCATTCGCTCACCAGAACTTGGCCCAGAAGAGGGATGCTCCTAAAATTCTGACCTGGCTTACCCTCTGGATCAAAGGTAGTGGTGCTCTGTCTCTTCCGCAACAATTGCATCTCGTAGCAGGCCCAGAACAACCCCTGATGCCTTCTGCAATGCTTGTTCACTATCTGTAACTATTTCCTGGGTAGCATTGTGATTTAGAGGCATAAAGGATTGGTTGCTCGCTGTCTGATTCCTACTTAAAACAAGCATTTGCAATGCAATGGGTCTCGTGTTTGCTCGAGTAGGAGCTATTAGCATTGTAAATTCCTAACTGGACTTTTGTTGCCACATAAATTGAAAATAAAAAGTAAAACAGTTGACATAAGCAAGCCGATTCAAAGCACCACGGCCGCCATAAGCATGAGCGCGAAGGAGAGACACAAAAGCAAAAAGAAGTTCACTCACAGTCAAACCTATCGGCAAAAGTGCAATTATCCATGCAACGGGGTCGATGGCTAAGGCGGCAACAAAACTGCCCCAAGGAGGGACAAATGTAAAACATTTACCAATGATAACAAAGCATTTTTGAAAGGCAAGCACATGAACGAGTGATAGTGATGGGCGTGCGGTGTGCGTCGTTAAAAGCCCACAGATAAATTACATCTGGCGAGAGCGCTTGCACGCTCGACCTAAAAATATGCTAGATCAGCCAGATAAAATTTTTTGTATCTGAAAACTACTGTGAGGCAATGCTGCAACTCAAGTCTACTTACAGCAATGGTCTTTTCTGGCAAGTGACCTGTATGTTATAAACTTGGTTTGAATGCATTCCTCATACAAAAGTTACTAATTATGTATCACATTACATTTATTTTACCAGGAGGGCTTCTGCATATGACCTTCCGAAGTAAGTTATGCTTTAAACAATATATCAAGTAAGAAAAATGTTGAGATATTTTATTTTATGGAGTGCATATCATAACGGCACTAATGGGTTAAACAGCAGCAACCTTAAAAAAATTAAAAGGAGTTGGAGCCAGAAAGATGGAATTCTGAATTGTTTGGGTTAGACGTTAGGCCTGGGCAAAATTTGTGAAAATTACACTAAATGCATATTTCTTGAATCAAAATTAAATGTTATGTCTTCTTTGGCATTTTGCGCTATTTTTACAAAATGTATCACTGTGCCCATTTTTGGCCTGAGGGCACATTTAACTCTAAACACAATATCTTGCATGACACAGTCAACGTGTGTCAAGGTTCATTTTGTTTGAAAGTTTCCCATGGTCCCATGATCGGACTTGAACTTGAATCAATTCTCAGCCATGCGATGGGCCTAATGGAAAACCCTGAGGCATTGTGAGTAACCATTAAAAAGTGAAGTGCCAGAAACTGGGCAAGATTACGCCATTGCAAATTACATTTTATGCAGGCTTAGTCAGAATACTACACATGTACACGCACAACAGCACACGCTACATACACACAGCCATTAATTTTTTGGGAAGCTGACGGGCACAGACATAGAATTGGTGAGCAACTTACCGTACATCAAAGGCACCGCGAACTACATCTAGACCTCTAATTATACTTAAAGAAAGAACCTGCTAATGCCACCCCTGTGCACTAAGTATGCCACCGGCAAACATATACACCCACACCACAAACATCTACACAAGGTTTACATATATGTCAGGGAGACCCCTGAACATAACTTTCATGGCAGGATAGCATTTGACTGTATAGACAGCGCCTCCTCCCCTCCCACCACTTCCCTGAGGTTTGTCTCTCGAAGGCTGTAAAGAATGTATGAATGATGCCGGTCTGGTTGGCACTGGAAGATGGCGCTCAACCATACTCAGAGGGTGGCTGCCTGATGACGCAGTGGTCTCTGTGTACTTGCTCGTTTCTCTGCTACAACTGGAGTAAGGACAACATTTGGTTGGGAAGAGGAATTCTCAAAGAGCCCAGACAGATCCTTTATAAGATCATCGAACACTGCAGTAAAGTGTCGCGGACTGTAGAGTTGTTCTTTGCCACCGTGTACTTCTGCATTAGTATTATCGTCTGCCGTCTCTCGTCTCTGCCTCTACCCGCTGCTATGAGCTCTTGCTCTGATTGAGCTCTTGCTGTGCATCTTGAACAGCCCAGACCACCCAGCAGAGCCAACTACAGAGGAATGAGAATCCTGCTAATGAACAACATGGCAGACAGCAGTAGCCAGGCAGCGCCGAGAGGGGATTCGGCAGAGTATCTCACACATAGCAATGCAAAGACATGATTTCCGTGACCTGCAGTAACTGCTTCTATCAGAGTACCAAAACCACAGCCACTGTGCCCCAGTGGGAGCATCACATAATGCTTATTAATACAGGTATAGACGCCAAGATTGCTCTGTCCATGTACCACAACTGATCCAAAGGAGCATCACCTGAACTGTGACTGGAACCTGACACTTTTTCAACAAAGAGATCTGTCCTTACATGATGACACCAGTAAATCCACAATTTAACTCAACACAAAGCTCTACCAATGCATCTCTCTTTACTGCTGCAGAACTTTCTGTTATTGAACAATAACCATTAAAAAAACTCTGCTAACACACCCCAGATGTCATAACAATGTATGTAGGCATTTATGTATGTACGTATTTATTTACTGGAAGCCCACACTGAGCACCTCCGATTACAGCGCCGGATGTAAATAAAGCTTCATCAATGCACCTCTACAGAGGCCCACAATTAGTTATGGAAATGCATCCTTTTCAGACCTACCTTCATAACAAGTCTTACATTCGGAGAAACCCCCCGAAACTCTCTTAAGGTACTTCAGCGGTGACGTAATGACACCTACGATTGCTTTACCAGAACCTTGCAGAGATCTTACAGTGCGTCTCTGCCATGCAATACAGCACCTTCTTCTGGTGAAGCATGGAAATGTATTTACATGGCCAACTCCATTGGAACATTTAGTCCCCTCTAAAGGATCATGTAGCATAGGAGGGCATTGGTAAACATAAATGTCTTATATACTGTAGGACCCTTAAAAATCACTCTCTGTGCAGAAGGCGGACATTTTCTGCACTATTCATGTTTCTTTCTGAGATCATTGATGCTTTCAGGTGTCTCCCTTCAAAGAACTTCATTGCAAATAATTTCTTCATTTCATTTCATAGGAATCCTACATTTTTATGTTTTCTGTGGAGATTTCAACTACTGCAAGCAGCCAAAATCTCCACGTGAAACTTGGGAGAAAATGAGGACTTAACAGTGGAATTAGTCCAAAATTACTGATTCTCCTGGTTGATTCCAGTTTCTTAATGGACCCTCAAAGTTAGAACTCAGAACGGGTCGAATTTTCTCCTCCACACCCAGTTACTGGAACCCTATGTATTGTTAACCCCAGATGTGGGTAAAATCCAGCAAATTTTCTGGGACACTCGTATTGGTGGCCTTTGAGTCTTTACTTACCTTCTGCAAACCTTGTTACAACGCTAGGATTTCTAGTTGTAAAGGTCAGCAAAGCTGCTGATCACCGCGTGGGTTACCATGTGTTTCATCTTCTGGAATCAACCCCTCCTTTGCTTCTGCAAGTCAGTATGTAAAAGAAGGAGGAAAATCATCCTGATAAAAGTCCACGCTGAGTGAATGACCGGGAGGTAGTGGTGGGGAGAACTGAAACCTAAATTGGAATGCTGGACATCTTGCTTTAAAATGTAAGAGGAATAGTGCATGTGAGATCAACCTAATTTGAATCTGGGAGATATACAGTACTAGAAGTTTATGCTTTTGAAAATCAGGATAGGTCCCACGCACGTCAGGCTTACTGTTCACAGGCTTGAAACTCATGCTTCAGCCGCAGCTTGAACTTGGATGTAATTTTATCCTGTCTGCAAAATTGTTGGGGCCTTGTTACGCGTTCCCCGGAGTTTGGGCCCATAACTCCACCCTTTCGAGTTATCTTTACCAGGTGCATTGGTAACCTGATTTGGAATGGAATTTCTGGGTATTGTAACTGGGGCCCATCAGTCCTTTGGAAGTAAGGAATTATTGGAGGAATCATTGTTTCTGCACCTCATTCCCTGATTATCACTCATTTTTCCCTGTTATTTCAATACACCAGATTTGTGGTGTTGCCATGGAGTCTCATGGCTCACTTCATACAAGTAACTCCTGTTGTGGGCCCTCAGAATTAAAGCTGCATTCATAATGAGGCCTTTAGTCTTTCACCAATACCACTCAGCTGGATACTTCTTGAGAATCCTTATTAAATGACAAGTTGTGCTCAGATAGCTTTGTCCAGATATTCGGTGTAAAATGAATGCTATTCGTGTGAAGTTACTGACACTTACACAGATTATCTGTCTTCTCTAAATCCCAGCCAAAGGACTGTGCTGCTCTGGTGAAGCGAAGTTGGGTGAGGGTTGAGCAGGACATTTCCGAACAGGACAGTCCACAGCAGATCAGCCCCCCTCACACGGGCATCAGCCATCTTGTAATGATAGAGCCAAAGAGGAGACAATTTTGCCCCATGCCAGAGGACCTGAATAAGAGGATCTATCGCTCAGGTGTCACCAAGCGCTATGAAGGCTGAACTACATCTTCCGCCATCTACGTGGATACCAATTAATTCCTGAAACACGTTTTTCCACATGAAGTTCTGTGCTCAATTTATAGCCTGCCCACAACAATCTATTTAGGCTAAATCTATAACAGTCTCCTATTTATAGTACACAGTTGTTTTTACACCTGCCTCTCCGTGCGCCTACCTTCTCTACTATGAACTTGTTTCTTTGCCAATTCTCTCCTCCAACGGCGCTGACACGAATTGTAATCCCAGAAAATAAATAAACAAGTCCCGTCCAACCCCCAGACGCTGTTTGCAAACTACCGATGAAAATGGCGCGTCACGTTAAGTGCATTACATGCGCTAACCAGCCCCGGGGTGATGTAGAAAGAAATTGAACGAAATAGCTGTGTTCGTGTTTCTACAAACCCGAGGCTTCCTCCGCCTTGAGAGTGCACGTGCTCCGTGTAGAGTAAGCGAGGATGGCCTCGGAGCTCTCATGTTTTCTTCCGAGCGCCTCGTTCGGGCGGCAGGTTCGAGCTTTCCCCCACTCCTAGTTTATGATATACATTTGCAACAGGGCAGGGTGCCTGCAACAACATTTAGAGTGACAAATCAGAGAAAAAGCGAAATTTGCACTGACGGAGTGACTCTAGAATGACGTCTTTTGCCGAGCAGCAGGTGCAAAGATTTCTTTTTGCAATGGTCGGTGGGGCCAGTTCATTTTTGCCCTGGGCATTCAATATATGTGATGTTTTGGCACACATGTGGCACTCAGTGTGTGATTGCCTTGGATCAGTGCAAATTTGTGCACCTTGGTACTAGTGTTGCTTTTGCAACAGATACGTTAGCTAACACCAGGGCCACTAGAATGATATGGCAAGGGACGACCAAATCATAGGACAGGGGTGACTAAGTTATGTGGCACAAAAAAGCCAATTATGTGGCGTAATACAGCACATTTGGTGGTAGGATTACATCATTATTTTGACATTTTTAGGGTCGAGCGCACAAGCGCTCTAGCTTGCTGTAATCTCTTAGTGGGCTTTTAACCACGCCCATCAGTTTAGTTGGTTTGTGCGTTTACCTTTTAAAACCGCTTGATTTTACTTGTGAAAGGCATGCATATTTCAGGCATTTTCCAGTGCTGTGCTTAGCCCTCCTCAAGCGCACCAGGCAACTACTTAAAACATAGAAGGCTCCATGTTTTCAGCATAGTTTCTGGACTACTTTTTCCTTTTATTTCCTAAGCAGCGCGATCTCGCTGCACATTTGCTGATACGTTTGACTGCAAGCAAACTTCTGTTTCATTTTGTGTGCTCCTTCACGTTCATGGCATGGCGCTTTAAATCGGCCCGCTTATGTAAAACTGTATGACTTTTTATTTTCATTTTATGTAGCAGTACAAGTCCTGTTAGGACTTTACAACGGTAATAGTTGTAAATCGAGCAAATGCGAGGCTCATTGCATTGCAAATGCTTTTTACACTTGATAACACTGTTTGGGCATAGGTTGCATGTAGTTAGTACCAGTTTAACACCCAAATGTAGCAATAAGCAACAGAAAGGTGACCATTCAAACTTTGTAAAGGGCCTTCAACTGTGCAGCAACACATGTTGCTGCGTTTTCATTAACTTCTGATCCTTTTGAGCTTGAAACTATTTTTTTCTTAACATCTGCAGATTGTGCAGCAGTTGATGGATTATGTAGCAAATGCAGCAAATTCATGACTATATGAAAAATGCTGCAGCTGCACAATCACATAATTCAAGTGGTCTGGCTAACACCATCAGAGGAAACAACGAGTTGCACTTTATATTAGTTGAGCTGCCCTTAGCAAAATTGCCTCTTGTGCTCTTGCCAGTTTGGCTTTCAGGTAGTGTTAACAAATTTATATAAGAAAGTACTCGAAAAGTGCAGAGCTTAAAACGCTTGCTGCGGCTGCCTGTGTTTCCACGGGTTGCGTGTGGTCCCATGCAGTATTATGTGTGTGATGGCGAAGCAAAACAAACATTTGCAATGCAATGGGTCTTGCTTTTGCCTGAGTTAGACCTACTAGCATTGTAAGTTCCTAACTGGACTTTTCTTACCACATAAATTGAAAATGAAAAGTAAAACAGTTGACATAAGCAAGCCAATTCAAAGCGCCCCAGCCACATCAGCCTGAGCACGAAGGAGAGATACAAAAGGAAAAAGAAGTTTGCTCGCAGTCAAACGTATCGGCAAAAGTGCAATTATCCATGCACCAGGGTCTGTGTCCAAGGCGGTAACAATACCACCCCAAGGAGGGACAAACGTAAAGTATTTACTAATGATAACAAAGGATTTTTGAAAGGCCAGCCCATGACCGAGTGATAATATTGGGCGTGCAGTGGGCTTGGTTAAAAGCCCACAGAGATTGCTAGTCAGAGCGCTTGCACACTCAACCTAAAAAGGCCCTAGGAGTGGCCCAGTGTTTGTGCTAATACTTATCAGACTTACAAAATACAATTCCACTGGGTTTAAATTTATTGGGTCTGATAACTTCCAAATCAGAGTTTGTCACCAGGGAGCCGGAAAATGTGGATTTTGGTGTGTAGAGCAGAAAAATCCACATTTTCCAATAATTAGACTTGTTGAAAAATTACTGAGGGGAAGAGTGGGAGTGTGCTGTCAAACTCCCGATTGCGATATGTCCGGCAACACATTAATAGCGCATGTTTCTCACACTCCAAGGTGAGCAAATTCAGTTTTCATGCAGTTTGGCCACATTTTTAGCATCAAGTTTTCTCTGAAGAAAATCATGGGACAAACACCTGTAGAGTGCACAATTTGCGCCTGTTAGAAATGGGGTCTTTGGTTGACAATCAGGTTACCCTCTGTCCAAGCAAGGACCCTCACTCTAGTCAGGGTAAAAGAGAATCAACCTCAGCTAACCCCTGCTTACCCCCTTGGTAGCTTGACACGAGCAGTAGGCTTAACTTCAGAGTGCTAGGTGTAAAGTATTTGTATCAACACACACAGTAACTTAATGAAAACACTACAAAATGACACAACACAGGTTTAAAACAATAGAGAATATTTATCTAAACAAAACAAGACCAAAACGACAAAAATCCATAATACACAAGTCAAGTTATCAATAAAAATGCAAAAAGAGACTTCATGTAATTTTAAACACACACTAACACTGTTGGCACAAAAATGCACCTTGGGTGCATCAAAAATAACCTGCACGGGCGAGTGTGCGTCAAAAAGGGTTTGCAATGCGTCAATTTCACTCATGAGCGAGACCTTGCATCGTGTCTCCTTTCGTCGGGTTGTGTTGTTTCTTCTCTCCGCAGGAGAGCGATGCGATGATCCGGTCAGCACTCTCAGGTCCGGGCAGGCATTGCGTTGTTTTTACATGCCCAGGGGTGCTTGCGTCAGAAATCCAGCCGCACGTTCATCCGAAAACCATGCAGCACGGGTTGCGATCTCACCAGCCTCTGTCAGCAATGCTGCGCGTCGTTTCCCCAGCTCTGTGCATCGATTCTTCAGTCGCATTTCAGGTGAGTGTTGATTTTCAGCAACGAAGCCGGTGGCTCTCCAATTTCCCAGCCACAGATCGGAGTTGCGTCGATCTTTTCCCCGCACAGCGTTCTGCACGTGGATTTCTTCCTCTTAGGCTGCCAGGTTCTCCTTTCAGGGTCCCAGGAACTGGATGGGCACCACAGGGCACAGTAGGAGTCTCTCCAGACGCTCCAGGTGCTGGCAGAGAGAAGTCTTTGCTGTCCCTGAGACTTCAAACAACATGAGGTAAGCTTTAAATCAAGCCCTTGGAGATCTTCACAAAATGGAAGGCACACAAAGTCCAGTCTTTGCCCTCTTACTCTGGCAGAAGCAGCAACTGCAGGATAGCTCCACTAAGCTCAGTCACAGGCAGGGTCGATCTTCTTCCTCAGCTCTTCAGTTCTTCTCCAGGCAGAGGTTCCTCTTTGTTTCCAGAAGGGTTCTAAAGTCCGTGGTTTTGGGTGCCCTTCTTATACCCATTTTCTCCTTTGAAGTAGGCCTACTTCAAAGCAAAGTCTCTTTTGAATGTGAAATCCTGCCTTGGTTGGAGACTGCATTGTGGGAGGGCAGGCACAGCCCTTTAAGGTGTGAGTGACCACTCCTCCCCTCCCTCCTAGCACAGATGGCTCATCAGGAAATGCAGACTACACCCCAGCTCCCTTCGTGTCACTGTCTAGTGTGAGGTGTAACCAGCCCAACTGTCAAACTGACCCACACAGGGACTCCACAAACAGGCAGAGTCACAGAAATGGTACAAGCAAGAAAATGCTCACTTTCTAAAAGTGGCATTTTCAAACACACAATCTTAAAGTCAACTTTACTAAAAGATGTATTTTTAAATTGTGAGCTCAGAGACCCCAAACTCCACATGTCAATCAGCTCCCAAAGGGAATCTACACTTTAATCATATTTAAAGGTAGCCCCCAGGTTAACCTATGAGAGGGATAGGCCTTGCAACAGTTAAAACATTTTTAGCAATATTTCACTGTCAGGACATTTAAAACACATTACTATGTGTCCTACCATAACCATACACTGCAACCTGCCCTTGGGGCTACCTAGGGCCTACCTTAGGGGTGTCTTACATGTAAGAAAAGGGAAGGTTTAGGCCTGGCAAGTGGGTACACTTGCCAAGTCAAATTTAAAGTTAAAACTGCACACCGACACTGCAGTGGCAGGTCTGAGACAAGATGACAGAGCTACTTCTGTGGGTGGCACAAGCAGTGCTGCAGGCCCACTAGTAGCATTTGGTTTACAGGCCCTACACACCTCTAGTGCACTCTACTAGGGACTTACTAGTAAATCAAATATGCCAATCATGGAAAAGCCAATTACATGCACATTTTGTAAAGAAGCACTTGCACTTTAGCACTGGTTAGCAGTGGTAAAGTGCCCTAAATAACAAAAACAGCAAAAAAAGAATCCAGCACACATCAACAACATGGGAAACAGAGGCAAAAAGTTTAGAGAGACCACACCAAGGATGAAAAGTCTAACAGCGCCTTAATGTTGATTTGATTCAGGTGCAAACAAGAGTTGAAATCAGAATCAGAATTTGCACGGATAAGAACCGTAGTGCTCGAAATGTCAGCACATGTCAATGATACTTATTTTGTGCAAAGGAAAAGCAGCAGGGAGCATCCAAGACATTTCTAATTTCAATCGACCAACATAATACCTGTGGAGGTGGGGGGTGGCTCCACATTGAGGGATTTGTACCCCAACCAAACCCATATCATAACATGAATCTCACGACCATCAGTTGGAAACTGCGGTACTCTTCTCTACTTAGAAAAGAGTACTGGAAGCTAGCTTAAGAGAATGTAGAACAAACCTCTCTAATATAGAGTGACCAGATTTTAAAACCCCAAAACAGCTGCATTCACAAACATACAAGTGGGATTATATATTGCATTGACTAAGTGACACACAATGACTCAATTGACAGCGCCTTCAAACATGCAAAGCACAGAAAATGCGGCACTAAGGTGAATTGCATCTAACTTTTGAACACAGGGTCACTGGTTATTCTGCTAACGCAGCTAACCAATTCTGCATTGAAAGACATGGCAGCTTGTCTCCCTCTGCGTTCAGTCAACTCTCTCTGAAAACTGGGCCTTGTTCTATATTTACTGAAGTTTCCCACACTAGATGGTGAAAAACAGGGACTATGGCCACAAATTGGGACAACTGGTCACCCTATCCTGCTATCCTCAGCCTAAACATAGTGCTGAAATCCATCCTGCTCAGCCACAAATAGTAGAGTTATAGCAAACAACCTCCTATTCTCTACCATCCCCAGAGAGTAATACAGTGCAGAGCCACAAGCATTCAACCATTGCTCAGTTGTGAATGAAACTGAGCCTTAATGAATATCTGTAAAGACATTCATGTGCACATCACATTGCTGAACTCAGAGTAACATTCGATAACATCGAACCTGATTGATCAGTGAGATCAACATTGATTCTGGCCATATAATGAATCTAATGCAAGTACTTAGCCAACAATCAGCTACACTGACTAAGGCATCGTCACACGTAGTATAAGGATGTACACACTCACCCACAGAAACAGAGGATTAGTTGAGCCCTAGTTTAATGAAAGTGCTCAGTTCTATGCTGTATGCTTGACTAGCTGGACCATTTCATTGGGTTTAATAAATCATGATGCTCAACATGCTGTGAGTAAGAGGGCGGTGAGCGCTCCCTTAGCACTCTGGCAGTCACTGATGATGATCGCTTGCCCCCTGTTGAATGCGGCTCGAAGCTTGATAGGGTTAGATGTGGCGGGAAGTTCTCCGCAAGGCGATTCTGCATCGGACATCCCTGCAGAGGATGAGGTCACCGGTCTGCACTGCAGGTACCCCTGGATCATAGATCATCTCTTTGCTCCTTATGAACAGGAAGCAGTGATGCCACCCTGCATCTCCAGAGGAGGCTTGTGGTGTAAGTTTAGGGACATGCGCGCATGAGTGCATGCGTGTGTGTGTGTTTGTGCATGCGTGTGTGGGAGGGCCACGGAGGCCAGCTGGGGAAGCCAGGGCCATTTCACATGCTGATAAGATGCATTTGTAATGAAGTCGGCCTCTCCGCGCGAGGCAAGGACTATTATTTTGTTACCTGTGGAAATGATTTTAATAATAATATACAGGTTATGCTCCCATCAAGGCTGATGGGAGGAAATTAGTTTCCCTGCATTCACGTTGCTCGGAGAATACATATTCAGTTTCTGTGATGTGCTGGTAGGAGGCAAAATAGATTATGTTCTACAATAATGTGTGTGCACACTACATAGAGGAAAATGGAAATGCATGATATAGAGGGGAATACATTTACCCCCAAGGGGTGATTTTATCTGAACAACTTGCTTTGCATGTAAATGTATACACTGGTAGCACAAGGCCAAAGTTCAAATGAACATATGTTTTTTTTTCTATATCTGTTATTTGCGTAGTGCATACAAAGAGTGCTGAAGTGAAAAGGACAAGCAAAAAGGCGGGTGCAGCACAGGGGGCTTTGTGTCATTGCATCATGTATAGAAGAGTACAGCACATGCAGCAACAATGCAACCTCCTGCCACGTTGTAAGTGCATCACAAACAAATGACCAGAACAGCAGGACCGTGAGGTTAAATCTCAGACCCAAGACACACCCAGGAAAGAGTCACTCTCTCTTCCTCTCTTGCACTCTCTCTCTCACACACAGATGTGCACATGCACGCGCGCACACACACACACACACACACTATGTAAACCATGGTAGCAGCAAAGCAAGTTTCTGTTGGACACAGTTGACCGGTACCCTCCGGACAGTTTCAGTGAACCTGTCAATCCCTCAGGCATGACAACAGGTTTAGAAGCAGCAATATGATTCTTCTGTCACACATGCGCACATGCACAAAACAGCAGAAATGCTAATCGCTCTTTCACACACATAAAAATGTATACACATGCACACAGATACTCACACACACACTCACACAGGAGGTGCAGCCCTGAAGCGGCAGTGCAAGCATCTTTCACATACACAAATACTGTAACAGGGTAACACACATCAGCAGCAGTGTGATCTTCACCCACACATCCATGACAGGAACTCCAAAATTCTATTGACATAACTATGGCCGGAGGCCTCCGCCTCTCCGAGCTTTTCTGCGTGGAGATCTATATATCAATAGTTTACAAATAACACTTTCTAGAATTTTGCCTCCTCTCTCCCCCCTTTATCCTATTCAACCCCAACAATAGACTCACACGTCCACCGCTCAAATTAACAAATTAGATAACACAGATATCAGAGTCTATGCACACACGTACATATTTATAAGTGTAATTCGAATTGTATTTATACATTTCGTTTTTTATTCATCTAAATAGCACTTACTACCCCCGAAGAGGCATTGAAGCTCTTTAGGGTGAATAGCACGCTATTCCAGAACGCAAAGTTGGTTAGTGATGTATTAATATAGGAAAATCTAAGTTGTTAATTCGAGCGGTGGACATGTGAGTCTTTGAAATCATATGTAGATGTTTTTTCAGCAAATGACGCAGATCACTTGCTTCTAATCAGACAGCATGATGATTTTCACAGGGTATTGACTCTCCTTATTAAGAAATACAAATATAGAAATGCAATTCTACGAATAAACGTACACGCAACAAATGCGGTATTGCTGTTAGTATTGGGTTGAACTGTAGCAAGCTGTTCTCTCCGCTTTATAAATACATTTTATTTTTCACAGTTTTCAACATCTTTCCCAACGTTCTTTCGTAGCATTGTGAAAGAACCTCACCAGAGTGCAGTTAGTTCCTTTGGGGGCCATATATGCATAATGTCAAAATCGGAGAATTGTGTGACACAGTTGTGGGAGGGGGTTTGCGTCTTTCCTCCAGCGCCAATTTCTGTATTCACTGGTTATTTGCTAAATAGCGGCTCCACGATATAAACGAAGGCGCCTCTGAGCACCATCTACTGAGCGCCTTCCAAAATAAACATATCGCCTCCGTGTCTTAGAGATATGAGTGTGGCATCTGTTATGCTCCATGCCATCTGGGCACACATAAGAGATAAATCCGCTCTCTGTCACCGATGATATGAATGCATTCTACCTTTTTGGTGCCAACAGGGCATTCGAAGTACATCAATCTCTTGCCAATGGGGCCTGTAGGGGACATGCACTCCCACACCCATTCTGCACTGCTTTATCTTCGGTAGAACAGAGTGACACCTTGAGGCAGTTAACTGACTTGACTTTTAGCGGGGTTCGGTTTTCACGTTCGGTGCTTTGGGGAGAATTAGAAGCAATGATCTTCCTCTCCGTTTATCTGAAATATCTATTTTAAGTAAGGGTCATAATGTTTCTAAATTACCCGATTTTCTAATTGGGAAATAGATTGGCAAGGGCACTAAGCCATATGCAGACAATCGCACTACAAGATGGTACACACAGCCCCAACATACTTAACAGTCCACGCCACATGTGCATTGAAAACATTTCAGAAAGTGGGAAATAGTCAGTTCTGGTCAAAAGTGCTCATCTGATGTCACTGTTGAGCAACCTCTTCTTCTGTTGAAACTCTACTCAACAGTGCATTAACAACATTTCGTCTGTTGCACTATTTAATTCCATCATGTGTGGTGATAACGTGGAGAATATTTGTTATTTTGGGAGAAAACTAGAAAAAAATCATCCTTATCTACCTGTATTTTAACAAAACGGAAGAAAATAATTAAAAGAGGATAAATTGTGCTATGTAAAAAACCTCATACTTTTATCCATTTTAATGAGTTACACAGTCAGTTCTGAAGTAAAGTCCAACATTATTGGTAGAGAAAAAAGCCGATAAAAAGAAAATGCATAGAATGTAAATAACTTGTGGCAGTTACCTTAGTTCTGAGTGTTTTTACAATGACTACAGTCTTTCAGTTTAAGGTACTAGTACGTTTAATTGAAAATATATCAATTATGTGATCTTGCAAAATTCAGTTTAGGTTACATATATATGCACACTCATAAGAACATATAAAAGTACCTAGAATTTATGAATGATGCAAGGAATGTCACAGAAGAGATAGATCATCTTTTTGATTGGTGGTTGACTGCCCTTCATTAATGATGCCCACCCTTGTGCCCACATGCAATGCTTTTGCTGTCTCGTCCATTAAACTTCGTTTGCAGGATAATCTGTATCTTTGGCAGAAATGCCGAAAGACAGCCATGCCAGAATAGGAATCTCGAGTTTCTCCAAAGGCTGCTGCTTTTGGAAAGAAGGTAGGTCTGATCCAGAGTCAATCATATTATTTATAGGTCGATATACCTTGGTGTCATTTGTCCAGATGCAGACACTTTGATCTAACTGCATCAGTACTGGACACCAAAGGCCAGATGCTCCTTCAATGTATGAAAACTTCTTGATCATCATTTTTGTGGACAAGACATTGTGCCTGTGGCCCGAAATATCTCAAAATAGTACACAATTAGGAGACATTTTGAGATAATACCTATCATATAGTTTGCAGAATAATTATGTGGTAAATGTTACCTACAGATGACGTTGTGTGAAGTTGATAAACTTGTAAACTCCCAACTTTAAAGACTTTACACGAGTGAATTAGAATAATTGTAAATGTGTACATCTCCAACTAGCTATCATTATACTCAACTAGTGAAGTCCACAAGGATCAATAGAGCTAAATATAATTTTATTTTTCTATTTTACAGCAACAGGAAGTGAGGCTAAGCTTTTCTATGGTGCAAGAAGCCTTTTTTGGAACTATGATACCCAAGCATTGTGTTAAGGCCTGTATTTGATGTGTTACATGAAAAACCTCAGATAAAATCTTAATAAAAGTGTACACTGTGGTAGTTATATATAATTTATCTGCTGGATAGATCTCTCCACATGCATCCATGCCTCCAAAACTCTTCTTTCTGTTTTCGGTGCTTTGTCCTATTTCTTAGTTACTCTGTAGCCATATAATTGGATTACCTTATAGCTATTTCTTATCTGGTTACCATGAAGACCTAGATTTGTGCGTAGATTAAAATGATCACCAACATGCTGAATTTATGAGAGTTTTAAAAAAAACAGGTCCTCACCTGTACTGGAAGAATAGAGCTTAAATGACTTCCAATTGCAGATTTTAATGTAGACAACCAGACATTCAGGAAGAGCCCATGAAATGTAATTTTCTGGCAAATATTGTCGCTGCTTACATTTTTCACTAAACATTCATTACACAATTTGAGAAATCTAGATTTATCAATGATGTGCTAATTAGGTTTCAAATAATGTAACTAACGAAAATAATTCTGACCTAGTGGACTGATAGACCCCTTGGTAAAAACAATCTGTGGTAGGAAATAACCATGTTCTACTGATGTTCAAAGGCTAACTTTAGATAAATGGGGCCAGGTCTGGAGGGGGAAAAGGGACAATGTAGAATCCATACCGCAACGAGGGTCAGTCTCAAACATGGGTGTCCCCTAGCTTAATTTCTTCCAGGCAATTGGTAATGGATTTTCTATGACACATAAAATAAACAACCCTGTTCCCTTTTGTTGGGGGTGGGGGAGGAAGGGATTGGAAAACAAGCACATATTTTAAAACTTGATGACAATTTGTCATTAGTTGAGGAACAACCATTATCACTATATTGACAGCTGGATGGCTTAGAGGAATATATCTAAGAAAACATACTGTTGATTAAAACACAACAAAAGTCTCTTTATTATTGGGTTTTGCAAACATTTTGTGATTCACTTTTCAGAAATTATGCAAATTTCGACAAATATTACGCAAAATTACACAAAATGCCAATCCAGCATGTTGTCTTTTTTATTATTATTTTGCATGAACCATATCCTCCCTTTCTTTTTTTCGATCTAAGGACACATTTTGCTCTAATGAAATAACTCAAAATCGCAAATAACCTGTGCTTTCAATCTCTTTGTTCATACTGTTCCTTTACTCCTGAAGTAAGAATGTTACCTGAATAGAAGCCTGATTACAGAACATGGATTGTTAGCGTACTTAGGAGTATTTTGATTAACAAGTATAACATGAAATGTCCAAAATTACACAATAATACGCTATGCGACCAGAAGAAAATCAACGATATGTCTCCTGGATGAATAGGAGCAAGCTTAATATGGTAATGTATTGCAAATATCTTGGAATTATGTTACATCCATGCTAACTTAGGCCGGGCATAGTCAATATGGGGCTGAGCACGCAGCAACCATTAGAAATGGGCAACGATCGGAAGAAAAGCTATTGTTCATGTGGGAAGGCACAGTATTTCCACATTTTTCAAAGTGTTTTCTCTTCACACAAGATGTGAACATGCGCAGGAAACAACCTCTAAGCCTACCAAAAACAACTGCAGTAGCATCAAAACATTTGATTCGGGACTTGCTTCACTAAACACGCAACCAGGAATCAGTGGCATTAAATGTATTATTTCAAATCATTGTAAAGGGGAATCTAGGACTGAATGCCGTCTGAGCCAACCACATTCTAAAGGAATGACGTAATCATTTCAATTTGCAGTTCGACTAAATTACTTGCAGGGTAAGCGGCTGACTATTATGTAAATGAGGATTTGGATCAAAAATCATTTAAAACCTATACGAATGCACGGATTAATGAAATTTGATAGCAGCAGCAATGGAACTAGGCTAATCTGAAGGAATCATTGGAGTTGTTAACCAAACAGAAACCTAAGCCTGGCCTCGAGCCAGCAGTAATAATACCTGCGTGGATGGTCTGATAATAGAAGGTTCATGCAGGCTGAAACGGTTATATCTGGTAATAACCTCTGCAGCATGTGGGAAAATCCAGAAGCTAACTATTGGGTTCAAGATATTTTGTTTAACTTTCAACACTCATTTACAGCTAATTTAATACGTCGAGAATTTTATAAGTTAGAAATCTGAGAAGTTAATATTTCATAATATTTTTACTATGTGACCATAATTTGATTTATTGTTTATCTTTTTAACACATTGTTTATATATTGACATTTACTTCTCAATAAACATATAGAAAAAAAAGAGAATCTTAGAAGGAAGAACTTTGTGTGTCCTGTGTTTCTGCACATCACATGTCTATAAGTAACGAAAACACAGAACTGATAGATAGGACAAACTATTTCGAAGTCTGTGTTGTATTATCAAACTACTTTATAATGGTTATAATTCGACGCCATAATCTGTCTCAAGAATGACAAAACAATATTTTGTTTTTAATTTCAAGGAAAGGAGGTTATGTTAAGAAATAGATTGCTTTAGTTTTGAAACATGACAGATATAAATCCCACTGGAAACATTTTATATGTTTAAATCATTTATTTCAAGGGTTTTTAACCTATGGCCCGTGGTAAGACCTACTCTGGGGGTCAGTGACTGCTTAAAAAATTAAATAATATTAACAGATTAATAAAGTGTATATAAATATAGCGGCACAATGTGCAACTGAAATTTTTAAAACGTTTGGTAAATATGAAGAAACTTGAAACTGGAGACTAAAAATTAAGTAAGAATCCTCAGACTGATTTGTGGGAGCAGTGAACGTGCATCAAACCGAACATAGTATGAACAAGTGGCTTCAGTTGAATTTGGAAAAGTTCCAACCTTCCTATTGAAAATATATTTTTGATCTTTTTATATTTGTTCATTATTTTAATGAAAGATTTAATAATTTGTGTGTTTACTCAATGACTGTTTCTGAATTTTTTGTGTATTGTTCTTCTGTCATAGAAAAATGCACGAGCTACGGTTCTGGCTTCCAGTATTGACTCAGTGGGAGTGCCCGGATTCCAGTAATGATTCAGGGCGGTCCCTGAGTTCCAGTAATGATTACGTGGGGGTCTACATATCCAAAAGGTTAAGTACCACTACACTACAGTGCTTCCACCCTCACCTCACTCCTAACATCTTGAGGTAAATTAATATGTCACAAGGAGGACATTAGGATGTGAACTCTCCCTTGTCCCTAGTGCATCAGAATCAGAGTGACAAGCAAGACCGAATCACATCACTCGATATTGGTGGGCGGAGTCAATGTTACCATCACGACGCGCCCTACATCGCCGTGAAGTCCTCATCTGCTATTAGTTTCCACGTATCTGTGTACTTTAAACTCTTTAATGCAGACAGCAGAAGCTGTTTATCTTCAAACATCACGTTTGTTCTCCTGTCTTCCTTTTTTCCAAACGTAATGGGTAGAAATTGTCCCATAATTGCTATTATTATTGTTATTCCTTTTTACACTTCCCTCTGCCACTCTGAATAAAAAGCCTCCTTCATTTGATTCAATACGGGAAGGTAGTAGGTGATAAAGCTAGCTCTGGTAATTGCGTATATTTAACTTTGATTTTGAGTTTCATGTAGCAGAAGACCCCAACCAGCAATAATGCACACCCCACCCAGGCAGATAGTAGGGCATGGCAGAGGGAGAAAAGGCAATTTTTTTAATTTATGCTGTGAAAATATTACCCTCAAAGAGGCTGCTAGTGGAGGTTAGTTGCAAATATCCTCAGCTTCGCCCGTATCTACACCACAGTCTCTTAGTAAGTGTCTGCTCATGCCCTGGTGCATACATCAACTGAGCACTTCAACCACTCAGCAGTAAGTTCTGAATGGTTTTCAGAATCTATTTCTTTCTTTATTTCAGTTATTGATAATGTGTGGGCCCAATCACAATAGTAAGTCAGTGCTTTGCATTTGAAATTCAATTTAATTAATTACATAGTAGTCCTAGCAAAAGAAAAAAACATGTTACAGATAACCAACGATCCATCAAGACCTCTACAAAGAAATAAATTATTAGCTTAAACAATATTGTTAAGCTCCTCTGTCATTCATTTAGTTGACGAGCCATGGGATGCACCTGCATGCTTTGGAGTGGTACTTTAAGTGATATACTACAGGCAGCATTTTAGGCATCGCCAGCCTGCTTGGTACTTTCGGCTGAAGACAGACAAGGTCCCTCAAAAAACGCAAGAATTAACAGCTCCAGCACTGGCGGTAAGCACTTTTCTGTTTGTGAGTAATTCCATAACACTGTTGACTGCATCTTCCAAAATGCAATGGGAGAAGGAGTGCAAACTTGCTTTGCTCATGTCTTTTGGTTGTTAAGCCCTTGTGGACATCACTTGGTTGATGAACCATGGGATGTACCTGCAAGCTTTAAAACAGTACTTTAGATGAAATACTGCAAGTGCATGCCAAACACTCAAAAACCTAAGGATGGAAAAATTGGGGCTGACTTGCTGGTACTGTGCTTTCCTCCTTTAAGGTCAGTGGATGGCTCAGAGGCCTTAAAGAAACCATTCACCAGAGACAGCGCAGTGACTGAAACAATGAGAAAAGGACCAGAGAGATGTCCTGCCTATCTAACTAGTCAGCAAACTGCTCTTACTCACTAAGGTCCACATGTACGAAGCATTTTTCTAGCCGCAAACCATTTGTGAGTAGTAAAATGTTTTTTGGGATGTATAAAGCCCAAATTGTGATTCAGTAACTTGTTACTGAATTGCAATTTGGGTTTTGCGATTTGGTATTAGGAAGGGACGTGTTCAGGGCGTCTCTTTATAATACTGAGTCTGAATAGTATATATGATTGTTTTGCGACCATGAGTGTATACTCAAAACAATTGCAGTTAACATCAATTTCAAATTGGTGCTAAGCCATTCACAAATGGGAAGGAAGCACAAATATTTTTTTCAGAGCAGGTTATGGTCCCACGGACCACTGTCTACTCTGAAAAAAAATCAAAAGAAATCTTTTCATTTTTTGTTTGAACTGCATCCCATTTTCCCTTAAGGAAAACGGGCTGCATTTAAAAAAAAAAACTGCTTTATTTAAAAACAGTCACAGGCATTTTGGTTTGCTGTCCCCAGTAGGCCACCATCCCTGTGACTGTGGCCATTCCCAATGGGGTTTCAAACTGTGACCTACCTCATGAATGTTGTTGAGGTAGGTCATTTGCGACCCCATTAGGATCACAAACACTGTACTTCACACTGTTGTACATTTTGTTTTGCAACTCACAATTTGCGTTTCCCAAAAGGATCGTAAATTGCGAGTCACAAAACAAAAGGTCATACATCTGGCCCTAAGTGATTCTGTGAATCCACAACCCTCCAATTTAAAAATTCTTCACTGCCTTATCCCAGGTACCCATTAACATTTGTTCAGCATGGCATAAAAGTGGATTCCACCATCCATGGGCCTGAGTACTAGAAGAGAATACATGAGAAGTAATAGGGATCCTTGCTAACCACGCTAGAGTGCTCAAGTTTGACCCATAGTTAGTTACAAAAGATAAGCCATCAATTTCCATCATTTAACCTTGACTTTGACTAAGCACTTGACGGGGTGACCTTGCAAATATGTAGAAACAGAGTGACTGCTGCACCCCAGGAACAGAACACAAAACATCATTGTTTAACTTTGCACCTATGGCTGCGAATGCCAGTTTGTTTGTTGAGAGACAGTACCAACCCAAAACTTACTTGGAAGAAGTCTACCAGTGCTGTGGACCTCTACCACATATATCTAGCACAGATATATTCAGAGATATTAGTCCCTTAAGTCAAAAGACTGCATAACTACCAAAAAGAGATGGTTAAATCCCTTTCCACCACCTACTGATTGGATTTTTTTCGATTCTGAACAATGGATCCAAAGTTAGAGCCATTTAACCTTTTTTGGTAATCTAAGATTATACGTAAGCTACTTGAATTTCCAAATATTTATATGACACTGATATTGACTAGTTCTCAGTCCCAGTAGCCTGTAGTGATCTCAGATATTAAGACAAATCGTACTACCCAGGAGAACCCATAAAGGCATGATTGAGTCATATAGGAAGTAGGGTACCTGGACGTCTATCCAGTTTTGATTGAGACTTTAGTCTGTTCACAAAATAGTCAAGTAAGAGGTTAAGAAGTTTTGCAGCTGTTTAGTAGCAAGACTTGAAAGCTGCATTAACATTAGAAACCTGTGTCTTCTCTCCACAATACCTATTTGGTACCCCTTCTGTAAACTTCAATGTTCAAGATGATCAGCACTCTGGACAGCGCTTGAATTATCTTTGATGATGAACTTTCTAGGATTATATATGATTTATAATCCTGTTCGGTAGAGAGCACATGGCATATTAACTTTGACTCTATTTTAACTGTATTATCTGTGAACAAAGCAACTGATGACCAACAGTTGTTGGTCTTTATTTTGACTACACTTTGTAATACTTGGGTCTGAGTAGGCCTGGTGAAAATGTAGTTTCAGCTTGCAAAATTTGATAATATTGCATTACACAAAATTTGCGAAAATCCAGAACATTTCAAATTATCTTTTTATTTTGCTTTAAGAAAAAAATATCTTCTCTGAAGATATTATCTGCTGAAACCATCTCTTGCTGATATCAGGCTGTACTTTTTTTTTTTAAATAAAAGATATGCCCTGGTGTGAAAATGTAATACAAAATATGTAACTGACATTTCACGCCATTTGCAAAAGTATGTATGTTGGACATGGCCCTTCTTAGGGGATTTCCCTGAAACATTTTGCTTTTTCCTCCCACTTTTTTGCTGACTCTCTTTGCGTGGCCTTAGGACTCTGGGCACTTCCCCCATTTACTTCAGTCGGAAAGTACGTCTGTCCTTCCTACTCATGCCAGGAAGGGGCACTTACGTGATTGGTTGAGGTGCCGTAGCCAGGAGTGCCTTGTAAAAAGGTACACCACATACCCAGGGCAGGTATGGCCCTGGCCAGTAGTGGGACGCTACACTGAGTGTGCCACCCACCAGAGTAGCCTGACCAAAGTTTATTAGGCCTGATCGTGCAGGCCTGTGGAGGCACAGTTGCGTATGGGCTCATGGTGGCATCTCCCCCACCTTGGCCAAACTTTCTGCTATCCCTGGAGCGCCCTCCAGAAGGTGAAGCAGGCGGTAGGCAAAAGGCATGGCGGGTACCCAAGGGTGTCCCATTCCCTTGTAGGGGAGAACCTCTACATGGTTTTCCCTACCTAGGAGGTCAACTCTTCCCTGAGATTTTTCTGATCCTCTTGCAGTGGCCTTAGGGCCCTGGATGCTTTTCCACTGTAATACAGTGTGAAAATGTGCACATCCTTCCTGCATATGTTAGGAGGTGGCACCTGCCGGTATGTGCACATTGGTGTTTTTCGTGTATATACTGAGCCTAGCATAGCTTACTAGTATATGCACACTTGCACAATTGTGTGTATATATATATATATACACACACACACACACACACACACACACACATATATATATATATATATATATATATATATATATATATATTTATTTATTTTTTAACTTGCCACAACTTCCCAGTATGTGCATCTTTACACATTGGTGTTTTCATATATACACTGAGCATGGCAAGCTTGCCAGTATGTGCACACTTGCACAGTGTTGTTTTCACATATATGTTAAGCCTGTCAAAGCAGGCCTGTATGGGTGCACTTGCACCTTTGTGGTGTTCTTAAAATTAGTGTCCAGCCTGCCCCTTTAGGCTTGTGCATGCACCAGGGCACATATGCCCAGGGAGTGAAAAATACCTATGTCTGTTTTCACTACCATTGAGAGTTACTTTGCCCATGGGTTAATATGGGGAAACGTTTACAATTAATCGTAGCTGAAATAGAAGATTGCAGTGGAGCTGCCTCATAATGTTTACTATCATTGGATTCCCAATGACAAACCCTTTCCAGTGGTAAAGGTGGCTTTGTCAGTAATGCCTCGGAAATGCCACTTCTAAAAAGGGGGCATCTCTATGTTCTGAAACTCCTTTTGTGTGCCTTTTTAATTCAGCTTCATTTCTTTGGAGGCTGGGGGAAAATATTTCTGTGCATTCCCCAGCCACAGCTATAAAACTTGTGCAACTGGAAACAACAGACTTCTGTCATTTGAGGGCCTGTATGGATAGATTGGAGGAAGAGTTTTTGACACTTGGCCTCTCCAGCTAGATCATGGCCACACTAAGGATTAAGATATGCAATCCACAGCCCAATGACACACAGGACTGAAATTTAGGGGAGACATCGGTGGTTGAAAGGAGAACTCTTGAAATCACCCTCAACATCAAAGGAACACACAGTATATTTATACCACACTTCATCAACTTAGAGATTCACTATCAGGAACTGGAAACAGAGAGCCTGAACTATGCGGTGCACACTGCCAGAGAAATCTGTTGTGCACAGGAGTATTTACTCCCCTAGAAAGGGACCGTGCATCCATCCTGCATCCTGGCTGGCCTGGGAAAAATGTTTGCTGCAGTGTGACACTCTGACGTGTGCTCTCCAATGGCTTGTTGACTTGCCCCCTGTTCTGCGTGGAGGTCTCAGAGTTATCAAAGACCTCCTGCGAGGGACCTACACCTTCTACCTGTGTCATCTGACGAGCTGTGCCCTCCTACGCATCTACATTGTTTGCCAGATTCCACCAGGTAGCAGCATCTGTGAGTGTGACCGGTTTGTCTGGTGTGGCTCAAGTCATCACTTACCAGACATTGTGCCTCATTCCAGGGCGATAGGGGATTGGAACAAATAATGTGCTCGAAATTATCTGGTGCGACTCAAGTCATCGTGCAACAGACGTTGTGCCTCATTCCAGGGAGGCACTGCAGTGGTAACCTTTCGTGCACAAGCGGAATTGTCTGGTGCAACTTAAGTCATTGTGCACCAGATGTTGTGCCTCATTCCGGTGAGGCACTGCATTGGTCACCCTCTCCTCGTACTTTCCAGACCAGGGCCCACGCCAGAAGGCCAGTGTGGAGACCGATGAGTGAACTTCATGAGCTATGGCCAAACCTCTATGTGTCGACTGTTGCCTACGCAGCCCTTCTCTCTTTCTTTCCCCCTCCTTTGCCCTGGGATACTGAATAAGTGTAACCACCTGCCGTGAGCAGTCTAGTATCCAGGGAAAGGCCACTACATCTCAAGGTCTTGCGGGGTGGGGGGGTGGGGGGGGGGGGGGGAATTGGTAGGAAGATGGAGGAAGGTTTGGGCCCCAGCTGGGTCTGCAAACTAATTGACAACTCACTTGCCGAATGTCAGAGCACCGCATCGGGGTGCTGGAAGTATGTGCGAGTGTGTGTATAATAGCCTTCCTGATATCCGTGGAACCACATAGCGGTGCGAAACAAGTGTGTTGGAGTGATTGCCAGGGATGACTACACCGCACAACGGGATGCCGTGCACGTTGTTTACTATTACGGTTGGCATTGAAGTTTACCTGTGCGGAGCAGGCTGCTGAGCTAATTTAAAAGTTGAGATTCTCTGTATGTACATATTGCTGCTATTGTTGGGAAAAGGGATGCATCCTATAACTGTTTGATATTGAATTGGGGTGATTGCTAGGTTGGGTCTCATGCTGCCAAGGTGGTTGCACCACATGAGGGTGCTGGAAGGGAAAGTATTATTTTTCTCATGTGTACAAACTGCTAATGTCGTATGAACACAGTGGGCCTAGTACTACTAGTTATATTTCTAAATGTGATTTATGCCCTGATTTACATGTTGTTTATGTTAGGTTAATTAATGTGTTAAATACAAACTTTAGTTACACACATTCCGTGTTAAGTCTCTTTTGTGACGCTCAGTGTAATTGTTGTGTGGTAGTGCTGTGCCAATGCTTTACATATTGCCCCTGTGATAAGCCTGACTGCTCTGTGCCAAGGTACCCAAGGGTGAGCGCAGGTTAAACGGTGAGTGTAATCACCCACCCCTGACGGGAGTGGTATGTTCTCCCTGGATCGGGCCTCACCTCAGCCAATCAGAATGTGCCACTTCCAACAATGTATAATTTTAAAGAATTCCCCCCAAAAAACGTACAATATTTTGCACACCCTAGTCCTGAGGTTTGACAAACATACTCTCCAACACCTATCACCAGCTGACTAGTCGATAACTATGGAAACTTATCAGCAGATTAGTCGTCTGAAAAAAAGGTAGGATTGGAGGTTGAGTAAGTCATATGTCAAGCAGGATTCTATTTGACCAGTCACGACAGGCACCTCTGACATTTGACTGATCGCTCTCCGGCCATCCCGGCCTTTTAGGGCAACAGGTCTCCCTAGCCTTCTCCAATCGGCCAGCTTACCGTTCCCTGAAAGGAGATCTCCCCTTTTCTGCTGCTCCTTTTGAAACCATCGCCTTGATGTCCTCTCCCCAAAGTGCTGGATGCTACAAAGCTTCTTGGAATCCTCAGGGAGTTATTGAAGATTCTTTCTCGGTTCACGGTGTGAAAGGTCAGAGGTCTGGGCTGAGGTCACCCGAGGCAGTGTGTATTGTGTCTTAAATTCCTGGCGTCTCCCTCTGTCCCTTTCTTTTAAGAAATTCAGATATGCGTCACGTAGCGACATTTTATTTTTAACTCAAAACGCGCAGTAGGAGAATTTCACATTAATGTATAAGAAAGCACGCCAGATGGAACCGCTTCTGCACAGTGGGGGGGTCATCCCGATGACTTCCTGCATTTGTTCACACCGCTGAGACCAGCCGAGCTTGGCGCTGGTTATTGAGAGCGCAGGGTACGGAAGACGGGCTTCCTGGCACACGATTCCCCCAGGACAATACAAACCGGGGGGCTTTCTGTTATATTATTGTCAACTAGACTAGATAAAAACATTTAATATTTGCCTAAACGCGCTCACGCCTGCATATAGATAACGCTGTCTGCCCATTCTTAGACTGTCACCTCGATTGGCAAAATCTCTGAAGCAAAACCGCAGCGGTTGGGAATCTTACACTCTGATTGGTCAGAACTGATTAATTTCGAGGGCATTATCTGCTGGGAAAAGACTGTTACCCGGACAACCTAGCATGAAACATCATGCTAAAGTGACCTGTATTTTGCAAAGCTGAATTGGTGACACATTGGTACATACAAATCGACCAAATGATGATAGATATCAACAACATTTCTCCAAGCAGTTATGCTTCAGATTTCCTCAGAAGGATAGAATGACCTATGGTACAATGGCCCAGATTCATGAAAAAGTGGCACATCAGCTCTGATGCGCCACTTTTTCAGCACCCCCCCTACAGGCACCTAATGACACCATGGTTGCCGTATTTAACGTACGGTGCACGATGGCGGTAGTTAGGACAATAGTGTCAGCATTTTTTATGCTAATGTGGTGCTTTACTACACTAGCGTCAAAAATGTTGACGCTAGTGTAGCGAAGTGCAAGGAGGTCCATCGATTACAATAAGTGCATCATGGTAATGCCTGCCCTTAATCTTGTAGATTTAACTGCACCATTTTTGCGGGCCTCCTAACACCAGAACACCCCCCTTGCATACATTATGCCTCATGCAAGCATAATGTGTCACAAAGGGTCACAAAGTGGTGCAAAGCATGCATTTATGCTTCAGATTTCCTCAGAAGGTTAGAGTGACCTATGGTACAATGGCCCACATTTATGAAAAAGTGGCGCATCAACTCTGATGTGCCACTTTTTTAGCAACCCCAGCGGCACCTAACAACACTATGGTGTTGCTGTATTTAACATACGGCGTACCATGGTGGTAGTTAGGACAATAGCATCAAAATTGTTGATACTATTGTGGCGCATTGCTACACTAGCATAAAAAAAATGACACTAGTGTAGCAAAGTGCAAGTAGGCCCATTGATTACAAAGGGTGCATTATGTTAACGCCTGCCCTTGAGCAGGCATTAAAAATGATGCCAAAAATAGTGCAGTGAAATCTTTTAGATTTCACTGCGTCCTTTTTGCGCGACTCCTAATGCCGAACCCCCCCCCTTGCATACATTATGCCTCACGCAGGCATAATGTGGCGCAAAAGGTGGCAAAGTGGGGCAATGTATCCATTGCGCACTTTGTAAATATAGTGTGGTGAAACTTGCCTACTTCAGCCACATTAATGTAAAAAAAAAAAAACACCAATGTGGCGTAAGGAGTCAATAGGCCTTCTTATATCTGGGCCAATGTTTCGTAAACACTGTATTTCCAGGCCTGGATTTTAATTTTCAGAAATGGCTACCCTTTGGCCCTTTGGTGCATTTGGTTTACTCAAAGTTAACCCTGGGTACATCCCTGAAAGCAATACAATGATAAGTGTAAACCCATGGTGTGGTGCAGGGTTTCTGCAATGAGCTAGTCATCTAGCAACCCTTAGTCGGACTCGGGATATACCTTGGTCGTAGATCTTCAAGCCTCAAAGGGGGGGGTAACTGAGTTTCTTCTGAAAGGAGTACGCTGCAAACTATCAAAGTCAGAATATCAATGGGACACAATATTGTGACAAGAATATCGAGAGACAAAATATTGAAAGGTAAAGTGTATAGATTTTCTATATGTATCTCCACATATATGTAACTTGAAGATATATCTATCACCGAGGTATATACATGTGGAGATACATATAGAAAATCCATACACTTTACCTTTAAATATTTTGTCCCTTGATTTTCTTGTCACAATATTCTGTCCCATCGATATTCACAACCAACATCTTCTGAAAGTTTCTCATCTGGATTATTGCCCAGAGAATTTAAGACTACCAAGCGATCTGTTTCATGATAAATAATTATGAAAAATAAATAATAGCACTCCCTTGTAAGGCCACATTGTTGGTAAAGATGTTTCGAATCTGCGATTGAGTTATATTAATTAGGATTCCTAAGAAAAAAATCATCCTTTTGATGCCTTGTATTAAACTGTGTTGCATTAACTGACATTGTGTCTGTCTGCCAACCAGGATAGGGAGGAAAAGAGGTGAGCTTTAGTAACACTGCAGGTACTCCAACAAACAGTATGGGTGGAATCAACCAGGGGTATGTCTATCAATGGTGCAGCAGGTTCAGTTGCACTGGGTGCAGGATTATTAGGAGGCGCAAATGCACCCAATAATGTTTTTTTGCTACAAAACAGAGGTGGAGGTGGGCATTTCCCTTGTTTGTATTAGAGCCCTTGACATCAACCTATTTCAAAGATGCACGAACCCAGAAACTTGATGAGCCCTTAGCATTAGACATTTAGGGTGTGTGTGCGTGTGCGGTTCCAGGGACCTGGGCACGGGAGACATGATCGCAGGGGTTTTGGCAGATAGCGTTAAACTATGAAACCAGGAATATGGGTTGGTGCTGAGCAAGTGTGGTGCAAGGTCACTTTATGACCCTGGAACTCAGCAGTTACTTGGAGAATGCAGATTTCATACTGTTTGATTATTCATGCCAAAGTATATTAAATGTATCTTTAAATTTGGCTATTACTTCAACCCACAGCTGACACCGAAAGAGACCAGTTCTATTAAGATGGTTTGCTTTCGTGTGTGAATGACAAATCAGAGAGCCTGCTCAGTAGAATAGCCTGTGTATCATGGACCACAGTGAAAGGTAGGAAATGGGCCCTGGGGTGCTGTTTGAATTGTTAAATACACTGTATAGCAATAACCTGGGTTCAGTGGGCCCTTCTGTCTTATGCGTTCTAGTGCCATCGCACCTGCTGCACCCATGGCATCTACTCCCAGGTGCTTAATTTGTAAAATAATGCATGCCAATGCCAAAATTCTGCTCAGATGTCAGTGCACCAGATACCAAGGCTGCTTAGTCTGGAATCCAGCTCCTGCCTCTTTAATTAACTAAGAGACACCCCTTGGCTCTTTAACTCACACTTGCAGGTTCCTACTGACTCTCTTTATTGCGGGTTTCCTTCTTTTTTGTTCTCCTTCTTTCCTATTTGTTTTTCTCTCTCTTGCTCTTTCAAAATATCCAGAAAAAATAAATGCCAGTCCCCAGAAATGAGTCCCGGCCCCATCGGCAACCATCGGCTCAAATTAAGCATGGTACGTCTCTGAGCCTGCTTCTCACATAAAAGAATAAAACTGCTTCCTACAACATTTAACTGTGGCTTTGTTATGCCTGGAAATCCAAAAAGGCATTGGCCACAGTGGATAACTAATCAAGCAAAGACACAACCAAAGTCCAATTCCCTCAGTTAAGACTGAGGACTTAATCCCCTGATAAGACACTACTGTCACAACACATAATTACTTCTAAATTAAATTAAGAGTTTCAGTGCAAAAAATAAAGAATAATTTGTGGAAGGAATGTCAATGCACTTTTTTCCATATTAATGTGCATGTTGTACTACCAGGTCTTTTTTTCCTCAAGGTAACACATCACGGAATATCTGCATCGCTTACATTTATATTAATGGAAGGAAATTGCAATAATCATGTTATTGCGCACTTCTTCCATTAAAGCAGGTATCAAAATGAGAACTTGTGTAGTATCATCAGTATTTATGTATCAGTGTGGGTAGTGCTTAATTTGTGGTGGTGTTTGCAGGTGGTGGGTCACTCATTTTAGGGACTATAACTGATTTCCCATAATCAAACGTTGATCCAGAATAAAAGAGTGTGAGGCAGAAACTGGAGAAAGAAGGAGGAAACGGCTGATAAAAACAATCAGGGACAAAAGGAGAAAACAGGGATGAAAAAGAACATGTAAGAGTGAAATGAAGAGGCAGGAAGTGTAGGGGGAAGAAAAAAGAAGCATGAGGTGCATCAAGACGAGGAAACCGAAGCAATCTCGGCATTCAGCAGTACCAAATTCGAGCTCTTATATAAAAATGTGGGCATCTGCACTTATTTATTTATTTATTTTTTGTCACATTAGACATTCAACGTGTGCACCATAATGCTAGCAAGCAATTGCGCTCTTGGTGTAAAATAAGATTTTGAAAGTATTCATCAGCAGCTAGGACAGGTTAAGATGCTGCTCCTGTGTTGTTGGGCCAATGTTTTTGAGAAACGTGGCTTGGTATCAGAAGCAAAGAATATGTATGTCTTCCAATACAGTCCAGCCATTAGGATACACTGCTGAAGCCCTCGCGCCCTTCGCTGCACGTGCGTGGCCGTGCACGCGGGCTCCCTTTATAAAGCAGCCGTCATATCTATTTATATCCCACACAGGAAAATCGACGAGGCGGACTTTTTTTTCTCACCATCTTGGCTTACAGTATCCTGCAATTATCGATCGTGTTCGTTAGCTCTGTTGCCCATTGTCGGTAGACTCGGATCGATGAAAGCTGTGTTGATTTCCTTGGATTTATCATTTCCAATTAGGCAGATGTGGCTATTGTGCAGCAGCGAATCTGTCCTGTGTGTGAGCATCTCATGCGCGGAAGAACACCCCCAAAGGTTCTGTGCTTGAGAACCAAGTTCAAAGGTCCTTTTAGGATGTGATCGAGTCTCAAAGCTCTCTTCACTTTTTGGTAATGCTGTGAATTAAGCACTCAGGCCCATCTAAGAGTGGTTTGAAATTAGGGATGGCAATACCGGACCATGACCCCCATTACGAGCTAGTCGGGCAGTATCTGGGGGTACCTCTTTTCCAGTGTCGACAGCGCAGAATTATCAGGTCCTCAAACTCCGCTCCAATAATTATCAGCCTGGAGACCTCGGTCCCAGAGCACTTTGTAAAACTTCGGGGCTGCAGGTATCTTCCCTGCCCCGCCCCCTCCTGCCTGCATTCTTCTGCATAGGGGGGACAGAAGCAGCTCCCTCCAGCTGAAGAAACAACAATTCTTCTCTCTGGCCACCTGTTGCCCCCTTTTACCCTTCCTGAAAGTAAAGAACCCCCCTTAACATCTACCAAATGCTCCAAGCAGGTGGCAGGTGTTTGCAAACTTGCTCTTGTTATTTCCCCGAGAAGTGGGTTAGCGTTAGGGCCTCCAATAATGAATGCTGTGTTATATGGTTTGTATGTTATTTCATATTCCTGGGAAAATAACTTGCAATCCCTCTATCTCAAGGGGTAATACTGCCTGGTATCACTAATTGTGGCCCTGGTATAGCCCCTGGTATAGCCCGGTGGAGAAAACAGGGACTCACAGTGGGGCCCCAAGCATTATTGATGCAAACAGAGGAATCAATAATACGTGGATCAGAAGTTAATCCCATATACATGCCCTTGTGCAATGGGGAACACACACGGAAATAGGAGCTACCACACCGATTTCTGCATGTCACTCATTATCGCATTGCTATTCTTAGGGAATAATGTGCACCCAGTACGACCTCTAAGGTTTGTCCGTTTCAAACCATGCAGTATTATTACATGCAGGAATATCAGGCGTGATGTAACAGTGCTAATCTTGTAGTGACTAATTGTACTGATAACAGGTGTTACTGGCCCCTTTAGAATTACCTACCAGGCCACTCATAGTAGGAGCCTACATTGTAAATGTCATGCGTAAGTCTATTTTTCAAAGTTTTTCAAAATTAAAGGTTAACGTAATTAGCAGCTTTTGCAGCACTGCCTTGCTAGTGCCAACAAGCTTAGATTTGCTGTGCAGTTAAGTGATATTAGTGAACTGGTTTTTGTAACAAGACCATTGTTTGCATTTAAAATCATGTAAACTCCATGGAAATCCACTAAGCACACCACTAAATCCATTATCTGTCTTTCACTAAGTTAGTTATTATATTCAAAAGAAAGCAAAAGGACAATTGTCTCACACACTGCAGCCACATGAGTTATTTAAGTTATCTTCATTTTTAATGTCTGGCTTGATAGCACAGCTGACACAAGACAATTATGTAAGCATCACTAGAGAGGGGCTTTGGCTCCGCCCCCATGCTGGAAGCCAGGCATACACGCTTTGATTGGGAAGTTGTGTGCTTCCACAAAAAGTGCTTACCCTCCTCATAGCTGTGATCCCTTGGTTTATCCAGCTACCTAACCTTGAACTTTTTGGGGGTTGGGGCAACACACACATCATCAGATTGCTATTAAAGTGTCTTAGATAAATAGATAATTTATGCTATTTTGTTTCAGGCAGCCACACAGATGGGAGGAGGGCAATATTAACTAATTAACCTACATGGATTTTTAGGTCTGGCTTGAAAGTTCAACTGTACCTGGCCTTTTGACTTACACCAATATTAATCTATAGTTATTTGTTTCCACACAGATACATATCCATATCAACTTTATTTTGGTTCAAAGAACCACAAAAGCACACAGATAAAACAGATATAAATTTAATTCAACATAATAAATACAGTGCTTCATCGAGTGTGATACAAGTGATTAGTCTAATATAATATTTGATGCATCCTACAGCACAAACAGTTGATAAATCAAGTGGAGTGCCCCAATGAAATAACTACATACTAAGAAAAAAGCTAGTAGAGCAAAAATCCTCCAAAGGAAGCCTAAACTATATCCAGATGGGTCTGCCATGCCGTCCAGCACTAAAGTACCAACAGGAGGCAGCTCGGACACACTGCCTATCACTGAAAGTTAAAGTGCGTTGTGCATAAACCATTAATATGTGTGATAAAAAATGTATACATATCAATTCTATTGCTATTAGCATGTAATGCTTCAAATTATAATCCAATTCTTTAAAGTCAGGCCTATTGTCATTGCCAATGCTTAACGTTAGAACTTATTTTTTTGTTTCTGCAAAAAACGTCAATTGCACTCCTAGTATTTTAGTGAATTCTAGTTCCTATAGGTTGGCATGTGAGGAACCATCAGGCTGCCCAGAGGTTGTGGGAGTGCAGTTACAGCTTATGTACTCCGGGCAGAGAGGGAAGTTATGTTTCATTGCTCCATAAATATCGAGTCAGTCTGAGGAAATGTTGTTTATTTAGAAATCCAGGAAATGCACAAGACAGCAATGTCAGTCGAGGGGTTTCATTTAGGACTGTGACCTGGTTCGAGGAATCTTTCAGAGGATTAAAAACATAAAGTCCTGCTTTATCATCCCTCAGGGGTTTCCCATCCAACAGAAATTATCTCATGAATGTGGCTTGACAGGAAACTGAAATTCAACTGTGACATCACCCTAGGTGAACCTGACAGACTGTGATAGAGCTCCAGGAACTGGGGTGAAGGCTGTGTTAACCCCCTGGAAGCCTGATATCAGTTACTGACATCACTGTAGTAATGTGACATGAGACAGATGTCACTCTTGGAACCTAAAAGTGAGGCTTCGAAGTAATTGCAGAAACTAAATGTAAGACTGGGGCATCACATTTGGAGCCTCATATCCTGTTATGACACCACTGTCAGAACCTCACATCTCACTATAACTCAAACCTGGCATATGATCCCATTTTAGAAACCCAACATAGAGGCATCACTGCAGGAACCTAAAACATACACATACCATCCCGGCAGCATGGCATTGCACAGATATCACTGGAGGAAACTGGAAACACACAAACATCACTGCAGCAACCTGGAAAAATAATCACACCCCAGAACACGGGTCCACTAAGAGATCATTTGAGGAAACTAGAAACCCAAAGAGATCACTTCAGGTACCTACTAGCAGAGAGACATCCCTGTAGGAACCTGACATCATGGAGAGATTCCTATCAATAAACAAACAATTCTTACACCAGGAACTGACATTTTTTAATAAATCCGTCAATATGGTGAGATGACACAAAGACATAATTCCCGAGGCCTAGTTTCACATAAACATAACTCGAGGAATCTGGAAATACACAACCATAACTAACATTACACATATATCACTTCAGAAGCCTGAAATCATACTGATGTCACTAAAGCAACCTGGCATCACATAACCATCAAAGAAGAAACATGAAAACAGACAAATATCACCTTGGAAACCTGCTGTCACACAGACATCATTGAAGGAACTCAGAGACAAATATCACTGTCACCTAGAAACACACAGCCATCACTCTGCAAACAATGAAACAAGCAGATATCATTCCTGTAACCTTGACGTAGCTACATGGATGCAATTGCATTGCCTAAAACTCAATACAGAGAAGAAAGAGACCTTAATCTTTGTTGGAGCCTGCTATATCTGGAATGATTTGTGGTGGCCGTCATCGCTGGGTGCTGTACCAGAACCAGGGCGAGTAGTTAAGATCCTTGAATTGTTAATAGATGACTCCCTCTCCATGCAGGATCAGGTGAATGCCACTTGTGGCACACGCTTTAGCCTGCTCAGACTATTGAGAAAGCTCTTCCGCTGGTGGAATAGCAAAAGACAGCTCTCAGGCATCTTGAAACGGAGGACTTTCTGTTTACAGGCCATTCAAAAGGCTGCTGCCAGACTCATTTGTAATAGCGCCCTAAACAGTTCAGCCACCCTCGGTTTGAATTCTCTTCACTGGTTTCCTGTATGCAAGGGAGCAAAAATTAAGTTACTGTGACCTGCTCATGGGGCACTATATGCTTCTGGGCCTGCTACTTTTGGTGGCCGGGTGGCTTTCTACTAGCCTACACAAGCATTGCACTTGGAAAACCTAGCGCTGGCTAGCGCTAAGCGAATCAGAAAAGCCATAATGGTGACCGCTCTTTCTCTCATCTTGCCGCCACTCACTGGAATCTTCTGCCTTTGGATCTCTATCTTACATCAGACCTTTTCAAATTACAAAAGAGATTGAAGACCTAGATTTTCCACCTTTAACAGGTTGTGGTACAGGATGCAAGTTTGCAATGGATCTAGACCCGTGATAAGCCTCTGGAGATGAGTGTTTCACTCTATAAATACTATAAAATAAATAAATAATAAATAGGCATGCAGACATCAATGCAGGAATCTGAAAAGACATAGACAACCCCTTCTGGATGTGGCATTTCGCAGACATCACTCCAGGAAACTAGAAGGACACAGCCATTACTGCAGTTATCTACAAACATACAGACACCACTCCTAGGACCCAATATCACATAAAAATCGCAGTAGGAACCGAATAATACAAACTTTGCTCCAGGAGCCTGATGTTACACTCATATCACTCCAGGAGTCTGGAATCATGCTGACATCATTGCAGGAACTGAGAAATTAATGCCCAAGCCTCACTTCAGGGAAATGGACACATACAGATAGCATTACAGGACTGTCATCATTCTGACAACAACAACTATACTTGTTGTAATCCTAGAAACGTCATCTCTCCTAGGACTTCAAGTTAGATAGCAGCATAGACCCACGAGTGCATAGTAATCTCAGTTTAGGCCTCATGAGGAGCAAGCCACCTCATAATAGAAACAAGACCTTGGCATAAAAATAGTTAAACACACCCTTGAAAAACGCAAATCAGAAAGAGAGGGGGAAAGTCGACATAAGCGGGATTGTAAAGTGTTCACTAGGCTAGACATGGCCTATATGACCCCTCTTGTTTATGAGTGAATATGGAAATGTGGTCAGTGCTCCAAGGCTGAGAACATGATGTGGATAAAGCACTGTGCACAGTAATAGAGAGATAACTCTGGCACCAGCTTAGCTTACTGGACAGAATGATCTACAGGAGCCTCTGATCGCTACATCATCTGAGCCGAGAAGGCCGCTGAGCGGGGAGTCAAACGCACAGTCACGGCTACTCCAACTTCAAAGCAAAGGATAAATCCGAAATTCCATTCAGGTTCTTCACAAAAAAAGAGGCGGCCAGGCAACCACCCATTCCGTTCTATCTGCAGATCATATTTTCATTGGAAGCTCTTTTCTACAGTCCATTAATACTTTGTTGATATAAGCCGCTTGCATTGCTTCCCAGCTAGAAAATGTATTCTAATCCTAATTCATAGTTTGGGGATGTGGAAAGCTTTTTCACTTGTAACATAAGGAGAAATTTCCAATTGTTATCCTTCGCAATGCTGCAAATTTTCCTATCTTAACTTTGTCGGTACCACAGGGTTAGTTACAAGGTAATTCTAACTACATTTTTATTTTTACTCTAATCAAACACAACAAAACGACTAATACATGCAGAATTTTTCTCTGCACATTTACTTTTTGTTCCATCAATTGTCACAAAGGTCTTGGATTTCATAACAATGAAGCAGAACGTCATAGCTTGTGAACATTTGTGAGTATTTTCATTAAACTTTGCAAAAATTGCAAACCCTATTATTGCAACTTTTCACACCGGTTAAAATCCAAATCTATTACTTGTCATAAATCTTACTGTAACTTCATTTTTGATTCCCAATCAATTTCACGCTCTTTATTTCACTCTATTTCCAATCTCCAATTCCCATCTATCTCTATCTGTAAATGTGATTGGGCCTCCTCTTTCAATTCTCATTCCATATGCAGCTCTCCTATCTTTCCTAAATTTACTTCAGTTCCGAACCCATGCGCGTAACCACATTTCATATAAAAGCAATGTAAAATACATTTCATGTTTCCTGGTCTCTCCCTAGTTCCACTTTCAAATACAACTCCTTCACTCTCATTCTATTTTCGAATCCAGGTTCAGTCCTCTCAGTCCACGTCTCTGTATACCTTCAAATTCTAACTACATTTTCACTTCAAAATCCACTTTGGTGCTTTTCCAGTTCTGTTGCTTTTCCTATTACGGTCCTCTTGTAGCTTGACTCTTGTTTCTGAAAACATATACGATTGTACTCCTCATTCCAAAATCAAATAAGATATCGAAATCTCATCTAACTAACTTCTGACACTCTTCCGTTCCTTTCAATAAATTATCTTTAACTACATTTCCCGTTAGAATCTCCCGACCTACTGTGGAATCTGTTTTAATTCTCATCCACATTAATTTCATGCGTTTAATCAAGTTCCGATTTCAATGCAAAATGATATACAGTTCAAGACTATGAAATTCCAGCATAACTCCAGTTTCCATTCACATTCTTAACATGATCATCAGGGCATGAATTACAAGTTAGCAGATCATATATTCTATGTGAAACGTTTGTGTGAATAAGAGGGATTTGACAGGTTATTTTGCATCTGTCTGTTTTTGTCTTTTCTAAACATCTCCTCTACCCTTTAATCACTTTGTTCATTTTCATCCCGCTCACGTCATGATTTAGTAAGTTCTATCACTTTTTTATTCCTCTTTTTCTTTTGATTAATCTATCTGCCTTGCAACCTACAACCATTTCATGTTCTTTCATTTTCTCCCCTACAGCCCATATTTATACTTTTTTAGCGCCGCATTTGCGCCGTTTTTTGACTCAAAAATGGTGCAAACCTACAAAATACAATTGTACTTTGCAAGTTTGTGCTGTTTTTGCGTAAAAAAATGACGCAAATGCGGCGCTAAGAAAGTATAAATATGGGTCTCAGTGTCTTAGTTGGGACAGAAGACGTCTCATGCATGCCTGACTTCAAAGAGCATGCATCCCTTCCCTAAGTTCAGCATGCAGAGTTTCTGGTCTTCTTTGTTTTATGGCCTCAGCCAGCATGACAACTATGAGTATTTGCTGAGGGCCACTGCGGCATAGAAAGCAATACAGAGCTGGACCGTTTGATGTGGAGGGGCGCACCTTACTGAGCATAACTACCATTGGCTCACCGGGACGTGAAGGCCAGAAACAGAAACAATATTAGCTGTTGGGGCTGGGGCAAAGTCAGAGCAGCCACTCCTAACACTCCATATATGACCACAAGCCTCCGGGGATGGTACAGGGCCCACCACAAAAAGCAGAAGTGGGCCAAAGAGTATTAATGGCACAGTGCAAGAATTCAGCATTGCAAGGGGATCTAACATTGAGACAATTTAGTCTCCACCAACAACCTAACCATACTCGTCTTGATGGGCATATGATTAACCAAAAGGGGTTTCGGAAGATCCCTACCTCCCATTTTCCCAAAGAGGATATTAGTCCTATCCTGCACTGATTGTCCATGTATGACACCTTACCTAAAGGATCAGCCTAAGCCAATAGTGACTGGTTCCTGCAACTGTACTTACTTTCTTGATAACTGTTCACAGTATTGTTGAACTCTGTTGTTTACATTCAGTATTGCATTGGTTGTTGCATGTAGAGTACTTTTTAAAGTAAAACCACTAGTTGGACAATGATTTATTGACTGATAGTGTATGCTTTATTGAGCTCCAATTTCTAGCCCACCGAACTCCAACAGCATGCCTTAGAATGTGTGACTTCACTGCTCTGGGAGTCAGGTGCTAAAGGGCATACGTGGTGCTCATTCCCAGGACACCAGTGGTGAAAATCCCTCATTGTTACAGTTTGAGCCCAGACACCACTGACTGCCCTGGGACTCCTGATAAATTCCCGACATTCTCCATCACCCAACCCTGGACTCAGTGGTTATAGGCATTGTTCATTATTCCTCCATTTTGTATTAACACAGTGATCTTTCTCTCTTCTCTATCTTCCTAATACCAAACAGTAACTTTGTAGTTCTTTTTGTCTATATAGCCACCCACTTCTCCTTCCACTCACGCTTCCTGCAGCACTCACTAATGACCTGGCCTTTTACTCCATGCGGCATTGTCCCGGTTGGCTGGAGCCACCGGGTCGGATTTGAAAGCCCAAGGCCACCTCTGGGGCCTCTGTCGCTTTCTCCAGTTCCCCAAGATTAAGTGCAGCAGGCACTGGGAGCTTCAACACAGAGTGGTAAGGAGGGGGCAAGAGGGATGGAGAGAGAGAGAGAGAGTAATCAGAGAGAGAAAAGAGAGAAGGGGGGAAGGAGGGAGAGGGAATGGAATTATGTGAGGTGAGGGAAGCGCTGGGGGAGGAAGTGATTAGGACTGGCTGGAGCATTTTTGCCAAAGTTTTTTTTTTGTTTCTAGTTTCCTTCGTGCACCCAATCTTTCTATATCACTCCCCATATCTCTTATTCTCTGTTTACCTTTCTCTGTAGGTATAACTGTTACACTGTCTGTTGTTCTCTCTTTCTGTCTGTAACGCTATTCACAACACTCTCTCTCTCTTTCTCTCTGTCTCGCTCTCTCTCTATCAGTCTCCCCCACTCTCTTTCCTTTTGTTTGTAGCATTACTCTTTTTCTTTATAGCTGTATTTTAATGCCAGGTAATTTTAATTAATACAGACCACTTACAAATAACTGAATCATACCTGTGCACTATTTATAAACTGTTTATCTCGGACATAGCTGCATGTTCTGGTAATTGACTGTCAATAAAAAGAAATCCAATAGAAAATAGGTTATTGACCTACATGTCAGACCAAGATCATAACGTTTCGTTTTGTAATAAATTAGTGAAACATGATTGTCTCTGCAGACAGCTATCATGGACGGGTGAAAAGGTAACATGGCATTATTTCTGCACCGTCTGAAAAATCCCTCAGTTGTGTGCCAGGGAAGAGGAGGGATTATGTCACTGGGCTGGGAGGGTGGTGGAGGGAATCAGGCAGAGACTTTGGCCTGAGTTAAACTTGTATAATTTATTTTTTCTGAAATTGTGCAAAATGGCCTAAATGACACAAAATTACAAGTTATTATTCAATATGTCAGCAGTATTATTAGTGCAAAATGCATCCTCATACTTCTTTTAGGTGCAAGGGCACATTTTGTACTGACAATGTAGCACACAATTGTACATGACGTCCAACAGCTTCCAAGGGTCAGTTAGTTAGTGTTCTTTCTGTGCTCCAACAATGGATTTTTAATGGAACAAAGTCTATATTTTGTGATCTATGTAACGCATAATTCCAGGCTTTTCGCAAAAGCGAAATGCCAAATTTCAAGTGATTATGCTGGCGAAAATGAAATTTCACTCTAGCATAGAGTGAATATTTCTGCATGTCAATGAGTTTGGGAGTAAGCAAGACTTTGTAAATGATATTGGTTCCTGTGACTACAATATAGGAATGATACTAGTGCTATTTAATGTTCTTTTCTTCCTTCATGCCATTAAAGTTACAATCTCTATGTCGTCCTTTCTCTTCCTGTCAAACTTTTCCTGTAGGATGTGTTGTGTGATGAGAACAGCACTATGCCTGTTGAGTCCTTGCTATAATTACTGGAATAGATCCTAAACTATTTCCATCATACATTCAAGAGCATGAGAAAGATTTTTTGTATTGAAGCAAAACCCGAGAGAGAATAGCAGACTTGGTCAACTAAGAGACATTTCCTATGCCTGATAATTTGCTTTAAGGCTACTGGTTGCTGTTGGACCTCTAACCTTGAAAAGTGCTTGCTGTGGTCAAGGAGGCAATAAGTCCTAAAACTCAGGTGTGTAGGAAACAGCTCTTTGAGGTCTGGCATATTGTCAATGGATCTGAAATCAGCAACTATCCCACCATTTCTGGTCAACCACGCTTAAAATTCATACGATCCAGCAAATGTTTAGCTAACTCTTCTGTCTTTTTCTGCCAAATTATTATAAAAAAACACTTACTAGTCAACGGTATGAATATATTGGATCCAACTCATTGCGTCATCTGGCTGGATTCCAGTCGCAACTAATGAATTATCTTGTTTACTTTCAACCCTTTAGACGTGCTGAGCTGTGCATGATTGTGGATAGTGGTGTCAATGCGCAGAATTTAATGTGTGTGTTATTTAGATGCTTTTGACCACCACATCCTGTTGTATCATCTCCATGATGTGAAAACTGTTGGAAAAGCTCATTTTTGCATTGAAAGTTCTCACAGGCCAGGAAGAAATGCCTACTTCTGCCTCTAATTGGGTGTCCTGTGGCAAAGATGAAGGTCTTACCCATATCCTTCACGATTTTGGCATATTCCACTTTATGTATGTAACACTTGAATATTAATGTTGCTGAGGTCCCAAGAATCCAGACCTTTACCCAGCTCTAGAAAGTATTCAAAGGTGGATTATTTTCCTCAAATTGAATCATAGGAGATCATATTTCTAGCTGGAAAAAACGAAATTGCTGTGATAACTCTTTTGTCATAATTCTCTGGGTGCCCCTCTCAGTCCTTGTGCTATTGCTAGGAACCTTGGGGTGCTGGAGGATCCTGGTCGATCAATTAACACACTAATTACAAAATCTTGCTTTTCCATCTTAGAATGCTGGTCAGCTTCATTACGCTCATTTTTTCTCAGAGCAGATGAATATGGCCGCCGTGACCATTGTTGTCTTCCTAACTTTTGACGTTGTTTCTTCAAAAATCAAATCTTTGCATTGGATGCTATCCACAAAATAATGAAGTTTATGGTAGCCTCAATTATGCGTTGAATCTGTCTCTTTAATCGTTGAACCCAGATTTTACCACTCCATCTAACCAGAGCTCGTCCCTCAAATGGCAAGGTGGTCTTTTATGTTCCACTAATCAGACCTGTGGCATCAATCAAAGGTCTAAACCGAGAAAATCTCTTCCTTGCCACCCTAAATGAGAGCTCAACTAACCTGTTAGGTTTGTATAGATGTCTGGAGATTTCGTTGTTTGATAAGCAATTTGTCCTATACGCTAGGGCAGTGGTTCCCAAACTTTTGACTTCTGTGGAACCCCACTTTATCATTACTGGAACCCGGGGACCCCCACTGACTCCTTATTTGAATCCAGGGGACCCCCAAATGAGTCATTACTGAAAGCTGGGGACCTAATCTTTTGATATTATATACTTTTCTAAGCAGTCGCGGACCCCCTGAGGATGCTTCACGGACCCCCAGGGGTCCCCGGACCACAGTTTGGGAACCACTGTGCCAGGGCTCTCCATTAATTCAGACAGTTCTACAAAAGGCAAGAAAAATGATGTTGGATCGCAAAATCTAAGAGAAAGCAGAGCTTTGCAGGGATTAAATCAGACAAGTAGATGAGAGGGTCAATGTGTCTCTCTCCTCTGATATTCAGTCTTTTCCATCTAGCAATACCTGTTGCTGTCAGTAGTGAGGACCTGTGTGCATTTCTAATACGAAGGGTTTTATGGGCTCCAGTGCAAGGACTCTGCTGAGTTCATTTCAGGTAGCAGTGATCCTGAAAGTCAAACACTGATATACTTGCTCTCGCTACTCAGTTTGAATGCCAATGAGGGCCCTGACTATATTGTTTTTCAAGTCATAAAGTTAACTTCATCATTATACAATGTTTAATTAATAAAGGGTCTGTACCAGTAATTGTACACATTGCCATTTTATTTAAAATGACTCTCTCCAGTGCCTTTCCTTTCCTATTTTAGTACTTTTAATCGTGTAGGCTGGCAAAGAAAACAAGCATTGACAAAACCAGTAGCTGTGGACTTAGGCTGGTTCAATGGTTATTATGTTTTTATTTTTAAACAGAATTTTATGCCACAAAAGTAATAATAAGAAAAAAATTGAAAACATGCTGCCAGATAAATGTGTTAGCCATGTGCCTGCAATAAATGTATTGAATTTAAAAATAATTAATTTTTGCATATAATTTAATACAACAGTGGGGTGCTTCTTAGCAGACAAATGTACGTATAGAAGCCTTTTTTATTTGTACTGTGCATTTTAGGTTAAATATGACTCTTCTATACTTATTGGTGAAAAGAAAAGTCATCATTAATGTTTAAACTACTGTAAACAGAACATGCAGTTCAAAACGAGTAATTAGAAAGAAAGCACATAGATTGTGAAGATAAAAAGCATTTACAAAGCCACGCCTTAGACCACACACAATATGTTGTAGTGGTTGGAAGAAAATGTCACTGACAGCAGAACTGACTAATTGATAAAGAGGGATGACCCAAAGCTCCTCTTTGTGTGAACATATGTAGGCATTTGTATTTATGATTTTCTTTTAAATTAAAATTGTGACAGAAATGAGCTGTGATTATTCCAGACCTAAAACAAGCCTGGCATTGGCAATAGGTCAGACTGATGAATGCACTGTCAAGCCAGTCCTAAAAATCCATGTATTAGTGACTGCCTCCTTAGTCTGCCGCTGCCATAAAGAAACACCAGAAAGTATTTATATAAGGCACTTTAATAGCATTACAATGGCATGTGTGCGCCCCTTAAAGTATTTGCTCAGGAAACTTGATAAAAAAAATGATCTTAGATGTGTGGAGGTCAAGCACTTTTTTGCGGCAGCACACCACTTCAGCCCAAGCAAAACATGTACACCCGCCTCCCAACATGTGGGCGTGACCAAAGCCCCTCTAATGTTAGTTCTGACAGGATTGTCTGGCGACAGCTGCGGGCGACAGCTGCACGGTCAAGCCAGAGCATAAAAACTGAACTTTGCAACCATTAATCAATATGGAGCCTCTATCCATAAAGCCAAACCTCCTTCTAGCACCGCGTCTGTGTCTGCTTTCCATCCGAGGCCTTGATTTCCAACTAGTGCAGCAGCTGGCCGGGTCCTCGAGGCACTATGTTCACTATCAAAGCAGCAGCTGGCGCGGCCCGTGATGCCCAGCCGGTCAGTGTCACCGCGGCTGTGATTGTCCATGCTGCTGAGACGTCACCAGCTCTCGCTGACGAGTCTGCTGCGCTCACCCTTTCACTCGGCTGCTATGCACGGGGCTAGACGGGGCTAGACATGCACTCAAACAGCTGAGACTGATCCTCAGGGTGGACTTTTCGCGCCTCTATCCACATTCCTGAATCCTTCCCAGGCATAGCCTGAGCTGCTCCGTCCACAGCGCTGAAGCGCACGAACTGCCCTTGTCCATGGTTCCTAACATTTTACTAACAGCACCCAGCCACGGTGCTAACGTTTTCACAAGTACATTCGAGCTTTATATTCTATTCACTGCGCTTAAATTTCACAGTCCCGGGAGGCGCAGCCTCTTTCCACACTTTTCACCCAAGCTACTTCCTCACCACGGCGCCAAAGCATTAACATACAAATTCTCATCTGCTGCTAAAATGGCAATATTTTCACTAGAACAACAGCAGCTGACACTGTACGCGGTGGTGAATTATGAACCTGCACATGAGGTTTGTATACAGTATATAGAGCTTTTACCAGTGTGGACTAGCGGGGCATCATGGACCAATGGTAAGAGCTTTAACATTGTCCAATAAGGTGAGCGGCACTTTGGTCCAATGAGATAGGATGCACATTGGGCAAATGAAATTAGATGCACTGTGAACACTAGTAAGATGACATCGATGTGACCTCTGAGATGAGATGCTTTGCACCGTTACACCAAGATGGGGTTCATTGGGGGCTAATCGAATGTGCTGTAATGTGGATATTTATGACCAGCTGTGTCACTGACCAATTAGATAACCTTTGCCATAGACCAATAAGAAGATCAGGCTGTGGTATGACCCAAAAGGGCGAACTGGCCCCTTGACCAATGAGACGAGTTGTATTAAGGACGTAGCAGATAAATGACACTGATGAATATTCAGATAAGAAGCGTTGAAGCGTCTTGTGGCAATGAGATGAGCCAAACAAAAGACCAATGGGATAAGCTGTGTCATAGACCAAAAGGATGAGCTGAACACCACTGCCCAATGTGATGAACTGTGCTGTGAACAGACATCCACTTTAAAGCAACGGATGTTCTTTCATTAACAATATGGACAGATTAGCCTCGGTGGCAGGACATATTGACCCGTGAATCAGTAGACCTCTTTTAGTACAAGAGCTCAATGACTTAAGGAGCATGGAAATCTCAACAGCCTCCCTAATGAGGCCTCCAATGTGCCTCACAGATCCTTTGGGGCTGGCAGTGATGCCTAAAAAAATCCTGCTGAGGTATTGAGAGATATGTTCAATTAACACGCCTGAGCGAGCACAGCTTGCTGAATTACTCGTGCATTGGACAACCAGTCCTTGCCATTGAACATTTCTATAGTTATATTCAATGGGGTCCACGCCTGCAGGAATGTGAGGTCTGCCTTGACTCGATAACGCAAGCTAGGGAAAAACCTTCTAATTGTTAGAGGTCACTCTACCAACCTTACTTTGACCTTTCAGAAAGGCCCCAGTGGAAATAGTCCTGCAGGACTCCTATACTCCTTCAGGAGACACCTCAAGACATAGCTGTTCGAGCAGTAGCAGCCCCCCGCCCCACCAGCGCCTTGAGACCCTCATGTGCGCTTTACAAATGCTCTGATTGATTGATTATGCTCAGTGCAGTCAACGCCGCTAAATACAGATTACCTTTGTTTCCTTCTTTACCTAATAGTCGGAAAATTGTCCTTTCTTCTAATTATGACAGCTGTGTGCAGATGCTTGCTGGAACTGGTGAGGCATAGGCACATTCCCTTTATGCAAAGGTGAGGCTGCTTGATCTGAGCTCTGACCCAGGAACCGTATGCTAGGACTGCAGTGGTGCAGCAGCACAATGCAACATACTTGGCTGCCCACTGGTAGCTGAAGTCCAGCAGTCAAAGCCTAGCTCATAGAAGGGGATGGGAAGACTTATACCAGAGACAATAGACATTACCAAAAGCAAACACCACCAAAGTGGTAATTGTGATTGTCCAATCAGTCACTAACAGGCATGTGTAGATTACAATAATTATGCAGTTCAAACGGATCACTGTGTCCAGTCACAATGATGACAGGGATGTGACCCTAAACCACTTCGACACAAAAGTGGGTCAATTGCACTAATAAATACGCATAGGCCAAAACAGACGAGTGTGTTATTTGTCCGTCAGCAGCTCTGAAGTCTGTCATCTGTGCCCCTGATTTTTAACAGAGGTGTATCAGGGGTTCCGGCTGAAGCCGAAGTTGCCGTCTTCGTCCAGTGACAACTTCTGGGAGCCTCGGTGGTTTCACGCAGTGCTTCGGTTGTTCACCCTCGGCCCCCTGTGCCCTCCCGTCACCAGCCCTTCAGCACGGCTCTGACTGCACTGATGGGTGCTCAGACGGCCTCTAGCTCAGCTTAGACTCAGAGGGTCTCTTCCGTCCGCCAGGGAACGAGCGGCTTCCGGGTCAGGTCAGATTCCTAGACTGCAGGAGAGGAAGCCATAGAGTACAGCAAAAGCTCAGAGGGGGCGGGGATGTGGGAAGAAAGGAGGAGTGAAGGAGGAAAATACGTCGGTGGAGCCGCCAGCCCCAAAAGAAGCCGATTAACGGCGCGCAATAAGGGAGAAAGAAGAGGCAGGACCGAGGGGGGAAATAAGCAACGATGTAAAGGCAAAAGATAGGAAAATAGGGAGAGGAATGAAAAAAAGAGGGAAGGAGAAAGCAGACAAGAGAGGGGCAAAGGACGCTGGGAAGCAAGAAAGTAATGGAGGAGGTAAAAGGGAATGGAAAGATGGAAAGAAAGTGGGTGCATAAAAAGTAAGACAAAAAAAGGAAACGGGGAGAAAGGGAGAGGGAGCCTCAAAGAGTGGAAAAAAGAGCGAACTGAAGACGAGTAAACAAGGTCTGAAGGGAAAGCGCCTGGAGTGAGGGATAAAAGGATTGAAGCGGCAACGGAGGAAGGGAGGTAAGGTGAGGGAGGGGTGGTGGGCACAGAGCACGGGAAGGTAGGATGGGGAAGAGAAGGGAAAGGAGGGGGGAGGGCGGAGAGCACGAAGAGACCGGCACAGAAATAGGGTGAGCTACACCAAGGTGAAAGGGAAATATATGAAGTATCCTCCAGCAGAGAGCAAGGGAGGAGTGTGAGAAAGAGCGCGAGTTAAAGACATAGATGGTACAAGCTGAGTGCGCGCGGCATTCTGAACAAGAAAAGGGGGAGGGGCATTATTCCTGTAGATTGTTAAAACAGGGCTGCTAGCAGCATGCAGCGTATCCCGCGGAGGTTTGCAAATGAATCAGCCGTGCTAACTTTACACTACATTTTCATATGTCCTGGAAGAGCCCTAACTGTCCTCGACTTTTTGTTTTTGCAGAGTCTCCAATCAACATGCAGCCTTCCGATCTGGTCCAGGAGTCTCAGGCTCCCAGAGGCTGCTCCCTGGGGATTCAGAGAGACAGCTCCGAGTGTCCGTCGCAGAGGCACACCCCGCGTGGACGGATTACGTAGGCCCCGCTGAGGATCAGGGAATATGACCTTTGTCTGATGTGTACTATTGACGAAGACTCATCTGATAAACTGAATGAAACCGCGATGAAGTTCCGTTTTGGTGTTGAAACGCGTTGCCTGAGCAGATGTTGGATGATTACTGAAAGATTAAGTTATAGCCAATTTTGGATTGAAACAATTTAATGGCTCCTGCTTTATTGGAAATCTAGGAAGGAGAAAAGGCCCTCAAGAAATGCGTCAATGTCAACTTATTTTTGAAGATTCAAAAGAATTTCTTTGGACTCCTTTTTGTATTTGCTATTGTTATTTGGGTGTGGTCTCGTAGCACTAAGGCAATTCAGAGGATACATGCTGCATTTTCAAACTGTGAGTAATTACACCCGTGCAGCGGTTCTTCTGCCAGTACTGCTTTCTCCAGTGGTTTCAGTCTTCCAGTCTGATCCAGTTGTCTCAGGCTCCCAAAGCCTTCAAACTAGTATGAACTCTCAAACGCCCATCTTCAACATCCCCCTCTTTTAAGTTATTTTCAGAAACTATCAAGCAAACACCAACACTTCTTACACAAGCAACTTACCTTTTTCCCCTTTTGTATCTATTCAGATCAGTCCATTCCTACACTAAACTCTACTAAACACACAAGAAACCAAGAGCATAAACTTAACCCAGTTCAAGGAAAAACACTTATTACTAATCTACCAGCTAATAAACTTTAATCTTGGGTTCCGGAGTAGTGTGCTACTTGCTGCGAAGCATTTAAATGCCTATAGCAAGCGCTACATAAATACAATTTACAATTACAACAAGCCTCCTTTTTTCAGTCGTTTCTTCACATGCCCCTATCCAGGAATATTTTTTAGGGGCCAATGCTCCCAGTAATGATAGCAACCTAAAAGTAGGGTGCAGTGGGTACATTTCTTCTCTGAAATGTTCATGGGAAATATACAATTTCTTGTATTCATCGCAAATCTGGCATTTTATTAATAGTAGTTTTCTGCTTAGAAGAATATTTGCAAGCATGGCATGTTATTGGTCAAATGCTTATGATCTTTAAAGGCTACACAACAAGAAATCTTGTGATTCTCCTCCAAACCAGTGCATAATTGAGCATTTAAGTAGATGTTGAATAATGGTCACAACCTTAAGGGGGCATCCAGTGAAAGATGACACTACACGCCTCAAATCCCAAGCGGATATCATGAAAAAGGAGCCTTCGGTAATCCCGATTACATTGGCATTCAAGCTGTGCCTACTCCCTAAACAGTCCTGGTCACCTGTACGCCGTCGGGGTGCTATGGGAAGGTAATTTTTAGGGTAGGGAGTGGAACCTTAAATTAGTAACAGTTCAGTCTCTTAAGAGTACGCAAACATCCATAAAGGAATCCCAGCCTGCAATATTTATCCAGAACCATCTATCTCTCTTTGTTGCTGGTATTTCCAAATCCAACATTATACCTTCTGTATGCCTCTGCAGGAACTGCTGACAGGAACAGATTTAATAAAACAACACTTCCGGTGGCTGTGCTCCCTTTCAGAACACCCAAACATAGTATATCTTTATCTAAAATTTGCTATTTTTCCATGAGCTTCCTAGAGTAGTAACGTTTCTAACCATGTGTGATATTGTTCTTAGATTTGTGTCAGTAGAGAAGCATTATAACCCCGTGGAGAAGTGTTAATACTTACCTAATTAAAGTAGGAGATCCCATCCTGAAAAGTGGTCATAGGATTCCATGGTGGACCCTAAGAAATGGGGGCTTTCTCATTATATGTAGGAACGTTCTCTGCTCATAAGTGATGCACAGTTTCATAAAATGCACCACAACTTCCAAGCTCCGGATACTTATAAGGCATTCAGAATGATCATATAAGGTGTTGCACAGAGCAATGCAAGCTTCTTGTGCATGTCATACAGAGGGACACTGAAATTATGCACCAGAGGAGGAACACATATGTGGCAGAGTTGACCAAATTATGCGGCAAGGAAAGGGACATTATGCAGACTAATGCAGGACATTCTGTGTTAGTATCATCTCACCATTTGGCATTTTACATATCTTACACAATCTGGACAAAGGTTTCATCTCCTGGTACAATTTTGACACTCAAATACAGAAATCAGAAAGGTGACCAGCCAACCTTTGTGAAGGCCTTTCCATTGCACAGCACCATGTGTTGCAGTGTTTTTAGTGACCTTTGATCGGCTTTAGTTTAAACTAAAGGTTCTTTTTTGCTGACGTCTGCAGATTATACAGTAGATGGTGGATTATGTGACAAAAGCAGCAAAACCATAATTATGTGGAAAATGCCTCTGTTGCAAAATTACATATTTCCTGTGACCTTGGTCATACCTCATGTGAACAGACAGTGCGAAATACAGACAAGTATAATACCTCTTGGCCTCTCAGCGGTGGCTACAGTGTACTACAGCAACACAAAAGGATGATGGACGGAGTGCTGAACAATGCAAACACTCACCCCCAATCACAGATTTGGGTTTAATCCATTGTTCTTTTGCTCACCATGCCACCCCAGTTTGGACCCAGCCATATGCAAATCAGTCTTGACCCTGACGTGGGTCCCGTGCTTGCTATGCCACCAGATTCAAGCTAGCCTGGCTGATGAAGGGTGATACCCTGAAACCGGTCCCAGGATGCTTGTTTCTGGTCCAGGGAGGACCTGGCCTGGCAGTTCGGGCTGGACTGTTCCCATGCGGAACAGGGTCAAGACTGATTTGCATATGACTGGGTCTGGGCTGGAATGGCGTGGCAAGCAAAAAAACTGATGGATTAAACCAACTCTGTGACTGGGGGTGAATGCTTGATTTGTTCTGTATTCCGTCCATCTTCTGTTGTTTTTGCATTTGTTGCCCCAAAGTGGGAAGGGTATGCCCAGACGTGGGTCCCGTGCTTGCCATGCCACCAGATTCAGCTAGCCTGGCTGATGAAGGGTGATACCCTGAAACCGGTCCCAGGACGCTTGTTTCTGGTCCAGGGAGGACCTGGCCTGGCAGTTCGGGCTGGACTGTTCCCTTGGGGAACAGGGTCAAGACTGATTTGCACATGGCTGGGTCTGAGCTGGAATGGCATGGCAAGCAAAAAAACTGATGGATTAAACCCAGTTCTGTGACTGGGGGTGAATGTTTGATTTGTTCTGCATTCCGTCCATCTTCTGTTGTTTTTACAGTGTACTACAGACCTAATAAAAGTATTGTAATTCTGAAAGAAACTGTCCAGCTCAGGAATGGCCTGACTAATGTGCATCTTTGGTGCTGCCCATTAAAAGCACATCATCCTTCTTAGATGGTACTGCTCCATTAGCAAGCCAGATGGAAACTTCAATTAAAAAGTCTGCTTAAACCTTGTAGCTGAAAATAGCGAAATTCCTAATCTTATTCCTCTTCAGAATCCTCTTGTTTCGCAAAACTGAATATTAAATTGGGCCAATATATGCACTTTTTATGGCCTGATTGGGCTATTGTAGCAAAGCAGGTTGTGGCCTCTGTAAAAAGTAACTGATTGACAAGCTTCAAAAGGTAAAGATTCAGGCAGCCAGACCCTGACGGTGTACATGCAAGCATGGACACACTAAAGTGAAGCTTGAATACTCTCCACTGGCTACTGCTGAACCTGGGATCAAGTCTAAAATACGTTATTTGATGCGCAAAACGTACTGGGGCAAAGGTAAAAATGTGTCTTTTCTTTGATGCAGCCAGAAAAGGCACCCCTTGTGAGCTTACCTGAAAAAAACCCATCACTGTTTAAGAGAAAAAAGAGATGGAAGATCCTCGGGGTGCTTAGGTACTGGACCAATGTCAGCCCTTGTCTCGCTCTGAAGGCACCGTGGCCTAGATGACATTTAGCCCTATACAAAAGTTCTACACAAATAATACCGCCCCTGTGTACATTTGGTTGAAAAAAAGTAATGCGAGTGTACAGTAAAGATTTGTTTAAATATATGCCTTTTAGGAAGGACGCAACGTGCTTTCTGACTAACTGTGGAACATGGTAAAAACAGTAAGGTGCCTAAGATCAAACAGTATAGTTAAAGGGTGAAGCCAAGATTACAACCCAAGGAATTAACCTAACGTCTACACCGCATTAAAATCCTTTCCACCCACACAATCTTACAAAACAATGAGCACAATGCCCTTCGATACACACGCATAAAAGTATTTTATTATTTAAATAAAATGACTAGTCAGTTAATGGTATCAATGCGCTATTACTCTCCTACCACATCTACTACTATGTTTTCTATTTCTTTCCATTCCCTCATTACGTGTCATCTAAATTGGGACCGTTAAGATATGTGAATGTAACTTTGAAACTCTGAAAAACATACATTTTTGCATCTCAGTCCTAAAAATTCCTATGCTAATTCTTTGTGACTAAAACAGTTCTCCTCGTCGAAATGAAGGAGTGCTACACCAAATATACTTATCTTCTCTTCATCGCACCCCTGTACTGGCACTCATGTTTACAGATCAGCTTCTCTGTGTGTTATATTTATTCCAATGTGAAACCGCTTCATATAAAGGAACCATTTTCAACAGAAATCTAATTAAAAATATGTGTGCATTCATAGTTTTATATTAAAAAAATCACATCTTGATTCCTGGCAAACCTGTATTTCATTTCTCTTTGTTCATCCTTCCACTATGTGTTTGTTTTCCCTCTCGTGCTGTTGTTTAATGTCTAATATGGAAAAATAAGCGCTGGTCCCAAAAATGAGGGCCAGTCAACTCCACTGGAAAACCACTGGCTCGAATTAAGAACTGCAAAACTTGAACATGGTCTGGTCGAGCTCCCATAAGCCCACCCTTTGCTAAGGCCTTATGTCATCAGTATTCATTTCTGTGGTCAGGGTGGGCTGGTAAAGTGTTGCTATTTTTACATTTTCCAAAGGTGTATCTTCTTGGGTCAGATATACACGTTGCAAAATATGGTTGCCAATTACCCACTGACGTTTTGAAACCAGTAATTTATTTTACAAACCGACATATGATTTAATAGGTTGCTTCACAAAATAAGGAATCGGTATAGGGGGCAGAATGACCTGTCTATTTAATATTCATTAACACAGGTTACATATAGTGACTCCCTCTGGTTTTCTTTGACAAGAATGAAGGAGGCCTACCCGGGACAGCATAACACCATCCCCGTATAGGTATTTAAAAAAGGAAAGTTTTTTAAAGCAGCCTGAGTTTCCTGGATTCAGGACGGAAACAGAACTGATTTAAAAAAATGTTTTTTCATTTTGAAAAACTTTACCGAGAGTTGGCAGTGGACTACTGCCTACTCTCCCTGGATCTACTATCCCAGTCACCAAGGGTGAAGGGGTCCAAAGTACAGGTGTGTGAAATTTGCGTAGTTTGCTTCTGCGTAATCATGTGAAATTTTAACATTACATGAAACTACATATAAATATATGAAATACAAATCTATCATTTAGTGCTATATTTTAGCGTTAAGTGAACTCTTGCATCAATTTTTAAAACAAAGACACATTCACTGCTGAAACAAAAGTATAAACAACAAAAGCACCATGAAGAACATCAGTTTGCACGCTGTTGTTCCCATGAATTCGCAAATTTTACAGCACATGGCAGGTAATCACACAAGTTTTAACAGCATAATGTTGGGAATTTCGCGTAACTAGCATAATGTGAAATTCACAAATTTACAAACATTACACCAACATGATTTTAATTTCACCCAGACCTAGTCCAAAGGGTGTCCTTCCCCCTTTCCAAATCTGCTATGACCCCAATTTGCGATTGAAATTTGGGTTGCTAAACATGTTAACCTCCCAGATCTGTCATCTTTATCTGTTGGTGTGGAGAACTGGAGCCCAGATGTGACTTACATTGTTACCTGTCTATCATCTGCCTGCCCCGAGTAGTTGTCTACCTTGTGGTCCTGCGGGTGTGCAGAAGTGGAGTCCAAATGTGACTGGCATTGGGTAGTTGTCTATCATCTGGATCCGTTGATGTATGGAACTGGAGCCTAGACTTGGCTGGCATTTTGTAATTGTAGAACATCCTGATCTGTTGTTGTCTGGAACTGGAGCCCAGATGTGACTTGCATTGGGTAGTTGTTTACCATGAGTCCCTGATGGAGTGTAGAAGTGGATCCCAGATGTGTCTGGCATTGAGTAGTTGTATACCTTCTGGATCTATTGGTGGGTAGAGCTAGATTTCAGACATGACTGTCATTGGGTAGTTGTTGATCATCTGATTAGCTTAGTTGTTGGAGCCCTCATATGGTTTGCATTAGGTAGTTGTACAACATGTGAACCTTCTGGTGTGTGAACTTGAAAACAGCAAAACGAATTGGTTATAAGACTATGCGGTCCATATAGAGTTTGGCAGATGCAGAACAACTGCAAAAAATCAGTTGATGTAGTGTCCACACTATTTCGAATGCATTCATGGGTCTGAAAATGTGCTATAGATAGAGTAGAAAAGGCAGCCACCAATGTTTGGTGGTTCATACTCATTGTTCAAATTCTAAATAACCCCAAAGTCTTCAGCAAGGGATGGGGTATGAGCTGCCTACCAGAGTGAAAATGTAAAGGGTAGCAATGAGTGCCTTAAACTCTAGGCAGCAGGAGCTTCCATGTGCTAGGTCAGCAAAAGATAAAGAAAAAGATGGTCATTGGTGGGCGCGCCAATATTTATTCCACAAAGCAGAAGGGTGAAATAACAAGGTAGGACAGATAAATCTTTGCGCAGGTCAAAAAGCCATTGTTTTTACATTGATCTCTCAAGCCAGAGGGAGAAGAGACTGGGGACGGATGCTAGGCAATCAATTTTAAAGTAATAGAAGCATTGGGACCATTGATCTATGGATTTCGTAGCAGTGATAATGGAGTTTCTGAACCCTGCAAGTTAATGACCGGCTAACTTTCTCAGTGCTGTATGGATTAGACTTTTCACAAACGGCCAATGGTGTGAATCACATCCTGCTCCAAGGAACATCTGGATGGCCCATATTGCATTAAGGGAAAATGAATTGACTGAGCAAATCGGTCTCTAGATACCAACCTAGCTACTTTTCTGATAATATGAAGGGTAACTGGCTGGAAGCGTGGCCTCAGAGGTAAGTTGATAGCTGGGACACAACATCTTCGGAGTTTTACATGAAACACGTGGGTTTTTGATGACTTATCTGTAAAAAGCACTATAAACAAAATGTATAATAGCTGTGGTCGGAGAGGAACTGAAAATTATAGCAGGAACATTGTACAAAAACCCACTTGAGGGTAGGATGTGAAACAAGTTTTGGTGATTGAAAATAGAATAATGCAAAATAGCCATATGGTCACAGTGACAATTAATATATTGTATACACTTTAATATCCCAAACAAGCCAAAATGATTCCTGATAGAGATGTCAATGCATTTGTGGTAGGACATGTACCATCACAACTGTGAAATATGAATTGAGATGATAATCAACCAAAAATAGTAATATCGCTGGTCCAGCAATTTATATATCTAAATCACCACAAACAATCAATCAACAGTGAATTAAAGCTTAAACAAATGTATTTTTTTAAAACATATTTCTAACGAACAAATTATTACATTGAACTTTGTGCAATGATTGATTTATATGGTTTTAATTCACTGAACTCAGTGAGAGGACTCTGATATCTGTGAACAAGAACTAGTGTGGTTGAAATGTTTTGATTACTCGTGCTTTAAAAGAACACATCTTTTGGGTTAACACTCTCTTGTGAGTGTGTTTTTGAAATGTCTTGGGGAGCATCCCTGAGAAATAGCACGGATGATTGGCATAGAGGTTCTCATGATCCAAGATGCATCTCCTAACATTGATCACAAATGTGAGCACTGTATAATATTTAAAGCAGAGTTGGGCGGAATTCGTGGAGTTTGATTTGGCAGAGTCCCACTGAATAACATTAAAATTCGTTGAGATTCTGCGGAATTCCGTGATGGAGCAGAGTATGCAATTTGTGCTATTTTCTTAGTGCATCTGTGCATCCAAAATCAATGTGAGTTTGAATTTAGTGCTAAGAAAATACCGCAGTCAAATACCACTCCGTGCCATTATTACTATGCAGAGATTAAAACTTTTAGGGACAGATGTACGAAAGGAATTAGCATTCCTAACAAACTGAATTGCAATTTCGGTCCGTTATGAAATGCTAAATTGCCTTTTCAGATATATAAAGGCCAATAGGGAATTGCAAAATGTGATTTCTATGCAGGAGAGAATGCATTTTACAATTCTCAAATAGGAAATCGCAAATAGGAAAGTCCTATTTGCGATTTCCTAAGGACACCTACATAGCATTTCCTAAATGCGAAATTGGCATTTAGGAAATGCTACTGCCATCAACTCCAAGTCAATGGTAACCATGTGCAATTTAAAAAAATGCATTTTTTAAAGTGCCATATAGCGCGCAAATGCCCCCTAGAACATTTGTGTGCTTTACAGATGCACCACTTTTTTGGGGTGCATCAAGTGGGGCAGCAGGCCCTTAGGCACCCTTGGGTTTGCATTTCCTAATTTGCGATTTCCTTCTAGGAAATCGCAAATTCGGAAATGCAAAACCATTCGTACCTATGAACCTTTAGGCCCTTAGGAACTAATGGTGTAGCATTCCTTAAATAGCGATTTCCTAATATGATAATATGATTTCCTAGTATGTAGGAATCACTATTAGGTATTCTCTACTTTTGTACATTTCATTTTGCATTTCATAAATAGCCATTTCTTAGTATTTGCTATTTGGATAATGCAAAATAGGAATTTCGTACTTCTGGCCCTAAATCACTGCAGAGTAGGTAAGGGCACCACCGCTGAGTGGTATGTAGTGGTTTCCAAAGTTTAGAAACCATTGTATATTTCCCTTACATACTCTGCAGTCATTAAAACTTCCAATCACTGCAGAGTATGTGTGCAGAGTTTCTAAACTTTAGAACCACTGCATATCACTCGGCACCTTCTGCAGTGATGAACATTTTTAATCACTGCAGAGTTTGGGCGCCAATTGGTATTCAGTGGTTTCTAAACATTAGAAACCACTGCATAACTTTCAATTCTGCCAGCAGAGTGGCAGAATTTTAATTCACCAGTATTTTTGTGTTACAAGAGTTATGCGGAATTCTTAAAATTCCTCCAATTCCGCCAGAGGAAATGAAAATTCCACCCAGATCTAAGTAAACAACACTTACGTCATGATCTTCAGACATCCTACCAATTGCTATACTGACACCGACATATCAATGGCAATGTCCCCAAAACCTTAATAGTATCGACTACTGAGTTAATTAGTTTAACAGCCTAATGTATTTTACAAGGCCTCTGTAATTTACAAAGATATGTCAATGCAATTTACACGCAGGGCTTCCAACACTATGCGATTCTGCAGGAGCAGTGTTTCCTGCATAAGTATTGCTTTGCCACATAAGCCACCGTCTGCAGCATAATTTGCAGTTTTGACATTTGTTGTTGTTTCAGCTCAAATAGATCAAAAGTTACTAAAGAAATTGCCAAAACATGGTTCCGCGAAATGGCAGACCCATGCAGAGGTTAACTGGTGATCTTTCAGTTTCTGATTGCTGCATTCAAGTGTTAAATTGGTTCTAATGCGGTAGAACTTTCCATGGAAAGCATTAGTAGGCATTGAAATGACAAAATAACAAACTAATGCTGTGAGAGATTATTCCACATTATGTGCCAAAATTTGTCATTTCCGGACACATCATTTTGTCAGTGTTGTTGAATAATTTGGCCGTACACTGCCACAGAATTCCAGCGGCCATGCTTGTACAGATCTGTTGTAGATTTGTACTTTCACGGTGGGAATACCTTTCTGTATATTTTCGAATACCTGTAGTGTGGTCATTTACAGTAATAAAACTCAAAGAAGCAATGTGACGCTCAAAAGGCACTTAAATCGCAACAATTATGACTTTTCCAGCATTACCGTTTTCCCTTGAGAGGGGCGAGCACAGGTTCTTCCCATTAAACAGATCTAAAGAGAATGTCTGTGAGCAAGATCGAATAACTGGGATTCCAGGCCAGGCCTTACCGGCTTGTGAGAAGCAGCCCCAAAACATGCTGATGTGGCCAGGAGAAGACGCATTCTCACCTGCGGCTGTCTGCTGACTCAGCAGAACGCAGCACGTTGGTAAAGGGGATGCGGAAAGAATGAGGCTGCAGGGAAAATCACATTCATCACCTGCTCGAAGGAAGAAGATAAAGGGGGAAATCTATAAAAGGAACGAGGAGGCAGTTCATTTTTAATTCGCAGGTTTGTATACGGGCCCTGCCTACAGCAGCATTTCACCCAGAGATAGCTAGGCCAGTCCCACCCAGGTCCCGAACGCATCTTGTTTCGGATTCCAACGCGGTTCTGTTGCAGAGGCGGGCTGGCCTGCGTGGAAATCTAGAGACTGGCTGATGGTTCAAGGTTTCTTAAAGATCAGAAGTTCTGAGACATGTCAGTCACATTTGAGGTGAGCATTTGTGGACAGGTAAGACCAAGAAGCAGTCAGCCACGTGGCATGCGAGATGCTCAAAGGCTGCCAGGATGGCAACAATGGCTGCCACGTGTCAGGCACACATCTGATAGGGTCAACGAAGTCGTCAGTCGCATGTCGAGTAAACTTTTATATGTACTGCTAATCCCAAGGTACTTTTAAGGCCTGGGATATGCCCCTATGGTAAGGTAGAAACTGACTACCAGGTTAGATTCTTAAAGACATTAGGTGTGTGATAGAAACTGCATCTTTAGTTGGTTGACATGCTGACTGTTATCATCTAGGAAACCCTGGAGGAGCCGAACAGGAAAGGTTTCTCTCAGTGCTGTGGTGTCAGGGGTAACAGATGTGGGAGGCATTACAGTAGCAATGCACTCGATCTTTCAGTCATGCTGGGTCTGAGTGGAGTTGTCAACGTTTGATCCCAGCAAAGCACCCGGTTTGAGCTGGCGAACAGGCTCAGGAGACATGTAGATGTAGGATTATGCCGTACTCCTAATAGAGTGGAGTCTCACAGCAGGAATTCGAAGTCCATGATGACCCTGAGACTTCGGGGAACATGGGCAAGTCAACAAGTCTTTGGAAATCAATTGGAGGGATGATAGTGTCCTTCCAGCAGCAGGTAGCAGGGCAACAAGTAGAAAAGCAGTCCTTCCAGATAAGCCATCAGTTGAGTCCTTTGAGCAGCACAGCAATCCTTCTGACAGGGGTACAGTTCAAGATACAGGAGTGACTGTTTTGGTGTGGTCAGACACCCAGTACTTATACCCTACTGTACCTTTGAGGTGGGAGAGACTTCCAAGAAGTGCACAAGTAGCTCTTTCAACCCAGTCCTGTCTACCAAGCAATCTGTGGGGAGTAATCAGTCCTTTGTGTGGGGCCAAGCCACTACCCTTTGAAATGTAAGTGTGAGACCCTCCCTCCCTACCAGTCCAGGAAGGGCCATCAGAATGCAGATGTATGTAGATGGGTGCTCAGCTATACCTAACCTCACGGTGTTTGTGGCTGTCTGGGGGGAATGCACAAACCTTAGCTATCACCAAGTTCAGACCTGTGCTAAAGACATGCTGTAAGGCACAAAATGCAGTAAGAGCAGAGAAATGTCCACTTTTTAAAAGGGGTATTTTTTTAAATAGTAATGCTAAATCCGACTTTACTCGTAAAGAGGATTAATCATTACCATTTCAAAGACATGAAACATGATGTAACTAGTACTTTCTGATCAAGAAGTACAGTTTAAAATGATATTAAGGAATTCCCAATGCTGGCCTAAGAGAGGAGTAGGCCTCACATTAGTGAAATACAACTTTAGGAGGACTACCAGGACATGTAAAACTTAAAGGTATATGTCCTGCCTTTTAAATACACTGCACCTTTCCCTGTGGGTAACACAGGGCCTACCATAGTGGTGACTTGTAATTTGTAATAAAGAAGAGTTTGAGGCATGGCAAGGGGTTTTAAATGCCATGTAGAGGCGGCAGTAAACTGTGCACAAGCCCTGCAATGACAGGCCTGAGGCATGGTTAAGGACTACTTATGTGGGTGGCACAATTAGTGCTGATGGCCCACAAGTATCATTTAATATACAGGTCCTGGGAACATGTAGTGCACTTGACTAGGGACTTATATGTCCGCAAAATTTATAAGGAAGAATTCATTGATGTTATTCAAAATGACTAAGGTTTCTTTGTAATCTGTTATGGAGAAAGGCCTGCAACTGCCTGACTAGCATGGATTAGAAAAACATAACTGGGTACAGGACCATGTACCCATAAATTCTGGTGTCAGTCTAAGGTTTTTTCAGGTAAGTTCTTCCAAAACAAACCCAAAGAGATTGAACAGGAGCCACATTGTCTTGACCTGAAGTAGGCCCCAGTCTTCCACAAGGTCCTTTTCTGTCCCTGTGAGACTCATGCATAAACCTCAAGGAGACTCAACAGATTCATCAATATACACCAGCACATCTCACACACAAACATGCTACTCTCAGAAAACAAGTTTCCATTGTCTATTTTTTTAATTCCACCACTCTTTAAGGGAGAAAGTACTCTGAGCTCAGACAAGGTTAGGTTAACCCACTTCCTTCACAAATTGCTAATTTACAATTTTCTGATCAGATTCACTTCAAACGGTTTATGCAAAAAGTCTTAGAATATTTTTATTGGCTCAGTGTCCTATGTGACTCACTGCGCCAAAGCTATAAATTGAAGTGGGTTCACTGTTTCTAGTAAATTGTAGGTTGTGTTGGAGCCATTTGCATAGTGCAGAGTCTGCCATTAGTAAGGATTTGTAGTATCCATGGATTGTTAAAGATCTCATCGCAGATCGGAGTGGAAATGTCCTATGGTGACCTGTTTTTTGTGCTGTGTTTTGGTCAATCTTTATGCTTTGGAGACTATTTTAGTGAAAGAATTGCGGTAGTTGTATGCCATTATGAGAAGGTACACAATATGGACCTACAAAAAACATATGTCCACGTCACTGCTTACCACTACCTCACAGAGTAAAAATACATTTAATATTTGTACCTCAAGATACACTAAACTGTGCAAATTTGCAATGTAGTGGTTATGAAAATATAGAGGTTGCAATTTTTGTATCATGCTGTACAACACATGCAATGACCATAACACTGCAATGATAGCAATGATAATAACACTATGACCACCATAAGTATTTGGTGTTGTTTTCAAGTATGGCTAAAGGGATTTACCATGTACTTGCACATTTTCAGGTGAGCAATGTAGCCCTTGCTGGCAGTTGTTTGTGTGTGCTGTGTCTTAATGACACTGACACATAGTACAGAGAACGAAAAAAAATATAAATGACACATCATTTAAGTGTTGCCTACTGTGAATAAATATCAAAACCATGGGCCTGATTTAGAGTTTAGTGGAGAGGGTTCTCCATTGCAACTGCAACAGAGTACCCTCCCCAACAAATCCTCAGTTTACCAACCTGATTTTCAGGCAGGTGGACCATTAGTAATTCGGCAATGGCACCTACTCTGGTTCTGAAACCAACATAGCTCTCTGACGACTTGACAAAGCACAGGCCATCAAAGTTTTGCAGATTCAACCACCCACCCAATTTACAGTGGGCAGTGGAATTGCCACTTTCACTGTCCATCAATGGCAGGTAAAACCTGGTTTAAAGGGACAGTGAAAACCTGTAAATGGCCAACACGCCAGAGGAGACAACACCCATGGCATGTGGATCTTTAGTTTGTGATTTCTCAAACACATTCTTATTCAAAGAATTTCCATTGCTGGTTTCAATGGGCTGAAATTAAAATGGATTGCTTCTTTTCTGAAGAATCGCACCTTTCAAGTTATTGATTGGTCATGCCTCTCTGACAGTTTATGTCTGAATTGCGAGGTGCCACAGGGGTCCTCCTTGAGCCCCATGCTTTTTAACCTGTATATGCACCCACTGGCAGAGACTGTGGGGGTGATTCTAACCTTGGCGGGCGGCGGAGGCCGCCCGCCAAAGTTCCCCCAACAGAATACCGCTACGCGGTCAGAAGACCGGTGCGGTTATTCTGTGTTTCCCGCTGGGCTGGCGGGCGACCGCCAGAAGGCCGCCCGCCAGCCCAGCGGGAAACCCCTTCCCACGAGGAAGCCGGCTCCGAATGGAGCCGGCGGAGTGGGAGGGTGCGACGGGTGCAGTAGCACCCGTCGCGATTTTCAGTGTCTGCATGGCAGACACTGAAAATCTTTAAGGGGCCCTCTTACGGGGGGCCCTGCAGTGCCCATGCCTTTGGCATGGGCACTGCAGGGGCCCCCAGGGGCCCCACGACACCCCTCACCGCCATCCTGTCCCTGGGGTCGGAATCCCCATGGCGGCGCAGCAAGCTGCGCTGCCATGGAGGATTCCTCAGGGCAGCGGAAAACCGGCGGGAGACCGCCGGTTTTCCGTTTCTGACCGCGGCCATACCGCCACGGTCAGAATGCCCTTGGGAGCACCGCCAGCCTGTTGGCGGTGCTCCCGCGGTCGTTGACCCTGGCGGTCAATGACCGCCAGGGTTAGAATGACCCCCTGTGTGTCCTTATGGTTTGTCATTGGTCTCTTATGCTGACCACATCCAGTTGGTTGTTTCATTTTCCTCAAATTCTAACACAAGTCAATCACAACTAATGCCTTGTCTTCAGGACATGGCCAGATGGATGGCGGACTGCAAGGTAAAACTGAATGAAGACAAGACAGAGGTTATGTTATTGGGCAACAACTTTCGGCATAGGTCCCAGACTCTTGTTCCAGAAGGCCTGGAGACTTTACCACCTCTAAAAAGTGCAATAAAGAGTTTGGGGGTATGGCTGGACTCCAGCCTTACTATGGACCATCAAGCAAGAAAGCTTGCTGCCACCTGCCTGAAAGCATTGAGGTTGCTGAAGAAAGTCTTTGACTTTCTTCCTTTCTTAGCTAAAAAACGTATTGTGCAGGCCCTCGTAATCTCACGTTTAGATTACGGTAATGCCCTCTACTTTGGCTCACCTGGGTATGTGGTGAAGAGGCTGCAAGTTGTGCAGAATGCTGCTGCTCGCCTTCTCAAGAACATCCCAAGGCATCGATCTGCTAAAACCTCCACAGCTGCCCTCCACTGGCTTCCGGGAGAACAACAAATAAAAGGTCCTCTGCATTATGCACAGAGCGCTTCACAACAGGGGCCCTGCCCTTTTAAGGCAGTTTGCCTCCTACTATATCCCCCATAGGTCTCTCAGATCGTCTATGGCCTCCTTGCTGGAGAGCCCTAAATTCCAGAGATCTAGGTGGGGTGGAAGATCTCTGGCCTACAGAGCTGATAAACTTTGGAACCCTCTCCCACTGGAGCTTTGCTAACTTAGCCAGGAATTGTCCTTTCATAAGTATCTGAAAACCTAGTTGTTTAGGGCCTAATTATGTGATCCAGCAGTCCACATTTTCTGTTTCAGAGCTGGGAGGCCTTCTGGCAGCCATGCACTATATAAATCTCATAAACTAAACTAAACTCAGGCAAACCCCCCTATGCTAAGTAGGGTTGTAAAAAAAGTTGGAGTGAGAGTCGATCATAAACTTACTATGAAGAACAAGGCCCATATTTATACTTTTTGACGCTAAACTGCGCTAACGCAGTTTAGCGTCAAAAAGTTTTGCGCCGGCTAACGCCATTCTGAAGCGCCATGCGGGCGCCGTATTTATTGAATGGCGTTAGCCGGCGCAAGCAGACCGGCGCTGCCTGGTGTGCGCGAGAAAAACCACGTACACCAGGCAGCGCCGGCGTAGGGGGAAAATGGCGCATGGGCGTCTTAAAATGGGGCAAGTCAGGTTACGTCGAAAAAATCATCGTAACCCGACTTGCGCCATTTATTTTCGACGCCCATCCCCCATCAACATGACTCCTATCATTGTAAAGATAGGAGTCATGCCCCCTTGCCCAATGGCCATGCCCAGGGGACTTCTGTCCCCTGGGCATGGTCATTGGGCATAGTGGCATGTAGGAGGGCACAAATCAGGCCCCCCTATGCCAAAAAAAATTATTAAAAAAAAAAAAAAAATACTTACCTGAACTTACCTGAATGTCCCTGGGGTGGGTCCCTCCAGCCTTGGGTGTCCTCCTGGGGTGGGCAAGGGTGGCAGGGGGGGTCCCTGGGGGCAGGGGAGGGCACTCTGGGCTCATTTTGAGCCCACTTGTCCCTTAACGCCATGCCTGACCCAGGCGTTAAAAAGCGGCGCAAATGCGCCGTTTTTAGCCACGCCCACTCCCGGGCGTCTCTTTTGCCCGGGAGTATAAATACCACGTAAAGGCCTGGGAGTCATTTTTTAGACGGGAACGCCTCCCTTGCATATCATTAACGCAAGGAAGGGGTTCACGCTAAAAAATGACGCACATTCCGGGAACTTTGGCGCTAGACGCCTCTAACGCCATAGTATAAATATGGCGTTAGTTGGCGTTAGTTTAGCGTCGAATTTGCGTCGAAAAAAACGACGCAAATTCGGTGCAAACGGAGTATAAATACGGCCCCAAGTCCTATCCCCAACAGGCGCTTGCTTTCATATGTCACGCTTACTAAAGAAAGCTCTGTAATTTCTCCCTCTGACAGCCAGAAAGACCCTGATCCAGGCCCTAGTTATGAGCTGAAGGGACTATAGGAATGCATTACTGGCATCCGCCAATGAGGCAGTATTGTCCAAATTGCAGGTGGTGCAAATCATAGCTTCCCATCTGATTTGTAATCGAGCTCCTAGAACGGCCTCTGTGCCTCTTTTATGGTCTTTACACTGGCTACTAGTAAAGAAAAGAATAGTAGTCAAAATCTGCTGCTTAACTTGTTGCAGGGGAAAGGACCTAAGTGTCAGAAGATCAAGCGCTATTTGCCTACAAGAGACCTGCGCTCTAATAATAAAGAATTATTGTCTGTTCCACACATATGGCGAATCAGATGCAGTGGTAGAGGCATATGATTGTATGTGCTTTCTTGTATGTGTGTGCGTTTCTCTAATTTGGCTCCTACTGTCTGGAACAGACTGCCCTTCTTGGTTCGAAACTGCCCTAATTGCAGCAAATTTAGGAAATTACTAAAAACTGCACAGTTTTAGAATCTGTGTTTATTTGTTTCAGGTTGACCATTCACTGAGGCACCCCAGTTGGGGGTTTTCGTCTGCAATGTCAAATTAACTTAATAATAATAATAATCAAAATCTACATTGGCTCCCCATCAAGTGTACGCCTTAAGGTTTCGTTCATGTTGCTCAGGGTCTACTTGGATTGGAACTATCTGGCCTCAAAAGACAGATCTTATATGCACTCCACAGCAGAGCCCTTGCATCAAACTCCTTCTACTCCAAGTACTCCAGATGAAACTATGCATTTTTGGAGCCGGCTTGATATGTAATGCATGGTGATGATGTTGGGAAAACATCGTACAAGATGGGCGCCCATAAGAATACATCCTCTCGCATCTTCTGGGGCAGGGTGATCAAAGCTATCCTAAAAATGATGTAGAGAAAGAAAACCTTTTCAGGAAAAACAGAAACGGGCCTGTGATGGAGACTCTGGTACCCACGATTCTACCCCGAAGGAGGAAATTAATGAAATGTAATAATTGTGTGAGGCCTAATGCTATTGGGACAGCGTGGACGCGTACGTGTCAACATGTGTGCCTGAGTGTGTGTGCATGTAAGTACATTTGTATAAGTGTGTGCACGTGTGTTTCAGCATGTTCATATGTGTTCTTGGGTGTGTATATATGAATGTATGTATGTATGAATGTTCGCATGCTTGTGCGTCTGCGTGATTAGTGTACGCCTGTGTTTATGTTTGGACTTGTATGTGTGTTTGGGCATTTGTGCCTGTATATGCTTATGTGTGCATGCTTGTGGGTGTACATTTTTTATGTGTGTGTTTTCGTGGGCAGGCTTGTGTGGGTCTGTGTCTGCATGAGTGTATGTGAGGGCGCCTCTTTGAATTTTTATATGCATGTGTCTGGGTGAGTGCTGGTGTATGTGCATGTGTGCATGCATGTGTTATGTGCTTTGCGTATGCCTTTGTTTATGCACATGATTGTATGTGCTTTCTTGTATGTGTGTGCATTTTTATGTGTGCCCGTTTGTGTGTGTGCGTTTGTGTATGCCTCTGTTTATGTGTGTAAACTTGTGTGGCTATGCATGTGTATATGTTGGCCTGCTGTGCGAGCGCGCGCTGACCACTTTGGACTTTAAATTACCCACCTGCACTTACGTTGCTGTTGGCAGAGACACAAAATGGACGGGACCCGTGTTAAGATGAGCTCGAAGGCGTTACTTAGTGTCACTCGAGCTTCGCTGTGTCACTGAATTATGCATAATATTCGAGAAATTGAATATTAGAAAAGGGAGTGGGAGGAAGGAACAAGGCCGTGCGGAGCAGAAAGCATCGCTCTTGACAGTGATGGTAATTCCTCAATGTTTGCGTTCAGGGATAATTGAACATGTATGATCAGGAATCACGAGCAGGAGCCTCACCCCCAGCCTCCCACACCTGCAGCGAGGGTGGGGAAGAGACAGGGAGGAGTTTTTCTGTTGCCGTGTTTGTCTGTCTTGTGGTTGGTTGTGTGTCTTCGAAACATTAGACTTATTTAACTGTAGAGACACAGCATAAGAAAGTGTGACGTAAGCTTCTTTTACAAACCCTAGGTGGGCTGAACATCGCCTCTCTCACCCACACACACACACGCACACACACTCACAAAAACGCACACTCAGAGCCACAACCTGAACTAGTGGCAGCAGTGCAAATATCTGTCTCTCACAGGAAACAGCCTTAACAACGTGGCTCAAACCACGCTATGCCTTTAAGGAGAGGCCCGAACCACGAATATGTCTTTACAATGCATTCCAACCACACAAGTCATTACAACGACTTGCCTTAGGGAAAGTGTTGTTGGACTGATGTTGGACTTTATGTCCAGCACTTTCCCTACTGTGGCGCAGACTGGAGTTGGAATAGTAAATTATACTATTCCAAACTCCAGCGCTTTCCCCAAGGCAAGTCGTTGTAATGACTTGCATGGTAAAGAAATGCATTGTAGGGATGCATTCGTGGTTTGGGCCACGTTCTTAAGGCAGGCGGTGTAAATGCCTGCGTTGTTCCGACACACAACCGTCTTTCACACACCAACCTTAGCAGCAGCAGAGGCATTTAATCACAAACAGAACCATGCAACATAAGCAACAGATAAGCTCCCCTTATCATCTCAGCAAGCAAACATCCAACAAATAGAGCTACAACACGGACAGTGGCCATACTCACAACCACTACAGGCACTACTTGGATGGGGAGAAATAATATTGGAACGTTGGCAGCTCCATTGAAAACAATGGAGTGCTCCGGGCTTTTACTGGCCGGTAAAAGCCCGCAGCGACAACATTCCAATGTTCGCTTTGTTCACAGCAACAGCTGTGAACAAAGCCTCACGGAGCCCGAGGGGATTTTAAACCCCTTGGGCTTCGTGAGGAATTTGTTTTATTTAATAGAACATTCTGCCCTGAGTGGCAGAATGTTCTAATAGCCTTAAAACCCACCATAGCGGGCTCTACCGGCTATTAAAGGCCCTCTACCTTGTTAAAGGCCCTCGCCTTCGGCTCGGGCCTTTAACGTGGGAGCGGGCCTTTAATAGCCGGTAGAGCCCGCTATGGCGGGTTCTAAGGCTATATTAGATTCCTCACATCCAGAACAGGTCCAGTCAAAGAGTGGGCCGAGCTTGGGCAGCAGTAGACCAAGGTTCCTTCGTGGTCTTGACGACCAATGCAATGCAGGGCCTCCCTCACACAGCAAAAGTAAAACATGGTCGGCTACTAGGCTAGATGTCCTCATGCTCAGAAGAGGCACAGTACTAGCAGCAATGCAAGCTTGCCTCACACAGAACACGTGCATCATCTGCAGCAGCAATTTATTCTTCACTGACAATCAGAATAGCTACAGCAGAGAAGCAACAATGGAGCTTATTTCATTGCTAGAATGGACACACAAAGAGCTGCGGCAGTGCAATCTTCATTCATACGCATAAGTCGTACAGCAAGAGCAGTAGCAAGAGCAGGCGCAGATGGGCTTCATACCCCGAGGGGTGGGCACAACTCACAGAGGTTCACTCAGTGGAATTCCTCGGAGTTACATGAAAACTCTGTGAGATTGTGAGGGGTTCCATGAACAGGAATTGGCATGTCACCCTGGTGACTTTTAGTGCTGGGTGGTTGTTCTGCACTGAAAAATCTGTGCAAACAGTACCACGCAGCACACTCAAGTTGATTTTGCTCCTGCTAAGGTAGATTGTCTTCTTGAGCAGCAGCTTGCTCATCGCCAATGGTCACAACCACCCGCGTTGAAAAATCCTGCCAGGTTCTCTCCTAGTACTCAATAAGCATGCCAAGGGATGCCAATTCCTGCTCACTCTTGCCAACTTACTGTTGGCGAGACGCATGCAAGAAGAAACTCCACCATGCTCTGGTTGGCGGAATTCGGTCAGAACTCCACATTGCAAGCATAACACAGAATGGCCGAAATTCCACCAACCCTGCCAGCAGAGCGGAATTTATCGTCCACTCGTCCACTGTTGTCAATGGCAGTGCTAACTTCCATCACACACATTAGTAGCACAGCAGGGGCAGTAGCAGTGCAAACTCCATTCACCCAACAAGGTAGTACATCACTGGCAATGGCAGTGCAGAGAACCTTCACACACTTATATAGCACAAACTCCTTTCACATAACTAGGTAGTACATCATTGGCAGTGGAAACTACCTTTAAACATACAAACAGTATAGTGGGGCTGTGGAAGTGCAAACTGCGTTCTCACAGTTAGGTAGAAAATCCTTGGCAGTGGCAGTGCAAATGACCTTCAAACATACAAATAGTGCAGTAGTGGCAGTAGCAGTTCAGAATCCATTCACACACACCGCTGGGAAGCACATTGTTGTCAGTGGAAGTGGAAATAACCTTCACACACATAAGTAGTGCAGCAGGGGGAGTAGCAATGCAACCTCCATTCACACAGCTAGGCAGTATATCATTGGCAGTGGCAGTGCACACAGCCGTCCCACACATAAGTAGCACAACAGAGGCACTAGCAGTGCAAACACCTTTCATATAACTAGGTTGTATATCAGTGACAGTGGAAACTACTTTTACACATAGAAACAGTATAATAGGGGTGGTGGGAGTGCAAACAGCATTCACCTAGTTAGGCAGGAAATCATTAACAGCAGCAGTGCAAAAGACCTTCACACATACAAATGGTCCAGTAGTGGCAGTAGCAGTTCAGACTCCATTCACACAGCTAGGTAGTACATCATTGGTAGTGGAAGTGTGAATAACCTTCGTACGCATTAGGCTCAGTACAACAGGGGACGCCTCAGTGCAAACACCATTCACACAGCTAAGTAGTACATCACTGGCAGAGGCAGTGCAAGCAACCTTCATCCGCATTAGCAGTAGTACCACAGGGGAAGCTCCAGTGCAAGCTCCATTCACACAGCTAACTAGTACACCATTGGCAGTGCACACTTCCTTTACCACATAATAGTACTGAAGGGACACCACTAGTGCAAACACCCTTCGCATGCTTAAATATTACATCTTTGATTCAGAAGAGAACCAGAGACCTGGATGTTGGAATGATCATTCCTCTGTGTAGCGCCTCAAGACCCTCACTGGGGATTTGCCGCAGTCTATAAATGTTTGATTTATTGACTGTTTGATAATCACAGTGGGAAACCCCTTTCACAAGCTTAAGTAGTACAGTAGGGGCAGCAGCAGTGCAAACTCCATTCACAGTCCAAAGTAGGACATCAGTGGCAGTGCAACCGACCAACCTTCAAACACGTAAGTAGTTGAGTAGAAGTGCAGCTGTGCAAACTTTATCCACACCTCAACAGAAGAACATGGGCGGTAGGGGCGCAAATACCCCCAAATTGCCACAACACCGTTACAACAAGAGTTGTATTATTGCAAGCTTTCCAAGTGTATTGCACATGCACACATCTGGGGTTCAGGCTGTTGATGGCATAGCAGTGACAATGTTGGTCACTGTCTCTGGAAAATCTCGTACCTTCCTGGTTAGCAGTAGCGGCTCTCAGCGCGGTAAAGGGGAGGGGTGGTGGCGCATGTGGCAGGGGGACAAAACAAAGTAAAACATAAAATGAAAAAAACATTACCTGACACCCTGCTGCCACGCCGCTCTTCTGGCTCCACTTGCAGGCACAGGCTTCCGGCCTGCCCCGCGGTCAATCCTAACGCACGTCTCATCTGCTGTCAGCATGAAAGCAGCGTTAGGATTGGCCGGAGTGCCCGGGCTTTGCCCTCCCAGGCAGACTGGGAGCTTGGGCCTGCTGTGCTCACTGTGCATGTGTGTTTGGCCCTCCCTGTTATCCGCCATAGCCGCGCCCCTTTAAAAATAATACGATAATATTTGTTGTTTATTATAATTGTATTTTTAAAAGTTTGCAGCTGCTGCTGTTGGCAGCGGGGGGGCAACGCTTCTCCGCCATAGCGCAGGAGCCGCCGCTGGTTTGTGCGACTGGATATACAGAAGAGCTCTGACCATCTACACCCTCACAGGGACTGAAAGTCAATATGTGGCAAATTGCAATTCTTTCTTTTTGTCTCTCATCTTCCACACCATGTCTTTCAGTTCATTCTCACACTTTAATATCTTTCCCATGTGTTTCATGCACCTTGCGTCCTCCCATAAAGTATCTTTAGTTCCTCCTGTAATTCATTGTCTGTCTCTCCTCGTTTCGTTTACTTCTTACCTTTTTCTCCCTCGTTTATGATCTCTGTTTTCCACTCCCAAACGTTTCGCTGCTTTGTGCACTCTGCTCTTTTTTAGTTGTAATAACTTTTCAATGTTCACCTCAGATGCCACTCAGGGTGCCGAGCTGCTATTATAGCCCCGTGGTGCATGTGTGGGCGGGGGTGCAGAAGAAGAGAAAGTTCAGGAAGAAACAATGCAGTATCTTGGCTTTTTATCTTTCTAAATAAACGTCCTTCATGTCGCTGCTGAGCGCCTGCGTCTTTAGATGACATTGACTTTTTCCTTCAAAGCACATTTGCAGTAATTTATACTTGATGTCAATTTCTTTAGAAAAGGCACATAAAGAATAAGGTTTTATGGATACACTGTGAGATCAAAGGAAATGTGACGAGTGAGTGAGACAGAAAGAGGGTGCGAGCGAAAGGGAGAAGTAGACAAAAAGAAAGTTTGAGAAAGTGACAGAAAAAGAGAGAGATGCTGAAAGGCTGGTAGGCAGGGGCAGCTCCTCCATAAGGGCGGAGAAGGGTCGCTGCCTCCCCTCCCCCCAGCAGCGGCAACTGCAATCCTTTTCCCCAAAAAAATGATAATAAACTTTGTTTATTATCATTTTGGGGAAAAGAAGTGGGGTCACTGGGGTGACGAGCAGTGAGGGGCCATGCTCAGCACATGCGCACAGGGCTCTCTCCAGCCCAGCAACACAGTTACTGGGCTGGAGAGAGCATGTACAGGCACCCAGTCTGTCTTGGAGCGCCCTGGCTGGGCGCTCCCAGCCAATCCTGACGCTGCACAGAGTAGCGTCAGGATTGGCGCAGGGCAGTATTGGAGCATGTACCTGCAGGCAGAAAAGAGGAGAGGAGCAGCGTGGTTCTGAAGGTGGTAGCGGCACAAGTAAAACATTTTAATGTTTATTTTTAATCCCCCCCCTATTAATCCCCCCCACCTTCCCCCTGCGCGCCACCCCGCCCCTTCAGCATGGCACGAGCCGCGACTTCAAGTAGGCAGACAGATTGAAAATAGACAGCCTTGGTTACAAGCTGGAGGTTAAATTCTGAGCTCTGCCCAACAGGGATCTCTGTGGAAATCGAGTTGTGTGATAATTAGCATGCAATGATATTTACTGAGTTTGGTAAATGCCTCCCTCTTTTCATGAACGTCAATACACCAAAATGTCAGGTGCATCGGAAGTGACATCACACGCTCTTTGACCTTCAATTTCATACACACACATATTGCTACACATACACACATTCACACACACACACTCTCTCTCATGCAAACACACACTCTCAAGCACGTACACACCATGCATGTAAAAGCATTTTTTACTTACCTCAGCTGCCAGAGAGGGCCATAGTCCAGCTAATTGTATTTTTTATTACACTAATAGAAAATAATTAAATAATATTTACTATTAGTGTAAGAAAAAAATTAGAGAAAACAGCGAGAAGGGAGCCTCAACCGACGTCCAAAGGACGCACTGCCATTATGCTCCTGGCAGTGATTTTGCCACCTCTGAAGCCAGGGGCTGCAAAGACAGTGCCATGGGTCGAAAGTGGCAAGCCAGGGGTCACAGCTGCGATCCCTGGCACCGCTAAATGACGTCCATGCCCCTTTTCTTCACAACTCGCGATCGGCAATAGATGGATGCATAATTAGGTAAATTAATGGATAAATATGTAACTGTTGTAGCGGTGAGTCCAAATATTGAGGGTCTCAGGTCCAATATTGAGTCGTAACTAGCCCTGGCTGGATTTTTCAATTCTGCTGGGGAAATTTTGGTAATTCGGCGTTACTTTTGTAACACGGAATTACAGATAAATTAAAATTCTGCCACTCCACCAGCGGAATGAAAAATGACGCAGTGGTATCTAAAGTTTAGAAACCACTGCATACCACTCAACGCTCCTGCATAATCTTCAGGGATTAAAACTTCAATCACTGCAGAGTACGCAGGGGCGTCAAGTGATATGTAGAAGTTTCTAAACTTTAGAAACTACTGCATATACCAGTCAGCACCCTTGCATACTCTGCAGTGAATACAAGTTTTAATCACTGCAGAGTATGTAAGGAGCTGGCACCAAGTGGTATTTGGCCACGTTATTTTCTTAGACAAAATGCATCCTCATCCACTTTTGGCCACAAAGTTGTATTTTGAGTTGAGACAGTTGTGTCAAATGCCCACTCCCTCCCACTTGCAGAATTCCATTAAATCTAGCCAAATTTAACTGTAATTCCGCCTGATTCTACAGAATCAAACTCTACGAATTTCACCCACTCCTAGTGGTAACCTTCCCTCCTTCAGCTGAGGGGCTGTGACCATGGCTAGTCTAGTTGCAGAAAGTGTGTTGCATGTGTGTTATATTCCCTACTCAAGTTTCTAATGATGTTCCATGATTAAGTGCACAGTTGTACACAAAATCGATGCAAAAATGAGTCAAACATTAAAAAGGTAGAAAGATCTTCTATGGTTTACCGTCATAACATCTCACCGAGGCACTCAGTGTAATTAATCTGGGACCATTCTGATGCACTCTGGCCTGTCAAGAAGCAAGAGTGACATAAACCGTAAGGCAATCCACAACAATGGGGATCCCTGCCTCCCTGGTGGGATAGTAGAAGACAGCCATAAATGGGATGTACACCCCTGAAGCCCGGTCCACTGAACCAGCTGTGCTACATATAAATATTTACAGCTTTGTGTGTGCCTTTCAAGGCTCATGAGGATTTACTTTAACCTCATTTGTTCAGATAAAACTAACTAAAGTACGACCTACAACAGAGATGCAGCTCTGCAAAATTGGGACAGAAGAGGGATTATATTTGTATCAGGTAATGCCATACAACCAAAGTGCATAATGGAATGGTGATATGCACCAAGAATAGGAGAGAGAGGTAGGAATCATCTGCTTTTCATGCTCCCAGAAACCAAGTTTCACACAAAACAGTAATACTGACTAATTTATCATACCACCTGATATACCGGGAATAATCCTTAATCTCCCCCTGCAATATTTTTAATCTGACTAGATACACCCTTAATAAAGGTTCCTTTAGGTGCTGCCTTAGGTAATTTTACAAAGAACTATCCATAATTTAAAATATATAGGTACCCCCACTTGATGGTGCCCAAATGCAGGTGACATACAGTCCTGCTCGTGGATACATAGGATCTATGATGCTGCATGCCATGAAATGGTGGTGAGGGTCCTTCACCAGAACATGTGCATGTGAGAATTACTCCTGGGTGGAATCAGGTGGTACAATAAATTAGTATGGATAATTAAATGGGCCAGTATTCCTTCTCAGCACAGTGGGTTCTGTTTTGTGTTGGGTGACCACCCCACTGAAGTTAATTATGGACACTCTCTCAAGTACTTAACTCTTTGGTTACAAATCATTGATTTCAGGTGTGTTAGTCTAATTAGTTCAATGGAAACAAAACAAGACCCCTCAGAAGAATGACTCATAAGACCTTTCAACATATATATCACACTATACCACACAAAGTGAACCAAAGCCTCCATTTTCATATATATATATGTAAGAAACAAACATTTTTGTTGTTACGCACAAAGAGTCGTTCAAGATAGCCCTAACCGCGCTGCTGCCATGCGTGCTGCATCCTGCTCACATTATTGAATAATAGAAATTATAAATGTGACAACTGGACAAAGAAAACTTCCTGTTGACATCTACTTTTCCATAGTAACTGTTGCCAACTAAACCAGTTCTTGGTAACAAATGTTCTAACACATTACACACAGAGCTCCTGTGACTGCTCTTTTGCATGTTCAATGAGGTAAATTACACCCTCTTTAATTTCAAGTGTGGACTGGTTGAATGCATATCTCGTAGTTTGCCATTTAGTGGCGGGGGAGTTGTGCGGGAACAGGACCAGTGGGACGGAAACAGAGCACAGAGACCACACACAGCCCTAAAAGACCATTACAGGCTCCGGATGCTGTTTACCCCATCTAGACCCTGAGAACAGTTTTTGTTCTGCTTTGTACTTGATACTGCTGAAGTCTAAAATGGGTAGAGAACATTTTGATCTACGGTACCCTTCAATACTTAAAATAAATTCAAAACAAACCCTTCACAGTAAAATATGCAAAGGTATTCAAGTGTTTTCATGTCCCTTGACTTTTCTATATTTTGGGATATATTTACAAGTATCACCATATCAATTTTATTACACTTCTTGGCAAAGACCGCAAAAAAGGTAATGGCTGCCCAGGTATCTATTTACTTGGAAAATAGCAATCTCCTGGACAACCATGAAGTTCTGTTTCAACCCAGCTGGAAGGGTGAAGTTTGACCTTCTTTATGTACTTGACCTGAGATTTTTAAAAGATGAGCGTGATTTGCACCACAGGTTCTATTGAACTCTTCCAGCCTTTGATAACGTTGATCACTGTATCGTGATGGCCTGTACCAGTGAAAGGGACAAAGGTACACTGGCCAATGGGTAGGATCAATTTTAGAATAGATCTGTCACAAACTCCCTCATTTCAGATCAGACAAAAGTCCTGTGAATGGGGGGGTTCCTCAGCGTTCCTCAATCTCTCTGATCCTTTTTATTTTTTTTTGTCAATTCTCAATGTCTGTTATCGGGTAATTTGGACCCTTTGTACTATTTTACGATGATGGTTACCTGCTATTTGATCCACATAAAACAAAATGCTAATTGTAAATCTAACATACCCCATTGTAGTCATATGAGACTTGCAAACTGCAATATACGCTAGATATTTCCATTGTAATTTCATGTAGAAAAGTGAGAGCAGAAATGTTTTCTACAGGTTTACATTTTGTAAACAATTGCTATGCAAAACGGTATTACAGTGGAGAAGAGTGCCAAGCTGCCAGTATTCTGATAAAAAAGCTGACAACTTTCCCACAGAAACATGCTGATAGCACAGCATCACTGTCATGTCAGGGTGAAATTCTCATAGAATTCTGAGTTGACAATTTGGAAACGGGCAATCAGTATTTAGAGCTATTTTCTTAGAACAAAATGCACCATCTCAGCCGAAATGAACCAGAGGATGAGTCCTGCTCTACGAAAATAGAAGTTAAAGCAATATAAGGGGAAAAGCGGCAGCCAGCAGCCACTCATGCTCTGTTTCTTTGCTCTTGGATAGGCGTTTGTGACCCACATTACTACAATTAAGCAAAATCGGAGCAACAGTGTAATTTGTTGAATTTTACCTCAATAAAATACACAATTAATCATTACTGTGGTGTTTTTCAAATTTCATCTATGCCTTGTAACTAACGTAGTGGACTATGATTGTTAGAAATAGTGTAAAGTCTGCAGAGCTGTTCTAAGCGCAATACTGAAAACCATAACCTCAATGCCAGTCTCTCACGCATCCTCACGCATCACTCTGCTAAACTCTGTGTCCCATACCAGGATAACTGCACATCAGTGATAATCCATCACACACAACATAGAAACACGTCCCACATCGTGTTCAAACAAAAACGATGCCCTTCCAAGCACACACCTGAAATGGTGTAGCATGCTACCCATGTAGACAGGTGCTTCAATTCCCCCACATAGAAGTAGTAAGCACTGCGTAAGCAACACAATACAATACAGTACACTACAATTCAATCCGGCAAGAAGTAAAGAGGGAATTGGTAAGGTTGCCTCTTCATTACTGAACAAGGCCAATTTACTGGCTGGAGCACAGAGTTAATTAGCCTTAATGATCTTCTACCAATTAATCTTAGCACATAGAAGTCTTTTTATCTGAGTCTCTGCCTGTGTCTTCTAGTCATGTGCTGATATGCTGTTTATAGTAGACTTCCTTCATTGTCCACGGTGGAGGTATTTGCTGTAACCCATCTATGACGAAGGCCACTCTTGTGGCTGCAAATCTCTGGTGTGGGGCACATCGGATCAGCAGCAGACAAGAAAGTAAGTTGCACCAGGTGGAAAGTGCTGTAGAACAGTGTCTCACCCTTGTGCCTCTTCTTCCATCAGACACTTCACCCCCAAAAAGACAAAGGGCCTGATTACAACTTTGGAGGAGGTGTTAATCCGTCCCAAATGTGACGGATATACCACCAGACGTATTACGAGTTCCATAGGATATAATGGACTCGTAATACGGCTGGTGGTATATCCGTCACATTTGGGACGAATTAACACCTTCCTCCAAAGTTGTAATCAGGCCCTTAGAGCCCTCCTAAGCAGGCTTAAGATCCCAATGTCACAAAGCGTGCAGTATGAAGTCAGGAGTACAGAGTGGGGCATTCAATGTGTGATGCAGCAGATGGGACACCATATCTCTGAATGACTGGATAGAGTGGTGGGCATGGCACTGCACAATGCACTGGTCTGTAAAATGGTGGTCACAGCTTCTTGGTGCTACATCTTTCCACAGAGCAAGGGTGCACACTAACCACGGCCATGTAGATGGACATTTCCGTCTCAACAATGTGTTTAATAACTGCTGAAATTGGTTACTGCACACCGATTTCCACATGTTTTTCTCTCCTTCCGTGCTCTTGCCCATTGGTTTAAACTGAGAAAATGTGTTTTGGGAAAACCCGTTTTCTGTAGGAGGCAGCAAGACTTAATGAGTTAGTAATACTCAAGATAAAAAAGTGTCTATGTGTACTGACATGCTCAGAGTCGTCCTACAGAAAATGACTATGTGTGCCGATGTTTGAAAAGGATTAGGAGCACAATTAAATGAATACATAAATTCATTGGAACAGTATTTTCTGAAGTTTCCTTTGATGTTTAAACATACTTTTGCACTTTTTTCAAATTCACAAACACTTCTAGTATGCTCCTCTGGAAGTCAAGCCAGGTATAGGCGTACAACTGAGAGTCATGTGGCATATTCCCCTGACTCCCATTCCCCAGTGTGCTATTGTGTATAGCATATAATTATGCACTGGAAAGATACAACATTATGACCAAATGCTCAGCTTTGTATTTGATTATTTTATCTCTTAAGGTAAATTATTTTCAACTTTTCCCCATAAACCTCAAGTCTGAAGGTTATATGTTCTCATTCCTACCTTTGCTACCTGAGGAGTGAGATTTACTCCAGACCTTTGCTGAAGCGAAATACTAACCTCTTTCAGGGTAGGAAATGGATGGATAAGAGTTTATCAATATTCACGAATTCATATATTTGTGGACATTCACAAACCTACAAGTAAAACCAAGTGTTACGTCATACACTCCCCACACCTTCCATGACTTTTCTTACTCTGTAATTCTAAGCACTCATGTAAAAAGGTTTGCTCTCAATGGACTGTACTGGCCACAGGTTGCAAGAAGAACATCCTTCAAAATCCTCAGATTCACCGAAAGTGTGAACGTTGTAAAGAGCCATTTCTTCTTTTATCAAATTTAATCTCTACACCCAAAGTCGGATCCTTAGATCAATAATGCACCACTGTTAAGCCTTGTGCATTTTAGAAGAATCAGAATTCTAATTACACCATGTGGCATTATAGCATAATTTCAGAAATGTCTCAGGGCAAGAGTAATGAAAATTTACAGAAAATTACAGTAGATTGCGCTAGCATAATGAAAATTTCACCCGGGCCTAGTGAAATGCACTGGTCTTGCAGTGTTCCTGTCGATCCCATAATTCCAATGGGGCTGGTAAAGGAATTCTGATGGGGTTAAGCCCCATCAGAATTACAAGGGCACTTATAATGAGGCCCATCCTGTTATCCTACCCACAAAAAAAAAGCCTTGTTTTCCTCTTGGAAACCCAAGGAAATAGTGAGTTGAGTTTTTAGGCAGCTCTCAGGTGGGCAGGCGTGACTGCTAGAGCAGCACAAAGCAAGACATTACCATCTGCAGCTCTCCGGAAACTTCAACCTTACACAGAATCTGTCAGCGCCATCCGCCTCCCAACGTAGGCAAAAACAGAACAAAATCACTGGTGCGCAGCGAGAAAAAAATAGGCGTATATCAGCATTTTGCAAAGAGACAAATTCACCATGCACAGAAGAGAGACATGGAATCAGATGGGAAAGGGGCAGAATTGTGAGAGATTAATATCAATCAATCAATCAGGAATTTGCAAAGCGCACTACTCACCTGTGAGGGTCTCAAGGTGCTGAGGAGGGGAGGAGGGAGAAGGGGGAGGGATGTGCTAGTGAACATCTTTAGATGCTCTAATATAGAGAACCATATAATTCTAATTAATAGAGAGAAACGACTCAATATGCTTAAATAATTGTGCAGACATTTGCAAATAAGTGTTGCAGTTTCGAGGTCAAAAGTTGAGAATTTCACAAAAAGCCTTCATGAAACTCTAGATATAGGGGGTCATTCTGACCCTGGCGGTCTTTGACCGCCACGGTCGCGAATGACGGAAGCACCGCCAACAGGCTGGCGGTGCTTCCATGCCCATTCTGACTGCGGCGGTAAAGCCGCGGTCAGAAAACCGGGACCGGCGGTTTCCCGCCGGTTTTCCCCCGGCTGGGCGAATCCGCCAGGGCAGCGCTGCAAGCAGCGCTGCCATGGGGATTCTGACCCCCTTCCCGCCAGCCTGTTTCTGGCGGTTGTCACCGCCAGGAAGAGGCTGGCGGGAACGGGTGTCTTGGGGCCCTTTGGGGCCCCTGCACTGCCCATGCCACTGGCATGGGCAGTGCAGGGGCCCCCTAACAGGGCCCCATGAAGCTTTTCACTGTCTGCCTAGCAGACAGTGAAAAGCGCAACTGGTGCAACTGCACCCGTCGCACCGCCGCAACACCGCCGGCTCCATTTGGAGCCGGCTCCTGTGTTGCGGCCCCCATTCTCGCTGGGCCGGCCGGCGCTAACTTGGTTAGCGCCCGCCGGCCCAGCGGGAATGTCCGAATGCGGGAAGCGGTATTTTGGCCGCATGAGTCGGAATGAGGGCCAGAGTCTGAAAAGGCCACCTTCAAGAATGTCTATAACCAGTCACAATGAAGAATTTCCAAGAATTTCTAGGTACAGTTACAAAATACCCTCTACAAGAATATCCATATGCAATCACAAAAGACCATTTGAATATATCTATACATTCACAAAAGGCCATTTTCAAGAATATGTAGATACTAACACGAAAGGCTTTCTTAGAGAATTACCTAGTGTGCTTCTAACTAAAATTATCATCTGGACATCTAGGTTTGTTTAAAGTGTAAACGTGCATGAAAAAATACTTTTGAAACAAAACAAATATGGGTATTTCATGGTTCAATGCACTCACCTCCTTTCAGTGCCTTGTTTTTGGAATTAAGATAGTTTGTTAAAGGAGTTGAGAAAATTGAAGAATCTGTGAGGACAATGAAGTATGATGGGAGTCCAGCTGATTTCTCTATGTAGCAATATTATTTAACAGTGGTATTCAAAATGACCTTCAAGCATATGACTATATATCTTACAAAGGACTGGGACGTTTGAGTACGAGGCAAGTCAAGGAAAATGTTCTTTGCCACTGCCTAAGTGACCCCTTTTTGATGGCCCTCACATAATTCAATTGACCTTCTTAAAAGAGGACATCAGTCATGACATGAGCTGTCACAGGTCTGAGAAGATAATTATATACAAAGTTAAACAAGCATTAGGAAAGCCAATATGTTTCACTATCTGAAAGCTATTGCCATTGCTAATATATTTTAGTCAACTTGTGCGTCAGAGTAGAGTGGAGTGGCATGGCATAGAGTGGTGTGGAGTGGCATAGAGTGGAGTGGAGTATAGTGGCATGGAGTGGAGAAGATCATAATGGTGTAGAATTCAGTTGCATAGAGTAAAGTGCAGTAGACTGGCTTCTGGTGGTGCAGAGTGAAGTGGCATATAGTGGACTGGCACAGACTGGAATGGCATCGAGTGAAAGGGCATAGAGTAGAGTAGTGTAGAGTGGAGTCACATAGAGTGGAGTGGTGTAGACTAGACTGCCATAGAGTGGAGTGGAGTAGAGTGAAGTGGCATTGAGAAGAGTGGGGGTAGGGAGATGTACAATGGAATGGAGTGGCATAGGGTAGAATGGACTTGCATAGAGTAATGTGACATAGAGTACAGTAGATTTGAGTGCAGTGATTTAGAGTGGTGACAGAGTAGAGTGGTGTAAAGTAGAGTGGGCTAAACTGGAGTGGCATAGAGTGGAGTGGATTGGAGTGGAGTAGAGTGGAGTGGAGTGGCATGGCATACAGTGATGTGGAGTAGAATGCAGTGGAGTTGAGTAGCATAGAGTGGACTAGAGAGGCATAGAGTGGGGTGGCATAGAGTAGAGTGGAATAAAGTGGCTTCAAGTGGTGTAGAGTACAGTGGCATAAAGCAGAGTGACATTGTGTAGAGTGGAGTCAGGTAGAGTGGCACTGTTTGAAGTGGCAAAGAGTGCAGTGATGCAGAGTGCAATGGTGCAGGGTAGGGTGGTGTAGAATATAGTGGTATAGAATGCAGTTGCATAGAATGTGCAGTGGTGAATAGTGTAGTGTCATCGAGTGGTGCAGAGTACAGTCAGTGGCATAGACTGCAGTGACTTAAAGTAGAGTGGTGCAGAGTAGAATAGAGTGGTGTAGAGTGCAGTGGGGTAGAATGGAGTGGTGCAGACTAGAGAAGAGTGTCTTAGAGTGCAGTGGTGTAGAGTACAGTGACTTAGAGTGCAGTGGCATAGAGTGTAGTGGTGCTGACTAAGGTAGAGTGAAGTATAGTGCAATGGCATAAAAGGCACTGGCTTGGAGTGGTGGAGAGTAAAGTGGCATAAAGTACAGTGGCTTAGTATGCAATAGTGTACAGTGGTGCAGAGTAGAGTGTAGTGGAGTAGCATGCACTGGGTCAATGTGCAGTGGTGTAGACTGGAGTGATGAACAGTGCGACAGTGCATGGTACAGTAGAGTGGCAAAGAGTGCAGTGGCATAGAGTCCAGTTTTGCTGAGTAAAGTAGAGTGGCATAGAGCGCAGTGGTGAACAGTGCAGGGCCGTAGAGTTGAGTGGTGCAGAGTAGAATGGTGTAGAGTGCAGTAGCAAAGAGTGCAGTGGACTAGAGTTGAATGTCATAGAGTAGAGTGGTGCAGAGTAGTTAGAGCGGCATAGTGTGCAGTACCACAAACTGCAGAGGCATGGAAAGGAGTGGTCAACAGCGCAGTGGTGCAAAGTACAGTAAAGTGGCATAGAGTGGAGTAGCATAGTGTGCAGTGGTGTAGAGTAGAGTGGCATAGGGTGCAGTGGTGTCCGGTAAAGTGGAGTGGCATAGAGTGCAATAGTGTATTGTGCAGTCCTGTAGAAAGGTACAGAGTAGAGCAATGTAGAGTGCAGTGGAATAGAGCGCACTGCCGTACAGTGGTGCAGAGTAAAGTGGGATAGAGTGGAGTGGCATAGACTGCAGTGGCCTACAGTGCAGTGGCATAAAGTGTAGTGGTGCAGAGTAGAGGAGAATGGCATAGAGTGTAGTGGCTTAAAGTGCAGTGGCATAGAATGGAGTGGTGAACAGTTCAGTGGTGGAGAGTACAGTAGAGCGGCATAGAGTACAGTGGCAGAGAGTAGAGTGGCATAGAGTGTGGTGGTGCTGAGTAAAGTAGAATGGCATATAGTGCATAGAGTTGAGTGGTGCATAGTGAAGTGGTATTTAGTGCAGTGGCATATAGGGCACTGGTGTAGAGTCGGGCAAAGTAAAGTGGCGTAGAGTGCAATGATGTGAACTTCAGTGGCCTAGATAACAGAGGAGCATTGCGGAGAAGTTCATAGTATAGTAGAGTGGCATAGAGTGTAGTGGTTTAAAGTGCCATGGCAAAGAGTGGAGTGGTGAACAGTGCAGTGGTGCAGAGTACAGTAGAGTGGTGTAGAGTGTAGTGCCATAGAGTGCATTGATGTAGAGTTGAGTGGTGTACAGTGGTATAGAGTGCAGTGTGATAGAGTGCAGGGGTTTATAGTGCAGTGGCATATAGTAGAGTTATGCAGAGTAGAGTAGAGTGACAGAGTGCACTAACTTAAAGTGCAGTGGCATAGAGTGGAATGGTCAATAGTGCAGTGGTCAGAGTACAGTAAAGCGGTGTAGAGTGCAGTGGCATTGAGTGGCAAGACATAGAGTGCACTGGTGTAGAGTACAGTGGTGTAGAGTTCAGTGGCATAGAACATAGTGGTGCCAAGTGAAGTAGAGTGGCATAGAGTGCAGTGATGCTCATTTAAGTGGTGCAGAGTAGAGTGGTGTAGAGTGCAGTAGCACAGAGTAGAATGGTGCAGAGAAGACTAGAAAGGCAGAGAGTGTAGTGGCTTAAAGTGCAGTGGGATAGAGTGGAGGGGTGAACAGTGCATTGGTGTAAAGTACAGTTGAGCGGCATAGAGTGCAGTGGCATAGAGCTCACTGGCATGAAATAGAGTAGTCTAGAGTGGAGTGGTGTAGAGTGGAGTGGTATAAAGTAGAGTGGAATGGCATAGAGTGTGGTGGCACAGAGTAGAGTGGCATAGAGTGCAGCAGAGTAGAGTGGAGTAGTGCATGCAGAGTAGAGTGCAGTGGTGTAGAGTGCTGTGGCATGGAGTGGAGTGACATAGAGTGGAGTGGCATACAGAAGATATGATGCAGAGCAGAATAGAGTGGCACAGTGTGGAGTGGAGGAGAGTGGAGTGATGTACCGAGGAGCGGCATCAATTACAGTGACGCAGAGTAGGGTGGTGTAGAGTAGAGTAGACTGTCAAAGATTGCATGACTATAGAGCAGAGTTGTGCAGAGTGGAGTGACGTAGGATGCAGTGGCATGGAGTTGAGGGGAATCGAGTGCAGTCGCATAGAGTGGAGTGGTGCAGAGTAGAGTACAGTGGCGTAGAGTAGAGTGCACCCAAGTAGAGTGGAGTGGCTTAGTGTACAGTGGTGCAGAGTGCAGTGGCATAGAGTACAGTTATTGAGAGTGCAATAGAACAGAGTAGAGTGGTGTAGAGTGCAGTGGCATATAGTGGAGTGTTGTAGACTACAGTGGCATAGAGTGCAGTGGTGCAAAGTAGAGTAGAGTGGCCTAGTGTTCAGTAGCATAGAGTACAGTGGCATAGAGTGCAGTGGTTCAGAGTGTTGTGGTATAGAGTAGATTGTTGCAGAGTAGAATAAAGTGGCATACTGTGAAGTGGTGTACCGAGGAGTGGTGTAAAGTGCCGTAACTAGTAGTACAGTGGTATAAAGTAGAGTAGAGTGGCATAGAGTGCAATGACATAGAGTGGAGTAGTACAGAGTAGAACAGAGTGGTGTAGGGTGTAGGGTGCAGTGCCATGGAGTGGAGGGGAACAGGGTGCAGTGATATAGAGTGCAGTGGCATAGAGTGCAGTGGCATAGAGTAGAGTGGTGCAGAGTAGAGAGATGTAGCCTGCAGTGGCTTTAAGTGCAGTGGCATGGAGTGGAATGGTCCATAGTGCAGTGGTGCAGAGTACAGTAGAGTGGCGCAGAGTGCCGCTGCATAGAAAGGAGTGGTGTAGAGTGCACTGGTTTAGAGTACAGTGGGGTGGAGTGAAGTGACATAGAGTATAGTGGTGCCATGTAAAGTAAAGTGGCATAGAGTGCAGTGGTGTAAACTGCAATGCTGAACAGTTGAATGGTGCAGAGTAGAGTGTCATAGAGTGCAGTGGCACAGAGTAAGTTGGTGCAGAGTAGAGCAGAGTGGCATAGAGTTCAGTGTCTTAAAGTGAAGTGGTGTGGAGTTGAGTGGTGAACAGTTCAGTGTTGCAGAGCATAGTAGAGTGGCGTAGAGTGCAGTGGCATAGAGTATACTGGAATAGAGTGGAATAGCCCAGAGTGGAGTGCTGAAGAGTGGAGTGATGTAGAGTAAAGTGGACTGGCAGAGAGTGCAGTGCCATAGAATTGAGTGGTGTAGAGTAGAGTTCTGTAGAATGCAGTGGCATGGAGTGCAGTGGTGCAGAGTGCAGTGGCATACAGTGCAGTGGTGAAGAGTAGAGTAGAGTAATGTAGAGTCCACTGGCCTAAAGTGCAGTGGCGTAGAGTTGAATAGTCAATAGTGCAGTTCTGCAAAGTACAGTAGAGGGGTGTAGAGTGCCGTGGATTAGAGCTGAAAGTCCTAGAATGCACTGGTGTAGAGTATAGTGCCAGAGTGCAGTCATGTAGAGTGTAGTAGTGCCAAGTAAAGAAGGGTGGCATAGAGTGCAGTGGTGTAGAGTGCAGCATCGTACAGTTGAGTGGTGCAGAGTAGAGTGGCATTGAGTGCAGTGGCATAGAATGCAGTAGCATAGAGTGCAGTGGCATAGATTAGAGTGTTGCAGAGTAGAGTATAGTCGCATAGAGTGCAGTGGCTTAAAGTGCAGTGGTGTAGAGTTGAGTGGTGAACAGTGCAGTGGTACAGAGTAGTGTGCAGTGGAGTACAGTGGAGTGCTGTGGCATAGTATCCACTGGAATAGAGTGGAGTAGCCTAGAGTACAGTGGTGTAAAGTAGAGTGGACTGGCATAGAATTCAGTTGCCCAGAGCAGAGTGGCATAGAGTACATCAGAGTAGAGTAGAGTAGTGCATGGCACAGTAGAATGCAGTGATTTAGAGAGTAGTGGCATAGAGAGGAGTGTCACACGGTGCAGTTGTGTGCAGTGGTGCACAGCAAAAAGGTGGTATAAACTGCGGTGCTGTATAGTGGAGTAGCATAGACTGCAATTGCATAGAGTGCAGTGGTGCAGAGTGGCATAGAGTACAGTGGTATAGAGTGGAGTGGTTCAGAGTGCAGTTTCATAGGGTAGAGTGATGCTGAATAGAGTAGAGTGGTGTATAGAGGGGTGGCCTAGAGTAAAGTTGTGCAGAGTAGAGTAAATTGCATAGAGGGGAGTGGCAAAGAGTTGAATGTCAAAGAGTGAAGTAGCATAGGGTAGAGTGGAGCAGAGTAGAGTGGTGTGGAATGCAGTGCATAGAGTAGAATTGTGCAGGTTAGAGTACAGTGAGGTCGAGCGCAGTGGCATGGAGTACAGTTGTGCAGAGTAGAGTAAGGGAGAGTGGAGTGATGGTGTAGAGTGCAGTGGCATAGATTGCAGTGACATAGAGAGCAATGGTGTAGAGTTAGTGGCCTAGAGTGATGTAGAGTGCAGAGGCATACAGTGGGGTAGTACAGAGTAGAGTGCAGTGTTGTAGAGTCCAGTGGCCTTGAGGAATGCAGTCAGAGCCTCAGTTTGAGTTCTACGGGGTCTCTAATCTGAAGAAAAGCCACTCTCATGGGTTTTGCCAATGTTTCAGAGATGCACTGGACTGGTGAGTACTGTGTTGTGGATAAAGCAGAATACCACAGCAGAAAGAATGTTTTACTCTGTAAATGATATTTGGGGGATAAGAAATAATTTTGCAGCCTTCTTTATTTGGAAGGCACGCACAATCACCTTTAGACTCTTCAGTACATATATGGTGCATGCATAAAGGCACCCCAACAGACATATTTGCCGTCATATGATTATATTCTTCGGTAGGGGGCAGGAGGAAAGAGAGCAACATAGAAGGGGAGTGGGTGAGAAGTAATAGAAGCTGCAGGGATAAGGGAAGCAGACTGAAAACAAAAGCATTCGTGTGAGTGTTTGAACCCAAATAAAATATCTCCAAAAACAGGGGCATTGAAAGGACATAAGTACTTAATCCATGCTTCAGCGAAGGGCCACACACAAATAGAGGAAATGACGCAGACATGTCAAGATAAATGGGAACAAAGGAAATGAGAGCACCACTGAAGCTAACAAATGGTAAACTATGGGTGAGCTGTAAGTCCACTATATGTAAACAAAATGTTTTGCAAAGACAGAGCATGTACTGTCTAGGCAAAAGCTGAAAAGGAGATTATTGGAGATGACATTGGCCAACATTTTCTATCCACAATAGCTGGAAATGTTTTAGAGAGGTTCTGGTAGTATGTACTCAATCATGATGTTATCAGCAAGTGGATGACCCTGGGTAGGATCATGCACTTTTTCGAAATACACCATAGACACTCCGGCTATAATATTAACTGGGATAAATCCCTGATATATTTTCCTCATGGGGCGCCTCTGGCACTCCCTGATGACTGTGGGCAAAGGGTAGTGGTGGATGGATTCTGCTATTTAGGCATCTTCGCCACAAGAGATTCAGAGATGATTTACACACACAACCTCGACCCACCCCCCTGCAATGTCGGGGAGAGGTGTGAAACACTAGAAAACCCTGCCCCTCTCGTTGATAGGGAAAGCAACGTTTTTAAAATGATGGCCCTCCCACAATTCCTATATGCATTTCAAAACGCCCCATACCGCAATCATATTTTGTGCCAGTTATAATGAAACCCGCAACTTCCTTGGGCTGGAGGTCCACCTCTCATGGCGCTTCAAAAACTGATGAGGGGTTAGTATGATAGGGGAATAGATATAAGTAAATACCACAGGGCGTCCCTATTGGTGTTAATCAATCATTGGATGCACCTACCGGGGGACGAGCCGGCCTATAGAATGGACAGGAGAAATCTGCAGCTGGGAGGGATTCTTGCGGACCATCTATGGGGTGCTGAACCGTGTGCCACTCTTTGACCCCATGGCCGTCACAGGTTCCCTTTGGCATGCAGTGCTGGCAGCACTGGGCTGGCGGGAAAGATGACTCAGGCAACGCCTCTGTGGGATACAGTGTGTATGGGAACCCTAGCTCTCCAGAAAGGGTTTGATAAGTGGGATGTTATTGGCTTGTCCCGAGTGGGCAATTTGTATAAAGATGGCGAGATAATACTCTTCTCGATGCTGCAAAATGTTTATCAAATGGCGCACACCAACACCTACAGGTACTTGCAGGTCCGCCACGCCATTCATAAAGTGATTCCTAAAGGGACATGTCTTCCAGAGTCCTCCCCACTAGAGGGTAGACAAGTTGATGACCATTTGCCCAGAAGGGCAATCCCCCTCACATACCAAAAATTGTTAAAGAATTTCCCGGACATCCTGGGAGTCTTGAGAAAGGGATATGGGTGAAAAAGAGGACAAGTGGCCAAAAGCCTTGGCCTCTCCGCAAGAGGGAGCCATACGTGCATGCTTCCAACTCATACAGCTTAAGACCCACCATAGGAGCTGCTATGCAGCCACAACGCTACTGAAAATGGGCAAACTGGATGCAGCACTCTGTCCTAAGAAATACAGTCAACTGGGCACGTTTGACCACATAATATGGGATTGTAGTTTGCTTCAGGGTTATTGGGCGGCAGTGGTGACCTGTGTGGGGCATGTGTGTGGCGTTCAACTGGAAGTGGAAGCAAAATGATGCCTCCTGAACATTTGGGGGGGCATAGAGATCTCACTCGCATGGACTGCCTTTGGGTCACTCTGGGATTGATAGTGGCCAAGCGAATCATAGCCAAATTTTGGGGAGCCAATACTACACCACAGTTGGGGGATTGAAAGAAGGATATGGAAGTACAGGGTGTCCACACAAATGGACTAAAGTTTGGGGGAAATTGAACCAATACTGGGGACAACTCTGTACTCCTGTATTGGATAATTCTTGGGATGACTGGAGACGGGGAGGCTGAATGTGAACGCAAATGTCAGAGATGCGGTAAGTGGGATGGGGTCGGATAGATTGAGTGTCTATGAACTATGTACTATAAACTGCCATCATGGCACTTAACAAAATGCTTGTACTGACTTTCACCAGTTTTTGCTTTATTTGACGTATATGTTAATAAAAAGATTTTTTTTTTTTAAAGGTTTTGCAGAGAGTTGTTATTCCTGCACTGGCAGTTGATCATTGACAGGTCACCAAGAGGGGCATTTAGAAAATCATTATCTAATAATGACTAGAAAGTTCCCAGAATATTATTTTCTCTGCTCTATTACTTTTGGTATAGAGAGCAGAAAGTGATCCTAACTTGCCACAGGATTAGAGACAAAAGTGTGTGATGGTTGGCTGCTGGTAGAGGAAGAACCACTATAGGGACAGAGTAAATCTGTAGGTGTTACAGACGGAGGTGAATTTAGCAGATCTGGGAGTATTCGTGCGGAAGGTGGCCTGAAGACACGTTTGGTGTTGCAAGTGCCACTGAGTTTCAGGAGATACGTGTATCACAAGGAGTATATCCAATTTGTTTCCCACTTCTTTGAAGGACTGTACATTATATGTGCGGATACTAGTATGTGTGGGTTTATTGTGAACTGTATGGTGTTGCTTGTTATTTTAAGTAGGTGAGTACTGTGGTAGGGGAAATGTCATTGAATGGATGTTAGTATCGGTAGTCTTTGCTATACTGGTGGTTGATCACCATCCAGGGTGGAAGAGGAATGTATGAAGAGCCACTTTTGAGCAAATATCGAATCTTCACTAATTGTTATATTTTTCTAACCAAACCCCCTGTTTTTTAATTCCTAAATATACAGTGAGTCTGGGACAATGTGTTTCTCTACAAACATGATCTTGCTTCTGGGTTATGTGTGACAGCCACCATATGAAATGCCTTCTACGAGTCATCTAATGCCATCACCACTAAATCCATCCACCACACTGTTTAAGATTTTGTCAGAGATGTCAATGACGAGCCTCTGTGAATTTCCTAGAGTGAAAGCTTGACAGTCAGGAACCAATGGCCCTCAATGGCCCATGTTTTTGCAAATGAGATCATAATTAAAAAAAGAATATTGATGAAACCACCAACGGCAGAATAGCTGCAAGAGTTATTGGGATCAGTTAGGGCATCTTTCAACAAAGGAGTTGTGCACCCCCCCAAAAAAAGCAGCATCAGTGGTGCTTTGTGGCACTGGGGTGAGTGGTCACATACAGAGTTTGTAGGCTTTGATTTTGCAACCACAGTGCCATCTTCCGCCCCAGCTTCAGGGCAGAAATTAAAGGCTGGTGGTTATGTCAGCGATGGTGGGAAAGGGGGCTGGCGGGGGGGTTCTGAGGCGTAGTGGGCATTGGAAGTGGGACTGGTAAAAGAGATGAAGCATTTGCAGTGTCAGGGGACTAAGAAGATAACAAGCTGATGTTTATATAGAATCAGCCAATCCTGTAAAAATAGCAATAACAATAATTAAAAAAAATAATGAAATGCAGCAATGAGCTGGTGATATGACCCCCAAAAGAGTTGAGGCTGCACCTGCCACAAATGAATATTTCCGATTTTCTGCCCTGTTCTTTCCACACGATTGATTTGAAAAGAACTCATCAGGAAGTGAATATTTATCCTTAATATATGTGCAAATATATTTTTCTTCATAGCGTTTGTGTATTTTTTTTTACAAAATGCATCGATGTGTGTGTTTGTGTTCATGTGTGTGCGTGCTCTGAGGCAACAGTCCATTGGCTCTGTAGGAGAGAATACGATTTCAAATTTCAATTAAAATGGATTTGAAGAGAGTGATTATCGCTCTCCAGCAGGCTGCCGGTGGCAGCACTAGGCTTCTTTCATTGCCATGGCAACGAGCCATCAATGTCACTGCCTTCTGCAGCGCTACAGCAATGTTAGTTGGCAAGCCCGCATTAAAATATCCATAATTTGTCCTATTTTCTTTCCTATTCATAAGCCAAAAAAAAGAAGGGAGAGCTGGAGCCACCTTTCTCCTCAATATTTGTTGGCTATGGACTACGAAAGTTTTAGGCCCAGGTTTGCACAAAGAATAGAGGAGGTTAAGATGGAGACCCTTACAATGAAAGACGTGGGGCTCAGGGCCGAACAGAAGCACACATATCACTGTGCAATGGATGACGATGCCCAGTATAAACGTAGCATCATTGTCTCGTCAAAGACTTCACAATATCTTTAGGAAACAAAAGTGAGACCACAAAAAGAATTATTCTAAACTATCTAGAGTTTTCATAGACTTTAGAAAGTAGTTGGGATCAGAAGATGGGATTAAGGGAAGTGATCCACAGCTAAGACTACTCGAGTTACACTTGACAGGATTCCAGCTTGTGACCTACAGGTATCAGCTTGTTCCATCTGTGAGTGTTAGCACACTGAGTCTATTCTGACAGCTGCATTCATGCCACATTCATGCCACAGGTTGCAAGAATAACAATAAAGTCAGTCTTTAAATTCAGCTGAAGGTTACTTTGTGGTACAGGTCTATGTATAACTAGCATATGCAGAATACAAAGTATCTGGAGTTGGAATGGAGACGTAGTTCCTTGTCTGGGCTGATGCAGTGAGTACCAAAGGAAAGGAGGGCACAGTAAAGAGACAGGGAGGAGCGAGTGACTATTCAAGCAAATGGGAAGCTGTGGCCATATTGAACCAATGTCTTTATCCATTTCTTCTTTTATTAAGTACCATGTTTTTCTGATTTGGAAACCAAGCCCCTATCACCATTTAGATCCTTTCACAAGCAAAAGTAAAGTTGCCCAGGGAAGATATGCTTGCCCTCGAGATAAGCAGGCTTCTTGGTGGCCTTGAAGACTAAGCAGTATTTTAACATAGATGACCAATGCCCAGGGCTGATGATTTCTCTTTTTCTTCAACCCCAATGCCCATAAACTAAATAAAGAAATCTCTTTATATATATTTTCCATCAAAGACAGCTATAATTAGGGTACTGAGACCCTTATACCCCTGTGCCACTGATGAACCAATGACAACCATGTAGAACTATAGAGAGAAGAACTGAGAGTAAAATCTTGGACTGCAGGAGCCACTCTAATACAGAACTGTACTGGGAAGATGAGTAAGAGATTCTAGTCTGGAAGTAAGATGCTCCACCGAATAGTCGAGAAAAATCACTCTCGTAGAGTGTTTGAACACAATTTTAAAAAGTAGCTAGCAGGGCAAGCAATGACAGAGAGTGGAGGGAGGGCAGTAGAGGGCAAGCAACAACATGGACAGACTTTGGGGGTAAGCAACAACACAGAAAGTGGGAGGAGGGCAGGAAGGGGCAAACAACAAAATGGACAGCTGGAAGGGGCAAGCAACAACTTGGACAGAGAGTAGAGGCAAAAAACAAAACAGACAGTGGGTGGGAACAAGCTATACCATGGACAGTGGGAGGAGGGTAAGGAGTCAAGCAACAATACAGCCATGGTTAGGGGCAAGAAACAAAACGGACTATGGGAGACGGTAAGCAACAACATGGATGAGGAAGAAAGATGCACATGGGTGAGCTAGATCCCACAAACATGCCCCTCACAGAGTGCTTCAACAAAAAGAAAAAAAGTAGCTCCCAAAATGTGAGCTGTGGAAGGGCACAAGTACTTCGGTCAAGCCGTAAGAGAATGTCACGCACACGCTGGCCACATGCTGTAACAAATAGAAAGCAAGTAAATGAGAGTGACAATGGAACTAACCAATTGGTGAGCAAAGGGCGGGCTCCAAACCCACTGTGAGCTAACAAAATGTCTCACAAGCAACAGTATATGCACTGTTTCAGGCGAGACCAAAAAGGGTAACAAAATGTCAAACAAAATTGCAAACATGTGCTGGAGAAAGCAACTGACATGAACTTATTTAATGAGAGAGGAGCCCAGATCAGCAAAGGAAAATGCATATATTAATTTGTGACTAAAATACATGCTAGCCAACTAACCGCAGATGAACAATCCCATGTAAAAACTATGAAAACTTTTGTGACAACAACAGTTCATGAGTTAGTGGCAACCCCACTACCCAATTACAGGAATTTGTCTGTGGCTTCAAATATAAAATGGATTTAGCTTCTGTAGCACAACAGATAAGCATCAGACAGCAAGCACAGCAGAGAAGGCGATGGGAGAATTCCCCCCTTCCGTCTTTCATTAGCAAAAATTAATTTCCATTTGTGATTAAAATCAGAGGAATGACTAAGTTGAGGCACTGTCTGATGTGAGTGAGGGAACAAAGCAGAAACAGAAAAAAAGGAATGAATCATTGATCAAAGAGCCATCATAAAAAAAGCAATTTCATTTTTTTCGTGTTCCGTGAGACAGAGGAAGATTGAAAAGACAGGCAGACATTTCCAGAGATAATAAGGGGATAGAAGAATTTAACACACATACTGGAATGCGATCCAAAAGTATTTTGACAGAGAAGATCCATTCTCTTGCATTAGTTTCCATTTCTGAGGCCCATGGCTGTATACAGAATCAAAGGCTGAAAACCCATTAATCCCTTTAATAAACTGCCGTTTTAGTGGCAGCTGATGTGCCACCACACACAGTTCCAGAACCTACAGCTCACAGCCAGCTTGAGTAACTCTATCAATTCACAAGTCTACTCTCTGCCCCACTGTCCGTCAAAAACAGGCCGCCACTATTTTAAACTGGAAGTCGATTTTTTGGATCGAAACATGTTGACTCCTGTGAATAGGAGCAAGATGATGATGATTGAGGACTCTCAAACCTTGATTGGTTTAAATATTACAGGAGGGTTGAGAAACTTATATTGAGACGAGAGTTCACTGACAGGTGCCACTTAGAAATACTTGAAGGGCTTTGACACACACAGCAAGCATGAAAGCCCTCTATAAATATGTGCAGTGGAGCAATGGTTGACCTGGTAATGCCTAGACGTGGGTCCCGTGCTCACTGTGACACTGGGTTCAAGCTAGCCTGGCTGATGAAGGGTGATACCCTGAAACCGGTCCCAGGATGCTTGTTTCCGGTCCAGGGAGGACCTGGCCTGGCAGTTCTGACTGTACAGTTCCAATGGGGAACAGGGTCAAGACTGGTTTGCATATAGCTGGGTCTAAACTGGGGTAACATGGTGAGCAAAAGAACGACGGATTAAACCCAGATCTGTGACTAGGGGTGAGTGTTTGCATCGTTCAGCACACTGTCCATCATCCTTTTGTGTTGCTAAAGTTGACCTGGTAATTAGGCACGTGCAAAATTTTCATTACATGGGTGCAATCTTCCATAATTTCTGGTACATCACACTTTTTATGTGAAATGCTCAAAATTATGCCATTATGCCACATTCAGTAATTTTCTGTCCACACGGGGAAAAATCCTATTGTGAGAGCACAGGAATAACGCAAATGAACAGAACATGAGTGACTAATCTTCATGTCATGTATGATTTTGTGCCATTTTATGCATCTTCACGTCCAAAATAGATGGGAGGAAGAATTTTGTGCTACAAATAGCACTACATTTCTGTTTTGCTGGTCAAGATATTTTGCATAATAATCCTGGAAATATTGTGTGATTATGCAAAGGGGATTCCCCCAAATTCCAGACACCCCTACTGATGATATAAGAGTAACAAGAATAAAAAAAAAAAATTCATAGATAGTGTAATGAAAGCAAGAAACAGCAAAATATGAGATAAAGCGTGACTAGAATGAATAGAGACCCTTAATGCTGAAATCCCTAGGGCGAATATGAGGACCAAGGTACTGATAAGTTGTGACAGGTTAAAAAGAAATTAGATACGCTACACATATCTATCAGATTTGATCTCATATGTTTCTACGTTGTGCAAGTTACACTCATTGATTAATCGAGCAAATGGGAAGCTGTGGCCATATTGAACCAATGTTTTATACATTTCTTTATTTATACAGTGCTATTTTTTGGTCTGATTTGGAAACCAGAACCCCACAGCCATTTGGATCCTTTCAAAACCAGTTGTAAAAGTAAAACATCAAGTTAAATACAACAAAATACAAATGGTTAATCGTGGATGGGTAGAACGTTTAACAAGGATATTGAAGACAAAGGGGGTTATTACAACTTTGGAGGAGGTGTTAATCCGTCCCAAAAGTGACGGTAAAGTGACGGATATACCACCAGCCGTATTACGAGTTCAATAGGATATAATGGACTCGTAATCCGTCACTTTACCGTCACTTTTGGGACGGATTAACACCTCCTCCAAAGTTGTAATAACCCCAAAAATATGCAATTTGCCACTAATAAGAACTTCAGTGACAAATGCCACCAGAGGATGAAGGTGTCCCTGTGTAATATTTGTTTATGAATAGTTGATTGTGTGGTAGAACTATTCCCATATTTAATGCATTTTTAAGCACTCCATTCAGCTACCCATTGACCAGTACTTGGAATTGCAGAGATGCTAAAACCTATGGCTGGTTTTGAGGATTCATGGATCTGATGACCTTGCATAGGATTCATAACAGGAGCCTATCTTTGCTTTCACTCGCCTCTTTCAAAAAATGAAATCAAAAGATAAGCCCTGGAAATGGAGACATCAGATCAGATTAAGTTGCAAGATGCATGCTGAGCCATGTTTCTTACACCTTTAAATGAAACAGTGTAAATCTAATTTTAGTACTGGATCAGCATATCCAGGAATTTTTACCAGTATCAGAGCACTGGAATGTTGAAAGCTGGATAGAAGACAATAGAGTGGCTCTAGGCTTCCTGATGGCTGGTACAGGCCTTCTGCTCAAGCATTGCATTGGTTGTCTTTCACTTTCGTGCATTTTAATTTAGAGCATTTTATCCTAAGAGGTTGGGATGATATAATTTCAATCACAATATGTGGAAGTCTGCAATCCTCTCGGTATGCACACCTGTCTCTAATTTCCTCATTTCAGTTTAGTTGTGACATCATCATGCCTGCTGCCTGTGGCCTGCAGTGAAGGTGAAAGACAGGTCACAAGAACAATTACAACTGCAGTTTAAATAGGAAGAACGGTGGGTATAAGAAAGTGGATATTTGGAGTAACATGTTTGTGTTTTGCTCGCTATAGGCCACTGGAGGAAGGATAGAATGTCTACATGTAATTACATATCCCGAGTTACAGTATTATTTTAATCTGCCTTACAATAAATGTATTCTAATATTTTTTGCAGCACATTACTAGATGCTTTCTGGTGTGGTTAAATTTGCACTACAGATTCTTCTTTTATTTTTCATAACTGCAGCCATACTATCCCCTTCATATGAAAGAGCATGACACCAAGGATTTAAGCAGCTTGTTTTAGTGGTGATTGTGCGCCTGCGTATAGGAAGGAACAAAATACCCACTGACATACAATAAGAAGATATAATAAGTCACTCAGAAGTTCCATGACATTATGAAGGAAATCGGCTTCAGACTCGCTCGGCTACATGGTCACGGAACTCATTGGTGACTTGCAGTATCCTTATAATATACAACAGGAGGTACTTTGTTTTAGATATAGCCCATCCGCAGATATCTACATTGGTTGCTAAAAGTCACTCTCTTGTTATAGATCCTAACCTGCAGCAGGGCCTAAAACTCAGGTGTAGGGGGTTAAATAATAGGTAAAGCTCTCTTCAAGGGGATATAATGCTATATTGTAAGCACAATTGCCCCTTTGTTTTTAGGTTTCTAAGTCCCATCCTATTTCATTATCACCTGCTGGGTCAGGAAAATCAGATCTATGTCATATTTTTAAGATAATAACTGACTATAGACAATATTGCCTTTTATATCCATTGTATAAAACCTTATCTTATGTGTAGACCCTGAAAAGCTGACACGGTGCAGAACCCAATAAATCAAAACTGAACTCTCCACAAAAAAGAAATTCCTAGATAATGATTTGCTGTTTCACATATCAATATCGATAAAACCCTGAAAATACAGAGCTGCTTTTGGAAATTGAATTGATCAACAAATAAGATGCATCTGCACCATTCATTTTCTAAAAATGTAGACTATCTTCAAATGAGGGGTCTCTTCAGTGCTCAGCTTTACCCTTTGCTTCACAATGCAAACCTCTTATGTTTCCCTGTTCCAGGAGTACCTAATCCAAGCTAATTCTCTTGCATTCTGGGGTTTGTAGTGTTAATTATTCCTATAAGGAAAGCTGGAGTGCAAGTCTTTGAGTGCAAACAAAAACCTTGAATTAGATGAGCTGTTCACTCTTTGTCCTGGAATACTGAGGGCTTTACCAATACAAGTGTTATCCAGTTTAATTTTTGTTAGTTCAGTGATCATGTTCCTCCATCATTCCTGCTGTTGACTAGCCTTTTGTGTAGTTAATCTCTAATCTGTCTGCTCCAGGACCACCCTAGTTATCGTATTATTCGTCATCCTGTTGTCACAAGACAATCATCTCTGGCAAATAAAAAAGAAAGGCAGACCAAATCATCATTCTTGTCATTTATCGCACGCTGCTACACTCCAGAACTATATTTAATCCTCCCTGCATGTGTTTGCAAAAGTGGGAGGTGGGAATTCTTGTCTTCACAAGTACAGCATCAGTGGGTGAGCTACAGAGTGGGGTGGGCTGTGTGGATGTCATCCTGTTCTGCTTTGCTTTCATGCAGTCATTGCTGTCATTTTTAGGATTATGCATGTTATCTTTTTAGCTGAATGTAAGACAGGTGAGTGTGCATCCTTGTTGGGTGTGTGTGGCTGTATGTGTGCCCCATGTGTACCCCATGACAAAAGTGGTACACTGACTGATCAAGATGGATTTTACAGTATTATTTTGCACTGTAATATTGTATTTGTATAGCAATGACTACCTCTATGTGGGGTACTGAAGCGATTGTCCATGCATTTAAGGTGCTACAATCTGTGGAGGAAGAAAATTGTCTTTGCTTGTAGACAATGGGGGAAGGGCTTCCATGTTCTATGAAGACCAGAGATGTGCCGTTATCTGAAGAAATGTGAGGGGTGCATATTTTTAAAATGTGTGATATATTGGCAGCTCTGATTAACTTTGCAGGTCCCACTTATTGCGTTGGTAGTTTACCTTTTATGTTTTCAATCCAATTTCTTTTGAAGACACTGGTAAGAGATCATCCCCTCTTGTGATCCTACTGATCCACAAGAGGTAAGAGATCTGTCCGGATTGACTGCTTTACAGTCCTCCTTTATAGCATTGCCTTTATGAGATGTAAATTGAAGAGATTTGCCAGGATGGACTGAATTACTGTCATCCTTTTTTTGCATTATAAGATGTCAATGTTCAAATTATGTGACTATTTAGGATTTGCAGGGTGGATCATGTAATGCACTCTGTTGACGAGCAAATGAAGGAAGATTTCTTTGGTCTCAGCAGGCTTACCTTAACGCCACATTAGCGTAAACAGAATGACACTAATGTGGCACAAGGTGGTGCTAGGGCCATCTTAAATCTGGCCAATAGTAAGCCAAATGCAGATACAATCAAATTTTTACTCAGACGAACTCTGCCTACAGGAAAACAGAATGATTTTTCCAGAGTGCAGTGCCTCAGAGAGGCTCATAAGGTTGAGGCAATATCTGCCATATGATTGATTTGTCCCAGCATCCAAGGGTCTTTAAGAATTGCCAGCCTGTACAGAAAACTCCAGACTCCCCTGCAAACCAGACCAACTTTTATAACAGATACAACCCATGTCACCGGGGATTATCTCACCAGTTGGACTACATACTGTGGTGGTTCTACCCAGGACTAATCCAATTCTAAGGAAGTTGCCATCAGCTGTTTTATATTTTCTTGGGTCCATCCAAGCCCCGAGGGGGTGACTAGGTGAACGGTCATGTTACAATCTGCCATGATACATGTTGTTGTCAGTCAATGAAGAGGCAGTTTGATCTGGTAGGGGTGAAAGAAGGTGTTAGAAATGTGGTCTTTGGTTGACAGTCAGGTTACCCCCTGTTCAAGCTAGGACCCTCAGTCTAGTCAGGGTAAAAAAAAATGACCCTCAGCTAACCCCAGCTTACCCCCTTGGCAGTTTGGTAGAGCAGTAGGCTTAACTTCAGAGTGCTAGGTGTAAAGTAGTTGTACCAACACACACAGTAACTTAATGAAAACACTCCAAAATGACACAACACAGGTTTAGAAAAATAGGAAATATTTATCTAAACAAAACAAGACCAAAACGACAAAAAATCCGACATACACAAGTCAAGTTATGAATTTTTAAAGATTTAATTAAAAAATAGCGCTTAGAAACAAAAAATGCTTCGATGAGGTGTTAACACGGCGTTGTGACGGAGTTGTTCCTAAAAATCCGACACCAGTAGAGCCGGCCACGGAGTCACGCAGACCCCCAGGTACAGTATATTGGTGAAGAATAGAAACAAGCCGATGCGTGAACTTGGGGATCGCGGCGTCTGTGTGAATAGTTGAATCCGTGCACTTCGAGCGGCGTCGGTCACGGCGTCGTGCGGCGACTTCCACGGAGACGCGGACTTCGGCGGGGCTGCAGCAGTGTCGGGCCTGCAAAGTTAGTTGCGTTCCAGCAAAGATCACTGAGTCTGTTGCAGGCAGCGTCACCGGATTCAGCAGCGGCGTTGGTCTGGAGTCGTCTGAAGTCAATTTCCTTGAATTTTCACCAGCTTTTCCTTTCAAGGGGCCAGGGACTGGAAGGGGCACCACTTGTCAGGGCAGGAGTCTCTCCAGAGACTCCAGGTGCTGGCAGAGAGAAGTCTTTGCTGTCCCTGAGGCTTCAAACAACAGGAGGCAAGCTCTAAATCAAGCCCTTGGAGATTTCTTCTCAAGATGGAAGGTACACAAAGTCCAGTCTTTGCCCTCTTACTCTGGCAGAAACAGCAACTGCAGGATAGCTCCACAAAGCACAGTGACAGGCAGGGCAGCTCTTCTTCCTCAGCTCCTCAGCTCTTCTCCAGGTAGAGGTTCCTCTTGTTTCCAGAAGTGTTCTACAGTCTGTGGTTTTGTGTGCCCTTCTTATGCCCAATTTCTCCTTTGAAGTAGGCCTACTTCAAAGCAAAGTCTCTCTTATGAATGTGAAATCCTGCATTGCCCAGGCCAGGCCCCAGACACTCACCAGGGGGTTGGAGACTGCAATGTGTGAGGGCAGGCACACCCCTTTCAGGTGTGAGTGACCTCTCCTCCCCTCTCTCCTAGCACAGATGGCTCATCAAGATATGCAGGCTACACTCCAGCTTCCTTTGTGTCACTGTTTAGTGTGAGTAGAGTGAGGTGCAACCAGCTCAACTGTCAAACTGACTCAGACAGGGAATCCACAAACAGGCAGAGTCACAGAAATGGTATAAGCAAGAAAATCCTCACTTTCTAAAAGTGGCATTTTCAAACACACAATCTTAAAATCAACGTTACTAAAAGATGTATTTTTAAATTGTGAGCTCAGAGACCCCAAACTCCACATGTCCATTCGCTCCCAAAGGGAATCTACACTTTAATCATCTTTAAAGGTAGCCCCCATGTTAACCTATGAGATGGACAGGCCTTGCAACAGTGAAAAACGAAATTAGCAGTATTTCACTGTCAGGACATATAAAACACATTACTATATGTCCTACCTTGCCATACACTGCACCCTGCCCTTGGGGCTACCTAGGGCCTACCTTAGGGGTGTCTGACATGTAAGAAAAGGGAAGGTTTAGGCCTGGCAAGTGGGTACACTTGCCAAGTCGAATTTACAGTTAAAACTGCACACACAGACACTGCAATGGCAGGTCTGAGACATGATTACAGAGCTACTTATGTGGGTGGCACAACCAGTGCTGCAGGCCCACTAGTAGCATTTGGTTCACAGGCCCTGGCACCTCTGGTGCACGGTACTAGGGACTTACTAATAAATCAAATATGCCAATCATGGGTAAGCTAATTACATACACATTTTGTAAAGGAGCACTTGCACTTTAGCACTGGTTAGCAGTGGTAAAGTGCCCAAAGTAACAAAAAACAGCAAAATCCGAGTCCAGCACACATCAACAACCTGGGGAACAGAGGCAAAACGTTACAGGAGACCACCCCAAGGATGAAAAGTCTAACAGGTGTGATACAAATGAACCCATAGAAATGGGCTTTTTCGAGTCTTTTTATTTTATTTTATGTGTATTGAGGTGTAATACAGGACTGACAGATCAGTATCCTGATGTCTATAGGGTGGAGGAAGTGCACTGTGTCTGAAATTTTCAGTTTGCTTTTGTGTACTCAATAAAAATTTCTGAAAATGATATAAAACTATGTACAATTACATGAAATACAAATCTGTCATTTAGCACTGTAGTTAAGGGTAAAACGATTCATGTGTCAATTTTTGATGTGAGAATGCATTTTGCACTGAATAAAGTGCAAAAAACAAAAGTACTGCAAAAACCCACTTGTGCTCTCCTATTCCTGTGCATTCATGGTAATGTTTTTTTGTGGCAAATGGTGCAAAATTACACGAATTGTAATGGCATAATTTGGCGAATTTCACCTAACATCACTAATATGAAATTACAGACATTTTGCAAACTACATCACCATTATTTGAATTTCGCCCAAGAATAGACAAGCGCTGGTTGAGGGACATTGGTCTGTGAACATGTTTGGAGGGCCCTAGTTTTGTCATCAAAACTTAATTTAACTTGAGCAGTTCACGAAAAGCACATACCCTTAAGAGTACATTTCTTATTCAGGTAAAGTTTGAACCGAATTTACCTCATTCAATGTAGCGATAATTTTACATTAGTGTCACCTCCTTAGCGGTACATTGATGCAGGGGTTTCTCAGTAGTGAAGGTAAAACATATTTCCCTATACTAATCACCAATAACTCATAGGTTCCGGAGTAGCGTGCTACTCGCCGAAAAGCGCTTCGACGCATGGTCAGGGGTAGTAGGCGCTTTATAAATACAATTACAACAACACAGTGACAAGAAGCCATGCGGTTTTCACTTGGAGCTGTACAAGAACAGTGCAGCTAGTCTGCCCTCTTCTCTCCGAGACTAGAGCCCCGGGGATGAAATGGTGAAGGGCTGCCGCTGTCTGATGAGCCATGTAGTGTCGGATTAAAGGCGGGGCTGGAAATGTGGGGACTGTTAGAAGGGCCCGTCCCCGGATCAGAGAGGGCTGACACCGGGCGCCGTCTCCCGCTCCGTGGGCGTCTCACCCTCTCTCTCTACTTCTCGCGCTTTGAGGCGAGGCACAGAGACTGCTATTTGTAAATCATTTTTAATTGTCATATTAAACAGCCAGGGTGCCATAATGGGAGAGCTGGTGCTGTTGTGAGACCTGACACAGCCGTCATCCATGGATCAGCACGCAGGATAATGGGAGGCGAGGCGGGCTCGCGCAGCCGGCAGCGGCAGAGATGGAGGGAGTGGGGGGAGGAGTGTGGCAGAGGGCGAAAAGATAGACAAGGGAGATGGGAAGAGGGGGGTGGGATGACAGGACAGAAGGTGAGAGGGGTTTAAAGACTGTGTTAGAAAGAGAGATGGAGGTGAAGTGTGAGTGATAAATAGGGAGTGCATAGGAGAACATGATGGAGAGGGTGACGAGAGTAAATGAGGGAAAAGAAAGACAATGAGGGAGGGTGGAACAGAGGGTGATGTAACAGCGTGTGTCCTCGTAGGCAGCAAGGAAAGGGTGGGAGTGAAGTTCAGGGGCGTGACACAGCCCCCCCCCCCCTCCACGCATGGGCCCCCATCCGTCCGGCGGCCCCCAATCAGTCTAGTTCCTATCATTCTGTGAGACATCGAGTCTCAGTGGCCCTACACCACGTCCTGCAGGGGGCCATCTTTCTGCGTTTGGCCATTGGGGGGCGGAAGGGGGGTTTGAGGGGAGAGAGAGAGAGAGGTTTTGGGATTATGCAACTATCAGCAGCTCACAGGGAGGAAAGAAGGCCGAAGAAGCAACATTAGGGTGGAAAGGTAGATGGGAAAAAAGGGGAGAAGTGAGAGAAGACTAGAGAAGCAATCGGAGAAAGGGAGAGGCAGAATACAGGGAAGGAGACCACAAAAGATTATGAAAAGAGATTTGATATTCATCATTAGAGTGAGGGGAGCTAGAGAAGGGAGGGAAGGACCCTGGTACAAGAGAGAGTGTCGGAGACAGAAGGAGAAGGGATCAGGTGACAGTAGAAACAGAAGGGAGAAGAGGTCAGTGGAAATGAGAACAGACAGATCAGAGGCGAGGGGAAAGAGGTTAAAAAGAATTAGCAAGAAAAAGAAGAAGGATGGAAAAGAGATACAAAGTGTTGATAGAGGGAACAGGGGAACAATGGCATGAGATAGGAAAAAGACAGAGAAAGGCAAAGAGAAAGGGAGAGATGCTAAAGGAGAAAGCTGAAGGCAGATGGGCTAAAGAAAACCTGAAGACAGGAGAGAGAATGACAATAACATATAAAGAATAAGGGAAGAAAAGGCTGAGTGCCAGTAGATGATACAGAAAGGACTCAATTTGTGACAATGGAAAAGAATGACGGCAAAGAGAGATAAATGATTGAGATGATTTCACACTTGTTCTACTACATCCCCCTTCTTACTGCTCCTTACCCTAGTACTCACACACCATTGTCTACTTTGCCCCTCCTGTCTCTCTCTCTCTCTCTCCACACATATGCACCCATTACCAGTCTGTATCTCCCGTGCACACGCGACTCTCCTGATCTTATCATCAACTTGTCCTCATTTTCATCTCTACCATGTCTCTCTTCACAGATACCCCTTCCCTCATCCAACAACTTGTCACTCCATCCTCTCCCTCACCACTTTCGCAGCCCGTCTCTCTCCCCCCTTTTTCGTACTCTAATCTTTTCCTGTTGCATCTCACATAATCTGCTCTTAGCCCTCTGAGCTTCTTTCTATGACCTTCACTCACACCCATTGCATCGGTTCTTCCCCGTCTGATCTGCATGTTTATCTCTCCCTTTCACACAGTCGCTCCTCTTCTTACACCTGTCAGTGTATATTTGGTGAAAGGAAGACAGCTACATTTTGAGTAGAATAATTACTTTGATCACCTGGTTTGAGGCCTCTGCAGCAAGCACTTCACATGCCTGAGAAATCAAACTATGTCTACGGTCCTCCACATATCTTAGAGTGTCTGGCTGCTTTTTTTGAGGTTGGAAAACTCAGAGACATTGTGTAAACTGCTTCCTTGACTTCCAAGACTTGACACAGGCCAATTAAGTGGAGTGTTTGACATCAAGATTTAGACCGATGTTCACATATGTTGGATTTCATTTAGCGCTTACTGAAACATCATTCAGAAAATTCTAATGATGTCATCAAGTGTACATCATCAGATGTAATTAAGAGCCTGATTTAGACTTTGGGGGACCGAGTATTCCATCACAAACATGATGGAGTACCCTATATGTCAGTCTGCCCGCCCTATTGTAAGCCAATACTTAAGCAGAGCCTTCATTGGCTCTGTGGAAAGACCGCTTATTCCAGTAGTCTGAGAGAGTGCTGGCCATTGCAGTAAAGGCATCGCAATGCCCGCCATATTCAAGCTGGACTATCTGATGTCATTTTTGTATGTCCTTCTCCACCAGGAAAACCTGGCCGTGACAAACAGAAAAAATAAAATAATGACCCCCAACACCCAGGAAAAAAGTCCATGGTTGAGGGGGTAATTAGTTATTCATTTTTAAAAACAAACTCTCACTTTGAGAGTTTGTACTTGAAAAACAAAAAATGTGGTTGATGGCTGTCAAAACCGAGGGTACCATTCACTAAACCTTTGGTACTTTCAGAGAAACAGCTGCGACAGTGATCTCTGTATATGATAGCCCTCCATCCGTGATGGTGGAGGACAAAATGTCCCCCCACCAACCTGATGAACAGTGGTAAAAAAAAAAAAAAACTAAATCAGGCCCTTAGTGTTATTGTTGGCTGTTAATTTTTTTGGTAAGCAATTTTGGAAAATAGTTACACCGCGTAAAAGAATTTTTATTTTGGATACGACAAACATATAAACATATCCGGACAAATAAAATATATCATGTGAAATACACTGTACATAATAAGTGGTATCATTTTAAACCATACATTCTCCCCGAAACGAAATGATGTTCTTCGAGAGGAACTTCTGCAAAAGACTAGGAATGAAAAACCAAGAAGGGTAGATCATTGCAGAGGTTAAAAGTGCAGACACTCTTAAACCCCCACCCTACATCTGCTGCCTTATTATTCAATTTACTATACAAACATCCCCTTGGTGTCCTGAGTCTATGTCAATATTGCACCTGAATTACTATCTGTTTGCCTAGCTCATTACAGAAAGCTATGATAAGCTTTTTAATTACAGAATTAGCTCCAGCGAATCACTTTCTCTCATTTAATGAGAAAGGCCTATGTTGACAGAGTGCAGTGCAGACGCTTCTCCCACTGCAATCTACCCTAACCTCAGCGTCTGGGCGAGTGGGGAATGCATAAGAATGTAAGAATGGTTGGGTCGAAGTACAAAAACTGCCAAAACTACACCTAATATGTCTAAACATCACATTGGTCCATATTAGCTCCACCTCCTCAGTTCATGTAATGTGCTCTCCCCTACTGAGCTATGCACCTTGTTGAAGCATTTCACAAGTAGTCAGTAAAGTACACTGAATTTCTGGTGCCATCCTCACTTTTCTTGCTCATGTTGATATTTTTGCATTGACAATGTGGAGGAAGCCAATTTTAATAGGAGAAATGTCTGTTAGTACCAGTAATTAAAACCCAATTTAATTATTTGTCTGTTTCCCAAATGTAGGCATATTTTAATTTTTGACGCCAATGTGTTGCAAAGTTTACAAATGTTACCCTTTGTAAAGTGCATCATTTAAACATATTAAGTAAAATGGCACTTTTGGAAACATTTTCTTGCAGAACCTGCCCCACCGAAGGATATACTTCGATACTTCACAATGGAAATCGACAATGCCAGAAGACACTCGGCAACTTGGGAAGATCTCTTCTGAAAACGATGCCTCGCCTGCTGCCGGTCCACCTGCCACCTGCGGGATACTCATCAGCTCAAGAAGCCCAAGCACTCAAGATGTTACTTCGCAGTTATATAAACATGGTACCTGTGCTCACCAGTTGTTGTATGCACTTTTAACAGAACTCAAAGCCATAGTTACTTCCTCTGCCTGGAAACAGATAGGACATTTGTTCCTATTGTTTGATACAGGTGCACTAAAACAGAAGGCAAAGTAAGAGATAAAGAATGGGGCATGGGAGAACCATAAAATCATCCAAGGAAAAGTTATATTTGGAAAGTCTGTGATTTTTTAGCAAAACTCCCACATAAAGGATACCTGAACACGTGATACTGGGAAGGATCCATGTTTAGAACTTAGCGGTCCACAGCGGGAAGATGATTGTAGAGTGATTCTTGACAGCATGGATATATTTTTAATACTTTTATAGATCTCGAGAATATTAGCCTCAGATGGTTAATCTCTGTTTCAGTGGGCTGGACTCAAAGCTGAAAATAGTCTTCCTCCTACAGGGTTTTTATTTTTAACTGGCATTTTCGAAGACGTCAAGGATGATCTTTGCAAAACTTCATATAGTTCTGCTCTTACTTCCTTTGATGCGGAAAACACAACTTGTTCACTAGTCAGAGCAAAATATGGGCCTGACTCACAACATCCATTTTGGCCATGAGCATCCATCTACCGCCAAAGAGCCCTCATTTACAACTGTAAGAACTTCACAGTAGGGTACCTGGCAGGCGTGAACTCCCACAAACGTGCAATGTGGGCACTTACAAATGAAATCACCCTTCTGACCCTGGAAATGATCGGAGATGAGGGCCCGGATCATACCACATTTTCTGGGGGGGTAGGAAAAAGATGCTGGCTGCAGGGTGCTTTCCCCATATAGATGACCTTCCCATTATGCATTGAACAGTTATACTAGTACGCCTGAAAATCTGTGCCTGGCGTGCCTTCCAAAACATACTACTACGCCGTTGTTTAATTAGCAAAAACAAGGTGTAAAAATACCTTTAGAAATAGTTGTAAATCTCCACCGATACTTTTACAGTTTTCTTTGTGTACTTAATCCAGGGCACTGGAAATAAAATGTGTGCTAACAAAACGTACTGTATGTTCGAACATTTGTACTATTGAAAAGGCATCTATTACTGCAATGCAAAAGTCTGAATTTTGCTTTATCACAACACACAGACTAACTAACCCGAGATATCACACCTTACTGACTCACATAAGCCAGTTTTTACATTGCTTCAGTGGGGTTGCTTATCTTTATCCACTTGTTAGGTGTACAGTTGTTCTTCTCCCCGTTGTTAGCTAAAGATATATCTCGAGTGTGAAGTTTGTCCAAACCCTGTATCATTGACCTTCAGAACCTATTATTGAGGGAAGAAGGTCTGGTTTAAGGTGCCATGGTTAAGACAGGACCACCCTCTTAAAATTAAGCAGGAAAAGGTTAATTTCGGAACGATCCATCATGATCTTTTTCTGTGTTCTAGGCAAGTGGTTCTTTTTTCGCTCAGCGGTCTTTGGGGAATTCACTGATGATGACAATAGGGACTCCATTGCCTTCTGCGGTCTTTGGGGATTTCACTGATGATGACAATAGGGACTCCATTGCCTTCTGCGTATATATATATATATATATATATATATATATATATTTAGATAGATAGGTCGGTCTTTTGTGTTCTAAAAAAGGTAGGGCCCAGGATCCCAGGATACTGCTGGGTGCATGTACTTTCATCAGGTGTGGGTCAGCGTCTGGCGCGAGACAGCGCAGAATAAAAAAATGGTAAACAACCAGGACAATACCATTCTCCACTGTAACATTCTTCAACACTTGACCTACCTTCTCCATGGCCCTGGTTGAGTGGCGCAACTATCAGTGGTGCAGCAGGTGTAGTGGAACCGAGGGTGTAAGAGGTCCACTGCTCTCCAATATTAGAGGAACTTTCATATCCAAATTGTGTGTGGGGGTATCTCTTATTTGAATTAGGCATGCTTGCACCTCCACTGTCCCGTGTGCCCAGGCCTATCGCTCTCATTTCACGCCACCCTAGTCCTCCATGCCACTGCACTGTTGTTCATTTCCCGCCTCTCATATCTGTCCAAATCATTTCAGAATCACAGGAAATAAAAAAAAAGGAGCAGATCGTGCACATCTGTAAGTAGGCAGCCGTTAGCTCTCGTCGTGCTCGCTACCTGACAATATTAAAAACCCTTGGGGGATGTATCGTGTCTGCTGAGTTTTTAAACAACGTCAGAGCAGTGTCGAGCGGGAGACACTACTTGCTTGTTGTTTGTAGCTGCACTGCATGCATATATGGTACCCTGATGAGAAAGAACAGGCGCCCCTTAACACGTCAGAGGTCATACAATGTCCTTAATCATATAGAGCTCACTAAATTCTAACTCAGAATTGATGGGCAACCTTTGTTTCACTCATTCTTATCCTAGACTGACAAACCATACTCATGAATTGCTGCAGTTAGTGCTCAATCTACTGAGCTATTGTACTGTCTTCACTTGCCCCCTTGGCACACTGTGCAATGCAGGTCAAAATTAGGCCAGCGTGTCTCCATGCACATGCAAGCCAATTCTGAGCACTTTTATGTTTATAGTTCTCATTATCACCTCCATCATTGGATTTGGGCATATACCCAGGCTAGGGTACAGTTGGAGCACTTCTTCAAGTTATGCATCAACTCTGAAGGTTAAGGGCTTCATTTAGAGTTTAGCACATTAAATACTCTGTCAAAGTTTGACCAATGTCCTGTCCTCTGTTTTACCACTACCGTAGACTATAATGCATGCAGATGACTTATGCATCATATTTGTGACAGAATATTCCGTCCACCAAACTCCTAAGTAGTCAGACCCTTAATATCCCCTTTTAAGTGGTACCAAAGGGGAGAAAATGTTTTCCTTCCTCCAAAGTGTCTTTTAACTGCTAATTTTGTATCTGAAGATTGTGCAGTTGCATCCTCTCAAGTGCTCCAAAGGCCCACAGAGTCGCATATTCAAACTATGTCACTGAAAACAACAATCTAAAGTAACCTGGGGAGCAGTGCCCTTCTCTTGGAGTGCCAGGAACGTGTCAGAGATGTAACCTCCTCCAGAGTCATCTAATTCTGTTCAGGTGCCATTTGTCAATGTTGTTCCTCCAGAACTGTCTGAAAACCCTTAGTCGTCATTCCAAGGGTGCTTACTCGGGTTCTAAGTTCTAAGGTTCAGAGGACGTGTGTCTTCCAAAAGTGGACCATCACGTTAAAGGTTCCAAGGAAAAAGGTGTTGTCTTCAACGTTTTGCTAGGGCGATCTCAAGGTGACAAAAAGCATTGCTTTGATTTTCTTTCCATTAAAATCCGCCAGGTGCTACTTTTCTTATCTGTCTTTTGTGGTAACTTGTATTCCTCTCTGGACACCTTCAATCACTCTCTGTGGACAGCTCAGATGAGGAACCAAAGTGCTAACCGCATGCACAGATTCAGGAAGAAAGTTGCTCTGCTTTGAAGTGCACTGCAGGGGGATTCAGGCCATAGCACTCACCACATAGAAAGACAGTGCAGCTCCTCCTCTGACCTACAGTGGGCCAAGATACAGTTCTTCAAGCACTATTTCTTCAGGACCCCCTCTTTAGGGTAAACTAATTATTGGATACCTCAGTACTTCTCTCCAGAAGTCAATGAATCCTTCCTTTTAAATAGTATGAGGCAGCATGTACTCTGAGAATACAGGGCTTCCAGGTCATTGTTCACAGCGAAGGTGGCAGTCAGCCAATCCAACACTGGAACTCAAATGTCATCCATGGTCTCCATTGGTGTGGGACCTCTGACATTTGTCAATCAGAAATCCTAACACACTGAATGGAGGCTTCTGCCCCATTCTGATACTCATGTTGCACAGAGAGATTGAGGACTTTAGAGTCCCAAATCTGAGAATGGATTCAGGTGGCTCCTAATATTTTTGTATTTCACCTTGACTGGCCAAACCAAGTGTTGGCTGAAGGCTCCCTGACAGGGAGACCAAAGGCGGAAGAGCCTTTGTTACTCAGGCATCTCAGAACCTGTTGTAGATAACACCTCCTGGTGAAGAATGAGGCAAGAAATGGGAAAGGACTGTCGCTACTTCAAAGGGGCCCTCTGTATTCTATCGTCCACACCTTGGAGTCCGGTCCATTTCAAAGAGTCTGAGTAATGCTTTGAAGAATTCCTGCAATTCAACTTACCATCTCAAATCCTCCTCTCAATCTGTATCTTGTGTAGCATTCACACATATCAGATCCAAAATGGATCCATGTGCTGTACCTGTCAAATACAGCTCATATGCATCAGACTCATCCTTCCACAGATTCATAGTGTAAACATATATTTGATAATTAGAAGATTGGAATGTTGGGAGCCCCATTGAAAACAATAGGGGGCTCTGGACTTTTACTGGCTGGTAAAAGCCCAGAGCATCAACTTTTTAATGTTCTTTGTTCACAGCCACAGCTGCGAACAAAGGCCTAGCAGAGCCCAAGGAAATTGTAATCCCCTGGGGCTCCGTGAGAACTTTGTTTTACTTGTTACAACATTCTGTCCTCTAGTGGCAGAATGTTCTAATAGCCTTATATCCCTTCATAGGTGGGCTTACCGGCAAGAACTTCCTGCTCCCATGTTAAAGGCCCTCTCTGGCCTTTAATACTGGAGCGGGCCTTTAACGGCCAGTATAGCCCACAATGGCACGCTCTCTGGCTATATTATGCCTTGCATAGATGGAGCAAACTAACCAAGTTGCATGTGACTGCCAGTCCATTTAAAAAAAGGGCCAGTAGGAAATCGTCCATGTGCAGGCAACAGATAAAGAGGTCTTTTCTCCAGGTAACTCAGTTGCTGCCACTTCTTTCTGGCATTCACACCCACGGTAACGAATAGGTGCACATGGTGTGCCCTACAAGACCACAGACCACGCTCTGGGGTTCAATCTATTTCAATGCAGGCATATTATTGTTGTGCGGGTTGAGGCCACAAATGAGAAATATTTAGTGACTGGACTGATTATATCGGGAACTCAGGGCAGGTGTGCATTCTCTCCACTGCAAAGTAAAGGGCATTTCTATCTCAAGTGTAGCATAGAATATAACACGTGAGAGTGCTGTGTGCACTAGAGGTGTCTAACAAAGAGAAAGAAGATAACCTATACAGCAAGCAGACCCTGGACATGCAATCTCTTGAATAGGCTATGGAGAAAATTACAGGAAATTGAGCATCCAACTCCTGAGAGCCAAAGAAGCTACCAAAAGAAGAGACTGAAGGGTGTAATAAAGACATTAAAAGAAGAGATTGAAAGTGGGCAATGAAGACGCCAAAATAAAATATTGAAGGCTCGTTGAACAAATCAAAAGAAGAGATTGAAGGCTTAATGAAGGCACCGAAAAAAGAAATTGAAGGTGGATAAACGAGACACCAAAATGAGACTGAACAGGCAATGAAGTCACCAAAAGAAGAGACTGAAGGGTGCAATGAAGACACAGAAAATAGAGACACCAAAAGAAAGTACTGAAGGGAGAATTACATGATAGGCTGAGGGCATAGAAGAGTTGCTTCCAGAGAACTGGACAAGTAGATTTTTTAACACCTGAGAAGCGCTTTATTGTACAAACTCGCTTTTTCTATGGATTGACATTTTTTGTTTGACGTGATTGACATTGATGGTTTGACGTGATTACAAAGCTTCCAAAATTCAACCTTGGACCATTATTTTAAATAAATTCAGGGATGCTCTAAAGTCTTCTTCGATGCCAAGTAGGTTAGTCACTGATAAAGGTGGGTGCAGCAAGGCAATTATTGATCAGACCAGTGGGCCCTGACTTGCCGAAAGTCTCACATGGCCATTGTTCGCTAAAAACAGAAATGTGCAATTGAGTTTTAGAATAAAACAGGCAGCAAATGTTTATAAACCTCAAGTGGATTCTCTTCTAGAGAGAATAGGGTGAGTGGAGACTGCTGGTGTAAGATACCTTAATTTTACTACTGCACTCATTTTCTTTACCCTTCCACCCCTCAATCAGCCTTTCGTTGCAGTAGATTCTGAAGAGCAGTCCTGACTCCTGATACAAAATCTAGACTTGTCTCTGCAGAATCCCAGAAGATCATAGTAAGATCCAATAAACACACTGTGTGTTAGAGATAACCAGGTTTTTCCGGCATTTCCAACAAACTATTTTGACCGGTGGCAACCTCAGCTCTCGGCTGTCATCACACCTGAGCCCCACCTGCCCAGCGGTTGTTCCCTCTCTCTCCATCGCCAGATGATCACCGTTAAATTTACACACTCGCCACCTGGTTCCCCCATCTGCCCCCGCAACCCCTACTCCCTCACCCATTCTCGTGGCCTGGGGTGCCTCCTTCAGAGATCCATCTGCAGTGAACAGCTGGACCGTGGCAGGCCGACATCAAGCAGAGGGACAGGGCAGTCATCTCATTCTGCAATCAGCCCCTCACTGAAACACTTATTTCAGCATTAGGGGGGACGCAGACGTCGTTAATGTTAATCAGAGCACGCTGGCCTGGAAGGGTTACAGCATTATATGTGGGCGCCTTTTCAGACAGCATCTCTGTGTTTTACTGCCATGGCATAGATTACAGCCAAGGGAAAATGCTTCATGGACCCAATTTGAACTGCTCAGGCTCGCTGATGGTGTGCTTTTCTTATCAGTAAATTGAACGTTCAACATGAGCTACCCTGCCTCTCCCTCCAGGGAGTGATCCCTGCGGCACATCTTCACCTCGCAATATGCAGAGGTTGCTGCAGGTGTCACCCGCCATCTTACAGATCCTCGTGGCTGTTATGAATGTTAAAATCTGTAAACACAGTTATTTGTTCTACTGCCCTTCCACTCAGCCTCCTGATGATTCTAGATTGTGGGAACAATATTATCGATTTATTGTGTAAAAACCCATAACCAAGCTAGACGTTTTTCTTAGATTGCAGGTAACATCCTCGATCCATGTTATGGTATTTTTAAACTATAAAATGAGAAAAATCACCTTTGAAAGCCTACAAAATTGGTGAACATTCAGCAAATGTCCATGAGTAGAAACAATCAATGTTCACATATTTTCACCTTTGGTGAGTCTAAACACTTCCATTTAACTGGTGTCACATGGAAAAGATTAAGATTAAAGAGTCGTATTCAATGTAAAAAAAAATATGTTGAGAGACGTCCTGATATTTATTTGGGAGCCACTTGAAGAAATCTGTGACTAAAAGATCAAACTTGTATTTTTATCGCATACATTTGCAAACTGTATTCAACATATTTTGTTGCTTACACTTAATCATGATTAAGACTCCAGACCATCCAGAACGCTGTCACAAGACGCATGCTTGACCTGCCATGCCACACCCACATCACATCACATCTCAGGAAGCTTCACAGGGTCCCAATCACAAGTGTAGCCAATTCAAATGTCTCAGGCACACACATAAAGTTCTACACAGTACCAGAATATATGAACAGCTGAATAAACTTTCAACAACTCAGTAGACACCTACGCTCTGTCTCACTCTCACGTGCACATGCTCCCCGCATCTGCAAAAGCAAAACAGGAGGTCTCTCTCTGCATTGTACCCAAGACAGAGAACGACCTCCCTCAAGACATCAGAACCTCCTCGAGTTCTGCAATATGCTGAAGACTGGGCTCTTCGCATAAGCACTTTGGGGGCCACACACCTTCCCAAGCATCTGGATACCGTCTCGGTGATTAATGCATTATAAAAATTGACACAACACAGCATAATGTAACATCGAAAAAATACCAAGGTTTTCTATTACATAACAAGGCATGATATGAGAGGGTAAGGATGCGTGACGTCAGAGAAGCATCAACTGCTGTTGCATTTGTTTTACTGTGTGTAGCTGTGCAGCATGAGAATCACCACTCTGGGCAGAGGGCAATGGGGGGTTCTAATTGTGGTAAATAAGAGGGCTGTTAATGCAGAGGTGGCTCATGTTTTAATAATGACTGCATGCTATACCTTCAACGGCTCAAGCCAAATAACTGAGCACCTAATTTAGAGTTTGGCAGACAGTTTACTCTGTGACAAAAGTGATGGATATTCTGTTCACTGTATTACGATCTCCACAGACAATAATGGGAGCCTGATATGGCAGATATGATATCCGTCAGGTTTGTGATGCAGTAACCCCCTCTTCCAAATTCTAACTCAGGCTTTGAGTCTGGCTCGGCCTGAGCTCCATTAGGACCAATGAGCCAAAAAAAGCCAAGATAATCTATGAGTGAGTGACTAACTTCTGGAGAGGAAGAGACAAAGCTGGGGCAAGGAAGAGAGACAGGGCAGAAGGAGGACAGTGGTTAGAGAGAGGCATTGCACAGAGGGATATGAGTGACTACTGGTGAGGGACATATGTGCAAGAAAAGAGGGGACATTTGACACAGGGAGTGGTGAGAAATAGGAAAGGAGCAGGGGAAGGAAAGTCATGCCTCAGCAAAGGAGTAAGATGGTAACAGGCTGGTAGAAAAGCAGATAGGGCTGTTGAAGAGTCAGTAGTGTTACATATGATTAGCTGTGACTATCAGTACTACTGAACTGGGGCTACAACATGATTAGGTGGAGCAATGGGACCCTCCCATGTTGCCTTCCCTAGCACTCCAGCCTGTCACTGTATGACTACGGTTTTGATGGCTCATGCTTTGGTCCTAAAGCCAAGTTAGGCCCCTGGTTCGGCTCTGGCTTTGCTCTTACTATAAATTGTCTGGTTAGCCTCCTCTGCCTCACACCTGTGTAATGTGGAATATTGTACTTCACACAGAAGCACAAAGTACACATTTTATCAAATTCATCCAAAGAAATGATAGTCAATTTTTGAATATCCTCACATTTATATGTCCTCTTCAACATCAACATAGCATCAGACTGCAGAGATCTGTGTTCCTCTCATTACTTGGGAGACAACTGGGAAACACAAGAGGTTCTGCTTGGCTAAATGATTTCCTTACCCAGAACCTGGATTCCCACTTTGGGTATTCCAACTCCATGGGAAGGAGGTATAGTGCAGCACAACTGCCAAAAAAGGATAGGCAGAAATAGGTCTTGGCTCTTCAGCTGTGGTGCAAGACCATCCATAACCCCAATTTTTATATTTTAAACTGCAGCAGACTTGTAGATAGTGATTTGGGTATAGTTTATAAAAATGAAACCTAATTGTGCATTTGTCCCTTTTGCACCTTCACACAGAACTGGGTACATGCTGTACACATAGATCACAGAAATGCAGGGTGATAGGTTAGCGGCACCGATGGACAGCCAGGGAGGAAACCGGTTCAGAGCAATAGTCCCAATCATGCAGCAATGTTTAGTGAGACATTGAGTCCCACTGCACAAGACCTCACCATCTCCCATTTGCAGAAGACAGTCAGATACTTAGTTACAAGATCCCATCACGACTACAAATAAGTACACAATTTTTGTATATATGTGTTACCAAACAACTTGCCATTTTGTGAAGAAAATGTAACCTCATGATGACTGCCAGTATTTGAGGGAAGCTTGCACTGGTCCTGTCTCTGGTGTACCTATTCAGTATTCAAGGGAAACTTGAGTCACACCTGAATGTGTTGCACCTGTCCTGGATGTGGAAAGGAGGCTGGTGCATCCTTGCTCTCGGCTTCACAATACTGAGACTGAGGGAAGGCTGCACTGCTACTACTCGTGTTTTACAAAGCATGTTCCTTATATGGTTTGTGTGTTTGACATTTGCTCTGGTGCTACCCGCACTGTGACTGTTCTGTGTTTGGTTTAATTTTACTCTGTTCCTACCCATGCACTACCTATTCTGTGTGTTTCACTGAAGTGTGCTCAGGTGCTACCCATGCTGTGCCTTTTTGTGTGTTTAAAGTTAGGTTTGCTCTTGTGCTATATATGCTATTTATGTTCTGTGGCTTCCTTAAATGTTGCCCCTGTACAGTCCATATTGCCCCTGCTCTATGTGAATGAGGGTAGTTTGCTGGGTGTTACGAATGGCACGTCTGTTCTGCGTGTAAGAGGGTAATTTGCTGGGTGTCTCCCATGGTAATTATGTTCTGTGTGTATGAAGGTAGTTTGCTGGGTGGCACGTCTGTTCTGCGTGTAAGAGGGTCATTTGCTGGGTGGTCCCCCATGATAATTATGTTCTGTGTGTATGAAGGTAGTTTGCTGGGTGCTACCGATGCTGTATCTGATCTGTGTGTGAAGGAAGGTTTCCCAGTACTGTGCACGATCTGTGTGTATGAGGTAGTTTGTTTGGTGGTACTTGAGACCTATCTATTTTGTGTGGCATGAGGACAATTTTCTGAGTGCTACTCATGATAGGTACATGAGGGTAGCTTGTTGGGTAGTTTAGAAGATGTACCTTCCTGCACAAAAACAATCCTGTCTGTAACGCAAACACCCTGGTGCAAGGGTGCTTGCATTGGTGAACAGCAGTACATGGTCTGAAAGCATAGGGAGAGGGCAGAAATGCTCTCTAACTTTGTAAATATGGAGCATATCTGATCTCTCCCCTTCAAGACGTTCCCTTGGTGCACTCCCTGAAAGAATGGAAATCTGCCCCTACATGTATATTTTTGTTCTTGTTGTCTGGTTGGAAAAAATGCGACGGGGAGTGAATTAAGGATAGTATTTCTGCATTTAGGTTGTGGGTCTGATTCTTGCTAAAGGTGCCAGACTGAGAACACTGACCTAGAGAACACTGACATAGCAATCTGATCTTCTTACACTTCCTACTTACACACATCAAATAGGTTCAGCAGGGAGACAGACGCTTCATACCTGTTAAATCTTTGGTCTATTGAAAAGACTACCAAGTAGGTTTTACATTCAGTGTGTATTGTGGAGGCACGTTTCCATGGTATAATAAATATAAGTGGCTTAGGTCTCATTACAGTAAAAAAAAAATATGAAAACTATATGTGCATTGTATGGTCTTCTGTGGTTTTGGGCACTTATAAATAGACTATAATCAACTCTGGTCCTTATGCTGATGTTGATGAGTCCTCTTACATTAAAACTATAAACTGTAATCACCCTGCAATTGAAGTGTTAAGATAATGACAAAGCTTGCTATAAATGCACTGTGAAACTATACCACAAAGAACATAATAATGCTTGATTTGGAGAGACTGGACATGCCGTTCATGCACAACTGATGGTAAAATACTAAATGACACAAAAATCTGCAGAATCACTACCTGAGGGCAGCCAGTCCATGATTTCCATCACGCCATGTCTCCCTCCAAGAGTAATTCTTTATTCCCTTGAATACAGTTCTGCCTTATCAATGTATGTGTCACCCCCATACTACTGGAACTCCGTTGGCTCTCCTTCTTGTCCTGTACCGCCTTCAAAACCAGCTGCTTCTATTACAAAGCTATCACGACCAGCACCCCGCCTTATCTTGCAGAGCAGCTCTTATCTCTGGTGGTTCCTACCATACCCATAGCCAGGAAAACGGCAGAGTACAGACTAAGAAGTGTTTTAAACAAAATGAAAAAGAAGGCAATGGTCTTTCCATCTATGCACCCAGGATCTCGAACAACATCCCTGTATGAGGAAGGACCACCCAAATACTGCTCCATTTTATGGATGCTTTGAAGATGCACTTCCTTAAAGAACACACATCACAGTGCATTAACGTCCACAAACCAGCTACCTCTCCCATCGATTGTTACATTTATTCTGGATTTTCACTTTGTACAGTGCCTGCTGCTTTTTGGCTAGGTTCACACTATAGAAATGTAATGTACATACTTTTTTCTTTATTTGACATGCAAACGCCAATTGATGTGGCATTTGGGCAGAGACAGCATTTCGATGTTGACAGGCTTGTCCCTTATTCCCTTGTGGCTTTCTCTGGTCCCTCCACTTAGTGGGGGGTGGCCTGAGTTGGATCCTCATAGGCAGATCCTATATTTGGATAATAAACATGGCTTATCAATCCATATCCTTGTACTGATGTACTAAATTACAGAAGATACAACAAAGTTTCAAACAGATCTTATAGCACAGAGTCTCTAAAGTCTAACAGATTGTTTCTATTATGAGACTGTGTGTAACTACCAGGGTGAGAGTACAAAAAAAGAAATTCATATCGAGTCCCACCCCCAGGAGACATTTCTGAAATATGAGTAATCTGATATCAATGTGGGATAGGTAGCAAAATTGTCCACGACTTTTGTTCCCACTTCCCACATTCGAGCCTGCAATGATCAAGTCGTGGGAGTGGTGTATTTCATGGAGTTACTCTCATCCACCCACTGAGGCTGCTGCAAGAACTAAACACCTCACTGCTGAGTAAACAAGGTATTCGGATTCCAAGGATGTAGGGAAAAACAACAAAGGGGAGGTTGTAGCAATAATCCATCAACAAAAGATCACACTATTTGTTTTCTCTTAAAAGCACAACAATCAGGTTGATTGACTAAAATGATCCTGGAGTAAAGCATCGACGCCTCACTTATAGCATCAATCCCTTCACTCTCCCTCCAGGTTGATTAAGCTTTGCCATCCATATTGTTTTCTTTCCAAATAATTAGCACGTCTAACTCCTTCAGGGTGGTAGTCTAAAAGCACTACATGCTAACTGAATGTAAGTATTAGCCATTGCATATCACGAGCAGGACGCAGTAGGTGACAATAATAATATAAAGTTGGAGACAAAATATATGAATATAGAACCGTAAATATATGATCTAAGGAGTCAGAAATAATCCTGGATGGTGAGACACAGAGTGAGGGACATAATTTTGTTTACATCAAAGATGATTGGAACTATCACAGAAATGAAGCTTTTCTGTGTTCTAATATTCGGCTGGATGAGGCTTCACACCACAGGTGCACTTCACGAGAATGGTTGTTATAGGGTCTTTTTACTTCTTAAATGCTCATGTTTCAAGGGGTAAGCTCCCCAAACTTTGAAGGGGTGCTGAATGCTGCAAATAGTTTCATTGCAGATTAAACGGGGAGGGGAGCAAAACCACAGCTTTTTGTATGATGCATTCTAGGTCACAGATGCTCCTTGCTTCTCTAGGGAGCCACTACAAAGGGACCAGTGTAGATGAGAAAAGACTGAGGCCCTAAGACTGCCAGGGCTGCGGTGGTGGTCTGACTGCCGCCAAAGCACACAGACCCCAGGTACAGTACTTAGAAATGAGGCAGAGTCAAAGACGTGGCATGGAGTTGGGGAGGTGGAGCCTACGCAGGAGGTGAGGCGTTGGTTCCCTACTGCTACACAGGGAAGGTGAGGTGTCTGTTCCTCATGGAGGCACTGGAGGTGAGGCGGCGGTTCCTTACGATCTAGTGGGGTCAATGAGTCCAGTGGGTCAAGACACGATGACGCGACTTTGCAGTGTCTCGGTCACACCACGGGACCACAGGTGCCGCAGCGGAGTTGTGCGTCACGGATGTCTGTGGCATGGCACTCAGGACTCATGATGTTGCGGGACTTCAGAGGCACTGCGGCAGTGTCAGGCCTGCAACATAGGTCGTGGTTGTCGCACTTCAGCCGGGACCACAGCTTCAGGTGCAGGCAGTGGCATGGAGTCGAGCAGCACTGCCGGTTCTGGAGTCGTCCAGAGTTAATGTGCCTGTTTCTTCTTGTTTTAGGCCAGATTTCACTCCCAAGGTCCCAGGACCTGGAGTGGGCACCTCTTGGCAAGTTGGAGTCCTCAGCAAGATAACCCAGGGGCTGGCAAGTGATGTCCTTGATGTCCCTGAGACTTGTTAACAGGAGGCAAACTCAGTCCAAGCCCTTGGAGAAACTTCACAAGCAGGAAACATATCAAAGTCCAGTCTTTGTCCTCTCAAAGGGAGAAGCAGCAACTGCAGGCCAACGCAGCAAAGCACACACATCAAAGAGGCAATACTCCTCCTCACAGCTATTCAGCTCTTCTCCTTGGCAGAGTCTCCTCTAGATCCAGGAGTGTTCTAAAAGGATGGGGTTTTGATCCAATACTTATACTCATTTCTACCTATGAAGTAGGCAAACTTCAAAGGAAAGTCTTTGTGGTGCACAAGACCCTGCCTTTCCTGTCCTGGGCTGAGACACACTCTAGGGGGTTGGAGGCTGAATTGTGTAAAGACATGCACAGCCCTATTCAGGTGCAAGTGTCAGCTCCTCCCACCACTCTAGCCCCGGAAGACCTATCAGGATATGCAGAACACACCTCAGCTCTCTTTGTGTGACTGTCTAGTGTGAATGCACAACCAGCCCAACTTTCATCCTGACCCAAACATCTATTCCACAGCCAGGCAGAGCCACAGAATGGTTAAGCAAGAAAATGCACACTTTCTAAAAGTAGCATTTTCAAACACACAATTTAAAAACCACCTTCACCAAAATATGTATTTTTTAATTGTGAGTTCAGAGACCCCAAACTACATAGCTCTTTCTGCTCCCAATAGGAAATTAAACTTAAGAGATATTTCAAGACAATACCCATGTTATTATATAGGGGAGATAGGCCTTGCAATAGTCAAATCCTAATTTGGCAGTATTTCACTATCAGGACCTGCACAACACACCTGTGCATGTCCTGCATTTTAAATACAATGCACCCTGCTCAGTAGGCTACCTTGGGCCTACCTTAGGGGTGCCTTACATGTAATAAGAGGGAGGATTTAGGCCTGGCAAGTGGGTGCACATGCCAGGTGGGCATGGCAGTTAAAATCTTCACACACAGACACTGAAATGGCAGGTGTGAGACATGTTTACATGGCTACTCATGTAGGTGACACAATCTGTGCTGCAGGCCCACTAGTAACATTTCAATTACAGGCCCTGGGCACCCAGGGTGCACTACAGTAGAGACTCACTAGTGAATCAAATATGCCAATCATGGATAACCAATCATAATCACAATTTACACAGGGAGCACTTGCACTTTAGCACTGATCAGCAGTGGTAAAGTGCCCAGAGTACCAAAACCAGCAAAAACAACGTCCAGCACACAGTCAAAAATACAGGAGGCAAAGGAGAAAAGACAAGGGAAACCACACCAAGGATGCTGGTTCTAGCATGTTTCATATAACACTACTTGACTCCAGGAAAGCTATTAGAACACTTTATAGAATTACTTGACCCTATGAGACCTACAGGTGAACAATAATAACAATTACTTTACTTAACCGAATTTACTTTTGTATATATACAATCAATAAGTAATGTTGTGCTACCCAATTCATTGTTTAATTCAGCAACAGACTGAGTATAGATTGTCTATGGGACAAGAGTAAGGGCTTGGACTTAATTGCACTCTAGAGGTCAGACAGTGGGTCATCTCAAGTGCTTTTATTTCGTAGCTTTCCTACTACAGCCCTGTCAAGCTGAAGGGTCCTGAGGCATGCCTGCGCTTTTAACAAATCAGGACAGGAACACCTTATCATTAAAGACCACACCATTAGACAGGCATCCAGGCCTAGCAAACTAATAAATAAATAATAGCCTGTCATATTTTAAATCTATTTACAAGAATTGAATCAATAATTGCATCCATCAAAAAGTTTGGGCCTAATTGCTTTCATCAGGCAGTGAAGGTGAAACTGATGTATGGGTGAAACAATATGATCTGTCACTCAACCTGAGATGTGCTTCATGCTGCAATGGAGAATTTCAAAGTAATTGTAAAATGCATCATAATTCCCTGCCTACAACGTTACTATTATTTTAGTTTCTTCAGAATGATGCAATAGCAGAATTTGTTAGCGTTCTTTAGTAAAAGAATAGAAAAGGAAATGTGAATTTCCCAATTCAAAAAATGTGCTTCATGTAATATGCAGGTCCTCTGTTTTACCCATAATTAATGCAGAGTATGACTGGTATTTCAATTCCTTTACATAGGAAGAGGTTCACTGTAAGTAGAGGACACCACAGAGGACCACGTCCCATGTCAAGGGCCTATTAAAGGCATCTGGTACTGTGCAAGTAGAGGATGAAATCTTACTTAGAATCGAGAAACATTTTAGTTTGATATCAAGTTTTCAGACTCACGGTTTGAAGCAAGGTTCCTGGAATAATTGGGTAGCTAGATGCAAAGTTCTGAGACTGTCACAGGGGTGGTACATTTTTGAACCTCAACAAAATCAGGCCAAATTGGGAAAATGTATCTTTCTGGGTGTAAAAACTTTGGTTATTAGTTGCAAAGGATGTGAGCCATGCACAAATAAGATCAACAATTGTCTTTTCAGTGAGAAACAAGTACCCCATTGTAGCACCTAACTCTCTCAGAGAAGCATTACACTCCAGGACCTACTCAGAGGAGGGGGTGTTGGCTAGTAATCCCAATTTTCTGCCATGCAACAACCACACTCAATAGATCATTGTCCAGTCAGTACTTTTTCTTTAAAAAAGGAAAAGGTATTTTATTACAAACACACTATTAAATACTATAAGGTAAGTTACAAATATATACATCAGGTAGATGGGAATACCTTTGCTGACAACTACATATCACATTTCATGCCTAGTGGGACCTGAACTCCCTAATCACAAGGAGCCCCCGCCCCAACACACAGACACACCTATATCAGATGTAACATCACAACATAAGGGGGTGCAAGATATTGGATTATTAATTGGAACAGGCGACTACCAACCTCAAGGGGTAATCATAACCCTTGTCAGAGTGAACCCTTAAAGCCAACAAATTAGCCTGAGCTCAACTACCTGGTAGCAATGGCAGAGAGCAGACAAGCCTACTTACAGCAATATGTAAAGTTTGTATGAAGTACCAAAATAGTAATAGCGTCAAAATTACCCACACTAAAAATCCCAAGACGAATTAGAAAAAAATGAGTACAATTAAACAAAAAAATGAGAGCAATCCAACAAAGGGAACAAGAGATAAGAATTTATAAGGCCTTAAGTAAGAACAGGACCAAGAACACAAAGTACTGATAATAGTCAGTGGTCGCAGTAGACCAGCACATGGGAGCAATTTTAAGCTTATGGCGATGGGTCAGGGGTCAGACACACCAACCAGGTATGAAGTGGTCAAAGATTTTACCTTCTGGCATTTGTTCTTTAAGTCCCAAATCAACACAGGAGTATACATTGTAACCCTCCCAGAACCTCAAGGGAGGCACCTAGAGACTCACAAGTGTTAGAAGCCAAACGACAAATCCACGACCAGTAGAATGCCTGCCCTCTATTGCCACTCACATATGCAGGTTATCAGCAACATAGAGATAGTTGAGAGGGAAGGGGGCAAGAGTGGACTGGCCAGTAATTCAATCTTGATGTTGCTGGATGTCCTGGCCTGCATTAAAGGCTATGTTGTCAGCTCCATGATGGTCTATGGGTCATCTCATGCTGGTTCAGAACACTTTGAATGTATTTATTTACTTCCCTTGTTATTCACTACATTAAAGGTCAAAACACAGGCCTACAGCACAAGCCTAAAGCTATGTTTAAAATGGCACCTCTGTGCTGCATATCTTTGTTCCACTTTGACATGTAAACAAACACTGGCTCAACACAGGCACAATCAATTAGTATCTGAGCGATGACCCAACTAGAGCTCGCCCCACTGGTGCTTGTCCACCTTTGGTAGCCTTCAGGAGCTTGAGGTTCAACTCAAAATGCTGACTTCATTCGGCCTAGCAGGAGAAGCTGGAACCTGGATCTTTTACATATTACATCGTTTCTGCTCAGTTTCTCAGCCTAGATTGGCCTTCCACTTCTATCCTTGTTTATGGGGTGTATTTCTTTAGCAGTAGGCAGTAACCCTACTTTCAGTAATATAATAATATTAATAATAATAGCAGCACATGGAATCCTTTTCTTCATTCAATGTAATCTACACCTAACGCATGTTGCCATAGAGATTACTGGGTCGTCTCTGATTAACATGTTCTTGGTGTATAAGCACCCAGTATTCCACTACCCCTAGGGTTAGACCAAAGCGGTATAGCTCCTATATATCTTTACTGGATTGTCTCTGATTAACATGTTCTTGGTGTATAAGCACCCAGTATTCCACTACCCCTAAGGTTAGACCAAAGCGGTATAGCTCCTATATATCTTTGAATCCTTAGTACAATTATAAATGTTCATGTCTATCACAAACCCTCAGCTGCCACACCACCAAGCACTGCACCCCATAATAGAATAACCAAACCCCAGTGGTCGTCACACACAACATGAAAATGCTTCTCACACAGACTTAAAACGGAAACTTCAGCCTTGGACCCACACATTCAAGACAGTGTGCCTTGTTATCTATGCGTGAAAGCGCCTCGGGGTCCCACATAGCGGGAGTAAGCGCTATACAAAATCTACATTAGGAACATCCATTCCAACCCTGGATTGGAGGAGAGGGTGGGAGCGTGGGGCTCCTCACATCCGTTTTAAAGGGCACATTTTCCATCAAAATCAGGCGCCCATTGGTGTCCATCTCCTTGCTCCATATTTCCTTGCGGCTCCCTTAAAACGCCCCGTGAAGAGATGAAAACACGACAACCGGTTAACATGGCGTCAGATGGCTCCGCGGGCACTTCATGCAGAAACACAAAGGAGCCCCACGCGCCCGCAGCATCCCCCATCACTGCCGAGTGAATCACTGGCGATAAACGCCATTAGAAAAGCACACAGAGGGAACTCATAAGAGTTAGACTATTATAACAAAGTGCTGGCAGCGGCAATACAAGTCAGCACTTGTCACGACTTGGAGATGATTACATTTTCAGCAAGTGCCACAGTGAGGTGCGGGGCTGGAAACGAGGCGCAGACCTGGCAGCCACTTTGAGAAAGTAGCACGTCAGGTGCCCCGATGCCGCATAAACTCGATAGTATTATGCATGATTGCCGGTCTCAACCACATAACTGGAGCAATTAACACAATACACGATTGATATTTTGTCTAAGCTATCTCAACCAGACTATGGTGAAATTGAATTTACTCCATCGTGATCTCACGTAATTTCAGCATTTCACGCTACCTTCATTACGACAAATGTCTGAGATTACACCATTACACATCATTACATAATTGAGATGTCATGCGCATAAAATTCCTATCATGGGAGCATGGGAACAGCGCGAAGGAACGGAAGTGAGCAGCTATTGTTCGTGTCACATACGATTTTCTTTAGCGTGAAATGCGTCCTCTCATCAAGGCAGCGTCAAAGCTGCAGCAACATTTCCTGTAATTTCTAGGTATTTCACACCATTTCCGTTTACGGAGTTAGATGAATTTCACCTAGGCGTAATGCCAGCCACTCCTTCCTCCTTGGTGATGTAGAATCATCGACGCAGTTTCATATTGAAATGTTGCTGACGTCGACTGACTACATAGATACGTGGATCTGGAGCCTAGGACATATTAGGACTGCAACCATATCTGGTAGGGCCTTCTTCCCACCAGGTTGGCACTAGACTAGCTTCCTACAATTGGTATGTGGCAAATCGTCCAATCTATGCCCCCATCCAATTATAATTTATTACATACATTTCCCACCCTTAACTAACTTGGGCCCATATTTATACTTTTTTTAGCGCCGCTTTTTAACGCAAAAGCGGCGCAAACTTACAAAATACAATTGTATTTTGTAAGTTTGCGCCGCTTTTGCGTCAAAAAATTACGTAAATGCGGCGCTAAAAAGTATAAATATGGGCCTTGGTACCCTACGCGATCCAATGGTGCACCCACATGGACGAGCCATAAGCTGATTCACGAAGAACGAGGTTTGTGCCGCTGCGAGACCCTACAGTTCAAGGGCTAAAACACCTGCTGCAGAGACCCTTCTGTAATTGTATGTCACAAGTGGCAATCGTTGAAGAGCCGGCTCGCCCATTTATCCACTCAAGGTCGATAAACGGAGCGTCATTGATTTGACTAACAATAGGGAGGCTTATTAAAGGGCCAAGGGAGAATTGTGTTTGTTTTGTGTGCTAAATAAATGGTCAAATTAAATCAAACCGGGGAAGCAATGCCGCTCTGTAGAGGCTGCCTCCTATTGACCTTCAAGCAGCGCGCGCCCCTCCCGCACCAGCTCCGCCAGACTCGGGCGATAAAGACGTCGCCTCATTTGTCAACGGCGACGCCGCCAAATTGCAGGCCGGGTAAATTTACATAGAAATTACTGGGGATATTTGGTAAACTCAGAAGAGGCAGGTGACAAGTGGGACCGTGGCATGCTGTGCTTAGCGGTACGGTGCTCCTGCGAGGCTCTCGGGGTGTCCTTTGTACTACTTTTGTGCCCCCACTCCATAGGGCGCTGTATGACCAAACGCCGGAGAAAGACCATGTGTAGGCCCGAAAGAGGTCGGGGGCTGGGCTAACACAGAGGGGCTACATTCACACACAAAGCAGACCTGGTACTGGGAGTAAAAAAGTTTCGATTTTACAGAGAGAAACACCATTCATACAGAAAAGCTGGTTCTGGGAGTAAAAGAGGTTGAGTTTTACGGAGAGGTACTTCCTTCAAACACACAGTTGGTGAGCCTGAATTGTACAAAGAGGAACTACAATCAAACACACAGCAAACCTGGTTCTGAGAGTTAATGATGTCAAAATGTACAGAGGAACTACATTTAAACACACAGCAAACCTGGGGCCAGATGTAGGAAATTACGAGTTTGCGACTTGCAAATTGCGAGTCTGAGCGACTCGCAATTTGCAAGTCGCAAACCCGGATGCAGGATGGTTTCCCTGACACCATCTGCGAATCGCAAGGGGGTTGCAAAGACCCACCTCATTAATATTAATGAGGTGGGTTGCAATTTGTGACCCCCTTGCGATTCCCTGCACTCACAGGTATGGTGGCCTGCTGGAGACAGCAGACCACCATGTCTGTGACTGCTTTTCAATAAAGCTGTTTGTTTTTTGTATTGCAGCCCGTTTTCCTTAAAGGAAAACGAGTTGGAACACAAACGAAAAAATGAAATGTTTGTGTTTCATTTTTTCAGAGCAGGCAGTGGTCCATAGGACCACTGCCTGCTCTGAAAAAATGTTTTCAGGGCCATTCACAAAGGGGAAGGGGTCCCATGGGGAACCCTTCCCTTTTGCGAATGGGTTAATTGAAATGGGTGCTAACTGCGAATTGCTTTGCGATCGCGTTCACGCTCACAAAGCAATTCTACATTGCGATGCGAATCGCAAATAGGAAGGGGAACACCCCTTCCTATTTGCGAGTCGCATTCCCATTTTGCGAGTCGGTAACCAGGTTACCGACTCGCAAAATGGGAATGAGCATCGCAATGTGCTTTTTGCATGGCGCAAACAGCGAATTTTGCTGTTTGCGCCATGGAAAAAGCTTCGTACATCTGACCCCTGGTTCTGAGAGTTAAAGCGGCTGTAGTTTATAAAGGGGAGCTACATTCAAACACACAGCAAACCTGGATCTAAGCATTAAAAATGATTGAAATGTACAAAGAGGAATTACATTCAAACACACTGCAAACATGCTTCTGGGAGTTGATGAGCTTGAATTGCATAGAGAGGAACTGCATTCAAACACATAGAAAAACTGGTTCTGGGAGTTAAATAGGTTGAAACCTTCAGAGAAGGAGCTACATTCAAACACACAGCAAACCTGGTTCTGAGAGTTAAAACGGCTGTAGTTTATACAGAGGAGCTACATTCAAACACACAGCAAACCTGGATCTAAGCATTAAAAAGGCTGAAACGTACAGAGAGGAACTACATTCCACACACAGCAAACCTGGTTTTGGGAGTAAAAGAAGTTGACGCTTACAGAGAGGCTCTGCATTCAAGCACAAAGCAGACTTGATCTTGGGAACAGAAGACAATATTGGTAGATTGTAATCATGACCTTTACCCACATTTTGCATCTACAAAATGGTACCAGAATATCGTTGTCGAAAATCTTGCCTAAAAGAAGCTAATAATAAAATACCTACACCCTATACAACAATGTGTATTAGACACTACTTATAACACAATATTTATGTCAAACAATATTTCTGACCATGTTGTTGTGAAATAAAGCCATTACTACGGGGGTTTCAGTCCTTGAATACTGTTTTCCAATATGAAAAGGCAATTCTTCCTCATTACTACCGCCAGACACCGATGGAGGTCTCATTCAGTCTTCCAGCACTGAAAGGACCACCTACCGTTTTCAAAACAGGTGCCTTATCAGCATGAAAAATGAAACATTGGCTAAAGGAAGCAACGTCTTAACTCAAGGTAAATTCCATGTGTCTGTAAAGTAGAATTGCTGGCCAGCTGTTCCACCAAACAACAGCATCTTCATTACAGGAGGGTGGCCACAATGTTTTACAAAAAAGGCTAGGGTGTTCCACTACCACAGAGGCTAGTGGACTCTGCTTATAAAAATAGAACCTTTACAATTTGGGAAAATCACATGCTTGCAGGGTTCAAGTCAGTCAACGCTGGCTGAACCTTGCGCTCTCAGACATCGATGAACAAAGTACCAAGCATGATTCAAATTTAATAAAAAAATTAACACAAGTGTTTTTGATGTACAAAATCATAGCTAGCTCAATGGAATTTAAATGTGGCAAGCGATGTTGCCATCACTTTTGTGGGTTTTGCCTAGGCCCAGGCAGAAGTTTAATTCAGCAGGTACAATTGGAGAATTTTGGCAACTTCACGTTACTCTTGTAACACATAATTCACACCAAATTCTTCCAATCGCTGCATGGTGGATTTTTTTCCTGCTAGAGCAATGTGATGACAATGGGAACAACACAAGCTTTCAGAATGTGAGCTGGTGAGCATGATCGAGATTTGGCATTCCCTATCACAATTTTCGGTTGCTAGGCGGAATTCCTGCAAGATTTTACCAATGCATGTAGTTGCGAGCAGTCGCGGTCAGAGGGCTGCTTTCCAAGAAGATATTCTACTCGTGTGGCAACAAATCAACTTGAAAATAGTGTGGTGACATTTGCGACGATTTTTCAGCATGGAACATGATACCAGGGCTAAAATTGGAGCATGAGCAGTGCAACATGTATTTTTTGCCCACTTGCGGAACTCTGCAGAATCTCCCAGAGTTTTTAATTAACTACGTGTGATTTTGTGGAGTGAAATTCCGTGAGTTCCACTCGGCCTAGATTTAGTACTGATGCTTTTGCTTAAGAAGCAATGCTTTCACTTGTCTATTTCAGTGGAGCTGCATCTGATGTCAATCATAGTGTATTCTTTCTCACTGGGGCATTTTTAGTTGCATGACGGGCATCATGTCTCAGTTGAAAACATTAGCTCTCTGTCTTGTTACAGTATCTACAACACTTTACAGCTCTACCAGGTTCTCTCTCTTGGATCCATATCAAACCAGCAGTAGACACGGATATGAGGTGTGTATTGTTCCTGCCACAGGTGGTGAGGTGGTTCTTTTCTGAGGGTGGGAGTTAACACATGACATAACATTTAATCCACAGCATTTACCTACCACTACTTTGTAAGGTAAGTAAATACTTACTGCTAAGTCGATTTACACGAACATCTCAAAATGTGAGTGGAGTTAAGAAAAATAATATGTATTTACCTTACAATAGAATGGCATCTCCATTGGAAAATATAGGCAAACTCACTTTGGCTCACTCTGCTTTGGTTGGAGAAGTGTTAATCTCGAACACCTAGAAGCAAGCCTTAGAGAGTATTATGACTGACGAAAAGTTGCTGTTCATTCAGGTGTGAACGCTCAGGTGTGGAGCATTTTAACTGAGGCCAGAGACATTGATGTTCTCTATTCGTGGTGGATCTGAAAGGCTTCCTTGGCACATGGTATTTCTTTTTCCATGAATGTTTTTTTTCAAAGCATCACCAGCCTCCATTTTAACAGCCTTTTTACTTTAAAATCTACCTCTGGCGTATACATCAATGGAGATCATGCTTCCTAAAGTTTGAAAAGATAACGCAACGCCCCAACCAGGTGGTTGAGATTTCCCAGGGGTCATGTTTTTAATACACTGTATTATAGCTATCCTGTGACAGCACAGTTGACAAATGCAGACCCATTGTAGGGGGCTGTCCCTGCACATGTGAAACATGGAGCAATAACATATCCTCCTCAAAAAACATATCCAGACATCCATGACTGTTCCAAAGATCTCAGCAGATCATGCTACATATTTACTAGCACGTGCCTGGAAAGCGAGGGTGTCTGCCATCTGATATAATTTATAGGACACCATGCCATGCTTGACGATGTCCAGTCTGTCCTCAGACCTCAGAACGGCACCAAGATCATATTAGTTAACACCTAAGAAGCACAGTTAGAGACAAGGACATGACACCGAAGCCCTGAAAAGTTACATTTGTTAATACTCAACTCTCATAAATTAATTAAGAGGACCAGTCCTGATTGAATATAATATGTTGATGTGGGTTGATGTGGGTTGATGTGCTGCTGAACTACTCTTGAGAACAGAGCGAAAGACTAGGGAACAAATCTAATCCTTTCATTAAAATCGGAGTCAACAGATGAGGATAGGCACCATGCTATCACCTTGTTTAACCTACAAACCTCATTTTATATCTACTCGACCACTAGCACAATGATAGAACAACAACACCTGCTCTTACATCAGACATAAGAATGCCCTTTGGATCCCCATTGATCGAAAGAAAGAACCAATGCCACACCAGGATTAAAGAATGCTTGGACTATGCCTGGTATTCAAAGAGGAAATATTAGCACTTCTTCAGTGTGAGAAATTGAAGTCCTGGTGACCTGAAATGTTGAAAACACAACTTTATCCTTTGCTTAGCTCCATACACCGGCAGAATGTGTTATCATCTCCATAAAAGTAAAAACAAAAAAAAACCTTTCCTACACAATAACCACGAAACGGATGAGATTAAGTCCTTGGTCAACGCTCATGTGAACTACTGCAAAGTGTTTAATTCTTACCTCCCCGAACAACCCAGTAATAGGGTACACACTATCCAAAATCAAGTGTCTTGACTGTGGTTTAACCTGAAGATCAAGGTCACATTCAATTGGCTCCGAAAGAATTATACTAGGGTCTGGTAGAGTGCAAGACAAATAGTGCAATTCCATGTACCATGCATGATGCTTTCTAGAGCATAAAACGCCTTTGGCTGCCTAGAAATAATTACCCCTCACTACACCACCAGAAATCTCTGAACTTTCTTCTTGAAGAACATCTGACAATCAGAGCTCAGGTAGGTCATATAGGAATGCATGTCTGCTGTTTTTCAGCACTGGGCCGTAAAACAAGCTTGGCTCATCTACGAGACCAAAACCAAAAATTTGCTTTTCAAACATCCTTGACAAAGGCTTCATTGTACACATTTTCAGAAGTAAATAAGTGGCAAAGGCATTGGCTTATAGGAGAGTCAGAATGCTGGCCCTAGTTCTACTTGATATAAGAAATGGAATCGATGGTCACTTCATTGATATGTGTTTGTGTAAGTTCATCCCAAGAGTGGAGAAAGGGCACTATTTTTCCCTAGTCACTGTACTTTTTTGGTGCCCTGCCCTCGTGTTACAAAATGTATTAAAATACAAAAAAAAAATCAACTTGACCTCTTCATTTGTGATGCAGCCAACACAGCTGCATTGCTAGATGTTTCCAAATATTTTGTTTACTCCTCCCATCGTGAACTTTTTTTCCTAATTACAAAGTAGTCTTTAAATTACAAACCAGAGTAAGACCCGCACATGGTTTTGCACCCAGTCCCAGAGAAGATTTTTAACACTATTTGTATCTGCTACATTTTGCAACTAAAGCCGGAAGCTAAAAAAAAATCCACCTTCCTTTATGGACAAAGAACACCAAGGGGGGCGAGGGGCAAAATTACACATGAATCTTGCTAAATAAAGCTAAGAGAATTAATTAATTGATGTTACCCGTGTTATGCACAATAATATACACCCTATGCACCCCTTTTTTACTCATCTCTCTTGTTACGTTGTCCTCTCTGTCCCTCATTAAATCTCCTCATTTATATGTCATTTTCAGTGAAGATGTGGGCATGGATTTTTTTGCAATGTTAGCAAAGTTTTCTTTCTTTACTTCGCAAAATTTGTCAAGATTTTTACTTTGCCACATCTGCATGAAGATTGTGGTTCTGCTCAAATTTATGTCACATATATTCTTCACTGTCCTTAAGAAATTGGTGCTATGTATGCGGTTTCTACCTATCTCAACATTGTAGAACATCTTTTCAATGCTCTGTGTTCCTCCAATCCCTTACTCCTTTTCCTCTGTCTCACATCATCCTTCTCTCTTCTTTATATCACCTCCGTTCCCTCCATCCGTACTCCCTGCCCTTTCTCCTTCTCTGCACTCCATCCCACGACAGTCCCCTCAGCCCTTCCTACAACGAGTGCTTTGCAGGTTTTTGAGCACAAGCCCGGCTCATATTTATTCCGATATAGACAGAACTCTTCGTCCTGTCAACGGGATGGAGGGCGGCGAGCGGGGGTAATAAATTGTTTTCCCATAATGGTGTTTTCTTTTCAATCAATTTCCCTTCATGCTTGATTTAAGACGATGCCTTGTGCTGCAGTCCTGCATCGCACGATGAAACCTGGGGCAGGGGGACCAGCCTTGGCGAGGATTAGGCAGGTCTGGAATGCAGGTAAATCCTAACTCTCACCCACCGCCAGATTCGCCGCCCCCTCCACCGCAAGACCCCCGATCACTCTTTTTGCAGCAAAATAAGTTGCATCCTGTGATAAAGCTCCCAGTGGTGACTGCAATCAAAGGAATTAATGTGTCAAAAGACCGGGAACAGCACCAATTCCCAATACAATCTGTTCTAAATCCCTAAATGAGAGCCATTCCCTCCACCTCTATATTGTGACCCTGTAAAAATATGCAAATATAGATGTATATACATAAATACACGTGTACTCTATGTGTGTTTTTGTTCTCGCCTATATATCACCATGAAATGTATTCACAAAGAAATCAAAAGTTGCAAGTTCATATGTATTGTAAAATTGTCAAAATAGTCAAATCCATCATCAAAATTTTTTATCACAAATTATAATGCTTATCAAGTGAAAGAAACCTTAAGCAATGATTGCACAAGAGCCAGAATTCCATTTCTGTTCTTGCTGCCTTCATGATGATGGGACACGTAGGCGCTGACGTTCAGCAGTGCTCTAGGGGAAGTTCCTTTGGGCGGGCTGCCAACTATCTGTCCACGATTCAATCAAGGCATCTTCACGGGGCTCCTGCCTGTCAGAGGCACTGAGCAGTGCCAATCAATTTCGGCGGATTGATCCTCGCAACCAAAGGAAATAAAATTTGATTTTCTTGATCATACAGCATGTTAGTGAAGAACTACAACCCTGGCCTTCGAAGCCAGTGATCTAAACCAAGTGTTGTGACCCCATGAAAGAAGTTGTGTGCTGGGGTGACTGGTAATTTCAAGAGATACTGTATTTACTTATTAGGCAGTGAGTCGTTTGATTGGGACTGCAAGACTCGTCTCTTGGGACCTTTGCCCTTGTGATTACGTTCTTGGTGGGAAAACAACAGTGTGTTTCCTCGGTTGGTTTCACGCCAGAATTTCAAATTAGTTCTCCTTCTCAATAAATCATTGAGATCATAAGCATCGTTCTTTTTTAGAATAACCCTGCTTGCGAGAAGGTCTTGACCCCTGCAGTATGGTGTTCTGACTCGAAGGATTCTGGGAAAGATAGACTCACGCTTCCCTATTCTTTCCACATCTCTATGTTGTTCACAAACTCAACATTATTGTGAATAATGCCCTGCTCACCAGCCTTATCCCTCTTGCATGCTTTGAAATTACCCATCGGAGGTTTGTAATAAACGCGCCCTCCTGGCTTCACTCATGAAAATGAAAAAGAGTTCACTGTCTGGTCACTACTTAGCGACATTTAAGACTGCACGTTTAAAACCCCTCAAAGAACAACTGAATTCTTAAATCTTCAAGAACAGCACAGCGACCTGCTTATACCACAACCCAGTCCATACAGTAAGAGACACACCGATGTGAGTGCTTAGTTATATACTGCCTAGCCACATAAAGAGAGAGGCCTAAATTATGCTGACAGTCTGGAGATTACATCCTTGGACGTAATAAGTTAAAAGTATTCCCAAAGGACCCGAGCAGGGCAGGGTCCTATATTCGTGGTTGGTAGCAGTGTTGTTTGGGAACTAGAATCTCAACTATACAATGACTCTCAACGCATTCCTGCAACTCCCATGGCCTCTGACATAACATACACACAGCAATTATAGCAACATTGTTAGCATTGTTCAAGGGGGGGTGGTAGGTTGACATGTGGAGAGAGTAAAATTCAATGTGCAAGGAAAGAAAAAAAACTACTTATTGAACAGCTTCAGGTTTATACAGTACTCTGGCACCTCCCAAATTTGGGTGCTTGAAACTCCTCATCGTTAATAGCAATGAAAGCAGTGACACTGAGGGGATTCTGGTTGGTGGAGTGTCACCATTTGGGCATATCCCTTCATCTTCACCCGGCTTTCATTTCTCAGCTCCTGACGGAAACCGATTAAAACTTCTGTGAGTTGGAATCTAAATATCCCTCCCTCCTCCTTCTAGGCTATCATCTTGCATCTGCTGCAGCTTGCAGAAAGGCTGAAAATCCCAATGCTTGCTCCAGGCTGTTTGTGAGAAGGCCACACGTTACATCACGCTGGAGATAACGCTTAAGAAGATAACTGCGCCAGATATAGCTGATAGGCTGCTAGAATAATTGGTTCTAATAATCCAGGTGAGTGCTCCAGCGTTGCCAAAGCGCTTTTGCTTGTGTCGTGCAAGGCTATACAGATGTGTTGCGCCACAAATTCACCAGATGTGGGCAGCCACCTCCATCAATGTGTTCAGCATCATTGCTTCATGTATGTATCATGCTCTGGTAGATGTGGGATGAGGAGATACCTTGAATGCTGGAATACATTTTTTTGGCATGTTCCATATATAACATTAAAGAGAAAAAATGTAGCAAACAGGCCAACATTACAATAGCTGTTGTCTTTATGTCAATAAACTCAAAAGAAAGATACCAAGGAGAAAACTAGTAAGTGAAGAAGCGAGGTATGTAAGACAGGAGAAAAAAGGGTCGGCGAGGAGAGGAGAGACAAAGGTGAGCAAAAGGAATCGTGCTAAGAAAGATGAAAGGAATCAATGATGGAAAAAAGAAAATGAGGAAGCACAGAAGACAAGAAAGAAAAAGTGATAAATGCATGGAATGAAGAAAGAGAAAAAGAAAGATGACCTAGGGGAAGGACAGCTGGTAGGCTGGAATGATGGAAGAAAGTAAGGAATTTAAGAGAGGTGAGAACGAATAAAGTAACAAAGAAAGGTAGGATGGATGAGCTAAACGAATGATAGGAAAAAATAAATGAAAAGAAAAATTAAAAGAAGGAAACAAAGACATTTTAGAGGAAGGAAGTTAGGAAAGAGGAAAGGACCTAGAGGGAAGGAAAAGGAAACAAGCATTTTCAATGGAATGGATCTCCTGTTTGCTCGAGTTAGAGCTATTAGCATTTTAAATTCCTAACTGAATTGGCATGTTATGTCAACTGTTTTACTTTTCATTTTCAATTTATGTGGCAAGAAAAGTCCAAAGCGCCATGGCAGCCATGAGCATGAGCGCAAAGGAGAGACAAAAAAGGAAAAATAAGTTTGCTCGCAGTAAAAACAGCAATCCTGCAATCATCCATGTAACAAGGTCGATGGTCAAAGCGGTAACAAAACTGCCCCAAGGTGGGACAAACATAAAGCATTTACCAATGATAACAAAGGATTTTTGAAAGGCAAGCCCATGAACGAGTGATTGTGATGGGCGTGTGGTGGACATGGTTAAAAGCCCACAGATACATTACACGCGACAGAGTGCTTGCACGCTCAACCTAAAAAGGAAATAAGGACAACGTGAAGTGATGAATGAAGGAAAGCAAACGGGTTTGCAGCATTCGAAAAATGCTTGTGCATCACTCAATTTGTTCAAAAGATGGGCTGGGAGGGAGCATGAGTAAAGTGTAAAACATTATCTGTAATTTAAAACTTAAGCACTACAGTGGAATTGCCTTCGCAGCAGCAGCACATACAAAACGGTTGCATTTATGACTGGTAATACTTTAAGGTTAAAGAGACCCTAAAGGCAAAATATTACAGGGCCTTGAACAAGCTCAGGAGCATTTCAGAGAGTACCTTTTTATATTGTTTATTCCTTCTGTCACTGATAAAGGGGTATCATCAACAATACAGTTAACTGTACACAGTGCAAGGGCGTGAAGCCATTGCAGAGTGCTCCAGAGCATACTTATTATGCTATTTAAAGCCTCCTCAGGGTAGTAAGCACTATATGAATACACTTTGCAATAAACACACGTGAGCAGAGCCTCAATAATGGTGACCAAATATTAAATAGAGTCATACCAGTCACTACTCACAACAGAATAGGTGGTGGCCAACCATATATCACATTAGCAATGCAACAGATGGACAACTTACTCCTGTCTTCCTTGTTCCAGATGACACCCTATCCTCGCCATTCTCTGTCCTTAGAACTGGAGAGGCCTTAACTTTCGTCCTTGCCAACAAACTGAAGTCCTGATCAAAGGTGACTTCTCCCAGACAGTTATCCTTAATCAAATGCATCATAGTTAATATAGACACAAGTTTTCAGACATTATGAGATAGATGAATGGAGGTTGGAAGTGCAGCAAGCACTTAACACCATGAATGCCCAATGGAGGTAGACCAACCTAGCCGGGCCCATTGTGACTTTCCTGCTAAAGTGACGGCCGCTCGTCATAGAGCTGGGGGAAATGCTGCCGCCGGCAGGGGACACCAGCACCCTCGCGATGCAAACGGACTGCATGGCACGGCAGACAGTGCACATTACGACTGTGCTGGGCAGGGGTCCCCCTGTGGCCCTCTGCACCTGTTCTCCGCCAGCCTTTTCATGGCAGTAAAACCACCATGAAAAGGCTGGCGGAGAGCCAGGTTGTAATCAGCAGGGCGGCGCTGAGGTCAGCAGTGCCCTGGCTGATTGCACCCGCCGTCAGTCCGTCGAGATCTCCGATCCTGGTGCATACAGAGGTAGGTTGGCAGGGCTGCCCGCCAACCTCGTAATGTGCCGGTTGGACTGCCACAACCCCGGCGGTCCGACGGCCACCGCGAGTGCAGCGGTCCAAAGACCGCCACACTCGTAATTAGGCCCTGAGTCTGGTTAAGATCATGCGTGAACAAACTCCAGCCCCGTGCCTCTCTGCTAAGTTTCCTTCCATCGAGGAAAACTTGCAGCTCTATGGTGGAATTCAATTTTTCTACAAGTTCCAAACCTGGAATGAAAATTCTATTTTGTGGAAGAATGGGATTGGTGATTATGTTGCAGTCAAACCCTCTCACACTGCTTCCCAGCGCTGATATGATAGTCATCAATAATTCCCGATGCTTGTTTTTTTCTCTGTTCAATTCCATTTTAGTGTGTAGTAGGCTTGTGCAATGTCACATTGTATTTTTTCATTGCATAGCGCCCGTAATTTCTGCAAAAGCTATGCAGACAAGATGAAGTACCCACAGTTCAGCACGAGGGAGGGAAGCCTGTGTGAACGTGTGTACTTTTGTGAAAATCTTTCACACAGACGTTGTGTTGTCACTAGGACAACATAAACAAGGTGTGCACTTGCACATATAATGTGCAATAGTTACCAGTGTGGCACAGAGTTGTGGCACCAGAATACTGAGTTTTAAGTAGCGACAGGTAAAATATTATGCCCGGAATACCAGCAACCTGAACATTATGAAGGTATATATAAATACATAGATAAAGGTGTCCTATACCTAAATACATATCTATGCATGTTGAACTTATATGTATATATATCTATATATCTTCAAAATATATAGATGTGAACAAGAGAAAATTTTATATCAATATGTACTTGTCTTCATGATACTCTCTTGGCCAATATTTTGGCTACAACGTGTTTCACCTCTTAATTTTTTATATTCAATTTTCTGGCATGCAAGTTTCAAAGTTTCAGAGTATTTTCGAGACAAATCTGTGTAAATCTGCGCTCACTTACAAAATACTCACAAGTTACCTGTGCAACCACTTTCAGAGTACTCAAGAAAAACAAAAACCGAAGCAAGGAATGCACTACAATACAAAGTGCTTGCAAGTTATTGGCAGTAACCACACTTGAGACAGAACACAAGTTTTACGCATCAGTGATTAATGCAGTAACCATTATGATGATAATGAGTTGTATTTATAAAGCACAGCTGCCGCCCTAACAAGGGTGTCCTGTCGCTACACAATGAAACATGGAACTCTCTACTGAAAGCCCTCAAGTGTAAAGGTAGGTTATGTCAAAGCTTAGGGCACAACGAAAATAATCTCCCACCACTGCAAAACAAATTAGCTTGGGGATTATAAACAAAAAACTCATCTAAGGACCTACAAGGCTGATAGACCAACAGTTTCCCCACGAGAATCTCAGGACCTTGTTTGTAAAACGCCCTGGCTGCCATGCAAGCTGTTAAACTAATACTCTGCTATTTACCAGTAACCAAGTCAAGGATTTTAGGGCTGGAGGCACTGAGTGAAAAGCACTTGGTTCTAGCCAAAAGTCTCGCAGCCCAGTTTATGTTCTTATGGTTTTAGCTAAACATAAAGTGGGCAGGTGCCAGTGCTTAATTTGATCTGGTGGTTGCGGGTGGGGCCCACGTGCACTTTTTTTCTGGGCACCAGCGCTTATTGTTCCTCATTAGAGATTGACCCAAAGAATGAGAATAAAAAAATACAATGGGGGGAAGAAATAGGAAGAAAAAAGGGACAGAGGTAGAAAGCAGGGACCAAAAAACACATATAGGAGAGAGTTTGAGGGGCAGGGAGTGTCTGATGAGGGATTAAAGTTGCATGAGGGGCAATTAAGTATACAATGCTTTGGTATTCAGCACCACATCCCTTATCAGCACAGGCAGCATGCTCTGAGCGAAAGTTTGGCCCTGGCACTAATTATTTTACAAATTAATCACTGCCAGTTACCCCTCACTGCTAGTCGTAAATGTCACGAGTTACTTCGTTTTGATAATTTGAGAAACCCATACAATGACTCTTTCTCCAAACTGGGAAAGGCTGAGGTGGGCAGGTGTATGTCCCAGTTAGCCTTGTAAGTCACAACTTTCTAAGGTTCGATCACTCCAGAACCCCCCGCAGTGACCGCTGCTCTAGGTCTATTGATTTCGAGGCATGCTTTAACAAACTGCACGCGGGCTACCCTGCAGACCCCAAGCTACAAATGCTTCCGCATCCGGATCATAGCACGCTCCATGCCCCAGGGGAGCCGCGAGGCGGACTTCAGAGTCCGGCTCATCTGATTATAGAGCGTCGAGATGAAGGCCGACCTCCGGCATGCACGCCGGCTGTAATTCAGTTTTTAGCTCTATTCAGAATCGAGTGTGTGTTAAGGAAAGGTTAATGGGCACTTCACATAAAATGTTATCATTTCCATGCATTAATTTTGCCGTTACTCATCAGAGTCCAGTGTGTAAGTGCTGGTTATTTCACCCGTGCATTAGCCACTGCGGGCAGAAGGCTTTCACGCCGTCTGGGGGCCGGCTATATCTGGCAACTTAATTTTCTGTCCTTCCTCTTCATCAGGGTTTATCTCTTCAAGCCCATCCTCTCCTGCTCAAGGACACACTTGGGAACAAACACTGTAAAAAGGGGAAATGAAAATCAAGCCATACAAGAAGACAAAGTTTAGGGCTAGCTTGGTGGCTCGCTTGTAGTGCTATGTGATCTATGTAGTAGCCAGAAGGGCAAGCTCACCTGTTGGGACAAGCAGTGGCTGGGCACATGGTGATGGACTGAGGCACACAAATAATTAAAACTGGTGCTTTAACTTATTACCCTAGCCAACATTATTCGTTAGATTTACCTTGGAAGAACGAAATGTTGAAAATGACTAGGGTTTAAAACTGGAAGCCGTCAAGGCTGATATATATGTATTCCTCTCGAGCCCTCCTTCCTTGGCCCACAAATGTATCTTCTCCTGTTTTGCCTGTCGACATATTTCTACCCTACGCCTCCTCCCTCACCCGTGACTGCTTCTCTCCAACTCCACTTACATTTCTAGTCACCGACCCTGATGCAGCTCTATCAGTATGAGAGGCACTGGACTTAGAGACCTGCACTCTTCTGCAGGGGTCACTAACTTTCACAGTGTGTATTAATGGGTGTTTAATTGCATAATAAACACAGTCCCTGAAAATCTATATTGTTTTCAATAGTGTCTAGCCAGAGAATGGACATACACCTAGTGTGCCCCACCAAGGTATACATATTTATTAAGGGTGAGAGTAACTTGTGTAATTCTATGTAGCATAATCATGTGGAATTACATAAAAAATTCAGACAGATTACGGGGAAGGACACAAGAAGAGTGATTCTGCATTTAGCGATATTTTCTTAGCATAAAATGCCCCCTTGCATCCAAAATGGATGCGAGGATGCATCTTGCTCTAGGAAATACCACAAAATGCAAGAGAACATGAATAGCAGCACAAGCAGATGCTCACGGCCTATAAATGTGCACTTGGGGTATGATTTGCCCCAATTTACTCTCTGCACTTAGCACCATTTTCGTAGTGCAAAATACATCCTTGTGTCCATAATGGACTGGAGGATGCAATCAGCTCCAAGAAAATAGACCTAATGTAGAAGGCTGGCCCTCTATGTAGTGTGAAAACTGCACGCTGTGCAGGGTTTCCAGGCAACCACATGTAGTTTCCAGAGGTAAAAACTAGATCACCTAATGCTCTAATTTTTGAGGTAGCTTGGTTGAGCAGTTAGGACAATCTTGGAGAAGTGCAAAACATTTGTTGTACTCACAGTATCAGCATGCATTTCACACATTCGAAGGAATAACTCAAGACCAATTTATAAAAATATTCAGATTTTTAAAAATAAATGTTAAGACCAAGATTATCAAAATTGGTTAGGTACTTTTTAAGATATGGATTTATGAAGGTTTAATAAATACAGTCTTTCTGTGCGTAATTACGCTCCATAGGGATCAATAGGAAGGCACCTTTAAAAATACGTATAAAATCACACAGTTGCTTTACCAAGTTCCGCTTTAGCAGGTTGGCTGAAGTTGTCGGTGGGCACACTATGCCAGCTGAAGAAGTCTGGGTGGCTCCAGGTTCCCACGGGAGCAACAGTGAAAAGTATCTTGGATCGGGTGCAGGGTCACTGAGGGGGGATCACTGGGAAAAGGTCTGCTCTTGCAAGGTTAAAGATGGTTCCATGGGGTCCCTTTGGAGTGTCAAGGTTGCAAGGGGTGAGGGACCCTTGGGGCACAGCTGGTTCTTCGTTACAGGGCATGGGGCAGCCGGGTACAGAGCAAATCCGTGAGCCAGAGGCTTGTGTGCAAAGGAACCCTTTGGATCTGGAGATAGGTCTCTTTGAAGGTCACTTACAGGACATCAGGGGAACTCTGGCTAGAGGTCTAGGGTGTTCTTGAAGTTCCTCGACTAGGGCTTCCTCCTGATTCTTTTTCAGCTCTTTGTAAGCTGGTTTTCTTGGTGTCCGATGTCAGCTGACCAGTACACAGGGTATTAGTATGGTCTGGCCACTGGAGGGCGCAGTGCCACCAAACTTGGCACACTTGCAGGGTTTGTCTGCATAGTCACTGGTGTGTTGTTGGGTCTGGCTGCATCTTTTGGCGCGGGAGAAATCAGCCAGTCAGTGAAGTGACTCTCACTGTGTTACTGGTTCTTAGATTGTTGCAGAGTGGTACCTCCACTCTGGAGGGAGTTCCTGGGCGTTCAGTGAATCCTGGATGTCCCCTTGGTTTTCTTGTGGTCAGTCCAGTGTCAAGCTCCTCCACAGTGGCAATTGTTGGGTCCTGGGTTCAGCAGGCAGGGTTTTGTGCCTTTTTCTTTTGTAGCACCTCCACAGTTCTTGTGCCTTGGTTCTTCTTTGGGCTGGTCTTCTTCGTGTCCTTTAAATCTGGTTTCTTGGTCTAGGGATGTCCACTAAATACTGAATTTAGTGGGCGTTTTAAGGGGACCTGGTAGTGTCCAATGGTACACTTACCTTTGGGTGGCTACACCCTTTATAGTGATCAATTCCTGTGGGAAGGGTTACTTCCCTAAACCTAATTGGCTATTTTCCTTCAATCTAATATGGGGGGGAAATTAAATGGAGGGTCCACCTCGCAGGCAACACCTTAGAGGGTGGTGCATGCCCGTGGGGTCCCCTCCTCCTACTTTTTGTGTCGTTCCTCACCTTTGCTCCCACCAAAAGTGGAGGTTTGCAAAGGGGGAGGCCATCTGCTGCTAGCAGCGAGCCTGGAGATCGAGTTTCAAGGGTGGTAAGCCCTTTGAAGCTCACCGCCAGGGCAGTGCACATTCCTTAGGGTGGGGTTGTTAGCTTCCCCACCCAGGAAGGGCATTGATTTACAAGCCAGAGAGACAGGGCTCTCCCCCAAGGTTTGTATATTGGCTGTCTGGAGGTGGCAAGTTGAAAAGAACCAGTCAGCAACCATGCCAGGATAGTACGCTTTTGCAGGTGACGTCTCTAAGGTGATTCCAGGGTACATTTAGGGATAAATCCAATACTGGTACCAGTTTGGATTTATCATTCTGAGTTGTTTGATACCAAACAACCCAGTGTTCAGAGTGGCCATCACGTAGCTGAGAAACTCGTGTTGACCAGTGTCCTGCACATGTATTAAAAAGGCTGCTTTGTTTATGCAGCTATGCCCTCACATAAAATATGGAGCACCCTGCCTTAGGGCTGTAAAGCCTGCCAGAAGGGTGTCTTACCCATAGTAAATGCATTGTATGGTGGACAGAGCACACAGGAAGTGTGCCATATCGAGTTTGTGTTTTAGGTTTGCACCAGTACACTCAGTGTACGGCAGTGCTTGGTGCATCTGGATGCAGGGCCCTAGAGGGTGGCACAATCAGTGCTCCTACCCTTAGTGGGCTACCCATAGTACCCCATGCCCTGGGCACATAGGTGCCAACTTACTAGGGACTTATAGTGGTAGCTAAGGGTGTATCCAGTTGTGCCAATGCATCACAACAGTTTTAGGGAAAGAGCTCAGGCCAGGGAACCTGGTTAGCAGGGGCCCCGGGCACTACAACGTTTAGGCTACATCAATCATCAGGCAAAAATTGGGAGCTAACCATGTCAAAAAGAGGCCTTTTCTCACATCTAAATGAAACAGAACATAAACAGCAGTGAGAGTAGCCAGTCGTGCTCACTAAATATGCTCTTGCAGTAGGATTATTTCATCAAATTACTCTTAAATAAGCGAGCAGGCATAATTCTATAATTATTGGTAACTGCACCAAGATTACTCATATTACTCTGGGGCAGTTAAATTTGCTCTCAAACCTAATATTTATCGAAAAAGATAAGTCTGGGGATCTCATTGATTTTAAGGTGGATGTAGTGATTCCAGAACGTGGCGTGGCAATCCTAGGCTATTCGGCATTGTCAGTAAGGCACAAAAGATGTCTTTATCAGTGCAATGCACTCTTGTGTTCTAAGCAGCTCATTTTCCTGATATTGGTTGCATGTTCATTCTAAAGATGTTTACTCATAATATTGTATTCCTATTCTTCATAGAGGTATCTTGCCCCATGCTCAGGGTCACTCATTTAAAAAATGGTGGCCCAGTTTCCCCTTTGAAGGTCATATTTTACTGGCTCATTGTAATCCTATGGATGTTCTGCTATCCTTCTAGGTGTCCAACTGTCAAAAAGGAAGTCATCTTGTTTCCTCTTTGGAAGATCATCACTTACAATAAAGATCATGTTCTCTCTCAAGAGCCCTACTAATACTCAAGAAGATATGTCCTTAACATTGCATTATTGATTTCCCCATGGGTGTTCTGTTCTCTCTATCGAAGTCCATTTCTTCTCTATGTGGGCCCTGGTAGTACACAAAAGCCAAGCTCTTACAATGGGATTTCTAGTCTCCCTAAATATGTCATGTTCTCTCTATGAGGGTACTGTTCTTCCTATGCTTATTATTGTGTAACAAGGGTCTCAAATTTCCTATGAAAGCCTTGTTAGTGAAATGACAGCCCTGCTCTTCCTATGGACCACAGGACATCACGATAGGGTATACGTTCCCTAAAGGGATCCTGTTTTTAATACAAAAGTGTTTTATTTCAAGTGGCGGATCCTACTTTCTTATGGAGGTTATGATGTCCCCATGAGATCTCATTCCTAATTTCCAAGTCCTATTTTTCCAATGGAATGTTTGGTTCTCTTTACAGAGTTCACGTTTTAATGTGGAAGTCTAAACATAAAGAAACTACAAGTCGAAGGAGTGTAACCAGTGGAATGTTATCTGATCGTGAGCTACAGGCACACAGCAGCAGATAGACATGAAATTAAATGGATGATACTGTATTGTGTGATTTTATAAAAGCTTTACAATACTGAATTGTTAAAAGAACAAATATATAAAATCACACAGCCAGAATTCATTAAACATTAAGCACCAAAAGGTGCCTGTATATGCAGATTAGCACCACCAATTATCATGGTAAAGCGATAAGATGCTTTAAAAAAGGGTTAAGATCTTTACCTGTCATAAGATGAAAACCAAGTGCATTCTAACACAGGGTGACAGATGTGGGTAACAGAATTAAGCATCAGTATGGAAAAAGAGAAATTAAAAATGACATCTAAACATATAGCAGCATCGGAATTTTGTGCATACAGGGCAGAAAAGTGCATTTGGTCATTATGAGCATTCAGTGGTATGCAGGTATCAACAGATAAAGTGCAGTCAACTTATGTAACAGCCAGTTCCAAAATCGCCGATCTCCACGATGGAATTACAGTTGTTGTTCACTTCTTTTATGCAGGCTTGGATGAGACTATTTTTGCTGAATTTTGCCTGGTCTGCTGGCTCAGGGATAGCGAGCCCCAGGTTCACGGTCTTTTTATGCATTCAAATTTCGTGGCCAACAATAGTGTTTTAACAGTATGTGGCAGAGCTGCAAAAGCATCAGGCAGCCCCAAGGTAGGTGATTAAAATACTAAAATTAGTAGCCGCATAGCCTGCAGTTGGTGATTTTGGAGAGAGTGAGAAGTTTAGGATTTAGGTCTTTGCATTGTAAGCCCATTTATCTTACAACCTTTATCAGTTGAGGTAACATTTCGGTAGAGCACAGCAGAGATATGTCTGAAGGCTAAGGCAATCCACTTGGGTTTTAGCGTATGATTTCCCCACCACTTGTAGTAATTTAGAGTTCCTAAGAGTTTGCCCATGTTGTTTGCAATCAAAAGTATCCTTGTTTGCTTTTTCAGAGTGACTTGGAGTGCTGTGTGGGAAAGCTGCAAGGTGTTTAGTGCTGACTGGTCAATTTCTAGTGCGGGAATTGATCTTTACAGATGTTGTGACCAGGGATTCCCCTCTGAGTTCAAGATGTTCTGGAGGATGGCTTCAGCAGATAGCATGCTCCTAGTATGGACTGATATGGGCTAATGCTATTTCTAAGTTCCCTGTAGCCTGAAAAAATGGGAGTATCTAGGACATGGATATAGGAATGGTAATGGCATTTGAAGAGAGCCGGGCTGGGGCTCTGTCAATACCCAGACTAGATATGTAAGTACTGAACAATCACACATGAAGGCAATTTAAAAATAGTTTAGATGAATGGGAACAAGGAATCTGTCAAAGAATGCAGGTCCACTGAGGCCAGGCTGTAGGAGGCTGACTCTCAATATAGTGTACAAAAATGGTGTGCACTGTGCAGAGAGTCCAAGAAAACCCACCTTGGGTTACAGAGGTAAAAACTAGATCACCTAATGCTCTAAAGTTTGGTCAAGCAATTAGGCCAGTCTTGGAGAAGTGCTAAGCATTTGTTGTACTCACAGTATCAATAAATGTGGATATGCACTCAAAAGAATAACTCAAGACCAATTTACAAAAATACTTCATATTTGTATAACATATTTTAAACCAAGAGCATAAAAATCGCGTAAGTACATTTTAAGTTATGATTTTTTCAAAGTTTAGCAAAATTAGTCTTTTTGTGCATAATTACGCACCATAGGAATCAATGTCAGAAATTGTAAAAATGCATATAAAATCAGGCAGTGTCTTTACCAATGTCTCCTTTCATTTTTAGGTCAAGCTCATCAAGATGTCCTGGGACCAGCTAGAGAAGTTCGTGCGGCTCCCAGTTCTGCGGGAGCAGCTGCTGAAAGTCCTTGGAGCTGATGCCGAACTACTGCGAGGGACCACATGAAAAAGCACTGCAAAGGTGTGCTTCAAGGTGAGTCCGGTGGGTCCCCTTGTAGTGTAGAGGTCACGAGGGGTGTGGGACCATTAAAGTACTGCTGCCTCTCCTGTGCAGGGCTCAGGAAGGCCAGGTGCAGAGCAGAAAGGAGAGCCAAGAGCTGTGCGCAAAGGTGCCCTTGGAACCGGGAGACAGGACACGTTGAGGGTGGATTGCAGGTCAGCAGAGCCACTCTGGGGAATGGTTATCATGCGTCCTGAAGTTCCTTGATGGAAGCTTGCTTCTAATACTCGGAGAGTCCGGAGTGGACTAATCTTCAGGGTGTCCGATGTTGGGTGTCCATTACCCCTGGCTATTGCACTGTTCGGCCACTGGAGGTCACAGTGCCACCAAACCTGGCACACTTGCAGAATTTGTCCTCGCGGTCCGTCAGGTGGAATTTGGTCTGACTGCTGTCTGGTTCCTTGGTCAGCGGCCGGTCAGTGAATTGGACTTTACTGGTCTTTGCTTCTTTGTTGCAGGGAGTGATGCCTTCACTCTGGAGGGAGGTTCTTGTGAATTTTCAGAAGGATTGAGGTCCTCTGGGGTTTTGTAGAGTCCATCCAGTGTCCAGTCAACCCCTCAGCAGTGATTGTCAAGTCCTGTCAGTCATTGTCGAGTCCTGGGTGCAGCTGGCAGGATTTGGTGCCTTTTTCTTTGTGCAGCAGGAATGCAGTTCTCAAGCCTTGGGTCTTCTTTGTTACTGGTCTTCTTGTGCCCTTGTAATCTGATCTGTAGGTCTAGGGGTGCCCACTAAATACTGCATTTAGTGGGCATTTAGGGGAGTCCCTAGTAGTGTCGAATTGGTCATCTACCTTAGGGTGGCTATACCCAGTATGTGACCAGTTTTTGTGGGTAGAGGTCACTTCCCTGTCCCTGATTGGCTATTTTTATACTATGCAAGATAGAGGAAAACGAAATGGTGGGGTCACCTCACATGCAACACCTAAGGGGTGGTGCAGGCTGAGGGTGGCCACTCCTCGTGTCTCTTGTGCATTTTCCAGCCAGTACTCCTGCCAAAAGGGGTTTGCAATGGGGCGGCCATCTGCTGGAGGTCCAGCTTAAAAGCAGCAAGCCCTTTGAAGCTTGCAGGCAGGGCCATACACATTCCTGGGGGTGGTGTAGTAACACCTCTGCCCAGGAAGGGCTTTGTTTTCTGAACACAGGTAGCAAAGGCTCTCACCCCAGGGTTCCAGAATCTTGTTTGGTGGTGGCAGGCTGATTGTGACCAGCCAGCAACCATGCTGGGGTTAGTTAGCTTTTGCAGGGGTCACCTTTTAGGAGGCCCCTGGGTACCTTTTGCAATAAATCCAATACTGGTACCAGTTTGGAGTTATTGTTCTGAGTTGTTTGATACCAAATAACCCAGGGTTCAGAGTGGCCATCATGTAGCTGTGAAACGCGCACTGACCTGTGTCCAGCACCTGCATTCAAAATGGCTGCTCTGTGCACTTACTATGTCCCAGGATTGCCAAGAGCTAACAAACATGAATGATGGACAGAATGCGAACCAATCAAACATTCACCCCCAGTCACAGATCTGGGTTTAATCCGTCAATTCCTTTGTTCACCATACCACCCCAGTTTGGATCCAGCTATATGCAAATCAATCTTGACCCTGTTCCCCATGGGAAAATTCCAGCACGAACACCCAAGCCAGGTCCTCCCAGGACCGTAAATAAGCATCCTGGGACCGGTTTCAGGGTATCACTCTTCATCAGCCAAGCTAGCTTGAATCCAGTGGCATAGGGAGCCCGGGACCCACGTCTGGGCATACCCGGTGCACTAAGGGCGACAAAAGCAAACAAATACAAATGATGGACAGAATGCAGAACCAATCAAACATTCACCCCAGTCACAGATCTTGGTTTAATCCATCAATTCTTTTGCTCACCATGTTACCCCAGTTTGGACCCAGCTATATGCAAATTAGTCTTGACCCTGTTCCCCAATGGAACTGTCCAGTCAGAACTGCCAGGCCAGGTCCTCCCTGGACCGGAAACAAGCATCCTGGGACCTATTTCAGGGCATCACCCCTTTTTAGCCAGGCTAGCTTGAATTTGTTTGTTTGCCAGGTTTGGCAAGTACACAGTAGGGGCATATTGCTCATGCATCTGTGCCCACACATGCAGTATAGTGCAGTACATGCAGTATAGCGCACCCTGCATTAGGACTGGAAGGCCTGCCAAAGGGGTGGCTTACCTATATTTCATGCACTGTGTAGTGGACAGGTCACACAGGCTGTGTGCCATGTAAGTTTTGCATTTTAGGATTGCATCAGGACACTCAGCCTGCAATGGCAGTGCTGGGTGTACTTGGATGCATGGTCCCTGAGGGTTTCCCAGTCTGTGCTGTCGCCCTGAGGGAGCTACCCTTAGTACCACATGCCCTGGGTACCCAAGTATCATTTACTAGGTTATTATAGTGGCAGGTAAAAGAGTTGCCTATTGTGGCAATGCATCATAACAGTTTTGAGCAAGATATCTGACCCAGGAAACCTGGTTAGCAGGGGCCCTGGGCACTAACAACTGTGAAACCACATCAAAAGAGGCACTTTCTCACACAGGCAACTGAATATAGCTGTCTGGCATCCCTTGAGTCTTCCTGGTTGCCTCTTGGTGATAGCCATGACACAGTGCGTGACTAGGTGAATCGCAGGTAAACCTAGTTAACCTATGGAAATAATCTGCACTGCCATGCTCTTTCCGGGATCCCTCCATGAGCTGCAGTGTATTCTTCTAATACAAGACGTCAGCAAAATCTACCCAGGGCACCTAAGACCATATAGCATACCGGGAGAGGAGATATTTTACAGGGCAGATTTGGAAGTGTCACCCACTCCAGTAGCAGTGGATGGGTTCAGCTGGTCACTGAAGTGAACATTTGGGAGAAAATGGTTTCCACTTTCTAAACACATTTTTTGGTGTTGTGTTTATTTCAGATACACACACCTGCCTTTTGAATTCACCTGGCTGCTTTCAGCTTCTTCCCCATCACATGCACCAATATCCGTCGTTACCATGGTTTGAGAAAGTAATCCTCTCCATTGAAGGAACTTGATTGAACCCCGAGCAGATGATGTGAACTTTCCAGGTAGTGGGATTTTCTACATTTTTTTTTTTACATGCGCTTATAACAGTTTCCTAATCTGGCATCTCATCCAGTCCTCTCTGCAGTGGAAAAGGTAAATTATATCCGTAGCGCTGGCATGCTGAGGCATAGATAAAATGTTTTAATCCCTTTGACCTTTAACACAATTTTCTCTCCCAGACAGGAGACACAGTTGACCTTTCTACCCACTGACAGCAATGAGTTTATCCTCGGCTCACCCTGCACATCCTCCGAGGCTCTCTCTCTCGCTCTCCCTCTCACTATCTCACTCTCTATCTAAGGTGTGACCGCCTTCAGTCTTTGTGCTACAATATTGTGTCAGGGACACTTTACAGTGCTTGCTTGATGCTGCAGTGAACATTGACTCATTAGGTAGACTTTCCGTAGAGATCAAGAGAGAAAGCCATGTGGTGCCCTCAAGCATTCACCAAGTGGACCAGAGAAACCAGAGGAGATCTGACCCATGGCAAGAAATCAGGATTTTTCGTGATAGGTCATGCCTCTTGAAGTTACATAGTACTGCGATCAAGCCAACCACTATCCTCTTTGTAATATGTACTTCCCCTCCCTCAGTTTCTTATAGTTATTAGCTTTCTTGTGGAAACTGAAGATGGTGAGGCGCCCTACCTCACTGGTTATTTGTTAATGTGGCATCGCCGCTCCAGTAACGGCCTGCTATCGGGTTTGTATGTTACTCTGTCAAAATCAATAATTGATGGAGACAAGGAAACTGGTTTAAAGGGGACCACTTCACCCAATGCTGGCTGTTTTAACACCCAACCAGGGCAGGAGGTCCCATATACACTTGTTATATCACTGGATTCCTTTGATTAGGCCCAATAGTATTACTTTAGTTTTTCAGGAGTATAATTTGTGGAAGGCTTGACAAATCTATCTAGAATAAAGCTTATCAGTGTGTCTCTGTCTTCCTTTCACAAGCAACAAATCTTCCGGGTTAGACTGCAACCACATCTCTGCAAAGGGATTGATGCAGTTCTCGGCTTTCTACAACTGAAATGGACTTGTGGATTTGAAGCTTCCTTTATTGGAAAGGAATCTGAGCCTTTACCTGCACTGTCCAGATAGGTGACACTACACTTTTCTTTGCTTATATTTCTGGGGCATCTTCTGAACAGTCAGTGACTCTGAAAACTGGTATGCTTAATGGTTGACTCACTGTACGACTAGGAGAGAAAGACTCCTTGTCTTGGTTCCACAATACTCAGTCTAATACTTACCATCTTTCAGCTCTGCGCATCATGTTATGGGATATGTGTGCAGAAACCTAGGTCCAGCTCTATGATAATGTATTATTTGTACTAAGGGCGTTTTGAATCTCCTCTCTGAATCCCACCACTTATTACAGATCCCTCTCCTTATCTAGACTTCGGTGGTGGGCGTGTGTGGTCACTATTAAAGTCTCCTGCAGTTTCTTGCTGCTGACATTGTCACATCACATTTCTCCAGGAGTTGTGGCTGCTGGGAACAAGGCCACACTACATACTGTGATTTCAATTGCTCCTGCCAGAGACTTTGGCAGGTTTTGTAGTACAGGGAGAGGATCAGGACAGGACTGGTCATTCTGCAACTCTGGCATTTACCCAATAGGCTGTAGGATGGAAGGTTATTTTGAGAACAGGTTAGGCTTCTAGTGGAGGTCTCCTGCAGCATGGGGCTGGGTGGAACATTTTTGTAGGGGTTGATTTTGGTTTCCAGTCTGGCTTTGGAAAGCATTTCATTTTCTCCAAAAGCTCCACTTCAAATGCTCACATGATAAGTAGCTGATCCTTCCAGAAAAGTCTCATGAATTACTCTATCCCCTATAATGAGGGCTGATCCCTTTATCCAGGACTCCCACACACTGTTCCCTGTGCTCCAGGCCAATCTCCACCAGGCCCAAGTCACCTGCCCCACCCTCACTGCACCATACTCTGTGGGTACGACACCAGAATATTTTTGTCTAAATATGGACATAAATGTGTTCTAAATATATTATACCAAGAAGTCAGCCTACTGAAGTTAATAAAATAAATTGTACACCCCATGGTATGACTTTTTTGCAAATGATATTTAGGACAAAATATTTATGACAGATGATATATCTGTAGACAATATTCTGACATACAACCGGTTTCTGATACAATTTAAATTTCTCACCATGATGTCATTTTAAGTTCTAATCATGTTCTACTTATCATGTGCAGGAAAACATCCCTTCTGTGTTTTTTCATTAGCAAAATTATGTTCTAGGGGGAAATTTCCCCGCTTCACCTGTACAAGTGTTCATAGTCATCATATGTAGCATGTAAAGATATTACCTTTGTGTTCCTTTAATCAGAAGATGAACCAGCTTAATATACGTTTAGAACTCCATAATAAAATTCCATATGTTTCCTTTTTAGGTCGAGCATACCCGCGTGCAAGAGCTGCTTTTCTGACGTGTTAGTATGTATCTGGGATTTTAACCAAGCCCACTGCACGCCCATCACTATCACTCGTTCATGGGCTTGCCTTTCAAAAATCTCTTGCTATCATTGGTAAATGCTTTACGTTTGTCCGTCCTTGGGGCGGTTTTGTTACCGTCTTGGCCATCGACCCTGTTACATGGATAACTGCACTTTTGCCAATAACGTTGACTGCGAGAGGACTTCTTTTTCCTTTATTGTCTCTCCTTCGCCCTCATGCTCATGGTGGCTGTGGCACTTCGAATCGTCTCGCTTATGTCAACTGTTTTATTTTTTATTTACAGTTTGTGTGGCAAGAAAAGTCCAGTTAGGAATTTACAACGCTAATAGCTCTAACTCGAGAAAACGCAAGACACATTACATTGCAAATGCTTGTTTATAATTGTGATAGTCTTGTACGTACGTCTCAATAGTGGGGCAGGTGCAATGCCACCTAGAGCTGCGTGTACTGCCCTTACTTCCACTAAGGGCCATGGCCCCTTTGATACGCCACTGGTGGTGACAGAAAGGAGGGGCAGAGAAGAGGACGAATTTTGAAGAGCAAACGCACACCCTGAAGCAGTATTTCTCGCGCACGGCGCCTCCATAGAGTAATTGAACACTTTACGATCTCGTCAGATATATAAAAACACAAAGCTCAGAAAACACGTTTCTACCGTTGTTAGCTCTGAAGAAAGTGCTTGTGAAGATGAAAGGACTGTGTGCTCTGAGAAAACATATTCCCTCCGACACGGGCAGACGCGCGAAAAAAATCTCTTTTAACATGCAAGTCCGTTCCGGTTGTGTTTTCTGAGCCGCGCCAGAGCGCCGCAGACGGATTGTCCTACGAAGAGCCATTTCTTTTGTGCCCTGCAGGGACAGCTGTCTTACCTCTCGAGGAGCCCCGGCACATTTTGGTGGCAGAATTCCCTTTCCCTCCGAACTTAAAATAATGTAGCGTACTGATCGCCTTTTTAAATAAGGAGCCCTACATTTCACTGGAAACCATGTACGCATCATGCATTTTTACTCCTTTCTGTATTTCCACAGGCGGCCCGTAACTCCCTTTTTGGCTCTGGGTTAGTCATGGCAATTGGATGTTAGTACAAATAACGTACTTAACATACTTATTTAATATGTCTCAATCAGCACCTTTCAACTATTGGCTGGTTGCTGTGCCATTCAATTTGTTTTCTGCTCACTACATCATGGAGCAGTGGGTCAGCCCTCTGCAGTCACTGGCTCACTTTACTTTGAGAGCACATCTACATACAAAGTAGTTCCCTTCAGTGCCAGACATTGTTATGGCAAAAAATGTTTCCCTTCCCCCCCCCCAAAAAAAAAAATTAGTTTGTTCAATATTGGCCATGGCCTAGTTGCTTCGGCAATAACCTTTAATATTAAACAACGAAAAAGGCAAACCAAGCATTGACAAAGCCAAAAGGCTTTCAACACCAGAGTGATTGGAATTGCTGCTTGTTTCAAATGCAGTTGCATGGTCTTATGGTGATATGATCAGGATCACATTGAATGTCAGAGGTGAGGCTGAGAGGTCAGTTCACAACTACACCTTAGCTCTGACATGATCTCTCATTGTTTTGCCACTTTGTACCCCTGGTATTGTGATTGCTACTCCTGATTTCAGAAGGCGGTTGCAGCTAAAGAGCACACACAAGGTCTTAGATCCTGTTTTACTCTCTGTAAATTCCACACCCTGCTTTACAGCTAACCCTTTAGCGGCAAATAGGAAGCTGTTGTTGGGCTCAACTCGCAGACACATTAGACGCAAACTGCTCATAACAATGCCGATGTCCACTACACTGACATTTTATTGGTGGCTACCTTCATGACCTCCGTGTGCTTCCATTCTCTTTTGCTTATGGAATGCCATGAGACCTGATATGAAGGATAGTTACTTGTCAAATTAAGTGAGGGGGCAACAAAGGATTTCCTTACAGCACAGAAGCCTTCAAAAGCCCTATAGGGTGCAGCTGGAGTCAGTCTGAATTAGCTTGTGGCTGGCTCTTTTTCCAGCCTACTGGTGTCTGTTTACCTATACAACTTGGCCTACGCATTCCACAGATAAAAGGCACTTCCAAGAAATCAACCCTTTAAGCTTTCAATATTTGTAGTGGAGGCTAGAAAATGATCTCACCTTCTTTCACAGTGCATGGGCACATTAAACAAGGTACAGAAACAAGCGGTGCTCTACACTTTGTTGATGTCATCACACAGCATGTGATTACTTTATTTATTATGATTCTACTAAAAACTCGATCTGATTTATCATTGAAACTCTAGTGTTTCCTATCAGAAATTGCCTGTTCAGTTGTAGGAACTGGAATGGTTTTAAGGTTGCCATAAGGCAACGCATGGCTTTGTTGGGTCGGCACGTGGGCGAGTGGCGAGAGGGGATTAATTAAAAAACAAAAAAAACAGAAAAAGCACTTATCTGCATTGTCGCCGACGCACCGTTCCTCTGCTACAGCTGCAGGCACAGCCTCCCAGCCTGCCCTGCAGCCAATCCAAACGCTGCTATTATGCTGCTGGCAGCATGACAGAAGCATTCAGATTGGCCAGAGCTCCCAGCAGGGCGCTCCCATGCAGACGGGGAGCATGTGCCTGCTGTCTCCAGCCCAGCAGCACAGTGCCAGGCTGGAGAGAGCCTACTGCAAAACAGCCAGCCAAACATACATGCGCACTGAGGGGCACCAGTCATAGCCCTCGGCCCTGCCCCTTTTACTACAAAACGATTATAAACAGAAAAAAGGTTTGCAGCTGCTGGCAGAGGGGCAGTGCTCCTCCACCACAACAGAGGAGCAACGCCTGCCAGAAGGACAAAGCACTCATTGATCCTTGTATTTTTAAGGTTTGCTAACATGTAATGCACTGTGTATCATAGCAAATGGTAGAATTATGAAGCAATGGTGGAATTGAAGAATTTGTGCAGCAACATGAGTGGAGTAGGTATGAGGTTCTGTTTCCAAAGAAGATTTCTGCGTACCATGGAAGGCAGCGTGATGATGGTGAGCAGTGGAAGTATTAGGGCCCTGAACTATAAACAGTTTGTTCAGCTGTGGTGAGCTGTATCAGTGTATTTTAACTAACTGCATTTATATAGTGCTCATTGCCCCCTCATGAGGTGTTGAAGCATTTTACCCCAGGCATCACACTGCTGTGGAAATAAGAGGTAAGTGGTTAATCCAGTGGCCACTGGTTATTAGAATTAATTAGAATTAGTCTTCTCTTCGTAAGGAAACCACTCAATGCATCTACTCCGGTATCTTTGTGTCGTTAATAGTAGCTAGGTGTAGATTGTGGGTATGTGAGTTTATGCAGTTGGATGTGGGATTACTAGATGGGCTAGAAGAGATTAAGCATTGTTAGCGTGCAGGGGTATGACTCTCAGAGAAGGGGAGCATGTGATCCTGAAATGAGATGTGGGGGATGTACAGAAATGCAGAATTAGAGATTAGGGCAAACATGCATATCACTTAGAGTAGGCTGTGCTTAGAATAATGAGGCACGCAGGAAATGGAAAGGGAAGAGAAATTAATTTGAAAGAAAAAGGAGAGTCGATAATCAGACGTTTTAGGTGAAGATCAGCTTTATAGTATTGTTTGAGCACTCAATGTAACATTATAATACAGTGTCCAATGTTCCAATAGTAAAATATCTTTAAGCTCCTTATAAATGTCTCTTCACAGAAGTATAATGTATCTAATATATGTCTCTTGATTAATTCAGGCTAATCCTTATGTACTACAAATCATATTTGTGTTCCATATAGCAAACCAAACACAAGTGTCTCCTTTTATAAGTTTTGTTGATGCATTTAATTCAATGACTTTTCACAACCATCAGACGTGTTCAATACAAGTTTCTTGATCAGATCAGCCAATAATCTTTTATGCAACACAAATCATATCAATGTTCCATATAATAAAACAGCCACAAGTACAGCCAACACATGTTTTGTCATGGCAATAAGCCTCGACTTCTTCAGGGCTGTAATAAAATGAAGGATTTTACTATAAGCAAAAAGGTGAGGTCTTGTAACATGACCAACACCCATCCATAAGTGATCATCTCACCTTGGATAGGGAGTTCAGAAATCATTGTGTAAATACCTAGCCACCAAGAAAAGGTGAAAGATCAGCTTTACATGCAGTGTTTGTAAGAATATTGTGCGCGTTTTGAGATAGCTGAGGATGCAAAGTTGCTGCCAAAAAAACATTATTTGCATGAGCGTGCTATTCTAGGTATTTTTGAAAGGCACTAAAATCAGGTGAACAGTCAGTTTGCTGTTAGGTTACTGCTAGACCACCGCTGTAGCAAGGACAGCTGATATATGCATGCATTGGAAGTATTCAGTAGTGGTGGGCTGCATACATAAAGAAATATTGCAAGCTTTAGGCTGATCTCAAAGTTGGCAATAACCTCATGATCATTTCAAATTTTGACTACATAGGATAAATAATGAAACATCGAATAGGATACTCTGTAAATGCTGGAGTATCTGTGTATGGTACTCATCCTTAAGGTTTGGGTCACCCTTAAAGTTTGGGTCACAGTCTAAATTAGAAAAGAAAAGTGGTGCCCATTAGAGATGCCCCTAGTTTATCATGTTACAGGATGAGGGTAAGGAGAGTCTCCCCAGATAGAGGAAAAGTATTGTCTGCATTCCAGTGGCTTGAGGGTGGTAGTATGAGTATGAGGAGTCAGTGACCTAGAGCAAAGTTCACCCTTGTAAGCAGCGAAGTATGAGGTACAAGCCTTCTAGAAGTCTATGCACACTATGGTAAGCAGTAGAGTTATGAGGGGCCTGGGATGTAGAAGGTTCTGTGCATCATGGTGAACACCAGAAATAATTGGGGCCAGGAGTCATGGTTGTACCTGTAGACCATAGTAAACAGGAAAGGTGTGAGGGGCATGTGTCATAGAAGGTTCTGTGCACCTGAATAAACACTAGAGGTGTGATATGCCCTAAAGACTGTACACTGCTGTAAGCAGCAAATGTATGAATAGTCAGTACCATGGGATGGTGAATTGGGGAGGTATGAGAGGTCAGTTACACATAAGGATTATGCATCAAGGCAGTACTTGAAATCTGAGGAGCTTGTGCTGTTTGTAAGGCAAGTGCAAATAAATACTCTTTGTAGCATAGTAAGCAGTAGATATTTGAAAAATCAATACCACAGAAAGTTCTATGCTGCACCCCGAGTACCAGAGATATGAGGGAAGATGCCAAGGAATGCTCTAGTTAGCATGAAGCGGTATGTGGTGCCACATACACCTAAGACAGCACCTGAGGCATAATGAGCAGGAGTCTGTAAAGTCTCAGAACACCATGGCAAGCAGTGGAAGTATGAGGGGCATGTGCCATCTACAGTTTTGTGACCATGTGAGCACCAGAGGTGTGAGAAGCAAGCGCACCACTGGACGTAGTGGAGGTATGAGGGGCTGGTACCATGGAATACTGTGTTGCACATTGTCTGATGGGGGACAGAGGGACAGTCGCACATACGGTTCTATGCATCACAGAGACTGCCTGAGGTACGTGGGGCAGGTGGCATATAGGTCTCTGTGTACCATGGTAACCAGTGGAGGTGTGAGGGGCTGTGTCACAAAAGGTTCTGTGCATTATGGTGATCTCCAGAGGTATGAATGGCAAGTAAAAAAAAGGAGGTATCAGGAGTCATTACCATGGATACTCTGTTTAATATAGTGTGGTGGGGATCCAGTTACACATTGGGTTCTGAGAGTAGCATTGAGAGTACCTGAGTTATGAGGTGTTATGTCATAGACATCTCTGTGCCCCATGGTAAGCAATGGAAGTATGTGGGGCTTCTGACTGAAGCTTCTGTGTATCATTGCTTGCACCAGAGGCACGGAGAGCAAATGCCACAAATTGCTCTATTTAACATAGTTGTTAGGGAGATATGGCTGGCCATGGTGTGAAGAGGTATGATGGGCCTGTGCCATAGAATGTTCTGTGCACTATGGTGAGTACAATAGGGTGAGGAGTGGGTGCCATGAAATGCTCTATTGAACACAGTGAGGTTGAGAGAGAGCATAATTTTAGCCAGTGGTTGCAGGCGTAGTCCGTCTGCATACATTTTTGGGGTCCGGTACTCATTCTTTCTCATCAGACTTTGACCCACAAGCAAGAGATTTAAAAACACAAGAGGAAAGAAGGAAGAAGAGAGAGACATAAAAAACATGACAATGGGAGATAGAGAAACCTGCAAGAGTGACATGAAACAGCAAGGAGTGTCTGTTTTTGGATTAAAGAGGCATGAGGTAGAATCAAAACTCCGCAGCCTTGGCATTCGGCATGCCAACATACTGTAGCACCATCTATGGCGAAAACTACCTGAAACAGTGGTTTGGGAGGTATGATGGCCCTTATAAAAGTAGGATATACACCTCGTGGTCTGTGGTATAGGCGGAAAGGACTGTGCCATACCATGCTCCCTCGTGAGTGGACATTTGCCACCTCTCATTTCATGATATTTTCTCGTTCTGTGTTCTTTGCATCAGTACAGGAAGCCCTTTTACAATAGGGGCGCCGGCTCAGTGTCTTTCCAAGACTCTAACAGACATAAATACATTGGATTGCATCCTTGCAGGATCGTACATTCACCCGTGGATTTCTATATCAGTAATTGTTCTGGCTCTCTAGACTGGGTGGGAGGAGAAAGCAGTTGCTGCCACGGGAGGGGGCCAGCTTTGCTCTAGCAGAGGCAGTTACCACCCGACCTTGAGCGAGATCTTTCTCCTTCAGCCTTAGGAAGCTGACAAATGAGCCGCTTGCCCTCCCTTGGAAGTGAAAAATGGAGCTCCCGGCTGGAATAGGCATTTGCCCTTAATTTCTTCACCCACACCCCCCTCCTCCACTTCATTTTTTCATCCTCCTCTCCCCTGAGCCTCACCCGCTCCCCTCCACCTGAGAGATCAGCTGTTAGCACATTCCGGAAGAAAAGGCTTGAAGGTAGCAAGCAGCAATGACATTTTCTGGTCCTAGGGCTGCCCAGAGGGACTCAGGCAAGAAATTGCATTAGAGACATATTTCTTCACAAAACAGAAGAAAATGCGTCTTTCTTGCGCAAAACCAACAATTTCAAAACTGGTCCAAAATTAAACACCAAAACTCACCTGTTCTTTGGAAAATGTTGTTACACTGTAATATATTTTTCAAACATTGGATATTTGCCTCATGGGAAGGATTATTTAAACCTCCACGTCGCGGTTAGTCACTGTCATAAAATGTGTGTAAATTCACTCAGAAACAAAGAAGAAAAGGTACAGCCTACTTGTAAGAAATAGCTGCGCTGAATTACCTCCCGAGATATAGAACTGTCTGCTAGCAAGAGTGACACACGTAAAATCAATATGTGAATTTAGAGAGACCAGAACCAGGCAGGGAACAATTATGGAAGCAGAGGAACCTCGAGCTGATAAGGAGCGCAAGCCTCAGTCGACTCCACCCATCCCCCCCAACCCCCCCCCCGGCTGCTCTTTACAGACACATCTTGATGCTCGACCAGGTGTACTTGGGTTCCCCCACACTGTCCTCCCCCTGTTTCTCCTATATTTTTGCCGAATTAATTTACTGATTTTTCTCCTATTACTTCCACCAGGAACTTGTTCATGTATTCTCTAGTATGTCTGGAAATATTATCTTCACATGCAGTTCATCTCCTCCACAGTTTTTCCTTCATTCCAAGTTTAGGTGGCGACCACTAGTTCTAGAAATTGTTTTCCAACGAAAAATACAGACTTTATTAAGGTGTATGAGTTTTTTTATAAATGTTTGAAACTCTTTAATTTCTTACTGTTCCTTGGTTTTGCTCTGGACATCAACTAACATTTATTCTTAGGTTTGTGACCTTGTATCTCTGGACTCTCTCCTATCTGTCTTTTCATTCTGGACACAGTAATCCTCCAGAAAATGCAGTACTTCATATCAGGCCTCGGGAACCACTCAAAGTATTCTAGATGAGGTATCGACAACTGAACAAAATATTCCACAAACCATCCTCCTCAACTAAACACATTTTTCCAGATGAAGAATGGAGATCCGGACACAAAAGTCTAGATGAGACAGCTAGAACCGTACGCAATTTTCTAGCTCTGACATCCAAACTAGTACATAACATTCTAAACATGACACAATACTCCAGATGGGGCATCTAAATTTGACACACTATTACAGCCCAGCAGAAATGGGCACAAAATTCCATATGTGCCCCCAATATCCGTATAAGCTACTGTAGAAGGAGATTTCAGGTGTAAAATCAGTATAACCCAAGGAATATGGCCGCTGTCAGATCCTACGATGTCTAATGTGAACAATAGTTCTGTTGTTTGAGCCTGTAAGGTCTCCCTTTCCACGGGGATGGGTTTAGTTCAGAAGGCGCAAGATTGTTATCTGTTTTTTTTATTTTTTCGTCCTTTCTTTCCTTTTAGGGAAGATACTAGGTCACATTGTTTAACTTATAGGGTACTTTTAATTGGCAGAGTTGGAAAATGGTACGTGATGGGAGATAACATACATTTTGAAGCATGATGGGAGGCCCAATTAACATGGATAATAAGACCTTTCATCTTCCTCTAAAAAACATGCTTTTAATGTCAAGTTCTAGCAAAAAACTATGCAGTGAAATGTGCTTTTCAGCCCCATTTCATATTTCATGAACGTCCTTTCAGAAGTGCCTCCATTTCTTTAGGTTATTTATTTGCAGACTACAATGTAAGATGTAGAATCTCCCCCTATCTTTTCAGTGTTTTCTCGAGGAAAGAACACCCCAAAATGCCCATAGGAGGGAAGTCCTCACCAGATTTGTTTAGGTTGGCGATATTTGCACCCCCCATTTAGTTATTAGTTTACCTACTGCCACTAGTAAAGATAGACCGTCCATTGGGCCAAAATCCAGGCCCCTTATGCATTCATCTAGCCTTTCTCTTCTTCCTCTCTTCAACCCCAGAAGTTTGAGCGTGGCATCATCTTCCTGGACAGGGACCTGGATGGGGAGGTGCTGGGAGGGGTGAGGGGTGGTAATGGAAATGCTATGATGTGCAATGAGGCGGGCATGAAAGGAGGATTTCCTAATGAAGTGAGATGAAGTGGACAATCCGCACAAGAGGAACATTTGTAGCTCTCAGACGGAGAGGGAGTTGATACGTGTCTGGAATTAAAGTGACATATCTGCAGGGGCTAAGGAGAGAATGCTGCTTCCATGCATGCCAGCAGGGTGACTGTCCCTCATGCTAGGAGGAAAGGCAGCCCCCTCGTTGCTCGCCTTACAGCCCGTGGCTTTGTTGTGACACATTGTGCACAGAATACTAAAGACCACCGCGTGTTCCTGTCGAGCCCTAGATACATTTAGATATCTGATTGGATTTGTACAGGGCTGAATACTGAGGAAAATGAATTTCTAAGCAAGGTAAAACTATGCTAACAAGCATTGGCAATGCCAATCGGTCTGACTTATAACTGAAAGTGCCTCTTCAGTTACTGTTGACTTTAGGTGCTCAATACCTCATCATACATACACTGTGTCTCTCATTCTTTCATTCATACATCCATACATTCACCTGGTAATTCAGTCCTACATTCAGCCACTCACCCATTGTTAGAAATGTGGTCTCTAGTTGGCAGTCAGTTTACACACTGTCCAAGTAGGGACTGTCACTCTAGTCAGGGTTAGGGAGTCACACTCCTAAGATAACCCCTGCTCACCCCCTTGGTAGCTTGGCACTAGCAGTCAAGCTTATCTCAGAGGCAATGCCTTAAGTATTTGTATCCACACACAGTAACACAGTGAAAACACTACAAATGGACACCACACCAGTTTAGAAAATAGCTACTATTTATTCAAGTAAAATAAGACCAAAATGACAAAAATCCAACATATACAATCAAAGATATGAATTTTAAAAGATTAAATCTAAAAGAAGAACTTAGGAACACATTAGTTCAAACTTGTGTAATCATTGCTTTGTGACAGAGTAATTCCCAACAGTTCAAAGCCACTTGCAAGGGAGTGTGGTGCCGGTCACGGAGTCGCAAGGACCCCAGGAACAGTACCTTAGAAACAAGGCAGAGTCAAAAACATGGCACAGAGTCAGGGAGGTGAGGGGTCGCTGGAGCCGGTCTGTCGTTGGTTTTGTACTGCTGCACAGCAAATGAGGCATTGGTTCCTTACTGCTACGCAAGGGAGGTGGGGCGGTGCACCTTATGGAGGCAGCAGAGGTGAGGCAGCATTGGTGGTGCGACGTCGGTTCCTTATGATCCGGTGGGTTCGATGACTCCAGCGGGTCACGACACGATGGGGCTACCTCTTGGGGTCACAGTCACACCACAGGGTCACCGGCACTGAGGTAGAGTCGGGTGTCATGGATGTTGTGGGACTTCAGAGGTGCTGTAGTGGCATTGGGCCTGTGGCGTCAGGTGCGATTGTCGCACTTCAGCGGTGACCATGGCTTCAAGTGCAGACAGTGACAGGGAGTCGGACAGCGGCGATGGTTCTGGAGTCACCTGGAGTCGATGTGCCTGTCACTTTTTGTTTTATGCCAGATTTCACTCCCAAGGGTCCAGGAACTGGAGTCTGCAGATCTTGGCAATTCAGGGTCTTCAGCAAGGGAACCTAGGGGCTGACAGGGGAAGTCTTTGATGGTCTTGAGACTTCTTAAAAGGAGGCAAGCTCAGTCCAAGGCCTTGGAGAAACTTCACATTCATGTTACACAGCAAAGTTCAGTCTTTGTCCTCGCCAAAGCAGAAGCAGCAACTGCAGGCCAATCCAGCAAAGCACACACAACAAAAGTGTAGTACTCCTCCTCACAGCACTTCAGCTCTTCCCCTTGGGAGAGTCTCCTCCAGAAGTGTCTTAAAAGTCTGGGGTTTTAGGGCCAATACTTATACTCATTTCAAAGGCAAACTCCAAAGGGAAGTCTTTGTAGTGCACAAGACCCTTGCCTTTCCTTTCCTGGTCACAGGCACACTCTAGGGGGTTTGACACTGCATTGCGTAAGGACAGGCACAGACCTATTCAGGTGCAAATGTCAGCTCCTCCCACCACTCTTGCAGAGGAAGACCCATCAGGATATTCAGGGCACACCTCATCTCCCCTTGTGTGACTGTCTAGAGTGAATTCACAACCAGCCCAACTGTCATCCTGACTCAGATGTGTATTCCACAGCCGGGCAGAGGCACAGAATGGCTAAGCAAGAAAATGCCCACTTTCTAAAAGTGCCATTTTCAAACACACAAGTTAAAAACCACCTTCACTAAAAGATGTATTTTTAAATTGTGAGTTCAGAGACCCCAAACTCAAGATCTCTATCTGCTCCCAATGGAAAATTATGCTTAAGAGATATTTCAAGGCAATCCCCTATGGGAGAGATAAGCCTTGCAATAGTGAAAACCAAATAGGGCAGTATTTCATTATTAGGACATGTAAAACACACCAGTACATGTCCTACCTTTTAAAGGCACACCACACCCTCTCCATGGGGCTAACTGGGGCCTACCCTAGGGGTCCCTTACATGTACTAAAATGGAAAGTTTGGACCTGGCAAGTGGGTGCACTTGCCAGGTCGACATGGCAGTTTAAAACTGCACACGCAGACACTGTAATGGAAGGTGTGAGGCATGTTTACAGGGCTACTCATGTGGGTGGCAACAGTGCTGAAGGCCCACTAGTAGCATTTGATTTACAGGCCCTGGGCACACCTGGTGCACTATGCTAGGAACTGACCAGTGAATCAAATATGCCAAACATAAATAGGCAATCACAATTTACACAGGGAACACTTGCACTTGCACTTTAGAGTACGAAAGCCGGCAAAAACGAAATCTAGCACACAGTCAAAAATACAGGAGGCAGAGGCAAAAAGACAGGGGACACCACGCCAAGGAGGCCAGGTCTAACACCCATCCACAGTAAAACACATGCACAAACTCAACAAGCATGGGCAAGATAAATTAAAAGGACAAAAGTAGAAAACAGAAAACTGTTACTGCTTAAACATGTCACTTTTTTACAGTGAAGAATAGGAAACATGTAAACCGAAGTCCTCTTGGAGCTATAAAACAATTCTACAATATGGGCAACACTGAATGTCTGTATGTCTGTATGTATACTATATATCAATGCATATCATACTTGTATGATAGATAGATAGATAGATAGATAGATAGATAGATAGATAGATAGAGAGATAGAGAGATAGATAGACTGCCAGAGAGTTAAAGCTGTCAGATCAAATTAAAAAAGTACATCCATAAGCATATCCCTAAATGCTGTGCCTAAAATTACAAATAACTATAAAATTATAGTTCAGAAAACAATTTACAACCCTTATAAGAGTCCTTAAAACATTTCAGAACGCGAATCAGAAATTTCCACATAGGACTTGTCAGAGGTGGAGGGGTGTAACAAACACCAAAGTCCTTGAAAAATCCCCCACAAATAATGGGACTTATATTTTGGTGGATGATATGTCCATCACCATTGTGACAGAGTAATCTGTCCGCCGAAATCTAAATCAGACACTTAGTGTGTTTAACATAATATTCACTAGAAATAAATCTGGCCAACTGCCTTTGTCAAAGCTTTTGGTAGAACTAAATCAGACATAGGGCATCTGAAACAAATGTTTTGCAATTAACCAATCAGGTTATAGCTTTATCATTGCTCTATCTACAAAACCAACTGAGGCCTAATGTTTGGTACATAAGCTTTCCTTCAAGGCAACAATTGGCACACAGTCATAAAATAACAGATATACACAATTACAATTGGCAAAATAGAATACACCCTGTGATAAACAGATCTCACAGGGATTCTCACAGTGCAAATCTACTACCCTAAATGTTTGTCAGGGAGTGAAATCAACAACAAAATCCATGGTCACTATGATAATCTGTGAGATTCCATGTAAACAATACATATTGTTAAAGAGAATCAACATGTAAGAGGAGCCAAAGCTGCCCTCCGGGTGTACTTCTTAAAGCTCCTTTTCAGTTGATCACATAAAGTCTGGTGTCAGATCTGCTGTAAAGCCAGACGTAAAAAACTGATATATGGAATGAACGAATTCTGTACCTAAGCACACTGTGGGTCACGGTGGTGAACAGCCCTCCATAAAGCATTTTTGTGACATTGAAAAACCCAGTACAAAGACTAATGTGCTAAAAGGACCTTTTCCTTCCTACTCCCCTTGTACTTTGTAATTGCTCACAAAATTCACAAAAACAAGTGTGGCTCACAATGCATATTTTTCCATTATGAATTGCCATCCACAAATACCTGTGAATTACTCACCAGTATTATTGCAAGTTCACTTCATACATAAGCCCCAATATCATATTAGAGCGGGTCTGTACATTCTGGAATGGCACCCCCTAGTGGTCCCCGGAAGCTACAGAGAGCCCATGTCAGTGAGGGAATAATGGATTGACAATGTTTGATAGCACTTGGGCACAGGTGGACAGAGGTCAACAAGACGGTCAGTGCCACCAAGTAGCCAAGGCAGCGGATAGGCAATTTTTTTTTTTTTTCCTTTTATTATATGAATGCAGCAGATAACTTTTATCACCAGTAAGCCAGAAAGTGTACACACTATCGTATTTCACAATGCCAAGGTTGGTTTTATGCCACATCGCACATCAGACCTAAGCATTCCTAACAAAGATGTGAAGGTATAAAGCGCCCGTGTGCAGCCTTCACGGCTCAGCTAATGATTCTTAAATCACATATTGCACTGAAGCTATTATCATAACGTGGAAAGCAAAAGTGTGGGTCCATCAGGGAGGATTATAAGAAAGGTGGAGAGGCGAGAAAGGAAACAAAAGAAAAGAGAATATTGAATAAGAAATGAAGCAAGATAGATACCTAATACATCCACATCCTGAGACATATCTGAGCAAAAAAAGAGATATAATTATGGAGATCATGTGATGTCAATGTAGTCTCTGCAGCTTTTCTTGTACTTGAGGCAGTCCAGTATATCTACGCTTGACACTTTGCTATTTACAACACTACTAAATGGTTTAACTGGTGTAGAAAATGCTGTTTTTTTAGACAAATAATTGGTTGATTTCAATTAAAAATGGTAACAAAGTGCTGCTGTCTAGTTTAGTGTAATCTGATAAAAACGAAATTTCCTGATTGATTCAGGATATGTAACCCGACAAAAGGGATAGGTTTTAGTCCAATGGTGGTTTCTCTTTTTGATGTTGCTTTTGCAGGATTTTTTTTATATGATTCCCCTGCCAGAGCCCAGGAATTCACTTTCTAGGCCTTTTGAAGGCCCCAGTGTAGTTAATGATGTGGTTCCTGGCTAGCAAGGAGGGTTTTCCAGCTCACATCTCTCCAAAGTGGGCACCTCACCTCCCATGGCATGTGCAAGGCTAGACATAATGAGGAGACCCATGCAAGAGGGCTCTCTCTGTGACATAATGTCCTGTCTCCTCGTCTCCTTCATCCTTTTCTAGGGGGGGGGAAAGAAACACTTATTTCATCAAGCGGCTCTCTCCTCGTTTCTGCAGAAGTTAGATGAACAATGGAACAAAGGTAGCGAAGAGCCTTAAAGCGTAGGCAGCTAAAGAAGCATTCAATGCGGCCTCGCAAGTTGAAACTTTAAAGCTGGGACCTCTCACCTTTGAAAGAACACACTGCCAAAACCCACCTAACAACCTCCCTGTCTTTTCCTTCTACATTTTGAAAACTTTTTTATGAAAGAAGCATGGAAGCATCTCCAGTATCCTAGTCAAAGTGTGGCTCCACATCTTCACAGTGTTGCCCTTCTACATTTCAGGAAGCAGGGTCTTCCGGGCAAATCTCATCAATGTGTTTGGCTGTGTTGCCATTCTATAGTGCAGGATGTATGTGGTGTACTTATGTTACATGACTGCTTCATGCAGAAGAGTGTAGTGCCAATGTTTGAAGATATCTTGGAGTAGCAATAAAATATCCAGAGGATGGAGTTTACCACATATTACCCAGAGCTACCATCTTTCACACAAAGTACAGAAATCAGGGGATGTCCCTCCTAAGAAAAGAGAGCTCACTCAGGTCTGTTTTTTCAGAGTAATCAGGTGATTTTAGTTCTCCACTGTTCACTGTATACACTAGATGACAGCAACCATAAAGGCAACAATCAGACTTTGGCCGATGAGCTCCTCATACTTGCATTGAGTCAACTTGAAATTTCTTACTACAAGTGTTAATAGAGATATTTATCTTTGAGTGGATAAGTCACGACTTGTCCTTTTTTGAGATGGACAGATATATAGAAATTCAAAGGCAGATATATTTCTAGGTTGTCATTCACAGAATTTCTGTCTCATTACATGTCAATTTTCGATAATTAACTCCAATTTGGGCTATATTTCTGTAAGCAATATTGAGGACATTTATTTATGTCAGGCGATAACCCAGTAATGATGTTCGTGTACCATACCAGTTTTTGATATCCCTCATTTTTTCTGCATGCAGCCCAAAACAGATGTTCTCAAATTACAAAGTATCTTCAAAATCCATGTTAATTGAGACAGCGAATCTCACCAGCAGGGTAATAACCCCTGCGTAAGGGTGTAGTTGCTGCAAGGAAGTCCCTTGCCAGCAATACAGTGTCTCCAGAGAGGAGGAGTAGGAGCATCAGAAAGGATTCTAGTGGAAGGCTGCAGGCCCTCAGTGGGGTGTTAAAGGTAATAGAGGAAGTGGGGGAGGGGAAAAACACTTGCTATTTATGTTAATCTAGGGTTTCTTAAGAAGGGATTATCGAGTTGTTTTAGGAAACACACTGTGGGAGTCATTAAGATCCCGGGGGTAGGTGATAATGTGGCGGTAGTACTACCAACAGGCTGGCAGTACATACCGCCACATTATGACATTGGCGGGTTGGCTGTAGCCAACCCGCCAGTTTACAATTCCTACCGCCATGGCTGGTGCAGCCGCCGGGCCGGAGATAACAATCTCCAGCCCGGCAGCCGCTATTGTACCTCCATCGGCATTTTGAGCCTGCCTACCGCCATGGTTTTCGTAGCATTCGGACCACCACGAAAACCATGGTGGTAGGCCCTACCAGTGACAGGGAATTCCTTTCCTGTCACTGGTAGGATGCTCACCCACCCAAACACTCCCCCCTTCTGATCCCCCACCCCCCCCATATACGCACACACTTGCAGACACGCACCACGCATACACACATTCACTCACACTGGCATACATGCATTCATTTACGCATGCATCCATTCATTCTCGCACACATTCATACACATATTCATACTGACATGCAGACAGGTATTCACATTTCCATTTGTACATACATTCTCACACATGCATACACCCACGCAAACAACACTACACACACAGTAGCATTCATGCACACACTCACACGTTCATGCACACAACCCTACACACACAACACCCCACACACCCCCTCCCCTGTCGGAAGCCCAGCTTACCTGCATCCAAGGGGTCTTCCGGCAGGGAACGGGATGGGGCACTGCTACTGCCAGCAGCACCGGCCAGCAAAACACCGCCAGGCCATATCATATGTCATGATACGGCTGGCAGTGGTCTACTGGTGTGGAGTGCTGGTGGTAGCAGCGCCACCATACCACCATCCGCCAGTATGGCCACAGCCGGATTTCCGCCCTTCTTGTGGCAGAAGTCCGGATGTGGTCATAATCTGGCGGATGGATGGTAGCCGGGGCAACGGTCTTTTGGTGGCCGTCACCGCGGCGGTAGGCTGCTTATACAGCCATTGTCATAATGTGGGCCTAAGTCACGGCAGAGTTCTCCCAAAAATTGTAGCTAAAGACAAATTAAAGTTGGCGAGCAGAATGTCTCCCGATAATAAGGAGCAACTTATTACTTCCTAGGCAACAGGGCATCTTTAGTAGAACTTTTAAGTGTATTGTATGGATGTTTAACATGTCTGCTGTTCAGCTTTGAAAATCGTCATTTGATTGGACTTGAATGCATCTTTTGAAGCTATGACACAACCACCTAACTACAAAAGGGGGGAGAGCCTGGACTGTCCGTAGTGGGTTCTGAAGATGCCATTTTTCAACACAAAACAGAAACTAGAGGTATTTATGTCTATCAATAGCCACTATTTTGGTACCAATTTGCACAGCGAAGAATTTTGCAACACTTTCTATATGACAATTGATTTGAGTAAAAAGGTTGAATTAATGTTGCTCCATGTCTGCTTCTTATTGAAAGTGCATTTGGCAAAGCTAACTGTGTTCATTATTTACTTGCAAATATGAGAGCAGCTCTCGTGTTGAAAGTGGTGTTTCTTTCCAATGCCAATGCCTATTTGCACATGTCAAATATATTATAAATTCCAGTCTCCGGTTTTGCAGGGGGAAACCAAGCAAACCATACTAACTGCAATTCTGTCCAATTCAGCTTGATAAATAAAACTGAGATATATTGGTTGATCAAGATTAGAGGAAGGCATCTTATGTTAACATTGATTTGTAAAACAGTATATTTCTACTAAGATGGCCTTAGAGCGCTGTCAGTTCCGGGTACTTTCACACTCTGGTGAGGAAGATTCTGATACAGACCAGAGTCCAGTTCTGTCCATGAAGGATCATCAGTTCTGTGGGTTAGGTTAAAATTCCATCTATATATTTAGTCACAACTAGTGCTTAGTTAAAAAAAAAAAAAGGTGCTAAGGCCCTCATTAGGAGGTCACTGCAGCATGTCCCTCCCATAGCCCCTGTAAGCATTATCAACATTACCTACACCGCTACTAACCATCAGACCCTACTAGTGTGACAATTCAGAATATCCCAGGCCCCCAAAACTATAAGAATACATTGGGCGGCACGTAAATTAATAAACAACTGTTGTCCTTCCTTATCTCTAAACTAGTCAGAGAGTGCCACCATGTGGCAGACTCTCATAGGGGTCAGTGTTATTAATTAAGTGCCAGTACGAGCACAGGAAACCACTGGCTCAAATTAAGCATTGGTAGTATCTTTTGCACTGAATAATAAATTGATGTATTTCTTTCCTTGAAATACATTTATATTTAGAAATGCTGGGATATTTCAGTTTAAGGTGGATTTGCCTAGCAAGAGACGTTTTTATCCATACAAACATCAATTTCTTCTATGTTTCTGCAAGGTTAAATACTGTAATAATTTTACTGGAATTGCTGTAGGGTACTAGCATTTTATCCTCTTTGTTTTGAGCTGTGTTTTAGAGGATGTTTCAATTCCAGATATGCCTTTCATTGATTGATCCCAGTCACCGGGTAATTAGATCATTGAAGAGTCATGGATGTACTCTACCTGCATCTCAGCAAAGCATCTGAGACTATGCTTAAGACTCACATCCAAGCTGAGCATTTTTGATTGGAATCAGACCAGGAAAGCAAGGGCTTCAAGGAGGGGAGCTGACACCAAGGTCGGCGGGTAAAGAGGAATACAAAAAGCATCAGAACTAGGTCTTGTTCATTTCAAAACAGTTACCACCTATTGCTCTGGAAGGGAAGTCCTGCCTTTTAGAAAATGACAGAGCTAAAGGCCCTGAAGGTGTGACACCTACAGGAAAGATTTACAAACCCCCCAAAAGTTGTCAAAAAGGTGACAAATAGGAGACACATTCTGATCACATTAGAATCTTTATGTGGTCACAAATGGTGGCTGACTCTGGATTCCAAGATTTGCAAACATTACCCCACCCAGTAAAATTTGGAGGGATCTTTGCAGTGGAAGAACCATATAATTCTGTGTTTGACACCATCGCATCTGGGAACTAATTTACAATTGCTACAATGTCCCCCTTTTCAACATGAAGTACTAGGCAAGGGCATAGCTCTGGGGCGGGGAGGATTGTTTGGGGTGTTACACCCCCCCTAAAAATGTATTCTGTGGTAATTAGTTGGCCACAAGTGCTTTCAGTTGGGTAAAGGGTCTGTTGGATTTCACCTGGAATTTTTATTTACCCACACTGACAAAAACACACACACACTCGCTTGTCTATTATTTGATATCCTTAAAAATGTTGATTAGTTTGAAAAACATTGTGGTTTAAGTACCACACAAAATCCACACTCCTCTCTTTTTCCACTACCCTTTAAGCCCCCTTAATGCCCTGCTTCTTAAATAATGTATTTCAACATTATATGAAAACGTGATTGTTGGGAAATCTGAAACTCCTATGCCCAACCGCCCCACCATCATACTGACCAAGCTAATACGTTGGGTACTAGGAGTGATGCAGTGATGCTGCACGAAATAAATACCACTCCCTGAGTACCAGTACTTGCTGGGTGCTGTATTAGCATACCAAAAAGCCATGGAACTCATAATCAGCCAATAAGGCTCAAGCAGAATGTCATGCATCAAGGGGTTTAAACCCAGCTGCAAAACAAAATGGTGGCTGTGTTGTTTGAATGGACGCATAGCATACAGTGGGACAAGACGCTAACCAGGCAACCCCGCTCAGTGTTCATACTTCATTAAGTCACTAAACGGTGCCCCAGATTTTGGTGATGAAACATACAATTTTGGTGCCATAACCAACTCAGTTTGCTGTGTGTGTTTATACTTTTTGATACTGCTTAAGAGAAGATGTGTTGTGCTTCCTAATTTCATTCAAGACCCGAGAAAATAAACGTAATACTTCTCTGACCACCCAAGTTCAAAGGATTTGAGTATTGGTTCTATTGCGCCAGTCCAGAAAACTATGGAAAATTAGTTTATTTTGATCCCCGGTTCCAAAAGTAACAATCGTCTGCTACAAGCAAAGCTGATCGACTTTATCTTACACTGAAACCCCGCAACTCTTTATAAATGAATTCATTGCACAAAGCCTCCCGACGTGTTCAGGTTAATTAATCACTGACACAACTTTTAAGTATTCGAAGTAATCCGTGGGAGCGACTCATTCCAGCGATCAAGTAATTACCTTCTAATAGCTTTTGTTATGGAGGTTGTTCTTCAGAATACAGACAAAGGTATTATTATTCTCCGCAAAATTACAAAAAAAATAAAAAATGAAAAGACAATTAGATTCTTTGTCCCTTCCAAGATGGAAGATGCATTTGTGGCAGGGGTTCAGGTTCTACGCTCGTTTATATTATAAAATGGATGGTCTGTTTGCAGGGCAAGATCGAGCAATCATGAATAACATAGACCTTTTCTTAGGTCGAGAAACGTATCTATTAATGAACGATAAAATACAGTTTTACAAACAGGCACAAAACAAGGGACTTTTTTGAGCCAAGAGAATGGTACTCATTCTATCACCGTGGGAAAGATCGAAGTGGAGTCAGTTCGGACAGCCGATACACACCTGCAGCTTGCAGAGTATACAGAAATCTTTCAGGAGATGTTCTACCCACGGTGCGTTTTTGTGGCTTAACATAGTGAGCAATCCCGTCCAATAGCATTTGTTCTGGATGTTGCAAAGAAATTACGTCTGTCCCCATGTGATCTAGTCCATAATGAATATTAAACAAACTGGGGGTTTGGGGATTGTGACAAGCAACTGGTGAAGTGTGCAACAGTAAGGAATATTCTTCACTATCACTTAAAGTGAGACAAGAGAATTAGTTCCCCTGTGTGTTTGTATGTCCTCATTCACTTTAAAATAAATAAAGCGTAGGAATCTCGGAGACCCTCAATCAAAGTGGATTAGATTTCTAATCCCAAGGGTCAATTCACATCATGCAACGTATCTGTGAACATAAACACACAGTCAATCAATAGGTCTGGAATTTCAAGAGGGATGAGTCGAAATCTCATGCTTTTGGGTGGGGAAATCAAATGACACATCAATCTGAATAAGAGGTATCTATCTCTGCAGAAGCTTTGTTCCCCAGAAGCCTGGCACATTCTGCTAAGAGAGGAAAGAAGACGCAGCCAAGCAGCCTTTGAGCAGCAGAGACAACATGTTTAACCCAGAGATTCTCACTTTAGAAAACAGAGAAAAGGACAAACGGGAAACCATGACAACACTGCGAGGTTAACTGGAAAAGGTGTCTGTTTTTGGTACGGGTAATATGTGCGCATTGGTGCATGTGGAGATGTGTGCTGTGTTTGTATTTGTATTGTGTGTGTTTGTGTGCAAATGCATACTGTGTTTCTTTTCACACACTGTGAATTTATACTGACTGAATGCATCCACATCGATTGCGAACACGTGTGAAGTGTTCATTTTACAGTGTGTATATCCATCTTTCCCGTTCGTCTGAATTTGGTCGTCTTGTTTATTTCGGTATGTCTACTATGCAACTGTAGCTTCCGTGCTTTGAACTTGGTTTATGCTTTTCAATGTCTGAAATGATGCTGTCCCTTGAGCTCTGCATTGTATTGTACCTACGTGGGACAGACTTAATGCAATGTCAAGGGATACATGCCAATTTTCCATAAACACACAGTATGGTGGTAACTACCGAAACATTTTTTTTTAATGGAGAATGACATACAAAGTGAATATGACCCTGATTAAAAAATCAAAACATATGCCTCACAGCCAGACCTTCCCAGAAGAAGTCTGAAGAACAAACCCAGAAAAGGTCTTGCTGGAGGAAGCAGAGTTGTACTTTTCTGGCTTTATTTGTGAATAGGTCCCATTGTGTTTTTTTCGAAGGTGAGGATTGGGATAGTCAGATCTTTACCTCGAGTAATGTGTGTGTGGAGGATTTTGTCTGTGTATGAGTGTATGTTACTTCCTGTATGTGGTTATGTGTGTGGCATGTGTGTTTGTGTGTGTATGCACACTATGGCCCTCATTATGACTTCGGCGGGCGGAAAAGGTGCGGAGACTTTGCTATGGCCACTATTGCGAGTTTCCCGCTGGGTCAGCGTTGGCCAGAGGGAAACGCCCACAACATTGACTCTGGCTCATATTTGAACCAGCGGTAATGTTGTGGTGTGTAGGGTGCAGCTGTCCATGGGGGCTTCTGCACTGCCCATGCCCAGTGCATGAGCAGTGCAAGGGCCCCCATGAGGCCCCCTGCACCCCGTCTCTGCCAGCTTTTACATGGAGGTGTAACTGCCATGTAAAGGCTGGTGGAGAGGGGGGGTCGTAATCCCCAGGGCAGCGCTACATGCAGGCCTGCCTTGTCGGAGTAGGACCACCAGTACCGCCAGTGGAGGGAAACTGGTGGTGCTAGCTGTCCGACCCTGGCTGAACTGCTGCAATCATAATGTGGCAGTCTGACCGCTCCCAAAGCGGTCGGACTACCACTTTGGCAGCAGTCAGACAACCACCACAAGTCTGGTGGTTCTCAGAAGTGGTGCTTCTGAGGGACAATGATCCAGGCACTATATTTAGGAATCACCTCAGTGGGATTTGATGGTAGTGCTATTCATTTTCTTATATTTGTATCCCATACTATGAGAAATTGATGCTATTTTTGTTAATTTTGGTAATGTGTGTATTCATTTCTATGGTAGCACTTCTTGTAATGTCTTCAGTGTCAAAATGCATGCGATGTCCCTTTCTGAAAAGCCATTGGGTTACAGGCCAAGCACTGGTACGTCTGCTTATGCACATTTCTTAAAGGTTGATGTAGCCCTTTTGTGTGATGTCCTCATAGAGTGCGAAAGGATATGTGAAGTCATTTCCACTACCTCTATGATTCGTTTTTGTGTTGTAATTTTTTATTATTAGAACAAGACTGTATCCAAATACACAGTGTAACCTGTTGTTGGTCAATATATAGAAAACATAAACAGAGCACATTTGACCATCAACTGACCCATAAACAGTGAAGGCAGAATGCAACCGTGGGTATGATCCCCTCTGCAAGGGTGTTGCTAGCTGGCAAGGGACAGGTCGCTGCTGGGCCACTAGGATGTTGGTTCAGGCCAGGTGCATATTGACCTATGGGTTGGAGGATCCCCTGCCATGACATAATTCCGGGTATGCGCTCAGCTTGGGTGGGGGGGATTAAAACTGGCCATTGGTTGATCTGAACCTCCTGCTCCAGAGGGACTTGAGATGGGAGGGAAGGGTTCGGTAGTGAGGCAGAGAGAGGGAGGAGCACAGAGTTGGGCCGTTATGTTTAATAGCAGGACTGGGTGTCCGTGCCATGGGATGGTAAAGGGGGCTGCGGGAGCGAGGGTGTGGGAAGCAGCCTGTGCGAGGGTGTAGTGTAACGAGCTGGGAGGTAATACAAGGTGCTGATGTGTGCTTGGATAGGGTAGGATGGGTTAGAGAGGGACAAGGTCAAATTGAGGAGAGATGAGCGACGACAGACAGAATTCAGTATATTGGAATAAAATAAAATAAAAAGGGGGGTAGGTGAAGGAGAAGGAGACATGGCAGCATAAGGTGGAGAGGATGCGATATGAAATAGATTTAGCACGACAGAGGAGGGGAGAAGTTATGGGGGGCAGGGTGTGAATGGGGGTGCCAAGACTCAGGTGAATTTTGAAGGGGCTTCCAGGAGTTGCAAGCATGGAATGAGGAGGGTTGGCAAATGGGTGGGAGGAAGGGGAGGCAGAAAACAGCGGGAGGGGGGCCGTGAGGACATCCGTCTATGGAGAGGAGGGAAGGGGGTATAGTCTTCAGGGTTATAATGATTGAGAGAGTTGTCTGTGATAAGGGCGCTCATGTTTGCTCATACTGGGTAGTTTGATCTTGCATTAGGTATATAATGCGTACCTCTATGATTCTTGTGAAATACTGACATTGATGGCATTGCGACATTCTGGTCATGGCATAGATAAACCCTTAAGTTAGTGTGGTACTTGCAAAATTCTTGTGTCTTGTCAAACTGAGATCTACGTGCATTTGACCTCCCTTGTGACTTCCACGATCTAAGAAGACTCATCACTGGAGAATGATTTTCAGTGGAGTACAGACTGGAAGCCTCAAACAGAATATACAAATGCACCCTGGGAATACATATACTGACAAAAATCAAGCCCTGACGGTGCTCCCTGAGATCTACTTCTGGCCTGACAGCTTCATAAATACTGCTCAGTGTCAGTAATGAGGAGCATGAAGCAGAAACAATTTGAGGGTTTTACTTGGATGTCACCAACCCCATGAATGTATCCTTTGCTATGCTACCATTGAAGATTTACTTTCTGCCCCATCAGTCTGTAGCACCCTGCCCATGGAAGCCCTTTAGCAATCCTAGCACTTCACAAAGTCAGCATTATATATTTCATGAGAAAGGCATGAATTTTGTATCAGCTTCCAGCACGGCGTCCAGCATTTTATGTCAGTAAGGGCAGACTCCCTGTTCTAGGGGAGGAGGGAAATATAACTCCACTTTGAAGCAAAGTCATAGAGAAGTGTATGCTGAGAGAAGGGTGGGTGATGCTAATATGGGAGATTACCCCATGGCAGGACTGCTTTTATCAACTCATACCTTCATCAGGCCTGAAGGCTACCATTGTTGCTACTGTAGTTCTTTGAACTTCCTTGTTGCTTCTGACACGTCCATTGGTCAATGAACTTCAATTCCACCAAAGGCCATGGGAGTTGAAGTGACATCACACAGAGGTGGGCTCACAATAGCATAGGAGGATTGACAGAGTGTCCTTCTCTTAGCCCGACCGCAGCATCTTATTTGCTGCTGGTTAGGAGGGGAAGGACAAAGAGTGGGGACAACACAATGTAAACAGGGCGATGAGAACCCTGACTGTTGTTGCCCTCATAGCAATGGAGACTGCTGGTAGCAAGTGCATGGCCGATGGTACCAAAGAGTAAACCGGGGAGGCAGATGCTACCCCTGGTAGCCCCTCATTGACATCTTTGCATTGCCCACCTGTCCAAGTCTGCACTGTATAAATATCAGTAATACATATCTAACTATGACTGCGCGATGGCTCGCTTCCAAGTGGAGGGAGGCTTCTAGGCACATTCTTCAGTAGGAGGATGGACAGTGTTTCTGTGGGTGGAAAGATCTGGAGTTCGGTGTAGTGCTGAGTTTAAAAAGTTGGGGAAGATGTTATGTGTGTGGATAATAGATTGGTGGAGAGGTGCATTCTTCTGAGTACATGCAGTGTTATTTTATCAATAAGCCGATTCCACGGTCCCATAATTGTACCAAAGACTCCAACTTAGCAATGAACCGATGCATCAATCCAATGACCACAAAATAACAATAAGTGTTGCACAGGTTAATAAGAAGCTACTCTTTTGTAAATGTGAAGCAGCTTTGACAAAAATCCACCAGCCTTCATCCCTCCCTTACTATGAGGCAGTATCCCAAATCCCTTCAGTCAAAGCCCACAACACCGTAAAGATGGCCTACAGAAATAACGCTTCCTGCTAACATCTGCTGTGAGCCGCAGGCCCAAATTCGATTCCTGGTAATGTTGATAGTGAAAAAAGTAACAAACTGGAACCAACAATCAAATTTCAGTTAATCCACACTTTGATTAAAGAAAGGGGGCATTTGTGCCAAACAAGGACCATTTAAAATCTGGCTGCCTTTGAGAACAGGTAAAAATAGGTCCCTATTGTTCTTAAGCGCTGTTCCATGTGCCTAACTGAAGAGGAGGGTGTGGGTGGTGAAAAGTGTTCATTGGCTTGGCATCTGCACGTACTTCAATACCTTGCTTCATGTAGCATTGTGTGCCTTCATCAGCTTTTTCTAAGCACTGCAAATAAAACAGGGATTTAGGTTACCCAAATGAATGGTAATCAATTTATGGATATCAGGTGAATGGGACGCTAAATTAGCATTATCCTTGCCTATTAATAAAATGGTTCCTAGTATTCCCTAATGTACATTTTTAATGTACTCATTCACAGCGACAGGACACCCTTGTCGTTTGATAATCGCATACTTTATAAAAAACAAATCCAATCAATCAAAGGGTATTACTAAGTTTATACTCACTTAAACCATGCACCAAAGGAGGGTACCAGGGAGTTCCGCTAACAGTCTGTTTTCTTCTAAAGGGATCTATGGTCTGCTGTTGGAAGAAGGCTACTTTTACCTATTTTTGTCCTATTGCCTTTTTTGTAGAACCTTCATAAAACATAACATCCTCTTACAATAGGGAAGCATGTGGTGCATATTAAAATGCATAATATAACCCTCAATTAAGACAAACATAGAAGATGTAGTAGCCAGTAAGCAAGTTATTCCAAAATGGTCTGTTTATTAAATCAGCCAAGGAGATGCAGCTCCACCTCACTGGTTCCCAATAGCTGGCGACCACATCTCTCAAGAGAATATAAAAGAAATTTACAGTGGAGGGAAAATGTCATTTCATGACCCAGTGCATTTTAAGACACGGTGTTGATGGGTTAATTAAGGCAGTGGCAGAAATGACATCATTGACAGCCCCTGAGTGATACCCAGTTCATATATGGCCTCCAGGCATACAATCTCCGGGCTCAGGAGTGGCTAGTCGATAAAAGCTTGTTTGTTTTTATTGTTTTCCCAAACAAATAAATTCTGTTAATTTACAAGGAAACATATAAATTGAACAACACAACATGGCGTGGAAAAGGAAAAAAAATACTGAAAGGAAAAGTAAGCACTTTTATCATTAGGCTTCTTGGCTTGTATGTGCACAAGAGCATTTCGAATATTTTGCCATCAGTGCCTCTTTTGTTGTAATGATCCCTTATACTAAACGTCTCTCATTTTCAGGGTTTGGTCTCCCTTAAAAGCAGATTTCAAATCATTGCACAACTGCTTCCACACATTTTCAACAAAAATGTCATTATTACACAGAAAGTAGACTCAAATTGTACATCCTACTTTTATTTCATGTAACAGTTGATTGTTATCTTTTGGCAAAACCATGGGATTTGTAAAGTTGAAAAAAAAGAAATATGAAGATTGCAATGCAATACTGTAGACTACAGGTGTGAATATTGTCTTCCTACCTTTTATAATAGTTTGAAATTTGTCAATGTATAAATTATATTCTTCCGAAGGCAATGTGTAAAAAGTAAAACGTCTTCAGTCATTATAACATCCAGTGGATTATTAGACTGAGCTGATGTGTGTCCTGTCAATAGATCAGATTTCTCTCTGTTTCTGGTGTCAAGGTGATTGAATACAGGGAATTAGTTGGACAGTAAGGGTGTTTGTAAGTGCAATTATATATTGATTATCTGCTAAACCGGTAAACATTGCAGCAATCTCTCACTTGTTATAAAGTGTCCCTCATATCTTTTGGTAATGTTCTTTTTTTAATGCCTTAAAGTTGATGGCCTTGTGCCATCGAATTTAAAAAATATATCCCTAGAGTTTAAAATGAGCTTATATACTGCTGCATGAAGTGTGATTGTGGTAACGTTGTTTTATATACAACGTTACAAGAGTAAAAATTGTTTGAACAAGCGTCAGCATTTATAATTTGTTACTTACTGTGATTATGCAATTGCGTTTTAGAGATATGTTTGCAAAACTTCGCGTTTGTTTTATCTAATGTTCTAAAGCGATTTTGTACATCTCAGAATACAATAAATTAATCTGGACTCGAAAGCTGGGATTGTTTCACAGAATGCCTGGTTTCATCCACTGCAACCTCATCACTTTACCACTGTATCAGTGGCATAACGAAACATGAGCCCCCCCCCCACCCCTGAAAAATACCTGGAGGGGTCCCCTCACACTTGGAGCCAGTCTGGGGCCTGCTGCCTGTGCACAGTGTAGTGTGCTGAGTGCCGCCACTGGAGCTCGACCACACCCCTCCCACCTCTGCATCTCGGGGGCTGTGGGGGCCTTTGTTACGCCACTGCACTGTACCTCCGTACACTGTGTTTGCAACAAAGACACCTCAACACCAAACCAGCCATCATAATATAATAGGTGAAAGCTGGAGCATTGATAATTCTGGCAAAAAAGGGGAGTGTGTTCCAAAAACCGGCTCCACTGCCCTGGCACTGGATTTGGGAGAATTTACTTTGAATCTCAACATCTTGCATGGCCATGGCCGGCCTGTTTTAACCTGAGCAACTTTTATCCCTATACTATGCCTGCCCCAGTACACCCAATTCAGTCACTGCAATAAATCTCACTTCAGTTACAGTATCTACACTTCACACCTCTCCACCAATGTGCCTCAATCCTCGACTTGTGTCATTCCTTGTGTTCCAGGGCAACCCATGCCTCAGTCGTCGTGCTATCGCGCTACCCGCTGCTGTGCCTGTTGGGTAATCCTCAGTCACCTTCCCTCCATTCCACATGCTTGACCAATGCACCAGAGTCCTGACGTAAACAAAAACAGACCTACCGTGCACCTCTCTACTGTCCACACTGCGTTCTGCTATTCAAGAACATAGACATCAGCACAGCAAGGACAAGGAACCCGAGTCCTGACAACACCATCTGCTGAAATTCATGCTAACAGGAGTTCACAGAGGTGTGCAAGAGCACCTCAACCCCAACATGCAACCTCTTCATATTCCAGCAGTGAGACTGACGCACAGCTAAGTCCTGGTCTGAGGCTTTCTTTGCTGTTCCAGTACTGGGAGTGGGTTCACCTCAAACCCCATCTGACTCAGCTTTCTATAGAACCCTGAGACCACAATCAACCATGCCAGGGAACCTCACCCCGAAGTTTCTGCCATTAAAGTACCACGCACAGCTTTCCTGGTGCAATACAGTCCTGACAATCAGCACCTCTTGCTATTTCAGTTGTAGAAGTCACGCTCACTGCTTTGTCAAAGCTCCTGAATCGTGACCACGAGCACCTCCTGCGCTTTCCAATCTGATACCTACGCACCGCTCTGACAATGAGCGACAGCCCTCACTGCTGCTCCCCAAACAGCACTATGGTCTTGGGGTTTGGTGGACTGCGATGCTAAATCACATTGAAGATCATCTTTCATTCCCTGTCTAATCGAACCACTTGCCCTGATCATCAATCACGCCACTGAGGCAGCATCTTTCTATCCAATTAAGGCCAGCTCAACCAAGGCAGAGAGAGATGGCGCCTTGCCTTAAACCACACTCATGTTAAATTGGAAAGGGATCTGAAGCTCAAAATCATGAACTTATGTCCGGACAGAGGAATCGAACACCGAGACAACCACACCTTAAAAATGTTCTTACTGTATTGTTTATTTGCTTACTTTTTGTTTTTATGTAGCCTGAGTGCTTCACGCAAAAGTTAACTGAGTATGCGACAATGATGCACAGAGAGCTAATTTGTACAATAACACAATAACCCATAAAAATAAAATATAACTGGCTAAAACAGTTCAGAAGCAATTATGCATGGCGGGCACACAATGGAACTCCAGATGTTTTTCAAAGCTAGAATGGAAAGAAATGTATGTTAATGAGATGCCACAGATTTCGAAAGACATTTTGCTTCTCTACATATAGATTGGGAATTTGTTTGTTGCTTCCTGAATTGTGAGACTTCCAAGACGCATTTATACTCACATCTTAACTTTTAACCCCAAACTTTGTTGAATAGACAAATATTTGTACCTCCACTCTGTTTGCCCATTGCAGAGTGGGATACAAGACGGAATTAGGTATTTGCAAAATCTGCAATTTTCACAAAATTACTTGTATAAAGTGCAATGCAGTTTGCCTGGATCTCTTGTAAATTTGCTTCTTGCTCTCACAGACATCATACGAGATGCCAGCAGGAGAAAAGCTTATGGGGCCAATGTCTCATTCTCAGTCTTATTCAAGGACAAAACTGTATCTCAGAAAGATACTTTCCACTCAAACCAGCCTCCCATGTGCAAAATAGCACAACATTCCTCACTTTGGGAAATGGTAAACATTTTCCACATTTTTCATTAGGGAAAAATCTGAATAATCGAAGTTTATAACAGAGTAACATAAATTTCTCACCGGCCTAAAGGCAAACTCACAAAGCAGGCACTAGAACAAATTTGCCCACATATAGTGTAGGATCAAAAAACAGATGCCCTTCCATAATAACCTACCTTCATGGTCAGAAAGTTAATACTCATACCTTTTGGACCATCCTTCCACTGCTTTTAAAATGGAGGCCACGGATTCGGGACCATGAGAACGGATCTCTTTCCATATAATAGTGAATCAGTTCAGAATCTCCTCCCTTCTCTCCCTCAGTCGTTAGAAGGCTGACTATCTCATGTCACCAAGATGCTCTCAAAAGACAATTGATACCGTCTGGAGGATGGGACGTTCCAGAATCAATGACAAACCAGTGAACTCCATCTCAGGCAATGTATACTGAGTGGCATGGGCACGTCACAGGTACGCTTGAGGATTCAAGCGCTATTCAAACAAAGAGCACGTTGTCCTTCATCATTGAATTTTCAAGGCAACATGCAGAATAGACTGATGACAAGACCAGAGGTACTATGGTTTTTAAGGCCTGCTTCCAGACATAAACTTCTGAACAGAATTCAGAGTGGAAAAAGGCTATGCAAGAGGTGCATAACAAGAAAAGAAGGATGCATCATTTTGCCAACGAGAATCTTCCTAATACCCCCAGCTTTGCATACACTGGGGAATGCATCAAAGCCCCTGAAACGAGGTGTGTGCGTATGCACACATGCGAGAGTGTGGGCACATATATGTGTGTGATTGGCTGGCTTGCATATCTCTGTTATGAGAACACTGTAAATAAATATGTGCATAAATAAATACATAAATAAATAAACACATCTATGTTTGTTTAACCCTGCTGTGTGGAATATATTTACTGTGTTCACTGTTCAAGCACAAGAAACAATTTACTGTGTTCACTGTTCAAGCACAGGAAACAATGTAGTTTAAAGATGGCTGCCTAGAACTGCCTCGAGACATATGTGCAGTAGGAATATATGTTCTAGGATAATGCAGGGTTCATTTCTTCACTTGAGTAGTATATGAGTCTTCTTTCCCTTTAGTGATAGGGACCTTCAAGCACCTTAACCTGTGCACACCCATGACACTCCAAATTGCATGGGGCTCGTTTGCAACAGACGCTGAACGTACTGGATTTGTCACCTGAGTTCGTAATATAAGAAAACAGTGTGCATCATACAGATCTGTGAGGCAGACATGAGCAAAGACCATCAAAATGCATGGCAATTGTATGCCCGTGGCTGCTAAATAGCCCCACCACCCCTCATACAAACACCCCAGCACAACCAATATTAAAAGAGGCTGCACTTACAGCTGTTTAGCTATTACCAGAACTGGGTTCTTTGTTCCAGTTTCCCCACTTCAGGTGGAAAGAGCAGATGGAAATCAGGCTGCATTCTCAGCCTGAGCCGGCTCCACCGGGTCACACAATGAAGTGCTTCTGATTGCAGCATCATTACCGCCTGCGACTCGGCAAGGAGGCAGCACCGGGTGGGAAGAATAGACTAAATCTGCATAAATGGAAGTAAATCGTGGGTACAGACAAAGCCATGGCTTAGGAAGCAACATATTGAAGCACAGGCTGGTAACCGACACACATGAGCACACAAATACAGCTGTCAGAGACTCACAGTGCCACAGGGCGTCCCACGATATCGGCTCCCTTCACACGGTCACCCAATGAATAGTCAATATCACATGAAGGCAAGGAAGGTGAGATTGAAACCCTTATACTCAGTGGGTTTTCAGGTCGTCTTTGGAGGCTCTATGCAGCTGATGTCTAATAATGGGCATGAAAACACCCCAGGATTTAGTGGTAGCCTCAGAAAGTTAGTATTTTTTTAGCGATGGGCTTGGAAGAAATGCCTCCGGCAGTTCTCGGCATGAAGTTCCACCCACTTGAATGCTCCACCCCTCCTCACACAGTGATTTCATTTAAGTGGTTTTATTTTAAGTTGGTAGGTCTGGCACACACTAACACAGGCATGTGTGATGTGCATATGCAAGTAACTCACACCTGACAAACACACAGATAGGATTTCAATAGGACAGGCACACAGAAACATACCAAAGCATGAACTGGACCACCAACAGACAATGGAGGATGGATGTCACTGCCAAGATTCATATTGGGGTTTATACAGGGTTCTCATCTATATTATGAGGTATAAAGAATGAACATGATAACAACATTTGTGAGGACCTCAATCCTCAATGCTGAGTTTGCCACTGCACCTTATACCACATATTGCCCCTGCCATGCTGCCAATGATAGTAAAAACACAACTACTAACCATCACACTCCTAAAAGTGGGACAATTCTGACTATTTGCACCTCCTAAAGCTATTAGAATGGCCTTGGCAGTAAGTAATAGTAATTTTTCAATGTATATTGAAATAATAATTAACTGTTGTGGTGGTCATCTCTTAATTAGCCATACTGCGTCACCATATGGCAGGCTGTCACAAGCACCAGTGTTGACAAATAAGTGCCTGTTCGGAGCACCAGAAACCACAGACTCAAATTAAGCACTGGAGGACCTAGATGGCATAGAGAACTTGGGGTTTCAACCTCGCTAATACCAATTCCTCCCCAAAAAAATATTTGGAATTAAAGCACCCAAATTGTATGCTCCTCGAGAGGCCATGGGAGGTGTGTGGCAAGAGAGAGGGAGCAGAAGGGGCGAGAGAGAGTATGTTTTAGAGTGAACGAGACAGAGGGGTAGATCACGTTTTAGAGGGAGAGAGGGGGAGAGAGAAAAATCACCCAAGAGAGAGATTATGTGCATATGTTTTTGAGAGCAAGAGATGTCTCTGCCTCCAGAGGGAAAGTGATAGGGCGAGAGAGTGACAGTGTATGTGAACATGAGTGCATGTGTGTGAGAGAAAGTGTGCATGTGTGTGGGTGTGAAACAGTGAGCGTGGGGAAAAGAGAGAGAAGTAGTTGGGGAGAAAGAAAATGTGTTTAGAGAGAGAGAGACATAAGAAAAGAGGAAAGAGGAAGAGAGAGAGGGAGAGAAAGACAGGATGTGTGGGTGTGAGATTGAATGTGTGTCATAGACATGGAGAGATAAAGAGGTATACGGAGAGGCGGAGGGAGAGGAGGAGGGACAGCAAGTGAGTATGAGAGAGTGAGTGTTAGATTGAGAGACGGAGAGTGGGAGAAAAGGAGAGGGAGAGAACGAAAGTGTAATTATATAGTGTGGGGGTGTTAAAGAGAGGGTGAAATAGAGAGACCCTTCTTGCCAAGATCTGCTGAGCAGCGGAAGCACAGAGAAAGGACGTCATGCCTCATGTAACTGTACATTGAACACAGGAGGCTTAACAGAAACTGGTGCTGGCTCAAATTTATTAGAGAATATTATCCATGCAGCCCTATTCCAGGAAAAGCTCCATTGAAGTCATTGCACTATGGTCACAACTTACATGCAGGGGCTGTCACTCCACTTGGGCGGAGGAGCGTCGCCCAGCCAAAAAAATGCCCCCCATAACAGAAAAATAAAATAGTAATAAACTTTGTTTATTACCATTTTATTTTTCAGCGCCCGGTCCTGAACCGAGTGTCAAGACGGGGCGTGGCAATTGCTGAGTGGCAGCCGGGACCTGTACACTTGTTTAAAGTGCGCATGTTCCTTTGGCTGCCCGTTTTGAAACAGCCAGCAAGCCATGCACACTTTAAACATCTCTAACCAGCTGGGCTAGAGAAGGCACAGGCCTCCAGCGCTCTTGTGAGCACTGAGAGAGCCCGCTCCCACCAATGCTGACACTAGTTTCATGCTGGTTACCAGCATGAAACCAAAGTCAGGATTGGCTTGTGCCGTTTCCTGGCTCCCGTGATGTCACGTGTCGGAGCTCGGAGAGACGACGCAACATGAGGATAGAAGATCTTGAACAGGTAGGTGCCTTTTTAAAAATTTTATTTTTACTGTGTGCCCCTTCTTCCCCCGATTGTAAATACGAGCTGGCCGCCGCTGCTTACATGCACTTACTTGGCAAAATGGTCCCAAACACTGAACACAACAGAAACATCGGTGTGGGTGTCTGCTAGCATGGATATTGAAAGCAGTGTAAGAGACACATCAAAAGTGTTCCTACAAGTAGGATACACTCATGTTCTAAAAAAAACATTGGTTCATTTTGTTATGACATAGTTTCTGTGACAGTGTGAGTGTGCAGTTGGTCGTTCATGGGTGAATTCTAAGGGAATCCCTGCCACTGAGTGTAAGAAACACCACAAATCACCTGAAAACCCATCAATATGGTCGTGTTTAATTTGACCTAGACCGTTCACTAGACCCTCTGCCATCTACACCTTTCAGGAAACACTCCAAGGCCATCGAATGTGTGAAATAAACCTATACCAAAGTAGCATAATGAAAAGTAAGCATGGACTATGCCTGTAGCACTGAGAATCAAAGATGACATGTGACTGGCTGCCTCTTCAGATGCAATCCTGCTCAGTCCCATCAAATAAAAATTAGCACTTGTTATTGAGATAAAAGGCTGAGTCAGAACTACTAGCCTAGAAATCTTTGACCGTGAAATTTGCACAAATTCAAAAACTGTTGCAGTAATAAACACATTAAACTAAGCGAGCTCTAGGTGCCCTGCCAGGGGCTTTTTAATGCAGAGATACTGCATGTACATGGAAGTATTACAGACTGTAATTAAAAATCATTTACTTCACATGTGGCTGTCTTAGAGTTTCTTGTTTCTGTCACTTTTTTAATTTGGGTGCTTCAAATGTGTTATCTGGTACAAGCCGCACTGCCTCTAATGAGAAATGATACTTTGAAAGAACAGATTAATCTATTTCAGTGGAACAGTCTTCTTTGTACCAACCAGAACAAGTTAATGTAGAGTGCATGAGTTCTGTCCCTCTCTCTTCCGTCCTCCATTCCCACTCACCCGAAGCAACCTATGCCAGACGAAGAGCCTCCCTCTGAACAGCCATACCAAAACCAAGGTACTTCCCACATGACCGCATGACTTCCAACCAAGGAAATCCTCTTGGTACAGACTGATGCCGAGGGTCGTCTTTAGGGAGGTGCGACCGGTGCAGCCGCACCTGCTACTGACTTTGGTGCAGGGCTCTGTGTTTAAAAATACCTTTTTGTTTAAAACAGTGTGAAATTCATTGTGCTCCAGCAATTTCCAGGTAACAATAAAAATGTCAAGATAACTCTGGTGATTAATGTTCCTACTGGTGAGAGATCAGAATTTTGTCTAGTGGCAGTTTTGGTTTATCATAAAGTAGCATGGGGGGTTAATGTACCTGCTGCAAAGGACTTGCACCACGCAGATCATAGAAATGAGTGTAAGTGAACTATGAGTAGCACTATAAAAATATGAAATGAATGTCAGAGAGAGGCTTTGGAGGAGAAATGAGGTGCACTGGGGGAGAGTTATAGTGAGGGAACACATGGAGAAGGAGGTAATGAGGTGGAGCCAAAAATGATTGCTCACCAGGTATCATCAGCACTAAAGCCAGCCAAGCTGATGGCCATCTGCTAATGTGCTTTGGTGCCACGTCCTGGTGGTAGCTCAAAAAACTCTGTAGAAAAATGTCATGCTGCAAAAATATCAACTACCACATTATTATCAGGGCCACTGGCAATACGCAATTGTGTGGCCACAATGATTTTTGCATAGTCATGGATCTGCCACATTTGCTACATAATCCATCTTCTGCTGCAGAATTTGCAGATGTAAATAAAAAAAATTGTTTCTAGCTCAAACGTACCAAAAATTACTAAAAATATGGTGATACATTTTGCCAAACGGTGAAAGGCTGTATGCAAAGGTTTACTTGTCACGTTTCTGCTGCTTTGCTACGTTTTAGTGTGAAACTGGTACTAGTGAGGTGCAACCTGTGCCCATATAGCATTAACAAGTATAAAAATCACAAAATAATGAAGTTCTACTATTAGAAAATATACTCCATTATGCTGCATAATTAGCATTTTTTTGATGAATAATTCAGTCAACCCTGCCACATAATTTGTCTGTCTCCTGCCGCATAATTCTAAGGGGAAATTTAGATTCTCTATCTTTAACTCCACTTTAGAGATAGATGATTCTCATCGAGGTATACATAGGTGGAGTTAAGAATAATACATCTATACTTACCTTTATATACTTATCTTTATGATATTGTGGTAGTCAACATTTAGGCTATGATACTTTTGTAGCATTATATTTAAAATGAAGTATTCAAGTAGACTACTTTTGTCATCAGTATGAAGTAATATATAACTTCAATCACAATAAAATAGAATAAAGTAAAACAATATATAAACTTTCATGGAAGAAAAAGTCCTTTCTGGAAGTCAGAAGTGAAGCAAATTAAATTAATTTAGGGGCCTGTCTGTGTTACAAATTAAAAAATGGGGAATGTTAGCAAACAAGAAGGTGTTTATTGACCAGTGAGTTGTACTTTAAATTTCTCACTTAAAGTTCTTCAACAGTGGAAAACTGAGATTTTACTGAGGGGTTCGAAGTGACATCAAATACACAGGAGCTAAGCTTGAGTTGTTTATGATGATATCCAGAGCCCAAAGGTTAGAAACAGTACTGCTATACACTTTGAGTCTATCTATAATTTCATGTTTTGTATAGACCGCAAAACCATCTGCAACTCCTTCAAAATAGTATGTATGGGAAATTGATTAGCAGAGGGGCCATATATAACATGGCCTCTCATCTCTGCCTCAAATGTAAACAAAAAAATACTTGACCTCTGAAAGTCACCCTCCACCCACTGTGTCGGCCCTCCCCCTCCCAAAGCTGAGCTCCCTGCTCTCGATCAGAGTAGAGAGCCAGTGCTGTGCTGACAAGCTATCTGAAACCTCCGCAAGAGCCGCCTAGAATTCCTTTATGACATTGCAACAATGGGAAACAAGTTTTGATTTCCAGAGCTGTTACTCCATCCAGATTTAGAAACCTATTGCTCAAGATAATTACTGTCAGTCAGTGGCATAACAAAGGCCCCTACAGCCCCTGCTGTGCGTTAAGGCCCCATGTTCCTAGGGCTCCCTCAGCACAGTACCCAGACCTGAGAACTTCTGACTGAGTCCGGAGGCGGCAAACCCACCATGTATTTAGCAGGGGGCCCCCTCAAGTTTCACCACTCCACTGCTGTCAGTGAGAACCACTGATAACAACTGGATTCAAAATTCTGTGGTTAGAAACATAGCCTTTACGATCATATTAGGTTAAGTAAATAAGTGAATTAATTGTAATGATTATGTGTGTATTTATTTTATATATACTACTGAGGAACTAAGCGCGAAGTTTTATGTTTAACTGTAAATTGTAGGAGCCTAATTTGGTAAACGCTAAAATATTTGATTTGACTGGAGAGTTGGCTACACGGGGATGAGGAGATGAATTGGTGGAAAGTTGCCAATAATGCATGCAAGCCTACCGCATTGGCCATTTAAATCAGCACGACCAATGATGATCTTGAGCGTCCCACTTCCATTAAAGCGAAATTAAGCATCACAAAGCGGCCGTCTCAGCAGAAAAATACGGCCTGGCCTGCCACATTAACATAACTCATGGCAGCGAGGAATTACTGCTGCTTCTAATCTCCCAGTGCTCAGGCACAGAGTCGGCGCACCGGGAATGACCTGCCCACCATGATGCATGGACGTCCCCGCCCCTTCCTCTTCCATCTAGACCTTAACAGAGCTCATTGATTTATGTCAGCTACAAATGAAATAACAGCATATTTCAAGCTTTGTGGAGTCCTTTCCACAGAATCAGTCAAAATACATACCACCTCTTGCTTAACAATCCAAGGCTCAATGACCAGGAAGCTTAATAACAAACCTGTAATGCACCAGCATGATCAGAGAAACCCATGCAAAAGAAGAGAAGGATCAATTCCATTAAAAACGTACTTAGCATAAAAGTGATAATCTTGATTTTGCATGTGGAAAATACCCAATGTATATGTTGCAAGAAGACTGAGTTTGGTCGTTCAGTTTGGTGGAAATTGAATGATATATTTATATTATGTGACATTGCTCTGTTTCATACATGATCAGCTCGCATGATCTATGTATGCTGCTGGATATCTCAGTTGCCCAAGTCTCAAAGTTGTATGACATTAGGAATTAGAGTGGAACTTCTAATGGCTCAAAAGAGTGATTGCATAGTCTGTGCATAATGGGCCTAAATCAGGCTCCTACACAGATTTTTTTAAGCAATGGGAAAAGGCCATGTACTGCTAAACTTGTGTTACAATTTTGTAAAAAAAAAAAAAAGATACAAACACAAATACATTTGTTTATATGTGAATGAGTTGGAAGCAACAATAATTGATTAGTCTGAGATGAAAAACATATTGATCCGCTATTCGGAAATAACAATTCTGTGAAAAATGTGCCAATTTAGTGTTTGAAGATGATCAATCTGAATAATTTTTGAGTCGACAGCCAATATAAATGTCTAAAATGTGTGTAAGAATCAAGTGAATAGTAGAATTTTGGATGCTGTGGAGACAGTGGGAAAGACCTTGAATGTGACCCATTGACACGTACCTTATTAGTAGTCTTATCAGGAAAAGATCATCATTGGGAAAACTGTTTAAGGAAGGGGACATGGAATAAAGACTTATATTTCTGCATCATTAACAGAAAACAGGTAAAGGTACACTTATTAATACGTTCTTTGAAGGAGATTTTAAAGTTAAAGCTTATGCCTAGATTCTGGACAGAGCAGACTGGTGTGGGAGAAGAGTTGATATTACGTGTTCACCATTCATTGCACTTGAGAAGAAATTAATTACCCAAAGAAGATGACTTCCATTCTTTTAGCATTTATTTCAGGGAGGTTGTGGCCATCCAAGAAGCACTGGAAAGTATGCAATTCCTGAACTGATTTTGAAGACGTGTTTTGCTACCATTGATCCTAATAGTCAGTTCAGTATTATAGGCATAGTCAAAAAATCTTATGAAGAAAGAATAAATCAGGATGATATAAAAGCATGTGGAGCTCAAAGTCGTCCCCTGCTGCACCATACAAAAATTCAGATGTAAATATTGGGAAGAAGACATCTTGGGAATAATTGTCCAAAGAGGAAGCTAAGCAGTCAAGGTCCAGGCCTTTCATCCTAATTTTGTGCTAACAACCCAGAGGAAAGAGATGAGAGATTGCACCAAATGCCACAGAAACCGAAGTAAAACAGTATGGCCTCACCATACTCACCTAGTGCATATGGATGTCTTTGGTGACATAAGCTATCATTTCTTCTGTCCCATCAGATGGATGGTACCCCTAGTGAGTGGGGTCCAAGATATTATTGCCTTCAACGGATGATGAGTGTGGTTTTTCACTGCATGTCCTTTACGGAACAGGTAGATTAGTCTGAGGTTACCCATAATAGTGGAATCAGCCATAAGATTTTCTAAAAGAGGGATAATAAGTATTTTTTCCGCATAAAAGCACCTTGCTGGTAGCCAGCGAGAGTTTGCAAAGTTTAATAAGATTAGGTTCAGGAAGAAGTAAGTAAGTATTCAGGGCGGAAAAGTGCGGCAAACACCTCGAGGGGAAGAGATTGCTCAACATAAAAACTGTTTACCCTTTGGAGAAAAGAATGTGATACAACAAGTAGCAGTCTAAAGGTCTACCCAGAAATGTGAGTCCTGTCTGTCTGCAATATTAAAGAAAGGCCTCCTTCAGCGTAAAAACAATCAAAACGTGTTTGCTTTCTGCGTCCTATAATGCATAAATGAGATAAAGAATGTAATGTGCAAAGATTCAGTGTACGTTTGAGACGTAAAATAGTCCTTTGTGCATCTAATTCGAATCGGAATAATACATCAAACAGCCAAAAGCATAACATGAGAGAGTGATAGTCTTCTGAAGGGAGCCAAAGTCAACTTTCTGTAAAAAGAATTGGAAACAACAACCATGCGGAGGGTTGTGTTATTAGGTCAGGCCTAAAAAACGTGCAGAGGCAGATGTCCTCTAACATTAAATCTATGCACAATCTTCAAGCATAAAAATAGGCAAGAGTGTAATCCTGGAGGATTGCAATTCTTATAGATTCTTATGTGCAAACCGGGGCTATTTCTAAATGTCCAAAATGGGTAAATCTTGTGAAAATTGAAGGTGCATGCTCACGACTCACAGGCCTTTATATTTTTGTGAATGATGGCAAGGAAAGAGACTTCATATTTTGGAGATCTAGAGCTCAACGGTAGACAAACAGCAGAGATCCTGACCTTTTGAAGCCTGCTCTCTTGGGTGCCCTAAGGAACGCTCCAATGTCTGAGTAAAAGGCCCTCCTGTACCTCATCAGCTGACAGTCTTTTTCTCGCTTCAATTACCTCATCACTGTTCCCATAGGCTCTCATTATTGGCCCAGGTGCTTGTCACTGTTCGGTAAGGGAAATTGGCGGGTCCTTTTGTGCCTTTCTTTATGCACAAAGGCATTGTTCATCATTTCCTTGAAGTCGCTGGCACTTATTTGTTTAAGAGGTGGTTAGCTCGATGGTTGCTAATCTGGTTGGAATTGGAACCCACAGCAAGAGTCTTCTGGCAAAAGTTAAGCATTTTGAACAGCAAACAGCTTGATCAGAATGTTTAACTGGTCCTGTAAGCAGGAAATCGTCCTTAGGCCTAGAATGGAATTTTCATAAATGAACAGAACTTGTGAGATTTGGCCAATTCTCTTTTTCAGAGAATTCTGAAGAATCGGTGCTAGGAACAGCATGATTGTGGGTGTGGTCTAGGGACAGTTTTAGTGCCTCCCAGGCTTAAGTGACCAAAATAAATAATAAACCATAAATACACAAACATCTACAACGACAGTGGGACTGTGAGTCAGCCCTTTTCATTCCATTGGTCTGTTCGACTGCCATTCACATTTTGCTCCCACCCAACACACGGTACAGCATACAGGATGGGGCCGTGGGCCAGGCTACTGCTGTTACTGGCTCCTTTGCACTGTGAGTGATACCATTTTGCCTAATCACATCCACCAATAAGAAAGTGTACTTGAGTGTCAGGGCTGGAGGGCCAATTTTTTTACCTTGCTAATACTTTTGCCATTCAATGCTTTATACTTTTTATAATTTTAGTCACTCTTGTATGTTTAAATGATATCTTCTCTATACATTAATTCAAAGTCAATAAAACATTTTCTCTGTGCCAATAAGAATCATATTTGTCTGTGCTGTGCATTAAAAATAAATATGATGTCTGTACCTGCCTGCTGGAAACCAATAAATAAATATTAAAAATGCAACCATTACACTGCTTGCATTGCCAGCCCTGATGGCATTATGAATGCTTGTTAACTAGATTAGTGTAAAAATTGCTATCCCTGTGTTGAGTCTGTATAGACAACACCTCTGTATTTACATTCTGTCTGCTATTTGTTCAACAAATATATTTTGAATCTGTTGTATGTGTGTTGTGTAGCATTCTTTATAATTGTGCAATGCCTTTATACATTAAGACCCAAAATACATATACACAGTGCCTTATCACTTAAGCCATTGGGTGAATGTTGTCACTTTCGTTGATGACATTTAGCCCTCAAAAAGGACTTGATGCATCTTCTGCTTTTCCCATGATTTTGATGAAATATTGAAGAATTCGGTTAGATGAAAAAGACCAATTTTGAATTCGGGCCTCATATTTTGTCCTCTTTTAATTTTGAATTTTACGAATTACAGTCAGAGGCCTAATATTTTAAGCTTAAAATCTTTATGTTTTACCTGATGGTAAGGATTTTCTCATAACAAGTGTTATAATAGTTTTTCACTGTTAAAGACATGTTATTTTGAAAATGTGCTTTCACAGTGATCTTGTTTTTCCAGTTTGACCAAGGTCAAGATATTCTTTTCAGCAAGACTCCCTTGAAAAGTGTATGATCATGAAATTCGGCCATATGCTTGTTGTGATTTAGGGGACATTTGATGCCAGGTGCCGATGGCCTGTGAATGTGCCAGTGATGGGGACACCATATTGGGTCTAAGCTGTGGACTGCTTTAGAAGACAGCAAGACTTTCAGATTCTTTTCTCGGAAAAGATACTCTAAAGTCAGCTTTAGCACATTAATAACAGCCCTGGAGGAAAACAGAACAAAGACTGTCACAAGTATCAAAACTTTATTTTACTACTTGGCATATATGTGGTCTAACAGGTATCATAAAGAGAAGTTGGGCCACAGAAGGGAACATGATTTGAAGAAAGTATAATTTGCACCGAAAAGTTCTATACATGTACAGGGTCTAACAATGGAGCGAGGAGCAGACTGGGGTCCCCCAACACCTCCTTCCTAAAGAATCATCGCAATCCGTGAACTGGTAAATTAATATATTTTGTTTATGGCACAGCATAATGCACTAATGCGTTTCGACCTTAACGGGTTTGGGTACAGTTGGTGAGTCCTTTGTTTGTTTATCCTTTATACGATCAGGACGTCCTGCTCACAATGATGCATGCTGGGATATGTAGTTAAAATTAAAATGTTGCTAAACAGATATTAAAAAAAAAAAAATACATCCCAAACTTTTCACATTTGCAGCAGCAATGTGTGTATGCTGTGGTCAGAGAATAAATTAAGAGCCATTGTTAATGTACTGACTGCAGTCGTTCGTACCAACTGGATAACTGAGACATCAGTGGTCTGAAAATGTATGTGCTATTTATATGTTACTATGGTAGTTGGGGGCGAAGAATTGAACCTTTTGATAAATGCATAGCACCCAAGATTCTACTCTGAGTCATTAATATCACCCGTTCTTCATGAATAGTATTATGCTCGTCATGAATGACCAGTTCATGCGTCACCAATGGGCATAGTTTGTTCACATTTTTACAACAGACATACTTGTAGTGCAAAATGAATTATCAAAGAAATAGACATGTTGTCCGATTGTCCTCGCTCTATCTGGATCCGTCTGACTGCGAGTTCATTTCCAAACGAGATCTCCATTCTTTTTGTCTCTCGCTTTTTCGTTTCCAGGTTCCCTTGTTTTTATTTCTATCCTTCGCTGTCTTTCGTTCTCTATTTTTCTTCCCTCTCGTCATCTCGCTGCCTTTTTCTCTGCCTCTCATCTCTCTCTGTTTATCCCTCCTCCCTCCTTCTTCTTCTATTTTTCTCTCTCACTTTCTCTCTTTTCTGCCTCTCTAGCTCTCTTGCTCCTTTTGTCTCTTTGTCTCTCTCTCTCTCTCTCTCTCGCACTCATAGGTTTTCCCATTACTCCATTACTCTTCCTTCCCCACACCCCTGTCTTTCATTTCTACTCTGTTCTATGAGTGATATGTTCGAGCAAATATACTGTAATTAATTTATTTTCAAAGTCACGCTTTTTACAAGTGATACATCATACAAAATATTGTTAAGAAAATGAATGCAAAGAATTATTAAAGGCTTAAAAGAATAGAAAATGTTTGAAGGAAAAAAACAAGAGAATAGAAATGAAGAGCCCTAGTCTTTTTGTCCAAAAGCATGCATTACTTTTAGACCAGGCATCTTTTGGCGTGGTATCCCCTGACTCTTTGCTTTCTGACCTCCTGTTTACACTGTGTGCTGAACTTCAATTTTGCTGACTTTAGGACTCTGTGCCCTTTTTCACTGCTGACCAGTGCAGTGCAGTAGCTGCAGAGCCTGCATGTAGTTTTAAACTACCATTTTGACCTGGCAAGTGTACCCACTTGCCAGGCCCAAACCTAAATTTTTATTACATACAGGTCACCCATAACGTAAGCCCTGGTTAGCCCGGAGGGCAAGGAGTAGTGTATTTGAAAAGCTGGAAATGTACTTTTAAGTTTTACATGTCCAGACAGTAAAATACTCTTAAATTCATGATTCACGATTGCAAGGGCTATCCCTCCCATAAGCTAACATTTGGCTTACCTTAAAATATCTTTTAAGAGTAATTTCCAATTGGGAAAAGACAAAAAATGGACTTTGGTGTCTCTGGACTCCAATTGAAAAAAAATCATCTTTTGGTAAAGTTGTTTTTTATATTGCAGGTCTGAAAATGCCACTTTTAGAAAGTTGGCATTTTCTTACTTTAACCATTCTGTGCATTAGACTGTCTCTGAATACACGTCTGGGTTTAGGTAATAGCTACATGTGTGCTTTCTCTCTATACAGCCACAACACAGGAAGGGCTGGGTGTGACAGGGGATACATCTGCATTTGTCTGCATACTGATAGACTTCCTGACCAGGGAGAGGGAGAGGCAGTTCACACTTACATCTGAATAGGTTGTGTCCTGCCCTCATACAAAGAGCTGATTAAATCCCTACTGGCAGTCTGGAGCCAGGGCTACGTTGAAAGGGATCCTTGTGCACTTCTGAGAGTTCCTTTGAAGTCACCCTTACATCAAAGGTCTTTTTGAGTGTAAGTAGCGGACCTTTGACACCATATACTGAGAACATTTCTGAATTTAGGTCATTCTGCCAGGAAGAAGGACTGCTGAGCTACCCGGAGGGATGCCACTTTGCTGTCTGCTTTGCAGAGTTGGCCTGCTGACTGCTGCTTCTTGTCTGGGAGTGAGAGGACTTGAGTTAACTCTCTACATCCTGCAATCTAAAGTTTCTCTAAGTTTCTCCTGAGCTTGCCCCCTGTTTCTGAAGTCCCAGGGACATCAAAGTCTTCACCTGCATCTTGCTACCAGCACCTGGACTTCTCTTTTCTGAGTCCTGCTCTGCCAAGTGGTGCCAAATCCAGTCCTGGGCCTTTTGAGGTGAGTGTAGTGCATTGATTGGAACCAACACATAGAACCCATAGCGTCAATCGGAACCAGAACATCCCACTGTAGAAACAATGCCTCGCCACTGCCTGAACCAGAGCCACGGACACCTCTAGCTGACTGCGCAATGCAACTACCCCAACTTACAATGTGGCCCCAGCTTGGCCAATGCAGGACCGATGCATCGGAACTGGTGCACATTGCTTCTGGACATCGACGCATCAACGATGTTGTCCAATCAGGAAATTACACATTGCCTGCAATAGAGATGCAGTCCTTCCTTTGGATCCATGCATCATCCCCGAGCATCGACGCACCTGATGTACTGTCAGTGGGTCTGCATGACTCTTGTACCTGGCACATTCTTCATTGCGGTTGGACTGAACCTTTGGATTTGTCACAGTCCAGCGAAAGCAGATAGCCCCGCTTGGAGCTATTGACTTCTAAGCCCTACATTTTGATTGAATCTTTAAAAATTCATAACTTGACTTGAGTATGCTGGATTTTTGTCGTTTGGTCTTGTTTTACCCAGATAAATATTGGCTATTTTTCTAAAATGGTGTGGAGGACTTTTGTGTTGTTTTGACTGTTACTGAGTGTATGCACAAATACTTTATACTTTGCATCTGACTGCTCTGTGCCAAGCTACCAGAGGGTAAGCACAGGTAAACTTTTAGTGTGTATCTTACCTACCCTGAAAAGGACTGTGGTCCCTTCTTGGACCGGGTGCAAACCTCTGCCAGCTAGAGACCCAATTTCTAACAATCAATCAGAATATATCTTTTTAGAAAACATGAGACATAACATGAGGTAGACCCTACATCCAGCAATTGATCAAGAAGACAGAATACACAAGGGCCCTTTGTTGGGCCACAAAATCGGAAAAGGAAATCCAAAATGGCCACCATTGTAAGTCTAAGTGAGAAGGGAGGCAGCACACTAGTTGTGGCAAAGCAAAATGGAAGGGTGCTGTATGACATGGAATCGGAGGTGAGGAGTGAGTGAGGTCGAGAGAGGAGAGGAGAACATTGAAGGAAGAAAACCGGGGTGAGGTGGAACCAGTCTTGGAGAAGCTGCAAATGAAGTAGGAGGGTACAACTGCAAGTGTGGTGACAATTCCACGAACTTCAAGACTCTGGATGGAGGTGGGAGCAGTACAACGGGCACCACAGAGCATAAGGAAAACACAACAGTGAGCCTGGTGATGACTCCTGGAACACCGGGAGTTCTGAATGAAGCGGCTCGATCCCAGCAGGTGCCACAAATGGTGGAGACCCCGGGGACCCGAGTAGGTCAAGGGAAGACCGGGAGGTGACAGGGAGGAAGGCGCAAAGAACCCAACTGCCATGACCCTGCAGGAGGAGGATTGTGGCTGCAGGCAAGTGCCCTTTGTTCAGTTCTTCCAGATATTAAAGTGGTGGCCCAAGGGTGGGGAAGAGTGTGGCACATTGAGGGAAATTTGGTGAGTGGGACACTTCTAAAAATGCACGTGTTGAATTAGGTGGCAGTGGCACAGTGACAGGAAGCTCAAATGTTTGGCTAAACTAGAGACTGACTGGTTGTTCCTTTTGAGGAATACAGACCTACCTGACACCTAGGTCCCTAGAAAGCAGAGGCATGATCAAGATGAGACCAGCATAGCAGAAGAGAAAGGAAGACCACTGGAGTCTGGCATTGAGCCTGGTGGAACTGCCCCTAACATTTCATCAGTGTGAGTGTGGGGATTCCTTGGACTGATAAGAGGTCCGTGAATTTCGGGGGATTGCTCCTTCCCCCTCCTCATTATGGTGATGGGGTGTTCCAGGGGCATGGGACAGTTTCTGGGGGTGCGGGATGTTGGGCATCACTTTCAGCGTCAGTGGACCCACAGGAAGTCAGGTGCGAGATTCATGATGTCAAGCCCAGGCTGTGATTACATGAGGAAATAAGTTTAAAAGGCAGAGAATAGTTAACTTGACTTTTTGCTCCTGCGACTCGACCTAGAGCTGAGTTACAGATTCTCAAAATTTGCCACCCTCACAACTCAAGATTAGGGGCAAATGGTACCAGGGGTACTGTAACCAGTTGTGGACGAAGATGGTTCATTATTTCACTGTATTTGTGTTTCTAGTCATTAAAGAATAAGAGTCTGGGTGGCATTTGAGTGCATCTGTGAATTTTCACTCCATGGCAATAATTAATCCCAGAGGGGAGAGGGGTCATAGATGTGGGTTTTGTGGTGTAGTGGCAGGGACGTGGGCTTCTGCTCCTCCTTTCCTACTGGGGTAGAACCCGCCCAATCTGGAGGAAATGAATGGAGGGGGTGGGTTTGGGACAGTTGTCCATCAGATGGCGGCCTTGGATCAACTCCAAGGGATGTGGATTGTTTCATCTAGGTGGAATTGGGCTGAAATAGGCCTGGGCAGAATTTCAGTTACGCTTGAGTAATCAGAGTAATTTTGGTAATCTTTCAAATGTAATTACTGATAATTACACCATTATTCCTCCTCAAACAATTAAGAGTAATGAGGGTTCCTAATGTGAGAGCATATTTAGCAAGCACAAGAGGATACTCGCAATTTGTGTTCTGCTGCATTAAGCTCTGTGTTTTAGAGCAAAATGCATCTTCACGTCCATTTTGAATGCAAAGGAGCATTTGGCACTAAACAAATTGCACAAAATGCCAGTAGAACGTTTGGAAAAATGGTACCCCAAGAGCACATTTAGCGCGTGTGAGCAGCCATGAACTTCTACTATTCATGTTCTCTTGTATTTAGTGCTATTTCTAGGCTCTTGGCACAAAATGCATCCTCGTGTCCATTTTGGATGCAATGGGGCACTTTCGCATTTAAGAAATAGCGCTATACATCAAATTACTCTTTTTATGTAATTTAGGTGTAATCACCCAGAATCTTACGTCATTTCACATGATTACACCAAGGCCGACACAAGGCATGGGCAGTGTGGGAGGCTGCCCATGGTCTCACACTCAGCACTCCAATATAGGGCCCCACACCAGTGTGACACAACAAGACCATGTCAATCTGGTCCTCTCGTCCTCCCTGCTGGTCCAATTGAAAGAAAGGTGTCAATGCAATTGGGCCCACAGGAGGGGGCCACCTTCCATGAGCCTGACAGCCATGGTGTAGTGTGGCAAGGCCCAGGGAAGAGGTGCAGGCGTGTTCTTGCACCCCATATAGAGACACCATGGGACACCTGTTATCCTGCAGTTTAGAGCTGTCTTGGATGATGAGCAGTTTTCGCACCTTCAGCTTTTTATGACCTGCAAAAGAGGTGCTTGTGGGTGGCTGAGAGGGAGGGGCTGCACCCCTGGAGAGTTTTGCACAAAGAAGCCTCGAGAGCAGGGTCCTCTATTGGGATTCAAAGAACACTGAAGGTGTCATGTTGTATGCCAGTTAGACGGGCCTCACATATTCCTTTTATTTCCTGGGCTCCAAAAATCCTAAAACCATCCCTGGATTACACTCCATGGAATTTGGAGAGCTACGTCCACCCCTAGATGGAAAAGGAATGCAGAGAAGTCGACATCATCTATGAAGATGTAAATATTTGAAAGTCTACCCACTGGTCCTTGAATAGTTTCTGATGTTAGAGAGGTGGCATAATATGGTGGGATGTTTTTTATGACTAAACTGGTTAATGTCAAACAATTGTGGAAATTAAATATGTGGTGTTTTAAATTACGAAATGCACATTCTGTGTTTCCATAAATGTAATAGATGTTCAAACCAAGAAGGTTTTACATGGTATGCTATTGCCTCATCCTGGTTGTGCAGGAGGAAGTGCGAGTCACCATGGTTCGCTTCCTGGGCCTATACGTGCATATTCACATTCCACTAACTTGAGGTGCACTAGAAGACATTCCACGACCAGCAACCAGTCGGTAGCATATCCAATGTGCCATGGGCCCTAGTACAAGGAAGGAAATGACCGTAACCCCTGGTCTTATGTGAGTGAAATGGTGAAATAAAGCAATAATGAGGATTCTGTGGACCCTCAGAGCTGTTGACCCGGGCGCCACTGTACTGCGCCCAAGAAACCATAATGGGACAGTCATGCACTAACAGACATTGCACATACGAGCCATGGCTCAGGCGTGTACCTTCATTCATTCAATGAACCTGAAAGGGATCAGCCATGCAAATACACATTTCCCAGAGCAGCAAGGCACAAGGCATGTACCAACGATCATTCCGTAGACCGGCAAGGGCCACCGCGTGCACTTTCACATACTCCACAGACCAGTAAGGCATTTATTTAATATAGAAGCACGCTGACACATTCATTAGACCCGCAAAGTCCCAAGCACGCACTCTCGCATATTCCACGGACTAACCAGGGCCTAGGCATGCACACACATACACATTCCACGGACTAACCAGAGTCTAAGCATGCACACATTCCACGGACTAACCAGGGTCTAAGCATGCACACATTCCACGGACTAACCAGGGCCCAGGCAAGCACGCGCACACACATTCCCCTGATCACCTAGCGGCCAGGCACGCAATAATACTCTTCCAGGCCACTTAGAATATGGTCGGGTCCCTTCACTCATTAAACAAAGCAGGAAACGCCCGACAGGCAAAACTGGCGCATTGTCACAAATTCCACGGTCCAGCATGGGCCGAGACATGAAAGAAAAAGTGCACCCTCATACATTCCACGAAAAGTGCCGCCCCCAGACCTGACACATCGGGCGCCCAGTAAGCGCCACACTGCTGCTTCACGGCAACCTTCAAAAGGAATCAATCACGGAGATCTATGGTTCGACAGTTCTGATGTAAAGCCCAGCCATGCAGAAAATAGACTCACAGCCGCGCTGCAGGACCGAAAAGATAGGGCCAGCAAACTCCATCATCTGGCACAATTATCTCTCGCGCGCGCCCCCTCTCTTTCTGTACAACACAACACAAATAAATCAACCTGGGCACGGCGGAGCGACTTTCCGTGGTGCCCAGCCCCATGTGCGGTGAATGCCATCTCCTCCAGATGGTAACGAGGGCTGTAATAAATAACTCAAGAACCCACCCCCTCCTTCTCCTCCTCTGACGCTGATGCCGTATAATTGAGAGCTAGGAAGAAACCGATGGGGTCCCGCCGCAGGGAAGCCAACCTCTATGCGCCTTTCAGAAGCGAAGTTCCCTCCCTCCGCACACACTGTCATTAAAAAAAGAGGGAACTCGGAGGCGCTTTAGTATCGGTACTTGGTGGAGAATAGGCGGTCGGGGTCATCTCACGGTGACTGGCTTCAGACCGCTACATGGCCGGTGCTGACATCAGAATTCAAAGCGTATTTCTTCAGAGCATGTAGGATGGCGATTACCACCTGCGCCAGGCACCGGAGTGGTAGCTGGGGTGGAAGGGAAAGGGTGGGTGAATAGCAGGGAAACTAGAATTTTTCATTACGCGAAGCAAGTCTTGCGTAAATGCAGGTTGCTGGCGTACCCGCAGTTTATAGACTTTCCCGCCTTTCCTGCCCCGGCGCCCTCGCAGCACGTTTCTCCGCAATATTACCCCGCGAGTGCTTGCTGGCACTGAAAATGAATGTGTTGTTTTCTCACAAGTTAAATTTAAAACCGTTTGATTCGTAGGTTTGAAACTTGGTGAAGGATGGCATTTTATTCGAGGAGCAAATGAGGACAGGAAAGTATTGATTTTAATCTAAAACCCACTAGATGAGAACTTTATGAATAGTAAGGGGTATGTGCAAGAATACACAAAGGCTCTCCCCTGGCGGGGTCGGCTGGTGGACAAGATGGAGGGCCAGCATATGATGGCCCCATGTTGGGCCTGGCCTGCCATATTCCATTGCAAGGACCTGGAGCTGTGGTGAGTTCTCGTGGCGGCCTGGGGTGATGCGAAGCGTGGCCTCGGGCCAGTGCAGTTAAAAGGTGCAGTGAGATAGGGTTCGGTCTCTTAGTCCCGCCCTCCTGGCACTGACCACCACCTCCAGCCAATGGAGAATGCCTGTAGCAACGAGAAGCCACTGTAGGACGGGTGGTGGTCTTTTTTTTCTCTACCTACCCATCCTTTAAGCCAGTTGAGTTGATGGGGCGTAGATATGCCACAGCTGAAATGCCATGTCACATTTTCTGGTTTAATTATGTTTTCTATCACAGGAAATTGATATGTTATATGTTGGTCTACTGTCCTATTAGGGCGGGGTGAAGTCCTGGTTGGTGGAGACACTTCAGGTCCCCCGGGCATGTCACAGGGATTAAGGCACAGAGAACACCAGTGTCACATGGACCTTAAAGAGGGTGCTTGCAGCAATCTATAAAGAAGATGTAACCTTCCAGGGGGTTGAGTCGGTCACTGTTGCAGCTCTTACCTGCCTTGCCACACATGTGCATTTGCTCTAAGACACAGTGGTCTTTTGGGCTGGTTGGAGGATGCAGTAAGTGCCACAGGACCAAGACATTGCCCCGTTGCCCAGGCTAGCTCTCTGGTGGGTGGCTGGGGTACCCCAGGTGAGGTTTTGCTCTAGGGTGAACGGGCCACTGGCACAGGTAAAGAAAACACGGATTCATATAAGAGCAATTGTCCTTTTCTGTTCTAGGATGGGGCCTTAGAGGGCACAGAAATTTCTGAGGTGCCAGGAGAACTGGGTTAAAGGGCAAACCCTAGGCTCACAAAATGATTGTTAAGGCACAGGGATATATGGCTTTGTAGGTGAGAATATGTTTTTGAAGCCATGTATGTGATCTGTTACAACCTTGTAAAGGTGAGTACTGTGTACTGTTATAAAATTGTTGCAAGTTTGATTATGTAATAAAATATGGCCTGAAATGTTGATATATCTTAGCAAACAACAACACTTGGCCTCTGACTGTCTTCATTGGAGTTTTGAATAATATGGATAGGGTGTTCTGTCTGAAGATCATCAACGTGTCCCCTTCATATACCATGGAGTTTGCATGATAACAACACCACAACTTCGAATACTACAATAAAATACAGAACAGCTAGAAGCGATGCAGATTGTGATATTAGCCCTAGAAGGATCGAAGACTCTCCATTAGTGGTTAAATAACAAGTGATATTGGTAGGAATTCTATTTTATTGGAAGTAGTTTTGTAGTAAATAGTAGGCCTGAGGGGTAGCGGAGGGCTCTAAATAGTGAAAAGGTTATGTCACACCGCAACAGTGACTCCTAATGGCTAATCAGTCTAGGGTACTTGAGGAGGTTTCCCAAAGGTGAGAAATTTGCTTCATTTTGTTTGCATAACTATGCAAAATTTCAGAAAAATTACACAAAATACAAATCTGGCAGTTAGCACTACATTATATTTCAAAATGCTTCTCCACATCCAATTTAGCCCCAAAAAAGTGCTGCAAACAACAGCCTCTCACATTTTGTTCATTTGCATTCTTCCCAGAATAAGATTTTTACCCTCTTGGACCTGAAATTATGCTATGTGTTATAATGACTTAATTACCAATATTTTGTGTAATAAATGTAACATGAAATGATTGAAATTTTATGAAATAATGCCAGCAATAGTTTTGCCGGGGCCTAGTCTCAGATGAGCCTGCAGATGAACCATTACAATTGGTGTCAGGTGCACTGATTAACAAAGGCACTATGTTGTCGACCCTGGCTTTCAAAAGCTCCACAAGATACTTTATGTAAATAGAACTAAATCTAGAGTCTCAGATGCTTTTAGGTAAAGCAAGTGTATCATTTTTAGTTTGTTTGGTATCTCCTGTAGCGTCCTTACTTTTTGTCCTAGTAATTGTGCTTTAATATTTTTGTGCACTACAATGCAGGATGTTATATTTGTGCCCTTGTGCAAAAATACTCTATCCAGTCTTTTCAGTATGATCATAAACCACTTGGAGAACCATCAGGCCAATTAGGCTTCTTAGTTTCCTCCTCTATTCTTTGGCTCAGAAGGATGGAGAATTAGCGATCTGGAAAAATAACACAAAATGCAAGCAGGAGATATGGACGGCAGAGGAAACCAGGGGGGAATCTTTAGAGGATTTGACTAGATGTCAGAATGTCCCTCTGTGCCATCTCTTTTCACACTCCGATACGCCTCAGCTGAACCAAGAGGCCTGGTTCCCTGCGGAGCATAATGTGGCAGTACGGAAGCATGAAACGCATGGGGATACTAATGGAAGATAATATGCTTCTGGAAAGAAAAGGAGGGCAAGGACAGCTGACTACTTCTCTCAGCCTGCTGAGGCAGGTCAACTACTGGACATGCAGCTACTTACATCATGAAGAGTCAGTATCCAAGAGGCCACATGATCAATCAGCCAGCAATGCCTCCATGACAATGTGCAGGAAACCGTCATGCTAATCTACTGAGAGATGCCGCAAGGATGGATCACCAGCATGGATTGATCTTCAGCTTGGCGTGCAGGCATTGCATGAACACAGTTCTTGAATCCTGAGTGCCCAGGGTCCCAAAGAAGTTTAGGACATTAGGACAGGCAAACCACTTAATAGCCAAGCACCGCTTTCAGATTAGCAGGAGAAAGCGCAGATCAAAAGTGGGGCAGAGGCTGACCTGCCTATCAGGACAACTACTGGACGTCTAAGAATGCAACTTTGTTACACAAGTATTGTTAGGGTGGAGTTGGCCACATGCCTGGAGCAGTCTTAGGTTTTAGAGAATAGATCAAGCTGAACACAGTGTCGGTTCTCAGTGGTTGCCTAGAGTGTGGCCTGGAGTTCAGTTATCAGCCTGCCCCTCACAAGCACCTCTCAATGCCAGCTTGGGCTGAGCGGGTTCTTCAGCTGCACCATGCTTGACTGAGCATTCACTGAGTACAACACATCAGCTTGAAGAGGCATTCACTCCCTATTTTCTTCTAACAAGTTGATGAGCAAATCCAAAAGTGCGCTTCCTGTCTCACAGCAGAGACGCCTCAGCTACAATCCCATCAAACAGGCACTTCCTTTCACCTCACAGATTTTTTTTAATTTTGCTGTAAGCCAGCCAGATATTTGGCAACAACTGCAGGAACACTGCGACACCAGGCTCTGCTAACAACTCGCGTGTACATCAGTAAGTGTGAAGAGAAGAGCCGAAATAATTCAGCAGCTCTTAACATTACCCAGGGAAGGAGATACATCTGCTAAAACAGCACTTCTTTCTCCCTTCATTCATATGCATTTTGAGTTGTCTTGCCTTTTTACTGGGCAGTCAGGGAGGACGGTCTGGTAGCATTGAGTGTCCATTTAATTCTTGTTTTAGGGTTCAGTAATCCCTAGCGTGTGTCTGACTTCTGACGCATGACGACTGCCACATCCAATCAATTCACAATCCCACATGACACCACACAAACAGACACACTGTTCCACAAGGAAACACTCTCCATTACACAGACACATATTACACACACCCTCCACAATACTTACAGCATCACATCCACATACACATCATCACCCAGATCACACCGACACAACAAAATACACAGAGACCACACAAACACACTCCATCACACCAAGTCATAAATCATAACACACATTACATCATGCACCATAACATAGACATACACCATCACATGTTCTCACTTTTACACACACCACCATAACATGAAACATATACCTCACAGACACATGCTAACTCACCATCACACCACCGCTCCAACACACACCAACACACAGTATTGCAAGGACCATCTCAACACACGCTCACATACGTCTCACATAAACACAGTCATGCACAGACTGTGAGGGAACCTTCAGTGCTACTCTTATGTGTGAAATACTTGCACAGCAGCTGCACATGCAGTACCCATGTTCTTGTGCAGAAACATGAACTGACGTGTGTTGTCTATCTTTGCAGTCTATTTGAGAGAAGCTTCTCATGCTCTTTCACACCCCATATATGATCTTCGCATGTTATAAGTCACACATCACTGCTGTATTTGCTGTTACTATTCTGTTTTCGTGTTGGCAGCTTTTACTGCCGAGGGACATGCTGTACCTGGTGTGCTATCTATGTTCATGTACATGTACTGGTGTTACCTGGACCAAAACTGTTCTGTGCAAGTGAAAGCAGCTAGCATGTCTGCTGCACAGGCGGTATCTATGTTCAAAGTGCAGTGAGGCATGCAGTACTTCTGCGTGTGCTGCACCTGAAGGGTGGGGGTGGAGGAGGTCATTCTAGCTGCCAGTGCCTTCCCCTTAGACATACTTTGTGTAAAGCTGCTGTGGCCCATGCTGTATCTACTAAACAAAAGCAAAAATAATTGTTTTTTACCCATTCCCCTAGGTGACATTTAGAACAATCATTTTACTTTGACATTGAGCATCATTGTTTGGTTCTCTGGCTGTCATATAGAACTGAAGCGGTGTGTTTTTTTATTGTAGTACTGCATTCATCCCACTCCTTCATTTGTTATTAGTCCCTTTAAAGAACTATTTTGAAATCAAGGTGACCTTGTTTATTTCTAGGGAATGCCAGTCAACAGCGCCACACAGTTGGCAAGACTCGAAGGCCTGGCACCTACCAGCTCATTCCAGGCTGCTTAATTAGACATGTGCGCAGGCTTTTAAGATGGAGAGACAAGAAAATTACAGTGCGATCTAACTTAACATGAGAGCAGACGGCCTTCCCTTCCCAGCTCTCAACCCTCCAGCATCCTCTTCAACTGAAGAAACCCTCCTGCTGAGAAAATATCTCATCGAGCAGCCTGCCAGCATCCACAAATGGACCATGTTTTACAGACAGCTCTTATACCACATGTCAGAAATCCATTGACATAATCTGAAGTACAAACCAAGCTTGCTCAAGGAGGTCACCTCAGTTAGTTACCTTTGGCTCAGTGCTTAATTTGAACCACTGGTTTCTGGTGCTCCGCACCAGCATTTAATGGTCAACACCAGCACTTATGACAGCTGCCACATGGAGGCACTGGTTGTGTAATTTATAAAGGAGCACAATAACAGTTGTTTGTTATGTCAATATTACCTTAAAATGACTAATACCTGCCTCCCAAGACAGTCTTATAGTGTTGAGTGCCTGGAATAGTCTCAGTTGTCATACTTGTAGGTGTGTGACGGTCAGTAGTTGTGTAGATACTATCATTGGCAGTGGCAATTGGTGGTTCAAGTTGCGGTGGCCTCCGTACGAGGGCCTTGGCACTTATTTTCTTACAAAATAAGCCCTGTGTTAGCTTGCCCACTGGATCCCTAATCTCCTCTTTTCTCTCTCCATTTATACTGAGCAGATCAGTAGATGGGGTGCATTCTGTGGGGCTCTCAAATTGTGTATCAGATTAGTGCTGACGCTTTGGAAATAAACATGTTGAGGGCGCATCATAATAATGCAATTGAAACACGCAAAATATTATTGCATTGTCAAATTAAAATGTACACCACTTTGTAGAGCAAAATATAAAAATAAATCCCAAAAAGTGAACGGAGGTATGAGCTTTCCCACAGCTGCTTGTATCTTCGTTCTGATGTTAAATCTCTTAAATTGGATGCAGGTGTAGATTTTTGATGGAAGCTATACATTCAACTGCACACTCCTTTTTGCCTGCCATATTTTTAGGCTGTATGGTATTTTCCTTTTTTTTTTTAAATACTATTGGTTTGAATTATAAGCCATCATGTCTCATAGGTTGTATGTCAACATATCGCCTGACATAAACATTGTGTCCTACATATCAATAGTAAGTATATTGTTCCATTTGATGTAGCTTTTCTATTATTAACTTCAAAGGGGAGTTTTTTTTTTTTTTAAGTAAATGATATTTAGGATTTGATATTTATGTCAAACGATATTCTGGTACCACACCTGTCTTACACCATGCCTTTTACCATGCCATCAGTCTGCATGCATTAGAGGCATTGCAAGAGGTCTAACATTTAGTAAGGCTTCATTGAAATACTTAGATGGGCTGAGAAGCCCAGCCAGTGAGATTAAAGATGCTCACATAACTTGACACTCAGAATTGGTGCCTGTATCACACATGTGGTCAGATGAAAACCTTTTATTACAAGCGTAATCCATGTTTTCAGACTGAACACTTTTCATTGGCAATGGTCTAAGAGAAACTGATTTACAAAACCTCCCACTTCCCTCTACTCACCTCCTCCAAACTGACAACTGGGCATGTCAGAGCGGAGCAGAAGACACAGTTAGGGGAAGGTTTTGGTGACTGGACCTGGGGTAAACAAATAAAAAGATCACCTATAGTTTTAACCTGCCCCTCCCATTGCTGTCGTCTGTGGTCTGCTCGCAGGTAAAGGTCAGAGAAAGTGACAGAGAAGAATGGACCATAATGGAAATGGAACGCAGATTAAGAGAAGAAAGATTCATGATGGAGTGCAGGGACACTCGAGCATGGTTCCTCCTTGCTGTACATCTCCTCACTGATCTTAATGAAGCATCAATCTTGCCCTGGACGGTCGCCTGTGTTCCTGAAACCTTAGGTCCTCTGCCAAAGCTGGAGGACATGCTTAACGAAGAAAAGAGGCCGCACAAACCGAGAAGAATGGAAAGGATTGACAAGGACAGACACAGAGTTTATCATATGACAAATAAATTGATCTAAATAACCAATTTATATGAATGACCCATCACCCTATCTCAGTGGTAATTTGTAAATAAACCATACCGGTGCCCAAAGCCCTCCTCTTAAACATGCGGCTTCTGCAGTTAAATGTGTGAACACGGAATACTGAGGCAGAGTACTCCTGAAGTCATCTCGGGCCTCTTCAATCCATTTACAGCCACTCCCTGCCCCTTCAGCTCACTCTTGCAGCTTTCTGCTTTGTCCCATAGTGACGCTTTTTAGTTTTTCTCTTCCTCCGTCTTTCCCATATGTGCCCTTTGCTTGCAGTAAATGCTTGAGGCCGAAAAATAAGTGCCGGCCCTCAAAAATAAGTGCTGGTGCCCTGCACTGGAAATAACAGGCACAAATTAAGCACTGCCCTACCTGTCCTTTGCCACTTTGGTACAGGCAATGTTGAACAGAATGCATTTTATTGACCACAGACATTTCTCACACCCTGATAGGGTTTTTGATCTGTACTCAGCAAGGTACACACATCTCCGTGGGAACACACAAACCATTGAACAGTTTGTTGTTGTTACTTGCACTTGTATAGTACACAGCCAGCCATTGGTATGGTGTTGAAGCAAAAGAGCATCCGAGAGCCAACTGGTCAATAGTAAAACACAGATATGGGCCTACACATAGAACCTTTCTTAAGCCTGTTCATTATTTGCAGAGCACTGCCTCCTGGGTACAGAAGTAGCTGCTTTAACCACCCTTACTCTTAGTTCTGGTGCACATATATACAAACAGAATGGGTGATGTTCTGATAGAAATCAACAGGAACTAGACATAGAAGAGTAGGGGAGAACAGACATGGGATAGGAGTGAGAAGTCACCCACAGATTTGCTGCTGTCCGCTTACTATGTAAAAGTCCAGACTTGATGCCACTTTATTACTTATGATGAGTTCCTCTGCATTACTTCTCCATACAAGCACCGTGTCATGCACTATTGGGAACACCAAATCTAAAGTGTTTTTTTTTTTTTTAACCAAAAAAAAAACATTTCAGGAAATGCAGATGTAAATGGGGCAAAAGGCAATGGTGAGTCTTCATTTTGGGATAAAATCGCCCAGTGAAAATAACATTACTGACACTTAATAAAAAGACACACAATTATTTGATATTAAAAATGTGTTTTCACATAAAAATCTGTTTTGATTTTTTGATGGAAATTTGTTACCAAACATGCAGATTTACAGAGTTGCCTACATATGCCTAGACTGCATTGACAAATTCAAAACCCAAATTGAAAATCAATACATTGCTTTGTTCTAACCTGAAGACTATCTTCCACAGGCAATCATCTTTTTCCAGGCAGTAATAAAAAAAAAGTATTTGACTGGTGTGAGTTAAGCCATCTCTTTTTCTTAAGTTGACAGTGGTTACGTGCACCATGATGGAAAAGCACAAAGCAAGTTGTCATCATTCACAAGCTGAGCACAGGAAACTGCAGGAACCAGTGCTTAATTTGTAAATAAAAACGTGTCAGGTCCCAAAGCCCTTTTTTTAAACACACGGCTAGTGCAATTAAATGTGCGAACACGGATTACTGTGGCAGCGAAATCCTGAAGCCATCTCGGGCCTCTTCAATCCATTTACAGCCACCCCATGCCCCTTCAGCTCACTCGTACAGCTTTCTGCTTTCTCCCATTGTGACGCTTTTTCGTTTTTCTCTTCCTCCATCTTTGCCATATGTGGCTTTTGCTTGCAGTAAATGGTTGAGGCATAAAAATAAGTGCTGGTCCTCAAAAATAAGTGCTGATGCTCTGCACTGGAAACAACATGCACAAATTAAGCAGTGGCAGGAACAATGAATGTTTTACACAAATTTCTGCAGCGCAGCCAAGATCTACATCCAGACAAGCTTCTCTTCACTAGCACTCTCGTTTAATGGGTTTTGAACAGAATTTTTTTAGTTATGCATCAGATTTCGTGCTGATGTGTTATCGATATTCAGGCTTTACTGTTAGTGAGTTGGTTTTGTTTTGTGCAAGTTGGTAGTTTTTTGTAGTTTTTTGGTTATTAACATTCTACTGGGTAGGTAAGGTTATGTGGGAGGAGAGCTTAAGGATATCTGCTACTAAGATACATATCTGGGATCCAGGTACTGAGATTGGTCTGATTTTAAGTAGGCATGGGCATAACTGGTGTAACTCTCTCAAGCTTAATACTGCAAAATTACTCATAAGTATGCATAATTATGTGAGAAGCATAATCCAGCATTTATCACTATTTTCTTGGTGCAAACTGTAAACTCATATCCAAAATTGGCACAGGAATGAATTTTAAGATAAGAAAATAGCATGAACAGCACTAGCCAGTAGCCGCTCTCTTAGTTTGTTGTTTCAGTGCAACTGCAGCAGGGTTTTTGCCCCAAATTACTTTTCATTACCCAAGCTGGCACGATCACATAATTTCAGTAATTTCACATCACATAAGTAATGAATGTAGGAGGCTGGACTGGCTTGTAGTGAGTACCAAAGGGGTACTTGCACCTTGCACCAGGCCCAGTTATCCCTTATTAGTGTATAGGGTGTCTAGCAGCTTAGGCTGATAGATAATGGTAGCTTAGCAGAGCAGCTTAGGCTGAACTAGGAGACGTGTGAAGCTACTACAGTACCACCTAGTGTCATATGCACAATATCATAAGAAAACACAATACACAGTTATACTAAAAATAAAGGTACTTTATTTTTATGACAATATGCCAAAGTATCTTAGAGTGTACCCTCAGTGAGAGGATAGGAAATATACACAAGATATATATACACAATAGCAAAAATATGCAGTATAGTCTTAGAAAACAGTGCAAACAATGTATAGTTACAATAGGATGCAATGGGAACACATAGGGATAGGGGCAACACAAACCATATACTCCAAAAGTGGAATGCGAACCACGAATGGACCCCAAACCTATGTGACCTTGTAGAGGGTCGCTGGGACTATTAGAAAATAGTGAGAGTTAGAAAATTAGCCCTCCCCAAGACCCTGAAAAGTGAGTGCAAAGTGCACTAAAGTTCCCCTAAGGATAAAGAAGTCGTGTTAGAGGAATAATGCAGGAAAGACACAAACCAACAATGCAACAACGCTGGATTTCCAATCTGGGGTACCTGTGGAACAAGGGGACCAAGTCCAAAAGTCACAAGCAAGTCGGAGATGGGCAGATGCCCAGGAAATGCCAGCTGCGGATGCAAAGAAGCTTCTACTGGACAGAAGAAGCTGAGGTTTCTGCAGGAACGAAAAGGGCTAGAGACTTCCCCTTTGGTGGATGGATCCCTCTCGCCGTGGAGAGTCGTGCAGAAGTGTTTTCCCGCCGAAAAAACGCCAACAAGCCTTGCTAGCTGCAAATTGTGCGGTTAGCGTTTTTGGACGCTGCTGTGGCCCTGGAGGGACCAGGAGGTCTCAAATTGGACCAGGAGAGAGAGGGGACGTCGAGCAAGACAAGGAGCCCTCTCAGCAGCAGGTAGCACCCGGAGAAGTGCCAGAAACAGGCACTACGAGGATGCGTGAAACGGTGCTCACCCGAAGTTACCCAAAGGAGTCCCACGTCGCCGTAGACCAACTTAGAAAGTCGTGCAATGCAGGTTAGAGTGCTGTGGACCCAGGCTTGGCTGTGCACAAAGGATTTCCGCCGGAAGTGCACAGGGGCCGGAGTAGCTGCAAAAGTCACGGTTCCCAGCAATGCAGTCTAGCGAGGTGAGGCAAGGACTTACCTCCACCAAACTTGGACTGAAGAGTCACAGGACTATGGGAGTCACTTGGACAGAGTTGCTGGATTCGAGGGACCTCGCTCGTCGTGCTGAGAGGAGACCCAAGGGACCGGTAATGCAGCTTTTTGGTGCCTGCTGTTGCAGGGGGAAGATTCCGTCGACCCACGGGAGATTTCTTCTGAGCTTCTAGTGCAGAGAGGAGGCAGACTACCCCCACAGCATGCACCACCAGGAAAACAGTCGAGAAGGCGGCAGGATCAGCGTTACAGAGTTGCAGTAGTCGTCTTTGCTACTTTGTTGCAGTGTTGCAGGCTTCCAGCGCGGTCAGCAGTCGATTCCTTGGCAGAAGGTGAAGAGAGAGATGCAGAGGAACTCGGATGAGCTCTTGCATTCGTTATCTAAAGTTTCCCCAGAGACAGAGACCCTAAATAGCCAGAAAAGAGGGTTTGGCTACTTAGGAGAGAGGATAGGCTAGCAACACCTGAAGGAGCCTATCACAAGGAGTCTCTGACGTCACCTGGTGGCACTGGCCACTCAGAGCAGTCCAGTGTGCCAGCAGCACCTCTGTTTCCAAGATGGCAGAGGTCTGGAGCACACTGGAGGAGCTCTGGACACCTCCCAGGGGAGGTGCAGGTCAGGGGAGTGGTCACTCCCCTTTCCTTTGTCCAGTTTCGCGCCAGAGCAGGGCTAAGGGGTCCCCTGAACTGGTGTAGACTGGCTTATGCAGAATTGGGCACATCTGTGCCCAAGAAAGCATTTCCAGAGGCTGGGGGAGGCTACTCCTCCCCTGCCTTCACACCATTTTCCAAAGGGAGAGGGTGTAACACCCTCTCTCAGAGGAAATCCTTTGTTCTGCCATCCTGGGACAAGCCTGGCTTGACCCCAGGAGGGCAGAAACCTGTCTGAGGGGTTGGCAGCAGCAGCAGCTGCAGTGAAACCCCAGGAAAGGCAGTTTGGCAGTACCAGGGTCTGTGCTACAGACCACTGGGATCATGGAATTGTGCCAACAATGCCAGGATGGCATAGAGGGGGCAATTCCATGATCTTAGACATGTTACATGGCCATGTTCGGAGTTACCATTGTGAAGCTACATATAGGTAGTGACCTATATGTAGTGCACGCGTGTAATGGTGTCCCCGCACTCACAAAGTCCGGGGAATTGGCCCTGAACAATGTGGGGGCACCTTGGCTAGTGCCAGGGTGCCCTCACACTAAGTAACTTTGCACCTAACCTTTACCAGGTAAAGGTTAGACATATAGGTGACTTATAAGTTACTTAAGTGCAGTGTAAAATGGCTGTGAAATAACGTGGACGTTATTTCACTCAGGCTGCAGTGGCAGTCCTGTGTAAGAATTGTCAGAGCTCCCTATGGATGGCAAAAGAAATGCTGCAGCCCATAGGGATCTCCTGGAACCCCAATACCCTGGGTACCTCAGTACCATATACTAGGGAATTATAAGGGTGTTCCAGTAAGCCAATGTAAATTGGTAAAATTGGTCACTAGCCTGTTTGTGACAATTTGAAAGAAATGAGAGAGCATAACCACTGAGGTTCCGATTAGCAGAGCCTCAGTAAGACAGTTAGGCACCACACAGGGAACACATACATATAGGCCACAAACTTATGAGCACTGGGGTCCTGACTAGCAGGGTCCCAGTGACACATAACAAACATCCTGAAAACATAGGGTTTTCACTATGAGCACTGGGCCCTGGCTAGCAGGATCCCAGTGGGACAGTGAAAACACCCTGACATACACTCACAAACAGGCCAAAAGTGGGGGTAACAAGGCTAGAAAGAGGCTACTTTCTCACACAACCCCCCCCCAAACGAAGGACAATAAGGCTAACCTTGGCCAGTTCAGACTTTATTGTCTAAGTGGTGATAAGTAGAGAGTAGCTCTGCAATAGACTGGTTACTCCCTTTATCATCCACTATATGGTTACTTCCCTGTGGGGATGTAAACCACCCTGTTTGAAGTTTTTTAGCTAAGCAACAATGTGAAGATGTATTTTCAGAGTTTCTATCAGTAAGTTTTAGTTTAGAGCAGTGGGAATTGTCCACTGAACCTATTTGTAGTGATGGGAATGCCAGACAGGGATGCTGTCTCAGAAAAGCCATAGCTGGGCAAAAACTTTGTCCATATGGCTGGAAGAGAGAACAGGGATGCTGTTTCTCTTGAGTTGGAGCAGGGCAAGGACGCTGTCCTATGAGCTCCACACTAGGGCAGGGATGCTGTCCTAAGTGTTGTGAGGCAGTGCAGGGTTTCTGCACTAAAGTTTCTCTGGGAGGATTGGAGGGATGCTCCATGTTAACTAAAATGGTGCTCTTTTTCTCACCAATGTTAGTTATCCCACAGAGAGGTACTTCTACCTCAGGGAGCCCAGCTTTGCCAGCTGATGATTCCCTTGGAACAGGTGCCACCCCAGGAGAGGTTTCTCCCACCACAGGAATGGTATCCTGAATGGTAGGGTGGTTAGGGGATACTGTGATACCCTTTTTACCTGTTGATGGAGAGGGATCCTGAGTTTTCAGGCCTTCTCTCCTTTGCTTTTTCATTTCAGTAGAAATGAGAGGGAACAATTCCTCAGGGATGCCCAGCATGGCTGCATGGGCATAAAACTCTACATCAGCCCAACCTGAGGCCTCTAGGTCATTACCTAAGAGACAGTCTACAGGTAAGCTAGGTGATACCACCACCTGCTTAGGGCCAGTAACTCCACCCCAACTAAACTGAATTACAGCTAAGGGAAGAAACTTAGTGGAGTTATGGACATCAATAATCTTATACTGTTGTCCAATGATGTGTTGATCAGGGTGCACTAGGTTTTCAGTCACCAAAGTGATACTGGCACCTGTGTCCCTGTAGGCCAAGGCCTCAACACCATTTATTGAAACTGTCTGCCTGTACTTATCCATTGTAAGGGGACAAGCAGCCAGTGTGGCAAGGCCAATGCCACTAGGTGTGACAGAAACTGTCTTGGGACTGACTACCCCAGTTTCTACTATGGACCCATAAGTGAACCCAACTACACCCTTAACTTGACTGTTGCCAGCAGTCCCACCACTAGTACCACTACTGCTAGGGGCACTAGAGCTTGATGTATTAGTGGTGGTAGGCTCAGGGGGTTTACCTGGACAGGACTTATCCCCTGGCCTATGGCTTCTGTTTTTACACACAAAGCACCAAGGCTTTTTAATGTGTGTGGGTTGAGAAGAAGAGGAAGAATTTGTTTTATCCCCACCCTCTGAAGAGTGTTTAAGATTTGAAGTGGGATCTTTGGTTTTGCCCTTATCCCCATGCTTATCTTGAGATTTTTCACCATCTTTCTTCTTATTGCCATCTTTGTCACCCCCTGTATGAACTTTTCTGTTCACCCTTGTTCTGACCCATTTGTCTGCCTTCTTTCCCAATTCTTGGGGAGAGGTCAGATCAGAGTCTACCAGGTACTGGTGCAACAAATCAGACACACAATTATTAAGAATATGCTCTCTCAGGATCAAGTTATACAGGCTGTCATAATCAGTAACTTTACTGCCATGTAACCACCCCTCCAAGGCCTTCACTGAATGGTCAATGAAATCAACCCAGTCTTGTGAAGACTCCTTTTTGGTCTCTCTGAACTTTATCCTGTATTGTTCAGTGGTTAAGCCATAACCATCCAGGAGTGCATTCTTAAGAACTGTAAAATTATTGGCATCACTTTCTTTCACAGTAAGGAGCCTATCCCTAACTTTTCCACTAAATGATAGCCATAGGATAGCAGCCCACTGCCTTTGAGGGACATCCTGTACAACACAGGCCCTCTCAAGTGCAGCAAACCACTTGTTAATGTCATCCCCCTCCTTATAAGGGGGAACTATCTTGTGCAGATTCCTGGAATCATGCTCTTTTGCAGGATGACTATGGGGAATACTGCTGCTGCCACCATGGGTTTCTAAACCCAGTTTCTGTCTCTCCTTCTCTACTTCTAAAGTCTGTCTATCCAAATCCAGCTGTTGCTTCTTGAGCTTCAGTCTGGTTTGTTCCACTCTCAATCTATTGAGCTCCCTTTCTAACAATCTGTCATCAGGGTGGGTGGGAGGGACATTCCTTGAAACAGAAGTATGGTGAGAATGGACAGAAGGAGACCTGTCCCTTACAGAGGGCACCCTAACAGCTTGGCTAACAGAAACATCAGTACCACTGTGGTGTGAATAAATGCTTTTGCTATGATGTGAGACAACACTATTTGTATGGTGTGACCCAACATCATTACCAACTATGCTAGACTGTCTAGTAATGGGCAGGCTAGGAAGTTTCTTTCCTGAATCTTTTCCTGGGGGAGTCCCTGGATCAGATTGGGAACCATTAGCTACTTTTTCAACAGATGGGGCACTTCTTGCCTTATCTTGTTCTCTAAGCATGTTAAGTAACAATTCCAAGGAAGGATTCTTCCCTACACTCAAACCTCTCTCTATGCAGAGACTCCTTGCTCCTTTCCAGCTAAGGTGATCATATGCAAGTTTGGACAGATCAACATTTTGGCCTGTGCCAGACATTTTTAGAGAGAGTTAAAGTGATAGAAAAAGAGAAAAAAGTTTGTCAGAGCTTTTAGAAAGACAGAGAAAAAAAACTTTTAAAACTTTTTAGAACTTTTTAGAAAGTTAGAAGTACTTTTCAGCACTTAGAAAAGAGTGAAAAGAGGAAATGCTAAACTTTTTGGCTATGTGTATATACACTGACCTTGTTTTGTATATTTTTCTCTTATGAAAAGTACAATGACAAGAGTGGTAAGTAGTCTCAAAGCACTTATCCCACCGCTGAACAACCAATGTAGGAGGCTGGACTGGCTTGTAGTGAGTACCAAGGGGTACTTGCACCTTGCACCAGGCCCAGTTATCCCTTATTAGTGTATAGGGTGTCTAGCAGCTTAGGCTGATAGATAATGGTAGCTTAGCAGAGCAGCTTAGGCTGAACTAGGAGACGTGTGAAGCTACTACAGTACCACCTAGTGTCATATGCACAATATCATAAGAAAACACAATACACAGTTATACTAAAAATAAAGGTACTTTATTTTTATGACAATATGCCAAAGTATCTTAGAGTGTACCCTCAATGAGAGGATAGGAAATATACACAAGATATATATACACAATAGCAAAAATATGCAGTATAGTCTTAGAAAACAGTGCAAACAATGTATAGTTACAATAGGATGCAATGGGAACACATAGGGATAGGGGCAACACAAACCATATACTCCAAAAGTGGAATGCGAACCACGAATGGACCCCAAACCTATGTGACCTTGTAGAGGGTCGCTGGGACTATTAGATAATAGTGAGAGTTAGAAAATTAGCCCTCCCCAAGACCCTGAAAAGTGAGTGCAAAGTGCACTAAAGTTCCCCTAAGGATAAAGAAGTCGTGTTAGAGGAATAATGCAGGAAAGACACAAACCAACAATGCAACAACGCTGGATTTCCAATCTGGGGTACCTGTGGAACAAGGGGACCAAGTCCAAAAGTCACAAGCAAGTCGGAGATGGGCCGATGCCCAGGAAATGCCAGCTGCGGATGCAAAGAAGCTTCTACTGGACAGAAGAAGCTGAGGTTTCTGCAGGAACGAAAAGGGCTAGAGACTTCCCCTTTGGTGGACGGATCCCTCTCGCCGTGGAGAGTCGTGCAGAAGTGTTTTCCCGCCGAAAGAACGCCAACAAGCCTTGCTAGCTGCAAATCGTGCGGTTAGCGTTTTTGGACGCTGCTGTGGCCCTGGAGGGACCAGGAAGTCGCAAATTGGACCAGGAGAGAGAGGGGACGTCGAGCAAGACAAGGAGCCCTCTCAGCAGCAGGTAGCACCCGGAGAAGTGCCAGAAACAGGCCCTATGAGGATGCGTGAAACGGTGCTCACCCGAAGTTACACAAAGGAGTCCCACGTCGCCGGAGACCAACTTAGAAAGTCGTGCAATGCAGGTTAGAGTGCTGTGGACCCAGGCTTGGCTGTGCACAAAGGATTTCCACCGGAAGTGCACAGGGGCCGGAGTAGCTGCAAAAGTCTCAGTTCCCAGCAATGTAGTCTAGCGAGGTGAGGCAAGGACTTACCTCCACCAAACTTGGACTGAAGAGTCACTGGACTATGGGAGTCACTTGGACAGAGTTGCTGGATTCGAGGGACCTCGCTCGTCATGCTGAGAGGAGACCCAAGGGACCGGTAATGCAGCTTTTTGGTGCCTGCGGTTGCAGGGGGAAGATTCCGTCGACCCACGGGAGATTTCTTCTGAGCTTCTAGTGCAGAGAGGAGGCAGACTACCCCCACAGCATGCACCACCAGGAAAACAGTCGAGAAGGCGGCAGGATCAGCGTTACAGAGTTGCAGTAGTCGTCTTTGCTACTTTGTTGCAGTGTTGCAGGCTTCCAGCGCGGTCAGCAGTCGATTCCTTGGCAGAAGGTGAAGAGAGAGATGCAGAGGAACTCGGATGAGCTCTTGCATTTGTTATCTAAAGTTTCCCCAGAGACAGAGACCCTAAATAGCCAGAAAAGAGGGTTTGGCTACTTAGGAGAGAGGATAGGCTAGCAACACCTGAAGGAGCCTATCACAAGGAGTCTCTGATGTCACCTGGTGGCACTGGCCACTCAGAGCAGTCCAGTGTGCCAGCAGCACCTCTGTTTCCAAGATGGCAGAGGTCTGGAGCACACTGGAGGAGCTCTGGACACCTCCCAGGGGAGGTGCAGGTCAGGGGAGTGGTCACTCCCCTTTCCTTTGTCCAGTTTCGCGCCAGAGCAGGGCTAAGGGGTCCCCTGAACCGGTGTAGACTGGCTTATGCAGAATTGGGCACATCTGTGCCCAAGAAAGCATTTCCAGAGGCTGAGGGAGGCTACTCCTCCCCTGCCTTCACACCATTTTCCAAAGGGAGAGGGTGTAACACCCTCTCTCAGAGGAAGTCCTTTGTTCTGCCATCCTGGGACAAGCCTGGCTTGACCCCAGGAGGGCAGAAACCTGTCTGAGGGGTTGGCAGCAGCAGCAGCTGCAGTGAAACCCCAGGAAAGGCAGTTTGGCAGTACCAGGGTCTGTGCTACAGACCACTGGGATCATGGAATTGTGCCAACAATGCCAGGATGGCATAGAGGGGGCAATTCCATGATCTTAGACATGTTACATGGCCATATTCGGAGTTACCATTGTGAAGCTACATATAGGTAGTGACCTATATGTAGTGCACGCGTGTAATGGTGTCCCCGCACTCACAAAGTCTGGGGAATTGGCCCTGAACAATATGGGGGCACCTTGGCTAGTGCCAGGGTGCCCTCACACTAAGTAACTTTGCACCTAACCTTTACCAGGTAAAGGTTAGACATATAGGTGACTTATAAGTTACTTAAGTGCAGTGTAAAATGGCTGTGAAATAACGTGGACGTTATTTCACTCAGGCTGCAGTGGCAGTCCTGTGTAAGAATTGTCAGAGCTCCCTATGGGTGGCAAAAGAAATGCTGCAGCCCATAGGGATCTCCTGGAACCCCAATACCCTGGGTACCTCAGTACCATATACTAGGGAATTATAAGGGTGTTCCAGTAAGCCAATGTAAATTGGTAAAATTGGTCACTAGCCTGTTAGTGACAATTTGAAAGAAATGAGAGAGCATAACCACTGAGGTTCTGATTAGCAGAGCCTCAGTGAGACAGTTAGGCACCACACAGGGAACACATACATATAGGCCACAAACTTAGGAGCACTGGGGTCCTGACTAGCAGGGTCCCAGTGACACATAACAAACATCCTGAAAACATAGGGTTTTCACTATGAGCACTGGGCCCTGGCTATCAGGATCCCAGTGGGACAGTGAAAACACCCTGACATACACTCACAAACAGGCCAAAAGTGGGGGTAACAAGGCTAGAAAGAGGCTACTTTCTCACAAATAATATTTACTGAAACTACTCCGATTACTCTGGCATAATTAAAATTTCACCCAAGCCCAACTTTTAGATAGTGAAAGGGAAAGTGGGAACTACCAGGTGTGCAGACTTTGAGCTGTGGCTTCCAGAGGCGCCTTGTGCTTTAATCTTCAGTTCAAGTGAATACAGATGTGGCCATCAATAGTCCTGTGGACAGTTATGCCTACTTCCACCATCTTGAATTTATGTTGTGTGGTAAGAATATAAGTTGGGGGCTTAAACAGTACAAACGCAGTTAGAGAGCATCAGCCCAGTATACAGTGCAGCGATACAGAGAAGGGGATACTGAATATAGTCTAAACATAGCTTAGAGAGAGGGAAGAGGAATGAGTGGGACTTTGCACGAGGTACAGAGGAGAAGATGGGGAAAACACCAGTAGAGATCCAATCACCAGAGATCTTATAAAAGGAGGAGCTGTTGTTTGAAGAGGTCAATCTTCAGTCCCTTCTAGATGTGAAGGAACTGAACTTATAGTATCAGGAAGAAGATGGATGTCCTTATCATTTGAATGTAGCAGAAGGCCTTAGGCCGGTCTTACCTTTCTTAAACTTCCTTATCTCCAGCAATATGATATTGCCTCTGGAGGTGTTGCAAACAACCTCAGAGAGCATGATCTTCATGGCCAGTTATGATGGAGTGAAGAGAGGTATTTTTGATACAGTGAGACCAGCCATGTCCAAGCTTAGTCACAGCACTTACAACACATTGATCCTGCTTGTGTGAATTTATTCCAATCCAATGTGGCTCTGTGACTAGCATTTAGGATTGTTGATTGTTGTGGCCATTTCCTTTTCAATGATTATTCATGGTCAGACCTTTACACTGCGTGATAGTGAAGCAGAATCCCTATGCTATCTCTCGTCATAGCTACCCAAGGTGTTTCTCTTGAGTGTGGGGTTGTGGACAAACATGAGAGTTGCCTAAAAAGAGTGGATGAATGAACGAATGAACAAATGAATGAATGGATGGATGCAATTTGTAGAGTGCAAACAACTGTACTCAAGTCACTTTGTCATTGTTAACCCTCCATCTGTCGGCGTCCCTTCATTTTCTGATAAGCATTGTGAGCACACATGATGCCCATGTCTATGGTTGCTTCATCTGTGACCTTGGAGAGAAGGTTTTGCAACTCCCTGTGAGTGAGGTAGTAAGTCAAGGCTGGCAAGCTTGACTTTCATCAGCTTCGCCTGCACACTGAACTGGAGTGATGAGCACGCAGATCTTAAGGTTCTGTTGTGGAGTTGAACATACATTCTTGCTTGCCACATAATCTGAATTAGGAACGAGGAGAAACACCTGGGCACTTCTTCTAATGCTTCTACTTGCTGAAACCTTTCTGGGAGGACTTAGTGGTGCCTTGAAGGCCACCAACAAATCCAAGCACCGGATGGTGGCTATGTTCCAGACTGACCTGACTTACTTTTGATATCTAACAGGGCATCCGCTAACACAGAGGACAGCACAGCAAACTCAACAGTTGCTGCTAACTTATGCAGTAATCTGTCAGTCAGGAGCGCAAAGCTCAGCAAGGGAGGTTTATCCTAATATACCTCCCAGGCCAGTAAAGTGAGTAAAATACATAGGTTCATAGCATCATGCTATTAACAATACTTAAAAAACAGAGACTGAGTGGTTTTACATGCTATGTGAAATACATGTTGATGTGCTGTCACCCTGAGTGTGCTACACAGAGGGAGGAGGACTGAATCCGTGCCAGGTTATCATGATATAAACACAGAATTCAAAGGTAAAAATCATTCAATCTAATGGCACGTTATTTAATAAATCAGTGCTTCTCGTAAAATGTTGCTAGGCTTCTGTACCCACGTTGGACATCCCTGCGCCTGACAATCTCGCTCACAGAAACAGGGAGTTGCTGTTGTAGCTTGCTCGTGTTGTTGCTGTTTAAACCACAATTGTTATATTAGTTCAATGCCCACAGTGGGCGAGGGGTCGTCGGAATGAGTGGCACGTCTCTAGAGACGCATCATTGGCTGGTTTGCCGAAACACCCCTTGCCCCCGCAAATGCCCTTCACACACGAGCTGTCGAAGGTACAGCATCAAGGACAGTATTAGAGGCAGTGGTTTCATTCTCTCCCGCCAGCCCAGCCCCGCCCGCCACGCCCCACGGGCACAAATATGTAAAAATAACATAAGGACTAGTTATCTGAAAGCTCTCCACCGACTTTGCTGTGTGCCAAGGTTTGACGTCTTATCTCAGGGCTGCCAGTGGCAACCACAGCTTCAATTCTTGCGCGTTGTTTTCCGAGTAAAAGTTCTTTGCATATGGTGGCACGAGGCCGGAAGTGTGGCTCACATTGAGCCACAGTGCAGAGGTCTGTGGATATGGAACTTCCTGCCAAACCCTGCCACCTTCTGCCACCTGAGTCAGTCAGGAAGAAAGATGTCGGTTCCTTTCCATCCCCCTTCGCGGCTGCCCCTCCCGCTCAGACTCATCCTGAGAGCTGGGGGCTCCCAAAGGCGCAGTACAAGTAAAGTGTCTCGTCAGCTCTTAGGACTTAATGCATTCTACCTTAAACATTTACGTGAACAGATGGCCCCCAACAGCCTCGTAAACCTAGCGATTATGTCATTTCCATTCTGCTGTCAGCACATTTGTCACCATCCAGCTCAGAAAACTGTCGCCGGGGGCAGGGAGGGAGGCGTCAGACCTCGCGCCACGAAGAGTGCCTTTCACCTGCCTCTGACCTCCAGTGTGGTTTAAATAAATCAGGATGTGCAGCAGGTGGGGACCGGAAGCTCTGTGCTTACAGCTTAGGCCATTCTACCGTAAAGAAAAATCTAAGTTCTTCTCTGTTTGATAATAAGCTCTGCCACTGTGCCAAACCAAAATAGATCTGAGTTTAACGTGTTAATACATGAAGTTGCAGAGCAAGACACAGCAGGGAGCCAGCAGGGGGAGACAGAGAGGCTTGGGCTGTAGCTTTAAGCAGTCGATCAGGCAGTTCAATGCCTGCACTGAATGGAGGCAAAAGATACACTCATCCAGCCAATAGCATTAGGTGAGAGAAGAATACTAAAATGGGATGAGCCAAAGTGTGATTGACAAAGTCTGAAGCCAATGTGTGAAAGAGGTTGGTTGAAGAAAGCCAGTGGTTGACAGGGGAGGATCCAACCTTCACTCTAGGTATATCAGACCTGCCAATATACACTGTCCCACAATGTGTCAGATGATACCAGCTCCTTTTACACGGTCAACTCATGAGGCGTCACTATCAGGCAGTGGCAGCAAAAATAAGCTGGAAACTACTGCAAAGAGTTGATTTTCAACTTGGCTTTCAACAGCCTAAGTCAGTTAAGAGATGCGAAAACACCTCAGGACATTGGCACTGGTGAAAGCAAGATTTTTTTTATTTTTTGGAAGAGGGGGTTTGTTCGGGGGAGGAGGCAAAAATGCTTCTTATGTACTTTTCATCACAAGGTCCTGCCCCCCACCCCCAAGTCCCACCCGCTCCTCACACTATATTTTTTTAATATGGCAGCCTTGTATATAGTTAGAAATAGGCCTAGTTGTGCTAAAACCCAGGCCCACACACAGCTCTGTGCAGGCCCACCTGGTACAACATCAGTTTAGTACTAAGAACGGAATGAAGGTATGTAAGCCATGGTGCTTACCCTAAAGAGTGTACCATTCTGGTTTACATTGAGGTTCTAAACTATCATTTTCAAATTGCGCTGAAACCAAATCATAGAAACTTTATACTGGTACGAAAACATAAATAAAACACTGACTCAATCTACACTGATTTTATTGGCTGTGCAATGTAGAATCAAATACATGCCAATTGCACAATAGAAAAACCTGGAGCCAACTGGTGACCATCTCTGTGACTAAGGTAAAATCATTTTACAGCAATGTATCTGGTCAATAAGTTTCAAAAATACGATTTTTACATGTTTGAGCCTGTTACGAAAAGTCTGTCATATGAACTAGAACAAAATACGCTTGCTCCATTCCGCATAGCACAAGCACCAAAAGCGGGCACTGCAAATATACTTTCACCTGCTTCTTAGCTCCCATTATTCTCTCGTAGTAGGGTGTGTTCGAAGATACAGTGTTGAGCTAGATCAAAACTTTGCATAAATGTTTTTTTAAAACATCAGCAGTTTCACAAAGGGCAAAACTGACAATGTTTATTTTTTATTTTTACGAAAATGACAGAAAAGGGGCCTGTGCAGCAACTGGAGATATTTCCCCTGCGGTGTTGGACTGTTGGCGGGCTGTCTCCATCATTTTACAGCCCCTAATGTTACCCTATGGATGACAGCCCCATCTTAATGGTCTACACTTTAGGCATCAGGGAGAATGCAAAATGTGCTATTTCCTGTTTCACCCTGCCCCTCAGGGATAAGGTTAAGCCTGACCAGAAATGAATAAAATACCCCAGGCAGGTTCTGTACTAATCCTTACAGCCCAATGCCCTGACTTACTAGGGCAGGGCATCCATTTGCAAGACTCTCTGACCAAAACTTCATGTCTGTGAAGTAAAGAAACATCACCACTTTTGCAAAGGACAAAGGCCCATTTGTACTAGAGCATTTTCCCGTGGACACGAAATGGGTAAAATCCTTTGATAAATCTGGGCGTAAGGGCTTTATTTGATGGTGTAATTTGTCGGTGCATGACATCAGCCAAAAAGTGGCAGATGTCCCGTATGCCGTACTTAAAAGGTCACTCACATCGCTGCATTCTTAGTACGGCGGACGAGACATCTAGCACTTTTTGGCTGATGTCATGCACCCACCCAACTCTAAATAAAGCCCGAAGTGTTGGCGTTTGCTTGATTTTGCAGCTGGAGTTATACTTTTGCACACCCCTACATATAATCATTACACACCAACAATTTCTGAAAACCGTTATTAAGCCGAGTAATGTGACATGATGCGCTTCTTCTGCTCGCGCTGCACAGTTTTGTTAAAGCTGTTTTGTAGTGAAACACAGCGGTTTGATGGGATCGGTTACTCATAAAGGCGATATGTGCAGTGCTATCCGGTGTCAGTTTCTCTCTATCTAGACACACTGGTGAGCACTGCGGGCAGCCTCTCTGTCAATTTCATGCAACAGTCAGTCAGCACTCAGCATAGTCCCTCAGAGGCACTGCTGGGCTAAGACCTAAAAAGCACAAAGTGCCCTGCAGCCCTGGCAGCGCTGCGTCAAGATGTCCCTGGCACCTGCCCATCTCATGCTCTGTTTGTCACAGGCTTTGATTAGTCAGGCCTCTGTTTCCCCCGGCCCTGGTCTGCTTTGCCCGCCCTTACCTCGTGCCTCGCCAGGCTGCCAGCTCGCTCTTTCAAGAGCCAAATTGAACCAGATGCTGTTGGTCCTCGCACACTGGCAAGTGACTACGGTTTGGCCTCAGCCCAGCAGCTTCTATCTCACAACACAGACTGCTGAAGTGTTGTCAAGGATGTCGAGGCGACGAGTTGAAGCCGCGCTGCAAAACGGCCTGCCAGTGTGAAGACATTACAGGTACCTACCTGTCCTGTGTTTGAAAAACGCTATGCCCGTCATGGTATATGTGCTAGTTGATGTCACTGTTAACAAGCATTGGCAAAGCCTACATGTCTCACCTTTTGAAACCTTTTAACATTGTCAAAGGCTATTTGGCATGCTGTGCTGTGCAGTGTGCAGCATGGATTACTAAGGGAAAAAAACGATGACGCGATTATCCTCGTCATTGGTTAAGTGCGCGCACCACGTTTTCGCACCTAGAAAATGACGTGGCCACTGTTTTTTCCTTTTATTTGCCTCTCCAAGTCGGATCGGCAAATGAAAAGAAAAAATGGAGAAAAGCATTTCATTTAAGTGTGGGTAGAGGGGAGCAACACGGAATGTGTGGGTAGGCGGAGCAATGGAGTGAGGTGAGGAGGAGAAGCAACAGCGTCAGAGAAGGAACGCGGGGTGGGGGAAGCAACACGGACAGCAGAGGGATGAAACAACCCGGATGGAACAGGAGGGAAGGAGAAACAACGAGGAGATAGCAACCTGGAGAGGGCGGGCGAGAAGCTCAAATGGACACAAAGATGGGCCGAAGTATACAAGAGTGAGTGCAACATGGTAGGGGCGTGGAAGAGCACATTGGTGGCAGTGAGCCACACAGGGTGCAGCGGCAGGGAAGTATAGCTTTAAAACAAATGCACCCTCATAGAGTGCTTAACCAAAAACAAAAAAGTAGTGCTTGAGAAGCATGCAGTGGAAGCACAGAAACCATAAAAAAAGATGGCTAAGTGCTATACTCCATGGGAGGGACAACACAAGATTGACAAACTGGGGACGTGAATAAGATGCCAGCAAATGATAGTGACAGGGAAGAAAGCTACTGGTTATCAAAGGGCGGGCTCCAATCCGTCTGTTCATGGCAAGCCGATAATAAGTCATTCAGAAACAGACAGTTGCCCTGTCAGATAGGCATGACTGAAAAATGATACAACATAATCAGAAACCCTATTTTACTGCAGTGTACTGGCCCTCTTGAATTACACATTGACCTAGCCACCTTGACATTAATCAAACCATAACATTTAATACCTACTTCAAATGCCAGTATGCACTGTCTCTGTGCTGTTTATAACGTGGGTTGTTACTAATTATGCCAGAATTTCTGGAAAGATGTCATTGTCTTCTCTCTTTTTGCGATATCACAAAACAATGTCTGATTGCTGATGAATTTGCAAGCCACTATAGTCTTGGTTATTCCATGTACTAGGTTTAATGATCTCCCTGGCCACGTTGTCACATTACTGACCTCAGAGAGCAAAGTGAGTCACTTGCAACAACTTTATGAAGTAAATGCCTCAATGCAGTTGACTTCACAGTCTGATGTCTGATAATTGTATTGAAAATTGTTGCATCCAACAGCATGACATTACGTTACTCATATTTTACTGCCGAAGGCTCCATAAACCAAATCGTCCAACTATCAAAGACATTACAGAGTGAAGAGCGTCTCTTCCAATGTAAACTATCTCACTTATGATCATGGCACGGAACACTCCGCCGTTAAGATAGTTGCTTGTTTGGCCACTGGTGGACAAGTATCAGAGGAGCTAAGTCAGATTATTGCAGTCTCCCCAAGGCATCTCTAGCTGTCTGTCCCACGCAGCATTGTAAACAATACTCCACAGAGCCAATCCTTGGTTGAGATTGGCTGGCTTTCATGTCAATCTCAGTTGCCTTGCTCTTATTTGTTGCTTTCCTCTCTGTGTTTCACCCACGCACTAGAGCTTTTTGGTTTCGCAATCAAGCAGATGTGTCATTCACCCTGTTCTAAACAGCCATTTTAAACATCAGCTTGTTGCAGTTCAATGCTGCCTAGTGGTCACTAGAAAAAGTGCAGCAGAACTATGGATCACTGACCAACATTGAAGGCTACTGTAAACAAGCACTGGCAATGACAAATGGTCTTGCTTTTGTGTAGAGGTGAGAAAGATCGATTGGCATTGACCATGCTCATGGTTTATGGAGTAGTGCTACTGAGACTGTTCAAAGTTTGGCATATTTACATGAAAAGAATCACTCACAAGTGCTTCATTTTTTAATTAATTAAAATACACAATTACCTAGAACTTGCCTATGTCCAATCAAGCTAAAAATGATTAGCGTTTAATGCAGCTGCATATATGCTACAAATAAACTTGTGTAGAGGAAAAATAAATTGCAAAGACATCCAGTGTTTATTTACTGGTGTGATACCACCATTACCATACCATGGACAATGTACAAACAAGTATTTGCAATGCAACGGGTCTCGTGTTTGCTCGTGTTAGAGCTAATAGCGTTGTAAACTCCTTACTGGACTTTTCACTCGTAATGAAACCTATCGGCAAAAGTGCAATTATGTACGTAACCGGAAAAAGTGCAATTAACTGTGTAACAGGGTCAATATTATGCAAAGCGCTCGACTTCTGCCAAGCGAGATCGCGCTGAGAAAAAGTAGTCCACGAACCGGACGGAAAACAGCGAGCCTCGTATGTTTTCTGTACTTAGTCGATGCGCTCGAGGAGGGCTAACCACCGGAAAAGGCATGACATATGTGTGCCTTCCACTAATGAAATCAAGCAGATTCTGACAGGCAAGCCCACGAACCAATGAAAGACACTGACGTGACGTGGACTGGGCTCCGAACCCTTTTTAATTCCTAAAGCGTCTCGCTAGAGAAACGCATGCGCAAGTGCATGCGACGCAGGCTCGACCCTAAAAATGAGCAAAAGATGGGAAAGAATCACTCTATTTGTTTTTAAAACATTGCACCCATCTTCATGACCCCTTGCCACCTGTCCACCCAGACAGGCTGAGAGAATCATACATTTCTAACACACACACAACCTGATTCCAGGCCTGGGCAATTGTAATTCATGAGTATACTGGATGTCCAAAAATACAAATAATCAGAATTACTCAGAACAGAGAAGATTTCCTTCTGGACTGTATGTTGCAGCAAAAGCATCACAATCCCCAAGGCACTCCCAAACAGTGAGTATCTATACCACCTAAACGAACCTTGAGCAAAAATCCCTATGACATTCATCAAAATCCAATAGCTGTGTGTAATTAGACTAAAAAAACACATAATGGAACTCTCTAAAATGGCATAATAGATTAATAACACCCAAATGTAGGTAGTCAGGATATTATAAGGATTTTCGTGATAATATGGAAACTGTGTCACTGAGTTCATTTGATAGGAAGGTTAAATTCACGATGACTTAATCTTATTAAGAATATTTTTCTGCCTACGTGTTTTATTGTTACATCTTGGCGGTGAACACTGTCCTGCTTTTTGTTGTGATTATCTATTCCCAACATCCCTATGCTCATGGCTCCCAATTTTCCATCCTCGACCATCCTTGTCATGAACCATGCAATCAATGGTGTTGCACCATCTTTCTAAATAATACTTTAGTGTCTTCTCAGTGGGGTGCCCCATCCCAACCCTCGGTATTTTGTTTAGCACCACCAATCTCTAGGGGCCTGATTATGATTTGGTCGATATATTCCGACTCATGTATAAACCCATGTTTATGAGTGGGTTGTAATTATGAGTTTACCGGTATTTAACATGTCCGATAATTATCTGATTCGTTAAATACTTCAAATCTTATGGTATTTACCTTACCATGCATATATTCGTGTGTTAAACACCAAAATCTATGTTATTCCCCACAAACTCATAATAGGTGTTATTTATCACAACCAATGAATAAAGTACCCAATGGTGTCATTATTTATCAGGTGCGATAAATACCACCCAAGTTGGTTATCAGGCCGCAAGTGTGCATTTACTTTCTGCGTGTGCTTCTGTATGCCTCAGGCTGCAGTGGTGGCACACAAGTCTCATTCACCTTCTTTCAGGAGATGCTACAGTTGCATGCCGGTGGTGGGCACTGAGTGCGGGGACAAGTTGCTGGCAGAAGGGCTGAGTCGCGTTTCCACTGTTGACCGGAATGATCCCTGTTTGCCAATGTTGAGAGAGACTTTGAGTGTAGGAGCTGCTTGGGTAATAGTATAACAGGCTAGTTCTGACATCAAAACAAACCTAACTGTCCAGAATAATTTACAGGATGTTAAAACATGAGGCTTACACATGTAATAAAGCTTAACCGACTTTACATCCAGGAGAGATTGACTAGTTTAAAATAATTCTACTGTAGACGTATTTAAAATAATTGTGCTATACTAATTAAAGATGTCTCAATCTTGCTGGCTTACACAGGTTACATATCCCTGTAATCCTACTTAGTCTAAAATGTAATGGTTCTATTGGTTGAACTGGGTTAGTTCCCACTTTTTTCTAATGTTACCATTCCACTGATAATTATTCTGGACAATTTCCTCAATCATTTTCATAATTTTATTTTCTGTTTCAGAACTTCTCTTCTTCCTCGATTAAAAAAAAATGGATTGAGGTATCTGGCAGATAAGACTGGAACACATAATACTGTAAAGGCCGGAAAGCTTCCTCTAACCCTCAGTAAAATAAACTTAATCAAGGATGTACAATGTCTCGTCACTGCCAGGCATCGTTTATTCTCTTTTTACTGGATGAATATAAGTGACATGCAGGACAGTCCACTCCTCTCCGGGGGGGTTCCTGGGATGATGCCCAGTCCTGAGACACGCATCCTACCCATAAATGGAAGGTTATGAGCAGCTGGTTGTGTTTTATTTCTAGACTGTTTTTGAGGAGCGTAGGAGAGAAGGAGGATTTGTCTCTTTTTCTGGTGCTCTGAGTTCCAAAGGGAACATCAGTGATGACAGACACACAAATGAAGAAGTAATCATGCGGGAATGTGCAGTGATTAATGGTATTTTCTCTCCTGGTAAAGATCCAGTATGCTTATCATTCCGTTTTTTTCTTTCCTACCTGGAGTTGTGAAAACCTGCCTGTGGCTCATATGCACTAGGCTGTCACCATGCCAGTGCATCATCTGCACAAAGTTCGTCTTTGGTTCCATCGGTAGTTCTCTGAGTTAGTCCTTTCAGCTCAAGGGCACTAAGCTTTATCTTGGGGCGCTCCCTTTCAATTGCTGAACCTTGGTTCATTAAGGTATCATTTATGGGTGCTTGAAAGTGCCACTGAGAGAAAATGCAGTATTTGTACACCAACCCATGAATGTCTGCTGTGACTTACAGCATGATCAGAAGATCTTCTATCGGAGTCCAATATGTAGCGCTTCCACCAAACCCTCCTGCTGTACATCTGTGCCTTCTCAATCTGTAATCACAGGCATCTATGCAAAACCGTACTGCTTTATTGAAGCCAGGTGACATCACCAGAGGAATCACAATTACTTGTGTCACTTAATTCCTTTAGCCACACTTTGAAGCCGCTCACTAACTGTATCCTTCTACCCAATGGTGAGGACCCTTCTCAGATGTTTGATCAAGAGTGTGGGCTGGCAGTCACAGAAGTTCCCAGATAGCAACTGTTAGACTTTTCATCCTTGGCGTGGTCTCCCTTAACTTTTTGCCTCTGTTCCCCAGGTTGTTGATGTGTGCTGGACTCTGATTTTACTGTTTTTGTTACTCTGGGCACTTTACCACTGCTAACCAGTGCTAAAGTGAAGTGCTCCTGTTTAAAATGTGTACGTAATTGGTTCCCCATGATTGGCATATTTGTTTTACTGTTAAGTCCCTAGTAAAGTGCACTAGAGGTGCCCAGGGCCTGTAAATCAAATGTTACTAGTGGGCCTGCAGCACTGGTTGTGCCACCCACACAAGTAACCCTGTAATCATGTCTCAGACCTGCCACTGCAGTGTCTGTGTGTGTATTTTTACACTGTAAATTCGACTTGGCGAGTGTACCCACTTGCCAGGCCTAAACCTTCCCTTTTCTTACATGTAAGGCACCCCTAAGGTAGGCCCTAGGTATCCCCAAGGGCAGGGTGCAGTGTATGGATAAGGTAGGACATATAGTAATGTGGTTTATATGCCCTGACAGTGAAATACTGCCAACTTCGTTTTTCACTGTTGCAAGGCCTGTCTCTCTCATAGGATAATATGGGGGCTACCTTTAAATATGATTAAAGCGTAGATTCCCCTAGAGAGTAGATGGACATGTGGAGTTTGGGGTCCCTGAACTCACAATTTAAAAATACATCTTTTAGTAAAGTTGATTTTGAGATTGTGCGTTTGAAAATGCCACTTTTAGAAAGTGAGCATTTTCTTGCTTAAACCATTCTGTGACTCTGCCTTGTTTGTGGATTCCCCGTCTGGGTCATTTTGACAGTTGGGTTGTTTTTCACCTCACACTAGACAGTGACACAAAGGGAGCTGGGGTGTAACCTGCATTTCCTGATTAGCTATCTCTGCTAGGAGGGAGGGGTGGAGTGGTCACTCTCATCTGAAAGGACTGTGCCTGCCTCTGACAATGCAGACTCCAACCCCCTGGTGTGTGTCCGAGGCCTTGCCTGGGCAAGGCAGGATTTCACAAGTAGGTGTGAGTCCCCTTTGAAGAAAGGTGACTTCAAAGACTAAAATGGGTATAAGAAGGGCACCCAAATCTACAGACTTTAGAAACACTTCTGGAACCAAGAGGAACCTCTGCATGGAGAAGAGCTGATAGCTGAGGAAGAAGTGCTGCCCTGCCTGTGACTGTGCTTTCTGGAGCTTTCCTGCAGTGCTGCTTCTGCCAGAGTAAGAAGGCAAAGACTGGACTTTGTGTGCCTTCCATCTTGTGAAAAAATCTCCAAGGGCTTGTGTTAGAGCTTGCCTCCTGTTGTTTGAAGTCTCAGGGACAGCAAAGACTTCGCTCTGCCAGCACCTGGAGTCTCTGGAGAGACTCCTGCTCTGACAAGTGGTGCCCTATCCAGTCCCTGGGCCCTTGAAAGGAAAGCTGGTGGAAATCCAAGGAAATCGACTTCGGACGACTCCGGACCGACGCCGCTGCTGAATCCGGTGACGCCGCCTGCACCCAACGCCGTGATCTTTACTGGAACGCGCCGCTCTTCGCAGGCCCGACGCCGCTGCAGCCCCGCTGAAGTCCTCGACTCCGTGGAAGTCGCCGCACCACGTCGTGACCGACGCCGCTCGAAGTGCACGGATTCAACGTTTCGCACAGACGCCCCGATCCCCGACTTCGCGCATCGGCTTGTTTTCACTCTTCACCAAAGGTACTGTACTTGGGGGTCTACACGACTTCGTGTCCGGCGCTGCTGGTGTCGGCTTGTTGGGAACGACTCCGTCACGACGCCGTGTTAACATCTCATCGAAGCATTTTTGTTTCTAAGCGCTATTTTTGAGTTTAATCTTTAAATAATTCATAACTTTACTTGTGTATGTTGGATTTTTGTCGTTTTGGTCTTGTTTTGTTTAGATAAATATTTCCTATTTTTCTAAACTGGTGTTGTGTCATTTTGTAGTGTTTTCATTAAGTTACTGTGTGTGTTGGTACAAATACTTTACACCTAGCACTCTGAAGTTAAGCCTACTGCTCTGCCAAGCTACAAAGGGGGTAAGCAGGGGTTAGCTGAGGGTGATTCTCTTTTACCCTGACTAGAGTGAGGGTCCTTGCTTGAACAGGGGGTAACCTGACTGTCAACCAAAGACCCCATTTCTAACAGCAACTATAAGGTTACAGAATGATATAGAGTCCAGCTCTTGCAGGGAGCCCCATCAGCAGCCTTTGGTGTTAACAGGGGTTATTTGCTTAAATTGCTTGATTGTAGATTCACACATCACACAGTTCATGAGCTTTGTAACCAGTGAATCAGGGTGAATCAGGAGAAGCTCTGAAATAGCAGCTAGAGTGTAATGGCAAATACAACTGTTCCAGCCGCAAGCTGGCCCTGGATAATCTGATTCTTGTCCGATGTCATCTCTCCATGCAACTAGTGTGATAGCGGTCTGCTTCACTCTCTCTTCTTGCTGCTTTCTTGAAGCTTCCAGCCTTTCAACATACTGCGTATCATGTGCTCCTTTCTTCTCCAGTCTTTCTCACGATTTGTCCTTCCTCATTCATTGACAGATAAAGACCCCTCACTCTTTCCTATAATATTGTATTTATAGCATCACCTTCATGTTATCCTTCACACTCTCACAATCCTGGTGATTGTCAAAACCTTCCACCAATAACCAACAAATGGCCTAACTTTTCTCTTTCTTGATTGGTCAGCCTTGTGCAACTGAGCCCATCTGTGCTAGGTGTTATGTGAAACTCAACTATATGCGACATCACTGCGGGAAACCACAGGAGTAAAACACTCCACCGATTGTACGTTATTTAGACATATTTTTGCTTGATTATTCTTTTAATAGAGGTGCTTCAATTTCTTTGCCTATAAGCGTTCATTATAAAGATTTAAATTGAAAACATTTTTTAAAACTAAAATATATTTTTATGCAGTGAGACAATTATTCAGTTTTTCCTCTAAGTATTTTAGGAATGAAAGCTACAAACCCACATTAGTGTTGTATCTACTCTTCATCGGAATATTTTTTCTGTGGTGAAATGCTGGCAAAACTGGGTATTTCCTGCTCGAATTGCAACCGATTTGCCTTCTTAAAAATCCATTAGAAATGGTTGCCCACCCTTCTTAGGCGCTCGCGTGAGTGCATCTCTGCTATTGATTGGAGCGGTTGAGGGGCTTAGTTCCCACATTCCCATTGGTAGACAATGTCTCATTGACGTAATCAAAGTCGGGCCCAAGCTATTTTAGCATGGGGTGCAGATTGCTAATCACACACACATATTACAATCTGTGAAACGCTCGGTGCCCACACATGGGAATTTACAACATATTGTTTAAGGGCGATGGGCTGATTTCCAAGCCACATGCACCTGCCCTCTCATTCTGCCAAGCACTACCTTGTATGTCAGCCAGAAACTGAGGATTCATTTCCTTTAGTTTCCTTCTGCTGATAGACAGTCGGTTTGGAAACTGACAGAATAAATTCAGTATGTCATTCAATTACTTCTATTCACTCACATGCTCAATCTACGATATCATTCCAGTAGGGGTGCCCATCTATGTGCCACCTTCACCAATGCCAAATTTCAGGCCACTCATCAAGAGGCAGCCCAAGAGGCCCCTCGCCAAGATTGAGGTCCTTTATATTGTTTAGATGTTCCATATTCTCTCTGCCAACATCACACACTGAAGAAAGGGCTTAACTTGGGTTTGATAAATGAAAGGCATCGAGGTGTAAGAAAACAAAACGGTGAGAACATTTAAACAGGAAGATGAGAGGACAGCACTTCTGAATGGAGGCTAGCAATGGGAATTACTAAGCTTTCATCTTTATAAGACTGATGGAATGAGTACCATTGCACTGGATAATATAAACTATGAAGATTTTATCACTTTCAGGTACCTCTGAAAGAGAAATGAGTCTGGGGAAGAGCCAGTCACAGGTGAGTCATGCATTCCATGGTCTCACTTCTTTCTGCTAAAATTGATGAAACATTGATTACATCAGTCGCTGCACTGAGTGCTTATCCTAATGTAATATTGTTTGCTGCGAGTGAAACATACATAATTTATGAGTGGGATGGAAGTAAATTCAAATTATGTGGGCATAATTTCAGAAACTTTTTGTTATGTTTGTTACATGAAATTCCTGATATTACGCCATTATGCCACATCATGTAATTATACCACTGTTTGTGAAAAAATTATAGTGCTGGAACACTCAGAGCAAACAGAATACAAGTTGCTGCTGTTTGAAACAATAGTGTTTTTTTTTTTATTACTAAATGACGGATTTGCATTTCTCTTAATTACATGTAATGGCACATAATTATCCAGAAAACTTGCATAATCTCGCAAAAGCAAATTACACAAGTTTCTCCCACCGAGACTAGGCCAGGGCAGGCCATTTACTTTACAAGCTCTAAAAATGGATAATCTATTTTTATTAAATATCTCAAAGTACTGAATGAATGAATGGATGTGTCTTGAACAACTGCTGTGGTGCTGAGAGTTACCGTTAAGCAGCAGCATCGCTGATGTGACATTTTGACCCGTGGTGCCCTACAATTTTCAAGCATACTTCAGCTGCTATCCAAGATTTTTACTCAATTTCCAGAAGTTTGTATCCTCTGGTGAACTCTTTATGACATTGAAATTCATGTAGAGCCGAGTTCGCTCAAAGTGACTGGCTCAGAAAAAGTGAGCCTCTGTCAATTACACCACAGCCTTGAGGCAAATGTATTTACTCTGACTCACTTCTCTCTGATGAAGAGAAAAAACCTACAGAGGTTGAGACGGGGCTGGGGAGGTTTGGCATTTCCTCACATTGCAGTGAAGTGCTTTCTCCTTGCAGTGAAATGATTAAAAACAGCAAATCACAGGAGGACTCGAGCGAGGACGCTATGTACCCTTTCTTTATGGATGCACTAAAGTGTTTTGTAACATTTTGCCTCCAGAAAGGCACGCTTGCACTACACGGGCCATTGAAAAGAAAGGGTAAGCTAAAGTTTTAAAAATCACTGCAAGATTAATGTCCCCTCAAAAGAGCTACTTGAACTTGTATAAGTTCCTGTTTATGTTTTTGTGGCTGTCAAGGGCGTTTTAGAGACTTGGCACCGAAATTGTCAATTCACAGCAGCCTGATGTTCTTCTGTGGAAACATAAAACTTTGTAGAATCAAATTGGCAATTAGGTTTTATAGCTTTGGCCGTAACTCAGCCTAACAGTAAGTTTATCCAGAAGAGGGCGCGTAAAAGAGGAATAAACTTCAAAGAGTTTTATTGAGAGGGACAGCAAGGAGTGGGGAGGGAGAAGGGTCCCAGCAAGGGAGATAAGTGACGCAGCAATTGAGGGTTGTTGTTGACATGGGCGCGGAGCAAACCTATGCTTTGAGGAGGATGAATTGTTAAGTTTGCAAAAATAACTTGGGGCAAGGGATAACTCCTCAACCTTCTGCACAGTATGGAGGATCCTAGTTAAATGACCTTCTCTATCACAATTTGCACAGTCAGGCATGTTGGTAGCCTCAGCAGACATGACGTACATTCTGCATGCATGGTCCTGAGGGTTGTAGGACCACCATAAGATTGTCCTCTAGTGATGAATTGGCGAGTCAGGGCATCGTTTGCAGCTCAGTAGAATGGGACTTCTACCATAATAGCCTGACTTCCGGTCCAGCCCAACTCCAGGGGGCCCCATCCCTGCCCACACGTCATTTAAAGGATCTTCTGCCACAAAGCTGGCAGGTTGCAACAGCGGTAACCCTGCCTTATATTGGGTGGGTCCACTGCCACTGATTTTCCCTTCTTGGGCCTGTTGTGGGTGACACTGTGGAAAGAAATTACCTCCAAACACACTCCCTACATGCCAAGGTCATTGTTTCTTGGCTTTCCGCAAACACCTTGAAACTGTAGCTTAGGGACCTTGTCTGTTGAAGACTAAAAATCATGCTGAGTGGGCAGAAACAACATGGTAGATGCTTGGCATTCGACTGTGCCAACAGCGCAGACTTTGCTGCTCATCTTGGTTAGCCTGAAACTTTATAGTTTAGATATAATAAACATGGCTTATTAGTTTTTAGTATTATAGTCACCTGTGTGGATTTGTCAGACTGTGAGTGAATCCAAACTTGAATCTACATGAAACCTACTGTGATGTTTTTGAGCAGGCACCATCTTCGACTAGACTGTACTTTGTTTTACGTCCAATGACTGTTCATAAGTGGCAGAGAACTCAAACATTCAGAGGTTACTCGACCAAACGTGCAAGACGTAGCAATATCAACATCATCTTCGTATTTAAATACCCAGAAGCATGCTTTATGCTCATTGGTAAAGGGAGGGGTGAAGAGGTACTACTACCTCTGCAAATGTTCAAGAAATCAACAGCTGGGGTTGCATTCCAAGTACTGTGGAGATCGATTGACCAAAAGGCAGGGCTAGCTGAGGTGAAATCACAAAGGCTTTGCCTTCCAAGGACATTGCAAGGTTGCCACCTTGTCTCATAAACTGCCCTGCATTTTCTCCTAAGAGTCTAGCTTAAGGACAATCAGTGAAATCTGATCATGTGGTTAGCTTTGTTTTCCTCAAAAGCATGGGTGAGAAGGGCTATGTAAGGAGAATCAAATTGAAAGCCTGTGATAGCAGCTGCTACACACTGGCTGCCCTTAACACGTTTCACTCACTCATGCACCTTTACAAGCACCCACTTTTACACATGGCTGTCAAGTAACATCAAGGTAAAAACATTGACCCACATATCATGTCTTAAAAAAGCACCTTCTTGTCATTTCAAACTAACCAAAATCAATGATGCTACCTGAAATATTTAGCATGCCCCCAAAAACACACAATCCTGAGTTCACCTTTCTTCCTATTGGCTGAAGCATACTGCTTGGGGTGCACCCAGGGAATACGCAATAATGATATATATTTTATGAGGTTTTTATTAAGAACATATCGGTCATCTCGAGAGGCAACTTCATATGTATCAATGTTATTAGTCTGGTGATGTGATGGACCAAGAGGAAAGTTGCCCCATGGAAGAAGTGCTCCTCCCAATGGCGCTGCCTTGTTCTGAGACTGTAGTTTACTATTGGTCCAATGTGTATGTTGCTTTAACCTCTTGTTGAGGTTTCATTAGTGGTTGTGTATTTTTGTGCTGCATGTGCTTTTTGTCACCTGACCGCTAACATCTGTTGAGGGTTATCACTGCAGAAAGCTGCTCTTGAAATTTACGCCAACCCATGTGAATATGCAGCAATGAGGGATGAGTGTTGTGTCAACAGTTTATTGATGTGATTGGGTGGATGTAGTCGACATGTCAGTGTAGCCCCATGGGTGTCTTTACTCTCAGAATGATATGGGCAATTGGGCAATTTGATGTAATAAGGCAGTGATGTGGTGCAAACATTTTTAGATAGCCTTGGTGATATTTCTGTTATGCTGGTGTAATCTGGTAGAATTTTCGTAATTTTGTATTAAATATGTTATGAGAAATTCCACAAACTACACTGTTGCTCCACATTTGTATGTATTACATAATTATGCAAAAATGTAGAGTGACATCACAGGAATAATGCAATCATCCCGGACATGAGCTGCTGCTATTAGTGGCGCTTGTGTTTTTTTTGCACTTTTATTTTGTACAAAATGTGTGCTTGTGCCCACAATGAATGCAGAGATGCATTTTCTCTAAAAGACAGCACAAAATGCTGGTTTAGCATTCTGTGCATTTGCATGTCATTTTGCACATTTTTTTGTGAAATTTCAGACAATTACTATAAAACAAATTATTTGAATTTCACACACCACTGATTTTCAGACCTTTACTGAAACCATTCCAGAGAGCACTTTTGTCGGGCAAGACTTCTTTCTAACACACCAAGAAGCAGTGGTTTCTCCATAGGAACGGAGGAGACTCACCCCTCCCCCCACACACACTGCTGCAAAAAGAGTGAAAAATAAAATGGTAACAAAATGTTTCTATTACCATTTTGTTGTTCACTCTCTGCCGTTCTGAGTGTGGAGGCGGGGCAAGTGCGTCATTGCTGCTGATAGGCAACAATGAGGAGTGGCCACTTCAGTTTGAAGGCCACATGTATGTTTGGCTGGCTATCTTACTACAGCTAGTCCAACATGCGCAATTCAAACCTTTTCAACCAGGCTGTCTCAGACAGCTGGTTTGGAGAGCAGGCACTGGCCTCCAGTTGCTTTAGGAGCGCTGCGACAGCCTGCTCCAGCCAATCAAGATGCTTCACTCATGCTGCTTAACATTGTTTACAGCATAAGAGGAGCATCTGGATTGGATGAGGCAGTTGGCTGTGTGATGTCACCTCACGCTCAAAGGAGTCTGGAGCAAGGGACTGAAGAGCACGAGGACGTGCTGCAGGATAAGGTAAGTTAAACTTTGATTTTTTCTTTCTTATATGTTTATTTTAATGTATGTTTTAATGTAATTGTTTTATGTATGTAGCGCCCGCCATTTGTTTATGTCACCAACCCCCACTGACATCAAGCTAACCCAGAGAACGCCATTGCTGCGCCTCTTTCTGGCCTGCACTCAAAAAAATGAACTGAATCGAAAAGAACCTATTTCAAAGTTGTACAGTCTGTACAGTAAAATATAACTAATTGGTAGGAATTTTGGCCAATTGTATTCACTGAAGTATTTGCTGTATGCGAGAGGTATGGTGGACAAAGGCTGAATTTAGAAGGTAATGCACATCACATCCAGAAGATGTAAGTGGGTGGACTTGCTTGGATTCCTTATGTTGGGTGTTTCTATATTGCGCCCACCCATGACGCTGAGCCGTCCTAAAATTAAAATGTACAGCTCAGGGCAATTCAAACAACACTAGCGTTAATACTCAGCCAGTGCAGCCTCTAAGCAAGATGCCACGCGGGGGCACAGGAACACTGAATGTTGATATTGGCACTTGAACAGCCGCAGCAGTCTGCAAGTCTTCTCACTGCCTGCCTGAGGCGAAACTTGTCAAACATATTAGGGAAGAACTGCAAGAGTAGGCAGCAACCTTGTGAAGAAAAGAGGCATAAATATTCCTTTCAGCTCTTGTGTGAATTAGCTAAGTAGCTCTAGCAGAACATTAACATTCTTCCTCCCTTTTACAGTCCCTATTCTCAGAATAAACCCCACATGTGGCTTTTTGGCAACTGATTTTTTTTATCCTCTCTTAATTTGCATAAAATGCCCCAAAGTTGCACATTGTTCACAGGACTACACAAAAATGACATAATCATTTTTTCTGGGAACTGCAGTCATAGTTTTTGCATTTTTATGAAAATAATTGGTATTGCAGAAGGATTTCTAGAATGTTGGAGCAAAACACAAAGTTTTAGGTAACTTTCCATAAGTGTGTTTCATATGTCCTGAAACATGACAGACATTCCAGAATTATGGTCTGTACATTCAAAGAACTATTGTACTGCAGGGGTGGCTCCTCCGGAGTGGCGAGCAGCGTCGCTCTCCTGGATGAGTCAGCAGATGATGAGCAGATCAGTAGCTTGCTATTGTTTTATTTTTCATTTTTCAACTGCTGGCTCAGCAGGAGAGGCGGGGCGGGGCTGGTCCACGGGGAGTGGGAGGTGAGAGAGTGCACTAAGTGCGCAAGTTTCCGGCCAGCCAAACACACATGCTCACTTAGGTTTCTCCAGCCGGGCTGGAGAAACAGCACAGACCAATCCTGACACTGCTTACATGCTTTGTTTACCATGTAAGCAGCACCAGGATTGCTGGGGGGCCTGTCCTGGTGTCCCAGTGAATGCTGGGACACCACAAGAGGAGCGAGGCAGCAGGAGATGGCGACGGGAGACGGGCAAGGTAAGTGGTTTCTTTTTCTTTTTTTTTTTAAATGTTTCCCCCATCGTTCATCGTCCTCCTCTGACACCCCCCCCCCCCCCGCCCTCCTCCTTGACATATGCAGTCGCTGACACTTTTGTAGTGCTTTGTCTTCCAGGGGTGAATTATAGAGTTTGTAGAGTTTGAGTGATTTCTGTGTGGTGGTTGTGATGAAAAGTGACTGGAAAGAAAGGCGCAGGAAAAATTCCTATGACCTTCCCTTTCCAGAAGCATTTTGACTGGCATTTCTGCTGCCCTCTCCGGATTCCTCCCACAAAATGTGTCTCATGTTTTCAGCTCCCCGTCAATATCTCAGAATTGTCTCTTTACATTCTTGCTGCCTGCTCTATCCTTTACCTCATAAGGTGTAACACTTACTCATACTGAGCCAAATTACAGCTTCCTTACCCATCAGGTCTCCCACTTACTCATAGTGATCCATATTACAGCTTCCTAAATAGTCCCCTCTGCACAACATCAGAATTACATAACCTCTGGATTCTCATCATGCACATACGAATGTGCAAAGTGTTGAGAAGTTCATAATATCTCACTTTGGGAATTTTGGAAATTTGCATTCAGTCTAACCAGGGTGTTTTTTTGCATTGTGAAATTAGCTTCATTCTAATGATTTTGGACATAAGATCCTAAATATATTTTGGGCTGAAATGATGTAGTCAGGATATATAATTAATTCATCGATATCATATGCACTATGAACTCCTCCACAGAGTGCTCACTTTCTGCTCAGTGGTGATGATTCCTACCTTCATTCAGTGGGTAGTCATAAGGACGTCACAAAAGAGATGGGGACAACCTTTGCTGTAACTGAGTCAAGTTGAAGACTTAATTGTCAGCGATCAACCTTAACTGTATTGATGCTGGTTAGTAGGCTTTTCACAACCGTGGTGAAAGTCCAACCCAGAGCAGTTACTGTTTTGTGATCGACAACCAGCAGCTACCAGGGCTTTCCAGTGTTACAATGGTAATGCAGTGCACACTATGGAGCTGTAAAGATATATGATGCTTTCAGCTCCAGTATTTGCTCTAGGCCATGGCCACCATACCAAATTACAACAAGTATTGTCAACAGCAATAGGTTTCATCTTTTATAACAAATCATGGAGCTATTGGCTTTGGCAATTCTTGTTTGCATCATGTAAAGTCAATTAAAAAATGTCAAGGTCCTTTTTGGTGTAAAAGCATCCAGGCATATGCATGCTCATGCATCGGTGGCCATTTGTTGATTGCTTTTTCTTTTAGTTTTTGGAAAATGTATTTAAAGTTGGAAAAATTCCTGCATATCAGGGCACTGTTTTTTTTTATTTTGCAGAAAGAAACATGGTAGCCAAGTAGCATGTTCGTTTCCCAGAGAGTGCTCCCTCTGCACCGATGGGAGCACTTTTGCCAAAACACTCCACGCCAGCGTAATTGGGATCGCAGGAGTCCGGTGGAGTTGGTTTTCACGAACCATGCAAGCTGCTGTCCTGCGCCCATAGTCCTTCAAACTGGTAGGGGCTCTCTTTGGGGGAGCATGAATTGATATCAGGAGGTTGGAGGTGATGGTTAAGAGGAGTAGCAGTGGGCTACTGTGTAATGGGCCATCAGAAACATATTTTGCTGCTCATATCGTGGCTAGATGTCATAGGGCAGCAGCGTTAAATAACCCTCAAAGCAGCATCCATTTCTGATAAAGGATACCACTGTGGACCAGGCTGCCCATAGCATGTTGACAATCGTATTTGATTACAGTTGAAAAGGAATAACTGAACATAAATGTAGTGTTTAAACTAGTAGATATGTTTAGAGCTGTCAATTTTATTGAATGATTGTGAAAAAATATGTTTAACATTCTGGGAGCTCTATGATTTGTATTTTTTCAATGGGGGGGGGGTAAAAGTGAAGACAACTGTTCTAAATGACACCTTAGTGTTGTTAAAAATATAAAAACAATTCTTAATCTCAGGTTCATAGGGAGCAGTAAAGCATACATTCATTTGCTTGGATATTTAATGTTGTTATTTTTTGACCATTGTAAATGGCAGCAACCTGGTGGGCATGCAGCAAAAAATACTGTAGGCTGAAGGCTCCAGACACATTACTTTAGCACACTGATTTATTATATCGCTGTTTTTGTTTTTTGCATGAAAGCAAAGCACGTTGTTAATGTAACTCAAAAAGAAGAAATATATATTGCCATTATTAGGAGTGGGCATAAAGTTTCATTCTGCCAGCGGAATTTGGCGACTCTATGTTATCTTGTAAGGTGTAGGTCAGCCATTTTCTAATGTAGATGGTCACAGCTGGTCACAGTCAGAGGGCTGCTTCTCAAGCAGATCTATTCCCCTCAAGTAGATTTTCTAGACTGGCCGCAAGCTCTTGCGTACCACATGGTGCCGTTTGCTCTGATCTTTTCAGTACTGCTTTCGCTACTGGCACTAAATTGCAGTGCGAAGCATGCGACATGCATATTTTCACCCATTGGTGGAACTCCGTGGAATCTCGCTGAGTGACACTCCTCGAAATCCACCCAACCCTGACCAATATACAATATTCATTAATTCTATTGCTTATTAGTATGAAAAAGACTTTTAGCAATTGCCATTTTATATACCAACATGTAAAGTATTAAGGTAGATTGAGTTTGAGGTAAAAGGCACGCAGAGTGTAATACCATGGAAGTTCATAGGTAAGAAAGATGTAAAATACGAACGACCTATACATAAAATGCACCATAACCTCAGAAGAACTGTACAGCAACAGAACTACACCCTGTACTCTAAAGAGATGACAATAACACCGTATGCACTTTTGATTAGCATTTTAATATTTTTAGGGCAGTTGCTAAGATCTGAAAATGTAATTGATGATCTCACACAATGTTCCACTCAATTGTAGTAAATGGTGCTCGGTGATTGTGGTCATTTGTTTTCTGAAATCATAGCAGCTTTGTGCTATACAATGAAATTTCAGTAAAGGGCAACTACAAAACACCAACACACGGCAAAGTTACCACGTGGCTTCCCAATGAACATTTGACAGCACATGTGCTCTTCGGAGTTAGACTCAATACTTAATTTATCTAACATTTGCAAATATGACAAGGCCATTTTAATCCCTTTATACTTTATTTTACTTACCTTGCATTTTCCGTGTTTCTGTTTGCATAAACACATTCACTTGCATTCATATAGATATCAGGCCTCCATGCCATTTTAGATCTGGCCGCAAAGAATCTTAGCAAATCCTATGTATAAAGTAAAGCAATGAGGAGGGGACTAAAGAAACAAGCCTATGTCAAAGGAAAGAGAAATGTGGCATAGCAGGGGGTCACAGAATGTGCTACCGTTTCCTCTTTTTGTGCTTAGGTGGCTACGTCAAGTTCATCATAATAATGCCGTGTTATCCATCTGTTTGTGTTGCTGCACTAAGCACTTGACATAAATGTGTCCATGTTACATTTTGTTCTCTGTGCATAACACACAAAATAGATATTAATGTTTAGACTATTTGTGTCTTGCTTGAAATACATGATTCAAATAGTGCAGTTGTGCATGCTCTCTCAGGCTACACTAAGCACACAATACTAGGGAGTACTTACAGCCTTTGGGTGTCCATCTATACTAAACACATGATGCAATGACAGCAGCAGCAATTATAATTTTTTAGTTCAGCTGATATGTGCTGTCTTTTGCTAAACATATTGTTAGCTTACAGTTGGCTTCGAGCCTACCGATTGCTTAGCATTGGTAGGCTTGATTGTCACTCTCTTTTGCTTGCTACTTATTCACTAGTGTTTGTGAGCTTTCCTTCCTCTTCTTCTGTTGTCCCTCTTCTGGATCATGGATGCATTACTGTGCCCTTCAATTGTTGCTTTTTCATGTGCTACTTTTTTCTATTAATTTAAGCACTCTACAAGAGTGCATGTGCTAGCCAACTATGTCCCTTGTATGCCGCCCCTCTGACATGCTCCTTGCTTATCTCTGGTCCCTGAGTTTCTCCCTCACAGCCCTATGTTGCCTTCTTGCCCTTCATGTTGAGGTCTTTCATTTGATTCCCCAGCCACACCTCCTGGGCTGCTTCCCTGCACCCACAGCAAAATGCGGCTCCTCCCACTACCCCCCCAGCGCAATCGTGTTGCTTCTGCCTCTCATCCGTTGTGTTGGTTCCACTGTCAATTGCACCCCTCACTTTGCCTCTCTCGTTAGTGTTGCTTCCCTCCCAGTATTGCCCCCCAATGTTCCAACTCATATTGGTAACTAAAAAGAAAAAAAAAGAGTGGATATGACGTGCAAACATAGTGCCCTTGCTGATAAAATGATGCAACCAGCAGCGTAATGTTTTTATTATTATTACTTAGCCACGTGGCTCAGCATTGGGGATACCGTGGCCACGGCTGAAACTATTGGCAAACGATTTAGGGCCCAAATGCAAGATGTGGTGGCTTTGTCAAATCTTGTTTGTGACTGAAGTCCGGTCATGCATTTGAATGCACAAAACACTTTATAAAAGTAGTACAGTTTTTACATTCTGTGTGCATCTAACCACATTCATGACACAGCCCTAAAAGTGAATGGAGAACCTCTGTATAAGGCCGATTTATAGGTCTGAAAGACATTTAAACCACACATCCCTCATTACAACACACATCTTTCTGCACTAAACCACACTTCCTTTCCTTCTCCTAAAGATCATTAGTCCTTTCAAAAGATATAATTCATTTCAACCAACCACACTCCAACCAAGAAATCACACCTCCAGAGATTATCATTTGCGAAAATCCACACATTTCCAACAGGCGACGGCCGCAATCTACAAATACACCTTTCCACAGACCACAAATCCTCCTTATTCCACTGATCAAAATCAATTTATAATTTATCTATTCCTATAGCCTGCATCTTTCTCGAATATCACATAAGTTGCTTCATAGCCCACAACTGTCTGTTGTTAAAACATACCCTGTCAACATGATTTTGACGGGGTCACGCTTCCGGTACCCAAATTCAGTCTCCAACCGAGCAAAATGACTTCCAGAAACTTTAATGGCATCACCCACTCTGAAAGCCCTTGCTTGCCCCCAAAAATGTTTTATTTCCAAAGATTTCATCAGGCTCACCTTCGAAAACCACTCAAACTCATCCTCCTTTGAGAATCAAAAGAATGGAAAGGTATGAGTAAAATACACTGGAAAGAAAATACCTCCATATTTGCCATTAGCAAATAAGTGATGGATTAATGTTTTGCAAAGATAATTAGCAATATTACACTAGCAAAGGATTCCATGCTTCCATTGCTTCTTTATTAACCTGCATACGCTATGAAGAGCAAGACAAGTCCCTCAAATGCATCACATCACAGGCTCTTCAAGGGGCAGAGCAATGACACTGGGAGCACTGGAGGACACTGCAAGCAAGCTCTCTACTGAAAACAAAATGGAATGGCAAGCATCAGATGGAACTTTACATCTGCTGTGCCCACCCGCGCGATGCACAAGGCTGACAGCGGGCCGCATGTCCTGCAGCCCTCATCATCTCAGATGCCATCGCCTCATCTGCTGGATACCAAGGCTGCATCAATGTGACAGCGCTGTCATATTTTGTAAAGCACGAGACCGAAAAGCAAAGAAGCCTCTTTTCACCCCCATCAACTGCAGCACAAAACATACATACAAACATAATAAGGACATCAACTGCAAGCACAACCTCTTTTTTCATTACTTAAAGACAAATGAGGGTAATTGGCCAACCTCCCCATGGCCAGAAGAATCTACTGATGTGAGTCAAGAGAGGGCAACAACATCCGCCAGTGGGAACATCAAACCCACACTGGCTCACACAGCTTGAGATGAGAAGCAGTTCTTAACTAAATATAGTTGTTTATCTAAAGACGTAAATTATAATCGATTGCTTGAACAACCTAACTGAGTACACATGGTTTATACCATTAGTTAGCAGGGAACCTCATCAGAAAGAGAACAAAAGGGCCACAGACTAAAATGGAGATCAGATAGCCATTCAATAAAGATGAAATAGTTTAATGACACTAATAGGAGATGGTGTTTGCTTTATGTCCATCTATTCCATAAAAAGGACCCCCCGCCCCCCAAATGTAATACTTGCAACCTCCATCAGTATATTTAATTCAAGAGAGAGGAACACTCACAAAGTATAAAAGTTTGTGGTAGAAGTGTTAGCAGGGGTTTGCGTGGAATTGAACTACGCATGATCTTTGGCAAAAGTACGTGTTTTTTTCATTATTTACAAGAGCAAGATAGGACAAGTTTTGACAAAAGAGTTTTTTCCATTTGCTTGAAGTCAGAGGTAGATCCATGTTAAGCTTCTGCCAACTGGAAGAAAAGTTATCAAAATGAGTGCTGTGTGTCTTTTATCTATACTCACTGCATAAGTATATTATGTCAGCCACTGATACCTCAGGTGCCACATAGGAAAACAGCTGTCACCAATATGGAATGAAGCCACCACCTTGAACTAGACTCCATTAACAGCCAGTGTGATGAATATTCTCATTTGTCTCCAACTTCAACCAGTGAAATCACAAATAGCCACACAACTTTGGGCAATGAGAATGGAGCTTGATACGTACACACTGTGTCAGGCAGCAATCAGAAAATCTCTGTGCAGGACCACAAACACTTTAAACACAGCTACCATCCAAAGCTAAGTAAATAAACAGCGAGAAACATATATCGAGCCTCGGCCATCTAAATCAGCCAAAGGAAACATAGTTCTCATAAAGGACTGAAGAATCAGCAGGAATGATGGAAAACACCAATTGGATCAGCATAATCACCAAATCAGTTTGCAATTTAGTTTGCAAATGAAACTACCATTACAAGTTGTAATAGTTGGTGAATAATTTTAATATAGTTGCTTCCTTCATTACAGAACGAATATGCTGTTCAATCACCAATAAAATGTACAAATCAATACTGTTAGAAACCGGAGTCTCCAGTTGGCAGAGGCATGCACCCTGTCCGAGTAGGGACCACAATTCTAATCAGGGCAGGTCACAACACAAACTAAATTATCCTGTGCTCAACCTTGGGTAGCTTGGTACAGAGCAGGCAGGCTTTACTTAGAAGACAATGTGTAAAGTATTTGTGCAATATTAATACAGCAAACCGTGAAACGCTACAAAAACGACTCCACACCAAGTTAGAAAAATAGAAGTGATTTATCTGAGGAAATCAAGACCAAAACTATGCAGATTCACTAAGCGTACGAGATCACATTTGGAAAAAGTGTCTCTGCAATGCTTTGCAAATTGGTGCACTCCTTTTAAGAGTGTTACCATGAAAGTCAGAGTACAGGGCCAGAGGCTAGAAATGGGTGCTGGGGTGAGAGTGCTGATGACTGAGCACTCGGGCTTCAGGTAAATCAGTACCTGTGTTAGAAGTGCTGCTTTAATTGGCACTCGGTTCCAAACACAATTTGTAAGAAAACACACTCCTTCTGAGATGCTGGTGAAAGTCTACCAGGCAGGGTCACAGCTGCAGACTGGTGCAGAGGATGTGGGTGCCACCGCGCTCACAAGATGGGACTCAGGGTCAGCAGGCACCAGAGTGGCAGAGCGGCACAGGGCAACGATGATGCACCGTGCTCACTGGCAGGAATCCATGGCAGTGGACAGAACTCTTGGGTGAGCAGTTCACGGGCTGCGGAGAGGCCTACACTCAATGCCGAGGCTCCGGGACAGTAGGCATAACTTCGGCAGTGCAGTGCAGGGTGGCAGAGAGGCTCAGCACTCGCTCGTGACCCTGTACGTCATAAGCCAGGCTATTCTGAATCCACTAGCACAGCAAGCATGGAACCCATGTCTATGCATACCCTGGCCACATAGGGGGACCTGGCCTGGTAGTTTGGGTTGGACTGTTCCCATGGGGAACAGGGTCAAGACTGATTTGCATATGGCTGGGTCCAAACTGTGGTGGCATGGTGAGCAAAATAACAATGGTTTGAACCAAGATCTTTAACTGGGGTGAGTGCTTGAAAAGTTTCAGCATTCCATCTGTCATCCTTTTGTGTTGCATCACGGTGTAACCTGACCTTCAGCTTCTGTATACTTGTTACCCCAACACTCCTTCAATCAATTGAAACATGGACACCAGTGCTTAGGAGTACATGGGCCTAAACTTTTGAATGCTTTAGATTCCTACCATGGAGCAGAAATTAACTAACTTCTAATAAGGAAACTCCTCAAACACTAGCAATTAAAGAGTCCTTTCACTTAAAGGCTGTATCCTGCTTCTGAGGATGCAAAATACTATATTAGGCTTCTATTCACAGTCCGCTTAACTCTAACAGCCAATATGAACTTTTTTTAGGTCCTGCATACAGACTGCCTTAGCATAAAACACTGTCCTCTATTAACAATACAGCTAATACAGCACATAGAGTGGGTTTTGGCGATTCTCATTCTCATGTTTGGATGACTTTCTTATCTATCTCTGTTCTTTTCTTCTTGATTGGCTTTCCTCCACATTCTTGTGTTTGTCCTACCCTTAGAGCATTTCTTCTTAATGATGTTTCTGTTTGAATGAATTGTATCAATGTGTTGGTCAGATAAATACCTTTCAGTTTGGGTACCAACCCTACATGGAATTGCATGTCTTTCCTTGGTCTGTCTACGTTCTGCTCGATCTCCCACACACCATGACCCCACCAGTCTCCCTAGGCATTTCCCACAAATCCCCAGCCTCTCCCTCCTCCTCCCTCATCCTTTGTGCCTGAACCCCTCTCTTTACAGAGCTTTTTAGGTTAAGCATGCAAGCGCTTTGACCTATTGTAATCTATCGGTGGGCTTTTAACCATGCCCAATGCACGCTCATCACTATCACTCATTCATGGGCTTGCCTTTCAAAAATCTTTTGTTATCATTGGTAAATGCTTTATGTTTTGTTCCTGCCTTGGACACTGACCCTGTTACATGGATAATTGCACGTATGCTGATATTTTTGACTGCAAGCAAACTTCTTTTACCTTTTGTGTCTCTCCTTCGTGCTCATGGTCATCGCGGCCATGGTGTTTTGAATTGGTTTGCTTATATCAACTGTTTTACTTTTCATTTTCAATTTCCCTAACTCGAGCAAACGCAAGACCCGGTGCATTGCAAATGCTTGTTATGAATGTATTTTTAGGCTTCACACTAACTCCCTCCCTCTTCCTGGTCATCCATTGCTCCCCAACCATTCCTGTATTCCACATCCATTTATTTATTTATTATCTAATTAAATTTCTTTGGTGAGGACCCAGAGGCTGGTCAATTCTACTACATCGCTCAGTTCAGCATAGTGCATACTTTTTACTTTAAACAATCATTCTAAGATGGCCACGAGCAATCTTGAAATAGTAAAATAACGTTTTATAATATTTCCAACATTTTTTAGAATGCTTCTCGTTTATTAGATAAACCATTACAAGATGGTTGTCCATGCATATGCATGCGTCATGACACAAGGGCAGAAACCCTAGAGTGATTTTTCTCATGAAGAAAAAGCAGTCCACGGTGGCCCCCCTATGTCTGTGTATGCACTGTGACAGACTTGTGGCCATACTGTAACGAATATTCTCATGAAGAAAAAACACATTCCAAGTTGGCTACCCACGTAGGTGTCTATCTGTAAACACTGGTGTCTATTTTGGATGTTTTATTTTTTATTTTTTTAACAATTCCAGCGGAAATAATATTTGGCAAAGCCAATGGCTCTGTAATTGCCTTTCAAAGGTAGGACAAGGGTATTGCCTATGCTTGTGATTTGACACATTCAAACTTTTTGCCTCTTTGTTCTGTAAACCTGATCGCTTCAGTTACCGCACAATGGCAATCAGTATCGTAACATTTCTACATAAGAAAATAAACTGTACATACTTCACAAATAGTCCCCACTAATCAGGTCTCAAGTGAACTTTTAAATGCCTGAAACTCATAAGCTAACGTATTTCATTCGAAGTTACCAAGGTTGTGTTCCCTCTGAGTGTAAAGACAATCAAAGCCTGAGCAGAAGTTAATAATCTATTAGTTTCTTAAGAACAGAAATAATATCTAATTATTTTTCTTGTCCGGTGCTCCGTTATCTGCAATCTATTATCTTTGAGAGGTAATATTAAGTACACTGCTTCTACTGCATGTCTGCAGGCCAGGGGATATATCATTGTGGTCATTGATCTCAGAAACAAGAAGAATCATTCACTTCTTCAGAATGTTAGGGCTTAATTACACCCTGAAGCAACATGCACACAATATTCTTATTTCATAACCCATCTACTGTTCAGCTGAACTGTACTTGGGCATGAGATGGAGGAAGTAAATTGAACCCCAATGGCTATGGGTACTTTGGCATTGGATGACTTATAGATGGTGTGCAAAGAGGCAAGTGATTTGGAAAATCTGCATGAGCAGCACAGGAATGTCATCTTTGATTCAAGGCAACCAAGTGAAAAGCCATAAACCGACAGAAGAGCGAGTTATGTGTTTGCTGCTGATATCCCTGTTTGATAATACATGTGTTTGCCAACAGGGCTGATCCCATCGTTCGTCTACTCAAGTTTGAAAACTTGAGAAATCTGGGCTAAATGATACTGGTCATTTACACAACAATATGATATCAAAACTGTGGTAGTGTGCACTTCATAAAAAAGACCAAGCCATAGATGCGTGTTGATATTATCATGTTGGAGAACACTGATTCCCTTGAGCAGATAAGCCGGATTTTGATGGGAACCCTTCACTCTTGCTGTCTGGAAAATAATGTTGAAGATAATTTGGCTTTCCTGAACAGCCTTTGGCCAGTGGGCGAGTTGGCTCATAAGACCAGTGCACCAAAACTCCAACTGAATCATTAATGATCCCATAGGTAAGAAACAGTGTTTCTTTAATGTCACTCTTGTTTGGCAAAGCTTTCCTTCAGAAACACTGGACATGCACAATGAAATAAGCTATTCAATCCAACACAACAATAAAACAAAAAATATTTACAGACTTAAAGATTCAATATGAACGTAAAACGCTGAAGATAAATAATAAAAAAATATAAAAGAACCCATCAAGAACCTTTTAATATTTCAACGTCTGCATAATTGCTCATGTTAATTAGCAGTTCTATGGCATACAATCTGCCATTAATATGAACATATTCCTATTAAAAACTAGAAATGTGGGAATTTTTCGTAATACTGCACAGACATGAAATGGTAATGGTTGGGACATTCGGTAACTGTTTGAAAAGTTTCTATATCCGAATCAAGAAAAAAGATACATTTGGGGGCCTGTCAGGAAAGTACCTAAGGTTGACAAGAGATTTTCCTTGGTGAAGTCATCTATATTCAGACTTAGGGCCTGATTCATACTTTTTTTAGCGCAGCATTTGCATAATTTTTTGATGTAAAAGCGGCGCAAACGTACAAAATTCAATTATATTTTGTACGTTTGTGCCGCTTTTACGTCAAAAAATGATGCAAATGCAGTGCTAAAAAAGTATAAATCAGGCCCTTAGTTTATGTTGTGCTAGGCGCCTGGGTAACCATGATGAATTAGTGAAGTCTGGATTCACGGTCTTGGAGGGGGCTTGGATCTCTGACTTCTCCCACATAAATGTTTTGATCTTCTCAACTGAACTCCCAGCAGGACACGTTTAACACAATACCATGTTTGTACACAAATGTAAGCGCTACATATTTTGACGCTTTTCTGCATAACAACCTGAGAACATTGGCTTAATGATTGTTTTTTATACACGGTGAAATTTCATTCTTATAGCTCTATACCATTAAAATATTTCCATTTTAAGCTCTCATTGTCACTAGGCTTTTTAGTTATCCAACTAGTCCTTGGACAACCAGTGATGGTGACAAGAGTTGTTCCAGGGACTTCTGTACAGCATGCAGGCCAATAGCTACAGCTCCACTTAACAGCTGATTGGGTTTACAGAGCCACCATAACTAAGGCAAAGATCCCCTCACCAAGCTCATTGATCCATTGGCCAGCAGTCAAAAATAGCCTGCTCATAGACTCCTCAGTGTTAGTGTCAATGGATCTCTGGGTAGTTGCAAATGCCTTGGCCAGAGTAGTTACCTTTTCAATGACATGAAGTGTCAGGCTTGATGCAGAGTAAGGCATGCCCTTTCTCAGAGGCTCAGAAGCAAATATTCAGCATTTTGAATCTTCTAGTATTATCAAACAAGGATTTCCAGCTCTCTTTCGGAGTTGGTGGGCACTCCAATGACCCTTCACAAAGATTAAATACATATCCAGAGGCTAAATAAGTGATTTTGATGGAAAGATAGATGGGAAGAGATTATTCATAATCTTCTCCATAATCTAACGAGAGATTTCCCCTCCTGTTTGGCCACAGGACAATTCTGGCCAAACCTCAAGATCATTTTATCAAGGGCAAAGGGATTCAAGGATCCTAAATGATGCATTAAGCATTAGCAAACTTGTAATATGGACATCAAAAAGCATGAGAAATACGCATGTCTGAACATGTTCTTCTTAGTGGCATCTGGCAAGTCTACCTCCATGCTAAAGCTTTGGGGCAGGATGGCGTTTAAAGACAAAAGGCCATGGGGAATTATCTGCATATGGTCCTCCATTTCACAAATAGAGCTAAAGAAGAACGATCCTCACTTCCAGAGTATGGACAGATTGGTAATCCAATGAGATTGCAATTAGTTGATGATGGACGCTTCCATTGCATCTGTGGAGGCTAAAGGCCTCCACTTCTCTGAAGGCTGAAGGCCTCTAGTGTTGCATGTGCTTTCCACTTCCAACATTCTCTGAGAATACATCCTGAATATGATAAAAGTGGTTGGCTCAATGTTGGAATGCACAAAACGGCTTTGCTCAATTCACAGTTGTCTCATCATACAAGGTGCCAATGAAAGTGAGCCTTGAAATATGAACAGTGCATGGTTTTGGAATGTTGACATACCTAAGAAAATCCATTAGTACATTTTGTTTTCACGGTTCGATGCCATGATCACGGTTGTACTACTCGTTCCTGAATTTATTTTAAATACCCCTGTTTTATTTCCAAGCTCCTTTAAGTATGGTCACTGCCTCGAATTTCTAAGAAGCACATATTTCCTCATCTACATACTTTAAAGCAATTTCTGAATCTGTGACTTTTTAATGATGTAGGTGAATCAACCAAATGGAACAACATTTATCTATCGTGTTTGTGTTCTGTTCTAAAAAGTCAAAGTAATAATTTAAAATGAGAAAGGGATCTTTAAAAAAACATTGCAACCTAAGCGGCTCCTGAATCAACGTCCTTGTGTTCTGGCTCAGTAGCTCATATTCAGGCAAGATTGATAGAACCCGAAGAAAGTATTTCTTTTGGATCACTCTTTGGCTTTTCACTTTTAAAACTACTGAACAATTAACAAACAAAAATTTAAAAAATCTTGAGTTTTATATGTCTGTTTCTACCATCTCTGAACTTTGGTAGTTGAGCAAACTGATACATCCCTAGGTTTGTCTGAGTTTTTGATGTTTTACTTTCTATCCCTTGGTTGTTTCCCTCAAGGGGAGTCTTCCTGTACCATCTGGACCTTTTATTCTTTCACCTCCCGACTTCCCAAAGCTTTGTTATTATGACTTTATTTCTCCAGCTTCACTTGTTATTCATCTTACCAAGTTTGTCTTGGGTACAGCACTCTATGGTTTTCAATGATCCTATAAACCACTTTCCTCCTCTTCACCTCCACACTTCCACCCTTTTTCTTTGGAGACGACCGTGGAGTCCTTTTTGAGGTTAGAGCAAGACAGCCATTAGAAATTCTGCACAGACTCTGTGATTGGCACCTATGGCTTTCCGGGTGGAAATGAAAGAAATACTAATGACTGAGGCACTTTTATGGGCTCTTTTTACATTTCATTTTTGTCTTTAAAATTGTTCTTTTATTATTTTCACTCTGCGTGGCTCCGCTATCTTTCTCCACGCTCCCAACCTTTCCTATTTTTCTCATATTAATTCTGCCTTACCCAACTACATTATCTGTGTCTTTCTGTCCCTTTCTAAGACTCTTCAATATCCCCACTCTATGTTCTTCTCCTTTATATTTATCTTGCACTCTCAAGCTCTTTCCAAGAGATGGCCTTCTCGTGCCAATCTCCAGGATCTTTACACTGATAATTCCTAGGGTGTCCTACCTCAAAGACTAATATAACAATAAACAGCAATCCAGGATCCAGACTACCTCCCAACCAGGTTCCAGCCTCATACTGCAGTTCTGGACTAGAGTGATTCAAGTAAGGAACACATCTTCACTCACTCCTTATGCTCTATGGTAGAAAATGAAAAAAATGACAAAGTCTTTCACTGTTCCAAATACAACTGGAGGCAAACAAGTTGCTTAAAAACACAAGAAAAGAAAATAAAGCGATTAACTCGTTAGTATGCAAGGAACAAAGTGCACCTTGCTTCCTCGGTTGTCTTGAGATACCATTTAACATATAAAGGATGAGCAAAGATGTAACTGTTGAATTAAATGGATATCTTGCACGAAATATAATGCATTATACCTTCTTTCACCTTTTGTTGTGTTAATAAATAGTGTCACAAGTAAAACTACACAGCAGTTTTCAGCAAATCACAAAGATTTATAGAAGCTCATTGACTAAATTGCACAGATACAGCAAATGGCATAAACGAGTGAGGCAACCAGTGGTGTTGCTTCAAGGGTTATGTTTGAGGTGTTACATCCCCCTAAAAAAAATATTCAGTAGTAAGCAGTTGGGTGCAAGGGCTCTCAACCAGGTATGGTGAAGTGTCTATCGGATTTCACCTGAGATTTTTACATGCCCACACTGACAAACACACACACACTCTCTCACTCTTATGTCTCTGTTTTGAAGCCTTTAAAAAATGTTGATTAATTAACAATCCACCCTCCTCTCTCTCTATACGGTCCTTTAGCCCACCTCATGTCCTGCTTCTCAAGTAATGGGTTTTAAAAAGATATCCCAGCAAGACTGTTTGGAAATCTGAATCTCACCACCCCCCCCAATCTTATCACCCAAGCTATGCCCCTGAAGGCAACCTATACATCGAAAGGGGTATATTTATCATCCAGGTGCGGCTCCTCCACTAGGGGGGAAGGAGCGTCGCCTTCCCCACCAGCAGCAGCTGCAACAAACCTTTCACTACAAAACAATAATAAACTAGGGGCCATATTTATACTCTGTTCGCGCCGGAATTGCGTCGTTTTTTTTTTTGCAATTCCGACGCAAAACTAACTCCATATTTATACTTTGGCGTTAGACGCGTCTAGCGCCAAAGTCCATGGAGTTTGCGTCATTTTTTAGCGTGGACACCTACTTTGCGTTAATGATATGCAAGGTAGGCGTTCCCGTCTAAAAAATTGACTCCGAGGCATGTGCGCCGTATTTACACTTCCGGGCAAAATTCACGCCCGGGAGTGGGCGGGTCAAAAAAAATGACGTCCAGCCGCTTTTGCGCCGTTTTTTAGCGCCTGGTCAGGGCAGGCGTTAAGGGACCTGTGGGCTCGGAAGGAGCCCAGAGGTGCCCTCCCATGCCCCCAGGGACACCCCCTGCCACCCTTGCCCACCCCAGGAGGACACCCAAGGCTGGAGGGACCCATCCCAGGGACATTAAGGTAAGTTCAGGTAAGTATTTTTTTTTTTTTTTTTGTGGCATAGGGGGGCCTGATTTGTGCCCCCCTACATGCCACTATGCCCAATGACCATGCCCAGGGGACAGAAGTCCCCTGGGCATGGCCATTGGGCAAGGGGGCATGACTCCTGTCTTTGCTAAGACAGGAGTCATCACAATGGGGGTTGGGAGTCGAAGAAAATGGCGCAAATCGGGTTGAGGCGAAAAATTTGCCTCAGCCTGACTTGCCCCATTTTTTGGCGCCCAAGCTCCATATCCCCCTACACCGGCGCTGCCTGGTGTACGTCATTTGTTTTCACGCACACCAGGCAGCGCCGGCGGCTAACGCCGGCTAACGTCATTGAATAAATACGGCGCCCGCATGGCGCTTCAGAATGGCGTTAGCCGGCGCTAATGTTTTTGACGCAAAACTGCGTTAGCGCAGTTTTGCATCAAAAAGTATAAATATGGCCCTAGGTTTATTATCAGTTTGTAGTAAAAGGGATGGGGCATTGAGGATGACAGCCATTGAGGGGAGTGCACAGAGCACTGCCCTCAGTGTGCATGTATGTTTGGCTGACCGTCTGAAGCTGGTCAAACACACATGCACATGGGGTTGGGCTGGAGAGAGCAGGCACAGCCTCCCAGTCTGCCTGGGAACGCACTGGCTGGGCGCTCCCAGCCAATCCTGACGCTGCTCTGAGCAGCGTCAGGATTGGCCGCAGAGCAGGCTGGGAGCCTGTGCCAGCAGCAGAGGAGTGGTGCGCTGGTGGCGGCAGCAGCGGCAGTGGCGCCAATATAGGTAATCATTTTTTTTTTTATTCCCCCGTCCCTGCGTGCCGCCCCCTCAAAGTACCAACGACCCAATCCTGTTATTATGTCTCAGAGCTATGAAAGCACTTATAGTGAGAGATGACTCAGAGCCCCCTTCATCTCTTCTTGAGTTCCGCAAGAATTGAAGGTCAGACTCTCCGATTAGCTCACACCTGCGAGGTAAGCCCCTGCACCTGCAGATCACCAGGATACCCTCGCTGGCAATAGTGCAATCCACAAATAGCGTAACATAGAATAAAGAAATGGTATATTAGTGAGAGATGCTCCCTGCCTCTGAGACGACCAGAGCACATGCAGTAGACCCAGAGCGGGAATGGCTTATTATTGAGGCAGCTCCCTGCCTCTGAGGTGCATTTGGCTCTAATTCGGGGAATTTCTTCTTCTTGATAAACAAGCTTACTGACTTTGGGGTGTACAGACGAGAATTAGAGCTGCCTGTGGCTGAGAGAAGCTCCCTGCAGCTGAGATGTGCAGGCACAGAGTATTAGGTCCAGTTCTGGAAATGTTCTACTGAGAGAACAGCCCATCTCTTAGGTTTGCAACCAATTGCATTAGCTTAAGTACTGGAAATGGCCTACCAGTAAAAGAAGCTTACTAACCCTAAACTATTCAGTCACAGTGCCTTAGTCTATGATTAAATGAATATTTTTCAAAGGAAATCCAAGCTCTGAGCTGGTCCCTTGCATTAGATCCAGTGCTGGAAACAGTGTATTAGCCAGAGAAAGTTCGTGTCTGTGGTGTTGGTGGAAAACGTACATTACAGGCTGAAGTCCTATGCCTCTGATGCGTGTATTAGGCCCAGTGCAGGATCATTTATCAGGAATGACCTCAGTGCTCCTGAAGTGTGCAAATACACTGCGTTAGTCTGAGAACTGACTACCAGTGGCAGACGCGGACCGCCTCCGATGTGGACAGACACACACAGCTTTAGACTCAGGAGATGTATTGGCCTCGAAGTGTGCAAATATTCCTTCCCCTATAGTGTACATAAGTTATAAATTCGATTTTTGGCCAGGGAGACCAAAACATTCGGCAAGTCATGTCCTGGCAAAAGAAAAGATAAGTCCTCCCCCAGGGGCATAGCTTGGTCAGTAAGATTTGGGGAAACGAGCTTCAGATTTTTCAACAATCACGGCTGGTGTGCAATGTCAAAATATATTAAATGACAAGCAGGGCACATGAGAGGGGCAGAAGGGGCAGTGGAAAGGGAGACAATGCAGACTGGCAAGGCTACTGAGTGAAACAAACACAATATTTTGTAAAATAATAAACATTTTGAAGACTTTCAAAGCAGAGAGGAAGAGAGTGTATGTGTCTGCTTGTGTTTATGTAACAATTCCTTGTGAAATCCGACAGACAACTCACAGTAACCAAACTGAACATATCTGTCCCAATTATGTTCTATAAAACACATTTATTAGGGATGGTGTAACAACCCAGACCCCCCTCCCTGAAGCTAAGTGCCTGATCTCCCCCTCAGAACCACTAGTATAAACTCAAAGGAACCAGAACAAAAAAAAGAGAGGGAAAAACACCTGCATTTGCAAGGAATCACCAGGGAAATCACTGCAGAGAAATATCAATTTTAAAGTTCAATATCTAGGCAGTCTTGTAAAATTAGAATACGCATTACAACATCCCACGGCAACCCATGTAAAGTTTTAATTAGGAATTGCTCACAGGCATCTATGGTATGGTGAGTGAAAAACAAAATGACGGCAGATGAGGGACATATCGTCCAATATTGTTTATAGGAAAAATAGGGCGGGCAGGTGCAATGGCGGACGCGCAGCAGGTAGCTGCTTCGCTAGGGGCTGCGTTCAGAACAACTCCCATAATTAATAAGCTATTGCTAGACCCCGTGTTCCATGGAGCTGTAAACATGCCGCTTTGGGCACTATCGGCATTGAATTGCCCACGGGCTAAGAAAGCAATTTTGAAATTATGGACAGTTGGGTAAAATTAATGAGCGCTCTCTTTCGGTATGGAAGGTAGGGGCCTTCTGCCCTCCCCACTTTGGTTTAAAAATGGAAGGGTTGCAGGCAGCAGCCGGTGCTGTTCCACGTCATGATGGATGAGCTCAGGTGAGCCAAAGCAGCAGACATTTATCATGGTGCCTGGCATGGCAACAGCCACGCCATATTGCAGGGCCTCATGCAGAAAGGATACGTGGAAAAAAGAGGTCCTAAGGAGACAGAATGGAAGACACAGGCTGAGGCCACCAAAATGCTGGCCGGTTTCACTTGCAACTGTCATAAGATCCTAAGGTGGTGTGATGGGATGACATCTATAAAACGCCAAATAATAGGTGGAACTCTTTGGATCCTTATTCTGACAGGTTCGTACACCAACATTCCCAACTCCAACTCCTGCTTTTCTCTGAAAAGAGTACCCATACTAGAGCTATTTTGTTTGTTGCACACTATGTAGAAGTGAATTCCCATGAAATTCTGTGAAAGTGGCATCTGCTTATAACTGAATAAAACAAGCATTGGCAAAGGCAAAAGGTCTAGGTTTAATGTGCATGTGCTAGCACATTAGAATTAGACAGGGTGAGAGAGTCAGCAGGAGTAAACAGGGAGGGCCATACTATCAAATAACCAGTAGCATTAGACAAGAGATAAATATTCCAAGCCAATAGCTGAAAGAGGCAGGTTGAAGGCAGCCGATGGTTAAAAACTGAGTTGCACAAGGCTCAGCCTGTGTATATTGTTAGCAACAGGTCTGTATGGCAACTGTACTATCAAAACATAAACCCAAAGAGGCTCATGAACCAATAATAATCTGTTTATGGCAGTTTTGGTTAGTACTTGTTATTTCCAGCAGGAAACAGGAGTCCAGAGAGAACCACACAAGCCCCGTGTGTAATTCAGACACTTCTTGGTGTTATTTTTTTTTTTAACCACTTTACTAAGTTTTCAGACTTAGAAATACAGTCACAACTTAACAGTAATAATCTCACATAAAGCCAAACATATGAGAACACTATAAGAAGATTCAGCATGTAATTCTTTGGCACTCCAGGGTCAGAATGAGGCAGATCAAGTACAGAGGTTACTCTGGAAGAAAGGAATACAACCTATAAGAAAATATCAAAATCCTTCCACCAGCTTTTCCTACCTTGATGAAGCATTAGTAGCAACTTTTATCATACCCACAAATAGTGTATGCCATCCATACAGAAGTAAGAAGCACAAAGCATGAACCTAGAAAAAAGCCCTTAGAGCATTTGTTACCTCACCCCTCAAACACTTAATCTTTACAAATAAAGTTTTTGCAGCATCTGCCTGGGTGAACACAAACCTCTTCCCATGATGGAGCACTCTCAGTCACACAAGGAGTTCCATTGAAGAATGGCCACCCATGGCCACCAAGGCAGCCTTAACTTCTAGCAACTCTTTCTTCAATGCTTGTAAAGAGGGTGACTGTTGCTCCTTCGTCTTTGCATGGACAGTTTTCAGTATAGTCTCTGTTAGGTCAGCAGAGTTTAGATCAATCATAACAGTTCCACCTCCTGTCTCCCTCCCTCAGCAGTCACTAGACTGTCTAGATGCTTTATGAACCACTGGCTGAGTCTCATCACCAGTCAGGCCCAAAAGGTCTCCTAGAATCGCCTTCATCGCAGCAGGAAGAAAATCTTCAGGTGCTAAAAGTGGGGCGCAAAGCACTTGGATATGCACACCCCACCACTAGTTTTGAAGTGTGCTGACCCTGGGCTTCAACTTCAAGACACTACTAACCACAAAATTCCTAAATGCCATGAAGTCATCATGAGAATCCTTCACATCATGAACACTGTTTTGCAGAGTCTCTGTATTTGTCCCCGCCTCTGTCATTTCCTGTTCCGTTTAACCACCTTGCTCCATAAGAACTCAACCTAATTTTTTCTTATCTTCACTGCCAACACATTGTGCACAAACGCCTCATGAAGGCCAATCATAACCTCAGTAATATCCTCAACTCTTTATTCAGTTCTGCATCCCCTGGGAAGAACACATCCAGATGCCTTCTGATTCATCTTTGACACCAAGACTTGACTCTTGAAAATGTCCTCCTTTCATTTCTTCTTTTCTGCTATGGCTAGGTTCCAGCTAAAATACCAGCAGTGTAGTAACTACCAGCCAGCCAGATGCCGCTTCTAAGCACTATAGGATGGAGGCAGGATCCCCGTCACAGACTACAGGCTTCTCTACTCCTCGCATGTAGGTCAGCAAAGGCACACCACTATAGGGCAGACACTGTGAGGGTGGCATCCTCATTGTCCCCGAGGCAATCCACTCCCCGCTAGGATCAGTGCTTTCCCACTCAAATTTCAGATGGCAACGCAGGATAAAGCAGGACCAAGCAAAAGAAAACTGCATCACCAGAGCCCCTGCAGCATGGCTTCCAGATGAAACCTCCTCCAATTCCCTACTGCCCCAATCATTCAGCACTATCTGGGGCCATGATGTGACAACAAAAGACCCTAGTCCCCTGCACAGACTACCAGCTGACCCACTAAAAATGTGTGCTACACCGTCATAAAAACTTCATGTGGGGGCCTCTGTGGTGCGAGTTAGGAGGTTCCACTGTATTCGTTTCTGCATCGGTGCTGCACAGTCATCGATTCCAGCACCTCTGCACACTAGGATCTCCATCTCAGCAAACCAGGAAGTCAGGGCCAGTATAGGAACACTGGAACTTTGCAACAATCTTGGCACATAGCGGGCCACTGTCAGGATGGAGGGTGGAGCAGGGCATAGACCCATTTACACCTAATTAGGCTGTGCCCTGTCTTCATACGAACAACTGCATACCACCTGTAGTTAGTCTAGAGTCAGGGCAGGGGAAGCAGGAAACCTGAGTGCTTCAAAGGGAACGCTCTAGAAGCTGCTCCCACTTAAAAAAAGGCACCAGGTATAAATATTTTGGATCTCAGACACCAACATCTTGAAAAGTGGAAGACAGCCAGAAAGAAGGTCTGCTCTGCTGCTAGAAGGACTGCCGCTCTGCAGGACTGCTGCCCTGTTGGACTACTGCCCTACTGGATTACTGACCTGCTACCCTCCTGCCTGGATGAGAAGGACATGCAACTTGTGCCCTTGGCCACCAGGGCAACTTCAGCGGCTAGTCTCTAGTGCACTGCATCTGGACTCTGTCACCTGTGAGTCTTGCCCTGCCAAGTGATGCCATCCCAGTCCTGGACCTTTGGTAGTGGGCCTGAAGGTACTCTGTCAGTCCATCTGTGGGCCCAGCACAACCAACACATCTCCTCTGCTGCATGGTGCAATGTGCAGCGGAACCGATACATCGCCACTGCTGTATGGCCTTCCCTGCGCAAGGACTCCACATCGCCCATTGCAGCTCATCTGAACTACCACTTTGCAACATATCTCCACGCAAAGACATTTTATTGCCAAACTCAGCTCCTCAGAACCACCACAGCATAATGCATCTTGATGCAAGTACACTGCATCGCCCATTGCAGCTCCACGGAACCGCCACTGCGTGACATCTCCTCACCTGGACCGCACATTGCCTCAGCTGCATGACGCATCCTCTACGTGGGACTTTGCATCTCTCCGTATCCACAATTAAGGTATTGTGCTCAACAGGTCTAACTGAGTCCCTGTAGCAGGCCCAACCGTCATCATGGTCAGCTTTAACTTTTGACTTTGTCCAGGTCTAGCGTGACCAGATATCCACAGTTGGCTCTTTGTGCTTTTTACCATTATATTCATTGAAATCTTTAAAATTGCATACATCCAGTTCTACTGATTGCATTTTTGCTGTTTTGGTCTTGTTTTATTTATTAAAATATACTCTCTTTTTCTAACTTGGTGTGGGATTCTTCTTGTGTTGTGTTTTCACTTACTTACTGGAGTGCTGCATAAATAATTTACACATTGACTCTAAGTTAAGCCTGACTGCTCTGTGCCACGCTACCAGAGGTTTCAACACAGGTTAATTTGGGGTTTGCTTGGGACTTCACCCTGACAAGGATTGTGGTGTCCACCCCCCTCAACCATTAACCCTATTTCTTTCAGTAAATATTTACTGAAATTTTGTTTGTGCTCTATGCAATTTTATAAGTAAACCTGGATGTTAGTGTGCATTTTGGTCCCATTTCAATGGAAAATGTACTCTCTGTAATTGATGGTATGCTATCCTAACATGCTTTAGTGATATATTTGTGATAGTATGCTGCAACGTGCACCACTCAGCATAATAACCTGTACTACTCTTCTGCCGAATGAGGATGGAACATTTGCCATTCACAGTCTCTTCTACTTCAGTGATGTACTATTGCCTGTCCCCCCACTCTTTAAATAGTTCCAGCATCACTGAGGCAGACTGTCCAGTAAGCATTGCTGAAGATTCTTCGACATGTGCCTGTAAACAATCAGACTCAGTCACAAGTCAGGGAGCCTGACGCGCAAGACGCACACAATTGAAAGATGCCGAGTCCTGTGGTTAGCAGTTCCGGCATATCTGTAGCAGGATGAAGGATAGAGTAATTCCCCTGCAATAATAAACAGGTCCGAGGTTTTAGCACCAAAATATGAATGCATAACTGACACCGAAAACGAAGCACTTAAGCCGAAAGAGGCCGACCTCCTCAGATGTCTCAACCAATATATTTCTGATCTGCGCCCCAGACTACCGGTTAATAGCAGGAGCAGCCTCGGGCAGTGCAATTATCCGGGGTCGGAGCCACCGGAAAAGCTTTCAGGCCCCGAATTCATGTCCTGACACCGCCCCAGGCTGCCTCCATTAAGGGAATGAAAGGCCCTGATGCAAACAGGAGCTCTGTGTGAGCCTGTGCGTCCGACGTGCCCCGGCGCGTCTCGCGGAGCTCGTTAGGGGCTCCCTCATTATCCGCGGAGGAGAGGGGCGCGCGGAAGGATACAGGAAGATATCCAGAGCGATGAATCATCCGTCATTCTGCGTAGGGATCTGGGAGTCCCTGCCCGGCGCGCCAACAGGACGATTCCTTCACTTCTGGCACCGGGATCTCCCCGTACATATCCCTCTTTTCACGGGACATTCTTAAGCACTCATTTCACTTCACAGGGCACGCTTGCACTCATCTTCTTTCACAACACATTTTAATACTCTCATTTCTTTACACTAGACATTTTTACACACTCATCTACTTTCACTAAACGTTATACACTAAGTTCACTTCACAGGACATGCTTACACTCATCTTCTTTCACGACACATTTTCACACACTCATGTCCTTTTACTAAGCATTACACAGTCATTTCCCTTCGCAGGACATGCTCTCATTCGTCTAATTTCACTAGACCGGTTAACACACTCATTTCATTTCACAGGAGCATCTTCCACATGGAGGGGCCCGCGGGAAGCAAGAGCAACGCTCTAGTCTTCCCGCGGGTCAATTCGGGAAAGGAAGTGACGGCGAGGGACAGGGATTGGGAAAGGTAAGTGGGGGCGGGTCTAGGGGGAGGAAATAAAAGGGGTTGGGGGTGGAGGGACCGGCCTCTTTTCCGCGCTTACATCGCGCATTTTAATTTGGAGTGGCCGGTCCCTGGGGATCCTTCATAGTGGGAGTTTTGTGGTGCAGGTAGGCTGGGGTTTAGGGCAGGGAAGCGGTATATGGGAGTTTTGGTGTCCTTTGGTTTTAATACTAGGGGGCCGGGGCACTCTTGCAGCCCGCGCGGCCCCCTTTCACAATTACTGGGGGTGGCCATGCGCTCCTTTCGAGCGCCCCCCCCCCCCCCCCCCCCCATTTCAGGAACAAGACGCGCGTTTGCTGGCCAGCAGGCCTGCATTCGCAGCTCCACCACCGCAGTAGCAAGTGGCTGTTTTGAGCCACTGCGGCCCCCTGGGGGCCCCGACAGCAGGCCCCCTCCCCCTTTTTTCTGGGGGCCCAACATTTTCAATTCATTCAGCGGCGGTCCAGATTGCCTGGCTCCGACCGCGTGGGGGCTCTCAAAAAAAAAAAAAAAAAAAAATTATCAGTAAGTAGACAAGGGTAAGTTTAAATTAGAGCATTATGTTTTCAGGCACAGGCTGGTTAACTATAATTAATAGGTGGGGGGAGATCACACATTAAGGCGTAGGGCCCTCGCCACAGGCTTTCAGGGCCCAATTAAGCGAGTTAGGGCCAATACAGGCACCCCCCCCACCCCCCAAAAAAAAAAAATATATATATATATATATTATGAAAAGTAATAGATACAATTTTATACAGGGAGGCTATTGCGCAGGGAAAAATTAACGCGCTCACAGGCCCCCTCCCCTTTGTCCAGGCCCCACGTCAAGACCCTGGGAGGCGGCAGGTTACGCAAAGGCCACGTATCCCTTATCAACACTCCCTCGGTGGGCCGCAGCAAGGGGGCACAGGCAGGCAAGTGTAGGAGGGACCCCCGCCCCGGACATGTCCGTGCCATGCGGCCGGCAGCCGGAGAGGCCAGCAGACAGTACAGGCAACGTAGGAACCATGCCCCAAGACAGAGGAAGGGGCAGATGGGTACGGGTCCCGAGCGGAAGGGGACAGGAAGTCGGGGAGGATAGTGTTTTAGATGGCAAGATGGGAGCCAGTGGCGCATACGGCCATGTGGCGCGCGGAAGGTCAATGCCAACGCAAGAGGTTGGTAGAAAGAAGGCGATACCAACGGGGCGCAATACGGCCCCGGCACGTTGGTCAGAAGGGCTAGAGGGGTCTTCGGCGGCCTTCTCTACTTCGCAGGATCGGGGACAACACAGAATGGCGGACGCCATGTGGGGCAAGATGACATGTCTAATAAATGCATGAGGATGAGTGGGAGTGTTTGACAAACGGATGTGTGCGAATAGGAAGTGCTAGAACTGGACTATGAATAGGTTTCTGGAAGAATGGGAAAAGGGGGAGATCTGGGAAACAGAGGTACACAGCATAAGGGGGAGGGGAAGAGGACGCAGGAGCGGCGCAACCCCTCTCTCCGTTTCTATTTTTAGGAGCGGGACAACAGCATGGGTCCACAGGAAAGAAGGCAGGACCAAGCACGGGGCCGAGGGGCCCGGAAAGTTTTTGCGGCTTTCGACCACACGTGGAAGAGGTAAAGGGCAATGGTGGTAGGTTTGGGGGACGGCGAAAAGGGGATGTCATTTCAACTTACAAGTCCGTTGGGGTGGGGGAAGTTTCGACAGTTGACACACTGCTGCGAGCCAGAGCTACAACTGAGGGCGAGGGCGGGGACAAGATAGCAGGAGAGAAGTCAGGCACAGGAGAGTAGGAAGGGGGAGGACACAAGAAGAGGCTACCCTATATGGGTCTGGCTATGCCATTGTGCTCACACGTAGCGGAAAAAGCGAAGGCAAGAATATGGAGACCTGATTATGTAGACGTTTTTAAACTCTTTCATAAGGACATACAAGCCAAAGGAGGGTCTAAGGAAGAAGAGTAGGAGTTGGCCCGTAGGCCGAGGGTGCCAATTAATATGGACGTCAGCATTTTTAATTTTGCAAGCATTTATTGTGAGAAATACCCTGACATAGGCTATAGCGCTATTTAAATACATGGACATCATTAAGCCATGGGGGGGATGTAGACCCAGAATTATGGATGCAGGGGATGACATCATCACAATCCGCAGTAGCGACACATACGGCCAGTGGGTTACCAGTGGTATATAAGCCTTTTCAGGCACGTCCAGCCCCGGGGGGTGGGGGGGGAGACAAAGAACAACATTTAACACGACAGGAGCGTGCGGGATTTTCACCAAAGGTTTCTGATCCAGACATCCTTGTAAAAAGGAAACAGGACTGCTCCAAGTGCGGGGGCCGTCATCAGGTTACTCAATGTTTTTCACCTCCAGTCCCTCCGTACAATGGAGGGCGGCAAAAGGCGGAGGGACACAGGGCGCTATCTGCTCCAAAAGGGGGCCTACGCCAGTTAGGTTAGTCTTTATCTTACCAGGGCTGCGTATATACACGGATAGGGCAGCTGCTTTGAGTTAGCAGAAGGGATTCAAGAAGGTTTGAGGGTCAGTGACCACGGCTCACGGGTGAGACACTGGGCAGACAACGTGCGGTCTGCAAGGGAATTACCACAGGTGGTAAGGAAAAGCTGGACAAGGAACGGTCATTGGGCAGAATTGCGGGCCCATTTTTTATGGGCGGCCAAGTCAGATTTTGATGATATCCCCGCTGGGAGTCGTGCCGAAGAAGGCCCCGGGTGAAATCAGGTTGATACATCACCTCTCATGGCCGGAGGGCACATCTGTTAACGATTTCATGGCAGCAGAAGATACCAGACTGGTGTATGCATATGTGGATGATGCCGTAAAATTGGTCAGGGCGTGCGGCCATGGGGCAGAACTGGAAAAATGCAATATACAATCAGCTTTCAGGTTATTGCCGATACACACAAGGGATTTTTGAATTGCTGGGGAATGCAGCTTGAAGGGGCAATCTATGTGGACAGGGTCCTGCCCAGGGGTAGCGCGATTTCATGCGCGTTGTTCGAAGCTTTTAGCACCTTCATGCAGTGGGTCTTTGTCAAGAGTAGTGGGCATTATGCGGTGACCCATTATTTGGATGACTTCTTTTGTAGGAAGGAAGGGTTCGCGGGGAGTGCCGGACGGCTCTGGAAGGTTTTCAGGATATGGCACAGCAGATGGGAGTGCCGTTGGCACCCAGAAAGACCAAAGGCCCCTCATAGTTTCTTACCTTTCTGGGTAGGGATTTAAGACTCCAGTATAATGACGGACAGATTACCGGCACAGACAGTAACGGAGATGCTGTTTTTCTTGGACACGGTGATAGGAAGCACGGAAAATCGATTCGAGACAGCCCAGAAGCGGTTGGGGTACCTTAACCTTGCTTGTAGGACAGTTAAAGGGGAGAGGATGTTTTTGCAGGTGATTAGGGTCGTGCATGTCAGGCGCAGTTTTGCCACACCAAAGAATAAGAGGGTCAAGGGGACTCGGAAGATGTTAAGGTGGGAAATATTTCTGAAACAATTAATTGGGGTACCCAGGTGGTTCTGGGAAGAAGAGACAGTATGGCAGGTGCAGACATTTTCAGATGCGGCAGGAGCGCATGGTTTTAGAGATTTTTGGGGATGGCAGATGGTGCTCGGAGGCGAGGCCAGCATTTTGGTGACAACTTAGGAGGAGCATTGCTTTTCTGGAAATTATTTTCCTTGCTGGTGGCCATGGCAGTATGGGGGCGCGAGTTAGCATATAGGGCAGTTTTCTTCAGAACCAACAACATGGCTGTCGTGGATTGAGGAACGGACAGGAAGCGAGGGATGTGAAGGTTTTTGCGCTGGTTGCGCCGATTCATGTTGCAGGGCTTATCTCGGAATTGTGATCTTTAAAGCTGTCCATATACCAGGAGTTGTCAACAAGATTGCGGTTTCCCTGTCCCTTTCACAGGGGCAGCGTTTCAGCAACCTGGCGTCAGGAACGGAGCGGACCAAGACAGCGGTCCCGGCAGACAATTGGGAATGGGGGGTATGATGATCACGGGTGGGTGGTGATGTTTTTAGCGGACTCCAATCGGCGAAGTTACCGGCTGGCCTGGTTGGAGTTTTTTCAGTTTTTGAGCGGTTACAGGAAAGTTTGGGGGCAGAGTGACAAACAGTTAGAGCATCAGGAGTTTTGAGTTCTTGTACGGTGCATGTTTCAGAGAGGGTATCAGCGGCCACTATTTGGGGGTAAACTGGCAGGTGGACCTTTTTATGGCAATTGTTTTTGATCACGACCCAGCAAGAAAGGATCTGTGGGAAGAATGTTAAAAGGTTGGGGCAGAATTAGAGCGGTGGGGGGTAGAACGGCCAGGGAACCCAATTTTTGAGTCGTTACTAGATTTGTTACACGAATTGCCGGTATGTTGCGCAGATGAATACGAGTTAGCAATTTTTCCGCTTAGGCAGGGTGGATGTTTTTTGGAGCTTTCAGTCAATCCTCACGGTTGTCAAACAAGGAAGCCGGGGTTTTTGTGCACAGATCAAGGTCCAAGCACACTAGTTTTCAGCTCTTACGAGTGTTGAGGATGGCGTTGGGTCGTGTGGGCTGCCGGGCCATGGTTTTTTCGGCACACCTTAGTTTAGGTTTGGGGCAGCTACGGCCGCAGCGCATTTGGGTTGGGACTGGGCAAAAGGTCAAGGCGAGAGTCCGCTAGCAATCAAGGTGTTGTGAACTTTAAGTTAAGACCCTGAAAGATGGGGCGATACAGTTGGAGGGGGTTTTAGAAGGGGGGGGGGGTTTGTTCTGTTAAAAAAAAAAAAAAAAACAACACAGGTTACAGTTATTTTTCCATTGCAGGAGATGCGTTTGGTCCATCACAGAGCAAGATGGTTACATGGCTGGTCGGCCATTCATTGTCCACTGGGCAGCGAAGTTCGTGGAGAAAACAGATATATGGTCGGGGCCTGGGACTATCCAGCAGGCGGCACGAGGTGCTATGGTGGGGAAAGAGCAGAAGGCGGTGGGGTAACCTGCTTCCTTTCATCACTGCTAATTTATGGAATTGGGGATGTGGCGGAATTGTTAATCATACATTTGGGAGAGGATGGCCTTGTGAAATTGTCAGAACTCACGTTACTGCAACACGTGCAGAGGGATTTGGAGATTCTCAAGCAAAAAATGGCATGGTACATACTTGGGTGGACAGAATTTGTTCCGCGTAGAGGGTGGAGAGGGGCAGTTAAGTATGGAGCCATGGAGCGGGCTCGAAGGAGTAAAGGTTTTGCTGGGCGCAAGGGCAAAAAATTAATGAAACACGAGAACATTACAGAGCAGGAGGTGGCACTGTTCAGAAACGATGGTGTTCACCTGTACACAATGGGAAACGCATAATATCTGACAAATCTGAGACTGCTGGTGGAAGATTTGTGGGGAGAAAATTGGTGGATTACAAACAAGAAATTAGAAGTACTGGGTCGCAGTAGCGTGGCCTTTGGGGGGGTGGGGCAGCAAAACGCCAAATGGGTTTGTGCTGGTTGGCAGTAGATGGGGGAGGGTGGTGAGTCAGATGCGGGCTTGGCCACCCTTCTAGGGAATAAACAAGCAGGTGAAGGCTCTGAGTGGGGGTACGCACGAACCAAATGGGGCATGAAAGGAAAAGGGGAGTGCGTAGGGGAATGGAAACGAGATAAGGGTTTGAAGAAGAAGGATGAGCGAGGAGATGTTAATAGGAGGGCGTTATTAAAGTTACGGTTACCTTTGAAAGTTAATGGTTATGTTATTTATGCAATCCTGTCCTAATAAATGACCTTTTACACTAAAACAGCTGTCACTGAATTATTTCCCGATGGAGGGGCCCGCGGGAAGCAAGAGCAACGCTCTAGTCTTCCCGCGGGTCAATTCGGGAAAGGAAGTGACGGCGAGGGACAGGGATTGGGAAAGGTAAGTGGGGGCGGGTCTAGGGGGAGGAAATAAAAGGGGTTGGGGGTGGAGGGACCGGCCTCTTTTCCGCGCTTACATCGCGCGTTTTAATTTGGCCTCCCACCCACCCGGCAATTGGAAGAGCGATTGGAGGGACGGAAGTTAGAGTCGAATAGCAAGGAGGGGAGGGAAATTGTCAGTTAGGGCAGGTTGCAGGGGTGAGCGAGCAGTAGATGGGGGAGGGTGGTGAGTCAGATGCGGGCTTGGCCACCCTTCTAGGGAATAAACAAGCAGGTGAAGGCTCTGAGTGGGGGTACGCACGAACCAAATGGGGCATGAAAGGAAAAGGGGAGTGCGTAGGGGAATGGAAACGAGATAAGGGTTTGAAGAAGAAGGATGAGCGAGGAGATGTTAATAGGAGGGCGTTATTAAAGTTATGGTTACCTTTGAAAGTTAATGGTTATGTTATTTATGCAATCCTGTCCTAATAAATGACCTTTTACACTAAAACAGCTGTCACTGAATTATTTCCCGATTCGGCTCCTTTCAAAGGACCGTCTTACACCCTCATCTCCTTTCACAGGGAATGCTTAGACACTCATCTCCTTACATTAGACATTTTACCACACTCATCTTCTTCCAAAAGGACCATCTTACACACTCATCTCCTTTCACTAGATATTCTTACACGCACATCTCCTTTCACTAGATATTCTTACACACTCATCTCCTTTCACTAGATATTCTTACACGCACATCTCCTTTTACTAGATATTCTTACACGCACATCTCCTTTTACTACATATTCTTACACACTCATCTCCTTTTACTAGATATTCTTACACACTCATCTCCTTTTATGGGGCAAACCTTACCTTCTCTCCTTTCTCTGGACAGTCCCTGGAGACAGTCTATTCACACTTGTCTCCTTTCCCTGGCCAGGACTTACACATTCCTCTTCTTTAATTGGGCAATCTTTGCACACTCAGCTCCTTTCACAGGACCATCTTCCACACACATATTCTTGCACTAGCTGCTATACACACATCTTCTTGCACTAGCTGCTATACACACATCTTCTTTCACAGGGCATCTTTTTACAAAAGCCCTGGGGATCGAAAAGATGGCAATAGCAAGAAACACCTCAACCACGAGTCTCGCCCATGGGACACTATTGAGATGATACCTCAAGCACAGAGGGCAAAGAATTATCTATCAATACTGCTGGGGCTGCAACAAGATACAAATGGGCTACTTTCTAAAACTGAGAGCATAGAGTAAGACTAGTCCACTTTCTAATGAAGTATAAAGCAGCCTCATATTTTCTTGCTAACAATTTTGTGATCAGAGCTATTAGAAGTACAGCATGCTGATATCACTCTAAATGTTTATTTTTCCTTTCCTGTTTTTTTTTTTCTATTGGATATGCTATTTTCCTTTTTAACCTATCTTCTAATGAACAGTCATATTTGTTGGCTTTCGTAATATCTGTGTTATACTGCAGCTGGTTCCATTACTCTACTATCGCCTAAAGATCTAAGTAATCAACCATGGTTAGGTCCAGCAAACCATGGAAGCTCAGACGTCTATACATAGCAGCTGCATTCATAGTTCATCTGAGCTAAGACAGAACACACAGAATCACTTCTCACTGTCATGCACACTCCACTCACTGCCAGGATCTGGGGACTGGTTTGCATCTCCAACTCCTGGTGTTTTTCTCTCCCCAGGCAGTCGCCTCAGTGTAAAAGATGTGTTCTCTACAGGTGGCCATAATGAAAGCCGATGCATGAGATTCCAAAAGAACAACTATTGAAATATCCACACAAAAAACATCTTCAATATCCAAGAAGATGGCAACCACGCGCTCAAATTAAGCACTGGCTACCGACAACCAAAAAGCAAAATACTATCCACACCGAAATCTGAACAGACGCTGTAAGGCAGCCAAAGAACATGGAGAACAATCCGGTATCCAGAAGAACATGAACACTAATTAAACGCTCGAAAAATCAACAAACACAATCTGTCAGTGAGGCAACAAAATATACCACCCAACATTGCATGCCTAACAAGAAAATATAGACAAATTAACATTTTAGAAAAGATACCAGTTTGGCAGCACTTTGTAAACTATTTAGATGTAGTATTCTATGCTTCAGGTATGTGTTCCTAGTCACGTTACACAGCCTTTTGTTCAGCGAGGTTACTTGAACATCAAACTGTTTGCATTTCCAACAGACAATGAGAAAGAAGATTGTGGACGGTGGTGGAAGGTGTCCTGCTGTGTTGATAAGCACACAGCCACCGCCTTGCATTCACATTGTGATGATTGATCACAAGGCACATAGGAATATAAATATTTTCACTTCAGACACTTTCACATCCCGGCTACATCCAGAACCTTTTACAGGGGAGTCCGTAGGCATTAACCTCTGGTACAACCACAATGAACTCTGAAAATTGAAAAATCATAATTAGCAGCCAGCAACCACATAACGAGGAGGTTGAAGAATGACTCCCCTCAAGAACACATGGTAGGGGCATTTTACAGTACTTCTTCTTCCAATAGTTTTTTTTGGTTGGTGCCTTAGATTAGGGTCCCCATGAAAATTCCAAAAATAGAAGTGGAGCTTTCACGAATTCAGATGGATATGTTAATTCATGAAGCAGCTACAAACATCTGCAGACTTTAATTCCTACAATATCCCACAATTTATTTCCAGAGCAAAAGAATGTCATCAGAAAAAAAAACAGGTCATTATAGTGAAACGCAATGAAAGGTAAAGTACATTCCACGTTTGTCAATATCACAGGTTAAAGCTATAGTCTCGTGTTTGGAAGCCATTTTGGTGAGGCTTTGTTAATCGAATGACTAAATGAACATTGATCACTTCCTTCGGGGGAACGAGAGTTTCACAGTTGCACATGAGGAATGAAGCAATTCTGCATTAGATGGCGGGCCAAGCCCTAGAGGAGGAGGAGGAGGCATCCTGATGAAATGATGGGCCCCCCACTTGCGGCAGGTGCATGAGAATGTGATTGCCCCCACTCACGCACACCACGTCCAAGATTAAGTGCTTCTGGCACTGGATGTGTCATCCGGAGCCCTCCAGAAGAACGCGGGAAGTCATCACTCCAACAAGTCTCATTTGCTGCTCCTCAGCCTCCTTTCAATAATCAGCCCTGTGGTCGGCATTCTCTTCCTCCTGCGTGGAGCTGTTGGGTTAATGTTACAAGGGTCAGGAGAAGTGATGAGGTTGAGAACACCTGCGGAATGATTGCCTTGGGCAGGCAGTCAAAGGCACAGCAGACCCAGTAGAAAAGGGAAATGGTGAGGCACGTGCACTCGAGGATGGACCTTACCCCTTTCCCTGCTGCCCATGTACTGACTTGGTGCAACAGTAAATCATATATCACTACTTCACTTCATACAAGTGTATTTATCTGTGGGTAAGAGTAGGTTCATATCCCTCTTCTGGTGTTCTCGTAGGTTCTTAATCAGATCTGGTAACTTAGAGATGGGTGTCAGAGTGCTTGAGTCTGATCTCTGATCAGCAGCAATCGAAGCAGACCATTTGATCAGCCTTTCCTCTTCCTCCCAGATATAGAATGGGGTGGGAAGATCAACAATGGCTTAAAAAACCAAATAGACATAGTTTATGGCTACAAGTGGTCATCCCTCCATTCCTGGTATTTTTTATGTTTTGAAATGAGGAAGCAGATAACTTGTTTAGAGCAATTTATACATACATTCCAGCTGTCTCTTGTTAGCAGTTTAATTCTTGACTCTCAGTCCCAGATTAAGTAAAAGTGCCTGCATTTTAATGTTTTCCTTTTAAAATTTAAAAATCAGTTCTATAAAATGTTGAAATGCACCCTTTCCTGTTAAAGTGGTGAAACAGGTACCATAGTAATTGTTCTCTGGTTGCCTCGTCCTAATTCCCACATTGAGAAACAGCTTGTATTATCCCTTATTGAAATTGAGTCCCTCCCTCCATGCAACCTGCTGATTTAGGGTGTAATGGCCGTTCCATAATATCTCAAAAATATTATATGGCTGCGAGCCAACTGTTGTGTTTCCTTATAACTCAAAATTTAAGTATATGTCATTTTAATTAACTGTGGGGCATGCTGTCTCGAAATATTTTAGTTATATGATGCTACCTTTTTCTTCCTCAACTCACTGTGGCTCTTGCAATTTTAGTTTGTTCATAAAAAATCGGCGGGCATGTCAAGTACTGGAATACTAGTATATTTACCAATCAGAAGAGCGGTGTATTCTCTGAGCTCTGTAGATGTCTCAATTGAATGATGGTCGTGCATGGTAAGGACAGCAAGATGTGAACGTCGCTTACTTTGCAGCATACTGCCCTATAAATTATTTCAACCATACTCCTCCCCCTACAACTGCACTTTGGACGATTGTTTTAATTGGGTACAGGGTATTCACTGTCAGGAAATTCCTTCAATATCAATGAATAAGATCCGCCCTTAAAACACTGGAAAATGTTAATATAGTAAAAAGCTTGGACTTTGGGGGGGGAAGTGTAGTTGATATATGTAGTTGATATAATCCAAGCAGGTGGCTCAGTGCACTAATGCATCAACTACAGAGCTCTGGTTTGTTTTTTTTCGTGGTTAGAAGTCAAAATCCTTGCTGGTTCATAATATGAATGATAAAGCCAATGGGTCTCGTCTGTGAAACTTACTGACTTTGCAAAAACAGATTTTTCCTCAGATAGATGGCATACATGCACACACAGACATAACAGCCCTCGTAGAATGATTTTATTCCACGCAAAATGAAAAAATCATTCTATGATGGCCACTGTGCATGCGTGCACATGTTCAGCAGCCTAGTTTAAATGATTTTGAGTGTGCTGCAACAAAATTCAATATAAGATAGAAGCTATACATACATGGCATGCATGGCAGCCATCTTTGAATCAATCTTCCTTAAGCATTATTTAAAGATGGCTGCCACACCTCTGTGCACATTTCCAAGCATTTGTATGTGAGGCCCCATCTTGCAATGATCTTAAAAACATTTTAAGTTGCCATCCACCAACTGGCTTGTGCATGAGGGGTAGGGAAGCAGCTGAGGGTTTGGGGGGGAAGGTAATTTTTTTAATAAAGATTGCACGGGAGGCAGGGAAGGAGTAGACATCTAACATCCCTAGGAGAAAGATACAGATAATTGGATGAAAACCTGATCAGACAGAAATGATCTTTTGCTGGACAAACACAATAAAGAGGAATGCAACAGAATCAGAAGCAGGCAGCGGAGATGACAAGAAAGCCATCAAATCATGAGCAAGAAGAGGATACAATGCTCACTCTAATGCTATTCTGAAAATAATATGATTTGTTTGCAAACAGACTGCTAATGTTGTCTGTACTGTAGGCGCGACTTCAACAAGGAAAGTACTCACTGGGCCGAACAGACCAGAAGAAAGAGTGTTCTGCGGAGTATGCCCTCTCTCCACAATCATGTTGAGTATGCCCTCTCTCCACAATCATGTTGAGTATGCCCTCTCTCCACAATCATGTTGAGTATGCCCTCTCTCCACAATCATGTTGAGTATGCCCTCTCTCCACAATCATGTTGCCTAACACATAAGGATAGTAGTGATGCTTTAATAAGCCTACCGAACACTACATTTATGAAAAGAGAGATAGTGTGTGTCTTGCCATTCCCTTTATGTATCACAATGGGTATACTGTAAATCGCGTACTATTTCATCCAAAATTTGCCTTGAAAAAGTATCAGCAACAAAATTATTAGCTACAAAATTATGGAATGATTAATTGAATTACTTTCAAATCTAGTGTAAAAACTTACCTGCACGGTGGGGAATGGCCAGACACTTTACAATACATAATTTGTAAAAAAAAAACAAGTTTCAAAAAAATTCTTTCCAGTCCAACACCAACAAACTTTAGTATTGACCACTTGTGCTGGATTTCGAACGTCCAGTCAAGGTATGTGGTCCTTTACAGACCACAAGGATTAAGTTGCCTAGTTTAATTTAGGAAAATTGTATAGTTTACTTCCCATCTGTAACGTTTTGTTCTTTCTATTATTGTTTTTTTATTGCTCTATTTATGTACCACGAAAATGTCTAACAAAATGTCAAAGGAAAAAAAGAAAAAGGTGTAGTTAACAAGTGTTTCTGAATGCACACAAAGCACATACAATGTGGTATTTTTAAAGTTGTGCAGCTATTTCTTTTGCCCACGACTTGCCAGCGTTGGTTAGGGGCGTGCATGCACCCACTGTACAGACGATGAGCCCAGAAGATAGCGATGAAAGGTTGTGCTAGAGAATCTTCCACTCTCCGGGGCATGCAGGCTGGAACTGGAACAGTCCACATCTGTGGTTAAGAGCCCTCCTCCACCTCTGCTCTTTAGCTTCACACACGCAGCCCACACTAGGCCGCCACAGGCTGCTTTTAAAGACAAACTTTGCATTCTAATTATAGGTAACGCGCAAGTGCGAGATACAATTACAGTAAAATCACATGGTAATTGTAGGTTTCATGTTCTGCTCAGAATACAATTTACCAACACGTAGGATCAATACAAAGCAACTGCTTGCAGTGACTGCTGAGCATTGTGTACTCGGTACTGGATACCCTAACGAGAGCATGAGGGAGACAGGCGGCATAATATAAGAAAACATTGAACAAGCAGTGGCAAATCCAAAGGTCGTGGTTATGAAAGGTTGAGATGTTGGCTTAGCCAATGCTTTTTGCCAAATGCTTGCATACCCACGTCTGAAATCTTGTAATGGGTTTTCCTATTAAAGACAATCCTTTCCACAACAGGCTTATGTGCACATGCTTGCTTCATGATGCATGCACACATGCGTAGTGTGATGCAAGCAAGGGCATGCCAAGCTTATGCTGTATTAAGGCACACAGTGAACAAGCCTTTCACAAATGGACAATCTTCAGTGAACTGCGTCCAACTTGCGGGAGGTGATAATATCACACAAAATAGCGATAATGAAATCACAGAGATACACCCGTTTGACAAGACACGTGTTAGGTTGCTGGAACATTATATACTGATCTGAAGTGCATTACTAAAAGAAGACATGAATGAAGGACTGGTGATAAATTTGTGATAAATGTGTTATCTTTCGAGTGGGAGGCAACAGCATCTTAAATCATGCATTGGAATTTATGTTCTAACGAGGAAAGATCTTTGTTCAATATGTTCCCCAGATTTCTTGCTTTGTATGGTGTGGCCAGGCTTGGGACAGGCCAATTGCAAGGGAACTAGTATTTACCTCGACCCTTCTCATTCAGGCTGAAGACGTTTTCTCACATCCACTATACTGTATGTGTGTGTGAGCTAGACAGTGTTTTTATCTCTCCTCATGGCCTATTGTACAGTCAAATATAAATCTGAGTATTATTAACATACATCTAGAAACGAAACCGATTTTGTTCTTGAGTGTATGCCAGGAGTGTAGAAATAAACAAAAGGGGCAAAAGAAAGTAACACAGTTGAACACCATGTCACACTGTGTGTTGAAGAGTACTCGGTTCCAACACTTACTTGCAAGACTCGACTGTGAAGAAATAAAGAATATTCAATGTTAGGCCATGCTGGACACCTGCCTCCATTTGTTGCACCTCCGCACTAAGATATAGTCCATAAAGGCACAGGCTGGAGAGAGATCAAGATGCATTAAAGATGGTTGCTTTCCTTGCATCTGTGTTTATGACAGAATCACCCCTAATAATCTCCAGGGCCTTTTCTTCTCCATTCTTGCATCTAGCCTCTGATTGTAGGCCAAGAGATAGTTAAGCTTAAAGTATTTGCATAAGTACGCTGAGAATAGTGTAGAATCTGTCTACTATTGCGCGTTTTTGTAATGCTCCTCAGCATCTCCAATGGTCATTTTTTGTTGTTTTTGTAGACGGTGAATGGCAATGTCAAAAAACATTGGCAATGCCAATAGGTCTGTACTGATAAAGCCAACAGCAGAGACCTGTTGTCTGTGCCAATGCCTCTTCTGCTAGTGCATGATAAAATCCTGTAGAATAGGCAGGACTCATAGGAAGGCAGACAGTACTAGCAACAAAATGAGCTCCACTGAAAGGGAGATAAAAGCAGTAGGGGGTTAAACACAGGCCAAGAATACATTAGACAAGAAGGCTCATGTAAAAGCCTTCCCTCTCACACTCTGCAAGAGAATTTAAAAGCAGAGCTCACAGAGAGGAAGAGAGCAACGGATGGGAGATCAAGGAGGTAGAAGAGGGAGTGAGAAAAAGGAAATAATCCTTGCAAGAAAAAGAAAATATCAAAGAGACTTAAGGGGGTGAGTAAATAATATACAGTGAGAATCAAGTTGTAATAAATACACATTTGCGAATGTCAATGATACTGTCCTGAAATTTACAGCAAATTCCAAGACGACCCCTGTCGTGATTCCTCTGTTTTAACTTCCCAGGAGCACTCACATGCAGAAACATTGAATAGGAAAATGTGATGCTTAATTGCATTGCCAATGTTAAATGTTTTACTGTTTTGTTTTTTCACTGTTTTTTTAAATGAGAAAAATATTTTCACCATTGAGAAATTCTTTCCTTCACATCTTCCATTTTATTTTACCTTTCCCACCTCGATTTACTCCTACTTGGAGCAAGAGAAAGGACCTATCAATTTCCAGGATGGAAACTACCAGCAAAGGTAGTGGGAGTCCAACAAAATTGCGTGTTTGTGAAGTTCTCGCCAAACTTTTCACTCGCCTCCACTCTGGAAAGTCAACCTTTTTTCCACATGTAAAATACTAACACAGCGGTGTCATTTTACTTCTAAGTAAATAATTATTTTGTGGGCAAATTCACGTTTTATGAATTCGCATGTCTAAACATTGCTATGGACACTTCTACACATCACTTAGGACATGTTCATTAATGTATTAATAAAGCCACCACAAATCCATGTAATATTAGGATGTAATGGTCATTTTGGAAACCTGGCTTATGAAGAAAGTTCCACACATCTGTGGCACAGGCAGGTTCCTTACAATGTGCTTTTTTGTGGATGATGGAAGTTTTCCGCTCTCTCTGCCCACCAGACAGCTCAAGACCTATTGTGGGCTTACCAAGAACGTACAGGGAATTAAAGCCTGCCAATTGCTAACCACTGGTTAGTTTTATGGTCACTTTCATTTTGTTGCTTCCTATTCGATGGTCTTTCTTGTCAAAGCATGTGCATCTTGTGTTTTTGCCTCCCCTGGAACAATAGCCTCTTTAGTATCTCTCAGATTGACTGGCATCTATCCCTCCACTATTCACTTTTGGGGAATGTTTTATTTTTTTTTCTCTTTTTGCTTAAGCACTCATGAGCGTCTATTAGATTTTCACCTTTCTCCCTCATGTACGTGTCCACTCCTTGCCAAAAACTCAACACCCACACTCAGTGGTACTATTTCTCTTGTGTCGAAATGTCTTTTTTGCTTGCTTCTCTAGTTTCCATACCTCCTCCCCACCTCATGCTCCGTGTTGCTTTCTCACTCATGTGCTTCTCCCCTACTTCGCATGTTCTGCTTTTCACCTCCCCTGCTCCGCTGTTGCTCCCTACGCCACCGTCTTTTAAAAAAATATATATTATTTTATATATTTTTTTTGGTTGGAGGAGATGTGGACCAAGCAGCAATGTAATGCCCGCCCCTCTGCCTTAAAAAACAAAGCACTTTCATGTTTCTTATTTTTACGTTTTTGTTTTATTTATCATTCCTTCTCCTATTGGTAAATAAAAAAGTGGCGCTTCCGTAATTTTGTAGGCTCACATGAGTAATGAAACATTCACACATTGTCACACAGTGTGCTGCGTCTTTCCATCTTTTTTTGCTGCACTTCATCTTGCTGATGCTGTATAGTTCCACTAATAAGGCACTGGCAAAACCAATAGGTCCAAAAGATAAAACATATGGACTTTGCCAGTTCTTCTTTTGCAAGAACGCTTGGCCTTTGGCTACCTCTGTTTGTTACCACCTTTCATTTTAGGTCATGTGTTCGCAGTAAAAACAAAGCTGGACACCAAGTGAAGCATATTCGATTGGAACAGGCTGAGGTGTTTTGTTATATGATGATTTCTTCATGGCATATGTACACTACATGGTTATAGAATGTGTTTTGTGAATGTGAAGCACAGTTAGAAATGGAGATGATTATACCATGTTATAGTGACTGTGGTGATTCGGTCTTGGGTGTAGTGGCTTCAGGTTAAGACAGATTGGTGTCCACTTGTTATCTTTCCCTTTTTTAATATCTTTTGACACCTTCCGTGTATGCGTTTACCTCTAGCAAACAATGCCACAAAATATGATTGCTCACGTCTAATGCTATGTATGCTGCATCTCCACATGTGTTTCCCACATTACAACGGCTTTCAACCATAAGCAATAGTGTATATATTTGAGTGCCATCAGGATGCAAGATTATTTGCTCAATCTGACCATGCAAGTTTGGCTGTATCAAGCACTTCTGCAAGCCATCAACCTCCTATGCATGCTTGGCTATGTGCTTTTTCAGTAAATGACATTAACATCCCATCCACACATGACAATGCCAGCTTGCTACAAAAATCTTTGTCATTCTATCCCGTCATGTTACAGGTCTGGTAAGAACTTCTTGAAGGTGGTGGACAGTTACATTCTGGTAATTGGCTCCTCCGCACCTGCTTAATCACATTCTGTTGATTATTCCACTGTATCAGTGCATCATGAGAAGCATGTTGAGGTGTGTCAAGGTTCCTACATATGTCAGCATGTTGTCCCCTAAGTATTAAACTTCAATGTCATAATCCTTTCTAAAGAGATTCACACCTTTTGTATGCAGTTAATAAGCATTTGTACGAGCATTTGTACACAAATCATCGTCGTTGCTCCAACAGAACCAACTGTCTCTATTTACTCTGGGCATGATGACGTATACAACATGATCCAACCCGAAACTGTCATGAAATTGGCGCTTGGCTAAAATTAGCATAGATATCCTCGTGCATTAAACGAAGTGGTGCTTGTGTCTGCTTCAGCCAAGGCAAAGGGAGCATCACAACAAACCTCTAAAGTGCAATCGTTGAATGAGTGTCAGCTTCCCCATAAAGTACTTCTCCTCTGCATTAACCCCAAGTCTCAGGGCGCCAAACTAAAACGGTTCATTGGACATGAGGGGCCCACAGAACCAATACTTCACTATGTTTTCTCCACAATTACAATATTTCACGTATTTTTACTAGACACAAAAAGCCTGTATTCTCCTTGAATATGTAATTAAACATTTATGTTTACGATTTCCCGAGCTTTGTAGCAATAAACAGTGACTCCTTTTTAATTACTTTTATTGGAGAAATGCAATATTGCAGAAATTGCTGTAAAGCTTTATGACTGCCTGCCTTTGCAGTGGAAGTGTAATAGAGTTCTCTAGAGGCCATGTTTTCATTAGACACCCAGGGCGTACTACAGTGTAATATTTCATAATATATGCGTGTTGTATATTCTTATCAAGTGTGTACATTTCACTGATACATCTAGAATTTAAGTGACATATTCTGTCAAGAGGTTTTTCATACTGAAGACAATTCCAGATCTTTGGCATACCTCAATGCACATTTATTGATAAATGGAGCAGGATATTTAGTTTCTCTCAATGCCAGTTCATACAACTTTATTAACAATGGAGTACTTTTGTGTTCTGGAGAATTGCTCCTTAAAGTATGCAAGACCACACTGTGTTGACTGTTCTATCGTATCGATGCATTTTGAGTGACAAATCTTTTGTGTAAGAGGTCACTGAATGCACAGGCATGTAGTCCCCTGGGTTTGATGAAGTTGTACAACATTCTCCAGCCACTGCTGTGCAGACAGTGAAAAGCGCGACGGGTGCAACTGCACCCGTCGCACGGCCGCAACAACGCCGGCTCCTATGTTGCAGCCGGTATCCCTGCTGGGCCAGCGGGCGGAAACCAGGTTTCCGCCCGCCGGCCCAGCGGGGATCTCCAAATGGCCGCGGCGGGGGTGCGGCCGCATTGGCGGCCGCATTGTGGTCAGATCTTGGCGGGCGGCTGATGCCGCCCGCCAAGGTCGTAATGACCCCCTTAATGTTGACATGAAAGCATGATTTAGCACTAAGTACTCCTGTTAATTTTTTTTTACTTTATTGGACTCATTTACGTTCTTTTCTTCGCTCAGTGTAACGCATTATCTAGTCCTAGTTTTCCATGCTTGGTTTCTAAAATCCTTTCTGGTTGGCACTCATACTCATAGTTCTTGTTTGTGGATGGCGATGACCTGTATAGGAGCTGGCACGCTTCCCAGTATATGTACTGGGTGGAATAAAGGTTCAGAATCCCAATGAAACATACAAATAGGGTACATTTAGGATAAATACACATCTGTGCCTCACTCTCTTATCCCTAGAAGCTCAGATACACACACAAGGTAAAATCTCTTCATCCCAATCCATCCTGGGCAAGGGAACCTTATCAAAGTCATAGGAAGGTCCTTCCTTCCAAGGATAGTGTCCAAATCCTGCCACTCATGCCATGCCTAGCAAGGCAGAGGCCAATGAAGAAAAGATGCTCCTCTCCCATCAGATACCAGCCCTTAACTCCACCTCAAATCTAAATCGTACTAGACATTTCCATTCTCTCGGACACCCCCATGCACACATGGCCAGCAAGTTAAATGACAGTTCTACACTCACACAGCCATGAACTCTCATTAACTCAACATCTCTTACTTTTATTCTTTCTTCCTTATGTTAGCCTACTTCCAAATGTAGGATCTTCTAAGGCCTTCACACATTGGCTTGCCTATCAATGAACCAGCTTCAGTCCTTAAGAGTGCAAATGCACACTTACACACACCTTTTGGGTTAGTCGTGTCTACTATTGTGTATTTGAATTTAACATTCGATACAACTTTTATACATAGATAAAGAAACATTCCATTTGTTAATGAAGATCTTCGAATAATACTGAACTGCAGTTTTGAGTTTTTCAACTTTCCTCCTTGTGGCATTATTTGTTGAAATTAAGTTAATATGTCATCATTAAGAGTTCGTACATTCTGTGTGCATACTAAAATATCCAATGTTGTATGACATAAAGTAAAATAAGTTGTACTATTTTTATCCACTGCTAATTACATAAGTGTTGTTTGGCATCGCTTGTAGGTCATGTAATATTTAACTCAATTTGTATTAGCAGTGGTCAGTGCTGTCTTGTGGCAACAACAATCAATGGTTGCATTTTGCTTTTGTAGTCTAGCACTGGAGGTGGGGCTAAGGACATTGCTCCATCTCCACGAACAACTAAGTGTGTGTGCCCTGTGACTTGGAAACTATTGCAATTGTACATGCAACCACTGAAATTTTGATGCTAATTTCCACTATCTTTTTTAAGATGTGTTTTTTCTATAAAGGTTGCATGAAAGGTAAATGTGCTGCATTGTTTTAGTAATTAAACACTTACCTTTTTTCTCCTTAAGGAAAATTAACCTTCTTTTGAAATTTGGGTTGATAAATATTTAAGCAAAAGCTAACAAAAACATCAGGTAAAAGCAGATATTAATCGCTTTTGTGAAGAATATGAATTATTTTTGTTGGTGCTATATAGATTTTACATATTCTAGTGAACTTTAGGGCAAATCACCTATGTACAAAATGTTGACATACCTTCTGTAGTTTGTAGCATTCTTTTTATGAACAAGCTGTTTTCTCACATTAGCTTTAACGAAAAATATGGGCAATTGTAAAAAAGTTGAAAATATGAATTTTTGTAACTGCACACGGGATTTCCTCATTTGTTTTAGAAAAAATGCTACTGTATTCAATCAAAAATATACTTCCGCAAAATACCTTTGAGGGCATTTATATGTTGGCAGATTTAGGGAATTCACGAAAAACTATAGATCTGGCCTCATCTGCCAAACTCACATATTCCCCACCAAAATTAGGGGAACCGCTTGTTTTCCGATGCAGACCATCTGCCACAGGGCCATCAGGTCACAACTTCAGTCACTCTGCCCTACTGCCTGTGGGATGACTGTCACTAGCTTGCCATGCCTGGGACCACCCGAAGCCTGGCAATTCTGGGTTACAAAATTAATTGATGGCCAAAAATGACCATGGAGAAAAAATCCCTGCACAGCAGGTCCTTTGGATATTTTGTTTTTCGCTAACAAATTTCCACCATGAGAGCTTGTTGCTAAAAAACTAAAAATGTTTACTGAGTAGGTGAAGTGAATATGGCACCAGCTCAGCAGTGTTCTCTGCTTTCAGTGCAACTGCTGTACCGGCAACTCCACTTAAGGGATTAGAGCACCAAACCAGGCACATTCCCTAAACTAGTTAGTTGGTCCTGTGCCATGGCCTCTGCTGACCTGGCGGGCCGCTCACTCAGTGTTAAGGATCCATCCCATCTGTTGATTACACAGTGGTTTACTGTAGGTTCACCAATGTGTGTGCGTGTAGAACTGGAATGCTTTAATTTGATTTTGTTGAAAGAAGAACAGTGAGACAGGCCTCCAGTACTTTGCTTCCGGACTGAAAATTTAAACTTCATGTGCTCTGCAAAAGACAAAGCACCATAGGCTGGACCAAAACTCTTAACTGCATTCAGTACACATTATGCCAAGCTCCTACAGCATTTCAGATGCATACACCAATTCAGTGCACTTGTAACTGTCATCCCAATTTACAAATGTGAATTAACAATCTCCAAAAGTCAAGAACTTTCTATGGTCCGAAGACTAAGACCAAGGTTTTAGATTTGCTAAACATTACCTTATTCCTTTGACATACAAAATAGAAAGTGCAGCTGATGCTCTTTAACCCCTTCCCCGCCACGGACGTAATGGTTACGTCCATGGCAGCGCCCGTGTGGCGCCATGGACGTAACCATTACGTCCAGGGACTGGCAGTCGGGGGAAGCGCTAGCGCTTCCCCCGAGGGCCGCCCCCCAACACCCCCAGGCCAGGGCTGAAAGGGGAATCCCTTCCCCTTTCACGTCCACCCCCCCCCCCCCACCCCCATGACGTCAGCGCGCGATCGCGCGCTGATTTCATGGAAACGGGGAATGACGCGCTGGAAGCCATTTGCTTCCAGCGCGTCAAGGGAGAAGGTGAGTATTTCACCTTCGTGCGGGGTGGGGGTGCTCTCAGAGAGGCATTGAGGGAAAGGAAAGGGTTTTCCTTTCCCTCGATGTCTCTTTGAGCATTCCTGCTGCCCGATCGCGATGCGATCGGGCAGCAGGAATGCCCACTAGACACCAGGGATTTCTGTATGTGTGTGTGTGTGAGTGAATATTAGTGTAGGGGAGCGACCCCTTGGGCAAGGGTCGCTCCCCTTTGGGGGCACATGCTTTTTACGTCGTTTCTGCCCCCCCTGGGGGCAGATTGGCCCTATTTTTAGGCCGATCTGCCCCCAAGGGGGGCAGAAAGCCACTAGACACCAGGGATTTTATTGTTGCTGTGTATTTTTTGTGTTGGGGGGTGGCCCCTTGGGCAAGGGTCGCTCCCCTTTGGGGGCACATGTATTTTACGTCGTTTCTGCCCCCCCTGGGGGCAGATTGGCCCTATTTTTAGGCCGATCTGCCCCCAAGGGGGGCAGAAAGCCACTAGACACCAGGGATTTTATTGTTGATTTGTATTTTTTGTGTTGGGGGGCGGCCCCTTGGGCAAGGGTCGGTCCCCTTTGGGGGCAAATGTATTTTACGTCGTTTCTGCCCCCCCTGGGGGCAGATTGGCCCTATTTTTAGGCCGATCTGCCCCCAAGGGGGGCAGAAAGCCACTAGACACCAGGGATTTTATTGTTGATGTGTATTTTTTGTGTTGGGGGGCGGCCCCTTGGGCAAGGGTCGCCCCCAGGGGCCCTCATGTATTTTTGGGCAGTTCTGCCCCCCTTGGGGGCAGAGAGGCCTATTTTTTTTAGGTCTTTCTGCCCCCAAGGGGGGCAGAATCCCAATAGCGCCAGAAATAGTATGTATGTATGTGTGCTTTGTGTTGGGGGGTGGCCCCTTGGGCAAGGGTCGCTCCCCCCAGGGGCGCAATGTATTTATTGTCGTTTCTGCCCCCCTTGGGGGCAGATTGGCCCTATTTTTAGCCCGATCTGCCCCCAAGGGGGGCAGAAAGCCACTAGACACCAGGGATTTTATTGTTGATGTGTATTTTTTGTGTTGGGGGGCGGCCCCTTGGGCAATGGTCGCCCCCAGGGGCCCTCATGTATTTTTGGGCAGTTCTGCCCCCCTTGGGGGCAGAGAGGCCTATTTTGTTTAGGCCTTTCTGCCCCCAAGGGGGGCAGAATCCCAATAGCGCCAGAAATAGTATGTATGTATATGTGCTTTGTGTTGGGGGGTGGCCCCTTGGGCAAGGGTCGCTCCCCCCAGGGGCGCAATGTATTTATTGTCGTTTCTGCCCCCCTTGGGGGCAGATTGGCCCTATTTTTAGCCCGATCTGCCCCCAAGGGGGGCAGAAAGCCACTAGACACCAGGGATTTTATTGTTGATTTTTATTTTTTGTGTTGGGGGGTGGCCCCTTGGGCAAGGGTCGCCCCCAGGGGCCCACATGTATTTTTGGGCAGTTCTGCCCCCCTAGGGGGCAGATATGCCTATTTTTTAGGCCTTTCTGTCCCCAAGGGGGGCAGAATCCCCATAGCGCCAGGGATACTATGTATGTGTGTGTGTGTGCTTTGTGTGGGGGTGTGGCACCTTGGGCAAGGGTCGCCCCCCCCCAAAGGGTGCAATGTAATCTGGGTCATTTCTGCCCCCTCCCCTTGGGGGTAGATTGGCCTATTTTTTTTTTAGGCCCATCTTCCCCCAAGCAGAGAAGACTAGACACGGGAAAATGAAAAAATGGTTAGTGGCGGAGTGTTTGTCAACTGGCGAAGTATTTACTTTTATGATAATAACAGTTTTTCTCCTTTTTGTTTTAGTTCAAAGCTTTTGCTGACTTTGCTGTGGCTTGTTGCAGTTTTGGCAGTAGTTGTCCTGCGGTTTGCGTAGTTGCATGTTTTAGGTAAGTAAATAAATTTACTCCAAGTGAGTATTGTTGCAATGCATGAATGACATGTTTGTAGGTGGTGTACTGAATGCAGGATTGTGTGTGAAATTGTCCTTAGAGTTATGCACAATGATTATTGTGTTGTCTTATGTCTAATTTGCTTTTTTTTTTCTCTTTTTAGTGGGATATCGTTGGTGATTGCTGTGGCTGTGCAGAGTAGTTGCTGGTGAGTCAAGCTTTTTCAGGCAAGTGAGCAGTATAGTTTTTGAGTTTATAATTCTTAGTGATAAACCTATACTTTGTTACTTATCTTACACAGTGCTGGTTGTTGGTGGTGTATTTGTCCAGTTAATTTTAGTAGGAAGGATCATGGCCAGCCGTAGGATGACCGCTCAGCAGGTTGTTAGTGTGCTTTTTGAGTCATCTTCTGACCATGAATATGAGACTGACTCTGCATCTGAGGCAGAGGAGGAAGTGCAGGATTCTGGAAGTGAATTTTCTGTCAGAGATGAATCATCTGATGATGAAGCCACTCTCAGTGCTGATGAAGGGCCTGTTTTAGAGGAGGACAGTGATGTGCCAATGGTGCAGGAGCCAGCGGCTGAAAGGCTTCCCATTGGAAGACCTGACGCATGGGTTGCACCAAACATGGAGCAGCCACAGTTGCCTGCGTTTACTGGTTTTCCAGGGTGTCGAGTTAATACGGAAAACTTTTTGCCCGTCAACTTTTTTGAGTTGTTTATGGACGATATATTTTTGGAAGAGATTGTTGAGCAGACTAATTTGTATGCAGAGCAGTTTTTGAGGGACAACGCTGCCAGACTTAGGCCACACTCTAGAGCTAGCCGGTGGATTCCCACAAATCTGGAAGAGTTGAAAAAGTTCTTGGGTTTAACTTTTTTGATGGGGCTGATAAGGAAGCCGTCGCTGTCTTCATATTGGTCTACTAGTCCCTTGATGGCAACTGCTATATTTCCTGCCATCATGAGTCGTAACCGGTATGAGCTTCTTCTTCGGATGTTGCATTTTGTAGATAATGCTTTAGCCTTGCCACGAGATCATCCTGATTCTGACCGTCTTTTTAAGATTAGACCTGTCCTTGATCATTTGGTAGATCGGTTTTCAGAGATCTATGTTCCAGGGAAAGAAATATCTGTAGATGAGTCTTTGGTCCTGTTCAAGGGTCGTTTGGTTTTTAGGCAGTACATTCCTAGCAAGAGGGCACGGTATGGAATTAAATTGTATATGCTGTCAGAAAGTAGTACAGGATATGTTTATAATTTCCGGGTCTACACTGGTAGGGATTCCAATATTGACCCCCCTGGTTGTCCTCCCACTTTTGGAGTTAGTGAGAAAATTGTGTGGGAACTTGGTAGACGACTGTTTAACAAAGGTCACCATTTATATGTAGATAACTTCTACACTGGAGTTCGGTTGTTCAAGGAGTTGTTCAGAGTGGACACTGTTGCTTGTGGCACAATCCGCTCTAATCGGAAAGGCTATCCAAAAGAGCTTGTCTGTAAAAAACTTGAGAAGGGACAGTGCAGTGCCTTGCGGAATGATGAGCTGCTAGCTCTGAAATTTGTAGACAAGAGGGATGTATACATGCTAAGCACCATCCATGATGAGAGTACTTCACCTGTGGCTGTTTGGGGTCAGGTTGCCGAAGTGCGCAAACCTGTGTGCATCTTAGACTATAATAAGCACATGGGTGGTGTTGATAGAGTAGATCAGAGGTTAGAACCTTACACTGCTGCTCGTAAGTCTTATGTGTGGTATAAGAAATTAGCGCTTCACTTGTTCCACTTGGCAACTTTTAATGCTTTTGTTGTGTTTAAGGATAGTTCTCCAGAGTCAAGGATGACATTTGTGAAATTTCAGGAGTCTATCATAGCTAGCCTTGTTGTGCTGGAACAGGCAAGAGTTCCTAGAGAAGCAGTGGTGGAGGATGTGGCTAGATTGAAAGATCGTCACTTTGCTGAGCACATTCCTCCCACGGCCAAAAAAAACTTTCCTGCTAAGAGATGTAGAGTCTGTGCTCGAAGAGGTATCAGGAAGGAGACTAGGATGTACTGCCCTGATTGTCCTTCAAAGCCTGGGCTGTGTGTGGGTGGCTGTTTCAGGAGCTACCACACACAGAAGAATTATTGGGAAATTCCGTGAGCGTAAACTGGTGTTTTATATTTTTATATGTTCGGTTTCACGGTTGGCATTAGTCATGTATTCAGTTAGAGCTTTTGTGTTTGTAGTTTTGTACTAATTTATGATTAGTGGTTTCTTTGTTGTTTAAAAACAAAAAAAAGGGGATGGCATGTGTAGAGTGGCGCTTGGCTGGCGGCGTGGGTGTGGTGGCGCTTGGCTGGCGGTGTGTGTGGGGTGGCGCTTGGCTGGCGGTGTGTGTGGGGTGGCGCTTGGCTGGCGGTGTGTGTGGGGTGGCGCTGGGCTGGCGGTGTGTGTGGGGTGGCGCTGGGCTGGCGGTGTGTGTGGGGTGGCGCTTGGCTGGTGGTGTGGGTGGGGTGGCGCTTGGCTGGCAGTGCCGGCCAAACGCCAGTCCACACACTCATCAGCTGGTGTGATTGCTGTATCAGGCATGTGGGCGTATGAAAGTGATGGGCCCTTGACTGGCGCTGTCTGTGGATGCGAGTCTTGTAATGTGCTGGGCCCGTGGCTGGCGGCGTGAATGGTCTAGTGCATGTCATGTATGAAAGGTGTGTGAATGGACTGTAAAGCGGTTGGTGCCTTGTCGTGGCTTTACAGCTCACGAGCTGTGAGTCATTGGTTCAGTTTTTTGGCCTTTCAGTTATTACCAGTGCATTTCACTTTTGTGAAATCTCTTGTTAATAAAATTTGATCTACTGAACCATCACTCACCCTCGTGCCAAATCCAACCAGTATGTGTGGTACAAATGACAAAACCTGCTCCGCTGTAATCAGGCGTCGCAGCACACTTGAGACACGCTAGGTGCCTCAGGTGGGACCCCGATGATGAAGCATGCCACCAACTTGGTTGGTGGGTGAGGGGTCTTCTTCACATAACCTAAGTGTGTTTCTTTTCACAATTTTAGTGTTTGGCACATCACGGACGTATGTGCACACATCAAAGTGATATATTCCAAAAATACCTGTGTTTGGGGGGGAGGGCCCACCTATGTTTTTGGTCCTGGGTGCGGCCGTCATGTAGGGAAACCTACAAAACCCAGAAACTTTTTAAAACTAGGCACCCCAAGGAGTCTAGGGAGGTGTGGCTTGTGTGGCTCCCCCAACATTTTCTTACCCAGACTCCTCTGTAAACCTCACAATTTGCATAAAAAAGCATATTTTCCTGATTTTTCTTAGTAGGATCACCGCTCCAGCACAAAATTCCTACTCCCCAGTTTTCCCCTCAGTCTCCCAAGTAAAATGACACCTCACTTATGTGGGTCCCCAAAGCAGAGTCCGTCTAAAGATGTATAAAAGAATATGCCCTTATAAACTTGCTGTGCTATCCCTTCTATCCCTTCAGGTTTTGGGCCTTATTATGTTGCAGGCACCTGGGCCACCCACACAAGTGAGGTATCATTTTTATCGGGAGACTTGGGGGAACGCTGGGTGGAAGGAAATTTGTGGCTCCTATCAGATTCCAGAACTTTCTGCCACAGAAATGTGAGGAACATGTGTTTTTTTAGCCAAATTTTGAGGTTTGCAAAGGATTCTGGGTAACAGAACCTGGTCCGAGCCCCGCAAGTCACCCCTCCTTGGATTCCCCTAGGTCTCTAGTTTTCAGAAATGCACTGGTTTGGTAGGTTTCCCTAGGCGCCGGGTGAGCTACATGTCAAAATCCGCAGGTAGGCACTGTTTTCTCCCAAAATTGTGGATGTGTCCACGTTGCGCTTTGGGGTGTTTCCTGTCGCAGGCGCTAGGCCTACCCACGCAAGTGAGGTATCATTTTTATCGGGAGACTTGGGGGAACGCTGGGTCGAAGGAAATTTGTAGCTCCTCTCAGATTCCAGAACTTTCTGCCACAGAAATGTGAGGAACATGTGTTTTTTTAGCCAAATTTTGAGGTTTGCAAAGGATTCTGGGTAACAGAACCTGGTCCGAGCCCCGCAAGTCACCCCTCCTTGGATCCCCCTAGGTCTCTAGTTTTCAGAAATGCACATGTTTGGTAGGTTTCCCTAGGTGGCGGCTGAGCTAGAGGCCAAAATCTACAGGTAGTCACTTTGCTAAAAACAGCTCTGTTTTCTGTGATATGTCCACGTTGTGTTTTGGGGCATATCCTGTCGCGGGCGCTAGGCCTACCCACACAAGTGAGGTATCATTTTTATCGGGAGACGTGGGGGAACGCTGGGTGGAAGGAAATTTGTAGCTCCTCTCAGATTCCAGAACTTTCTGCCACAGAAATGTGAGGAACATGTGTTATTTTAGCCAAATTTTGAGGTTTGCAAAGGATTCTGGGTAACAGAACCTGGTCCGAGCCCCGCAAGTCACCCCTCCTTGGATTCCCCTAGGTCTCTAGTTTTCAGAAATGCACAGGTTTGGTAGGTTTCCCTAGGTGGCCGCTGAGCTAGAGGCCAAAATCTACAGGTAGGCACTTCGCAAAAAACACCTCTGTTTTTTTCCAAAATTTAGGATGTGTCCACGTTGCGCTTTGGGGTGTTTCCTGTCGCCGGCGCTAGGCCTACCCACGCAAGTGAGGTATCATTTTTATCGGGAGACTTGGGGGAACGCTGGGTGGAAGGAAATTTGTAGCTCCTCTCAGATTCCAGAACTTTCTGCCACAGAAATGTGAGGGACATGTGTTTTTTTAGCCAAATTTTGAGGTTTGCAAAGGATTCTGGGTAACAGAACCTGGTCCGAGCCCCGCAAGTCACCCCTCCTTGGATCCCCCTAGGTCTCTAGTTTTCAGAAATGCACAGGTTTGGTAGGTTTCCCTAGGTGGCGGCTGAGCTAGAGGCCAAAATCTAAAGGTAGTCACTTTGCTAAAAACAGCTCTGTTTTCTGTGATATGTCCACGTTGTGTTTTGGGGCATATCCTGTCGCGGGCGCTAGGCCTACCCACACAGGTGAGGTATCATTTTTATCGGGAGACATGGGGGAACGCTGGGTGGAAGGAAATTTGTGGCTCCTCTCAGATTCCAGAACTTTCTGCCACAGAAATGTGAGGAACATGTGTTTTTTTAGCCAAATTTTGAGGTTTGCAAAGGATTCTGGGTAACAGAACCTGGTCCGAGCCCCGCAAGTCACCCCTCCTTGGATCCCCCTAGGTCTCTAGTTTTCAGAAATGCAAGGGGTTTGGTAGGTTTCCCTAGGTGGCGGCTGAGCTAGAGGCCAAAATCTACAGGTAGTCACTTTGCTAAAAACAGCTCTGTTTTCTGTGATATGTCCACGTTGTGTTTTGGGGCATATCCTGTCGCGGGCGCTAGGCCTACCCACACAGGTGAGGTATCATTTTTATCGGGAGACGTGGGGGAACGCTGGGTGGAAGGAAATTTGTGGCTCCTCTCAGATTCCAGAACTTTCTGCCACAGAAATGTGAGGAACATGTGTTTTTTTAGCCAAATTTTGAGGTTTGCAAAGGATTCTGGGTAACAGAACCTGGTCCGAGCCCCGCAAGTCACCCCTCCTTGGATCCCCCTAGGTCTCTAGTTTTCAGAAATGCACAGGTTTGGTAGGTTTCCCTAGGTGGCGGCTGAGCTAGAGGCCAAAATCTACAGGTAGTCACTTTGCTAAAAACAGCTCTGTTTTCTGTGATATGTCCACGTTGTGTTTTGGGGCATATCCTGTCGCGGGCGCTAGGCCTACCCACACAAGTGAGGTATCATTTTTATCGGGAGACGTGGGGGAACGCTGGGTGGAAGGAAATTTGTAGCTCCTCTCAGATTCCAGAACTTTCTGCCACAGAAATGTGAGGAACATGTGTTTTTTTAGCCAAATTTTGAGGTTTGCAAAGGATTCTGGGTAACAGAACCTGGTCCGAGCCCCGCAAGTCACCCCTCCTTGGATCCCCCTCGGTCTCTAGTTTTCAGAAATGCACAGGTTTGGTAGGTTTCCCTAGGTGGCGGCTGAGCTAGAGGCCAAAATCTACAGGTAGTCACTTTGCTAAAAACAGCTCTGTTTTCTGTGATATGTCCACGTTGTGTTTTGGGGCATATCCTGTCGCTGGCGCTAGGCCTACCCACACAAGTGAGGTATCATTTTTATCGGGAGACGTGGGGGAACGCTGGGTGGAAGGAAATTTGTAGCTCCTCTCAGATTCCAGAACTTTCTGCCACAGAAATGTGAGGAACATGTGTTTTTTTAGCCAAATTTTGAGGTTTGCAAAGGATTCTGGGTAACAGAACCTGGTCCGAGCCCCGCAAGTCACCCCTCCTTGGATCCCCCTAGGTCTCTAGTTTTCAGAAATGCACAGGTTTGGTAGGTTTCCCTAGGTGGCGGCTGAGCTAGAGGCCAAAATCTACAGGTAGTCACTTTGCTAAAAACAGCTCTGTTTTCTGTGATATGTCCACGTTGTGTTTTGGGGCATATCCTGTCGCGGGCGCTAGGCCTACCCACACAAGTGAGGTATCATTTTTATCGGGAGACGTGGGGGAACGCTGGGTGGAAGGAAATTTGTAGCTCCTCTCAGATTCCAGAACTTTCTGCCACAGAAATGTGAGGAACATGTGTTTTTTTAGCCAAATTTTGAGGTTTGCAAAGGATTCTGGGTAACAGAACCTGGTCCGAGCCCCGCAAGTCACCCCTCCTTGGATTCCCCTAGGTCTCTAGTTTTCAGAAATGCACAGGTTTGGTAGGTTTCCCTAGGTGCCGGCTGAGCTAGAGGCCAAAATCTACAGGTAGGCACTTCGCAAAAAACACCTCTGTTTTTTTCCAAAATTTAGGATGTGTCCACGTTGCGCTTTGGGGTGTTTCCTGTCGCCGGCGCTAGGCCTACCCACGCAAGTGAGGTATCATTTTTATCGGGAGACTTGGGGGAACACTGGGTGGAAGGAAATTTGTAGCTCCTCTCAGATTCCAGAACTTTCTGCCACAGAAATGTGAGGAACATGTGTTTTTTTAGCCAAATTTTGAGGTTTGCAAAGGATTCTGGGTAACAGAACCTGGTCCGAGCCCCGCAAGTCACCCCTCCTTGGATCCCCCTAGGTCTCTAGTTTTCAGAAATGCACAGGTTTGGTAGGTTTCCCTAGGTGGCGGCTGAGCTAGAGGCCAAAATCTACAGGTAGTCACTTTGCTAAAAACAGCTCTGTTTTCTGTGATATGTCCACGTTGTGTTTTGGGGCATATCCTGTCGCGGGCGCTAGGCCTACCCACACAAGTGAGGTATCATTTTTATCGGGATACGTGGGGGAACGCTAGGTGGAAGGAAATTTGTGGCTCCTCTCAGATTCCAGAACTTTCTGCCACAGAAATGTGAGGAACATGTGTTTTTTTAGCCAAATTTTGAGGTTTGCAAAGGATTCTGGGTAACCGAACCTGGTCCGAGCCACACAAGTCACCCCTCCTTGGATTCCCCTAGGTCTCTAGTTTTCAGAAATTCACAGGTTTGGTAGGTTTCCCTAGGTGGCGGCTGAGCTAGAGGCCAAAATCTACAGGTAGTCACTATGCTAAAAACAGCTCTGTTTTCTGTGATGTGTCCAGGTTGTGTTTTGGGGCATATCCTGTCGCGGGCGCTAGGCCTACCCACACAAGTGAGGTATCATTTTTATCGGGAGACGTGGGGGAATGCTGGGTGGAAGGAAATTTGTCGCTCCTCTCAGATTCCAGAACTTTCTGCCACAGAAATGTGAGGAACATGTGTTTTTTTAGCCACATTTTGAGGTTTGCAAAGGATTCTGGGTAACAGAACCTGGTCCGAGCCACACAAGTCACCCCTCCTTGGATTCCCCTAGGTCTCTAGTTTTCAGAAATGCACAGGTTTGGTAGGTTTCCCTAGGTGCCGGCTGAGCTAGAGGCCAAAATCTACAGGTAGTCACTTTGCTAAAAACAGCTCTGTTTTCTGTGATGTGTCCACGTTGTGTTTTGGGGCATATCCTGTCGCGGGCGCTAGGCCTACCCAAACAAGTGAGGTATCATTTTTATCGGGAGACTTGGGGGAACATAGAATAGCAAAACAAGTGTTATTGCCCCTTGTCTTTCTCTACATTTATTCCTTCCAAATATAGGGGTGTGTGTAAAAAAGACATCTATTTGAGAAATTCCATGTAATTCACGTGCTACTATGGTCACCCCGGAATTCAGAGATGTGCAAATAACCACTGCTCCTCAACACCTTATCTTGTGCCCTTTTTGGAAATGCAAAGGTTTTCTTGATAGCTATTTTTTACTCCTTATATTTCAGCAAATGAATTACTGTATACCCGGTATAGAATGAAAACGCACTGCAGGGTGCAGCTCATTTATTGGCTCTGGGTTCCTCGGGTTCTTGATGAACCTACAAACCCTATATATCCCCGCAACCAGAGGAGTCCAGCAGACGTAACGGTATATTGCTTTCGATAATCTGACATTGCAGGGAAAAGTTACAGAGTAAAAAGTAGAGAAAAATTGATGTTTTTTTCACCTCAATTTCAATATTTTTCTTTTTCAGCTGTTATTTTCTGTAGGAAACCCTTGTAGGATCTACACAAATGACCCCTTGCTGAATTCAGAATTTTGTCTACTTTTCAGAAATGTTTAGGTTTCTGGGATCCAGCATTGGTTTCATGACCATTCCGGTCACTGACTGGAAGGAGGCTGAAAGCACAAAAAATTGCACAAATGGGGTATGCCCCAGTAAAATGCCAAAATTGTGTTGAAAAATTGGGTTTTCGGATTCAAGTCTGCCTGTTCCTGAAAGCTGGGAAGCTGCTGAGTTTAGCACCGCAAACCCTTTGTTGATGCCATTTTCAGGGGAAAAACCACAAGCCTTCTTCTGCAGCCCCTTTTTCCAATTTTTTTGAAAAAAACGAAATTTTCACTGTATTTTGGCCAATTTCTTGGCCTCCTTCAGGGGAACCCACAAAGTCTGGGTACCTTTAGAATCGCTAGGATGTTGGAAAAAAAGGACGCAAATTTGGCTTGATTAGCTTATGTGGACAAAAAGTTATGAGGGCCTAAGCGCGAACTGCCCCAAATAGGCAAAAAAAGGCCTGGCACAGGAGGGGGAAAAGGCCTGGCAGCGAAGTGGTTAAAAAGTCATCAAACTCTGGTATTAAATAACTACATCAACAGCAAATAACATAGGTGTGCCTGTAAGCCTGCTCTTATCAATTGGCACAAGCCTGTGCCAGAAAAGTGGTCACACAAAAAGGGCAGTAATCAGGGGCAGTACATAGCCTTGTTTCAGACCATTATCTACTAGGGCAGTGGTTCCCAACCTTTTGATTCCTGTGGACCCCCACTTTAACATTAGTGGAACCCAGAGACCCCCACTGAATCATCATTGAAATCCGGGGACCCCCACCTGAGTCATTATTGGAAGCTGGGGACCTAATTTCTTAATATTTGTTAATATTTTTTAATTTTCTTAGCAGTCGCGGACCCCCTAAGAAGGTTTTGCGGACCCCCAGGGGTCCCCGGACCACAGGTTGGGAACCACTGTACTAGGGTTTCAGATGTGGCCTGGCCAATCAGACACTATTCGAACTTGAGTCAAGTTGTTAGGGTACAGGATTTTCTCACTGCTGACAAGTCATGAGGAATATGCCGTAGTTTTGTACTCTAAAGTTGTTGGGTTTAATGTTGTCATTACCAATATGGACATTGATAGAAAAAGGTTAAACTTTTCTATGTTGTAACTTTGGGCTTGAGTGCCAAGGGTTCACTGGTGTCAATGCAACTTTGCACCAACATTTCCTATTTTGAAAACTGGTGTTTGTACCAGCCTCAATACTGTAACTGACATCAGGGCCAACTCTTCAGTACAGAAACACCAGGTTGCACCAATCACTCTGTCCAAATGTTGGTACAAAATTGCACCATAAACTGAGTAATCTGAGTTATCCAGCCGATGTTCTAGTGTTCTCCTCTATAATATTAGGAGTACTACATATCGCAATATAGAAATGGGAACATTTCTATTGTCACTCTAGAACAGTTTATCAGAAGGTTAATAACACATTTTATTGTTCTTGGGACACTTCCCTGGTGCAAGGCTACCCAAAGGCAACAACTAAACAGTATTTGTCATTCATGAGTCTCCCTTCCCTTAGCAGAGATGACAATGGTGGTTATTTCTTGCAAGTTGGTATCCCTTTGTGCCCATTTGTGGAGCACCACAAGGCAGCTGAACGCTGTGGTCTTAATTTAATGCTAACAATTTTCTTTTCAAATTTCCTAGCTGAAACACTTCAGCTTAAACAGGAGAGGATCTCTCGACAACACTTACAATCAATCTAGGTGGATGGATCAGCAGTTACAGGTAACCAAACATAGATGAAAGCTCCAGTGACTTATTGGAAATATAACAATAAGGTTAATCGATTGAGAGAAGCTGTCAGCATACAGAGACAGATACAAGGATGGGTTCAGCATCAACAGGGACTCCAAGGTATCAGACAAGAAAATGGATTTGCCACAGCCATACAGAATTGAGAAGTGATTCCAAATTTGCACCTCAGACAGTTTTTCTGGTTATGATAGTCCTTCAAAAATTGGGCTTTTAAGATCAAAGCAATACTTTCTGTTACGCTTGCATAATTTGCACAATTTTCTGTCAAGCTGATATATTGTGGGAGACAGGCTCGAGCAGAAATGTGTTGAGAGAGAATGCTTTTCTGCAAACCAATACTCTTGCCAGTATCTCGAGAATGCGAGTAATGCTCTAGCATTCAATTTTCACTTGGGAAATCCAAAAATGCACTTTGAGTGATTTACATGTATTGTTATAGTTTTGAAGACATTTCATGCACTTTCTGGAACAAAATACCATTCTGCACTCTCTTAATTTGTGTACAAATAACTCATACATGGGCAACGAGTGACAAACCAGCACTTATGAAAAAAAGAAAACAAATCCTGAAAAGGCTAGGATAAACAAAGAACAAAGCAGTGAAGAACTATAAGACTTTGCAATAGTGCGGGGGGTTAGCAGCAGTCAGTCATGCCTCAAACATGCTTGAAATGAACAGCCTCGTACAGACAACAGTACTTGGATCAGAGTGAGGTAGAAGCACCACATGGGCCACATCATGCGCGTGTGGTGCAGTCACATAATGCAGAGCACACACTGTACATTTCATCTATTTAATTAAAGCAATTTCCCCCTCGCTCAAACTCCAGCAGGAACTAGACACGGTCATTAAAAACCTTTCCTATTTACAGCCTCGGCCTGATATTTCACTCCAGCCATTCGAATCAATTTAGCCATCAGAGGCATTTGTCCCCAGTCTGTCACCGTGACCGCACCAAGAGACCTGCCCTTCTTCATGCTGTGGCAGGCCCATCATAATGCCAATGACACAGAGGGTGATGTACGGGAACTCAAACAGGACATAAATTCTCGCTTCCCACATCCCCACCATCTGCCAGAGTGAATTTACTCAAATCAGTCTTGGCGTCTGCCTTCTGCTATGCCTGGGGGACCATCAACTACGAGTGACACCGGTGAACACCGGCTCTGTAAATTTGGTGTTTAGGATGTAGGCGGGAAAAATTACAGCCGAATCCTTGCTATATGGAGTTAAAATGTGCTTGGATATGTGTGTGTGACCAGCAGTGGCCAGAATAAGACTACAGGAGAAACTATTGGATCTTTGGTCACAGTTTCACCACCCAAGCTCTATCTTTTCTGACAAATGCAATATTTCTCATCTTGAAATCACCCAGGATGCTGCATCCAGACAAGTGTCTGGGTAGAGCACTCTGAACCACCTACAATCAAGCTCAGCTCATTCTGCTGGCTTCTTTTGAAGAACCATGTTTCTTTCAAGGTGGCTGCCCTCACTCACAAAAGCATCCAGGCACAAACCCTGAAGTAATTTACAAGATATGGCAAAATTCATTTTTTCCTGGTAAGCTTTTGCATAGATGAAACATTTCATATAACTTTTACAGAATATGAAATTTCCAGCAAAAACATTTTACAAGAAAAGTTTTCACCCCAAAAATGTAGTATTTGGGGATTTTTACTAAAAACGTTCTTCTTGCAGGATTGTCCATCCATTTTTTTAAAAAAACACCAATTTTATGTAGCGAGTGGAGTTTAAAAAAAAACCTTCACCTTGTTGCGAAAAGGCAGCTTTACAAATTTTTGGCACCAGATCGAGACATTGGGCTACAGTTTGTTACCCCATTTAACCATCCGAAATATACTCCACATTATCGCAAGAGGATTGAAAGGGCAGATAATTTCAGAGAGCAAAACTTTTGAACACACTCTCTACAACTTCTGACATCCATTCTGAAGTCAGCCTCTTTGTGTCCGCGAAAAGGGAAACCACATGCTGTTCTCCTTCAAGGCATCTATTTTTTACTGTTGAAGATCATAGAAGAGCTGAACCATGCCATTAAGACAACTCTAGTGCTTTCTTGCAGTGCTGTGAAGTAAATGTACCATGGTAAGAAAGGTAAACTGAATCTCTTCACAAAAGCTAGAAACTTAGAGTGCTCCTAGATAATGCTCCCTCTAAACAGACAACCACTCCAGCCTTCCATCACTCCATTAAACTGTTTGTCCGAAATTACACAAAATAGATAGAAAATTAAACAAGATTATGTGTAACTTATGTGAAACGCAATTTGCCGTACCTCTGGTGAAAATTGAATCCGAGGGCATACTTCACATTCAAAAGTGACCAGCAAAGGGACTGTTTCAAAGAGAAAATGTTTCTTGTGAGACATTTTCTGCTCTAAATAGTCTCCCGGGAGACAGTAGTTGCTTAAATATATCCACCACAACAAACAAGTCAGAAAGATGCTGGTGTAATGTCTGACATTTTTCATAATATGCAAAATGTAATTTTCCTCCAGTTCTGCAAGTTACTCGTGTTACATAAAATGTTGTACAGGCCTAATCAGAACATCCCTGTGATGAGCGCCATCTTTTACAAGACGCTACCCCTATCTTTTAGGACATCATCATTTCTTTAGGAAACAGCTATTTAATCTATCACCCAGTATGACATTTAGATGTATTGGGATGAGCAAACCACTCTAACAATGTTAACTACAAAATCTTAATGTTGCTAATACAAGGTATGAGCAACCTACATCACTGTAGTTCCCGGAGGAATTTTACGTTGCTCAAATCACTTTGGGTTTCTGAGGAATTTTAAGTTGCTCAAAGTGAACCTAAAAGGGCCACGTATTATCTTTAGACACTCCTAAAGAAATGTACTGCTAAGTTTGAAGACGGCAACCACAAGACGGTGCAACATTGATCTACAGGAGCGAGACCTGTACTTTGCTTGACTGTGGGGATAAAAGGTCTGATATTGGAAGGGAAACTGTGCCATTGCCCCTTTTCTACCTTATCCTGACGAGTCTGACATTGCCTTTGATGGTTAGCTGCAGAGCACTGATCTTTGTGCACTCCCACCCACAGAAAGGGTCTCTACTGCTTCCTTGAACCTGCCTTGAATTTGTAGTTTGGGTGTACATTTTTTTACCTGGACTTCTGATGAGGGATAGGGCTGGACACCCTCCATCCTGGTGAAAGTCCACCCAATCAACTATAACAAAGATCCTTCACAGCATGCGTGTTGTGTGATATGTGTCATGTCACATCTTTGTAGATTGTGTGTGATATTACATATTCTCAATGAAGACCTAGTGTAGCAAACACAAAATATTGGTTACTCTGCGCAGTTTATGGACAATCAATGTTCTCTGTTTGCCTGCTGCATGAAGAGATCCTACCCTTGGCAAAATGGAAAATTAGTGAAGCCCAGTTGGCTAAGGTTTGCAAGAGTGTAAGTCACAAAATAGCCACAAGGAGCGTGCAGTCTGCTTGTCAGAAATGCCTTTTTAAGTCCGTTTTATATGAGGTTGAGAACCTGCAGGAGATATTCAGGTCTGGGGTTTGGTTTTCTGTGGACCCACTTGCAGTGTTTTGACTTTGTGGGACTTTATATAACGACTTTCTAGCCATCCTTTTCAATTTCACAGTAGTTCTTTAAGTGCCATTCCAGTGGCTGAAAGCCAATATGTTCGCAAAGATTTCACAGTTTAAAAATGTAAGTGGATCCTCATCCTGAATTCCAGTTTCCCAGTTGCTAACAGTAAATTAACAGAACTGATCAGGAATGATCAGTCCAGAGGACACCTCGAGTCCCATGTATGTGACTGCCATCCAGAAATTATGACCGTGACCAACCATGCATATGATATCCAACTGAAGATCAATAGTGGGTGCTAGCCCGTTGCCAGCACCAACATCCATTTTTAGTTCCCCTTTTCTGACTTTAAATTTGAAACTTGCCTCTCAATGAAATGTGTTCACCAAATATCAGAGCCTGTAGTCCTGTCAACTTCTCACTGGAAGTTGTACTCCAACATGAGTTTTGATCCCCTCGTACATGAGGAAGACGGTCAGCCACACGGTTGTCGCTAGCAAACTAGAATACAGCAATGCACTCTATGCCGGCATCACCAAGAAACTAAAATCAACACTACAAAAAATCCAGAATGCAACAGCCAGGCTCATCCTGGACATCCCTGACACAGCCCCATCTCCACCCACCTCAGAGATCTACACTGGCTCCCAGTCAACAAGTGCATCAAATACAAACTCCTGATCCACACCTACAAGGCACCACACAACATAGGACCAGCAGACCTCAACCACCGCCTCGCCTTCTATATCCCTAACAGACAACTCTGTTCTTCCCAGCTCACCCTCGCAGCCATTCCTAAGATCTGAAAAAGCACAGCAGGAGCAAGATCCTTCTCCTACCTCTCAGCCAGGACATGATACATGCTACCTCTCAAACTCAAGCCGTTCAGGAAGGACCTCAAGACCTGGCTCTTTGATTGAGCAGCACGCCCGCAAACAGCACCTGGAGACCCTTAGGGTGAATAGCCGTGCTTTAGATATCATTGATTGATTGATTGATTGATTTCATTTTTACCCTAAACATGTAATGTTTTGTTGATCGGATTTTCAGCTCACGTTTGGATGGATGGCTTTTGGGGTATTAAAACATTTCACACTTTGTGGCCTTGTTTCTAGATTCACAGCTGCTTGACCTAAAACCTAGAGTTATGCCTCCTTTTACCCAGAAATATTGAGAAACTTGGAAAAAGGCAGACGTGTGATATTGTGCTTAATACATTTTAGCTCCATTGACCAAGGACTGCAAAACAAAGCCATAGCAGTTAGAACTGAGACGCAAGAGTCTTCCCGAAGGGAGTCAAGATCTCCCAGTTCATTCTCCATTGGACAACATTATCGATAGGCTACAATATAATAGTATTATATATTGCATATAACGCTCCACCGTATAACTGCTACATTAAGATTTGAGAATAGAACCTTGGCCACAGCACTTCCCAGAATCTTATGGTTTGTGTTGCTGATCATCCTTTCATTTACCCTAATCATTCTTTATGTACAGGGCGAATTATTATTTTTAAATAGCTCTTACCTCACACTGAGTTTATTGTGTGTGATTATTATGCTACAATGTATCTGAATTTCAAACCTGGTACCACCTTCTGAATTAAGATTTGATTGCTCGACCCTACAACCCTTGGAGTGTCAAATAAGTAAATGCTAGGGGGCAGCCGAGCTAATTTACAGTAGCCAGTAGTGACGGTGCCTAATAACCAGTACTACCGTAACACACAGAAACTAAGCATCTTACAGATACACAGACGGAAGATCATGAATTATAATAGGATGAGGTACACATTCTCAAGACAGGAAATCGGTACCACCCAGAAAGGGAATGCATGGAAATGTCTGCTATTTCATTGAATATAAAGTTATTACACATTTCAGAAAGTCCTCTGCATGCTCACCAACTTTTCAAACACTTTCGGTCTGTCGGACTCTCACTAGAACACATCCCACCTATACACAAAAGCAGAGTAGGGGGTCACCCCTTAACATACCTGACTCCTAAAGTCTTAAACGACCTCCAACAAAACATCAGAACCATCTCCTCCTCTCTTCTTGCCTTCCGCAAGAAGCTATAGACTTGGCTTTTTGAGTAAGCCCTACTAGGCTGGTTTCATACACTGGCTACAAGCCCCTCTATGCCCTCTCGGGTGATTAGTGTGCTATAAAGACTGATAATATAACTGCATTGGTTTTGGGGGCATGTGCCCTTCACTACTCCCATTGGCACACACACAGTGCCTGTGCTCGCACTGGGTGCACCCCGGAACCAAATCATACATTACAGAGGTGGAGATTGGATCGGCAGTTACTTCCAGTCACATTCCCTTGGTGTGCTGCTTAAAAGCTGCATTTCCCTACAATGTCACCCAGAGACAGCCAAGTCCTCAGGGAATCCTGCGACCATCAGACACAATCTGTTGTCGGCTGGGAAATCTGTTACAGCCTCTTGAAGCGCAGCTTGAGTTGTTGACAGCACGTCTGTGCCCCCGTTACTGCTTCTTCATCCCCTCGGATTTCTCTCCCAATCCTCTCCTTATCACTGCCGACAGTCACTTTGCTAACTTTTCTCGCAATTGCCTTTCTGCGGATCTCCGTAGAGTGTCAGTCGGTCCCCACTTTTTTCTTGATAATAAGTGACTATACTGAGGTTCTGCTTCCTGCTCTTGGCATAGACTTCTTCTCTCACATTGACTTCATCAACCTAGTGTTTACCAACACATCATATTCAGCATTTTTGAGCTGCATGTTGCATTTGTTCCAGCTCACATTTTTCTCTGAAAATTTCCTCTGTGTTTTTTGTACAGTGGTCGCTGACCTAAGAAGATGAAAGTGGCGACTTTATATATCTTTAGGAACACAAATGATGATGGACGGAGTGCTGAAAGATTTCAAACACTCATCCCCAGTCACAAATCTGGGTTGAATCCATTGTTCTTTGGCTCACCCTGCCACCCCAGTTTGGACCCAGCCATATGCAAATCAGTCTTGACCCTGCTCCCTATGGGACCAGTCCAGCCCAAACTGCCTGGCCAGGTCCTCCTGGGCCAGAAACAAGCATCCTGGTACCGAGTACAGGGTATCATCCCTCATCAGCCAGGCTAGCAAGAATCCAGTGGCACAGTGAGCAAGGGACTACTTCTGGGCATATCCTGGCCCCTTAGGGTGACTTTAGCAACACAACAGGATGATGGACAGAGTGCTGAAACTTTTCAAACAGTCACCCCTTTCTGTCTTGCTACGTTTATACATCTGGCAGCCCTCCTCTCAGCACCAGGTGAACTGGGCCAGTCCCAACATGGCACCCAATTTACTCTGAAAGTATTAACCTCTCTTATAAGCTTTCTGGGAGAATGCCGATTGATGGAAGACTTTCGTAGCTGGGGTTCAACCTGTTTATTTAATCCCTTGTATGAGGTCTAACAACTCAAAACTGGGTAAATCCATGCAATGTCCTAAACCTGAATCTCGCCTCATACTACATGTGGTAAAACTGGGTTGTTGTCTGGGGGTATGTCTTCTCAAGGTATACATGCTAATGTTTCTTTGACTCCATACGACAAGATTAATTTTATGAGGCTTGTTGCTTCCCCGTCAAAGTAAGACAATATCCTCTATGAACATACAAGGAGTCTCTGTCCATGGATGACTGACAGGTCAAATATTGATTATAAAAATGTGTTGTTGACGCCACTGACCAAATATGCACTAGGCCTATACAGCACGAACATTATACCCCGAGTGCTTCTGGGACAATGGAGTTGAATGCTACCTGACACTTAAGCAACTTGGTGGGTACCATTGATGTAACTTAAGGCTTTGTTTTATACCTGAGGACAGAGGTGTAGTTAGAACAATGCTCTATAGAATACAGATTGACCCACTACATGAATTAGCAGTATAGGGCAATTGCTTCTGCTGTCCGAGTGCTGCTGCCTGTTAGATATTTCACGGAGGGGTCCAGTTGAACTAATACCTTAGTGATTGAACTGGGACTCCTGATTACAATCTAATCAGAAATATACATTTCAAATCTACTTCCTTGAGAGATATGGTAAAGTCACTAGCTGCAGACTTTGGAACTTGGGCAATTATGTTCGAATAATGTCTTTAGGTTATAATAAAAAGTAACAATCTTGTGAGTGTGAGCAAATCAATTTAATACACCTATGCCTAGAAACGTAAATATGGGAAATAGTACTTAAAGTATGTAAAGGTCCCCTGCTAGGTTTACTGTACACATACTGATATGTGTGAGGAAGGACTATAACATTTAGCACAGCAGCAAGTGTGATGTATACACAAAATTATTTATGAGATCCACAGCTATGTTTGCACTTTACAGGTACCAGTACCAAGGCCATTAGAATTATGGAACTTTGAGGCTGCAGTATTTTTCACATAATTATGTATTTGCCTCCTTTGCCACATAATTCATCATCTAATGCATAATCTTCAGATTTTAACAAAGTGGCAGATGGAGTTGCGGAGTAAAGAGCCCTTCATAAAGATTGACTGGTCACCTTTATCTTTCTTCATGCTGTTTTTGGGTGTAAAAATTGGTAGTAATACGATGAAACCTTTACTCAGATAGTGTTACCATATATAAAAAAATAATGAGGTAATCTTATCACAATATGTGCCACACAATTTGCCTTTTCTTGCTGTATACTTTAAACAGGCCTGCCACATAATGTGCCACCCCCGCCACTTAATGCTAGTAGTCCAAACTATTACATACATCCATTTCGTAGGAGCCATTAAGAGACTCAAAGAGCTGTGTCAATGCAATTTGCACCATGCCTGGGTCTAAGTGACTGATCTGTGTGTGTGTCCAAACCCATGCACCCGCTCTACGGTAACCAAGCGTGAACATAATGCGCTCCACAATAATTCCAAAGGGCAGTGAACCGCGCTGAGAAAATGATGGGTGAATGCTGCTCACGAGCAGATGCAAAATGGATGGATTGCGAGAAAAAACATCAGTCTTTCAAGCAAGGGTGTCGGACACCTGAATTAAGAGCACACTACATCAAAGTGTCAGAATTATGCAATGGTCAAAATGATGGGTGCTTAGAGGCGCCGGGAGGAGGTACAGACGCCCCACTCTTAAGAAAAGCAAAAGAAGCGTAAATATTTAGGGATTCCCAAACAACCGTGTTCAATCAGCGAAATGACGCTCCGTTGTGCGCGCGCGCGCGCTTCGCCATTTTGCACATAAGGCGTTGAAGAGCTGAAGATTCCAGCGCGCGCAGATACCCCCCACGAGCACGCAGGGACGCTGAGCACTCCGCCAAGGGGACAAGAAGTCACACAAAATGGATTTGCTGTGTAGCGGTGCGTAAAACGTAGCTCGACTCCCGCCTCGGCAGCAGCTGCTGGAGTGCAATGCCACAGGGAACGAAAAATGTGCTTTTTCGCCGCGCAAGGCCTCGCGCAATGATATGGATTATAACAAAACTATTGTGAGTGTCTGTTTCTTAGCGTGTGCGCGCCGGGGCTATGCCGTACCCTAAAACCAGTGCCTCTGGAGTTATGAGATTCTGTGGCTGCAGCCTTTCGCGCATAATTATGGATTTGTCACATTACCTGCATAATCCGTCTTCTGCTTCCTAATCTGAAGATTTAATAATAAAAAGTTTCAAACTGAAACAGATAAAAAGTTACTAAAAGCATTGTGATCCGTGGTGCCACAAGAGGAAGGCCCTATGCAAAGGTTGAATGGCGTTCTGTCAGTTACCTATAACTGTATTTGGATGTTTACTGGTCCTAACGAGGTGAACCTTCTCCCAGACCACGCTAACGTGAAAAAATTATAACATTATGAACTAAGACTATCACAAAATGTGCCACGTTCAGTCAATAATTTGCCATTTCGTACCGCACAATTTAGTTAACCCTGACACATAATTTGGTCGCACGGCTTCTTCGTAATTCCCGTAAACATACACACAGATCGTATAATGTACACATCTTGTCTTAGGCCGCCTCTCTCATAAATTTGAAAACGCAAGAAAAAGCCCTGAAGCAAGCAAGGATGGATGTGGAGAAAAAGAGCACCCCACTACACCACCTCCCCAATGCCTACATTAGCTATTCTTCCCACCCTCCTTTTAGGGTCGAGCCTGCGATGCATGCGCTCGCGCATGCGTATCGCAGCAAGACGCTTTAGTTATTAGAAAAGGGCTCGGAGCCCTGTCGACGTCACGTCAGTGTGTTTGAGTGGTTGGTGGGTTGCCTAGTAAAATCTGCTTGCTTTCATTAGTGGAAGGCATGCACACGTTATGCCTTTTCCGTGGTTAGCCCTCCTCAAGCGCAGCGACCAAGTACAGAAAACATGCGAGGCTCGCTGTTTTCTGTCGGATCGTGGACTACTTTTTCTCTATTTTCCTAGCGCGATTTTGCTTGGCAGAAGTTAATTTCACTTTTTCGGGTTACGTACATAAAAGCACTTTTGCCGATAGATGAAAAGTCAGGTTAGGAGTTTGCAACGCGATCAGCTCTAACATGAGCAAACGCGAGACCCGTTGAATTGCAAATGCTTGTTTTCTCTTGCATTCTGCATGCAGTCCGTGTCACATCTAACTGTGCCTGTTGGCCTCTTTTTATGCGTGCCATTATCATTGAATTCTGACTTTTTAGCTGACTGCACTTCATGTACGGTAATGTTTGAGCGTGCGCTATGACATAGCTGAAACTACAAGTCCCAGGATGCAACACGCAAGTTCAAGACTGAGTGACGGTGTCTCGTGTGATTTGGGACCATTAGGCATGGATGCTGCCTTGCAATTACCCTGATGAATACCAAAAATCGCTTCCAGTGCACAATACTTTTGCAATCCATGAAACACGAATAATGCATTCTGGTCTCTAGACTCTTTCCCTGCCTCCTGGAGATAGACTAGTAATTGCTTGCACCTGTTTTGCTAATTGCACCACTTTACCTCCTCCTAAGAGTGGAAGCCATGTGAGCTTATATCTCAGTGTTATGGCAACTATTCTTTTCTACTGACATTTTGTGGCCACGAAGCACGATTTCTAGACTGGTAAGTTAATAGCTCCTTTCTCAAAATGAGGACGTTTCTCACCATCAATCGTTCACTGAAAGGGTGAACAGAAAGACAGCATGGAAGATTATTCGATATAAATCAGAATTAGACTAGGAATAAGAATACGAATATCAATACAAATAAAAATAAGAATAATTCCTGGATGCATTCAATATCTATATAAAGAAGTGACTTTATTCTTAGCAATACCAGGTTGTGGCATTACTAATTAACTATAATAAGAAAATGATGCAGCTACTATACTGTAATACATTATTACAGTTGGGTAATGATGCCTGCTGCTAGAACCAACAGACAGTATGAAAAGGAGATCATGAAGGGATAATTCCTTTTTTGGCTCTTTCTTCAGAACTGTATTTCCATGAAAATGCAGTCATTAGCTGATAAGGAGACATTTGGCAGAATGTTTACTTACTTCACTGCTGGGGTTCATTACATGAAAGCATGAGTCTATCCACGTTATTACACATTCTGAACTACAGACACCGTGCTGGGACTTAGATCAACCTATTCAAAATGCATCTTGCAACCAATTAGAAGCTATATATTGGCATTCTATTTTCACAGTAGGGATTCTTACATGTTCCACATGTCAGCCAGCACAGTAATAGATGGGCTAGGAACCAAACCCACTCCTGGCAGAAATGTTCAAAGCAGCCCTGCTTTCTTCCTCCCCATCTCTTTTTCCATCCATTCATTCCCTGTCTCTCTCCTTCTTGCCTCGCTTCTTCTCTTCCCTGTCTCTTTGTCTATTTCTCTTCTCCTTCCCTGTCTCTTTTCTTCTTCTCCTTTTACATGAACACTTTTCCTCTCTCTTTCCCTCTGTGTACATCCTCGCTGTGCCAGCTCCAGTAAACTCTGTGGCACTGAAGGGGATGACAGAGGTGGCACTCGCCTGGCTTCCAGTGGCTCCTGACCGCTGGAGAAATGCCTGATGAAAATAATGGCTGGTTCAGCCCGAGCGCAGTATCTCTGTGGTAGGACCCGAGAAAGCGACCAATGACTTACAAAATTATTAAGAAATGGGTTCCAGTGGGAACATGAAGACAGTTACCTCTGAGTTCCATGGCCCTGTAAAAGAAGTCAGCCTTGGGTGGGTTTCGTTTATCTATGTGGTCATGGAACTTTTGGTGGCTTGCAATATCTTCATTATATACTGAAGGTATAATAATAATATTTGAATAGCCTTTCTTACTACAGCCCTCCATGTGTGCATGGCGGTAACAGATGATGTTCTAGTCCTACGCAAAAGCACTCATCAGCCTTATATTGAAGGGCGGGTCAGGTCTGCGATGGCTGGAGGTTATGGCTTATTAACTGCCACTCATATCTCAGTTCCAGTCAAAGGACTGTAGGCCACATGGCAATGTCACCGGGTGCGTTCCTCCACCTCAAGAGACAAGGCTATTAATAAAGGTCATTTATAGAATTACGATCCTTATTCTAGCTTCTTGGAAGGTGCCGTAAGCAGCTTTCTACAGTGGCCTTAACATAGCAACACCCCCTACAGGTCTTCATCTACTGAGCTAACATTTCATTTTTCTAATATAATTTAAAGTGTCTTTTTAACATCCAGCACAACTTATTTTTCTCTGGGACTAAGTTCCTCTTGTGTAACTAATAATCTACATTGATATCTGGCCTAAGTTCTTCACATGTAACTCCTGCTCTGGGTTGAAAACATTACTAAGGTCCTCATGTGTAACCGCTTCTGCTTGGGATACATCCTTGGACTAAGGTCCTCACATGTGATTCCTTTGACTCTGGGTTTATATCTGGGCTATGTTCCTCACATGTTACTACTTCTGCTCTGGGTTGATCTCAGGTTTAAATCCCTCCTATGTACCTGCTTCTGATAGGGGTTGATTCCTGGACTAAGTTCCTGGCATATAACTCCTTCTGCTCTGAGTTGATTTCTGAACTAAGTTCCTCACATGTAAATGTTTCTGCCCGAAACTGACACCTGGACTAAGTTACTCACATCTAACTCCTGTTCTGGGTTGATCCCTGGACTGAGTTCCTCAAGTATAACTCCTTCCATTCTGGGTTGACTCCTCATTTAAGCTCATCACATGTACCCCATTTGGATACGGGGAGATTGCTGGACTAAGTCACACACATGGGATCTCTATTTATCTGAGTTGCTCACCAGACGCAGAGTGGTCTCGCGTACTGCTGAGTGATCATGGGCAGAACAGGGTAGACAGCTAAAATGGCAAACTACAAATTATATTTATCACATTTTTCTGGTTTGAGTATTGGCTAATAGATTTGTCTCTTTGTCCATGTGCAATCTCATTTTGTCTCACATTTGCCCCTTCTACAAAAAATAAAAACCGCTACTCGAGGTGTTGCCATTGATGCATCACTCTCTCCTGCGAAGAGTTGTCCCTGTCACCAGCTGCTGTGCGCATCTCTCCTCATCTGTCATGTCTCAAGCAATGGTAATTTATGTCCGCGTGAACAGAACATTAGACAAGAGACAGCTCCTCGTCTGTCATGCCTTGGTTAGCTCCGCTCAGCCTGTTCCGCAAACTCCCCTCTCTCACGTGAACGTGACAGGCTGCAGATTCTGGGACAGGCTAGAAGACCCAACTCATGCCCGCGAGGAGGATACCACACCAGTCATCTGGTCGGGCAGGTATCCTCCAGCCCATGATAATTCAGACCTAAGGGACACCTTCTAACTGGAGCCCTAACATGCCTCACTGTCATGTTTAACGTGACAACCCCACCAAATGGGTCAGATGATCACTGTCTACTGCATTAGTCTGGAATGACTGAAAAAAAAAACAAGGTAGGCAGTTCGTTTAAGGGCTGGTCCTTGTCATTCTGCTGAGGGTGACACATTTAGTGCAAGTTTCAACTTTATGACCAAACTTTTCAGTGGTCACTTTGGTAGCTCCAGTTAAACCGATAATTCCTGCTGCAATACTGCAGGAGGGTGACGATTTTATTTTACCAGCAAAGTTCCCTTTTTTGTTATCATTCCAAAACAGGTAACGTTTCCTCACCTGCCTTCACTCAAACAATGATTTTATCTGCAATGCAATGTAGTTTTGCCCCAAAAGTCAGATACTTTTTACTCTGACTGAACCAACCAAGTTGACAAATGTTTGTAGAATTGTTTTCTACAAGTTTACCCTTTGTAGAGTTTTTCTTTGCACAATGGCATTGCACAGGAAAAAAGCACAGTTTTATGTAAATTGGGTCTTTCCATGAAGGTATATGGTGAAGCAGTTAAAAACACAACAGCAGAAGTGGCTTTACGGGGGTTGTGATCGACTACAATACCCCCGTGTGACCGCAGATGAAGCCATTTAATTTATTTTTCTCTGATGTGTATGGGACATCTTTCTGATGTACTAGACCATGTGATGAAATTAACATGTGGATCCGATAGTCTGTTTTTCTACTATTTTCTGTATTAATGCTTCACCTATTTATATGGAAAAGTAAATAAAAAGGTTCAAACACTGTGTTCTATATATGGATAACTGTTTTGTTACTATTAAATAAGAATTAGTGAGACATTGTCAATTACACAGAGAAGTTGCAAAGCAAACAAATTTGTAACTTTTTTCAAACAGGATAAAGAAAACCATAGATTAATATATTCTTATTGAAAGTAAAGTTATAAAGATTTTCCATGGATCTATAAGTATGTTGCCAAAAAAAACCTTGCCAACTTTGCAACTTTTGTGCAGAATCTGCAGGTCAAAGGTCATATCCAAACAGCACTTATGCCTTTCATCCTTCTGTATGCAGCGAAGTAGGTACTGTTGAACTGAGCAAGATCATCACCCATTATTCATATCTCAAGAGACTCTTCTGGTTGTAATGCTTGCAATAATAGCCATTAGTAACATTATCCAACATCAAGACATTACAACACACCGTCAATTGTTATGGATGCACCATTTTTATGACAATTTTATTTAGGCTGAGTCCTTCATGTTCTTGCAGAACATCAACTTGCCCTACCTACTTTTCAATGTGACAACAGTAATGAGAGTTGCTCATCAGACCCTCTCTGTTAGCCATCTTCTCTATCATCCTTGGACTCAGGATTGATGCTGTCTAATGGAACAGGCCCTCCCTCCTGTCTTTCAGTACCTCTGAACCTTCAGAAAAGTTACCCTTGTCCCACTACATTTAGTGAGCAGCAGAAGTACTCAGGTTGAGCTAAAAAATGCTGCTACCAAATTTTTATGAGTACCCGGCCTGAGGTTTGGGGAACTACTGCCCCACATTTTCCTAAAGGGAACTACGTGTCATTTCTCTTCTAATCTCCATGACTGTTAAAATCCACAATTTGAAAACATCATAGCCTTATTTTCAAAATGTGGAATAAAGAATGAAAATCTAAAATGTAAAATCTATACTTTTCTTCCTAGACAGCACACATGCACATACGTTTTATGGATTTTCTGGTACAGCTCTATTAACTAAAATATGTTTAGTTGGTGGAGTTGGAAAAACACTGTGATGCCAAATGATGGCATGGCAGTAGTAGCAGGTGAGGCTATAACCCACTGTTCACCAGCAAGATGTATTTGAGGATGATGTGGTACAAAAAACAAGGGAAAGTAAGAGTTGTAAGAAAAGCAAGATGTGAGTGATAAGGAACAGCTGGGGAGAGGAGCTAGAGGATGTGAAAGAGAAGGTGAAGTTGGGTAGAAGAGCATAAGGGTGTGAACGAGAAGAAACATCTAGTTAGAAGAGAAATAGAACAGCTAGATTAAACAGCAAGAGTGTATAAGAGAAAAAGAACATCTAGAGAGAACAGCAAGAGGACATGGGAGAGAAGGAGCACACAGAAGAGCAAGGGCGTGGGTGAGAAGGAACAGCTGGGGAGAGGGGCATGAGGATGTGAAAGAGAAGGTAAAGGTGGGTAGAAGAGCATTAGGGTGTGAACGAGAAGGGGCAGCTAGATCAAACAACAAGAGGATCTGGGACTGAAAGAATGCCTAGAGAAAAGAGCAAGAGGATGTAAGAGAGAAGGAACAGCTGGGGAGGAGAGCAGGAGGACATGGGAGAGAAGGAACACAAAGAAGAGCAAGAGTCTTCAAGTGAGTAGGAACATCTAGACAGAAGAGCAAGAGGGTGTGAGTGAGAAGAAATAGCTCTGATGACAGAAGTGCAGGAGGATATAGCTGCATATCAGAACAATCATATGCATGTGAGGATAGAAGAGGAAGAACAGCCGCATAGAAGAACCATACTACGCACATAAGGAAAGACAGGTAGCATAGTACAGCAGGAGGATGTGGATAAGGAAGAGCAGCTGCAGAGAAGACAAGTGACCTAGAAGAGTCAGAAGATGTGGAAGAAGAACATCTGTAGAGAATAACAATATTATCATGTATGGCTTCCATAGAAAGCCTCTGTCATTTACACTAGATTCTTGATCTGGTAATTCACTGCTACCACAAAGCAACAGTTGATATCACTCATTATCACATTGGAAGGTTGGGAGCTTCATTGAAGACAATGGAGTAGCTCCGGGCTTCTAATGGTTGGTAAAAGCACAGCGCATCAATTTTTCCAATGTTTGTCATTCACAGCAACAGCTGTGAACAAAGGCTTCATGGTGCCGAAGAGGATTTCAACACTCTCAGGGTCCATGAGATCTTTGTTTTACTAATTAGAACTTTCTGCCCTAATGGGGAAGGATGCTCTAATAGCTTTATACCGGCCATTAAAGGCCCGCTCCCTTGTTAAAGTCCCTTGCCTTCGTCTCGGGCCTTTAATATTGGTGCAGGCCTTTAATGGCTGGTATAGCCAACTACGGCGGGCTATATAGCTATATTATCCACTGTTGCTATGTCATAAAGGCCTTGCAGGCCAGGATGAGAGGGATCTCTCAGAGTCTACCATTGCAGTATTGCTTGTCTGCTTTGAATGAAAGCAGAAAGCACAGCTGCAAGAGGTGGCAGGAAGGCAAGGAAAGTGGTGGGGGTTGGTTAAGGGTGTATTTTTTCACATTCGGGACAGGGTAGAGGGCTATAATATGTATAGCTCCCCCAATACTACTTTGCCTCAACCTATCAGTTAAAAGCCAGGGCAGGTGTTTTTTTGAGGACATACATAACTAAAAATTATAGATGTGGCATCCTAGAAAACTTGAGCTTTGCTCTTATAATTCTATGTAAGTATGTGAGGAATTACCTGCTACATAGAAGAGCAAGCAAATGTGAAAGGGGAATGACAACTGGATAGAAGAGCAACAAAGTATGGAATAGGACTAAAAGTTGATAGAAGAGCGATCCATTTTGTTATCAGCAACTGTGTGTGGCATGTTCCGCCACTGGTATTTCCTTGATTTCTAACAGTCCGGTAACTTCACATTTGCTTATTAATAGGCCCATTCCTAAAGAGCCCTAGGGTTACTATCCGGAAGTATTTTTAAATGAAACCACAAGGCAAGACCTTCCTAAATCTGTGGGGAGGCAAATGCCTCATGGTGCAATGAAAGGTACAAGGAAGGGGGTTAATGCAATATATTTCTGTTTAATTCAAATTAGGTTCTTAGATTCATTCACTTCAATAGTCACACTTTGTGAAGCTGTCTTAAAAGAGGAATTTCAATTTACACAGCGTGCTCAAGGGCCATACATCTAACACAAAGCCTAAAAATAATGATTTCAATATAAATTCTTTCATTATAAAATATTGATTTTGATTTCTAGACCTACGCTCTTAATTTCACTATTTTACGGCCTGTTGGTGTGAATATGCTCTGGCTTACTATTTTTCAAAGACTGGAAGGTGTCTCAATGCAAATTTAATTTGAATGAAATTTGAAAAAACTGAAATAATAATGTCACTTTATTGAAGCCTGCCTTGGCTTAAAAACAAATTTCATTGCGATCAAATGTGTTAGTCACTTGGGAATTGGAACAGTTGCCTTAGGTGTCTGTTACCAATGAGACAAAAGTTCTTAGAAGTGATTTAGGCTTAGATTGAGGGTGGACTTTGAGGCGAAACAGGAAAAGGAGCAAGCAAATTGTATACTTACGTACTTTTTGTCTCGTTTAGTGGCCATTAACTCCTATTTTAGGTATTAATGTGTTAAACATGGATAAATAAAACTACAAACAGAATATTGTGTTTCACTTATGCGCGCTGTGAAACATGAATCATGCAAAATGGTCTGCCCAGAGTTAATATTTGGTTAGGGAAAATGTATATGTGACTATGATGATATGATATATATTGTAGGCACTTATGAGTATGTGAAGCCGTACTAAATGAATAGTACTTTACGCACTCATAAAATCCTTTCTAAACTGGCCACATAATCTTTGAGTTAAGACAAAATTATTGTTTTAGTCGCCTCCTTTTTAGTGTTCACTTTTTGGTACATATTAAAAACCTTTTTCATACTTATTGATATTCCAAAATAGATGGTCACCCTGAATATCGACCGCCAGAATATTGTGGTGCAGGAATATCGAGGGCAGACTATCAGGGGACAAAACATTGAAAAGTACGTTAATTTAGAGGAGTATAGATGTACTCTTAACTCCACATCTACGTAACTTGAAGATATATGTACCAGTGAGGTACATATAGAAGGAGTTATGTATAGAAAACCTAGACTTACCTAGTTTTTTTCTCAATATTTTGGCTTCAATATTGTGTCCCATCGATATTCTGAGATTGATATTTAGGGTTCACACCTCCAAAATAGGATTCCAACTCACAGAGGCATTTAGGAGCATGCAAAGTTGTACTTTTGTTTACTAATGTACTAATTAATGCCTTTTTGAAATGGCCCCACAGTAGCTGAACAATCCACTTCCCCCTTCTCTGTGAGCACAGCACCTTGATATGGGAGAGATATAACAAGCTGCACACAATAAGATCCAAGGGTGTTTCTCTGTCAGCGCTGAAGGAGAATTAGAGTTGTCAGGGTAACACTCAAATGTATGCGTGCACGCACAGGCACACCCAGCACTTATGCACACACTTGAGAGAGGTGATGGTGTACATGCTTTTTGTGCGATAACAGATATGCCACAGAATTCTCTTGCATGCAAGCCTTAAATCCATCACTAGATACCTACTACCTCTAGAGCCAATGGCAGAGTTGCCCATAGCAAAGGCCCACCTTCTCCCTGCAAACACAGCATCCCCAAGGTCAGGCAGTGATTTCAGAGAGGAAGCCCATAAAATAACCCATTAAAGCGAGAGAAGTAGACAGATGGTGCTGATGTGAGCGGAGGCTTCCCAGCCCAGGATCCAGCTCAGCCGCATCCTCCCTCTTATGAGATGGGAAGGCGGTTTTCTTTGTTCATCCTTATTAAGGGGAGATTGAGAAGCAGCTTCAAGCAGTGGGCACTTGTCAGATTTATGGTCACACACCGATTTTGTTTTTCCTTTCCAGTTTATCTCTCTGTCCTCTCCAAATTTTGGGTTTCATCTCTCACAAACAACCATTCTTCTCTATGTGCCTCTATGATATTAGTGCTTTAATCTTCTATTTCCCAGGCGGTATTATCCTCCCTTTAGCAACAGACTGTTTCTTCCTAATCTCATTTTTGGTTGATCAGAGAACTGCATCTGACTGTAGCCAAGCAGCAAACAGCATCTCTGAGGACCACAACACAAAACAAACAACAGTGAGGATATTTGTTGCATTCTCCAATGTCAAACCTGACTATAATCATGACAAAGACAACGTGTTGAAGTTACGTCTTGTTTCTCAACTCAAAAGCAGTCAGGCCATGGGCGCACCTTTAAGGCATGACTAATTCTGTTCTCTGAAAAGATATACGTGTAATGTTCTATAAAACCACCCAAAAAATAAACAGCTCCGCTGAAAGTATCTTTAATATGGAGTTGATGGCGAGTAAAAACTTACAGAATGACAGTGTAAATTACAAAAAATCGAGCTCTGGTTCCATATAAGTCCGCAATAGAGTGAGGGACATACACATGGGGCCAGCATCCTTCTAAAAACTGTGCTTTTGAAATTGTAGTGACATGTCTGTCTTGCAATATTACACCCTCTTAAACAGATCACAAGCCCTTCCATAAAATCTGTCTTCCCAAAGACTATACCCCACTCTACCAACAACACCTCTTAGAACAGACCAAAACTACTGAAGCAAATATCCCGACTTCCAAAAAACAATCCATCTACTGTATACCAATACCTTCTATCCCTGACAATATCCTGTCTTACTCCTTTCACAGATAACTCATCTGTCTGCGCCGCACAATTCTATAAATGGAAACAACATTTCTTATCACGAAGCACACTGTGCCTTATAGTTTTCATGACTCCAATAGGCCTGAGTTGCTTTCGTGGACAGCACATACCTATACAAACACTACCTCTCCCCACAGACTCAGACTTTCTTCCACAGACCACATTTCTTTTGTTGAATTACCCTCATTTTATAGGGTGTAATTCTATGGAAAATGTCACAGTACTCCTATCCAAGATGCCCCCCCCATTCCCTAGACCAAATTCCCTACACTGGTGCACATATTGCTTTCCACCAGTACGCCACACCTCCTCCCATAGATCCTCTACTTTAACATCAGACTTGAGATATTGACGTACACTTATATCGACTCCTCAATATCTAATAACATATCACCTAGTAAATATGTACTCATACCTTGACAATATGTTGATACACTATATTATCGAGTCAATATATGGGCAAGTTGATATTCATGAGCTTAATATTTTGACATAAAACCTTCCCACGGGTCCCTCTTTTTCTAACAATGGTTGTTTTCAGCGACAGCCTCTCCTCCTATAGACAGCATTGCTTCCTATGGATCACATCTCCACTTTTATTGTGCATCTCTTTTTCCTCCTAGATCACTGTCTCTGCCCTACACTTCCCCCCTCGGACTTACCAGTAACAACAGTTTCTTCCACAAAGCATATACTCTCTCTTACAGCACACCTTCAACATCCACCACACCACGTACCTTAATGCTCTCATCCTTTCCCAAAGATCACTCTTCTTTCACTACGGCCCACCTTCTGCCAAAGATCACCCCTTCTTTCTAACACCACGCTTTCTCAAGACATCATCCCCATCCACCACACACTTGTATTTGCAGCACTTCCTCATTTCCCAAAGATCATGTTTCCCCAATACCACACCTTTCAAGATACAGCACATCTCCTCTCCTACATCACACCTTGTCTAGACAATGCCGTCCATAAACCACACCTTCTCCTTTCAACATGTACACAGCACAATCAAATTTTTACCACCACAAGTGGTCCAGCGCTTCTCAGTCCAATTAAATTTATTTCTGCATGCCTTCTTCTTTACTGCACTCCTCCTGATAAAGCACGCCATCTGGGTAGACTACACCTCTCTCATGGACCATGCCTCCTTTTCCCCAAGATATTACGCTCTTTCTCCTATAGATTACGCCTTTTCTTTGTGTCCATACAGTATCTTACCCATTTATCACACCTCTGTCCATAGACCGCACTGTTCCCCTTGAGCCTTAATCAAGTTCACCAGAATCCATCAGAATTCCTCTCAAAGATTACACTTTGGCATAAAGTCTTTATCTTTTCCAAAAACACACACATTCTTCTGGAGGCCTCTCTTCTTTTCAAATGCCATTACGCTTGTTCACCTTTGGTCGATTCCACCACAATTGCAGTATCCCACTCTCCTCTTCTCCATGATGGCCTTTCTGCATCTCTCCTGGTTACCCCCCATCCTACTCATACGCACCCTCTCTATTGCCCCCTCCTTCTCCCGACCCTTCTGCGCGCATTGATGCCCAGAGGAGGACAAAAAAGGTTGTCTTAACTGAGAAATGCAGGAATCGATAGAAGATGACAAACCTATGCCTCAAGCTATGTTGACAAACTCTTTTTCACTCTTTGTCATTCGGGGTTACTAGGGATGATCATCAAATGCCTAGAGTGCCTTTTAAACACAATTAGACACAAAATCCACTTGTTTTTTAATTATTCAGTGATTGCAGACGTGCCTTTTCTGTAGCCTGCAGATGGACTTATCTGACCTTACCAGCCTTTGCTTCGGGGTATGGGGAGCAGTTAATTATTTTAATAATGTTTTGTTTTGGCGGATGGGATCGATTGATGAGACTTTTCTTTCAAATGTGCTGCCCTCTAGCAGATCACATGCACAGCTACGATGCAGATGCTGCCATATGTTAGGCTATAAAAGCGCTATAAAGCGTCCCAGGATTGCAACTTGTTCCTCAGCAGCACCACCAGCATATGTCAAATCTATGCTTCATGATCAGCCATCTGAGTCCAGTGGGCTGACTTTATATGGTGTCTCATGGGCAGTTCATTTGGTTAATAGACACCCGTGCATTACGCTAAGTCAAGTTTAAGAGTGACAGAGTTGGATGCCGTCCTGATGCAAACGTGAGCACACAACTGGATGCATATGTTTCTACGATTAACCTTCTTCTATCGTCTCTTGCCATACAGGCTGTTGGAGGATCTCAACAATTTCTAATGCACTTGGCCTTAAACACCCAAGTGGAGACGCACTCAATTCCACACCATTGACATTCATTCATCCTAGACAAGAGTCACTGATTCCAACATCACTGGTCCTCGTGGATGCCAGTGAAACTCACCACTCATTGGTCCTAAGATACCTCAAAGGATTATTTCTGCTTATTTCATCATCATTCCCTATACACCACAATAGATCCTCACTCTTCCCTAAATCATTGTGCATCATGCATTCCAATGGATTCAAAATCATTGTCACACCACTAGCCTTCATATACGTCATGGTAGTATCATTGCTTTCCACATCATTAGTCCTTATACACCACAAATCTGGTTTGTTCCCACATCACTGGTCCTTATGCATGTCAATGGACTCTAACTCATTCTCGCTCACTGACACTAAGATACTTAAACAGATTATCACTGAGTCCTTCATCATCTGACCTTATACACTACATTTCTCACTTGTTTCCACATAAGTGGCCCTTGTGCCTTCCAATGGATTCTAACTCATTCTCACTCACTGACTCTCATATATATCGACAAAGTGTAGGTGTTTCCCAAATATTCTATCCTTCTACACCACAAAGGATTCTTGCTCATTCCTACATCAGTGGTCCTCATACACTTCGATAAATTCAAACTCATTCTTACATCATTGGCACTTATCCACTTCAATAATGCATCGCACATTCTAAAATTATGGACCCTTATGAATCAAAACTGGATTTTCACTCGTCCCCATATCACTGGCCCTCATATATTCTAATGTAGTATCAATAATTCTCACATCTGGGGTTCTCATACACAGAATAATTTCACTCATTCTCACATGTCTGACCCTGAAACACACAATGGATTCTCACTTGTTTCACTTCAAGTCCTCGTACACTCCAGTGGGGTTTCCTCTGTACAACATCACTGACCCACACACACTTGAATCGATTCTCATTCATTCCCACATCATCAAAATTCATGCTCCCGCAATCGAGTCTCACTAACTACCCTCAGCACCAGTCTTCACACATCCCAATCAAGTCTCAATGACTCCCTATGTCAAGCACCCATAGCCATTCCAATGGTGTCTTACGCATCACCACATTCCTGACCCTCCTCCATTCCACAGGAATCACACTTACACCTAGATCAGACCACATAACCTCCAACTCGTTTTCACTCGTTACAGTATTACTGGCCCTCAACACTTCAGTGGGGCCTCTCTCAGCACTATCCTCTGAAGTAAAACTGGAAAAATGACACTTATCTATTGGTTAAATTGCACAATTCCAACCATCAAATTGTGTGATCTTAGCTACTTACTTGAAGTACATCAGTTCAGGGTGTGCGCTATGCAAAATACTTTTTGTACATGGTTTAATATACTAGAATATTGCACCCTTTATAATAACACCCTTGGTCAATTATAAGGGGGGGCATGACACCTGACTTGAATCTCATGTTTCGCTAATGGCATTGTTGTCAGGGCAGAGAGTGATGTCCCAGAGGTTCATCTTTAGAAGCTCGCTTCATATAATACACGCAACACACTGATATAATTAACTAAAAAGACGCGCTCCCAGGAACCTTGCCCTATATTTAGATGGTGTTTACTGCATGACTTGCATGCCAAACATTTTCATGGCGCGGCTCGCACACAGGCTCTTAGAGCCGAGCTAGACCATTGGATCGTCGTCTCTCCCTAGTAATTTGCTGGCTCGCCCTATAGTGAAAATATCCATAGACCTTTATTGCAGACTCTAGTCTTCACCAGTGGATAACAAAGGGACGCCCCCTTCTCTTTCCTACCAAAGGGTTTCTTTTAATTTGCCCTTGAAGCAGAGGCAGGTGTCATAGCTGCTTGGACTTTAAGACCACTTTGCCGGTGACATTTGTGGGGGCAATGAGGAATTTAAAGGTCTTTCTTTTATTTAGATATGCTCTGCTGTCTTCTATCGTTTGCTCCTTCTCTGCCTCAGAGAAGCTCAGCATCTGTTGTTTGTTCTCTCAGTAACTTAAGATGCAAGACCCGCAGCCATGGACCACAAACATACGAGCATGTGCAGAGGCAGCGCCAAAAAGAATCCCCCCAGAAGGAAAGATTAAGTATTATAAGTCCTCTGGTGGCCACTGCACAGACCTGAAGCATTTCTAACAAGCACTGGCAAGTAAGCAGGTTTGCAGTGGCAAGTGTGCATTTTTAGGCAAGCATGTGCAATAGAAATTCAACGTCTACAAAAATAGTAAAGAAAATCTCTAGCGCTAAAGTGTATCGTTTTTAGGTGCTCGTGCGCCCGAGAAAGCAAACATACTACCACTCACAATGCAAGAGAGTCCATGGATTTATGGATGTCATAGCCTGACCCACTGCCCTATAGTGTATACAATGGTGGGCAGAATCAAAATGTGAATGACCATTTAACAGTTCAAAGGAGGGAGAGGTCTGACTCAGAGCCTCTCTATGTATGTTTTTATATTCGTAAGTAGTATTATTTGTGACTTTTTTTTATTACTTCAGGGTGGGAAACTAAATAAAGCTGTTTCTAGGCAAGACCCAAAAATGACACACGTCTTGCAGGCTGAAGGGTGGTGATCTTTAGGGCAAAAACAATTAGAAATTTGTTTCAGATTCACGGATGTGAAGGTTCAGTGTTACTGTGTCCTTTTCCAGTTCTGGTCTCCTCTGACACAATTTCCACCTGATAGTGGAATGCACTCAGGAGGCAATTCAAGGATGCTACTATCATACTAGGGAGCCCCTGTGTCCTATTTACGGTCCTGGGGGGAACTTCCTAAGAGAGTGACTGATGACCATCCGATAGGTGACTTTATGGTTTTCGAGCAAAAGCTGTACAGGTTTTTTTCCTAAACACTTCAGAAAGAGGTTCAGTGTAAAATCCAGAGAGCTCGTTTAATATTTTTTCTGGCACTGTGTGTATTTGTAACTAAAAATGCACACTTGGTATGCAAGAGGGCCTTGCTCCAAAGCTTTCCATGAAGGACTGTGTATGCAATCCCCCTTTCTGCTGGACCACACCTCCTCCTTGGGTCCCTATCTTGTACATCGGTTACCGGGGTTACTCCCAAACTCAGGAAGAGCTCTGGGTTTTCTGTCACATCTCCCTTCCTCCCTGAAGGAGTTATCCTTCAGATGTATTTCTTTTGTCGCTGGATACACAGAATGTATTAGCCTGGCCAATTCTAAAGGAGAGAAGTCCATGGGAGAACCATGAAACTTGATTTTGGAATGTGATGGCCAGCACAAGCACCTCTGCTTGCCCCCTGGGATTTGCATGCCTTTGTTGCTCAGAAAGTGAAACCATACCTTTATATCTAAATCCTTCTCTGGATGTGAACAGACTGGGGACCACCTGCTGCCTTACAGACTTCTGAAGAAACTGCTTGAGGACCAAACAGCCCTCGCTGTGAGCAACCAGAGGTGATGTGCACCACAGCGCACCCAGTCTGGTGCCCGATGAGCAGGGCAAATTATGGTGGAAGAATGGAGACAGTGGTCCAAGAGGCAGCAACATGATAGTCCAGAATTACAGGTATGCAAAGAATCAAAAGCCCAACCGAGTATGAGCCACAAATAATAACAAATAGGGGATTTTCATACCTAGGGCACCCACCTTTCCGAGAGAAAAAAAACGTTCACTGTTTTGCAAAAGTTTGGACCTGATTTTTCAGTGGAATTGTACATAAAATCGTTTGTGTTCATTTTTAACATTTCCTTTCTGTATTTCTTTACCTATCAGTCAGGGGTCATTAGGGCAGCTCTAGAACACATTTGAAAGTGTTTTTGTCAAACATTTACTGCTTAAAGTGTGTACTGATGAGAGGGAAAAATTCCAGCTTCAGGTGATTTTTGAAATTTTTGCACTGTTGTGGACACTAATTTGTTGGTCATGCTGGTATAAAACAAGCCAGGTAGCAACCCCATTCATACCACATAACTTAATGGTAAATAACATGAAGTTTGTGAACTAACTTCACCTGTCGTAGATATCAGGGTTCCCCCTGACCAATGGGCATGCTTTGTATCTTGTCACTGCCTTGGTGTACACACCACGGCATTAAAATCTCTTTCCTGCACACTTAAGGTTGAACGATCATCACCCCTTCTGTCTGCACTTTTCTTGCATCCCATTTTAGCTAGAGTGCAGCTTATAGTTTTGTGCACCGGTGTATTGATGGACTACCCCCTGAATATTATATGAAAATAGCCTGCATCTGTATTCCCTTTGTAGTTCCCTGTGCTAGGTCTATCAGTTTTCTGCCAGATCCAGCTTTTACATAGAGCAGAAAGATGGATACACCTCAAGTCTCCTCATGGATCTTAGGAACCACAACAAGCTTCCTACATGGTCCAGTCTTAAGTGATGACAAACTACGTCAGGTTATTTGTCCAGGATCTGGGGCAGATGGAGGGTCCTAGGATGTACTGGATTCAATTACCTGCAAAGGTGAACCAAGCACTCTTATTGTCCATGACTCATCAGTGGCAGTTCTGATTGAGAATTCAAGGCCTACAGAGGGCAGGTAGATTTGGGGTTGTGGTCAGGTGCTCACCAAAGGGTGCAGAACGGAACTGAATGCAGTTCTGCACTGGATGCAATGGTGCAGCACTAGATAGGATATGATTCAGGTGGGCAGCAGAGCTGACATATGTGGTAAGGCACTAGAGGTGGCATAACATTGGTGTACATCTTGACACATGTTCAAGGCTCTAGGGTGAAGACAACAGTGGTTGCAAAATAGCATTCTGATGCCACCAGCACCTGGATGCAGCACAGCACATTGACACTCGGTGCAGCTCGCCAATGGGCTCAAGTGCACCAATGGAGTGCCACATGTCATCGGAAGGCAACTCCACATTGGCCATGTAATGGCAGTGTGACACAGCACTGAATGTAACATGGCACTGGGTGGAGTTTGGCTCTCAAACTAAGCAAGACAAAGTCAGTGCTGTTGCACTGGAATGCAGCACTGCATATGCATTATGAATGCAACCCTGTAGATGCAGCATGAATGCAACAGTGTAGATGCAATGTCAATTCAAAACTGTAGAGGCAGTATCAATACAACATTGTAGATGCATCATTGATGCAAAACTGTAGATGCAGTATAAATGCAGCAACACTGTGGATGCAGTATGAATGCAACACTGTAGATGCAGTATAAGCGCAACAGTGTAGATGCAGTATGAATTCAAAACTGTAAATGCAGTATCAATATAACATTGTAGATACAGTATGAATGCAACACTGTAGATGCAGTATAAATGCAGCAACACTGTAGATGCAGTATGAATGCAACACTGTAGATGCAGTATAAATGCAGCAACATTGTAGATGCAGTATGAATGCAACACTGTAGATGCAGTATCAATGCAACAGTGTAGATGCAGTATGAATGCAAAACTGTAGATGCAGTATCGATACAACATTGTGGATGCAGCATGAATGCAGAACTGTAGACGCAGTATAAATGCAGCAACAGTGAAGATGCAGTATGGATGCAACACTGCAGATGTAGTATGAATGCAGTAACATTGTAGATACAGTATGAATGCCACACTGTAGATGCAGTATCAATGCAACAATGTAGTTACAGTATGAATGCAAAACTGTAGATGCAGCATGCATGTAACTCTGTAGATGCTCTGAGCGTCCTGTGGCTTCTTTCCACATTTCTGCTTCCTGGAAGAACAATGGATTGCCGCACAGCTATAAGAACTAATAAGGACTGGAATGCAGCATTGAACATTTGGTAGCATAGGACTGTGATGCAGCACACCACTATACATAGCATGTCAATGTAATGCTTTACAGCTCTGATTTAGTATGGCGTTGAGATGGTGCATGGCTCCTAAACTGAGCGAGGCACTGTAAGCTGCACTTCACTGAAAAGCAGCACAGTGCTGGTGTGCATCATGGCACTAGAGGTAGCATGGAACTGGGTTGCAGCACAGCACCAACGAGGACCCTGGCACATGAATGTGGTGCAGAAATAGATATACAAGTCAGTAAGACGCAGCAAAGCATGGGTGCTGCATGGCGCTGCGGTCGAGCGTGGTTCTCAAACTGAGCAAGGCACTGGAAGAAAGAAGATGCATAGCACTGGAGTGCATCACTGTGTCTGCATGAATGACGGCACTGCCTGCAGCACGACACTACAGTGTAATGCTGCACTGGTTTGCAGTTTTTTTGCTGGGTTGGCAACAGATGCACAGCTGTTCCCCAAGCACCGACTTCTTCTTAACCTGGTTTTATCGACGCTCAGTCTCTACCTTTGGAGCAGTAAAATATGTAAATTTGAAGTAAACTGTAAACACTGCTAAGACAGGCAGCTGGCACAGTCTCCTCTGGCAGCCCACTTTATTTTCCTGAAAAAGAGGTGGGGGGAAGTCAGGTGCTGTCCCAGAGAGCGCGGGAAACTTTGAGTCCTGGCAGGCTCGCCTGCTGAGGGGCGATCATTATCTCTTGTTTATATTGTGCCCGCGGGGGCCCAGAGCACGCGGTGCTGTCAGGACATGAGATGACTCAAGCCGACATTTCCTCAGTGGAGGGAGGCAGCAGCTTCTGCGTGTCGGGAAGGGCACTTATTTATTTAATTATTGCCTTGTAGAGCAGCAGCATCACCCAGCATGGTTTCAGGGCGCAGTGCACAGCATAGCTAACAAGCAAAGGCAAAGCCAACAGGGGCTGGCCATGGTAAGCTGGTGTGATGTTTACATTTATAACTGAAAGCATACGCCATCAAAATAAAAAGAAAGCAAAAAAGAGAACACATCTTTACATAAATATAGTGGCCAAATGCATGCTATAAAAAATAAAATTGCATTAAAAAAAACGAATGTTTATCAAGTTGAGACAGTACCGGCGCCTTCTACTAGGTCTACTTGAAATAAGTGTAGACACACTTGTTAAGCTTTTGGCTTTAAAGTACATAGCAGGAAAATATGATTCCTATTGGTCTAAAGAAAATGTAGTGTTGGCTTTCAATTACTTTACTTAACCTTTAGAGATAGAATAAACTCACAAGGATGTCTAACACTATTAAAAAAAATAAAGAATGGAAATAAAAATGCACTGGCAGAGTAAAATATTGGCCTTCCAGCTCTGGCACTAGAGTACACCTTTTTTTCAAGGTTTATATGCATGTCATCTGGCAAACTGCCATGACTCACTGTGCATGAGAGTCAGTGGCTGAAGTGGGCTGACATATTGCTCTATTCTATATACTGTGGCAGGAGGAAGCAAAATGTGAATAACAGTGGAACAGACCAATCGATGAAGAGAGCTAAGTCAATGCCCTTTTTTGAGCTGAGCCTACGAAAGCATGTGCTAGTGCAAGAGTATCACTACCAAGACACAGTTGTAGTTATAAAATGGCTTGAAGCCCGCCGGTGGTTTAACATTTGTTGGCTTGCATGGCACTCTTCTGTACAGCCTCATAATTCGTCACTGGAGGCCATATCATCATTTCCATTTCCGTCCATGGAGCAGGGAACAAGCAATGAACGATTCAGCTTAATCAGTGCCGTCCACTGCTCCCACTGTGATTGAAGTAACTTCTACTGGCTGCAAACAGAAGGCCGACTAGCAAAAATGTGCCCAGCAGGACAAACAAAATAGCAAAGTTATATTTTCTAAAGTCATTTTTTTTTATTTTGCCAAGTCTTCTTTTTTCACTTTGCACTCATGTTTTTTTAACTTCTAGTGATCTGCAAACTGATGATGCATGACTGCCAAAAACGGGGACAAAAAAAAGGAAAAGTTATATTTTCTATAGTTAACTTTTTTTTTGCCAAGTCTTCTTTTCTCACTTCGCACTCATGTTTTGTTTTGGCTCGTAGGTGCTGTTCTCAAAAGATAACTATTATCTTGTTCTAAATATTGCAAAACAACACTGTTTCAACTTATGTGTAATTTTCAAAATTATACTTTAACACATAATTGTGCAGTACACCCCAATCCACCCCACTCCAATCCAATCAGCCCCACGCCATTCCAAACCATTTACCCCAATCAACTCCATTCCACCACACTCCAATTCAACCAGCCCACACCACTCCAATCTGCCCCACTCAAATCCAAATCAATCTGCCCCACTACAATACACAAAAATCTGCCTCACCCCAATCCAAAACAATCTAGCCCACTCCATTCCAAAGTAATCTGCTCCACTTCAATCCAAAACAACCTGCCCAAATCCAATGCAAAACAATCTGCCCACTCAAAAACAATCTGCCCGACTCTAGACAGTCACACTCCAGTCAAATCCACCACATTCCATCCCAGCCCACAACTCACCAATACGTCCAACCCACCCACTCCAACCTGCCCCCTTCAATCCAACAAAAATCTGCCCCACTCCAATCCAGAACAATGCCACATTGCAATCTGCTCCACTCTAATCCTAACTGCCCCACTCAAATCCAAAACATTCTGCCCTTCCATAATCCAGTGGCGTAACAAAATGTAACCCCTGCAAAGAACATGGAGTGGCCCCCTCCAGACTCACTAAGGACCTCTCAGGCCAGGATGCTGTGCTACGCGGGCCCCCTGGAACTTGATGTTGTTACACTACAGCTCCAATCTGAAACAATCTGCCCACTTCTATCTGAAACAATCTGCTCCTCTCCAATCCCCAACTCTAATCTGCCCTAATCCAATCCACCCCACTACAATCCACCCCACTACAATCTCATCCACCTCACCCCAAACCACCCCACTCCAGTCCAAAACTATCTGCACCACTCCAATCAAAAACAATTGGCCCCACTCCAATCTTTTCCACTCTAATCCAAAACAATCCGCCCTACTTCATTCCAAAACAGTCTGCCTCACTCCAATACAAAACCTTCTGCCTCACTCCAACCCTAAACAATGTGCCACACGTCAGTCTACCCCAATCCAATCCAAAACAATCTGAACCACTCCAATCTAAAACACTCTGCCCCACTCCAAACCAATGCACCGCACTCCAATCAGCCACACTCCAATCCAATCACCACATTCCATCCCAATCCACCACACTTCAATGCTCCCAACCCACCCACTCCAATCTGCCCCACTTAAATCTAAAACAATCTGCCTCGCTACAGTACAGCAAGCCAAAACAATCTCTCCCACCCCACTCCAAAACAATTTGCCCCACTCCAACCCAAAACAATCTGCCCACTCCAATCCGAAACAATCTGCCCCACTACAATCCCTCACTCAAATCTAATCTGCCCCACTCCAATCCAGTCCACTGCACCACAATCCAGACCAATCTATTCCAACCCAATCCAATATACCCACTCTGATTCACCACAATTCAACCCTTTCCAGTCCAACCCACCTCACTACAATCCAACCCACCCTCCGCCAGTGCAACCCACCCCACTTCAATCCAACCCATCCCACTCCAAACCACCACATTTCAATCCAACCCACCATACTCCAATCCAGCCCATTCCAATCCAACCCACCTCAGTTCACCCCATTCCAAACCAATGTAACCCAATCCACCCACCTCACCCAAATCCATCCCACTCCAATCCAATCAACTTTAATCCACCCCAGTCCAATCCAGTTCACCCTAATCCACCTCACTCCAATACAATCCATTCCAAACTACCTTAATCCACTCCACTATGAACCACTCCACATTAATCGACCACACACTGCACCAATCTAATCAACCCCACTCCAAACTAATTAATCTCACTCCATCCCTATTCAATCCAATCCAACCCACCCCAATCCAATCCAATACATCCACCACAATCCAATCCACCCCACTCCAATCCAACGCACCACAATCCAATCCACCACACCCCAATCCAATGCACCCCACTCAATCCAATCCACCTAATCCATTCATCTCCACCCCACTCCAGTCTATCCCACTCCAATCTAATTCACCCCACTCAATCCATCTCACACCGCACCAATCCAATCCACCCCACCTTAATGCATTCCACCTCCCTCCAATCCACTGTCCAACACTAAATCCAACTCACCCCACCCCAATCCAATCCACCCCAATTCAATAAAATCCACCCCACTCCAATCCACCCTATCCAGTGCACCCCACCCCACCCCATTTCAATCCACTCGAGCCCATGCACTCCATTCCACCTCACCCCACTCCAATCCACCACACTCTGCTGCAGTCCACCCCACTCGAATCCAATCCTACCCGCTCTACTCCAATCCACCTTGCTCTTCTCCAATCCACCCCACTCTACTCCAACCCACCCCACTCCACTTCACTTTACTCCAATACACCCCACTCTACCCCAATTCAACCCCAATCAATCCACACCATGCCAGTTCAGTCCACCACACTCCAATCAAATTCACCTTAAACCCACCCCACTCCAACCCAATACAATCCACCTTAATCCACCTAACTCCTGTGCAATCCACCCACATCTAACCCACTCCAAACCACTTTAATCCAGCCCACAACAATCAAATCCATCCCACATCAATCCAATCCACCCCTCACCAATCAAACCCACCCCCAGTCCAATCCACCCCACTCAATCCAGTCCATCCTACTCCATTTCAATCCACCCTGCTGTAATCCCCCACTTCAATCCAACTCAACCCACTTCAGTCCAGTCCACCTCACTCCATCCTACTCAAATCCAGTCCAATCCAATTCACCAATCTCAAAAAAATCCATTTCACTCCAATCCACCCACTCCTCCTCAATCCAATCTACCCCAATACAATTCACTCCAATCCAGTCCACCCCACTCAATCCAATCACCCTCTCCATTCCAACCCACTTAATTCCGCCCCACTCCACTCCAATCCACCCCACTCCAATCCAGTCCACTCCACTCCAATCTGCCCCACTTCAGTCTACCCCAATCCAATTCAATTGAGTCAACCCCAATCCAATTCACCCCACCCTATTCCAATTCGCCCCACTCCAGTCTACCCCACCCAAATTCAATCCAGTTATCCCCACTAAAGTCCACCCCACTTCATTCCACCTACTCTGATCCAATCCACCCTACTCTACCCAATCTAATCCACCCCACTCCAATCACTCAAGTACAGTCAAATCCACTCCACAATCCACCCCACTCATGTCCAGTCTACCCCTCTCTAATCAAATAGAGCCAATCTACCATACTCCAGTCCACTCCAATCCTCCCCTCTCCAGTCCAGTCTAATCCACCCCACTCAAATTCACCCTACTCAAAACCACCGCAATCCAATCACTTCAGTCCAATCCACGCACCCTATCCAATCTAATAACCCCACTCCAATTCACCTCACCCCATTTCAATCCTCCCACCTTCAGTCAATTCACCCCACTCTGCTCCATTCCACCCCACTACCTCAGTCCACTCCAACCCATCACACCCTATTCCACTCCATGACACAACACTCTCTACCACTGAACCATTGAACTCTGATCTCCTACACTCAACTCCACAACAGTCTACTCCCATACTCCACTCTACAACACTACTCCTCACTCTCTAAGACATTCCACTCCCCCACTCCACTCTACAACACTCCAAGCACTAACCTTCAGCCATGCTGAACAGCAGCCACACTGTTGTACAACCTGGCAAAAACACATTGCCAAAGCCAATAACTCTTGTATAGGTGAGGCTGACTGGCTTTACCAATGCTTGTTGTATGTATGTGTATATATTTTATAATTTTGAAAATTTGCTTTTTGATTATATATGGCTGGTGAAATAGCTAAAGCACTTTCTGGGGTAGACCTAAAAACATAAGCCACAGCTATGTTGAGCTGAGCAACCACCTGAATAATAGTCAAAGTAATGGAGAAAGAAAGTAGAGAAAAGGGGGCTAACAGAGAGTAGTGAAAGCGCTGCAAGTATCAAAAGATATACAAAACTCCAATACCAACCTGTTGAAAATTGTCTTTTGTATTAAAACATTTATATGGAGCACATCAAGGTAGAGACACAACCATCCAAACTATCCACAGCCACAGTGTGGGGAGAATTTTGCCTACTGCGTATAATATTCCTACATGATACCAATTAGCATACATCTCACAATTATTGACACCTTGCCAGAAAAAGTATTTCTGGGTACCAATCGAGAAACAACTTCCCTCAGAGGTGATCTAGATCAGGGGTGGGCAGCATACATTAGATTGTGACAGTGCTTGCTAAGTCAAGTCTATTGGTGCTGTGAAAATCCCTAGTGGTTCCTACTCATTCTGACTCATTCCAGTAGATGATGACTATGGCGAGGTATGAAGCAATCATCTACAAACCTAATGACCCATCCTCTGACTTCGACCTAGTCTGGGGATCACCTTATTAAACCTACATAGCTGCTTAACATCATACCCCCTACCATTTCCATACCACGTAAGTTTCTCTGCGCACTGTCTGGTAGTTTGTGATGCTCCCATAACCATGAACGAGAGATGGCATTTCCCCAGATGAGTCCTCTTTTTTGTGACATGATCAGATTCAATGACCCGAGGACCTCCAATTTGGTCGCAGACACCCCACTTTTCTGGCATAGCACCAAGACATTTGGGTGTATCTCTCCCCAAATGAATTTGTGCTACCCACTCGCTCTACCCACCCTTACCCCTTCTTGGTTCAAGGAAACATTTTAAAGCTTTTGGTCTTTGAAATACTGCACATGAGGTTAATGGGACAGTGATAACTGCGCCCGGCCGAACTGCAGGCCACTCGCTATGTTCCTGTTTTCATCCATACTGTGTGATACCTTTCATGAGGAGATAGGTAAAGTGATGCATTACACGTAATACTGGATATCGGTCTGTGTTCGCCCCATAGACAATTCCCAAGCATGGGGACATTCTACATGGTATACAAGCTCCTGGACAGTTGATGCTGCCCATGAATTTGACAGAACTCAGCCTTTTTGAGTACTATGGTCTTTTTGCCCCCCGTGGCTGGATGTGTGACATGATTTTCCAAGATAGAATTGCCTTCTGCTTTGATCAGACTCAGCTCGGGCTTACTCTCTTCTGGTAACACAGGTTGCATAGACACTGTTATTGACTAAAACAACACCACCACTGGGAGGTGGATGAGTACACCACCAGGGGATGCACCAAGAAGAGCCAAGAAATACGGGACATGGAGAAGGCAGTTTGGCCTAGACTCACCCCAATGCCGATCCAGCTTGATGAAAAATGAAAGAGGCTTATGTTATTTGTAAGAAAGACTCTTACAGAGAGATCAGCCACATGTGTCACATTCCATATATTAGGATATGTCTAAACTTTGTACTGCTACACTTACTGTGAATGGAAGAGAGGGTGCAGACATAGGGGGTTATTCTAACTTTGGAGGAGGTGTTAATCCGTCCCAAAAGTGACGGAAAAGTGACGGATTTACCACCAGCCGTATTACGAGTCCATTATATCCTATGGAACTCGTAATACGGCTGGTGGTATATCCGTCACTTTACCGTCACTTTTGGGACGGATTAACACTCCTCCAAAGTTAGAATAACCCCCATAGTGCCCTAACAATTAGTTAGATTAAAAGTTTGTTATTTTTTGATGGCTGCGTAACGAAAACCTATTATAAATAAAAAAGCCTACACTTAAAATTCACCGTGCGCTTATTAATTGGCACGACAAGTACCTCAGTTGTATAATTATTGTAAGAGTAGTGAAAATTAAATTAATTGTTATCAGAGCAGTTGCAAATCAGTAAGTAAGGGCTGATGGCCACAGAACTGGGACAGCAATTGGAGCCCTTAGATACTACTAGGTGAAGCAGCTCAAGTATTCCATAACACACTTAAGCATTAAGGTTCATTAACCAACCGTTGTGAAAGTAAATGGTTAGTGGAAGGACAGCAGTCACTGGGTCTTGGCCTTCTCTTCTGAGACTGCAAACAAGAGCACCGATCAATGACAGCTGCAGGGATGACATCTTCGCACCACAAACTTTGTTGGGCACTGTAACTCATAGGACACTGACTTCTGAACAAAGTAGATGACAGGCAAAAACTTCCCTTTCCAGCCTGTGGAAGTAGGCAAGGCAATATATGAACAGTAATACATATTTGATTAACTAGCCTTATTTTGGCTCAAGGTGAACTCTTTCAAGGCCAGGTAGAATACTGGTAGTTTTTAGAATCTAAAGCTGTGGCTTCTTTTCGGACTACCAGAAGTCTCCCACAGCTGGTGATGATTCACAACCCCCTTCATTTCTGTGTCGTTTAAAAGAAAGGTCTTTATACTTTTTTTTAAAAAGTGTTTCCAGTTTATGACTGTTTTCTTACTGCATTTCCTTGCCTTTAAGGGCGACCACGTGAAGCTGTAATACACAATTTGGAGCTGCATTTTCTTGTCAGAGAGAACGTACTTGGTCCAGTGGGATGTTGCCATGTGAGGTGGCCCCTGGGGTAACTGTTGCCTTCTGCTTCTCTCTGGACCTTTCGCTGCTTCAGCGGCAGCTGTAAGTGCTCACAGCTGCTGCTCGGCCTCCCCATCCCCCGACATGCTGCAACCTTCCCGTCGCAGCGGCGATGCCAGAGGACAGGCACAAAGTCTCCATTTTAAGAAACTAGCAAATCAAGCATGGCCTCCGCGGGACAGGAAACGTCCCCATCTACCATCAGGGTCCCATCACGTGGTTTCTCCGTATTACAGAAGTGAATTACATTATATTGCTTTAACCTCGATAAAAAGAGGTCTAGCTGTTTGACTGGGAGGTTTTCTTTACATATCTAATGAGTAATAAACAATACATCAGGAATTAGGTATAGAACCCATAATCCATTTGTTCGACAGAAAAGTTTCCTGGATCCGAAGTACACCCTACCTTAGTTTACAATAAATCTTAGAAATGCCTACCTTAAGAACAAAACAATTCTGATAAAAAACCTACATTTTATTTGATCAATATGGACAGCCATTGCAATGTTAAAAAAAAAGAAAATACATTACATAAGATAGTCACCATTGAGTTTCTAGATTCATTTCAGTGCCTTCTTTGTTCTCTTTTCCACTCAAACAATGATTTATAGTAAATTACGTCTCCACGATTTCTGGAATTCAGACTTTTACCTGTTTCTGCATCCAGAGAACATTTTGTCCTTCCAACTAATAATCATTTGGTGCGTGATTCCATTTCTTTATCGTCCTGAACTGCCTCACATGCATTAAATACTCCAGACACTGACCAATCAAACTGTGACTATTGCTGAAGAATAGAATTCGAATTGATCATATGTTCAGGACAAAGCAGACCAAGCGATTAAAACGCACTTCTGTAATAATGCTCACAAGCAATTGAAAATGTAAAACATTGCAAGCGTGTAAGAAAGAGGGACCCAAATACGATTTATGGATACCCGGTCATCCTATGCCCGTGAAGCTGCATGAAGATACTTAATGAGAAGTATTTTTATACGATGCTAGGAGTTCGGCAGAATGAGGCTAGGAATGTGGCTCCCTAATTAAGTACTTCTATGTTTACAGTCGAATGCAGAAGCTCACTACATAGAGGACAGTTTGCACATGCTGTCCTTTGAAGGCTGGAGAGGTGAGGTCCCATTGCCAGGTACACCAACAGTACACATCTACTAGGGAAAAAGTAATCTCTCAACCCAACGAGAATGTGTTTGAAGCCATTTCTATAGGATTTGATCACGACTAAGCTAAGCCCTTTATCTACTGTTGCACCTGGTTACTGCCCAATGAAGTCATTTCGATTTGAAATAATGGTGTTACATTTTTGAATTGATAAATGTGTTTATATTTATTTGACACGCTCAAGGCATGACCCTATGGGTAATTGCTTGCCTTACAAAAGTTACAAGACACAGCATGACAATGCGAGATGCTTGATTAGAAGCTATAGCACTGCAAGCAATTAAATTATAAGGTTAATAATTTTAATCAAAATTTTGTCGTTTTTATGAAGGCACACGTGTTGTGAAATGTAAGGTGCTCTAGGAGGAAGAAAAACAGAGAAAGGAATACAATCGTATCTCCTGATGGAGCCTTTATGAAAGCTCCTAACATTACGGATAGCTGAAGCATTTTGAAAAGGATTTTAGTTTAAAAAAAATGACATGTAAAGCTATGGTTCCCTGTAACAATGAACAAGATATCATTACGGAATTACTATTTACACTTTTTTTTAAATGATATGTTATTTGTGGATATACGAATGTAGGGAAATAAAAAAACTAAATGTACTGTCTCTGCATTTAATCACTCTTTTGTCCATTATTTCTTTACCACTACTGATTTAGGACATATGCATTCTTCTTCAGTAACTTTTGAGGATTTTAAATCTTTTGTTGACTTTTAATGTGGTAATCGATGTAGTATTAAAGAACGCTAATCAGCTGGATATAAAAATATAGTTAAGGCATAGCAAGATCTTTGACATATCTATTTATTAGTAGGGCCATTGTAGTAAACTGTTCACCCACATTCTTATGAAAATGTGTCAAACAGTTAAACGGTTATCCGCCTGAAACAGTTTTTTCAAGATAATTTTCAGATATTCTCTGGTATTAGCAAAGAACTATGATATGATTCTCCTCTATATTTGATATGATTATTTCAAATAATAGTGGATCGCCTTGCTAATTATTCGGGCGCTGTTTGTATATGGCCTTCATTAATTAATTTCTTCACTCATTCCTCATTGTCCAACTTAACTCTTGAAGTTGAGGGGGCCAATATTTCCATGCCACCTAAGCATCCTGGGCCTGATCTAGAGGGGGTCAGTAATGGGGCATCTGCCAAATAAAAAGCAGAACTCGCACCCGCCCTCATTCCTCAATCGCTTTCCTATTAAAACGGTGAGTGGAAGGTGGTGCTCCCAGTGGAAGAACCACAGATAGCTATGACGAAAGAAATACAAACTTCCTTAACTCTCAGAGTGCCAGGGATATTTTATACATGAGACTGGAAAAAAAGCCCATATCAAGGCTCTTTTTCCTGGATCCACATGTTATGTTTTCCCAACTTGCCACTGTGGTGGACCTGCCAATACCAACAGCTTTCAATGCTGCTCGTGCAATACAGGAAGGATCCTCTCCAAGGAACACATACCTGCCACACTAAAAAGAGCAGCTAGATTTAATGGCCTGACCACCACTGATTTAGAGGAGGCAATGCTTCTTTTGCACCACTGGATTGGTGGTTTTGTCAGATTTAAAATGAGCTGATAAGTTTTAGTCCCGATCCTTCTATTTATATTCCATTGTCATTCGGCACATGGGTTCAGTTCACTGAATTGAAATTAAACCAGCGTACAACACCAAAACACATTCGTTTTCTAGATGAAAGTAAAGTCGGTAAAACATGAAGTCCCACTAACAGAAAGCTATACCTGAAGAGAACCTGCTAACTTGTCTCACTCCAAAAATCCAATTTAAGTCAAAACAAACTCATCAATAGAGTTACCACACACACTCTTGTCAGAAGAGGTTTCTGACATGCATCGAAAGAGTGCCAACCCAATTTGGTGCAGGCCATATTCCACAGCACAGCTTTCTTTAGTAGTCTAATGAGAGATATAGCATTTACAATGAAGCCGTTATACAATATCTTTACCACACTTCCATTACAATGGACATGCCTTTACCATGCAAGCCTTTATCATGCAAAACTTTATCAAACATATGCCTTTACCACGCAGGCATTTACAATGAAAATGTAAGTATTTCGCAGATAAGTGTAGAATATACATATATTACCCTTGCCACCCTAAGACCATAATCCACACTACATCCTAAAAGAACAGTTCCACCTAACAACCTTCACACACCCCTAAAAAATAAAAATGCCATTTCCATATATATATATATATATATATATATATATATATATATATATACTGAAAAAACAAAGGTTACACTGAGTTTATAGTTAGGAAATAGATTTTAAAAAACAACAGAAATTCACTTAAAAAAACAAAAGGTTACAGGGACGTTATAGTTAGGAAATAGAATTTGAAAAACAATAGAAATTCACTTTAAAAAATCAAAGGTTACAGGGACGTTATAGTTCGGCTTACATTTTCAACGTACCAAACCATAGAAATTCACCTGTTATAGCTAGAGTTATCTCAAGTAACTATAACTCATGCCTTAAGGTAATGATAACGCGTGGTCTCGCCATGCACAGTTTTGTCGTCAAAAAGTTGACTGCAAATGTTACATTGATATTATCAATGATGTTATCAAAGATGTCCTTAGTGCCATAATTTGTGGGATAATTAACAGTGCATGGTGATGGTCGCACAGCCTGGCCTGGCTAAAGCAGCTCCCTCTCTGTGAGAGCAATTGTTTCCTTTGTCTCCCTGCCTGCCTCTCGACTGGCAGGAAGACAGAGAAAACCTCTGCTCACAGCAAGATTGTGCTGTTTGACAGCTTTCCCTCGCTGCGAGCAGGGCGTTTGCTGTGACTTGGCGGCAGCTGTCAAAGTGGCTGCCAAGCCACAGAAAATAACTATGTCTCGGGGCTGGGCACCTCAGACATATCAGGAGCCAGTCGGTTCCCAGGGCCATCTGTGGCTCCTAGAGGGGGTCTGTGCAGCCCGCCTCCAACGTAAGTAGCCCCAGGGAGGTTGTGGTCTCGAGGGCTGTAGGGGGGCAGCGCGGACACCGGCATACAATTTGAGCAATGCCCTGGGGGGATGGTGCACCCTCCACATTATCACATGCCCCTGGACCGGCCCCACCCGGGGGCTTTAAAAAACAAAACACAAGTGCGCACTTTTTTTTTTGTTGTTTTGCCATTCAAATTTGTGTCAAAACTCTTTTTTTTTTTTTAATGTTTTTTTGCCCTGCCAGGGTAACCACAGCTAAGGGGTCAGGTTGTCTCTACTTGGCTTCCATTACTTTATGGTTGAAGTGCTGGCAGCCAATCAGAGCTGTGCATTTCCCTGCACCAGCTCATCATTATTCGCAAAGTCGTCGGGGAGGATCCGCGGTCCAAGATATACACATGTATTTTCCCTTTAACAACTCCAGAACTACTGGATGGATTCACACCAAATAAGCAAAAGCTTAATCGGCGTACCGAAAGCTAGCTTTCTGCAACATTTGGTGTGATTCCGTCCAGTGGTTCTGCCAGTAGTCATGTCTAAAGGTCCTGTAAATATTAACATGGGAAACACAATGTTTTTGACTCCCATTTTTCTCGGCTCCCACTTGACAGATCTCCCCAAAACTTTCTGTGTGCAACAAGAATCACTAGGGCACTTTTTGGGGGAAAATGTTGTGAACATTCGTCAAATGGTGCCAAAGAAATAGGCAAGTCAATAAAGCTTTTTCTATGGAAGCATGGTCCTAACTATAACTACCTAGTGCCGACCACCACATAGCTATATATATACACCTACATATATATATATATATATATATATACACATGTATGCATTTTAGGGTTTAGGGGTAGATGAGGGTATTGGTGGAAGAGTTTTTTAGGGTTTAGGATGGGTTATGGAGTTAGGGTGACAAGGGTATTTTTAGGTTTAAAGGTGGCTAATGGGGTTAAGATGGCAACAGCATATTTAGGGTTTGGGGTGGGTTATGGTGTTAGGGTGGCTAGGGCATTTTTAGGTTTTATCGGTGGGTAAAGCTATTTGGGTATTAAGGGTATTTGTAGGGTGGGGGACGGTGTCAGGGTGGCAGGGGGTATTTGAGTGGCAATGGTATTTGTAGGGTGGGTAGGTGTATTTTTAGGGTCGGTAGGGATATTTGGGTGCCAAGGGTATTTTTAGGTTGGGTATATATATATATATATATATATATATATATATATATATGACTATCGCCAGTAGCTGTAATCCCTTCGCCCAACGCGGCAGACCAGGACGGGGTAACTAACCCCTATAAATCGCACACAACTTCCTCTTATTCCATACGTCAATAATCCGTACGTTTTAGAAACAGAAGTCCAGGTCACATAGTCAGTTATTGCAGTGAATCGTCTATAATGGCACGAAATGATTCACGCCATTTAAGAAGATTCACTGCAATAACTGACTATGTGACCTGGACTTCTGCTTCTTAAACTTATGGATTATTGACGTATAGAATAAGAGGAAGTTGTGTGCAATATATATATAGACATTAGACACAGTCATTTGATTTTAATAAAATTACATATGTAATATACATATTAAAAAGAGGCTTTCAGACAGTCCTCTTCTGTTGCCGTCTCATTTACATTTTTCTTCCGCCCACAACAGTATACAGCTTAGGACAATCGGTTAGCCCATATTACCCACTGGCTAACATAACTGTGAGCAACAGCATTTTTTTTCATCACAAGGAATACAGCCACAAGCCAAGCAGTTTCCGTCAGTGCCAGGAACTGCTATGTTAATGTGTGTTTTTAGACCAAAACTGTTTTTGCTTTTAGCCATTTTTGTTTTAGTTGGAAAAGGCCAAACAGCTCTTCATACAATAAAGAAGAAAAAACAAAAGAAGCATTGACAAATCCAGAAAGCTACTGCCAATGCGAGACCTATTTGCTTTGCCAAGTCTTGTCATTATTATTACTTTCTTTAGTTTTTCCCCCTTGCCTTTCTTCTAGCTATGCATCAGCACCTGGAGGCTACTGAAGGGCTATGTGTAGCACGAGGAGTCACACCTGTGATATCCTCGGTGGTCAAGGGTTGTACAGAGTAATTTTTCTACCTCTGAAATTTTGGTGAATTGGCATCCATGACAACAATATGGGTGTACCAAGATGGATGTTCCTTCTATTAGAGACAAAGGGTTAAATATAACATTGAGACACAAAGAAACCCATGGTGGTACAAAGAACAGTATTGTGGGCGTATGCCACAGGTGATCAGGAGCCGGCACAGGAAGCCTACACTGTGCCCCCCAAATGATCAATGCCGCCTCCCTCTCAGTTATTTGCCGCTTCACCTCTTGAGTTACTGATGCAAAGTGCAGATTCAGGGCTTCAGTTTTAAATGAGCTCTGTGCTAAGGAATTAACCTTTCCAGGCTGATTTGAGAGGAGCCATTATTTCCCCCAGTGCTGTGCTTTCTTTCTGTTTTCCTAATTACATGAGCATTGTCTTAAATCTTAATTCCAGGCAGGGTACTACGATTTGTGGCTTTATCCAGAGGGGTGACATGGACGTCCGCTGAGTCCTGTGGAGAGGTTCCGCAGGATATATGGGTAGACAGCGAGTAACAAATCAGCATTTTACTTAAAATGTTTCAGTTTGTGTGCTATTAGGTGCTGATGAGAGAGGCCAGATTGACTCTTCTGAGAACTGAAGCTTTACATTTACCCGGCTCACGGGTGCATCAGGCCCGGTGACGGCAGAAGCAAGTGAAGCTACCTCTATGTCTAGTGTCCAACCTTTAATCTCTTCCATGATGAAGAATATCATTAGCAGTTTTTTTCCTTTATCAGGCATAAATGTGGACCCTTTTGAAGTGATTTGATCAACAATATATCTAGAAATCAGCGAAAATATAGACTGGCCAGACTGGGCCAGAAGGATATGACGATTAGGTGGTTGCAAATCCTGCAATTTGCAAAATCAGAGGGTTTGCAAAGTCAGAGGGTCTGCGACCTCAAAATTACTTTTCTTAATTTCCCAAACCAATTTTGCAATTAACAAAAGCATTTCTGAATTACAAAAGTAGTTTTGTGACTCATTCCAAATCATTATTAGGATGAGATGTGAAGGTGTGGTGCCCTCTAAATGGACAAATGCAATGAATTGTAACACTGAGTTATGACCACAATTGTTACTGCAAACCGTTTATAAGTGATAGCTCATTTGCAGAGGGGAAATATCCTTATTGTAAAGCTTTCTCTTTGGGAATTGTGTTGGACAGCCTTTTAGGGAACGGTCAGGATCTGCTCCCCAGTGTCTTTCTAGACTGGGATTTGGTTTTAAAGAGCAACAATTCCTTTAAAGGAACACAGGCTGCTTTACAAAAACAATTCCACTTTGGGAATGAGAGCATTTGCACAGTGGTCTGCTGTTCCTTCCAGGCCACCATTCCTTTGTTCACAGTCATTGCCATAAGGTCACAAATAGAGACTTGCCTACTTAATACTCATTAGGCAGATCATTCTGAGACAGCCTATGATTATAACATTTGTGAATCAACGTATTAGAACATAGGTCATATCGAAGAATCAAAGATGTTGCAAAAACGTAAGTGTGCAATCTGAACCCACTATTTGTGACCCATCTGTTACTACATTAGACCCTAAATTTCATCAAAACCCTGACCATGTTGGCAGGTCAATGAAAAACCTATCAAAATATACAAAAATGAAAAGAACTGGCTGTCAAAAGTATCTGAATTCAGATGCGAAGTTCTACAAACTGGGAAAATGTGAAGGTGTGAATTTTTAAGGAGTACATTTGTCAGATTGTCCTATACCAGCCACAGCCCTATGTGAATTTAAAAATCATGATGCAGAAAAAAAGCAAAGTGGGATTTACTTCGAGCCAGAGTAGATCATGTTGACCTAATAGACTGAATTTTGCTAGTGGGGGAGGGAGCCTAGTATCTATGACCTTGTCCTCAATATCTCAGTTTAGCTTTTAATTTTGTTTAGGGAGGTTGTTTAATACATTTTTAAATACATTTGATGGCTGCAATCCTATCTTAAGTCAATTTAAACAGTTTTTATTCATGAACTTTAAAATATGTGTTCCTCAGTAATTCAAACATGAAATCAAGCAGACATGCAAAAGACTCTACGAGCTTCGCATCAGCCTGTCAAGCACCAACTCTGGAGCTGACGAAGGAGAAATCCTAAGAATGAACCGTGCCACTTAGTGTGGGTGCGGGGTTGCTTACCTTTAACAAACTGTTTTATTAGGAATAATATGCTGATACAAATATTTGCCTAAGACTATCACTTTATGGAGTTATAAATTGATCACTGGACAGCTATAAAGTGACAACATGGAAAAATATATTTCTCCTTATCCCACAAATGGGGGAACTCTGGATCCTGGTATCACTCTCTGGTGGCTCCTGGTATAGAATTATATTGCCTTTTTTTCCAAACCGTTTGGTGCACTGTATTTTAAGGAACTTTGCCACTTGAGTCTCCCCTAATACTATATGCCTTGTTAATTCAGTTTCTATATGTGCTGCATCACGTGTGTACTGGTGCTGTACAGTCTCAGTAAACGGAGAGCATTCACCTATTTTACCAAAGTGTGGAACAGGCTCTGGACTCGGTGCTGTTGCCTTGTTTCTGCGTTGAACCACATGATACCATCTGCTAGCCTGGCGAATGTTTGAGGTATGTTTCTTTTTATTATTAGTTTCTGCAACTCTAATCATATTTACATAATATCCAAATTAGAAGAGTACAAGGGTTCTCTAAGCGCTATTGGCAGGTGAAGGATGTTTATTATTACTCTACTCAACAGCACTCATACTACTGATCTAGGAAGGATGCAAGACAGAGTTAGGCTCAAAGGCATTCAAACCTGTAACAATTGGGTCAAACACACGCCCATGTAGTGGATACTTGAATCTTTTGAACCATCATACACAGGTCAATTTGCTACTCACCTCCTATCGAGCTTCACTATGCAAAAACAGCTCATCTGACTCTTACGCTTAAGCATTAAAAAGGGAAAAACGACCCTCTGATTGTTTAATAATTATGAGTGATGTCTGCCTTTTGCAGGCCACCTCATGTATGACCAGAGGATACTTCTTAGTAGGCCTGAACGAAATTTGAATTATGATGGCGTCATTTCATGAATTTTGTTTAAGCTTGTTACTTGAAATTCCCAAAATGGCAGCACTACATAACATGTAATTATGGACCGTCCACCGTAAAACTTGACCACGCACTAATATTTCACTGCGAATACACGTGAAAAACAGGACGAGTGGCTGCTGCTCGTTGTGCATTTGCTATTTGCACTAGTTTAATATGAATTGCATCCTTCCATCAAAAATTGATGTGAGAACGTATTCGCTTAAATATAGCGCTGAATGACAGATTTTCATTTCATGTAATTACACACATTTCACACAACCCTGCTTTTAAGGGATGGTGTTGTTCTCAGTCTTTCCTTGGAATCATTAAGCTACAAATAGCTCTCATCAGTGACTGTATACTCACACCAATCACGTGTGCCACGATACTGAGGTGAACACATTAAATACATAGCTGCAGGTATGTAGCTTATCAGGAAAAATATTTCTCCTACACCAGGCTTGAGCAGATTTCAGAAAGAATGGTACAGCAGGAGTCTGGCAATTATGTTTTCCCCTGGTGCCTTCAGAGAAACTGAGTAGGAAGTTATATGATCATTTTGCTGCTGTCTCTGTAGTGTCACAGCGCCACCAGATGGTGCAACAGGGGTAAGCACGACGTGTCGCATTTACCAGGGTGACGGCTAATTCCAAACAACAGATCCCAAATGAAGTGTAAAAAGACAGTATCCTTCGGTTTGTCTTAATTTCAAGTAAATCAAGGTTTTTTTTTTTTTAACTAATTGTCGTTTTGTACAGATAAGATCCGCCTACATGCCAGTTTTCCAATTCTATACATGAACAAGCCGCTCCAATCTAGGTTTTCTATTTCGATTCTGGGACTAGCAAGTAGCCCTCGATTTATAATGGGATTCATATTGCTACAAGTCCTTAAGTGCAAAGCATGGATTGCAGAGAAGTCACACTTGGAACTGGGACGTTTGGCATGTGCTCTCTTACGAGTGGAAGATTTTGATGCTCCCAAGCAAACAGAGAGGCTAACGCTGGCAGAAAGACTTCAAGCTGCAACGCATTTGCAATGATGTACATCCGTTCCACTGCCCATTTAGAAAACGATTTAAGAATATTTGCTTCCTTTGCCCCATATGTTGTTAAACCCAGTTTTCAACAGACTAGTATACCTGGTGTACATGCACAGGCATCAAGGCGATGATGACACGCCTTTAATGAGGCGATTGTCAGCTCGGCTTTATTTTACCATTCTGGTCTGTTGAATATGTAAAACAGTTCTTAACATTGCTTTTTTTGGTGGTTAGCACAGAGCCCTTGTTCTTTTCTTTGTACGAACACCCAGAGTCAAACATTTAAAAAACTTTAGGCTAACATCTATGTGTTATCGGGCTGCTGATAACAGGTAGGCCTGCCTGTGATCTTAAACACCTGTATGATCAATGAACCTCTAAAGTTACATCGAGTCATGTGTTTCCAATTTCTATTTGATAAGCCTATTAATCAGTGTGGAAAGTCAAAATAACGCCCGTGTAAAACTTCCAAAAAAAAGATTAAAAGAAATTTCACAAAAATGTGTGGAATGTGAGTGAACTCACACAACAACATTTATTTCATAATATTTTACATTACTTTTAAAACTAATGGTACTCATCCTGTTTAATAGTCAGGTGACTGGTTCGAGCAGGAAATGTTACCTGCTCGAACCAGTCCAGCAGTTCAAAACTGTACACCATTTTACTCACGCAAATATTGACGAATTTAGCAACTTTCCTGTGACGGGAAATTAATTAATTTAACAAATGCCAGAACATAAAAATTAAATGGACCTAGTCTATAACAGCAAATGCACAAGAAATAGGTAAAAACAGAATTTAACTTCTGCCTGTAAAGCTCTGCAAAGTACATAACGCTTCGACTTTGCGATTGGCCAAATTTGTGGACTTAACACAGTTTTATGAGTGCTTGAAGCTTCTGGCGAAAAAAAAAAAAAAGTTATTAGAGATCTTTCTTGCAATAACCTTCTTTTAGCAAGAGACTTACTGAAAGTAGGTTTTGCAGGTGCATGTCTTTCTCTCCTGCCAATAAGACTTTTTAGCATTTTTCCCATCAACATTTTTTAAAAGTTCTATAAAAATCACGAAAATGGCATGGAAATATAAAAAAACACAAATTAGGCTGAGGTGAATTTGAGAAAACGTTCCTTACCTCTAAAGAAAAACAGGTGTACACCCAAAAAAGTGAATATCAAACTTAATTTCAGAAAGGTGCCGGCAGCAAGCACGGATGCCACAGGGTTCCTCGTCACATGTGTAAATAGAGGTAGATCTCTGAAACACTAAGAAGTTTGATCTCTTGTCTAAAAATGTATGCTCTTTCGGTGAATCAGGCACTTCATTCTCTCCTTAGGTGCATACATATCCAGGCGCCAGATTCTTTGTTTGTATTTTATTGAGGTCCTTGGTGGTCTATTGTCACCAAGGCTAAGACCAAGTGATATAAGGACAAAAGTATTGCTCTTAATGCCACGTCCCTAACTTTACAGGAATGAGGACGCCAGTGCTGTTAAAATGTTCTAAAATTCAATACGCTTCTTAAACGGTTGCTTTTTTTTCAATAAAAAGAAGCCCAGTAAACAATGCAAAAATGTAAAACTATGAGTAAAGGTGCCTGATTTCAATTACTTTAAGCGCAGATCATATCGAGGTACAAAACCTCAATCGGCCAATTATATCATGCCATCCACTGACTCTTTGCATTCCTCTTACATCTTTTGTACCCATTTGTTTTGTGTTGTAAAACGTATCCCTGTAAATATTTTTGTGTATTTGTAAGTGCTTTGCAGAGGTATTGACAATAATAAAATACAATTTGATATAGTCAGAAAACCACATCTACCTATCACAAAAAGCATTTTATTCCTAGTTCATGGAAGGTAACCCTGAGGTTCTGGAGAAGGTGTGTTCAAGTGAGGGCCTGGTAGACCGTGCTTGTTTTAGTGAACAAAATTAAACCAAATTTGTCTGAAAAAGATTAGGAAAGGCCAATATGCAATTGTGCTTCTTGGCTCATCTGGCAGCTACTGCTCCAGTTCTGATGTGATAACAAAAAAAAATCTCAACAGTGGGCAACATTTAAACAATCTTTCAAAGAGATGAGCCATGTGCCCTAAAACAGAGACCATCAACAACAATTATAATAAAAATAACAACAGTCATCATCACAACAATAATAACAAATATAATAATTGCTAAATTATGTCATCTTCATTTGTACGGAGCACATATTACCCATGAGGGTATCATGGTGCCTGGGAGAAGGAGTGTACTGATAAATCCAAGGGAGATTGATTGCAAGACCAGGTTTTTAGCTTCTTCCTAAACTCGAGGGCTGAACTCGATGAGCACATCATTAGGGGGGCTCGTTCCGTGCCTTACGATGAAAGCTCGTCCAGCTGCTTCGGCTCGCAGGATGCAAGGGACCAAGGCTGCTTGTAGGCTACCAAAGCTGGGGTGTCTGGGCAGGGTGTGGAAGTGAACGCAGTCATTGAGGTACGTAACTTATTGCTTGACAGTGTTTTATACAGCACTTCAGGTCTTACTACTACCCAAAATATAGTTATCAATTGACCAATTTCAGAAGGATGGAAGGCTGAGTCCACTTGTTCAGATGACTTCTAGAACACCCCATTTTTTGTTAGCGGCAATAACTTATCTCAATCAGCCATACTCAGTAGTTTCATTGATGGGCAGACAATATCAAACATTTTCGGAAAAGTATTCCAAAATGAATTATCACTTCAAAAATTGTCCCTTAAAAATCATGATAAATTCCTAAACCTCACTGAACTCACAAATTTAAGAGACTTACTGGTGCTGAAAAGTTATACCAGGACAGTCAGGAGTAGCACTGTGCTGCTTAACATATGACACATGTGCTCTAATTTATCAATGGAACAGCATGCAAAAAAGTTAGCAGCCTCTTGCTTCAATCTTCTAAGAATGTTTAGAACAATTTTCAAATCTCTCCCCTTCCTTGCCAAAAGACTTATTATTCAAGCCCTCATACTAAACCGCCTAGACTATGGGAATGTGCTGTTCCTGAGTTCTCCTATCTGTGTATTAAGGAGACTGCACATAGTGCACAATGCGACAGCCTGGCTACTCATGGCCACCCTCAGTACTGCGCCGGCCAAACCAGTCTTAGGATTCATTTTAAAGCTGTGTGTATGGTACATTGAGCTCTTCATTATAGGGGACCCTCTTTTATCAAGCGCATGATCACATCCTACTCCCCCCAGAGAGCCCTCAGATCCTCATCTGCTGCTCTAATTAACACCTGCTGTGTTAAAAAAACAAGATGGGGAGGTAGGTCCTTCAAATTCAAAGCATTGACTCTATGGAATTTCCTCCCCCTGTGACTTCGAATGGACAATTCCGAACTCTCTTTTCAAGGTAAATTGAAGACTCTACTCTTTCCAGCAAAAATTCTCACTGTGATGCCCTCGTCCTCTTTCAGCGCTGGGAGGCCTTTGGGTAGACGGCGCTTTATAAATCTATTAAACTAAACTAAACTAAACTAAACTAATCACAAGAGCAGAGCCAACAAAGAAATTCACAGTGCATGTATAATGCCTTCACAGTGGTAACCAGAGAAGACTTTCCAGGCAATGCAACTAGTCTTGAGGGACAGTTAAAGTAAGTGAGTGCCTAGATGGCAATCCAGCTCGGAGGTAACAAGGAAAAAACAATGTGCATGTTTTGGTGGAGAATGTGGGGGGCAGCTATGGCAGTTCCATGTCACGGGTTGGGGGAACTGTAAACATTCAGTACAATGGTCCGCGAATAATAATATTTTCCAATCATTCCTCAACTATGTAGGCAATCAATCCTGAGTAAAGTTCCTGCATATGAATTTAGTGGAGTAAATAAGATGCAAATGTCGGATGAGGAATGACAAATTAAATATGGAAAAGTGCATCCGCGAGCACAGTAATATACGAATGCAGGATATTACCATTTCTGAAATAGAGCAATTTGTATTAAAAGCATACTTTGTAAAATTGTTGTAATAGCAGGCACATTATGTACAATATGCAAGGAGAAAAATGTCTATCGTGTTTGCAGAAATTTGTAAAAAAAATCACAAAAAAGACCATAGAAAAAAAATGTTGTACTCTAGATAATGTGCTACATACTGTGCTAAGCAAAGGTGATAAATGAAGTAGTCTTAAAATGCACATGAAAGAGGAGTAGAAAAGATGTTTATTTGCTCGTATAATAAACAGAAAATGCATTACTACCAACAAAGATGAGTGGATGCCCTTAATGTGCACTAAAAATGTACTCTTAACAATATGGAGGTTTGATCACATATACAGCACTGCAATTCCCAAATTCAACAAAATGATGCCATTTGATACGGGAATTTAAGCAGCAACTTACACTAATACAAGATTGATTTGCCCATAAATACTACAATGTGTCTTGAAACTATTTAAGATGGCAATGCAATTGATAGGAAAATGGTACTAAAAGCAGTGTCATTTTTAGTTTAAGAGTTAAGGATGCAAAGTTAAGTCAACTATAACGTGCTCATCTTTACAGTGCTGACATTATATCTTGTAATAATAAATAACATGTATCAGATGCTTATTTCAAGCATGTCACAACTTGAGCAACCTGACTGGCGCACATTTCAGCCATTCGGTTTTTTACAGGCCATACTAATTCTGCCCAACATTGGCCAGGTGTTAGATACAAAGATAGAAAGTGCTGCATCCGACTTGGAGACAAGTGGAGTGGAATCCTTGAAATGCTGTACATTTCACACGTGATCACTGTTTAACTTCCCCTTAGACAGTTTCACTCAGAAAGATGGCACCTGATGCATCAAGGTCATTAAAGTGGATCTGAATTATGTTCTGCGTTAAAAACAGAGACATTACTGAAAGGTGATTAAAAAATGTATGTATGCTACAAGGAAGAGAATGATATCGTGCAAATGGTAGCCCATGCCCAAAGTCTAAGCAGGGAAAATCTTGGGAATTACCTAGAGGTACAGCTTTCTTGCGTGGATAATCACGATCCTGGCAGGAGGCCAGGCCACACTTCAACGCATGTCTTTACCACTAGAACTCTAAAATCCCAATACAAGGACATTGGAGGCGGGTACCCTGCCAGGCTGTTGGTGTACTGCTATCGTAGAAGTGGCAATGGTCCTCCGTGCTGACGTTCTCCTGGGCACAAAGCGGCTTCACTTCAATTAAGCGGAGATGTGGAGGTCAGTGATTAAAAGGCAGCGGATGTTGCTCAGGGAGAGGATAGCTCCGCTTGACGGATGGGCGTTGATACCCGCCATCCATCACCATCGTTCTTTCTGGACCAGAGGGGCAGCGACAGTAGCAGGCAGAAGGTCAGGTAACGCATGCAGAGACGCGATGACAGAGATTTATGAGAGCTGGCAGGCATGACACCCGCATGGCGTTGGCAGGGTAGTCATGTAATTAAGTTTCAAAGCAGAGGGGAAAGGGATCTTAGACCCCTTCCAGGCGTGTGGTTTTGGATTCTGATGTCTGTGGACAGAATTTTAACAGAGTCTGGGTCAGTGAGGTGGCAAGTACAGGGCAATAAATCACCCATTAGTTTGCTGCTGCATGCTGGTGCCCAGAATGCTTTGGTGCCAACCAAGGGAAAAAATCAGGAAAATTAAGGAATTTGGTGCATTTTAGAAGGCGGTTAGTTGTGTTTGTCTCTTTTTCACATTTAAAAAAAAAACTTGAATCACTTTCAAATGTACAGTGTCAATCACCTGCACTCCCTAGATCACAGGAAGGGTCAATCAGTCTTAGGCACTTGCCGTCTAAGGCGCACATGGCCTTGATCCATGGCACTGCAATGAATCATTGCCAAAATACACTGTCATACTACATCCACACACCGTTCCTTCCCTCCCATTCCCCACCTTTAAATGCCCAATTTTAGTTTCAGCCCCACTTTAAAGAAAGATATTATCACACTCTAAAAATATTGACTCATGATTGGCATGACGAAACCTAACTGGAAAGTGGTCTGTGTCATAGTTCATTCTCGGATCAATCAAATCACCTATCTGTTCAGTAACCATCACACCCTCTCTAGTGGACACTCTAACACTTTTACAGTAAGAGTGACATAATAGGTGGATAGCTAATACTATGGAAAGAAATGTTCACTTCACTATCCAAACAGAGGCAGGATACGCTGACTATAAATAATACACTACACTTTGAGATGAGTGTAGGCTTGATCTAAGTGTAGAGAACTTTATTTACTCCATCAGGGCAACAAAGTGAAATACCTTTTCATCCTGAAGGACTACCCGTACTCTGTCTTTAGAGACTTAGAGTTATCACAACAGTTCCTGTCAAAGAGTTAAAGGTTTGATGGTCAGTTATGTCAAACATGATGGCTGCCGGTCAAACATTTAAGGAGTTATTGCGTTTGAAAAAAAATATATATATATAAAATCCCTAAGCAGGATTTTGCTTTTGAAAAAGCAAAAATGAATGTCCCGGACACATAGGAGTTTTATGGAATGGGCATCATATTTTTTTACGCTTCTTCACCACCAGGTATTACCAGACGGTGACAAACAGTAAAAAACATATAACATCATCCACTCTAAATTGGGGTGACCGTGTTATATGTAAACTTCCAATGGCCTGTACTCCATCTGTCTTTAGAGGAGATTGCCAGCGACAAGGCCGGATTAGGCTTCTTTGGTAATATACCTCATGTTCGCCTGCATGTAGATCAGGAGAGCAGACTGTGAAGTTGGCTGAGTGGATGGTTATCCATTTTAGTTGTGATGCAGTACCCTCTTCATTAAACGCTAAATCGTTCATTTGTATACTTTTTTTGTAAACTCTAAATCAGACATACCTTACTCTGAAAGACTTTCAGGAAAAGTGTCACTTACATGACAAGTCCCACATATAAAACAAAACAACCAATGCCGGACAAGAAACTAAAAACCAACAGGCAACTGCAACTACCATCAGCTAATAGTAGCTTTCATGTCTGAGTAACAGCAGCACACCAGGAAAATGCCAGCGTGGCAGAAAACAATAAGAAAATGAAGATACAGATGCTGCCATTGCATATAAGCAATGCTGGTATTGCGAAAGTCTCTATCATTAATGGTGGTTTTTATCATTGAGTTAACGTCACGAAATGGCCTTTCAAAGCAAGATCGTCCTGAAAAATTTGTAATTAACGTGCACATTTTTCCTCTCGCAAACAGCCCGATTCACAGAATCGGACAGTTTGCAACAGAAAAAAAAACATTTTGGTATGTACAGAGCCTATTTTGTGATTCGGTAATCTATTTACCGAATCGCAAAAAACGATTGCGAGTAGCAATTAGGAAGGGTCATTCCCTTCCTAATTGCGAGTCCCAGTCCCATGTATGATTCTTTTGTGACTGTGAATGTGGTCACAAAACAATTGCAGTTAGCACCAGTTTTAAACTGGTGCTAACCCATTTGCAAACTGGAAGGGGTCCACAGGGGACACCTTCTCCTTTGTGAACGCAGTGGAAACATGGTGGTCTGGTGTCTCCAGAAGGCTGCCATCCTTGTGAGGGCGGCCATTCCCAAAGGGGTCGCATATTGCGACCTACCTCATGAATGTTCATGAGGTAGGTCATTTGCGACCCCATTGCGAATCGCAAACAGTGTAAAGTACACTGCTGTACATCCGGTTTTGTGACTCGCATATTGCGAGACCCTAAGAGTCTCAGTTTGCGAGTAGCAAAACCGGATCTTTGTACATGTGGCTCTTCATGTGTTGGAACAAAGTCTTCACATAGGTCGGCCCCACAAATTACAGTCAACCCAGAAAAGATGCAATATTTATCCCACAGAATATATTATGACTTGCAGGGATCAGAATTGAGATTGAGATTATTGTTCTCAAAATGCAGCATAGCATACATACTGTGGGGCTTGCCACACCAAAACCTGTATGTCACATTAATCAGGGGAAACATATCGAACGTTGTGGTGCCTTCTGTAATTGTGATATGTGCAGCAACAAGTTACTGTACACATACCAAATAATTGGGATGACCATAATTGGCTGCAGAGCTGGAAATGATGTCTTTACGGCCACATTCAATGTTTTACTTTGATTGTCGCAAAGAGGCTTTGAGTCTTTGAGGTGCGTTATCTCTAATATCGAAAGGATTATTGGCTTTGTAGTGTTGCAGAGCATAAATTGCCAGCTCCATTACAGTGTTCACTGCTAGGCAATTACATTAATGCAATGTCTTATTCTAGAATACTGGGCTTAGGTCTGGCTGGCAGCACGCTGCCACCCAATCTCAAAGAACTTTATTCTTGCAAAACATAATACTAGTGCTGCCACATTTAGTAAGTAATATAATAAACACTAAGCAACAGCAGAACAAAGACAATTGAAGGAAGGATGGAATGAAATAGATAGATAGATAGATAGATAGATAGATAGATAGATAGATAGATAGATAGATAGATCTTATTAAAGCATCTTTCTGCTTCTGACAGTGTCCTAGCAAGGATGCAATGGTTCGCCATGCAAGCAAAGAACATGCCTCCTTTGCCCCCGGATGTGTAGGAAAAAGCATCTATTATCAGGTTGCAGTGAGCCTGTCACTCCAGAGTCCCAGTGACACCGCACCTACGGCACTAACAATAGTTCTGCCACAGCTACTTGCCATCTTGTTACAACTACGCTGGAGAGTTCAGGTTGTAATCTCCATATCAGCTCCCGGGGCACTACAATTACAGGTCTGTAGTTCCAGCTAGCAGAAAAATAATACAAACATTAAAGACATGAAGGTGCACTACTGTAAAATTTCACAAGCTTCTGCATGGTCAGACATTGAACATATTAAGGGAATTATGCGGTTTTGTGGTTTTATGCATTGTTAAGAATTTGCCACATTTGCTACATAAGCAAACCTCTGCTGCATAACTTGCAAACGGAGCATGACGCGCTACTGAGCGGGGGAAAGGCCGTTGCAAATGTCAGCTGGTCACCTTTCAATTGCTGTGAGTGTGAAACTGCTACTAATGAGATGGAACTCTTTCCCCACACGGTGTTCACATACATAAAAAATAATCATAATAATAATGCAGTAATACTGTCATCAAATGCCCCACATCATACCCTATAATGTGGCCATCCTTGTCGCATAATTTAGTCAAAACTGACCCATATTTTGTGTTCACTACATCACAATTCCCAAACATGTGACGCTTGTTGATCAGCCCCCTTGACCTTTTGACACTCCTGCATCAGTGTGTGGTGTTGCCCTTAACATTCCCAATATAAAGACACGTCTCTGGGAGAAGAGATTGCAGTATGTATGTTCCTTTCCCTTCAACAGCCATGATACTTAACAAATAAAACGTATTTTGAGAGAAATGTGTTTCTTTAAGGCGTTTCGGTTAGTTGTACGTTTGAGCTTTGATTTCTGACTTCTTACGCTTTAACTTACAATGTTCTCTACAAACAGAGGTCGAGGACACCCAGAAAATGGGTTCATGTTGTGTAACATGCTGTTAAACTCTGCACAGGGGATAAAAGATGGCTGGCTGACATGAAGTAATTCCAGGCAACCGTTGGCTTAGCAATGCACACATCAGCAATGAGGCCTTCTCCAAAGAATTCTGTCCAGTCCTGGAGGTTATAGGTCCAGGAAGATGGAGGCAGAACAGGCACAGGCTATACCAAAGCCACACAAAGACATGTGGGGAAAGGACAGCAAATTTGAGGTCAAATGCGTATGTGACCTTGAAATTTCTGATTGTAAACATCAAATTATAAACATTCTCAGAAACAGTGTATGAACCATTCTAAAAATATGAAAGTAAGCTGGAGTCCAGGTGGAATCTGCTTGTTGAAAGGTGATAAATGATCAGAGTGGGCAGAGAAGGTAAATCTGCGATCATTGGCTAAACCGCAATTCTCTTGTGCACAGATTTACTACACACTTGTGTTGATGTTACGTGATGCAAGCCAGCAAAATGCAAAACTCAGACTTTAACTGGGATTTACTAAGACGAACAAAGCCACTTTGTATGGTTTAGTAAATCCAAAATAACATAAGGCCACGCTACTTGTGTTACTTTGTGTTGGATAGGTGTTACATGGGTGAAGCATGGTCTCTCCCATGCATCCACTTACAAAGGGTTTGTGCCAAAATGGTGCACCTACCTGACCGAGGCGTAACAATATCTTTATTTTTCCTCGTTACTTTATTTTTCCATTCTGTAGGACACATAGAAAGAGGAATATACCTCTAAAGATTGTTTTTTGCAGGAATGTGCACCCACTTGCACAAAAACAATCCTACCCATAACACAGGCACGCTTGCACTTTGAGTTAAGGGTGCCAGCCCTGGTGCTGCCCTGCACACTGAAATACAGAGCCGAAATGCTCCATATCATTGTACACATGGACAGTTTCTGCTCTCTCTTATTCACACAATGCAGTGCAGCAAAGTGCTGCATTGTGTTGCGTGAAAGAATGGTAATTCTGCCCCTCTGTATTCATGCAGTGCTTCAGAGAAGCTGAAGACCCTTTCAGACCCCATTGCTGCACCCCAGCATCCTCAAGAGGAACAACTCCCCATACTGGCCTGTGCAGAAGGAGTCAAGGTTTGACTTTCAAGCTCAAAAAGACACTAATTGGTATTAGTTCCATTGCCAAAATGCTGGAGACCAGCAGTGGCTATTGCATCAGGAAAATAATGGTTCAAAACGTGAGCTGGAAAGCACTAAAAATATGTGAAAGATAATTTATTTAAGTATGCATATATATGGACAGATACAGGAGAGTCATGAAAAAGGGAACCGAGAACGTGCCACACTTCACCTGATACTCAGCAGGCTTTATTACTGATGGAGAGAGGAGGTGCATAGTGCTCATAAGTAAAGATAAAACACCCTTAAACATGCCTCACTGGGAGAGTCGGGGTAATATGATGAATGGTGAAATATGCATGGAAAGTGGACTTCAGTGGGGTGCAGCATTTGGAAACTGTTGGAAACCATCTGTTTTAGGATGAAAGCATCCCCATGAGGTTACCCAGAAGGCATCTGTTAAATCCTAATCATCTGGCCATATAAGCAAACTGCAGCATTTTTGCAATTTCTCTGTTCGACTCAGTGTAAAAGGATCGTTGGCAAGTAACAACATAAGATGATGCAGTGGATTTGGATAGGTAACAAAAACAGCAAAATAGACACATTTGTTACTGAAAGAACAAAGTAACAAAATGTTACTTGTAGAAGAAAGAGATTAATGAGACGAATCTTGTAATCAGATGGAGCAAGCTCCCTCCTGGGTTTCAGGAGGCCACAAGTGCACAAGCCTTTGACATTTCGTAAGCACAAGTATATGCGGCCTATTGATTGGGATCTAAATGCGATATGACCCAGGAGGAACAATGAACCTTGGCGGACCATCCTAGGATTACATTTCTATGATCCCGGGCATCTATTTGTAAGTGTCATATGATGGTGCGCGGTTGCAGGTCCTGACCACATCCTGACTTCATAAAAGCTGAGTAGCTGCCACTTTGCTATATTTCAGATATCTACTTTTTGTGCCTAGGAGCTTGGAAGACAAAGGGCCTGGCTTCTATTCTCTCAGTGGGTGGAAAACCATATGATTGCTTACAGCATCATTTCTGTTACAATGCAATGCTCCTCATTTTAAAATGGAGTTGATGCATCCTGCAAACATGCCTTTAAGTTACAAAGGAATGCGTGCTTCATACATTTTAAAATTGCAAATTGGGCGCATGACTTCTCAAAAGCTGAATCTCCTGACTATGGTAAATTTGCAACATTTGAAACCAATCATATATCTAGATATATATTCCGCCTCTAGATTTTTGGTTTTAGATTTAACCATGGTTGGAGAAGGCATGTTCAACAGTTCCCACAAGTGCATTGAGCTTTTAGGAAATTATGAAAAATATGAAAAAGTCTTCATGGCTGAGCACAGCCATTAGCAAGTCTGGGATTAATAACTCCCTCAAATTTATGATTGATATTTGTGCTCTCGTTAATTAAAGAGTAGTGCGGGTGGTAGCATTATGCAACATAAAAGAAAGTGTCAATATACTAACCATTTTTAAGGCCAGCATGTTTGGTGCTAAATTCTGTGTCTGATGCTACCATCTGTGCAAACTTTAGTAAATGAGACCCTTAGAGACATCACTTTGCGTAAAGATATTCTGAATTCCTTATAAGCCTGCTGATGCCAGTCTCTTCCCATCCCTCTCCTCTACAGCTTCTACATGCTCATTGTAACATTGTTAGAACTGACGTTTTCCAGAGCCCCATGTGTAAAGCTAGAGTTCTGGATTTCATTGCTGCATGGAACTCTGACAGCAATTCTTTCTATAACACTCTCGGGTGGTGGAGGGAGACCTTTGTGGTATAAGTAAGACCTCTGACACATAAGCATGCCCTTTGTCCCATTGTTGTCCAACCTGTTTGCCAATTAGCAACACAAAACGAATCTCCAGTGAGGGATTTTTTGTATGGTAAGGCCCAATCAGCAGAGGGAATGAAAGTCAGAGCATCAAAACTGGCCTTGCCCCTTTCCCCAGCTCGACGATCGAGCTCCTACATTCAGGTACTACGTAGCTAGAAGTCAAACGCCTCCGCCTGCCCCTGGGGCTCATTATACGAATCAGTGTAATTAGCACATTTGACTAATCCCCTTGTTTGGCAGCTCAGCCTTTTAATATCAGCTGCTGTGTAGGGAGCGTATAATGTTATGGAGATGTGTCTTTGTGTTCGGCTCCCCTCCACTGGAGATCAGTTGGCGGCCATCTTTCCAGAGACAGCTCGTAATTAGTGCATTAAGTGGCCCAAAGAATCCGCAGCCGCTTTTATCCGCTAACCCTTCCCCCATTAGCATTTGATTCATCCAGCATACACTGCAGAAAGAATAGACAGTAAACATGGCCCGCAGTACAAACTAGTGATACTTATCAGGTCTTTAGGTTCAAAACTATGAGGAGCTGTGAAACTGACAGCCTAGAAAATTAAACAGTTACTACCAGGTTACCCTTTCTTGAGGATATAGGATGCATTTTGCAAGAGTTGCTTCTGCAGAAGTGACTGGAGTATTCATAATGGAGGTTTCCTGAATGTTTGCAGGGCAAAATGGTCAAATTACTTACCAGTAATCTTAAAGACACTACCAGCCTCATTATGAGTTTGGCAGTCCCACCACTGGCCCCCCCAAACTTCCAGGAAGGACACCACTGCCATGGTGGTGGTGTTCCCTCTGTACTATTACAATGTTTCCGCCAGTCTGCCAGCAGAAACATTGCAATAGAACATTCCCACCAGTCAGACTGGCAGGAACAGTGCTACGAGATAGCACTCGTCTCCTTTAAGGGTGCCAAGTGCTATCTTGCAGCACAGAGGGGGCCATCCGGCACCCTCGGAATGCGCACTGTCTGCAAAGAAGACGGAAAGCAGACAGTGTGCATTCCGAAGGTGCTCGGCAGAGGGGGTCCCTACATTGGCCCTGCCATGTCCCTGTGGCCCACAGCACACCCTCACCACCAGCCTTTCCCTCTCAGTGAAACCGCCATGGAAAGCCTAGCAGTGAGAGGAGTTGTAATCAGCCAGGCGGCGCTGAGTTCTGCGCCGCCCTGGCTATGTACAACTCTGACCACCAACATGCTTGCAGCAGTCCGACTGTCACGCGAGTGTCGGGGGTGTTCGGACCGCCACACTCATAATGAGGCCCTAAGTCTTATTCTTTCTTGTCCCAGTTCTAATCAATGAGGGGCTCTAACTCTGGAGCTTCTTTTAATCCTTAATTACTGCTAAAAACATTCTTTTTTACTCCTTCCATCACAGGAAGGTGCAAGACAGTCGACCTTCTAGACAACCAAGGAAGTAAATATTAATGCCTCCTTATCCCAGGAAAAAGGAAATGTGCTAGAAAAAGTAGGATCCAGTGTAATGAAGAATATGGGCTTGATTACAAGTTGAGGCATTATTTATCGCTCCTGATAAATAAAGATACCATGGAGAATGTTAATTATTGGGTGCAGTAAACAACACCTTTTATGAGATTATGCGGATTAACATGTGGATTTTGGTGTTTAACACACCAAAATGATACAGTTAATACCATATTTTTTTCCCTTGTTAAATTTCGAAATTTAGTGAATGTTGGAGCATTTAACGCTTTGGATATTTATTGGATGCATTAACTAAAACCAAACTCATAATTTCATCCTGTGAGTAAAGAGGGTTTTATGTATGGGACTAAATTAACTGCCCAACTTGTAATCAGGACCTAACATAACTGAGCTTTGCCTCTTGTCTATGTTTCTTGTACCTATAATAATTAATGAATGAACAAGCAATATTAAAGTATACTTCATTTACATGTAACAAAAATGCAGATATGGATGCAACCCAAAGGAAAATATTTTTAAAAGAAAAAAAAATCAATGAATGATACAGCACATTACTCATTCGTATATATATATATATATATATATATATATATATATATATATATATATATATGTATGTATATATATATATATATATATATATATATCAAAGCGACTCCAATTCAAAGGCACCGCGCTCTCACAATACCGGTGCTACCGCTGTGGGCGAGCCGATCCCATGTGAATTAATTTTATATCAAGAATTAGCAGTGCACTCCATCGAGGGAAAGTTTCTCGTTTTTATTACTCTTTTAAAGACTTGAAAACAAAAAGAACAACGCGTTTCGACCGTCTGGTCTTCTTCGAGTTCACATGTTGTTACTATGGCGAATCCTATTTATTCCGGCAGAAACTACGATTACCAGAATGCAATGTAATTAGTAATGAAGTGGCACCATAAATAGGATTCGCCATAGTAACAACATGTGAACTCGAAGAAGACCAGACGGTCGAAACGCGTTGTTCTTTTTGTTTTCAAGTCTTTAAAAGAGTAATAAAAACGAGAAACTTTCCCTCGATGGAGTGCACTGCTAATTCTTGATATAAAAAATATATATATATATATGTATATATATATATATACATATATATATATATATATATATATATGTATTTTTTTTGGTAGGTTTCCTTGGGGCCAAAATGGCCCCCAGGGAAACCCTACAACTACTAAAAAAATATTGCCTCCACAGGGGGTCGCCCTGCCTATGGGCGACACCGTCATTTTTTTTTTTTTTTTAATTGCACCCCCCCACCCCCCCCCCCCCAGGGGGCCCCAACATTACATTTTTAAAATATGGCCACCGGGGAGGGAGCGGGCTGCCCGTTTTCCTAGGGGGGGGGTGACCCCCCCAAGTGAAATCCCTGGCGTCTAAGGGCGGGTGTCGGGCGGGGGGGGGAGACACGGAAGCTCTTCCGTGTCTCCCAGGGATAAAACAAAACATTGACATAGAAAAAATGAATGTGAATACTTAGATTAGCTAACTCTAATGTTGAATACCATTGCATTAAGGAAAACACACAATACAAAAATAATTTAACAAAGGGATTGAGCAGAGTCAGTAGAATACATTTGGGCTATGAATACAAAGATGCTGTTGAATGAGCATGTTTTAAAGTGGATTTAAGTTGTTGAAAGGCAGTGAATGAGTACTATATCAGGAAAAGAAGAGAAACAACTTGGAGGGAATCTGGAAAGTCCTCCTTATATTAATTCAAAGCCTATATCTTAGCCCAAAAAGGAAGAAACAGAAGCCTTTTCAGGATCCTTAGATTCTCTCAGGAGAATTGGCTTAGTATCATAATGAAGAAAGAGACCTTTGAATCATGGACAAAATTATCTTGTATAAGAGTTGACACTCTGTGCTCCTCAGAGGCGAAAGGGAGAGCAATATCTGTGACTCCTATATTTATGCAAAGCTGTCCAGCACTCTCTCGAGGAACCTCCTTCTTAATATAACATTCCCTAAACTCACTACAAGGAATCACATCAAAGTCTTTAGAAAAATCAAGACCCTCTGTAACCTCTATGAAATTATTTGAATCAGTATGGGGGACAGGAGGAATAAAAACAAAAGGACCTGGACAAGGCTTTAAGAAAATACTTATCACAGTCTCCTCATCTGTGCTCTTAGGGCCATTAGAAGCAATTGGCAAAGGTGCATTAATAGGAGGGAAGGACTCAGCAGAAACATGTGATCCCGGTTTTGATGTTGGTGGAGAGCATTCCTGATTGGGATCTTTGTGTCTATGCTTCTAATGGAAATGTGAGTAGCTCCTAAACTCCTTTCTCGATTTCCTCCACTTGGAGGCTTTCTTGTGTAGTGTAAAAGGACTGTTGTCACTCATAAAAAAGAAATCTATAAAACCAACATTCAGGAACCAAAAAAAGAGAGCTATGGCCAGATGTACTAATACCTGGCTACAAACTGTGAGCAGTATTTGTGACCAGTAAAGTTTTTTCAGAACCGGCGGTTTGTAAAAAGCATAAACTTACATTATGAATATTAATGAGGTAGTTCGCAAATTGCAACTCACTACTATTGGAGGTCATCACGGGGATAGTGTCCTGCAGACCACCATGACTATGACTGTCTTTCAATAATTTATGTATTTTTTAAATGCAGCCTGTTTTCCTTAAAAGAAATAGGATTGTCTTTGGAAAGAAAAGTTTACTTTTCTTGTTTGTTCAAGAGTTGACAGTTGCTCCATGTTCCACTGTCTAATCTTCAACAATTGTGTTTTTTTACCTTCACAAAGGGGAATAGCTCCCAAGGGAACTCCTTACCTTGTGTGAATGATTTGAGGCATTAGTAATATACCAGAAGAAAGGACAAAGTGGTAATGAGAACAAGTGCACAAATGCTTGAAAGACTGGGTAGTGTGTGCAATGTGATTTAACAAACCTGGGAACGAGTGAGTGAGATTAGCAACTAAGAGAGAGTCACTGATGTGTACACATGTACCCTTGCCTTCTCCTTTCTTTATTTCCAATCCACTCTCTCTTACCTTTGTGTTGCTTTCACTCTGTACATACATTCAGTATGCATGTAGAGAGAAGGATTGGAAAGAAAGAAAATTAAGGGGAGAGAGATGTGGAGTGAGAAGGAAGAGAGAGAAAGCTACAAATAGAGAAAGAATGAAAATGAGAGAGGAAGCAAAAAGAGTGAGAGAAAAGAAAGGAGAGTGAGAGACTGAGAAAGTGAAAGAAAATGTGTCTAAGACGATGGGCCTGATTACGACCTTGGCGGATGTAATACTCTGTCACAAACGTGATGGATATCCCACCCGCCATATTACGTGTTCCATTACATCCTATGGAACTTGCAAAACGACGGGCGGGATATCTTTCACATTTGTGACAGTTTATCCCATCCAACAAGGTCGTAATTAGACCCTATTTATTATCTGCTTCTCACTGCGATTCCACAAATGTAGTAAACAGAACATGTTAATATAAAATATAGCAAATTACAAACACATAGAAAGTGTTGGTCACAACAGTATGACATATTTTCATGATGAGGGATCGATACTAACGAAAAAAACAAATCTAGCCTGAAAATGAGCGTTGATTGTTATGAAAATATATCAAGCAACATCCACAAATGGGTAAACATATACGTTAGTGCCTATATCTGCTGTTAGTTGTGTAGAGGATAATCCATTTATATGATGGATAACTGTACAGTGAGAATACACGCTTAACACAACAAACATCAGAAAGGTATTTTGTGTCCTTGCCACGTGCCACAATTTCATTTGTAAGTGAATAGATGAGATTTAAATTAGGCCATCCCACCTGGCAACATTTTCTAGACATCCATTTACTGAAGGCAAGAATGTGACGTACCTGTAGGCGTTCTGCTTGGTCCCTCGGTGTCTTGACCAGTGTCACTTACTTTGCATGTATCACTTACCGTGGGAGTTGACATTTTTAAACAAGCAAAAAATAACTATGCCAAGAGCACAGACACGAACATCACAGTTGTAATATTCAAAATATGCATTGAAGTTATTGAACAAATATAGAAGGGCATTTACATTTTTTCTCAGAAGTTATTTTCGCTTTCACCTGGTAATTGGGACCATATGTACGATCACTAAGGAATTGACCATTAAAGAATTTTGTAAACCAATCTACGTATAAGTAGGTCAGTTCACCAAATCATAACTAGTAGCAATCCTTTCTTGCAACATCAATATTGATGAGTTAGATTGCACATTGTAACTCACTGCGGTTGTGGGCTATCACAGAGATGGTGGCCTGCTGAGGCAGCAGATCAATATAACTGTGATCACTTTTTAAATAATAGGCTTTTTTTTTTAATTCAGCCTGTTTTCCTTAAAGGAAAGAAGGCTGAGTTTTTTTTATTTATTTTTTTTAAGTTTGCATCTTTGTTAAACGTTTGAGAGTAGAAAGTGGTCCCTCAGACCTCCACCAACTCCCCCAAAAACTTGATTTTTACATCCACAAAGTGGAAGGGGTCCCAAAGGGAGACAGTAACATTTCAATGCTTTGCAACTGTTTTTCATCTGCAATTGATACATTCCTTAAAGATTCATTATTTGGAAGTATCACGCGATTTATTAAATCTTCTAAATGCATAGTCCAACTAAGCAACTTGTTACCAAATCGCAAAATGGGCTTTGTATATTGAAAAAATATTTTTTGATCATAAAGTCCAAATCTGAGCATTTGCGGCTATAAAAAAGGATTATCCGCCCATACCCAAGTTCCTAAATATTGTGCCTTTCTAATGCCAAAGTTCATGATAAGTTATATGCCGTGAGGAGAATCATTCCCCAAAAATGACAACAAAACGTCAGTTGTTTGATTATACATTGAGAAATGGTAACCTGATTGTTTAAAAAAGCCGGAACCCAGAAGGATACAAATAACATTGAAGCAATCAGAGGAAAAAGTTATTTTTTATAAATATTTTTTTCAGTGATTCTGCGGCATCGTTAGCTTGTACAATTGCTCCCACATAAATGACCAGGATATTAATAAATCCATGAAAGTAGGATGGACAGTGGCGATGCTGTGATGATACAGAAGTAAACAGCAATGGTGGTTCATTGAGTAACTTGAGTGTAAACTTGTTTGCACTAATAAAGGATGGACTTTTGAATCACGTGAGAGAGCTTAAAAGGATATGATTTTTTTTAACTGGAGCTTGCTGGTTTGGGTTATAGGAAGCTGTTTTCCACTTTGTTACAACCCAGTGAACCTCCATAAAAACACACACTTTAAAATAAGAACATTCTTTTTTTCAATTATGGGACTTCAGCCTCCAAAGTCCTGGTATAGTGTTTGTTTCATACATAAACCATGCTTGTATCCTGCAGAGCTTTCAAGATCCCCAGGTCCATGAATGAGTAGCTCGCCCAGTCCAGGTTTTTAATTCACACGGTGGAGTTACTGTCTTGATTTTGTAATGTGATCAATAGGACTACAATTCCAAGAATACAAAGCAAAAATATGGACAAGTTGAACAATATCGACGTGTAGCCAGGGGATTTGAGAGCTCAGGTGTAGTTTATCCCAGGTAAGCCATTGATAACAGTGACTTAGTCAAGTTTTTGACCCAACCGTTTAGCTGGGGCAGCAAACTTGAGTGGAATAAAACTGGACAATCTGGACCTCCTTATTAAATTTGTAATTTAATAACAGAACTCTTGTGGAATAGTTGTGAAATATGACAAAAATTACTTTTACGGCAATAGTCGATAAACCAGTAACATCTGCTATTAAATAACAAAATATTCTCCAATCCAGTCACAGTGTTTTATTTTCCAAACCACTGTATTCTGGAAGAAATAAAATAACATGACTGTGCTGCATCCAGAGTGAAAAACTAAAAGTGAGAATCTAAAGAGTACTGTAGGAGCAGACGAATGTAGGGACTGCGCTCTATGCCGGATAAAGAAAGGGTACAAATGCAAAAATGCACAGGGAGAGCAAATTTCTAGATCAAAATGTGAAGAGCAACTAATCGTAAACGTAATATATCATCTAACCTGCACTATTAATGATATCTTAACCTGCAGTAACCTCAATGTTGTTGGTTCGACTTCAGTAATCCCCAGGCCAACACTAATTTTAAAGCTGCCCATGAGCTCAAATTCTAACTCTTTGCTCTTCCAATCCAGCAATTCTATTTCTTTATAACATCTGCTTTGGAGTGAGTTTATTGCAGAAAATGTATTATGCCCAATAACAGTTTGTCAACATACTATACAGAATGTAAAAGTTGTGCTTTACTCTTGAGGCAATAGGGAACCTTGTTGCACACTAATAAATTAGGCACAAATGTTGTGATCATGGTAGCCTCTCTACGCTGACATTCCAAATAAATATTGGGCAGTTTTTAAAATCACTCCCTATATTACAGCATATAGTGGCATTTGCTAATTCGACAAAGAATATGTCATACAAAACCGCATTGGAGGGAATGTTGCCTTCCACTAGTCGAGGCCTTGGCTTTACACCATTTACTTAAATGTTCAGAGACATGCCAAATTATTGCATTAACCACTGGCTATGGAAATAATGTATTAATAGATGCATTGTAGGTCTGTTTCTCTTATGAGCATCCTGAAGATCTGACATTCCTCTCACCAACTTGGACAACCATGGATTCCCCTGTATTTGGGGCTTTGTGTCAAAAATTCCCCAACTATCTCGTCTCATCTAGTAAAGGTATGCGTATGTTTAAGTCAGAATTGTTTAAAAATGTTAAACTTAACAAAATACATGCACACAATAACCTTGGCACCAAAGAGGTTTTATATTCTTGCAGCCTGTGAACTTTAAATGCAAGAATTATCTTCATCATATTCACTTGTTCCAGCAATTAGTTTATTGTGTTTGTTGAGGATTGGTGGCTGCAATTCAGATGTTCAATTTAGGCAGTTTGAATGGTTAATATTCAGATTCAAAAGGTAAATGAGAAAGCTTGGATGATGATTTCGCAGTTGTCAACTCACCACATATGTGACTTTCAATAAAACAATTTAAAAAAAAAACACTAACCATTCTGGAACCTGTACACCCACAGCTATATTGGATCAAGTGTAACTATGCATCACAAAATAAGGCTGAAAGATTAACACCAGTTCCAGATCACCGTAACGGCAAGAGACGCTATGCAACCTATGAAAATAACAATTTAATTCCTGTGACACTCATTTCCAGGTTTTGGTTTTTCATACTACAAACTATTGTACTTTTGGCATTATATTTTAAGTCAGGTTCAATTAAACAGATTAGGCTAAAGTGCCTGGCTTAATAAAGGAAAACCTAAATGAAAACACTGCACCCCCAGACCTCTGTAATATACTAGAACTCATAACAGCACGTTGCTCTTGGAGTCTTAACATGCCACCAGACCAATAGCTCATTTGATGCCTCAGTGCCCAAAGTTCCATCAATATTATCACAACAAAAGTCAAGCCATGCTTGAAGGTACTTACGATCGTTGCACTGCTTGCCCGAGTATGAAGTCATGGAGCAGTCGCAGGTGAAACCTTCCCACTGCTGCATGCACACACCTTGGTTGGCGCAGGAATCATCTTGGCAGGTGGTGCTGGGACCTAGACCAGGAGCAAGTGGGAGGAGAAAGAGCGACAGAAGGCCATGAGAAGGAAAGATGAAGGACGCACCAACAAGAGGCCCTGGACAGCATTTTAGAGTCCTCATCAGGTCACAAGGCATGCAAAAGCAAGACAATACCATTCTCAGGCATGCAGGGATAGGATTCAAGAGTAGGAAAGAGAGGCCATAGAGAACACACCACAAAACACACAAACACACAACAGGATGGATATAGATAGACAATTCTGCCTATCCTCAATTGCTGTTGTGTGTTTAATCCATGCTATTTCACATCTGACACTCACAATATACACTCGAGTTACATCCTAATTGTTAATGCAACTACTACTTATTATAGCTTTTACTTTTGAAAAACGGGCTGGGGAAGCTAACCTAAAACATATTTTGGTGTCAGTCCAACAACATGTGTCAGATGCTAGAGCTTATGGGACACTTTTTTGGGCCACTCACTAAATAATACCCTTAGGTGTCCCAGAAACTGGAAAAAGGCAGTGTCTACCATCAGAACGGGGTCTGAATCCACTTAAACCTTTCTCGTTTGCATTGTTAGTTATTCTGTTAACTGAAGTTAGTTTGCCACTTAGCAAGATTAGGAGATTCATTTGGAAATAGGAAACCATGTTTTTATATGGACATAAAGAGCAACACTGCATTAGCAATTTAATTGCAAGGAGTGATGCACGAGGGACACGTCTTGCAGTGCATTCTGAATTGATTGTGCATTTGTTGAGAACAGTATTAAGCAAGAACAGTCTGTTGTTCGGGATACTGGTCATGGCCTCTGATATGAATTTGTAATGCGGAATTGTAACTGATCGGAATTGTATTCACAAGTGGGATAGGGACTGGGGAAAGGGCGTCTGTGAATCAGGTTGTACGACAAGAGGAACGCCAAGGGGTATGCAACAGGCAAGATCAGAGGTGCTATAATAGACATCGTTCATGCAGCACAGAGCTGCTTGAGTATTCGTCGTACAATCAAACATTCCAAACTAGTTTGAGTGGTCCAGGGCTGTCAAGTTGTCCCACTGCCAGGTGTCAGTAGCTCAGAGGGTTATTGTGTTCTCATTACATTTAGGTACATGTTAAGCGGTAGTGAGCTTATTACGAAAAGCAAGCTTAAATATCCAAACACAAAGAAAAGTATAGGTGCGGGTGAAGTACTCCCAATTGAGGAGTAATATCTAAAGATTTCAGGTCAACTCACTGGTTCGCTTCTTATGACATCACTGTCTTACAACTTAAGCATCAATGTTCTCTCAGGTGCAGTGCAAACAACATGTGAAATTAAGTTTTGGAGCTATCTTTATACAACTGCATAAAGTTGGATGTCATTGATAGGGAGTTTGTGGTACAATATATTTAGGTTAACAAACTCAGTGCAACACTGCATAGTCGTGTCACAGGGTACAGCACAAAAATATATATTTAAGCAAAATGTTAACTCTATGTTTTCAAAGGTATCTTTATTCCAAGCTAATGGTGGCCCTAAATGATCCTGGTACCATAGAGCTCGTTGCACATCTTGGTGCTATTTTCACCTAAAATTTAAAAATTGATATCTCTGGTTCTATTGATCATATTTTTGTTGCTTTGATTTAATTTTATATATTAAAATCTACTATATATTTCTAAATTGTTAGGGATTTTTCTTGTGTTCTCACTTTATTATTGTTTCTGTGCTGCATAAACACTTTTCAGATTTCCTCTAAATTAAGCCTGACTAAAAGGGTTTTGTTCCAGGCCACAAGAGGGCTACGCACAGATAAATGTATTAACTTTTGTGGTTCATCCAGACATGGATCGAGTAATTATTTGAGTGGGCTTTCACCCCTCTCAACTAATAACTCAATTCTTTACACATACCATAGCTTCAGGTTAGCATAACTTCACCCTCAAGATTCAGGAGTCCAACTCTGTTGAGGCTGTCTAGTTGTTTGTAGGCCAGGAAATTAAGAATCTGAGTTTGAGGATTCTTTGAATAAACAAAAAGTATCCTTGACTTCTTCCTTTTAAACAAACTATCTATATGTTTGGGGTTTTGAAACTTGTGGAGCCAATTCAAGTACTGAAGCTGACATTTAGTGACTACATCTAGAATTAATTTAGCACCGAGATGAGAGCAGGATTAAATTATTAAAGCTAGTCTTTGATTAAATAATCCGTGCATGAATTTAGTAACTGACATTGTCATTTAGTGAATGAAACTGGTGACCAGAAATGAGATTTTCCAACCTATGTCAATGTTCCATCACTAAAACTGATATTTTCTGAGACATGCTAGAATTCAGCAAATGAGTGAGTGGAAATCGATGTCGGAAATTGTGATTTCATAACTGGGTATGGAAATTAGTAACACCCAAGGCTAGTATTTAGACTTCAAGGCTTTTATTCAGTGCCTATAACCAATATACAGTGATTTTTCTTGTGATTCAATTTCTACAGGTTAGGCACCACTTTTAGTGTTAAGGATTTGCAGTGATTATTTAATGATCAATTATTGGATTTAGTGCATGAGCTGAGATTAAGAGACTGAGATTTCATTGCTAAAAGTGTTCTTACTAAAGTTCAGAACTTATTCATAGTGGATATTATTCTGACAGGTTTAAAATCTGTGGCTGAAACTTATATTTAGTGACTAGGACCAGGTTTTGGATAATAAGATTGTGATTTAAAGCTGCTGGTGGAATACAGTGACAGAAAGTGGGAATCAATTTTCAATGATGGAATTTCCTACCTTAAGCTTGGATTCAGTGACTAAAAATTTAGGGATTTGGTGACTGTGTAAGGGATTAAGTGATAGCTCCTGAGATTCAGAAATCAGGTTTGGGATATGGTAATCGATGTTAAAATTCAGTGGCCAAGGCTGGATATCAGTAACCAAAACTGAGTTTCAGTGACTGATGTAGTGTTGTTATAACAAAGGTTGCAATTCAAAGTTTAAGGTTAGGGTTAGGGGCGGGCAGAACTCGTGGAACTTGATTGCATGAAATTCCGGGACTTCCATAAAAACTCAGCAAGATTCTGCGCAGTTCAGCTAATGGGCGGAAATAGGCATGTTGAGCTGTCTCCGCTGTGATTTAGAGCCAGGAATGCATTCTGCACTGAAACATCAAAGTGCCACTATTCGAACTGATTTTGCTGCCGCTTGAGTGGATTTTCTACTCGAGTTGCAACCTTCTGATCGCAAATGGTCATGACCGCCCTTGTTAGAAACATTTCACCCAATGTCCTCCTAGTGATTGGAAGTTGTGCTACGGGATGCCAAATCTCACTCACGCTCACCAACTTACCATCTGGAGCCACAAGTGAGAAACAAATATGCCACGGAGTGATTGGAAGAATTTGGCCAGAACAGAGTCTCCAACATTTTGTCAATTCCACCAGTGGAACAGACAATTTTGCCCAACCCTAGTTAGGAGTTAATGACTGACACTGTTGAAATTCAGTGCCTGAGACACTGGAACATTGGCTCATGCTACAATTTAGTGTCTGTAGCCACATTTCAGTCAACGAGGCCAGATCTGAATAACTGAGGATGACCTTCAGAAACTGAGGTTGGAGGATCAAGGACTGTGGCAAGGATTCAGTAACTGGTGCTAGAGTTCAAACACATTTGCAGACATTTAGCAACTAAGGTTAAAGTGCAATGACTGTGGATGGGATTCTGTAACTAACAGAAGCTAAGGTTCAAAGACTATGGTTAGGATTCAGTTACTGAAGCCAGGATTCAATGACTCTGATTGAGATCCATTAACTAAGGCTAGGGTTCAATGAAAGTGAAGAGGGTAGGTTGAAGTGTCTAAACCCTTCATCGAGTGATTAGGGCTGGATTTCATTTACCAAGGAGTGGATTTAATGACTTCCTGTGGGATTGGGTGGTTGGGGGCTTCATTGAGGATGGGATTCAGTGACAAGGGCTGTGTTCCAGTGACCCAGGCAATGCATAAGAAGCCCAGGTATGTACACTGAATTGGCCTCGAAGCAGTTTGATGACTCTGGAGTTTAATACACATTTAGTTTTCATGAACACGTCGGATTTTAAACAAAACAAAGAATGCAAAAATGCAAATTATTTGGTATGAGGTCTCGCTTTTCAGTAGCCATTGAAACTGCAAGGAAACCTGTAGGAAAATTTCACAGAGCTGTGTCCATGGTTGCTTACAGTGCTGGACCCAGATTTAGGGGATTGCACAGTTGTTGAGTGGTTTCCTTGCATATGTTTCCATGGTTGAATCAGCTGTGGAAAAAGGTACACAATATATATACTGATAGGCAAAACGCTTGCTACTTATTTAAACTTATGATGAGAAAAGAAAAATCTGGCCTACATAGAGTTTCATATGCACTTAGCGAAGCCTATGTCTAAACAACTACACACAGCCCTAGTCAAATTGTGGGGCTAGCCGAATGAAATGAGTTTAATTGAATTAATCTAAATGGGAAAACATTGGTGTTTATCTTTAAACTCTGGCATTGATCTAGCCTTAGTGGAGCAACATTAAACAACCTTCATTAAATCATTTGTCATCAATAAACTGGTGTAAATCATTTTCACCGTTGAATAAATTACACCTTCTAATGTCAGCCACTGCATCTCTACAAATCATCGTCATCCATATAACATTAGTAGGAAAACTGCATGGGACATACAGTTTATTGGGGAGTACATGGAATCTGTAGTTGAATGACAAGTACCTGTTCAAAACATGATGGATATCCCTTCTGCCATATTATAAGTGACATAGGTGATAATACGCACTCATAATATGTTGGTCAGGGCATCCACTAATTTTGTGATGGAGATCCTGTCCGCCAAACTCTAAATAAGGCCCTATATTCTCTAAGACAGGGAATATGATAACATCTCTGTTCCATGCTTCCCTTACCTGCCAGATCAAAAGTGCTTCAAACTGGAAAAAAGGTCCCTGAAGAGCTATTGAAACAGTGAACTGCAAGGACATTGATGCAAATTTTGTGTTTTTGTGTCCTTTTGGCATTAAATTTAAAGTCTGATTCATGTCATTGCTTCCTCGTTAAATTAGATTACCCTCAAGAATCCCCCTTTCTATGCTCATGCACAACTACAAGAACAGCAACAAAGAACAAGATGCACAGACACAAGGGAAACACGTGCACTGAACATACGGACAACCAGGAAAAGAGTGATGTAGGTTAGAAAGCAGAATTCAAATACCTTAGGTTGTTGAATACTAATAGTTACACTGTCCCAAAAATGCATGTACCATTGGACTCTTGGGACACACAACAATAGTGTTCTCTTCCTGTATTTGCAACACTGTGACTGCACTGGAATTGAGGTCAAAGGAAGCAATATGGCGTACTGTGAAGAGGGCAATTTCATGTTGGGGACTGCACAGTGCCTGTGTTTCTGAATAATTTGCAAAGGGGAAACAATGTATTGTTTCACCAAGAGTGACAGAACCCTCTTTGAAGGATTAAATCTGATCAATTGATGATACCAATCCACTTTGGATTTTGAACTCACTCTGAGAGGGTGAGTGTGAGTGAGTTTGTGATATTAGCGGTCCACAGGCCCCTGTGCTGTTCAGCTTGTAGCGTTCACTCTCTTGAGCCTCTGCTCCAGTTATTGTTTCAAAGGGAAGATTGATAGAACCCTCCTTGAAATATTAAGGCTGAGCTATTGCTGTCAAATATGTATCTGGATTTTGTCTCACAATAAATGAATGAGTGTAAGTGCAAGTCAGAGAGCGCATCTGTGATTTTAGCTATACAAGGGCCCTCATGCCCTTCTGCTAATCTTTTCCAGTTTTTTTAACCTCCATTTGAGTTTGGCTGAGATGACAAATGTACTCTATTGGAAAATATAGGTGTCCCAATGGAGGCAGGAGCTTTCACGCCTTGATGCTCAAGGCCTCTCTTGCATTGATGGGGCTGGCAGTCTTGCAGAGGTGCCCAAAGAAGAATACACCTTTCCAGGGATACAGTTGTGCTGTTCACTAACACCCGGCTACTGATGGCCCCAACATGTTGACTCTTAGCGAAGATACACTGGCAGGAACTTCTCCCATATGTAGAGGTTCAGAGCCTGTGATTCAGTGAGAGGCGGTCTCCATTTTTAAACCTTTAAGTACATTCGATAATGGGTTGTGTCAAACAGGTCACAGTTAATCCCTACTCTGTGATATGTTGGGGGAGCATGGGCCATTTTTCAAGAGCCAGTCTTGTAAACAAACACTCATATGTGTCTCTCCTGCCATGCCCGTTGGTTGCAGAACAATCCCAGAACAGATGTTCCTTTGCTCCAGGTCCCGCGAGTGTTACCTTAGAGAGATGTCCTATTCTTGGTGGTTGCTGAGTGGAATTTTAGGGAATTTAGGTGATTCTCCAGTACATTGGTGCTCTTAGAGGCCAGTATAGTTGGAGAAGAGTCAACGAGCATCCTCCGATCTGCTCACCTTCCAGATACATCAGTGTGGGAAAAACGTTCTAGATTAAACTACAAGACAGTGGGTTTCTGCTTCTGGTGACACCCCTGTCCCCCAGCAGCACCATGGTTCCTTAACATATCGGTCATGGTTATTTAACATACCAGTCACTTTGAGGGTTGCCCCCTTTTAAGAAAAACAGAAAAATAAAATTTGGTCTGAATATGGGACTCTGCTAAAAAATGTTTAAAGGTTCTGCACGTGATCAGGACATATTCTCAGAAACAGACACAGAAGGGCTTTCAAATTGTCTTTTTTCGACAACCTTGTGAGTTCCACAGTGGAAGGACAGGTCTATCAACCCCCTGGAGTCTGTATGCAAATGGATGAGCCAATCCTTTCTTATTTTTTCAAAGCTCCCTGTCCGACTGAATGAATGGATGAATGAATGGGACACTTGCAGTGTGCTTCATGCAGTATTAGCCGCCTCACGATCATGGTCCCAAACAGGCAACGCCGACCAGTGCAGTGACATGTGTGCAAACAGGAAGCAAGCAAAGCAGGTTAACTGTGCAAAGGAAAATCCATTCAGGTGAGGTTAAACACATCTGAGGGGGGTGAAGTGCAACAGAGAGTGCCAGTACCATGTCTAATCCCAGGTGGAGCCAATGAAGTCCCCCGCTTCCTTCTACCCGTCCGTGACCCGATGAGAGATGGTACACAGGGTGCTGCACTCTTAGGTACTCTTTCCCAGCAAATGGGCTATCGAATTTTACATTTCAAATAATGTGCACAAATATTTTCTTATTTAGATGTGTCTTTGGGTTCCATACTTTAAGCGACCCGTAACAGGTGTCACTTTTGCACCAGAATGAACTGATCTATAAAGAAAACAGCACAGATCGGAATTCATAGGCCAGAGCCGGTATAAGTCGCCTCCGTCCGCCATTTTGTGGTACATGCTTCGACCCGTAAAAACAGCTCTCAAGTAGGTCAACCTGTGTGTTTAACAGAGGATGAGTGGATGTGATTTGTTCCTGCAGTCTTGGAGTATTGTTCTTAGCTTCTTAATATAGCTCTTGTCATTTTTTTTACTGTTTTCCTAGTGCTGCAAATGCTGGACTTTACCACTGTCTAACTCAATGACACTCTGCTTAACTTTCAATGGTTGAAAGGCGAGGCAGCTAAGAGACACACCTGAAACTTGCTAATTGCACACAGATCTGGTAAATTAACAACTCAAGCTACGTCACCAGCCTCATGAAAATCATTTCTCAATAACCTCCTTTTAGTTATCACTCAAGCCAATTCTACTGATAGGTTTGTTTGAAGGAGCTGTAAGAACGAATGCCTTTACACAAATTCAAAAGTAACCGAGCATGAATGTTTTGCAAAATATTTGAGTGGCGGGAAGTTTTCTTTTTTGTCAACCTGTGCGTGAATCAGCAAGCTTTAAAATTACATATTCATTGTAATCGATGTCAAGAGTAAATATCAAGATGTGTTGGGGGTCAGTATAGGGGTGTACTCTCAGCGCGGGGGTGATGAATGCCTGGGGTGGCACGTGCAAGGCCAGAGCCCTGTGTGTGGTCCTAGTGCTGGTCCGGCGCGATTTGAGGGTCAGTACTGAGATGCTTTTTGCAGAACTGTCCTTGTCCTAGGACAGGAATTTGCTGGACGTGCTACACATAGGATTGAGGTCCATACGCCGAGCTGTGTGTAAGTGTTCACGTGGCAAGGAGCATCGATTTCGCTTTTAGGGTTGGTTGACAGAGCTGAGGAGCCCCCCCCCCCCCCCACCAAAAAATAAAAACAGCGATAGGTGATACAGGTCAACCCTGGGGTGAATTGGCAGAGCTGTTTGTGGGAGCCCTGTGCGGAAACAGCAAGGGGTGTCGTAGGTCAAGACTGAGGCGAGTTGGAAGAGACATATGTGGCTCTCAGTAATTCAACAGTGGGCTGCGAAAGAGGCCAGGAATGAGAGGGGTAGTCGACCTGTGCGAGGGTCCTAGTATCCCAATGACGTGGGTGCTTTATAAATATGAGAAAGCTTTTCCTATGTATACACGACTTGTATGTGTTGTCTTTTTTCAGTCTTAGACGCTGTAAAGAACTACCACTACTCAATTAAAAGGCACTTTCTAAAATTCGATTTTAAGCAGTGCAAGATTTCAAACATGTAACCTGTGGTCTACTGATATTTGGCAGCGAACACCTAACTCACTGAGCTATCTTGGAGAGCACCCAAATAGCAAGGTTCCCGCCAAAGACTGGCCTACATTGGCAGGAGAGAGTGTATTTTTATTACATGTACAAGTGACCTTGATGTCAGAAGATACAGAGAGATAAATCGATGTCCTAAAACAACTGGAAAAGGCACATTTTCATCACCTGGCTGCCTTGGTAGGCTATAGGAAAGAGCGTGTTATGTTTCCCTACACTATTTGTTATGAAAAAAATGAAAGGCTAATTTTCTCAAGCTGTCTTCGCCAGCGTTGTATGTTTTTTCACGTGTTGTGGTCTAATGTAAGGTGATCAGTTGGAAATATGTTGGGAAAGCAACGCCTCCCATTTTGCAGATTTGACAGAAATACAGTTTTATACACAGGGAGCCAAAGCACCTATTGATCATTTCAAAATTATAAGAAACTCTTTGAGAATAAGTAGAAACATATCTAGAAAAGATTTGCACATTTTCCAGTGAATGTTTGTTTACACTGCATTCGTGTTTGTGTTACTCTTGAGTGGGCACAATTGCACTATTCTCTGTTCCAATAGTTATACGGCCTCTGCCCTCTAACAAACACCGATGTTTCCCCCAGTTCACGCGTGCACTTGTATGCGCTCTTTTGTCATGTTCAAATAATTTGATGATCCTTGCCCTCTTATGTCTATCATACTGTTAGCTCTTAACTTTGGACAAATATTTGTCTGAACTCTTCTCTACAGCCCACAAGGGGTGCTCTCTGGTGCACACATCTCCCAGCACAAAAAGTGGCATGAGTGCTATTCTCTACAACAGGTTTGTCCTGTGTAACTGGACTTACTTTAAAGAGCACACATGTAAGTGCATTATATTTCTAGTACACACATCTGCAGAAGCTCTATTCTATGGAGGGGTGCAGCTTTCAAGTCTTCGATGATCCTTTCTTCTCTGAGCCTGTATCAAGCAAAGGTGGAGTCCCTCAGGGTTCGGCCCGGAGTCAGGCACTTTTTAACATCTATGTATGCACGTTGGCAGACCTGGTGGAACCTTTTGCTTTAGCTCTTTTATCATGTACCTATTGAATCCAGTTTTATTTTTTCTCACTATCGCTTGACCATGGAAGTGTTCTGGACTATCTTGGGAGCTGCCTCTCAGCGGTATTCAACTGGATGGGACAAAACTGCTTTCAGCTCAATGGAGCGAAGACTGAAGTCCTGTTGGTAGGGAGCCAGCCTCATCTCTAGTCTCCTGACTGGTGGCCAGAACACCTTGCCCGTTTCCTCTGGCGAAGCCTGTGGTGAATAATCTTGGAATGTAGATGTATGATGATCTCACTATGGATGTCTAGGTCAAGAAGTCTTAGAAAGTTTCTTTGGACCCTGACTCTCACCACCCAAAAATGGTAGTCCAGGCAATCATGTTTCTCGTGGACTACGGGAATTTTCTTTATCTTGGCACCCCACGCTCTACCATTAGGCATCTGCAGATGAGCCAGAAAGCTGTAGTTCGGCTACTACTATATAACTCAAAACACCAATCAATCTCTTCACATCTTTCAGCCTTACACTGCCTACCACTGGAAAAACAAAGTTAAATTAAATTCAAGGCTCTATGTAGCATGTTCCCGGCCCCTTGTACTTTTGACATTTGATCCAGCCTTATTACCCTTCCAGATTGTGTTCTGCCCTTGTAACTTAGCTGTTTTGCCTAGGTTTAGCAAATCTAGAGAGAGCAGACGCTCATCCAAATTCATGTCTTTAAGGCTGTGGAACTCTCTTCCGCTGCAACTGCACCACAGTCCTAACTAAATCACTTTTAGAAAAATGTTAAAACAAGGAAAGAATATATATCAGAAAAAAAGAAAAATATATATATAAACATCTATATATACAGAGCGAGAGAGAGAGTTTCTTGATTGTCCAGCCGTTCTTTTCAAACATTAACACTTGAGTTGTGACCATCATGGTCTGAGCTTTGCTCTCGGAGAAACAGAGCTTAACTAGTCCTTCACCACAGGGCTCAGAGATGAAAGCTCTATTGATTAGCGTGCCCCACGCTGCGTGATCTCTGCTCAATAGAGGTGTTTCACTAGTTCACAGAGTTATACGAGCAGCTCCACTCTCTTGTTCATGGAGGAATTCAAAATCCATTCCCTAGCATAGAAAGCTTTGTGAGCTCTCTTACATATTGGCCAGTGTTGCATAAGGTCTGCTCCCGAACTCACCGCTTTGTTCTGATCGTTGCGCACAGTAACATAAAGAGTGCTGGTCTCTAGTGCTCACATTCTACAGCCTCTGCTTCCAGGCACAGAACGATCTATGTGCTTTGTTCTCTAGTGCACAAAGTTGTGTTAACTCTGACTTTTAAAATAAAAAAAGTTGTATTTCTCTCCCTGGAGGACTAAGCTTTGTCAGATATGCTTCATAGTCCACAGAAATGTGGACTGCTCTCTCACACGCACAGCTTATGAGCCCTGCTCTTTAGCGCCCAGAAAGGTTTATGATGTCTGTTCTCGCATAGATTCAGATCTGCTTTGTAAATTCACAGAAACATGGAATGTGCTCTGATCCCTACCAAAAAAGCTGTATAAGCGTTTCCCTCTACCACAAAAAAGTGAATGCACTCCTGTTTTCTAACACGCAATAGTGTTTGAGGTATCTCTCATAACGTAGGATCAAATCTCCCCCATAGTGGATGCGAACATGCATGTGCTCTGCTATGCCATGTACAGCGGAAGCTGCTCTCTTGGACACAAAGCTATAATTGTCGCAGCAGGTGCAGTGTCACAGAGACCCAGAGCCCTGAGAGGCCCATTGAAACCTGGTAACTGCTGTATTTTGCTACTCCAAAAGCAGTTAAAGAGCGCGTTTCCCTAGCTTGCATCTGGGCCCACACCACGCAAGGTGCGCTACTGTGCGTGGCACCGGTTGCGTGAGCCACAACTGTCTTAACTGTGTCCGAAAGCAGAACTATAAGTCGACTCTTGTGCGTTCTGCACGTGAGGCCTCCCTTCTACAGCAGTCCGTTAGCACAGACAGTGACGCACTGAATTACCTCATGCAGCCACTTCGTAAAACACGCACGTGGAAAGAACAGATTTCGCGGGAAGACGCGGCAGAACGCGGAGGCCCCGGGCGCACTTCTTGCCCTTCAGCTGGAAGGGCCGCTTTGCGCGCAGCCCCGCTGAGTGTGAGGGGCGCGAGCTCGCGTAACTCAGCGGCACCGACTGCCGCCAACAATGGAGCTTGATTAGCGGAGAGGGAAAGGGAGGAAGGCAAAAGGAGGCTCGGCAGGTGGCTGGCTATTTAGGGCAGCTGTTATTATCCCGACTGTGTTTTCAAAATCCAATCCACAAATGATGGACAGCAAAATTAACAGGAGACCAAAGTGGAGCTCAGGCAGACCGCTCTTCGAGCCAACACCGCCGACAGGCAACCGTCCTGCCGCGAAAAGTGCCGCAAGGGAGAGAGCGACAGCACCTGAATGCAAAAGTGCCAGCGAGCTGGGGGAAGGGACTGCATCCCATGACCCGCCAACCGGAGAGCCTTTAAGTCTCTGTCAGAGACCGTAATGTTTCTAAGCGGCGTGCACTAAATTCTGCCATGTCAGGCCCGTTGGTATGTGTAGACCCTCCAGATGTGTCATTTGGTAGAAGGGTGCTGCCTTCACTTGCCAGAGCATGTCACCTGATGGGTTTAAAGCACGGTCCTAGGGAGGGAGGCCGGGCATCCGGAATGCAGCACCACTTGAGGAATGTACACCATAGAGTTTAATTTTATTTTTATTCGAGTTGAATTTACAGAGCATAACTGAGACGTTAAAGGTATCCTGGTTGTGGCTATCATAAAAATAGGTTCGAAAGTCAGAAATAGATCTATGTTGTTTTTTGCTTTCTTTATTGGGGGAGGGGGGTACCTTGATTTTTATCCTGTAGTGAATGGTCATTGTGACTTGGCCTGGAAGGCGCTGAGGACAGGAAATCTTATTTTATTTCCTCATGTGTGGGTGTCCCCCTCCCCTTCCTCTCTCCACTGAGGGAGCGTGCTTCCTTTCTCCCTTCCTCCTCTTGACGGTTGTGTTCTTTTTCCCACCTTAAGTTACCTAGAATTTGTTGCCTACTTGCTCACTTCTGTGTCTGTTCTTTGAGATTTATACCCAGCTGTTGTTCAAAGTTCTCCTCATTTTTTGTGGGTCCTGCATGGAGTCCTATGGGTTTGCATTTTACCTTGTTGGTTTACTCGTCCTGCGTGGCGATGTGACTGTGTATTCTTTTGCTATATACCACTTTTGTTACAGTAATGGAAAACTCAGTAAATAATTGAAACCTCATAAATGTATTTAGGGCCTTCCTAGCAGCAAATAGATCAGAGGTGGATCTCCATGAATGGGCCGCCGGTCCTATTGCAGATAAGTCAAGACTGAAAAGGCACGGTCTCCAGACCTGGATTTGTTAAACTTAGAAACAACTAGGATGTTGGCTATGGCTGGATACAGAGATCTCTGAGGCAAATGCCAATGGATTTTGAGTTAAAAGAACTGAGAGCTTGTCTGATGAACTGCTTTGTGATACAGAGAGATTTGAAAATGACTCTTTTTGGTACAGGGAGCCAGAGTAACCTAATCAGCATGGCAGAGGTGGACGAAGACCGAGAGAAAAAGCCAGCTTAGCTGCGGCATCCTGTATAAAATAGAGACTGTTAAGCAGATAGGCTTGTGCCCCCAGAAATAAAGTATTACAGTAATCTAATCTGCACAAGATGGTGCACTGAAGCACCAGCCAGCGTGCGTACCAGGATACAAAAGGTGACATTTTACGAATCACCCACATTCAAGAAGAGCAGGATGAAGAGAGTTTATTGACATAACACATAAGTGAGAGATCCTTGTCCAAGCACACCACCAGATTGTGCACATAAGTGGTGACCACAGGTATCAATCTATCCTTCAGAAGTCCTCAGGCAATGAGTGCATTGGTTTCCCAACAGAGTATATCTCATCAGTTTTGTCCCCATTGAATTTCTGGGAATTTGCTCTGAGCTAGGTGGGTGAGTCAGTTCTTTCTGTTCCTAACTCGCTCCAATATTCAACTCATTATGTAGATCATCTTTGTGAATTTGCCCTAGCACAAAAAGACATCAAGTTATCCTCTCTGCTCAAAGTCTGTCACAAGGGTGAAGTATGTGAAACAGTGGATTTTTTAATAGTGGAAACCGATAGGGGGAAACTGACAGCTTACAAAGAGGAACAACAATTGGGAGAATGCTTAGTCAGAGATGGCGGCCGTGTGGGGTCTGTGGTGACAAAATAAATCAGAGCTGTGCACAGATTACAGAGGTCTGTGGGTCCATCTTTACTTGGTCAAAAAAGACAACTCAGAGTTTGTGCTATACAAGTGAGCATTAAACATCTTAGATCTTATTTTACTCTGGGTATTTCCTGCTCTCGCTATTTGATGTCTGTATAGCACAGAGCATAGAATGTGGGTTTCACCCAGAAGAGCAGCAAGGAACTGAGAATACCAGCAAAGATGCACATCCAGCATACGTGTTAAGAGCGAACCCTTACAGTGTGTCAGGGACCAAGGTAGATTATTTCAGTAATGCAGGTTAGCCCTGAATGATAACGTTCTGCAGCATATGGCTGAGACTTGAGGGCATGCATGGATGATAAATGAGCAATATTGGTTTAAAACACATCGAAGATGGGATACAAGATCAGTCTTTAAGATGGGGGAAAAACACATTTAAGATGGGAAAGTAGATCAGTTCTTAATATGAAATTCAAACATATTAAAGATGCGGAAAGTGATCACTTCTTAAGATTGTGGTAAAAAACTCTGAAGATGGAAACAGAGATCAGTTCTAAAGATGGTGATAAAACACTTTGAAGATTGAATAGAAGATGGTTTCTTAAGATGAGGGGGAACGCACTTTGAGGATGGGAATGCAGATCATTTCTTAATAGGGGAACAAAACACAATGAAGACAGGAGCAGGGATCAGTCTTTAAGATGGGGGCAAACATATTGAAGATGGAAAAGTAGATAATTTCTTAAAATGGTGGGTAAAGCCGTTTGAAGATTGGAAAGAAGATCACCCCTTAAGAAGGGGCAAAAAGTATGAAGATTGAAAAAGTGATTAGTTCTTAAGATGGTGGTAAAACACTTTGTATATTGGAAAGGAAATCAGTTTTTAACATGAGGGCAAGTACTACTTAACATGGAAGTAAAACACTTTAAGATTGGAAATGAAATCAGTTCTTAAGATAGTGTAAACACTTTGAAGATTAGAAAGGAGACCAATTCTTAAGATGTAGTAAAACACTTCGAAGATAGAAAGAGCGATCAGTTATTAAGATGATGATAAAACACGTTGAAGATGGAAAAAGAGATTCATTCGTATGGCTTAAGATGGTGGTAAAGAACTTTGAAGATTGAAATGGAGGTGCATTCTTAAGATGGAGCAAAACACTTTGAGGATGGGAAAGCAGATATATTCTTAATAGTAAAATAAAATACACTGAAGTTGGGAGAAAAAATCAGTCCTTGAGATGGGGTTAACACATTGAACGTGGGAAAGGAGATGAATCTTTGAGATGGAAGTATAACAAATCGAAGATGGAAAACAGATTAATACTTAAAATGGGGGGTAATTACTTTGAAGATGAGAAAGGCGATCCGCCATATTGTTAAAGTATTTAGGGAAGGTGTGGAGCATAAAGTGAATGAAGGACAGGAAGGTCTGAGGTACGTGGAGTCTCGAAGCATCAAAGTTACTTTCCAGGGAGAAATTTGTTCTGTATAGGACTCTTTTACTGGATGAAGACAACAATATCAACTCTGTTTAATAAAAATAAAATGGTAGGGCCCTGTTAGATGTGTTTGGTGGCTCAATATTCCCCATGTGTGATGTGTGGTCACTGTCATGTTGTCAATGTGTTGGCATAATTATGTTGCCTGGGCTCCCATAATGACAGAGATAAAGCTACTTATATAATCTCCTGCCAATCTGCAGTAGCTATGCATGAATAGTTACAATATGAGACATTAGGTTACGCACAGGACATGAATAGCACAATACATGAACTGAACCATTTCCCTGCCTCACGTTTTCCACTGTGGTGCCATGCATGCACCTCTGTGCACTCAGGTAATTCTACAACAAGCAAGACCAGATAAATAACAAAAAGAAGCAAGTGACAAACATTATTATGCAATAGAAGACATAATAAACTACATGATATTGAGCAGATGGCAGGAAATTCTGCAAAGGAGCATTTTTTTTTGTAAAAGTCCAATATTTTTCTTTGTGTGTGGTTAGAAATAAAGGGTGTTTCCAAGTGTGGGCACTATTAAAGGAATGATTGGTTATTATCTTCTTTGAGCAGGTGACACAGCATAATTTGCTAATTTCCCTTCCCAGCATATTTTAAACAATCCCCCCTTTGGTGTGCAATTGCACAACAAAGTGTACCATGCCATATTGAGTAGACATGGTTATTTCAAAATGTGGTAGAGGGATTTGGCTTTCCCGCTCGCCACCAGACATGAGACAGGTACTGTACACTTTCAGTCAGAACGAGTAATGGAACATGAGCCTCTACCTTGCAGGTCAGCTTTGGTCAACTCAACTTTGTTAGCAAAAGAAAAGAAGAAGCAAAAAACAAACAAAGCAGAGGTTAGTAAAGGCAGATCACCAGCGCAACATTAACCAAGCAACCAGCTACATTTACGCCAGCAGCCACAGTGAGGCCAGGTGCGTAGCCAGGACAGTGCATAGTTTGACAACACACAGCTAGCATAGTGCCCATCTAACCATAGAAATCCATTACAGGGAGCAGTTTATGCACAATAGAGCCTGCATAGAGTACTGACAGAAAAGCAGGCAGCTGGAATAGTGTGAAGGCAGCAGAGTGCACACCTACGCCTATGAGCCACTTGGACAACAAAGCACTGCTTGAACGTTAATCCAGTGGAGTGCTGTGCAGTCTCACCAGTGCACAGCCTGCAGGACATCTGGATCAGCTCACTGGTGGGGCAGTGGATAATTGAACAGACAAGAACAGTGCGCAGCCAGAATAGCATGTAACTAAAGTAGTGTACAGGCAGGACAAGGCATACCCAACACAGCATGATGGCAAAGCAAAGCATCAATGAAATTTATGATAGCACAACAGGGACCAAAAAGCCCTGAAATAAATTTCTGGTGTTCTAGAACATGCAGATAGGTGGCTTAACTTTGGATAGGCTAGTAAGAGCAACATTTGCCACTGTTGAGGGGTTCAGATAACGTTACAAAACACTTTTTGTTTTCAGATGGAAATGTTAAGGGCCTGATGATGAGATATAACATCAAGTTCAGCAAGCATTTTCTGTGGAATCATCTCTTGTTCTCCATTTCATTGCCTGAGTTGGAACATGATAGTTCTGTCAGGTCAACCTTGTTCTTCTCTGATATCCTTTCTTAATCCCCAACAGTGTGAAGAACTTTTTTCAACTCAGACAACCATTTGAATTCCAATGTACCCAATACTTGCAGGACAATCAAAAACCCAGAAATGACATCTGTTGCCTATCCTGAAAATTATGGGCATTCCAGGGTCTTTGGGATCATCTGCTAGATCTTTGATACTTCCAGAAGCAATGTGATTCATGTCAAACCAACCAACCAGACCACTCTCCATTCAGCCTTTTGACATTATGCTCAGCCCCCCTCTTCTCTGAAAAAGTTGCTCACATATAGTCACCTCTGCCCCACCCCGCCCTGGCTTCATCCACAGTTAGAATGGTCTTTTAAGAAGATGGTGAGATTTCCTAATACGTCAAGTGCATTTAAATGGCAGCTAAATCTGGGGCAGAGTCATCCACAAGCCAAGCTCTGATTATTCCGATTTTTAGATAGTCCATTCCTTCTCTGTTGCTGCCCCAGCCCAGGCACCATTCCTAATATTCCTTGATAATGAGGTACGTTTGAAAATGTATAATTTCTTTTAAAAATATTGTGAAAGTTTGATTAAATGTGGAAAAACATTGTTCCAAAGAACATTTAGATGAGGAGCAATACATCAATGAGAACATCAAAGTTATCTCCCTACTTTCAATAAAAGGTGAACAGATTAAACTCTTCCTAATACTCCCCAAAGGTGTTCATGATGGCTGTGACAGTACTGACCAAGGTCACATGGCCATCTTTCAGAGCAGTGACCTTATCAGAAATGGTCAACACAATTGCTAAAATTAATGCCCTTCTTTACTAGAGCCCATCATTCCATCAACATTATTCAGAGGGCTGTGCTTTGTCGTCACAACCTTCTAGTTAACACATTCAAAATCCAGTGACAGCCTTGGATGATCCTAACAATTTTCATACCATTTCCAACCTTCCCTTTCTTACAGAAGCCCTGGGAAGCTGTGATCAAGGTCAGCTCAAAATGTTCACAGCTGATAGTGACCTCTTCGACAAGTTTGAATCTGGCTTTAGATCAAAATGCAACAAAGTAACACCAATTCTAAAGATAGTAGACTTGTTCTTCAAATTTTTTAAACATGTGACGACTGCCTCCTCACCGTCCTGGACCCGTCTAACACAGTAAACCACTCTCCTTTACGCAGTCCTTTTAAGGAAACAATGGGGTGAAGGGAGCATTTCTCAGTTAGAGTGCAACACAGCTCTGGAACACTTTTACAATGATGACACCCAGGACTATCTGAAAATGTTCTCTACCAAGGCATTGAATACACAACTCATGTTCCAGCTGACACCCAGTCCTCAGTAGCGATACACTACTTTGTACCTAACATACTTAAAACAAATGGCTCATGATCTCTCCTCCAAATAGCACTGTCTGTTCAAACCCAGCTGAAGGCATCTTTGAGATGATCTGACACCCATAAACATTTGATGCATCAAATCACTAAACCTTCTCCTGGTGACAAATCTGAAACTGTGAGCACATATCAACACCTTTAATTAATAGGGAGAGCATTAGCACAGGTTCTTAGGAGGTAGTAAACCACTGATTCTAGGAAACAACTTTAATCAAGTAATTGAAGCTCTGAGGTTATCAAGATTATGGAAAAACTCACTACTTGTAGGAATTAGCGAGCTACACCTAGCCCAATTCACTCATCAGCTAGGCTGGCCATCAACACTAGAAAGTTTGGCCACATCTTTCAAATCCTCACTGTAATGAATTGCCTCCACATGTAGACCAGAAGCATCTTTAAGCCAGCCTAAATTACTCACAATGCTCTTCATTTTAGCTCTCCAATACATCTAATGCAGTATACGCCTTCTCAGGGGATTAGTGATAAGTGTGGAGTTCAGACTCACTCCTTTTAAAACAATCTTTCTTCCGGAGTGCTTCCCGGGTCTGGAGTGCGTATCCTTCAGACATCAGAAATGTTTTTCCTATGACTCATTAAAATAATTTGCCTATTGTTTCAATGCTATAATTCATTATGAGAGACCTGTACCAGTGTCAACTATTTTTAATTCAAGAAAGTCTAAACTCTTACGTCTGGTAAAACCACATTATTTTTGACAAGGTTTTAATTGTTTCACAGTCAGTTAAAATGTGTTTCCGTTATATATAAACACAATATACTGAGTGCTCACTCATTTTACAGCTTTTATTTTATGACTTTATATTTGCGTTTTTTTATTTTTATATTAGAGGCATTCTTTCTCTTGTAACCCATTGCAGATAGGTCTACTGTGCTATGATAAGCAGCAAATAAATAAACAAGTATAATACAATGCCTACATTTTTAAAGTCATTATTTTTTTTTTAGGAATGTTATAAAACAATTTTACATTTTAAATGTTGGAGCAAATTAACCACGAAACAAAACAATGAAGTCAAGAGGTAGGTGAGAACAGAAATGTCACAGTCAGGGCACAAGCAGTGAAAGGAGAGCTCGAGCCTGAGACATGAAAAATAAATACACTGGCATCTTTATAATTAACGTTTGTGCCTCAACAGCTGGAATTTAAAATTTAAAGAGACAGCAGGCAGTGAAAGATAACTGCTTGGGCGCCAAACGTTTCAACATTTTTTTCAGGTCTTAAAATGTCATATGAGGGACTAAAACTAATTTTCCTATGTAAATTCTTGGATCTGCAAACGTTCTTTGGCCACGAAGAAAGAGCAAAATCCTCACACTTGATTTGAAATCTCAACATTCTGGTGTTAATAAAACCCCAGCCCGCACCTTTCCACCTTTGCAGCTCTACCAGTAGGCAATGAGCCAGGGCGCAAAACACAAAATATAAAACATAAAGTTGTACTTTGTCTAAAGAGTTGGATTAGGGAGTCAAAGTTTGAGTTCTTTGTGAAAAACACACAAAAATCATGTCACATAAAAGATACATAATAAGCTATCATACACTATGGCCTTATATTTACATCCCTGGGTTCTGGTGACATTTATAGACCACTTCCAATTTGTGTTTAATATTACTGGTAATATATTAGGCACTACTGTAGATCTGAGGAAATCAAATGAAAGTTTATTTTACATTTTTATGCAGAGTTCATTTAATATGCCTACTGATGGTTAATAATGATAGAAGCTGAATTACAAAAAATATGTCACTAGACCCAACTAACGACATTTTAGACTACTGCATTGAGACTTTTATGCTTCATCACATAATGTATATTGATAAAATAAGTAAAAAGAACATAGTGTATTGTCGTCAGTTATGTATCATATATAGGCAATTTAGTCAATTAATAGTTGCCAATCCATTGACTAAATTGTCTGTGTGTGAATGTTTGTGTGTCTGTGTGTGTGTCCCATTCAGATATCTCCCATCATTGAATACAACAATGGGTAGAGATCATGTACACACATATTTTCAGAAACAAAACACACAAAAATAAATCAGTAGCATTCAAGAAGTGATAATGGCAGTCAGAGCAGACCACAGACCATTATCTTCAGAATAATGACTGGAGGACAGTAAAACACAACTGGGTGAACTGCCCACCTACCAGTCCAGATTCTTTTAATGAAGGACCAAATATGGGGCCATCATCACCTTTACTGACCTTCAGAAGACAGCATAGCCTTATCCTTGTCTGGCCAACAATGATGAGATGATCTAGCCCAACTGGACCAACAGAAGGGAGCTTTTTAGGTCTTTCCACCATCAGATGTAGGTGTTTTTCATTCACTAATGTAGAAAGTAAGCATATTTGGCAGCAACATCCATCTATTGGTCAAGATTAGTATCAAATTCTTCCAATGTCTACTTAATAGCAGATTTGTGGCTGCAATAATTATGGCATTGATTTCCATCTGTGTACACACTGCTTTCAATCATCTGTAATGCCCAGTATTAAAATATCTAGGGTCTCCATGAGTGGGTAACCTCGATGTTCTCCAATGGTATTTAAGCATCAATTACAAACTATTTCTAATGCTGAATATGCCACCCAGTAAAATTATTTTTTTTAAATTACATATCAAATTTTAGTTGTATTTTAGCAAAGAGACTTTTAGCCTTTTTTTCTACAACAGTGTCCTCTTTTCCACAATAATTTACTCGTAAAGCCATTAAAATTGTTGTGATTCACAAGCTACAGCACAGAAGATAAAACGCTGCTGATTGGTTAGTCAATCACTTTCCAATAGTTTAGGGAGTGAGTGAGTGAGGGACGAAACATACCATAGACAATCTGCTGGCAAACGTTAAGGAGATTAGAACAATTATAGAAAAATTGACCACATAATTCCTACAGTGGTTCTAGGAAAACAGCCTCAATTTCTCTGGATACATCTTTACATGTAAGAATATAAGAGATAATTTGTCCCAATAATTCTGTTGCTTTCAGACATTACACATGCATCTGTAAATCTAAACCACTTGGAGAATGGTGCTGTGGACCATCTTAAAAAGGCATGTAACACTTTTGGGAGGTATCTGCTGTGCCATGGGACTTTGGTGTGTCCTCTGCTGCTTCTGATCTTTACTCAAATCCCTGCAGAGGTTGTACCTTCTAATGTGGCACCACACTGGGGCCTAATGTTACCCTCCTGCACGCTTTGGTGATAGGTGTTTACCTGATTACTGTTAGCTGTCTATTGGATACTGCACTACATTTGGTTATGTTGTCATCCTGTCCTATGGTACCACAGCTATGCTGTTGACCCAAATCTTGTTTTCTTGCACTGATGCATCGCTGTTGGCATTACACCCACAACTCTGGTCTACTTTCATTATACCATGGCACCTTTACAGAAAGTTTGCAGACACTCGTGGCTTTGTCCTGCAATCTCCTTTTGACTTCTCCAGACCTCTCCAGCCTACCACCTTGCTCTTTTGGACCTAATTTTGTATCAACCACCTTCCCTTCTCCTTGTTTTGCAGTGGCTATTGGGACAGTGTCCTTACAGCCATCATCCTTAAAGTTCTAGCAATTTTATTCTATTCCTTCGTAATCTGGGTCACGTTTTTGCCAGATGTTGGGGCACTGTCATTTTTTGCCCTTGCTGTTTAACACAGTTGACCGAAGCCAGATGAATTCTGACACCTTCCACTTGCTGGGGGTTACTTTATCAATTTTTTAAGTTTCCAGGTCAGTTCGCACTACATCTTAAAGTAACATCCCTTCATTTTCTTTTGGGTACGTTCTTCATGTTATACCTCATATTATAACTATTGAGGACTACTTGACATATGTTTATGCAGATGGCATTTCCTAACTTGCAAGACTTTTTCTATGAAGAAACTTGGTTGTCCTCGCACATGTTCTATATTTCATCTCACCCTGGTTTGCTCTTGACCTGGTAATAGTTAGGGGTATAGGGTGGTAGAGGGAAGCAGCAGATATTTCCTTCATGAGAGAAAAGGAAGAGCATTGACTCTTCTCTGAGTTGCATTTGACACCTCTTGAAAGCATACACTGGGGATTTTCCCAGATATTGTACTGAAGTGTGCAGTGGGGAATGGGAAGAGCTTCATTTTTTAGTACAATAAACACAATACTAGAACACTTGATCACATTTTAGTTCAACCAACTATCCTTGTTTAATTTAGCTGGACTGAGCAAAATTAACCCATGGAAGTACCTATGGGTGGACTCCAAGCTGTTCAATACTTCAATACTCTCCAACCCATATAGGATCTCTAAAATCACCCAATCTCTGGAATTAAAATGACTCTGATTTGAGCAGGACACCATTGTTGAGATTCTGCAACCATCTAATGCTCTGCGACTGACAGTGATTTTTTATTGGGGGGACCAGCTTCACACTGACATCTGATCTGCTCTGAACAAATTACATACCACTATTTGTGTCCTTCCCTCTGTATAGATTTACGAATAAATTAATGACATAACAGCAAAATGCTTTTGAACCTTGTATAGCTTTCCTGATGCATTCTAAAACATTTTACTTAAAAAAAAAAATTCAATTGAAAATATAGTTTTTTGTCTCAAAAATGAAGTTATGACTCAAAGAAATAGCCAGTGGCTTGGCAGAAGCTCTGACAGCACGGGTGCTAGTTTAGCGACAGAATACTTGAAGCTGCAAAAGCCCTGTGGTAAGGGCAAGCCAGCAAGAAGTTGCAGCCGTGGAGGTGGTGTGCTTCAGAAGAAATGGGCAGCATGTCATCTCATGTCTCATATTTGTAGCATATTTAGATCCAGTGTAAAGCCCAATTAAATGGTCACTGAAAATCAGATGGATTTGGGGGCTTGTCCTTATGTCATTGCTCGAAGGCTAAGTCGATTCTCAGCAGTTAAGTTCGGGCGCAGTTCTCCAAACAAAAATATTGCAGACTTTTCGATAAAATGAATAATTTTTAATGACACAGTGTGTTCTACTTTAATTATCAGGGGCTGAACAGCTTATCTTAACATGGGAACATATCCACACATTTCAGGGTTTAGAGCTAGGACTGGGGCGGAGTGATTGAGATGTCAGACAAGCCTCACCTCTAAACGTGTCCCACTCTTAAACATGACTCGGGCTCACCAACGGGTAAGAAACTTCCATATTTCTCCATAAGCTAAACCAATTATGTTCCTCTGGTGTATCCAGGGATTTCATGCCCACTAATGGCTGAATTATGATTTTCCTGAAAGCAGGACCCCATATCACAGGGAACTTTGTTATGAAAAAGTTTCAGCAATGATTGCCATTTGAGCCCTCACCTGTACAAAAGCATCACCTCTTAAATATTGGGGGTGCGCCACAACTGCCCTCCCCACAGACACCTCTTCCCCATACACACAGCTCCCCAAATCAAATGACAAACAGAATTCATTTGGCTTTAACGTGTGTTCTTTATTCTACAAGTGTCAGAGGCACCCAGTTGGGCATGAGGCGAGAGTACGACACTGAGTGGGCGATTTAGAACACAAAATGTGAATGAAGACACAAATTATTGACAACCAATGGCTTGTGCAAATGTTAGTGCGCTTGCACGGCAGTCGTCACTGCGGCTGCCATGCAATGAAATCTGCAACAAGGATACTTGCTGGGGTGATGAATCTACATAGAACAAGGGGCCTGCTCCCCTTCGAGCATAGTATGACTGCTCTAGGAATGAAATAAAGAGCTCAAATGCAGAAAATCTAGTATATTTGTGAAGGACAGACAGAAAGGAGGACTGGGTTTCTGTTTACTTAGCATGAAGTTTCCATTAATGAACCTTTCTGTCTCATCCACCTTCCCTGTCCAAGATGTCTGGTGGGTTCGTACTTCCGGTGTCCCCTCTTTCAAGGTTCCACAGCCAAGAGTGGGTCTGCACATACGTGGTCAGGTCTAGCCCCTGATAATATATAGGGACTTTAGGGGTCATTGAAAGATACCGTGGCATGCTTCAGTAAAATGGACCCAAAGTTTGATCATACGTACAGCAACTTGAGGGAGTGGGGTTGAGGGCTGGAGAAAGCGAGAGAAAGATTGACAGAGAGAAGAAAATAGAGAGAGAGAAAGAGAGAGTGTGCATGTGTGCACCAGTTTCTATATGTACAGCACCTTTTGCATGTCTGGCTGCAACTGTCTGCCTCTACACCCACTAGCTGGCCAATGAATCAGTGTGTGCATGTTCCTATGCATGTTGTGTTTCTGGATTTAAGGGACTGCATAGGTGCAGGCGGGAAACACGTTGTGTGAGTCTGACTGCAACTATCTTGCCAGTATTCAGAATTGCTACACATTTACTCAGTGCTTAATTTGTGAAAAATAAGGGCCGAGGATTTTAACAGGAGACCACTGCAGCTTGCCCCACCCATTACTTCTGCCAGAACTGCCTATACCAGGACCTACACAAGTACTAACCACCTTACTGCTACAAGTGTGACAATTCAGATAATTCCGGTCCCCCAAAGCTGTAAGAATGGGTACGAATGGCTTCAGGGGAAGGTACCAGCCATTTTTAAGGTATAATAAATTAACAAATAAATGTTGCTGTCCTCGGCTCTAAATTAGACAAATAGCACCACCATGTGGCAGACTGTCATGAGTGTCGGTGCTGGCAATTAAGTATCGGTGACAAGCTCTGGAAACCACCGGCTCATATTAAGCACTGCATTGACTGTGACTATGTGTGTGTGTGTGTGTGTGAGATAGAGAGAGAGAGAATGTGTGCACCTCCTCTGCCTGTCTGTATGTCCGCCGCAAATAATCTATTGTGTGGCTTCAACAGGCTGCTTATTTGCAACTCACAAGCAAAGGATGTGTGCAGTGCTTAATTTGTAAATAAAAACGTGCCTGTGCTAAAAGCCCTACTCTTAAACATGTGGCTGATGCAATTAAATGTGCGAGCATTGAATACTGAGGCGACGTAACCCTGAAGCTATCTCGGTCCTCTTCAATCCATATAAAGCCACTCCCTACCCCTTCAGCTCACTCTTACAGCTTTCTGCTTTCTCCCATTGTGTCGCTTTTTCGTTTTTCTCTTTGTCTTTTGGTCGCAGCAAATGCTTGGGCAGAAGAACAAGGTCCAGTCCGCAAAAATACGTTCCAGTGCTCAGCACCAGAAACAACAAGCACAAATTAAGCACTGGATGTGTGTCTCTGATCATATTACCTATTTCATTGACTTCACTGCCCCCACAGCTAATTCAAGTAATGTAATGACAATCCTTAGTAAATTATTTTGAATGGTTGTGGTGTAGTGCTACTCTTAAATGTCCCCAGAGAGGCTCACTCCTAAGTGTCCCCAGAGAGACCCATATCAGTTATCAACTGAACGAACTGAATTGGCTGCCCATAAAAGAGTGGATCAAGTTGAAATGTCTCACTCTGGCCCATAGAGTCTTCATTGGGTTGGTCCAGCTTATCTGTCCAAGAGGTTGACCCCTCTGCACCAGGCAAGATCCTTCTACTCTTCGGGTGCTGTGCTGGCTGTGGTGCCTCAATTCAAGAAGAAAATATGGGGTGGTTCCTCTTTTACATTATTTGCAGCCAGAGCCTAAAACGCCCTTAATTTGGACCTCCGCGACATGGAGGACTAAGCCGCCTTCAGATGGAATCTTAAAGCTTAGCTGTTTCAAGCTGCCTATCAGTAGGTTAGCCTTGCCTGGGTCGAATCTCTAGTCTGCTTAGCACCAGGGCACTCTTTGAGTAGTTGTGTGCTCTACAAATCCTAAATAATAATAATAATAACAATAATACTGATATTGAAACACTGCCAGCCATCTCTAAGTCTAAGACAGCCGCAAGAATTTAAATGTTGTGTGTATCACTGGTGAGCTAGCCTAATTGCCTATCCCTTTAACCCAGTTGTATCTGAATTGATCTCAGTGTCAAATCGAAAACAATGGAGATGCACAGGTCAAGTCTCAACATGTCAAAGACCATAGGTCTAGCAACAGCATTTCGATGTGTATGGAGACATCCAAGGGTCTGCAGGATGCAATGTCTTGAATGGATTCAGCATCACAGATCCCTTGAAACATAGGAACAATCTGAACAAATCATGCGTAGCCAGAACAGTCCACAAAGGGGAAAAGCGTTTTTCAGGTATAGGAAGACGATATAAAAGCAGTGGCAAGACTTCATCCTGTAGGACTGGATAGCTCACTCAGGGCCCTTGCTCTTTACTGGTACAAGAGGCTGTTGACCTTACTCTGGAGCAGTAGGCAAGCTAACCCACCCTGGGTGCATTTCCTTTTACTCTCTGTCCAACCTGATACCACTTTATCTGTTGGACATTTTCATGGTGTTTTTCAAGGCTCTGAATCGCGAGTACACCAGCAACATTGTTAGTTTGCTTTTTGGAACACCCTTCTCCAATACTTGGCCAATTCCATTATTATCTGTTTTTCACATGTGTTATTTATGACTAGATATTGGGTTATTTTATTGTTTCCTGCAGAGAGGTCTTCTAATTATGCCACATTAACTCATGATTGGATTTTGGGTTATTTTACTGTTTCCTGCAGAGAGGTCTTCTAATTATACCACATTAACTCATGATTGGACTGAACTCGCTGCCGTTCAGAAGTCAGTTTGATGAAAAGAAACTCTAAGGGCCGTATTTATAGGCCCCTAGCACCACAGGAACGTCACTTTTTTGTGATGCTCCTGTGGCGCTAAGCACAGCGCCGTATTTATAAGGTGGCGTTAAGCCACTTTTTGTGGCTTAATGCCACCTTGTAAATACGGCCCCTTCCCAAGCAGCACTGTGCGTGGAAGGGGCGTGCAATGGGTTTGCATTTTGACTCTGCCTCAGATTTATGAAATTTCATAAACCTGGGGCAGCGCCAGTGCGCAATGAGGAGGAATACTTTTATTCATCCTCGTTTTTTGCTTTTTCTATGCGTGCTGCATTCTGCCGCACGCAAAGAAAAAGCAAAATGCTAGAAATTACTGTTTATGTGTGGGAAAGTTTCTCTTCCTGCACATAAACAATCATTTGAAAATGACGCTTTGGCACTTCTGTGTGTGCAGCACTGTGCAGCACATACAGAAGTGCCAAAGAGCCATCAGTGATTGTTTATGTGCAGGAAGGGACACTTTCCCGCACATAAACAATCACACCCCTCAATGCAGACATCCTTGCACGATGGTGCAAGAATACCTGCGTTGGCACTGGCAGCTAAATTTAGCGCCAGCGCAGGGAGAAATGCAGGGGTGCGCCATATACCCTTAAATACCGCGCATCCCTGAGTTTCTAAAGTGACACAGCACAGCACTGCCAATTTTGGCGCAGCACTGCCCTGCACCACTTTTCCTCAAATCCGGCCCTAAATTTGCTGTACTGGGGGAGGGATGAGGCCTCTGTGCAGTGGAAGTATTGTGATCTCCAACTTTTCTTGTCCTATAGGTCTAGGAAGATATGGACAACTCACCCAAGGTTTTAGGTGACCCAGGGTCGTAGATTGCTGCATTGTAATGGAGTCAGCATGTGAGTGGAAATTTGTCTTCTTTACTAGCATCAGAAGACGACTTAAGACACATGTAGGTGCCATTTTCTGATCACAGGGAAATTAGTTCACATTTGTTTGTATCGATCACTTAGTGTGTGAATTTTAATGGAGTGCAAATATGGAGTAAATCAGGATTAGTGTTGATAGGTGGAGTTTAGATGACAGACACCTCTTAATTAGAAAAAGAAAAGCAGGCACCATGCGAAGGAAGAGAAAAGAAAGTTGGGATAAATTTTCAAGTTCTCCACGTTCACAAGCAAGTATGGGATTTCTCAGTAATGACATCTATGGACAAACTATAGTAGCCATAGGTAACATATTACCCGTGTATGATATCAAGTGAATGTTAGCTGAAAAGAGGACGGGTATGGGCAATACAGTCAGTGGGGCTGAGAAAGAAGATCTATTAATATGATGGAGCATGCTTTAGGTGCAGATCACCTCTGAGTAAATGTATGGCAAATTCAATTCCCACTCCTCACTGGTGGTGGCTTATTAACATGTCAGCCCCATTCCTAATGCAGTCTGTGAACATTTAGGGTGACAGCTAAAGAAAGGGGTACATTCATCTGGAAATAAGAATATTCAGCTTATCGGTACATGTTCCTCTACCTCTATCCCCATGGAATCCTTTAATCTGCAAGGTACATGGTCACTATTTTCAATTAGGCTTTGTCATGTTCTATGTTGGATATTTTTAAAGTTTTTAGTGCTCAGCCCAGATGATGACTGTCTCCACAGAACCTGGACCGTCTTGGAAGGGATGCCTCTAGATGACGCATAGTCACGGCATCCCTATTTAATAATATGCTTCATTGCACATAAGTAATTCACACTACGCTGGTACTCTGCTTGTCCTGCCAGCTAAAGAACACCACGACCCAGGTTTACTAATAAAATAATTATTATTCTCCAATAAGCAGTTCCAACAGCTGTCACTGATAGTAATATAATACAGGCATTTAAATGCATCAATGTACATCAATGTTTGGTATAAAAGGCTAAAAGTAAATTCCAGTCACCTCTGTGTAAATAGCACCACATATATTGACACTGTTCATTTCTATACAACAGTAGAAAACCCAAGATAACACAGCAGCACAAGAAACTGGACGAATTGGTTCGCTATAAAGTTTTTACTGCTTAAATGTATGTTGCAATGAGTGTGTTGTCATCACTTCTGCCCACGTGTCAGTGCTGAGAGTGCTGTCACTGCCCTCTCTCCTGTATTCTCATCATAAATACTTATTCTCATTGCTACTGCTTATTTTCAACCTCCCTTCCTATTCCAATCCCCACTCCTATTCCTTTCCTGCACCTGCCCATCTTCAGTTGCAGATCTCATTCAGGCTGCCTGTGCTTTTCTTCATTGACAATGACCATCCTCACCTTTATGACCATCTTCACTTCCTATTCTGACCTTTCCTGCATATGCCATCTTACTTTCTAATCCCATTTAAATACCTATGGTTATCTTCACTGACAATCCCCATCTTCACCGTCTATGGTTACAGTTGCTGTCAATAAATAATGGTTATCTCTACTGACTATGCTGATCTCCACTCATGATGCTCATTTTCTCCATCTTCACTCCCTCTGCTCATCTTCACTTTCTATGCCCATCATCTCTTCCTAGTCTGAACTTTGCTGCATAAATACACCTCGGTTGCTGTGTTCTTTACACTGCAGGTGCTCATCTTCACTGAGGAGACCGTCTGCACTGCCTATGCCGATCTACGTTTTCATTGCTTATAGTCACTCCATCAAATGATGCTCATCTTCACTGCCTATGCCCATCTCTACTATCTATGCTCATCTTCATTGTCTTTTCTTAGGTTCACTGCCAATGCCCATTTCCACTGCCGATGCTCATCTTCTCTGTCTATGCCCACCTCCACTGCCGGGGTGCATCTTTCTTGCCTAAGCTCACCTGCATTGTCTATGCCCCTCTTTACTGCCAATACCCAGGTCTTGTGCATTGCTGATCTTCACTGTCGATCAACATCTTGTTTTACCTATGCTGTCATTTTATCACCTGCTCCTTTTTACATCTAAGGACCTCTGTTTATATAGGAGATCAGGTTCTCACAAATCATCCTGCCAGTTACATAGTTACAGCACTCCGTGGAATAACTGTGTCCCCTCCTGGGACAATACTTCTGCACCCAAACCCCTCTTCATCTCCTAATACCGCTGTTTAGGCAGCGTCTATCATAACTACATGACTTTTTTAAAGAGTTTTTGGTAACATTGAAACTCTTCTCAGCAGCTTCTGCCTACTCTCTAAGCAGTTCCAAAATGTGGGGCTTGTTTCCATGCGCTGTGTCTAAGCACCTCGATTGTCTCACCTATCCATGTCTTATGCAGAGGCGTAATAAAACCCCCTTTGACTTGTGCAATTGGGGGGGCACCCTTCGGGGGCCCCCCGTCAACCTAATGCCTATAAATAGTGGTGAGATTTGGGAATCCGGTAACACACATTCAAAAACATGTTGATAGTTTGTGCTGAAAATCCATTCAGTTAACAATATTTGACAGTTAGACATTAAAACAGCCTCTATAATTGAGAACTTTTTCCTTTGGCGATTAAAGTAAAATGTTCATCATTCTCAAGTCTCTGAATTCTCCAAAGTAGTACAGTCCAGAACTTCACATGCGACCCCCACACCCAGAACCACCTAGCACAGTGTATGAGTGCTGGATCTGTGACCAGAGGCATGTTGCCCTTTGCTGGTGAGCAGAACATTGTGTGATGCATCATGCTTTTCTTTGATTGGTTGAGGGCCCTTGTGAGCCCAAGAACGAATGACAGCAGGTTATACATGTTCTCACACCTAAGGGCTCTCTTTTCACAATGGTAGAGTTTTGGTGTTTATCCTCAATGGAACCACTGACCAAATTATCAAGTTAATTAAAAGCCCATATACTGACCTCCTTTTCCTTGTTATCTTTTGATGTAACTCAATCCTAGACACCCAATCTATTCTGGGAATTTTGTTTTTTGAAGGATCTCTCTATATAGCACCCATTTGTACCAAGCCAGGAAGGCAGGGAGCAGGAGAAGGCAGTTTAGTAATTTTTCATATCGCTGGTAATTTGGGAAGGATGGTGCAAAAGAGGAAGACCAAACCACTTGTCATGTTTACCAAAAAATGTGTCTGAATCTATACTAATTCCAAAAGTCTTCCATTTGCTCCTGTATGCTGACTACTGCTCCAACTTACCCATAAGTCATTCGTCTTCTACCTTGGATAAAGGTATGCGTACATTTAAGAATCTGATGTGACTGATTTGATGAGCCAACTAATTCTACCTTACAGCATGAATCATTTGCCAGAAAATGTGAATCAATCTCGAATTCATCACAGCTTCCCATCCAATGTATATTTGGATCTTTACAGCAACCACTTTCTATCCTGTCACATGCACTACCTTTCCAGGATGCATCTAGTCCTTTAACCTGACCAACGATTGTAAATTTAAATTTGAAAACAACAAATACATTTTTAGTCCTACTCAGTTCCATCAAACTTTACACCGACTGCCGTGAAGCAGTTACATCATTGATCATTTCACAAGCATGGATGCAAATGAACGGAACTGAAAAATAAAATCATGGTGGCACAGGTTTTGGTTGGAGAGCTTTGTGTTCTGCTCCTATTAACACATGTTAACAAAACCATTACTGTAACCATGCAAGAGGCGTATCAGGTACATAACTGTGAAGGTCCTGCTTTTAACATCAAGCAGTTGCTGGTAAGCCCTGGTGGTGTTATCAGTGGATGACCACAATGGCGGCTATAGGATTTGTCAAACTCACAATCGAGCAGGCAGACCACATTAAGAACCCTTACTTCTCTGAATCTGGACAACAATATGGGGGAGTTCTGCAGTATTCAAATCCCTTGGCCTAAGAGCAGCCCAGAGAATAGACAAACTACAGGAATTAGAGAAAAAATAGATTTCTTTGTTTACATTTATTTGTTTGTCAGCTTTTTTTTTTTTTTTTTAAACAATGCAACTATTCACAGCAATAACTTTTTAAGTGCTCTGTCGGGATGTATTTGCCCTCTCTTTTCAAGCCAAAACTGTTGGACAATGTTCTCATATGGCTGCAAACAGTAAAGGTTCCTGAAACAAGCAAAAATAAAAGTAGAGGTAGAGGCTTAGGTCTGATCATCTAATTGTGGCATTTAAAATCCAAAACGTTGGTCCTCTGAGGGGATGGCCACAATGTACTCACTGCCTCTCTAACACTCTCATGTAACTACCTGGTGAGCACTGCTATGACTACAGCGGTCCTGATGCATATCACAAAGGCTTCTTCACAGACTCCAAACCATTTATGTTGCCAATGGCACGACAAATCTTCTTCACAGACCCCCAAACAATCATGATTCTGATGAGTGCCACAAAGATTTCTTCACAGACCCCCAACCAATCATGGCCCTGATGCATGCCACAAAGGCTTCTGCACAGACCCCAAACCAATCATGGCCCTGATGAGCACCACAAAGGTATCCTCACAGATCCCCAACCAATCACGGCCATGATGCATACCACAAATGCATCATCCCATAACCCAAACAATCAGGCGCTGTGTTGTTGCAAATCAGAGACCAGGCGGTGACATGCTGATGACTGTGATGGAAGTCGCAATGAGTGCCAGGCCCAGAGAAGCTCCCAACGATGTTCCCAAGGAAGGTTCCAGGGAAGGTTCCAAGGAAGGTTCCAGGGATGGAAAAAACCTGGGCGCAGGGGATGGGGTGACCGGGGTATGGTTGGAGATGAGGATGAGTTGAGAGGGCAGCCTGCCTGACAGCGTGCTGCTCCTATAGAGAGTTATACCTTCACATCCACGCTCGATCTGACCGCTGCGGTGAAGAGCATCGCTGATGAGGTCTGGAAGACGTCCGTTTAGGTCCACCGAAGCCAGACACCCCTGAAATCCATCCCGAGATGCTACTAACTTGGGAAGGCTGCTGTACATGCCTTGTGCCAGACCAGCGATGAAGAGGTCTCCTGTGTTCACAGAAACAGATGCGACATTACAAGAAGGTCTCATGCTTCATTTACATGCATTGTTTAGCTGTAATTCTAAGCTTCAATTATCTGGCAATCAAAATTACTATGCTATCAACATGTTATATTACCTCAAGTTTCAAGTGTTGTGGGACAAAACATCTTACCCAGTACAAGCGCTGCCAAAAGTTTGCAAAGCCAATTATATATAAGTAAGTATCGATTAACTCTGCTTAACTTCACATTTATATTCCTTCACCACATATGTACCTAGATGTGGTGATAAGATCAATAAGTCTGTTCTTGCCTCTGTAATTTTCTTTACAATATTTTGGTAGTCAATATTCCTGCTACACCATTTTTGTAGTAAATATTTTATGCTTGATGTCCTGTCATACATCACATGTATGTTGTCCATGGCTCAATCAATGTACTCAAGTACAATTGCAGTCTTACCAAGGTGTGTTATGACAAAACCCGCCACAGCCACTTGATCATCAATTGACACCACATACATCACCGCTTTATATGGACATTTCACACTATAGGGCACCTGAGGAAGAATATTTTGGTTCCAAGTCCATGTTCCTGTGTTCACAGACAACATTTTAGAATACTGGGCCACACTCTGAGCGATAAACTCCTTCCTCCTTTGAAAATGGATTAAAAACTTGGATTTTTTTTAATCAAACCATCTTCATGAAGAGATTCTACCTTATAAAAATTATATAGTGCCAAGAGGCCCCATATGGGATGATCGCTGTACATTATAAATTCCATTTTGGACTGATCTACCAGTATTCTTTTCTCTTTAGGCCTGTGCTGCACTGGGCCATGTCTACGTTACCTTCTCAACACATAAATACATGCTTGACAATCTTACTGATGTATTAGCACTCTGTCTATGTGAGCATATTGCATTATAACAGCGTCAAGTTCTGAGTACACTAGCCTCCTGGCAAAATGCACATGTTGCATCATAAGATGCCTGAGGTAGTAACACGTGGGCCCTCTGTCTGCTTTTGTGTCAGTACGTCACCCAAGAGTTTTCGCCTTGTTGGCTGCTTCTAGACATTTACCTTTCAGGTCGAGGTTCTTCGCACCGTTGATGACCTGGGTGACCATCTTGGTGTCCACCTTGAGTGAATGGGTGTTGCTGTTGTCCCGGGTGATGACTACGTTGTGCCACTGGTTATCATTCAAGGCCCTTTCGCTATTCCCCTTGATCACATTGGGCCCGTTGCCAAGATCGAACACATAATGAATGTAACTGCAAAATACAAGTGCATGATGGGATTAGATCAGCTGCGTCGATGATCTGCAAAACCACCATTAAAACCCCATTAGTCAAAGATCCCTGTCTTCAAATGCACTTCACTGCATCACTTCTTCCAGCAGAACAGTATATGTCCTTATTGGGAAAAAGACCAGTCGCACCCCATTGAGACCATGAACTTCAGAGCTACCAATACACTTCAACACTTGGCACACCTCCTAGAAATCATCACCTGGAGCATCTAAGCAATGTTGGTTTTTGGACTCACATGCAGCGCTGCCAATGGGTCTCCTTGCTTGAGATAGTTCTTTCAATGCATCCTACTCTTGTTGACCTGAGCACCCATAAATTCTAATGCCAGTGTTAGGAGAGTTCTATCAAAGCACCTCAGCCTTGAGCTGAATCAGCTCTGCCCTCTCAGTACCCAGACACAGGTCGGTAATGCACACACCTAAAGACTTGTTTAAATCTGTCCTGATCATTTTCTGGGCCCGAATCAAACATAGCCATCGCCAGTCCTTCCAGCTTTGGTATGACCCACTGGCACCTTTATGAATGAACGTCAGTCATCTGTTGGAAGCATTGGTTCCCTTAAATCTGACGTCTCAAGCACATCTTTGCAAAGCACCTCACGCAGGATCAGCATCACCCTCACCTGTTTGATCACTAAGGTTATAACGTGGCTCTGACAGTGCACCTCGGTGATATAATGCAGATTTCAATAAGATTACAAAACCGGCTCCAAGCACGGCTCAAGAAATGCTCTTCAAGCCTGACACAAGGGGCCAGATTTACAACTCCCTTGCGCCACCAGTGCATGACTTTTAGCGACACTCCTGTGGCGCTATTCACTGCACCATATTTACAAGGAGACGTTGCTTAACGCCTCCTTGTAAATATGGGCTCCTCCGACGCAGTTTTCTGTGGCAGAGGGACGTGCAGTGGGTGCTGCTGTGGGCGTTTCGCCGCAACACCCATTGCTTTTGACGTTGCCCCACATTTATGAGAAATTGTAAATCTGTGGCAGGCCTAAAACTAATACCACTCCAGGGGTGGCGTTTGCATGGTGAAAGATGGGGAATACTTTTATTCCTCCTCGCTTTTGCTTTTTCTGTGTGTGCTGCATTCTGCAGCACACATAGAAAGAGCAAAACGCCATCAATGTTTGTTTCTGTGCAGGAAGGCACACCTTCATGCACATAAACAAGCAATCCCCCCAACGCACACACCTTTGCACTAGCACCGGCGCAGGGGGAAACACAGGGGTGCACCGTATTTTCATAAAATACGGAGCATCACTGCGTTTCGAAAGTGGCGTGGCGCTGCAAATTGTGTCGCTGCGCCGCACCACTTTTGAGTAAATCTGGGCCCGGAATTCTGCTGCTAATGCAAAGCTAGGACCCAACAAGCCTCTAATGCTGCCCTGAGAAGCAGCAGTCCTACTAGTTAGTGCTTAAGCGCACTATGAATCAATCTTTTTTTTTCTCTTATCAGATATTCCGAGGCTGAATATGAGCCCTACTACTCTTTCTGTCCCAAATGGAATACGTTTTAGGAAGACGCTGCCCGTTATCGGATATTCTACAGAGCACCATTGCCCCCTCAGAGCACGGTCCAGGAAGCCAACCCGATGGGCGTGTCGAATGGACTATGGCCCTGTGGCTACAGCATCTTAGAATGTTACGCTAACATTATATGATCCATGAAACATATATTAAAATCAGTTGGGAAACGCCAGCCATTTTCCAAGTCTCATAAAATGTAATGCGACTTCTTTTTAGGATTCCCCTTGAATAAATACACTTGATTAAAGGAAAAACAAATGCAAATAGCTTTTCAATAATAAATCCAAATCCACATTTTATAGAAGGTGTAAACAAACTTTAGCTTACACCTTATTTTCAATATGTAATTGCATAAACAGTGTACGATCACCACCCTCTAGTGGTTATACTGTGGAATTGCAGCTGTAAAGACACTAGCAGAATTCTTCCTTGCGAAGGTAAAAGACAATGTAATACTCTGGCTTGGTATGCCGTCATTCAAACTCGTTCAAAGCGAAATTTCTGATGTGGTTCTGATCTGTTTTTTCTATTTCTAGAAATTGATGTGCAAGTGGTAGCACTTTAATATGGGAGAACCAAAGATCATGCTTTCCCTCTCCAACTATCGGCCTTGGCAGTGAAGTAGACCTGAATAACTGGGGAGAATTCCTCAACGTTTTACTTTCGTTCTTATTGCAGATTAAAATAATGGCCAAAGAAGAACAGCACCGATTGCAAATGCCCCCTACCCCCTTTTCACCCGCTAGCAATGTGTGGAGATAAAAATAATCAGATCAGATCTTTGACTGCCTCATTTTGACTAATGAAATGAAATAGCTCACACTGTCATAAACCTTTGAGCACTACACAACCATTGACCACACATTTCCGAAATACACGCCCTGGTCAAACCCCCAATTAAAAATGACAGAGATATGCAAAACGATTCATACTAGAACAACTTTCCTACTGAATTGCTTCTCGCTCGACCTCCGCTTTCAATTGAAGCCATCAAAGGTTGAGAAATAAATCCAAATCAACATTTTAAAAGGCTTTCTAAGTTGGAACTGATCCCACAACAACTACAAAGAAAAAAAAACGATATCTTCTAAATTACACTGTGTAATGCAACTATGAAAAGTGCTTTGAAGCAACTGCTGGTTGTATTAAACACTAGTTACAAATAAATACATAACTAAAAGAAGTGAGCTTAGAAGCGGAACACAATCCTAGTCAGCGTTGTCAAGCCAAGGGCATGCAAGTCTCTGCATTTGTTGAGGAGATGGGAGAGGTGGAAACTAGAAGAGCCTGTGGAAACCCAAGCCTGGGGCCTGGCTTGGCGCCAACAGCCAAAGTACGACCCGACGAACCAAAGGACTTGAATCAGAAACGGGTGCCATGACAAATATATCTGATAAGGACTTTAATTATTTTTAAATAATGTATTATTCATCATTTCTAAGTGTCTCAATTTGGCATATACTTACATGTATCACTATATAGAGTGAAATTTATTGAAAGTATTTTTTTTTAATATGAGCCATTCATGAATACCCCCGGGATAGTCAAGAAAAATGATGATACATAGTGCTGTAAAGCAATAGGACATGGATTATACAATTTGGTCAAATGAAGAAGGTGAGACCTGAGTCCAGGATTGCATATTATGCATTTTATGCAGTTCAGGGACTGTAGCATTACATCAGTCTATCTTTTAACATCACAGATCAGTGCATTCTGTTCATTTATCAATTAATATTATTCAATTAGTTTTAGTATATGGAGGTCAATAAATGCACTTATCACATCTTAAAACAAACTGACACTATAATCGCATGTATGTGGTATGTGTACTCATAAGAGTTAAAAATGTGCTTTTCTGTGCAGAATGGACCAACTGAAAGTGTAGATCAAACACAGTGACAAAACATACCTATGTGAAATCATGCTGCACTTAGCAAGCATCTCTTTGAGAAACCTAATCTGGGGAGCAAACTCAGCGAGGACCCTTAGACTGCTTCACTTTTATGCTAATTATTTAATTGTGGTCGTTGAGGTGTTGAGCCTCTCCAGCCAGCAGTGGCATAGCAATCAACTATCTTCTCCTGTTTCCCTTACTCTTCTAGCTCACCTGACATGATAAACAGAACAATTGAGGTGTGGATCAGAACCTCTATTAGCACAATGAGATAATTAACAAAACAAAGACGACTTGGTGACCCCACAGAGTTTGCCCTTCAGGTTACACTGAATCAAGGAGGCAGACGATGTCCAGCTTGGATGTAGAGAGACATGTTCTGTCACCCACTGCTTTAATCTTCACTTTTCACTTTCACATTGCGTGCGGATACTGTTGCCTCTCACTCCCTTACTCATCTAAAAATGTGATTGTCTTACTAGCCCTGCACATGACCTCCAACTAGGGTAATCTATCAGAACAAGCTGAGATTCTCCAACACGTTAATGGTTCCGAAAGACCACTAAGGCTGTTGTAGGATTATGTACATGCTGTGAGATCCTGCCAGATTAATCCCTTTGGTTAGGTGCTAGAAATGTTGGCGAATAAAATAAAGAGAGATCCATACAGATCACAACGTCGTTAAATGAACCCCTAACATCACTCATGCTTAAAATGCTTCCTAAAAACAAATTAAATTTACACAATGAATAAGATCAGTGATGACTTGCCACTTCTTCCCCTCCTAGCCCACCTCTCACCCATGCATCTGTAGGAGGGTAAGGAAAGTCAGTGCAATAACATCTGTTTGCTAAAGAAATTATTCCTCTGTAGAAAAAGGTTCAGGGCTAGACCCAATCACTCTTCTCTGGATTCTGCGGCAAATAGTGCATTTGTACGGATTTTATTGTTTCCAGAGTTCCTGGAGGATTCACATGATTGAACAAAAAGCCCTTACCCTTTGACAAGCTCCACAGCAATGAAGTCATTCCCATCGCCGCTGTTGAAGAGAATGAAGCCATCTGCAGAGATGGTCTTGAACTGGAAGAAGAGGTGCATGGAGGTGTAGGCCTGCAAGGTGGCCAGGGTCAGGTAGCTGGCCTTGGTCTTGAAGGTCACAGGGTCAGCGATGATGGATCTCATGCCAAAGCGTGCTGTAAGCTCGTAGTAGTCAATGTCACCATTCTTGCACAGGTCGATGTAGAGCAGGCCGTTGAACATCAGGCTCTGGAGGTGGCCGATGAAGCTGGAAGGGATGACGGACATGTAGCGCTTCTCAGTGATCACCCCTGTCTCGATGTTGTGGAACTCTAAGCGGGTATGGTCTCCCACCATCGTGCCTTCAGAGACAAAGAAATCCATTAACAGATGTGGCCTTCATTCAAAACTTTCATGCCTATCTCCACACAAATTACAAATTTAATGAAGCTAAAACATGAGCGCAAATGATTCATTATCAAAGACCTGTCACTGGAAGGGATGTAGCGTAAAAGGTCTATTCCAACTAAAGAAAAGCGATCATGGATATTAATGGGTAGCATAAGGTAAGGCTGCAATGCTGCAAAATGGTTTAGATTGAAGTGTTTGTCTCTTCACCTGTCAGGACAGCTTACTTTGAATGCCAGTCATTCCTTCGCAGGTTATCACCTTGCGAGTCTTTATATCGCCAAAAGTACACCGGAGTACCTTTGCATCAAGAGTTTTATTTCAGGAGTATCTTTAGTTTGCATCTTTAAAAGTAAGTGATATAAAGATACTATAATTAATATTTTGTTACGTTTCTAAACCTTGATATATAATTTGAATGTGATTTAATGGTCGTACTTCAAGTAAGAAAAGGTTCCATGAAATTCGTTATTTGTTATTCGTTATTTTATCGGTAAAATTACAGATAAAACGATATTTCTTTGCACGAATACGCTATCAATGAACTATTACACAGCCAATTTGTCTCTCAGCCGTGGTAAATGATAAACTCGTGTGACAGAGCCTTCCATAGGCGAATCTTTCTATAGTTGGAATTTTCATGAACAGTGAATTTTGCAGTGAGTAAATGCTCCCATCTTGTGGAAAGGTAATGAATTACACGTTGCAATTTTTTTAACCATAAACTGAAGCAGAGGCGCTATGAGGCAGTGAGAGAAACAAGTTAAATGGCAATGTTTAGGAAGACATGTTTTATTCATGCTTAACAAATCTAACCAATATTTGTACATAACTAATCATTGTATGTTCCATAGCATGTACTTAACACGCGGGGGGGCTCTTAAACACTAGCAATATTTTGGTTTATCGTGTGCTCATTACACGTATACCTGACAAAAGAAAACTGGTGATCTAGAATGGCATCAAACATAGAAGTGCTGCTGCGGCGCATTAACCACAAGGAATGACCCACCGACACATTATGGGAGAAAGGGGGGATTATCAGTCAAACTCGTCAACAGGAAGGAAATACTGCTATTCCCGCTCAATCCACCCCACTGCTCCACTCTGTCTGCCTTGGCGTCTCTTCTGTATTATGGTGCCGGTCTGTAAGCATGTTTTCTGAATGCCTCGCTGTCGATTCTGTTCCTTTTTTCGCCCTCTCCGCTGGGACAGACTGTGTAGTTCTTTTGGAAGCCAGGCTTTAAAATAACTTTTAAATGACTGACAGAGCTGCACAACTTGGTGAACAGCGCTGACAGACTATTTTGATGTCTGTCAAGTAAAATTGTGGTTCTTAACACAGTATGAGGTATGAGTAAGAGGTTGTGTTGGTTCTCAGTCCCTCGCAATACAACGTGACTGTGCGATTTTATGACTCCTTCACAGTAAGAGCTGACTGGGAAGTTCCGTGTCCAGTGACAGCATCAGAAGAAGAGGATCCAACAGAAAATGATGGTGTTTCGAAAAGGGGGCAATCAAGAAAAGTAAGAGAGAAGGGAAGGTACCAAGAAGTCGGGGATTAATAGTGACCAAAGAAGACATTCAAAGGAAGAGGAAACAAATCTGACATTGCGCCAACCAAGTGTGGAGTTGATAAGAAACTCACCTTCTGCCACGTCATCATCCACAGTCAACTTAAGGCTCTTGCCGCGTCTCACCACACGAACAGTGTGCCACTCGTTGTCACTCAGCTTTTGCCCAGCGTACAGTATCTCGGGTCCCTTGCCTGGGAACAACGTTAATCCAAGAGTTAGTGGTGGCCAAGGTGACCATACAGAACACTACTGTCTCTGGACCCAGCCTTTTAGGCCTCACTGCTCGCCCTGTGCTAAGGGAGAGTGTACCTAGAGGAGTGGCTTTGTGGACCACATGTGAGGTGGGAGGTGGAGAGTCAGCTAAGTGTAAAGCAGAGTCATAGATTGCTCTTTCCCAGCCCTGCAAGTCTCCCAGAGCCACCAGTGGGTAGGGAATTTTCCATATTTACTAGTGGAAGAGACCACTTCCGCCTTCAAGCTGGATAACAATGGCTGCCTCATATATCATATGGTCAGTACAAGAAACAAAACCACTGATGCGGTATTTCGCCGGGAAGAAACAGACTCTATGACCCAAGGGGCAACTTTTATTGGGTCAAGGCGAATAAAGTAATGGGCTTCACGAACGGATGCTGATCTTTGAAGGGCCTCAAAGGTCTCTTCTGCGGGTATTAGCTGTAGTCACGTGAGAAAACGAGACTGTGGTAACCGTCTAGTGGATAACAAAATAATTTTTAAATAACGTTCTTGCCTGGGTGACAGAAATGTCAGTGTTTCCCTCTATATCAGGGATTTGTGTGTTTCAATGTAAAGCCCTATAAGGACACCGCTTCCCGTCTTTTTTTATTCCCACAAGAAAGCTTCATGTTTACCCTTACACCAAGTAAAAAAAAAAAAAATGTGGATTTTATGTATTGACACAAATTTAAGTGTGAGTTATTGCTGTCATTCTGTGAGTTAAACTAAAGTGCATTATCTCAAACAGTGAAACATCTTTCTAGAGTATCAGCACGTTGTGAGAAAGAAGCAATGGCTTTATGTGGGTTATGGAAGCCTTGCCTTGTGACAAACTATGTGCCCTGTCTTCCTGTTGCCTTTACTTACATATATATCCAGCTTGAGGGCAGAAAGTGATCTCAGGAGTCTAACCTGCACCTGTACAAGTGCTGTGTGTTGCTCTGACGCCTCTTGCTGACGCTTTGAATTGCACCCCGCTTGCTGTTTGAGGGAATGCATTGCCTAGCAGTAGGGCACGGACTGCGCCGGGGCTTTCTGGGAAAAGGTACTAACTTTCAGAAAGATTTCTGAGCAGTAGAAAAGCTGTATTCTGTTCTATATATTAGGTTTATATTGCAAGGATCTTGTGCAGTAAATTTGGCATAATCATTCACAATTCCCAAAGACATACATGTTCTAAAGCTGTTAGTCAATGCAGTATTTCATTGGCTCCTCCACAAGTTAATAACTAGTTTTTGCTCCTCCAAAAGTTAATAACAAGTTGTTGCTGCTTCACAAGCGAACAGCTAATTATGTTTGTTTCTCTTGGATTGCACATAGTCGGAACAGGCTTCCGGGATGCTCTAAGCCAAAGTAACATGGTTTGTCATCACTTACTGTTTTCCAGTAGCATGGAGGAACAGCCACCTGCACCCACAAACTTACCATTTCCTTCGACCACACTTTGTCAGAACAGAATGTCTTACCTGAGTCATTAAAATGTTTAGTGCAGACGACCAGCTTACTCACCGTCTTCCTTAGAAGTTCGAGTGTTGGATGCCTAGTAATTCCCAATGCAAAACATCTGGAGGACACACTGATTATTAAGGTATGCCCAATGAATAGATCGGAGTTCATGTCTTCCCATGCCTATGGAAGTAGATGTAGTGGGTGCAGTTTGACTGGAAGACCAAGGTCATATCCCTCTCTGTGATTCTAAATTTTTACTCTGGAATGTCCCGACTACTCCGCCAGACACCAAAGTGCCCTACAGGTCATCGGCATTGACTCATGGACTTAGGTGGATGTTCAGTAGGCCATTATCCATTGCTCAGTGAGACAAACAAGGCAAAAACCTCTTTTACATAAGCACACCTTTATACAGCACAGTATACACATTTAAAAAATATAAAAAAATAAAAATGTATTTAAACAAATAAAAGTAATATCTAAAATAGTCATATGGCAATATAGCTTGCAAACACCTATATAAATTACTTTATAGAAATGTAAATAGATGAACATACATCAAAAAGACAGGTATGTAAATTGTTAATGGATAATAAAATAAATGTAACGCTTCTCAATCTAATACTTTTACCACTCACTTCATGCCACAAGTGGTAGCAGGCAGGGCCCAAATGATCTGCTGCTAGCATCCGTCAGTGACCCTCCCCCTGCTCACGTCAGTTGACGTTACTCTTGCCTTCTCTCTGAGAAGGCTGGTGGCATGGCAGATTGGTGTTCTAATCCGCTCTGGAGAAATTCTAATGCTTAGAGCTGGATACAAGCTCGCTAACCAGGCACTGTTGTTTTCGACTTGGAGAGAGGTGAAAAGTGTGAAACTCTGAAAAACATGATTTGAAGCAGCAGCAGGCTCAGGAGATTAACCGCCAGGTTCACGGATGTCAGTCGGACCGCCACCAATGCTGTGGTCCCAGCGCCATATTTCAATCCTGGCAGTCGCACCGCCACCAATGCTGCGGTCCGAGCACCATATTTCAACCCTGGCGGTCGGACCCCCACCTCTGCCAGGATCGAAGATCCCAGGGGTCTGGACATAGTGGTGGTCCTAATCCGCCAGCACTGCCCTGGGGATGACAACCCCTTTCTATGCCAACGGTTTCAAGTGGTACCACAGCCATTAAAATGCTGGCAGAGAACAGTTTTGCAGACAGTGAATATTGCGAGGTTGATGGTGCACCCTGAGGGTACAGCACTGCCGCCGGCTCGATTATGAGCTGGAGACAATGCTGTAGCTTGTCTCCCGCTACGCCAGTAGGCGGAAATTTAGGTTTTCGCCTGCTGACCTAGAAGGAAACTCTTATTAACTGTGGTGGGGAGGTACCCACGTAGGTGGCGGCCACCCTGTTGGGAGTGTGGCTGCAAGAGCAGAACAGAGGATATCGGATTTGGAGGATAAATTTGTGTCTTTTGGTAGAGATATGATTAATGAGCAAAAGAAGGTAGACCTATCTGGAGAACAAGACTGAAGAGATGAAGGGGAGTGTGTCCTAAGGGACCAGCCACGATAAGTCACAGTTGGTGGATTCATTGATTAAAAATCATTTATTAAAAAGTTGACTTAACAATCATGAGGGCGCATACAGTTCCAGCACACCAGCCCTTTGATGCAAAACACCTGCATACTATTTTGGTTAGTTTCGCAGACTTTCACATCAAAGTGTATTTTAGCTACAGCGGTTCATAGAAAGACTTTTCTGAGACTGCCAATTATATCAATTTGCGGGTGTTTTCTGATTTGTCAATTACTGTGGAACAGTGCTGAAGAACATTTCAGGAGCTGATTAGAGAGTTTAAAACACTCGGGGTCCAGGCATCGTTATCCCGCAGTCCAAAGCATAAGGTCCTTTTTAATGGACAATTTCATTTGTTTTCAGTGATTGAGGAGGCCCATGCCCTCCTTCATAAGATTTAAAAGGCTTAGAATTGGATTATTTAGGAAATGATTAATGAACAAATGAGCTGGCAGTTTTCCCTTTTTTCCCAAGTGGTTGGGGGGAGGGTCACAGGGGGGACTCCAGGAGCAGTTACAGGGCACCAGCTAAGGGCCAGGAGCCTTGAGGGAAAGGTGGGCAATCCACAGGATCATGGTTGATGGGGGCTCTATGAGCAGTATAAAAGAGCAGGATAGAAGAGAGGGGTAGCTTCTTAAGATTGATAATGACTAGTGTGCAGCAGGAGAGGGATAAGAGTCTCGATGTTGGGGGACTCTGGTAAATTGTTCCAAATGGCGCAAGATATTAAACATAACTTGTAATGTATTTGGGTTGGTGAACAAATGTAAATGCGATGCTTTGTTGAAATGGTTGACTTCACTTAGTCCTGAGGTAATATTCTTGCAGGAAACACATCGTAAAAGTAGCATGCCTGAAAAACGGACCCAAAGTTTCCATTTGCATACTTTGTATCAGCAGGGGTTGCAATGAGGGGAGCTGAAATCGTTTTGTCCGGTTTGGTAGACTGGTAGATAAAAGAAATAATGAGGAACACAAGTGATAGTTGGAGTGGTTGGGTGATTTAATGGTATGGGAGATGGTTTAGGCCACTTTTATGGTGTAGGTGATATCCTTTACGGGCAAGTTAAATAGAGCACAAGTGTGTAAAGTTCAGGCCTTGCAAGCAGCACTTGACAATGCTGAGGGAATTCAAGGGCCCCCAGGGTAGACTTGCATCTCCAGTAAAGTGACAAAAAAGTGGCAGCTAGAGAGGGCAAAACAGGAGCTCAGTGCTTTTTGTATTGTGGAGGAAATGAATAATGATGGAGCTTTTCAGCAGAAATCATATGAAGAAACCCAACAGATAGGTAAATACCTGGCCTGGTCAACAAAAACTAAGAGGAATAACCAGACCATTCATAAGATTGAGAATCCGGCTACCCATGTAATTGAGCCAGAGAGAGAGGAGGTAGCTGAGGTTTTCCTTCAACACAATAGGAATATATATGACAAAAATGATGCAGTTCCCCCAGCAAGGCTTGAACAATAGTTTAGCACTCTCCATCTACCGCAACTCCCTAGTTCTCAAAAGGGCTCAATGATTGAGAAAATAGAGCTTTTTGAAGTGGCTAATGCACTCAGAAATATGGCAAATGCAAAATCCAGCAGAAGCAATGACATCCCTATAGATGTTTACAAGATGTTTGCTGTGGCGCATCTCCCTTTCTTAACTGTTTCATTCAAATAAATTAAAGAGAGAGTAGAGACCCCCAAGACTTTTAAAGTGTCGACGTTTGTCAGGTTTCTTAAACTTAAAGGCAAAATAGCAACTAATGTGGGTTCTTACGACCCAATTATCTTGCTAAAATCAGAAAATAAGTAGTTTACAAAAATTTGGGTAGAACGGGTTGCCTCTAGAGCCCAATTAATGATACATAAAAATCAGTATTGGTTCCTTCCCAATAGATCCATGGCTGCCAATACAAATTTTTTGATACTAGCAATTGACTATTTCTCAATAAATAAAGGGAAAGCAGCGGTTTTGATGATGGATGCTGAAAAGGCTTTTGACTTTGCAAATTGGCAGGCGTTACTTTGAATTCTAGCAAAATTTGGGTTCCCGACCAATTTTTAAATTTGTTGAAGAAGTTGGATAAGAACACGGAGGCTAAGATTATTGTCAACTCCAGTGAAGTCGGTTTAGTGGTGATTAATCGAGGTACCCAGAAGGGGTGCCCTCTGTCACTGATCCAGTTTACTTTGTTTATAAAACTACTGAGTATTATGATTCATAATAGCAAATTAATGATGCCACTTGTAGTAGGAGTGCCAAAAATTAAATTGTTTGCCAATGATACTATTTTATATTTAGGAACTGCTAGTGCTGATATTCAGAGAGCATTAAATGAAATGACAGATTTTATGGGTGTTGGAAATGGCATTTACCACTATCAGGGTTAGTGGTAAAAGGGTCCTCCTCTGAAGCTGTGATTTAACTTTGCTAAACATAGCACCATAATTCAATTGAAAAAGTTGTGAAAAAGTATTAGATAAATTCTCAAATAGCGAATGGGGTGCTGCAAGAGCAGCTGAAGACTATGTGGAAGATCTGCACATGATACATTAAATAATAAAGGTTCTATGCTTGCTTGATTTATTTTGTACCCGCCATATAGGTGTTGCTAGAATGGGGTCTCGAGGTGGCAGTGGTTCGCACCCTGTCCAGGTAGGGACCCTCATGCTGGTCATGGACATGGGAAGTGTAGGGCTCCCTTCTGCCCCCCAGTGCTGCCTTCCACCAGCCTTTTCATGGCAGGGACCACGCCATGAAAAGGCTGGTGGAAGGAGTACTCATGATCAACACAGCAGCACTAAACTCAGCGCCGCCTTGGCTGACCATGTCTCCGACGGCCACTACCCCACCAGAATCCAGGATGCTGGCAGTGGAGGTGGCCCCCTGGTGGTCCGACAATCAGCGTTGTAATCCGGCAGTCAGACCACCAGGACTGCAGTAGTCAGACCTCCAAAATCGTAATGGGGCCCTTACTGATGTATTATCAGGATGCGTTTTATTAAATGAAATGATTGAAGAGAGTGCGATTAAGCTATCAGTTCTTTTGAAAACTGCAAAATCTCCTAAAAAGTCAAAACATAAGGTGATAAATGTGCTAGAATTTCAGATGCAAGTGCTATTTAGAAGCTGGAATGTCTGAATGTGATACACATTTAATCCTTTGCAAGATTATAAAGGTTGGGGATTGGTTCTCTCAAAAGCAACCTAACAATATTGGAAGGCCAAGGGATATAATAAATTGGGGCATTTTTATAATAGTTCGAGCCTGATTTTATAGGATTAAATAATTCAGCAATTTAGGAATGGGAGTTTGGATTTGCAGTTCAATTTTAGACAAATATCTGGATTTTGAATAGCTATTTATCAGATAATGAGCAAAGAAACCAAATTATTAGTTCATCTTTTCATTGAAAATTAACTGTTGGGTTTGGGAACTGGTACAGGTTTCTTCAAAAATATTCTAATCCAACATTAATACCTGAATTTTTAGAGAAAATCTATTGAGGTACTAATTGTAGGCTAACTATTGGAGAGTGCAGCATCTATTTGAGTTGGGGCATAAATCACTTTCCCGCAGTAAACATCAAAAGAATGTCTTTTCTTTCAAGGTGCCCAGCATATTTTACAGCTCATGGGGGCTACACATGTTGTCATTGCACCACAATGAATGTTTTCAATGTAAAGCAAGTGGCAAAGGGGACTGTTTACATATCTGTTCCTCCATGTCCCATACTACATCAATTTTGGAGTAAGGTTTTTATTCTGAAGTTAGCAGGGGTGTTCAATACGTGATATTACCAGAACCTACATTTGCTTTATTTAGATTGTCGTATGCAATGAGCAGGCTTAAGAAGCATTCTCAATGTTTGTCTCAATAGCAATATCGGTAGCCTGCTCATTAATTTTGCAATATTTCCAACTAATATCCCTACATTTCGACAATGGTATGATAAAATTAACAGGACCAGAACTTTTGAGGAGGCATATGCAAGGCAAGTAGGGTCCCTCCCCAGGTGTTTAGCGATTTGGAAAGCTTTGGAGGATCCCAGCTATTTCCCTTTAGGGTGACTGCTTCTCTTTTTTATTTAGAGAATTCAAAGTCAGGCTACACCTTTGTAGCACCGGCTCACTTTAGGCATTAGATTGTGTTCAGAATTACTGCACTTTGGGACAAAAGTATTGACTGGTATTGGACGTTCATTGATTTTTGAACGAGTTGGGATTCAATGACGCTTTGATTCAGTTGTTTTGGTGCTATTGAGAGAATCAAAGTTTGTTTTTACAATTAGCACTGAGTACTTTTAGGTACCAAATTTTACCCTGATTTTTTTGCACTTTAGTAAAGACATTTTGATGCTTATCAAACTGATATCTAAATTATTGTTCATTGAATGTTGGCTGAATTGAATCGATTGAGAATGGACCTATTATGTATTGAATTGGTGATTATTGCAACACATTGAAGATGTTTATTGATATCATGAACTGTATAGGGAAACATGATCTTTAGAAATAATTTGTGTACTTTATTGATGCCTATGTATGGTTAAATTTAGAAATCTTTAGGTGTTAAGTCTCTTATAGAGGAGCCCTTGAACTGACATAGTTGAATTTTCGGTTGCACTGGAGAATGAAAGTATTGACTTGTATCAGACTTTCATGTAAGATATTAATTATTGAAGGATTTGATAAACTGATTCGATTAAGCTTTGAGTTACTTTATTTCTATTAAGAGAATCAAACCTTGAGTTTATGCTACTAGCACTGACTCACATTAGGTACTAGATTTTACTCTGATTCTTTTGCACTGTAGTAAAGAAGTTTTGATTGTAATCAAACTGATTATTGATTATTGAATGATTGCTGAATTGAATCGATTAAGCATGGACTTACTATCCATTGAATTGTTGATCAATGATACCAATGGAAATGTCCATTGACATCATTGACATCTTGAATTGTATAGGGAAATTTGGTCTTCAGAAATAATATTTGCACTCATTGTTACCTATGCATGGATACATTTAGAAATGTATAGGCATAAAGCCTCTAATAGCGGACCCTAGTACTGACATTGTTCAATTTTCAGCTGCACTGGAACGCTTTAATGTTTTGACAGTGTCTTATTTTTTACTCCTGCTGTATGGTTTTCTTAAATGAATATCATGCTCAATAAAAATGATTAAAAACACACTTTATAAAACATTACATATCGAAGACACACACAATGACAAACCACAGTGCTTTTCAGCAGCCGAGAGCAGAACTCAAGGTACGGATTGTGTTTAGGTGCTTCCATTTGTGATGATTGCTCACTGTATACCATTTCCCTCAAGTGATTCTATCACGTAGGTTCTCATTATGCTAATGAGGCTACTGGATTTGGGCAGCAGAATCGCATAGACTCTGGAATAATTAGTAAAATTCCACACCATGTAATGCCTGTTCGCCTAATCCGGGTTTTCCGGCTAACTAGCAGCGCCTCATTTCTACCCAGGAGCAGGGATGATTGCGCCAATCGAGCGCATGACAAGAAAGACTCTTCAGGGGAATCGTGGTTGATCAGATCACATCCCTTTCTCTCAGTTACATTAGTCTCACACAGGCAAAGACAACAACGGCAGAATATGGTTCAATTAGAGTTTATTGACGCAACTGCATTTTAGATAAAATGGCATGTATTACAATAACTAGGATGATAAAATACAATAAAAGCAAGGTGACGAGGAGAGAGAAGCACAAAAATAGTCCCCCCATATTGTCACTAGGAGTAAGATATAGTTTCCTACCTACGCTATGTTAGAGCACAGCATAATAAACCTAATCCGCTCTTCAGGTTTCCCCCTGGGAAAACATCATCCCTTAAACCTTAGTAAGGAAGCCTGTAGTCTAGAAAGACACCGTCCCCATTTGTATCAGAGGTTTGTCAGTCTAAGCAAGCAGCTGTAGCGAGGCAATCAGCATGAAGTCGTGGCATCTGGCTGGAATCTCCCTCTAACATGAATGGGACAAAGGAGTGTTTTGATAATAAAACAGTTGGCATTCCAAGAAATGGTCCCCACGTATGAGTGTGTATGTTTCTGTGAATGTTGGAGACACAGCGTGCCACTTTTACCGGCTATCTGACTGTAGCCTTGAAGAAAGCACAAAGTGAAATGAATGTCCTACTAAGAACGTATCACTTTCATAGGCAAAAAGAACAATTTGATAGACAGAGAAAAAGCAACACTGCAATTGGGGCTTTTGCTAGAAAAATAAAGTGATGCTGAATAAAATGTAACTGGGCTAAAGTGTACAACGGCAGGCCTAGTTTGCTAAAATACCGGTCTAAAATATGGCTAAAATAGCTATACAACAACTCTTTCCAATGCATAGTTCTACCGAGCGTACAAAAGAGCAAGACATAATTAGTTGTATCATTCCGTTGTATTTTGAGTTGTACATGTCCACTCCCTCTGATTTAAGGGTATGGGGACACATACTCCTACTACCAGACCTAAGTCTTCAACTGGATTTGCCAAATTACATTTAGGTAGAGATTGACTCTCTGGAGTAGACATAAATCTATGTGTGTGGTGATTTCTGCCTGTAGATTTACATTTATGAATTAGACCCTCTGTACAAAGGCCTGGGAATTCATGTGACAATCTGTTTTGAGACAGTATCAAAATCATTCACTTCCGTCTAGGATGGTTGCACCTTAAGTCCCTTCTTAAGCGTGGGATAGTTGCACATTCAAAAACTTTACCTTTGACATCCAGGCCCAAGTTCATAACACCCACTGTACCCTGGAGAGGAATGCTCACTGTCTCAGTATTCAGTAGTATCATCCTCACTTTCTCTTCTATGCACTTGAAACCCTCCCATTATCGTTATTCTGGTGATCTGTAATCATTGTTCTCCAGGTGTCAAAATCATTGGAAAATATAGCTGTGACACTAACAACTTCTGTATATAATCATGGGGCACAGGAGGACTGTATTGTACAGCCTGGCACTCATGTAGTCTTCACCTTAAACCAAGATCCTTGAATTCAGTAAATCTAGTTGTGGTCTTGAATCACTGCTGTTATAAAGTCTGGAACCCAAACACTGCTGTACATAGTCCTAAAAATGGTGGGCCAATATTACAGATGCAAAACCTGTATGTTAATACTCCCCAGTGGTGACCTTTGGGGAGAATACTGTACAAATGGCGCACTACGGAAATAAAACTGAGATTTATATGCATATAGGATCATGTACTACATCAAGTTAAAACAACTCTTTTGAATTATCAAATGAGAATCAAAGGACAATCTTCCTTCCAGCAGATGCTTAAGACCTCAACTCAATAAAGATCTTGGAAGCCTGGGCATAACCCAATGAGGAAAGGAACCTACATACATTGCCGGACATCTCCTGCACCCTATTTGTACCACTTTCTACAACATCAGAGCCAAAAAGACCGCAACAGTCTCTTGCACAGACCATGCCCTCATCAAGTTCAACATCCCCATCCTGGTCCAGTGCATACAGCCCACCAACAGCCCAGCACATCAAAACTGGAACAGCATCACTGACAAGGACTGGAACACCGCACTCAACACCCACTAGCTTGGACACAATAACAGCTTCCCCACAGACAACATTTTTCAGCAACTGGATCGCCTCTTACGTTAACTATCTGGCCCCCTCAAACACAGCAATAGAAGAAGATCTAGACCTCAATCTAGTTGGTAAATGGAAAAACTTAGACTGATGAAACACCACTGCAAACAACTGGAACACAAATGTATACCGAGCCAGGACAATAAAGTCAAAAGCATGTTCAATCCTGCCCTCAGACACTCCCACCAAATGATTCGGACCCTCAAACATGCCTCAATGGAGAACCACATCAATACCAGCACCAACAGAAGCAAATAAATCTTCGCTATAGTGAAAGATTTCACCTTACCAGCTGCTACCTTTGACTCAATCACCCCCGCTCTTTCAATTATTCGACAGCAAAATTACCACCATTTACAACAACTTCAACCCACAACCGAACCTGACAGATGTCGTCAAAAGCCTCTCGATCTTATCCAAAGAATCGATGCGAACCACATGACCTATCATCGCCCCAGAAGAAACTGCCAAGGTCATGAAGTTCATCCTTTCATGGACCACAGTGGATCCCTGCCTCCACCACTTCTACCCCTGAGGACTGCAACCCATCAGTACCATGCTCACACCCATCCTGAATGCCTCCACCTCTTCCATGACCTTACCAGATGATTGGAAACATGTAACTTTCCCATTGCTATAGAAACCCTCCATGGACCCTTAAATGCTCCCCACCTATAGGCTCATGTCCCTGCTCCTATTCCTGGGCAAAGTCATAGAGAAAACCATTAACAGATGTAACACCGAATATTTCAGTGACCACCAACTCCTCAACACCACCAACACCATCTTGTTGACCACTACTACCCTGCTCCACTCTCTACAAAGAGCCATCTGGCCCAATAATGACCATTTTTACTTTAGGAAGTAAATTGCAAGTAAGTTTGAGTCAATTTTGGGGAATTAGTGGCATCAGATATGTGTGTGATTTCCCTGAAAACTTTGAGCTACCTATGAATAATCATGGATGCTCTGGGATCAAAATCTCCTCACAAACCTGTGCAAGAATTTAGGAGTCATATCCCACATCAAGGATTTTTTATTTGCTTTCTTTGAGTGAGAGTGTGTTTTTTTATTTTTATTTCCTATCAGGAGGGCAGATCTCAGCAGGTGAGTGTAAGCTATATTTTTGTTTTTACATACGCCTTGGGGAGAGCAGTCTACAATAAGAAAGAACCGACACTTATTGAGGATATAAATTTACATTTTGATGTGCTTACATGCTAACATAAAAACCTATTCAAAACTAGAAACAGCCTCTTGGTAAGTGGAGAATGAGTGAAACACACATAAGCAGATAACAATTGCATTATATTTCCAGAGTCTGGTTGCAAATTGTACCAATGATAATTAAAATATAAATACACAAAGAAGTCTTCCTTCATTAACTACCCTGTTTAGAGTGCTTTCACACTTTTATGTGTTATCAAGGATTATGTAAACATGTACTTTTGACCACTTCAATAATATGGAAAAGAACAGCATATGTGTTAGATTGTGCAGCATTTCCCAGCATTTATACATGCATCCTGTGATGCGATCCTATTGATTGGTAGGGTAGGTGCTTCTCAGATCAGGGCTATGACTATTGTGTCCAGGATTTCAAGCAGATATTGGGTGTACAGGATTTTCTAGAAGAGGTGATAGATTATTACATCCACCATGATTTTATTTAAGTTCATTTAGCAATTAACTGTCGTTCGTTCATAAAGGCTGACCTTGTTATCCCATTCTAGGTGGGCATCCAGACAATGCCTTATTGTTGCTCTTTAGTCAGTATCATGCAATGCTTCGTCACACATCCTTGGCTACATAGTAACAGAACATTCACTGTTTTTATTTTAATTTAAATTATATGCAGTGAAGCTCTGGCATACAGCAGCATGTGCTAGGTTATTACATACCAAGATAACTGTAATGGAAATCTCTGGTTAGAACAACCTCCACTATATGCTCATAGTCATGTATCCCGTGTATTTGTCGAAAATCTCTTACATTTCAATACACTTATTGCACTTCAGGTAGGTGTAAGTGTAGGCACCAGCATTTTGCTTCCCGGAAGCACGAACCTGGCTAGTTTGCACATTAAGGTGGTCATTCTGACCCCGGCGGGCGGCGGGAGCCGCCCGCCTGGAGGGAACCGCCAGAATACCGCTGCACGGTCAAAAGACCGCCGCGGGTATTCTGGGTTTCCCACTGGGCTGGCGGGCGACCGCCAAAAGGCCGCCCGCCAGCCCAGTGGGAAACACCCCTCCATGAGGATGCCGGCTCCGAATGGAGCCGGCGGAGTGGAGGATGTGCGACGGGTGCAGTGGCACCCGTCGCGTATTTCAGTGTCTGCAAAGCAGACACTGAAATACAAAGTGGGGCCCTCTTACGTGGGCCCCTGCAGTGCCCATGCCATTGGCATGGGCAGTGCAGGGGCCCCCAGGGGCCCCATGACACCCCTCACCGCCATCCTGTTCCTGGCAGTCGGAACCGCCAGGAACAGGATGGCGGTGAGGGGGTCGGAATCCCCCATGGCGGGGCAGCAAGCTGCGCCGCCATGGGGGATTCCCAGGGCAGCGGAAAACCGGCGGGACACCGCCGGTTTTCCTGTTCTGACCGCGGCCGAACCGCCGCGGTCAGAATGCCCTGCGGTGCTCCCGCCGACCCCGGCCCGCCGGGGTCGGAATGACCACCTAACTCTCTAATCTTTTTTGAATAAAGTAGTTATTCAAGGCTCTTGCAGTTATAGAAACCAACAGTCAGTCCACTGCCTAGAACCATTACACTGCCGGCTTAATTCTATTAATTTTAATTGTCTAGATTACTCACTGAATGAGTGTGGAGGTGATGTCTGCTTGCCTGTGTGAGCTCTTAACTACAACTTATTGCTGTAATGTCATTGAGAATGAACTCTTTACAGAGCAGTACAACACCAAAGCTCCATTAGAAACCTGTAATTTTATTTCCTAGGATAACCCATTAATGTCTTTTAAGGTGGCAATGCTCAAGGTCAGGTCTCTCTAGAAATACAGTACCAAGATACATAATATTATTCTCAAATTGAACTTAGATTTCCTGTTTTTAATGTAGATTTAGCTCCAAGAAAACAATGGTCATGACATCGCAGCAGTGCCCAAGGTCTTCAGGATTCTACATCCTGACAGACAGACATGGAAAGGGGGAGGGGGTTGTGGTCAACCCCTGAAACAAAATTACAATCTTCCTTAGTACCCATTCCTCATTCCAATGCAGCTCAAGCGCTTTCCTTTACTTTTTGTCCCACTCTTTTTATATCAATTGCAGGTATGCTAGTCTATCTCCCTCTGGAATTGGCTGCACATTTCTGCTTGGAGTTTATTCAGCTAATATCTCTGTTAGTACTCAAAGCCTCTAAATGTATTCTGCTTGGTAATTTTGATCTTAAAATTCATGAGGAAGGATGCGCTGTTGTGAATATATTTTACTGACCTTTTTAAAACCCTCAATCTAATGAACTTGACTTCCCAACCAAAGAGGCAGGTCATAGGGCCTAGATACTATTTTTCTAAATATGACTGCATTTCCCAAATTACTTGTTCTTCTGTGGCACAGATGATCCATACTTTAATTGCTTTTACCATCAACCTTGATAGTGACCTTTCTTTCAAGAATGTATTGCACCCTGCGCAATTTATTTAAAGTTAGAATTGATAATATTAGGCTACTTCTACAATCCTCTATCCTATCGGTGGGACCTGATTCTGGCTCTGCTGCCATTAACCTAAAATGTTGGATTTTTAATGTGCTTCAGTCAATCGCCCTCTTAAACCAGGTAGGAACATTAGGACCACACCTTCATGTTCTTGGTTCTCAGAAGCGTTAAATGTCATAAAACATGCTTGCATATTTCTCAAACACCTGTGGTGGATGAACTACAACGTAGCAATCTGCAACAAATATTGACAGGAGGTTCATATCTATAAGCATGCATTAAAAGCAGCGAGGGCCAAGATCTCCACCACTAAGATTACATTAGACTGAAATAGCACTTGTCAGTTTCCTAAGTTAGTTAAGAAAGTGGGGTCCAAAAAGGGCAGCCACTCTAGGACATCCTCATAAGAAACTTATGAGGCCTTTTCATCTTATTTCTCATCCAATATAGAGGTGATCGGTCTTGAATTTAAAAATAAAAGACAATAGACATTTGTCAACATATAGTGGTTCCACACACCCCGACTTGCTGATGCAACTAGTTCATTATTAACAGTGTTCTGTCAGCTATCAATAAATACTGTTATTGTGGTGATGAAGAATGCTAAATGGGGCTTTCTTCTTCAACCTTACCAGACCACATGTTTTCATCTTATTACTTAGAACATCAGTTTTATTTTGGCTCCTGATTTACAAACATGTCTTTTGACTGGACACAAGTTCCTAGTATTTTAATGCAGTGTTTGCCGAACCCACAACTGAATAAGGCAATCTTGGTTCCACCAGTTTTTAGGAACTACAAACCAATTTCTCTGTTTGCCTGCATAGCAAAGACTGACAAAGAACATTATAAAAAAGAAAATGTCCTCATTTATAGGGTTCAACAGCATCTTGAAACTTTAAAAAGTGGGCTTCCAAGCTCACCATGGCACTAAGACCACCTTAGTCTATATCATAAACCAGATGTGGATGGTGGATGACAAGAGTCATCACTTTTGGATTTGTTGGCAGCCTTTGGTACAGCATTCCACACTGTACTGTCCACACATCTTCATGAGAAGTGAATAACAGATAAGGCTCATGAAAGTCTAATGTATGTTCTCCAGGGCTATTGTCAGGGGGTTCAGAAACATCTCCTATGGAGTTCCACAGTGATCATCACTGAACCAAACTCTATTTATGGTATATGGGGCTTCCCTAATTACTGCTTGGCTCTTTTGATCTGGAGGTGATGAACATAATGACGGTGCTCAGGAGAGGTTTAGATCTTACATGACTGCAGTCGCTGGCTTTATGCACAACAACTTTTTCAAGCTGAACACTGATGAGGATGAATTCTTAATTTTAAAAGGTTTCCACACTGCACTTTATAGTCAATTGGTGAGTGTCCTTCTGAGCTGGGCAACTGTTCTGCCATGTATGCAACCTTGGGTTTGCATTTGAAAAGAATCTGGATTGCTTTTGCTCAAATTACCAATTTATTCTCCACATGTTTTTACCAACTGAGACCTCTCTGATGACAAAACCTGTTTCTCGCTCATGTTTAAATTATTGTAATGCTCTGTACATAGCCTTTCCTAAAGACCAATTGCACAAACTACTAATCATTCAAAACATGGCAGCAAAACTACTCATTGTTTTCTCTCACTGGACATACATCAGGCCATCTAAACTCACTTTATTTTCAAATGCTTTGCATTTGTCATAAGGTGATGTACAGTGAAAGTACCACTTTTCTGCTCAGGATCATCTCTCTCCATCACCCTTCTCATACTTTGCACTGTTAGGATAAGGGTTGTCTTGTAGCCCCTTAGACCATTAAGGTAGATCTGGAATTTGTACTTTCTGTTTTACCAATGAGTTGCTAAGGAACTGCTTTCCCGAATCCTAAATCCCTCTGTCTGACTGTACATTTTTTACAAAAACCCTCAAGATTTGGCTATTTAATACAAAATATCATTGCCATTGTTTTCTTTTAGTTGTGAAGGAACTTTTGAGTGGCAGGATGCCTAGAAGGGAAACATAAATATACAAAACAGTGATGGATGGAATGCTTAAATTAATCTCGGCCTTTGGTAATCACTCAGGCCACATCCCAATCCATTGTTTTTTTTAACATCAGCCCTACTCAACTTGGACACAGCTATAAGCAAATTAGTCTTGACCCAGCCAGAATTTCAAAGCCAGGTCCTCCCTGAACTGGAACACAAGCAACCCAGGACCAGTTTTCTTAGTTATGGCTTCATCGCCCAGGGGCAGCTTGGTCCCAGTGTTAGAGTGTGCACGGGACCCATGTGTGGGCATACCTGTCCCACTTAGGGCTACACATAAATATACAAAACAATGAGGGATGGTATGATTGAATTAATCTTAGCAGAGAAACAGAACACTCTACAAAGCAACAAAAAAAAATGTGTTAAATCTTAAGGTTTACACAGTATATAGTCACTAAGGGACAGAATAACTCTATTAGGTTTGTTTTTACATTTGACCACTTGGTTCTCTTCACTACCACCTACATTAATTCACGAGGTAAAAATATTCATTAACTGTCAGATTGAATACATGACTGTTAGTCTCTGATTTTATTTACATTTGTATACATTTCTTTGTAGATGAAAATAAATAAAAAATAAATAAGAATGAAAAACATAGATCTGACTTCAGAGTGTGGTGTAATTCCCACATAAATCATGATATATTACTATAGTTGAAGCAATTATATTCAAAAAGTTAGGAAGAGGCAATTTCAAAATAGGGCCACAACGAGATCACAAACATTATCATGATGTCTTCTTATTATCGAGTCACTGTCCTACATTGGCTCATGTGCTATCTTGCCTATACACAGTTACTTAGGCTATTATTAATTATATATGATTAATTTCACTCTCCCAGGTATACATGGATTCTTCTGCATCTTTCCAGTTGTGATGCATGCTATACTCGATGCTAACAATATTTTTTAATCTGGTGAAAGCACAAGCACAGCAGAATATTTACTTCATCCTAGGACAATAAGAATGGCATATTGACCCATATATTCTTTATTCTTTTGAACAGACAGTACGTTTTTTTTCTAATATTTGTCCAGAGCAAGGCACAGTGCAAACAAGTGAATCACTTCATCCTAGGGGAATAAAGATGGCACATTGATCCATATTTTGTTTATACTTTTGAACTGATAGTAATGTATTTGTCATCTAATATTTGTCCCGAGCTATGCACAGTGCAAACAAGTGAGCCATGACTGCATCCGATATGCTGTATTTTGTCCCTTTATTTAATTGAATGTGTCCACATCTTTTCTTCAAGCTGTTATATATGTAGTTTCCACAATGTGTAGAAATATTACCAATTCTATTTGGTTGTATTTTTTTTTCATTGATTAGTAATTAGATATTACACTTAGGGGGTCATTCTGACCCTGGCGGTCATCGACCGCCAGGGTCGACGACCACGGAAGCACCGCCAACAGGCTGGCGGTGCTTCCTTTTGTATTCCGACCGTGGCTGTGAAGCCGCGGTCGCCCAGCCGGGTCCGGCGGTTTCCCGCCGGATTACCCCCGGCTGGGAGAATCCTCCATGGCGGCGCTGCTTGCAGCGCCGCCATGGGGATTCCGACCCCCTTCCCACCAGCCTGTTTCTGGCGGTTTTCACCGCCAGAACCAGGATGGCGGGAACGGGTGTCGTGGGGCCCCCTAACAGGGCCCCAGAAAGATTTCCACTGTCTGGATTGCAGACAGTGAAAATCGCGACGGGTGCAACTGCACCCGTCGCACCCCTGCAACTCCGCCGGCTCCATTCGGAGCCGGCTTCATTGTTGCAGGGCCTTTCCTGCTGGGCCGGCGGGCGCTCCTTTGGCGGGCGCCCGGCAGCCCAGTGGGAAAGCCAGAATGGCATCCGCGGTCTTTTGACCGCGGAGCGGCCAAGTGGCGGTTCCCGTTTGGCTGGCGGCTACCGCCGCCAGCCAAACTCGGAATGAGGGCCTTAGTCCTAGATATACAATGTATGGGGGCTAAGTTGTCTATGATTTATTTGTCAACTACCTGGTCCCAGTTACTGGTACAAATGTGAGAATATTCTGTCCATGATGAGATTAGAACAATAAGCATTTTGGAGCACATGTTTTATCCGAAGGTTACATGTTAATTTCAAGTATTTTATGGACAAATATGATTCTCAGTGCATGTATTTGATTGTAAGATTTGAAAGTTACATCTTGATTAAATGTTTTTATTTTTGATTAATTTGATGCTGTGTCAGAATCTTTTTTTTTTACACAGCCGAGGTAAAATATATCTGAAATTGTGGTTTTAGTTGTATGTCACACAATATTATACAAAGGTCCCTAATTAGCGTTAGTCTCTCCTTTTTTAAATATCTGCCTTAACTAAAGTTGAGAAGGTATTCAGTTGTGCATGCTGGCGAGATACAGACTTGAAGACAGTTAGCATTTTCATCATACCATCAGTTAGACTCATTAAGCATCTGGATCTGGTTTAGACATGTAACACAATAATACATTCCAAAACTAGCTGTCACCATTTTCTTAAACCCCATGTATATTTTTGTTCAATGTCCTGGTATTTGTCTGACCTCCAAATAAATATATTCATTTTTGATTTTAGATGAGCAAAGAATGCTTTACTAATTGATTGATTCAATGTTTCTGATATAACGTGTTCATCCAGTTACACACAGTGTGTATTAAGGGGTTCTCATACTCTGTCTCAGAAAATGAAAAACAATTGTTGCATGTGCTAGGACGTTTTAAGCAAACATAGAGACATTAGGAAGACTCTCTGTAGAGTTTCAGGGAGCACTATTCTTTTTTGATTTGAAGACCCACAGCCTCACAACAGAAATATCTTTATTTTATTACTTAAAAGTTCTTATAAAACATGTGCTGCATTACTTTATTGACAGCTGAAGTAATGTATATCAAACATAGTGTGCGTAAAACAATGGAATTAGTAGACTTCTAAATGTGTTCTGTACGAAATGTGACTTGGGAGGGAGATTCCAGGATTACCTATGTCTGTGTCCATGCAGAACGTCTTTTTAAATGGTGAGATCATTTATTCTATATGGCAAGATCATTTTCTGTCCAACCCAAAAAATCCCGCTAGGATGTATGCAATTTGTGCTATAAAAACTCTCCTTCTGCTGAAGGTTTCTATACAAAATGGCATCACATTGGTTAACAGCATTTAGTTCCTCCTGCCAGCTTCTGGGCACATTCCGATTAGACCATAAACTCCGTATTTACACCCACATCAGGATTTTGATGACAGATGTAAACCTGCACTATTCGCCCATAAGATTTTTACCAGGTAAAAACTGGCACAAATGTTGTGGACAACCTTCACACAAATCAGGTTCGCAAGCAATGAAATAAGAGGAAAATATGTACAATGTGGGTATTATCTTTCATTCTTTGGGATAAATTAGCATGCCCAGTAATAGTACAGTCACTTATCAGCACAAGAGTTGAAATGAGGAACTAACGTGTTTTTCTCCGCAGTATATCTCATGCAGAACATTATTTTAGTGTTGAAAGGAGATGAGTAGGCTCCAAAACCAAAACGCTAACACTGATATGGTAAAGCGAAAACCTTTTGCAAACTTGAGAAGTCATAATGTTCTCTATAGACCTTTATGAAGATCGGAAAAATAAATCTTTGAAGTTTGCATAGGCTCAATTAAAATAGCCATTCCCAAAAGAAAGTATCCTTGTTACACAGTTAGGCATGGTTCGTTCAGTAAGAATGGATTGCTTTAGTGTGCAATCTGACCAATAGTAAACATGTGTTCTTAATGTAGCAAAACCAAGCAAGTTTCCTAGCATGGTGAGAAAAAAATATCTATCAATGTTATCCTAGTAAGAGAAAACAATAACAATCAAATTTGAAATGGGTCTGCCTCTCTTTTATCAAGTTCACCATTTCACTACAGGTAAATTTTTGGGCATTTAGAAGTTGCCTAAGAATTTTGTAATACATTGAAGCCTACAGCTCCTGTATATAAACCTAAATGTAATTTCCTTATTACAGTTGACCTGTGACATCCCTTGTCACCTATATTACAAAATGGTGAAGCTGCTCAATTATAATAGTATATTACAGTTGAGCGTTGGACACATATTGTTACCCACCAGAGCCAGTAGCCAATGTGAAGGGCACGTGATGGAGCATCATTACAGCTGCAGCTTAAACATGTTTCATTCTTATGATATGTTTTTCTGAACCGAACAGTCATCAGCACAAAGTAGAGATTTACTGCAATGTTTCGTTTTTTGGGCACTACAGTACATTACAGGAAATAAATGAATATTTCTGCATTTTACTTCTCATTATGAGCCAGAGCAATGTTTTCAATCTGATTTACTTTAAACATTAGTTTTACACTTTTTCTAATATGATTTGCAACATATTGCTAACTGCTTTTGGTGTGTAATTTTTCAGTACAGATTTAGATTCTATTATTCATGTCTACAACCTCACTTTCAAATGAGGAAGCCACACTTCAAGGATTTAAGTAGTCTGTGGGATGTTTGATGGTGTGACCATTTGTTATAAGAAATAAAATACACGATGCAGTGCTTATAAAAGGAGTTGTCCTTCAGCCTCAATTCTCTATATGGTCACATAACTCCTCGGTCACTTGCAGTATCCTTAACATGTACACAAGGGGTTCTTTATCCCATATATTCTACTTGTTTGTATGCATGTTACTCCCTGATACCCACAATACTGCAGCGTAGTTATCTAAACCCATCGTAGTCGGTTAATATTTCTGTATTTTATAACCCCAAAATTATTTCCAACTTAATTTATGAATAAACACTAACTTACTATAGGTTACAAGCACCAGGGAACAAAGTATTTTTCTTCTGTGGCATTGATACAGAAAGCAGGTAAGTTCCAAACCTACACAGCCCAATGATATAACTATTTGCAATCTCCTGTCACCTATACAAAGGCCTTTTTGTATCGTCTGAGGACCATGTGGTTAAAATTTTGCTTTACACTTATTCGTATTTAAAAGAACAGTATTTCCATCACAGAACTGCAAAAAAGTAATAAATGTACTGAATAAAGTAACAAAATACTAGCACCTTTACAGTGGAAAAACATAAATACTCTTCTCTAATTATTGACAATAAGGATGAAATGTGCATACAAATATTTCCAGTGTTTATTTTATCCTACCTAGCGGTTTGGTAAGATCTGGCATCATAGCGTATTAATCAATTAGTAAAATACAAATAGAAATATTGTGCATTATAGGGAATGCACAAGTATTTAAAAATGACTTGAGAATTCCACATTGACTGTGCTTTACAATGCACTTGCATTCTCTTTAAAACTTTTGGACTGAGAACTTTGAGCACTACAAATACCCATTTGATTTTTAAAAGCTAACAGCAGTGCCACAGGAAGAATACGTGCTAATAAGCTATGAGAATCTGATAGATACCAAATATAACACAAAAGCTTTTCTTAGTCACAGGCTAACTACCTATCTCACCCACAAAATATAATGAGAACGTGATGGTTTGTTTGAACTCTAGGAGTGTCAATGTCGCACTCAAAATAACCCTCACTATGTCACTGAACCCAAGGGTAAACAAAAATGGGGCAAAGCTACAACCTTGTCACACTTTTATGCTATACCAAGATCTTCTCTTAATACCATTAAATATGTGTCCTACATTCCTATTATTATGCAAATAAAATGCTATCATTAGTATTTTGATAATATGTCTGAGTAGGAAATTTCCTCTTTCTTCAGGGTCTCCTCTGATTTTTCACCTTTCGCAGGACTCTGTATTTTTGCTGGTTTTTTATTCTGTTACTTTACCCCTGCTAGAAGTATAGGGCCTTATTATGAGATCGGTGGATGGTTTGGGCCATCCGCCGAACTTTCGACTGGAAGGGTGCCGCCATAATAGCTATCTCCCCAGAGTTTCCAGCTAGGTCAGTGGGCAGAAACCTGAGTTTCTGCCCGCTGTCCTACCGGGAAACAGCCTACAGCATTGTCTCCGGCTTGTAATCGAGCCAGCGGCAATGCTGTAGGATGCAGGGTGCACCAGCACCCTCGCAATATTCACTGTTGACAAAGCAAAGCAGACAGTGAACATTGCGATGGTGCTGGACAGGGGGTTGTTGTCCCCAGGACAGCACTACTTGCAGCGCCACACTGGTGGATTAGGAGCGCCGCAAGCGCCAGACCGCCTAGATCTCCGATACTGGTGGAGCTGGCGGTCCCACCGCGGCCCGACCACGATGGTCCTAATATGGCACTCGGACTGCTGCAGTGGTGGCGGTACGACTGCCATCCGCGAGTCTGGCGGTCAAGTGACCGCCAGACGCGTGATGAGGCCCAAAGGGTCCACACTCCTCCTTTCAACATGGTGAAATTGACATATCCTTAATTGCCATATTTAACTTATCTTAAAGTCCCTACTACAATGGTACAAAGTGTACCTTGGGCCTGTAAGTAAGATGTCACTAGTGGACTACAGCAGCCATTTTGCGACCCACTACAGTGGTAATGCAAACACTACTGAAGACATACCATTTGTAGCCTGCCTGTTGCAGTTTCAAAATGTAAATTATACCTGTCCAACGAATCACTCAGCAGGTCAAAAACTTCTATTTAAATATGTATAAGTCACTCCAATGTAGGACTTATTGCCTATAATGCAGGGTGTATGATATTTAAAAGTAGGACATGTAGGAATTTATTGCCAGATGTATCATTTTTTGGACATCGATAACCTCATTGCGTCTTTCTGTGAATTGCAATTAGATAATTGTTAACTGAATGTATGAAACTCCAAGAGTTTCATTTAGCATTTCTCAATGGCTTGTAAATCAACCTATCTCATTGATATTCATGAAGTAGGCCGCAATTTTCAACCCATTAGGAAACGCTAAAATCACAGGGATGGTGACTTGTTGGGCTCAGCAGACCTCCACGTCTGTAATTGTTTTTAAATAGAGCATTTTTTTTTTTAAAGGCTGCCTGTTTTCCTTAAAGGAAAATGGGATGCATTTAAAAAAGAAAAATTAAAAGTTTTCTTTTCATTTTTTAAAAAGTAGGCAGTGGACCACTGCTTGCACTTGAAAAATGTTTTTGCATGCATTCATAAAGGGGAAGGGGTCCCTTAAGTACCCCTTCCCAGTTGCAAATTGTTTACCACCTACTTGAAGTATGTTTTGCAAAAGCATTTCGGTCACAAAGAATCCTACATACTTCAGCGATTCGTTATCAGGAAGGGACACCCTTGGCACGCCTCTTCCTAATACCTAATTGGTATGGTGTCGCAATTCCAAATTGCGAACCAGTAACATGTTACGGAATCGCAAATTGGATTTCTTACATACCAAAATGCATTTTTGAGGTCTCAAACGGCCCAATCGAGCCATTTGCGACCACAAAAATGCATGATACATCTGGCCCTTAGGGCCTAATTTATATGTTGGTGGGGAAAGAACTCCACTGCCAAAAGAGTGGACCTCCTACCCAATTTAAATGCAGACGGACCACAGTTTGGACATTGCAGTGACTACTCTGTCAAAGCCATGGCAAACTTCTCAAACGGCCAGACAATAATTAGCTATATGTCCATCCACCCAATTATGAGGAGCAGGCATATAGCCATTATTTCTGTCCATAACCTCTAGGAGGTGACTCCGATGGTGAGGGGGGCTTTATCTTTTTTATTTAAAAAAAGAAAATCCTGTGTCAGGATCTTCTTTTTAAAAATAAAAATTTAAAAACAGTTTGGTGCAGGGCTCCGTCATGTTGATGGAGCCCTGCACCAATTGAAAAAAAGCATTGACAGAAACTGCTGTGAAGGCGGTTCCTGCCAATGCTTTAGAAATGACTGCCAACTTCATGATCGTTTCTAAATTAGGCAGGTGGCATCTCCTTTAGGGAGACAGAATAATTCACTCCACCACCGTGGTGGAGAAACGGGCCACCCACTTAAATACAAATCAGACCCTTAATGTTAAATGTGTCCTTACAGTGAAAAGTCCCAGAAGCTATTTCTTGATAGCAATGTTGGCTGTTCTTCTGCCAGCCAGTGGTTATCATTGGGTAGGTGTGAATAGGTGTAAAGTAGCTCCCAGAAGCAAGCAACAGCTGATCCGAATGGGCAGAGAAGACCCCTCGGAAACTGACATAATATGAAGGATGGGGCTGTGAGCATTCTTTTCACATTACAGTGCCAAATCCTGCTTGAATGTCAAATCTTGCTGCACAGTTCTGCTGAGGGTTTACATAGAACACTCGGCACACTTCAAATAGCCCCCCCGTCACAGGAAATACTAGCTGACACCTAGGCAGGAACATTTATTTGACACCCCCAGCCAGGCAGGCTCCAATGAAAGTGGGCCTCTATTTGACATTATAGCGTCAACCCCTGCTTCACACATCTATTTGGGCTTTACATATAAGATTAGGGGTACTCTTCAAAGAGTGAGGATAAAATGCCAAAACAACTCGTGTTTATCCACTGCCATTTGGCTGACCTCTTGTTAAATCTACAGGGACACAACAAGCTACAAGAGGCCTTTTCTGCAACTGCCAAGCTAACCAGTGGCACTGGGCCTGGAGGAGATCCTGCTGTTGGACTCTGCCTTGACACACTATGGTGGTCATTCCGACCTAGGCGGGCGGCGGTTGCCGCCCGCCCGTCGGAATCCGCCTGAATACCGCCCCGCGGTCAATTGACCGCGAGGGGTATTCTGACTTTCCCGCTGGGCGATCTGATTCAGATCGCCCGCCGGCCCAGCGGGAAAGCGCCTTCCACAAGGAAGCCGGCTCGGAATCGAGCCGGCGGAGTGGAAGGCGTGCGACGGGTGCAGCAGCACCCGTCGCGCTTTTCAGTGTCTGCATCGCAGACACTGAAAAGCCTAGTTGGGCCCTGTTAGGGGGCCCCTGCCGTGCCCATGCCATGGGCATGGGCACGGCAGGGGCCCCCAGGGGCCCCGCGACCCCCCCTACCGCCATCCTGTTCATGGCGGCTTTCCCGCCATGAACAGGATGGCGGTAGGGGGGGTCAGAATCCCCTCGGCGGCGCAGCGAGCTGCGCCGCCTTGGAGGATTCTAAGGGTCAGTGGAAAACCGGCGGGAGACCGCCGGTTTTCCCGTTCTGACCGCGGCCAAAGCGCCGCGGTCAGAATGACCAAGGGAGCACCGCCGGCCTGTCGGCGGTGCTCCCGCCCCCGTTGGCCCTGGCGGTAGGGAACCGCCAGGGTCAGAATGAGGGCCTATGAGTCTCTAAGTGCCTCCCCTGAGATCTTGGAGGCCTTTTGAAGTGTACTCCTGTGGTGGATTGGGATTTAAAGGACTAAGTCAGAAGGTAAAATCTGTTATCAGAACACAATTTGTTGGTGTATCAGACCAGTGTTCCATCGCAGCCAGCGTTAAATTGTACCTAGGTCTCGATCTACAGTGGCCATTTGCTATCATTGGCACTTTATCCTTTTTGGTGCTCCATTTGCTATCATTGGCACTTTATCCTTCTTGGTGCTATGCCTACTTTAAAGTTTCAAACTTAACATATGTCTGGGTCTCCTTATGAGATTTTTGTCATATTTGTGTCACTTTGATAATTAACATTTACTTTATTATTCTGATTTGGTTTGGGATTTTTAATAGGTTGTATTTCAACTTTATTAATGTTCTGGAACTGCCAAAAAGCTTTACATATTGTCCTAAGTTCAGCATGTCTGCACTACGCCATGGCTACCAGGGGTTTCAGCTCAGGTTAATTAAGTGACTTTGAGAGTTTACCCTGACTAGAGTTGTGATTATTCCTTGAGGTGGGTAGACACCACGCAAATAATAACCCAATTTCTTACAGATTGATAACTAAAACAAGGAAAATATGCATGCATTACAATAAAAACATCTCTTGCCTTTTTAAGATGGTCAATTTTGCCGTTAAGCAATAAAGATTGAAGACTTGGTTGAACACTTCACTTATAATACTCATTTTCTTCACCTTACTTTCTTGCCATCATAATTTCATATTAATTACACAGTTTAATCTGACAAAAAGTAATTTTATTGGTGAAAAATACATCCCGAAAATAGTAAGAATTAACACTTTGGGGGTCATTACTTTTCGCAAGACAGCCGAGATACCGCCGTGCTGAAGACCGCCAGTGTTGGCGGTCTTCCGCTCGCCATATTATGACCGTTGGCTGCTCTCCGTCCTTGTTCCGACGGAGAGCCGCCAACAGCCATACTGGGGAGGCGGGGAAGTGGAGGTTGCTCCACCTCCACCGCCATGCCAACAGAACACCACCAAGCGAATCACGACCTGTGATTCACCGTGGCGGTGTTCTGTTGGCGGTGTGGTGTCGGCGGAGCTGCCCCCATGACTCCCGTCCCCTCCCGGAGGATCGGCGGACCAAGTAAGTCGATCGTCCGTGAGGGGAGGGGGGTGGGGGGATGTTGTGTGTTGTGTGGGTGCATGGGGGTGTGCATCTGTGTATGTAGAGGGGGTGTGTGAATGCGTGTATGCCTGCAGGTATGTCTGTATGGATGTATGCGTGTATGTGTGAATGTGGGTGTGCGTGTATGACTGTGTGTGTGGATGTAGGCATGTATGTCGGCGTGTGTGCGTGTCAGTATGTACGTATGTAGGTGGTGCCTGCGTGCGTGTCATGTGGGTATGGGTGAAGTGATGTTGGGGGTCGGTGGGGAGGGGGGCCCTGCCACCTTTGGGGGGTGGCAGGGGTGGTGGGGGGGGTAGGGGAGGGAGTCGGGGTTGGGGTGGGGGAGACCCCTATCAGTGCCAGGGAAGGAATTCCCTGGCACTGATAGTGCTTACCGCCATGGTTTTCATGGCGGTTCAGACCGCTGGAAAACCGCGGCGGTAAGCCGGGTCAAAATACCGCTGGCGGTATAGTGTTATGTAATTGCTTGGGCTGTCTGCAATTAATCTTTAAATGAATGTTTAAGAAGAATGAGGTAAGAGTGTGAGACAAGAAGTGAGAGACTAGTATAGAACTGAGATTTAGTGATGTATTCACAGACAGGCAGTCCGGTGAATGACAGGTCTAGAAAGAACATAGCTGAAAGGTGTGCGCTCTGAGGAAAAAGGTATTCAAAAGACACTTTCTCCAGAGCAAGAATGTGGTGCTCTAAGAGTACCCACACAAGAGGGGAACACAAAATAAAACAAAGAAATTAAGACATTCTCACCCCTGGGAGAGGTTGGGGGTTGATCCTCTCTTTCCTTCCAAAAAGAGCCTGAGGAATCTAAAGTCAAATAAATTCAAACCAATGGTGAAAGGAACATTCCCACTGCTTGGAACTGATGGTGTAAACTATTTAAGTTAAAATAAAAATCAATTCATCAATCACATTTCTGTACTAGGGCATGAGCAGAAATAATTCTCAGGAGTGGAAGATTCCTAGCTTAGTTCCTTCATCAGGAATTCCCTAAATACCCAACACAAGGTTCCCAAGTAAAGAAATTCCACCTTCTGCGACTGGGAAATTTTATTTTATTTTAATTTCTCCCACATTCCAAGCCCTTTCGTTTTCCCTTGATTTATTTTCTTCTGCTTATGTGAAAAGCCCACACTTGTATTTGTCTGAGTCTGACACAAAAGCCTCTTTACCCGATTGAAAAGAAACTTGATCTAGTGGTTTACTGCCCGGACAATAATGATACTGTTGTTTTCAACTAATGGACTGGGCTTCTGACATGTAGATCTTTTCCTTCCATTTCTGTTACTTTCTTTTTTTTTAAACTAAACATTCCTGGAAAAAAATAATATTTCCCATCATTTCACACATTTATTCAAAGTGTTTAAAACTCACAAAGAACTATTTGATTATATCAACAATTTTAAAAGAATACATCAAACATTTCAAACTTCTTCAAAGTTTTCAAGTAATCCTAACAGGCTTTCTACACTAATGTCACATTTTTGTAATATTGTTTGTTTATGTTTGAACTTTCTAACTTACAATTTTGTAATCTTATTACTTTTCTAACATCTTAAATACCTCTAATAATGGCTCAATCAATAATTCAAACTTACAGCAAAAATGGTGTGACCCATTTTAAGAACTGCAGCTTATAAAGGAACATAAACTATTTAAATAGTTCAACTAAGACTTATTTTTGTTTAGTCTGCTAGGTTTTCTATAGCTTTTGAAAAAGGTTTCTCTGACCTTTTAGAGTAATTTTAAAAAACAACACTAGTTAAAAAACAACTTTAATTAATGTCTCTGGCTTGCTTGTGAACACAGAAAAAAATTGTCTTTCACAGTATTTTTTAAAGATTTCTGAATATACACTATACCTATATCTGTTGTACATGCATGATAAAGTGGTTTTAATCACAATGGAAGAATGAATGCAGAACACTTCCACAACTGGATAAGTCAACACTCACATACTGCACCCTGTGAATAACCTGCACGTCATCCATTGGAGGTCTCCTGCTGCATCAGTTGTACATCAAGGATCACCTCAAATCGGGCAAAAGGAAGAAAAGACTGCAACTAAGGGCCCTATTACCAGTCTGACAGTCCGAAGACCACCAGACTTGTGGTGGAGGTCGGACCGCCACAGCTGTGACAGTCCGACCACCACATTATGACCCTGGCAGTCGGACCGCCAAAAGACTGCCATCTCCGTCAGGATATTTGATCGCGACAGGATGAATGTGGTTGTGGTTGTAATCAGCCATGGCAGTGATGAAGTCAGAGGCACCATGCTGATTACAACCATGCTCTCTGCCAGCCTTTTTATGGCAGTTTAACTGCCATGAAAAGACTGGCCGAGAACAAGTGCTGTGGGCCGCAGGGGGGCCTCTGCACTGTATACAACATTGTCATGGGCAGTGCAGGGGCCCCCTTCCCTAGCACCCTAGGAATGCGTACTGTCTATTGTGCAGACAGTGCATATTCTGAGGGTCCTAGCCCCCCCTCCTGTATGACGGCATTGTAATGGGGGGCGGTGGGCAGCCCGCCAGCACCATGGCGGTCTCCCCATCGGGAGTTTGGTGGTCAGGTTTTTCCAACCACCAAACTCGGAATCAGCCCCCAAGTCTAAACTCCCTATAGCATTGTGCAGGTCTAGGAGAAAGCTAACATAGGGAAGCAATACCATTGGAGCAGTGTCTCAGCCCACACAGAGCAGAAGAATTCCACAAAGACCCAATAATCGAAACTTTTCAAAAAAGAAGGAAGTCATCTAAAATATCTAAAGACTACCAGCCCCTGCCCTGAGGAGACATCGAATACATATGAGATTGAAATGAGTCGACACCTACATGGCTAAGGAACGTCTATAAGAATTGATTTCTATTAAGATAACTGTAGAAGGGGTCACTCTTTTCAAATGGAGTACCCCCCTTCAACCCTTTCTAATTCCAGGACCACCCCCTTTTTTAAATAGGTTGTGGGTTGGAACCAATGTATTTACACTGAGTACCCACAAGCTTCCAAAATATTAGGACTGGTGTTGAAGGACTGATTCACCCAAAATAAACAAATCGTATTAATGTTTAAACTGTAGATCAGATGCACTTGCTTGTGATTGCTGCACCTAAGCACTATCTTTAGGGTCGCAATATTTGTATTCACCATTCGAAAATAATTTTAATGTACACTCAATAGATGTGTGTTAGATTTATGTAATTTTTTATGTTATTTTTACAGAAGCAGTTGTAGTATTTGTTCCTTTTGAGTGACCATTGAGAGAAATAGGAGATTTCAAGAAATGATGAATTATAACGTGATTAAAACACTATCATGCACATACAGGAGATCGAGGTGTACTGTATATTTTGAAATAATAATTCAGAAATATTGTGGAAAGGCAATTTTTTGTGTGTTTTTATAGTACTGTGTCCTAGCCTTCCTTTCCGCCTAAGGACCCAACACTGCTGGGATTCGAATAAACTCAGTGAAATGCCTTTATAACAGCGTAATCTTGTGTAATTTCCAGCATTTCATGTTTTCACTGCTATGATTGCTACCTGTATTGCTCACGATTATGCCATTACTCATGTCCCTTGAATGAGAAAATCCTATCATGAGAGCAGAGAAACAACATGAATTACTGAACGATCATGTAAATTTTTGCTCTGTTTTAGCACAAAGGCCCATATTTATACTTTTTTAGTGCCGCATTTGCGTCGTTTTTTGACGCAAAATCGGCGCAAATTTACATAATACAATTGTATTTTGTAAGTTTGCGCCGATTTTGCGTCAAAAAACGACGCAAATGCGGCACCAAAAAAGTATAAATATGGGCCAAAACGCCTTCTCACATCCATTTTGGACTTGAGCTGCCGGACTGGCATTTTGTGTAACAATGTGTACATTTCTGTGATTTTTCAGTGATTTACCACACTTTCTGCAAAGGAAATAAAACAAGTTTTAGCTCCGAAACATCAACTTGTTTCAACAGTCAGTGGTGTATCTCACTTTTTTCTCCCCTGTGTCCTGTACTGTTTACTTCTCTTTCCTCTTTTCCCTGCCTTTCTCTTTTCCATTCCCCCATCCTTTCCACCTCCCACTTCCCTCTCACCTATCTAGTATTCTTGAACATAGTGCTGCATAGTTGTTTTCATTCTTTAATGAGGATTTCAAAATTGGCGGGCCGCTATACTGAGACAGTGGGTGACAAGTGGATTTTCACAAAATAACACTGTTGTGGTCATGGTAGAAAACCATGATTGCAACCAACATCATCTTATTCGATTGCAACATAGCCATGTATCCTTTCATTCTTTACTCTTTACGTGTTCCCTCTAATCTAACTTTTCCCACCTTCTCCCCCTTGTGACCCTCTTCTTACCAATTTAGGGCCATATGTACGAACACATTTTCCCACAGACATAGAATGGGTAAAACCCTTTGATACATCTGGCCCTTAGTGCTTAATGCTCATGCTTGTCATGCATCTATGTGCTTCCATGTTAAGCAGATAAGGAAAAAGACATAGGGAGATGAAGTGTTTTACCCAAGTCTACACAATTCAGTTAAACTATGAAAGCAGCCATTATTGCATTTTCGTACAAAAACAAGACATTCTTCTTCCCTTTCCCACTCCTCCACTCTCTACTCAATGCTATTACCATGCCAGACTTTATTTTGTATTAAGTGCTACATAATGGTGATGGTCCTGCTTCAACCTGTAAACAAATTGTATAGGTAGGGGAACTGGTGAACAGCAAGTACTGATTTTCCAAAGATCACAAAATCTTAGTCAAGCTGCATTAGAACCATGATCTTCTAATTCCAAAGCCAGCTAAGTATATTCCAAAGACAGCCGTTCCTCATCTCACCTGTTTTCATATTGTTTTCCTTCACCCTCTATGCCTCCCCGGTCTCTTCCAATACATTTCCTATTGTTCTAATTTTCATCCCTTTTCCTTAAAACTTTCTTTTCTGGTGTCTTTTCCATTCCTCATCTCCTGCTTTTTTTTATCCCACTTTTCTCCCTTTACCCTCCTCCAATTCTGTAGCTCCTTTCACTCTCACAATCATGCTGTAATGCTCTCTTTTAAACATGTATTTTTAAAATAGTGCACCCACTTTGAAGATCTGAATATTGTTCAAAGATGTCACATTATAAATCGTAATGGATCACTTCACTTCAGTCAAAATGACAACAATGTGTATTAGTGCTGAAGAACACTTTTGTTGCATTTTCTGAATGAATATTCAATGAATAATTAAACTACTCTCCTACCTACTCTACACAAGTCCAAGAAGAGGTACAACACAATCTTCTCACCAAAGTCAAAAACAAAAAAACACCACTAATACAATATTGTAGACCCTGGAATCATTCTTAAAAGATCAGAAGATATCTGGAATTGACTTGACTTGAGTTCAATCCTTTCAACCCAAAAAATAAGATTTGCTTCAGGGTAATTATCTTCATGAATAGTATCAGGTAGCATTCCTCAAGATCATTTCCCGTTTTCTTCCTCTGTTACATCTATATATGCTCTGATCATGAGCTTCTTCAGCTATATCAGATTAATTTTCAAATGTATGCAATGTTATCAAAATTTGCTTCTGGCACGAAAAACAGAACATATGACAATAGTTTTACATCCACTACGTCGACCTAACCACTACATTGCAATGTAAGTATAGATGCAGGAATGATTAGTAACAATATACTCGCTTTGCAATGTAGCAGTGGGCAATTGGCAGACACAATATTGTTGTAGGTTGATACTATTGACCTCATAAAACTGTCCCGTGGACTAGCACAGAGAAACATTTAAGCTGGTTCATGGAAGCTAAAGTAGTGTAATATAGTTTAATGGACCCCCCCATGAAGTGGGGGAGCAAGTGATAGAAGTAAAAAAAAACATTTAAATACCAAGCAGATGAGTGATGAAGTCAACCGCTGCTTACCAATTTGGGATGATTTGTGGGAAAGTAGTAAGAAAATGCCTATACTTTGATTTCTTAAAAAACGATCACAATATTGACAATTCAAGATCAAGGAGGTGGTTAATCCTGGACCTATACAATAGTTTTTTTTTAAATACATTTTTTTATTCGATTTTCAACCGGTGCATAGCATACCCAAATAGACATTACATAGCAGTATCTTTGTAAAGCACCTAAACTAAGAACATGTATCACCCCCCTCTCTCCCTCTCCAACCATCTCCAGACACAGACCCCATCTGCACATTGAGAAGTCCCTGCTTTCATGTTTCTTCACTTCCCCGTCCAGCCCGGAGACCTCTCATTTTTCAGTATAATACAATATGGCCCTCTCATTGTCGCAGGGGTCCACACTCGACAAGCAGCTATACCCTACAGAGAATAGTACGTCATCCAATCTCCCCATACCTTTTTAAACTTCCAAGGGCATCCTCTATTTTTGTAGGTCACTTTTACCCCCATCATGAACCCACCATCCTTCTCCTCCACACATCTACTGAGGGGCATGTCTCAGAGCCCCAAAGGCGGGCGATGTCCCTTTTTGCTACCATCAGCCCCAGTCCACAGAGCATGAGCTTTCGTCGGGGCAGGTCAATTTCATTAGGTATTCCCAATAGGGTAATTTTGGGATCCGGGGGAATCTGCGCCGACAGCACTCCCTCCATCTCTCCTATCACCTCGCTCCAGTACTCCTTAATCCTGGGGCATACCCATGGTACATGGAAGAAGGATCCAATGTTGCCTCGGCATCTAATACAGTTCGGATGCTGCGCTCTTCCCATCCCATGTAGTCGTTGTCTATCATAGTATACCCTATGTAGAAATTTAAATTGGATGAACCTGAGTCTTGACTGGATAGCCACCTCTCTAGGGAACATCAGCGCAGCCTCCCAGTCTATATCTTTTGGAGCCCCCAGCTCCGCTTCCCACCTACTATGCAGGTTTATAAGTGTATTCGTCATGTTGTTGTTAATAGTCTTGTATGTTAGGGATGTTGCTTTAGCACCTAAGCCGTCCATTAATAATCTACCTTCTATAGGGGCATAACCAGGTATTCCCTCTCCCGGGAGACCCTCAGCTCTCCATGCATGTCGCAAGCATATGTAATGATAGACCTGTGACTTGTTCAGTGAACACTCAGTCTGGAGTGATGCAAAGGACATAGGCGGTGATTCTAACCGCGGCGGGCGGCGGTCGCCGCCCGCCATGCGGTTACCGCCAAATGACCGCACCGCGGTCACAAGACCGCGGCGGCCATTCTGGCTTTCCCGCTGTGCTGGCGGGCGACCGCCAAAAGGCCGCCCGCCAGCACAGCGGGAAACACCCAGCAACGATGAAGCCGGCTCCGAATGGAGCCGGCGGAGTTGCTGGAGTGCGACGGGTGCAGTAACACCCGTCGTGAATCTCAGTGTCTGCTAGGCAGACACTGAAATTCTTTTTGGGGCCCTCTTACGGGGCCCCCGCGGCACCCCCTTCCGCCATCCTGTTCCTGGCGGGAGACCCGCCAGGAACAGGATGGCGGTAGGGGGTGTCAGAATCCCCATGGCGGCGGAGCGCGCTCCGCCGCCATGGAGGATTCTCAAGGGCAGCGGGAAGTCAGCGGTACACCGCCGACTTTCCGTTTCTGGCCGCGGCTGAACCGCCGCGGTCAGAATGCCCAGCGGTGCACCGCCAGCCTGTTGGCGGTGCTACCGCGGTCATTCGCCCTGGGGGTTTTTACCGCCAGGGTTAGAATGACCACCATAATATCTCCCCCCTCCATCAAGTCTCTCACTTTTGAGATACCAATGTGATCCCAACACTCGAAGCCTTTCAATTTCCTGATTTCCAGCAGCCAGCCTCCCTCCCATAGAGGGGTTTCCCTGGTGGGACGGCGGTGCCACCCTGTCAACTTAGTAGCTCTGATCCATGCCTTTAAGGCCACCTGGGTGGCAGGCAAAAGATGCCTGTGTTGTGTAGTGTTTACATGATTTCCCCTTCCCATTGCATTCTCTCTAGGCAGAAGGTAGGATGATCTCCTGATGCGAATAACCAGTTGTTGATATTCACCAAATGCGCCACCCAGTAATACGCCTCTAGCTCTGGGAGAGACAGTCCCCCCACATAGTGATTGCATTGTAGCGTCTTAAGAGATATTCTCAGGTGTTTACCTTCCCACAAAAAGAGCCGCATATCTCGGTCTATGACCCTGAACAAGCTTGTGGGGATCTTATAGTATGTGCTCTGTAAAAACATAAAGGAACTTTGGTAAAGGGATCATTTAAATCATGGCAACCCGTCCCATGAGCGTGAGAGGCAGAGTTCTCCATCTTTCCAAATCAACCCTGCACTCTCTCATTACCCTCCCAGGTTATGAGCATGGCAGCTGTCGGCCTTATGTGTAATGTAAATACCAAGGTATTTGAAACCATCAGTGGTGCTTTGCAGGTGTAGCGGGAGAGGGGGGAGTGGTACACCTCCCCGCGGAGCATATAGGATTGTCTTTTCCCAAATAATACGATAACCTGAGTGCCTCCCGTATTACTCAAGCAGAGGAAAAGCATCGGCAGGGATATCTCTGGGCGTGCTACATATAGAAGGATATCATCCGCATATAGAGAAATACGCTCCTCCCCATCTTCCTCCTCTCTCAGTCTGAAACCATGCAGTCCCGAATAAGTAAGGATCGTACACGCTAAGGATTCCCAGGTGAGGGAAAAATAGGGGGGGGGAGCAGTGGGCATTCCTGCCTCGTGTCCCGCGCAATGGGGAAGTCAGAAGAAAGGACCCCATTTACTCTCACTGCTGCCACTGGGGTACAGTAGAGCAGTCGCACCCACTCCCTATATCTCAGACTAAATCCAAATCATTTTAGGGTAGCTTCCAGAAAAGGCCAATGCACCGCATCAAATGCTCTCTCCGCATCCAAGGCTAGAAATACATGGGAGTCCAGGCGGCCCATTATGGTGGTCAGCCAAACATGCACTCACCGCAGATTATGCCTCGTGGGACATCCCAGCATGAAGCCGGTCTGGCCCATGTGAACTAGAGGAGAAATAACACCTATTAGGCGAGTTGCCCATACTGTGGCCTCACTTCATCATTCAGAACGGATATCGGTCTATATGATGCACACATCCATTTCCTGGGTCTCCACCTCCTGTATCCACCTAGCTTCCTTCTCCTTTCTCCCAAGTTAGACCAGGAGTTTCCCGGCCTTATCCCCAGTCTCATACAACCTATGTTGGACAGCCTGCAATTGACTCTTCGCCTCCTTTTCTGCCGTCTCCCGATATTCAGCTCTCGCCAACTCCAGTTGGTGAAGTGTCGAGAGTGTCAGCGCACTAGAACTAGGAGCTGATGTTCCATGTTACTCAGCTGTCCATTGTCTCTCCTTCTTTTCTGGGCTGCTATATTTTGAGCACTAACTCGAAGTACCGTTTTATAAGCATCCCATAGCACCACCGCCGAGCCAACTGACCCTGTATTTTCTTTAAAGTATAATTCAGTGTCTATCCGAAGCCCACGTGCCACTTCACAATCCTGTAGGTCCAAGGCTCCAGCCGCCACCCTCCGCGCCCCATCACCCGTCCGCCCAGACGCACCATCAGAGGAGAGTGATCCAACAGCCCTCTTGCTAGGTAGTCGGCTTGTTGTATGGTGCCCACCTCTTCCGCCAGGGCAAAGATATAGTCCAGTCGCGAGAACACCCTACGAGCCCCTGAAAAGTAGGTATATTTCTGGTCTCTGCCTTTTTATATATTGAGACACTAATCCGCGTTTAACCTTGTCTCCCAGTCTGTTCACATTCCAGGAGAGGACCGTAAAGCCTTCGCAAGGTGTCTCTTTGTTTTTACTCATGGGGGCCATTTAAGACAACCAGCCATATTTATGCAGCCCTGCAGCCACACCGGCCTCCAGGAATGTAAAGTGGGAGATCGAGAACCAACCTCCATAAGAATAAAATGCCCAACCACCTGTGTCTGTGGGTTAACTATGTAATGTAAGAACCCAAGAGGAACAAAACTTCCTAGAGTAGAACCCTCACCCACCCCCCTCCCCACCTAATGGTGGCACCTGTGAGTGTTCATCTCCACACACCTGCACCACAGGAGTCAAGAGGCCTGTGGCCCCACCACCCCTCCCCTCCCCCTCAATAATACAAACTTATGAAACTCAGTTAAAGGGGTTACGCCACTACTGAAAGTGGAAACCCAAAGTGGAAACCCAACTGTTCAGTACTTAATAGACTAGGGCGTCTTTGCCCCCTTAGAGAACCCCCGTAAACATGTGTAAGGTCTCTATCAGTCGAGGGGGGAGCAACAACATCTTTCCTCACTCCTCCGGCCTCTCCTCATATGACTACCCCTCCGGACTTCTGGGCCACCAGGGCCTCATTTCCATTCTTCATATTGTCAATGACCTCTAGCAGCGGGTGAGGGGACTCCCTGCCCATTTCCAGGCGACTCTCTAGCGTGAAAGAATCTGTATCCGCACTTCTATTTCTCTTCTGGATACTTGCACTGTGGTTCCCCTCCGAATCAGTGGTGTCTGCTCCCCCCCGCCTGTCGGGGGAGCCGCCACGGCGTGTCTCTACCACCTCTTTGTCCTCGCTGTCCTCTGCGTCGTTGGAAAGACCACTCTTTGGGCCTCGCACCTTTCTTCTCTCGGGGAACATTGTCATTCCTTCCACTCCCTTTTCTTGAGAGCTGGGGCCGTTCCTCCAGCAACCCCCAGGCCTCTTCCGGAGACTGACAAAAGAAAGCTTTTCCCTGGAACAGGACCTTCAACTTGGTGGCAAAGAGGAGCATGTACTAGAGCTGGAGACCATGAAGCTTGGCTTTAACGGTGTCAAAAGTACGCCGTTGTTTCTGGACTTCTCTAGTAAAGTCTGGGAAGTCCAGGATCTTAGAATTTCATACCGGACCTTGCCCACTCTACGTACTTCCATTAGGATCATGTCCGGTCTTGGTAGTTTAGAAAACGGGCAATCATTGGCCTAGGGGTGACCCAGGAGGAAGCCTCCCTTCCAGCGATCTGTGGCCACTTTCAATCACAAAACAAGTAGAGAATTTTTTCGGGCGGGAGGACTCTCCGTAGCCATGTATCCACAAATCGGTTCATATCAGTCCCTTCAAGTCCCTCCGCAAAACCCACAAATCGTAGATTATTTTGCCGATCTCGGTTCTCAGCATCGTCCAGCCACCACACAATATCTTTGTTAAGGACTCTGGCTTCTGACATTTCTTTTGGCAAGTCCCTAACGGTGTCTTCCAGGTCCGATATTCGCGTCTCCGCAGTCGTAACTCGTTCTGCCACGTTCCGTAGGTCTTGTCGCAGCAGGGAGACCTTTGAGCGCACTTCGCCCATTCGTTCCTCCAGAGCCTCTCCGGATGCCTGGATCTCTGATAGGAGCGCAGCGTTGTTGGGAGCCACCAGGGGATCCATCATCGGCGGCAGGGGTGTCACCACCTTGGTATATCGATCCATTTTGCCTTGTCGAGGCGGTTTAGACTCCTTGCCTCTCCCCATTGGAGGACCTCGACAGGCTCCTCAGTACCATCCAACCACCACTTGTCAGGCAATGTGCTGTGGTGCCCAGCCGCTGGGCGAGACCTGGGTGGAGAGCTTCCAGGCCCCTCTGACCCCCAGGGTGTCCAGTTTCACCATCTTCCAGTCGGGCTTTCCTTCTCCTGCCTCACCAAGGGCGAATGCATCTCCCATTCGGCAATTTCTTACAACCTTCTTGTGGGCCCCGGGGCAGCTTTTGATTTCCCCAGTGCTCTGGGCCCATTTAACCAGTACCGGCTATCTCCTGGCAATTGAATAGACAGGGGTCTCGTCCCCTATGCCCCTTCTCCTGTTCCTGCAGGCAGCGGGCCTCCGCCTCCCTTCGCCCCTGGTTTCTGCACCAAATTCAGCCAAGAAGATAGAGGGCGAGGGGGGGCACCTGCGATGCGCAGCGCCACCTCAGCTCTGCCGCGGATTGCGCGGGGAACTGGCCGCCTCCCTCATCATCCCGGGACACAGGACACTCCAGCGGCCAATGCACCGATCCGGAACTCTCCTCACCTCCGAGGCACTCCGTCTCCACCTGATCCCCTGCAGAGGGGATTTCCCAAGGCCCCGGGCCTGGCCGCACAGCTCTCCACGGCTTCTCGTCTCGCCGACTGTCGGCGACTCCTCGGGGGGGAGTGACTTTCTCTGCCCTGGTGTAGTCCGGATGGGTTAGGATGCAATTTGCAGGATTTTAGGTGAAGGCCTCTGCGGAGATCTTCACAGAGCATCCTTCTTCGGTGCCATCTTGGCTCCGCCCCGACCTATACAATTGTGGATCAATATCACTGAACGATCCATCCAACTTTCTAAGTGACATGTAGAATCTTGTGAGAAAAAAAAGGTTATTCCCTTTGTTAAATGAAATTGTAGAGTTGAGCTAATTTGTAGGTTCAGGTTAAAGGCCTCTCCTCCATGTAATTGATAGGAAAGGAAAGGTTGTGGTTAATACCACAGTTCATGGGGATGGACTGTTTTTCTTCAAACTGTTTGATTGTGACTTAATTCTCATTTCCCTAAGAATTACTTTATTCCTGTCTTCTGGAAGGAAGGGCTATTTGTAGGAATGGGAAAATGTACAATCTGGTATTGACAGATTCATGATGGTCCAAGACAGCACTCTGCTGTGATGCAAATTGCTGCACTCTGATGCAAAGCACTAAGAAAAAGAGGGTATTCCTAGGAAATAGTATGTAATAAGGATGTTCACACACTCTCAGACACAGAGAAGTGGTATCAAGAAGCAACGGAAGATGTGTGGTGGTCAGGAACTGCTAAGTGTTATGCGAATGAGGCCAAAGGTAGACGGTGGAATGGCAAGAATTAACTATAAGACCACAGGCAGGTTAACTGCATGGCTTCAGCTCTTATATCAAGCTATTTTCTATTTGCAAAATATAGCCTAGCAATACTTGTTATCATTCAGCATGATAAATGGAGAAGCAACTGCCCAATCTAGTTGTGCTGGTTTTTAGAGAGTGCATAACGTATGTGAGCTCCAAATGCTATGCATATGAAGAAGCATTTCCTGCTAGAACCTTAAAAACAGAAATAGATGCAGTATATTGATCTTGCAGCATTTAATACAACTTCTTACAAGGGGGTCCTGCCATTTAGAGTCTTTTTTGTGTATTTTGAGACCTGCTGCCTCTCTGTTGTAATGTTTTCTATGAAGACAGGAGAGTTATACTGAGAAAGTTTAATGGCAAATGTATATCTTTATAGCAGCTCAGTAACTTATTTGACAGGAATCTGCCAGCCAACAACATTATCTACAGACAAGGCACGAAGGTTCCAGGCAATGACAGAACCAATTAAGGACATTTTCTTTATTTGTATCTGTAGGGTGTTGTTGGTATTAAATGTAGTATTTGGTTGTTTTTCTCTGTTGTTATCATAATCTTTTAATCAAGCATCTCTGCCTCAAAAGTTAAAACCTTTTTTCTAATAATATAACTGACTGATTACATCACAAGGTGCCATGGAACCACCCTTTGGTGTGCCTCTGATATGTCCAGTACATGTACTCACCATACTTACTCTATGTATTGTTGTCTAGGCACTTCTCATTATTTACTTCAGTTTCTTAATTTGCACCGGTAATGGGATACATATCAGATGATTATTAAAATCCTCTCTATCAAATTGGATTAATAATTCATCTGCTGTCACTATGAACTCTTGGTGGCCAGGTGGATTTTGTGTTTGTTGAAAACCTAGGACTACTACCAATTGTCAGCATAGTATGCTCATACACCAAGCGAGGTCATTAACCCACTTAATCATGACAAGTCAATTAAATGGCCATCATTTAACTTAGTACTTTAGCGGCTATTAAACTGACAGCAAACAAAAAGCCAGTAATTTTACATTATATTCTTCCAACATCACCAGTTGAAGTGTCCCTGTCTGGTCAATCAGGTATGCACTGGTGTTCTAGTCCAGTATAATTGTTAAGCTACCTATGCCAACCCATCGTCGGTGCATGCTGTCAATAACGGGATTACTAACAGGGCATTGTCTGTGGCTAAAGGCTAAAAGTTGACTGTCTTATTCAGGGATCAGAATTTAGGGTGAGCAAATGACAGCTGTGGCACTGGCACACCAGCCCATTTATCTATTAATAGCATTAGGTGCTTTGTTCCTTGGATCTATGGATGTAAACCCAATCATGGAGATAATGAGTCTGTGCTCTTTTGGGAGCACCTGATCTCATGTGTGGGCTTGCATGAAGAAACTAATACTGATATATGTGAGTCTATCTAGTTTCATTCTAAAAAGGGTTAAAATCTAAGACTATACAAGAACGAGGGTCTACAGAGGATGCATATGCTCTCCTTTTTCATTTTAACTTATGAATTAAGGGGGGGCGTGGCCAACCAAGATGGCAGGCGGGATGCGTCTCTAGTGCGTTCTGCCATCCCAACTTCATCCTTCATGTTTCCTAGTGTGCCTGACTGGTGCAGCATCCCCCACCATTGAGCGGCGGTGCCCCGACTGCTGTAGCGGGTTTGCGTGCCGCTGTTGGAGCCCATTGGAGCCCAGGTCGGCTGGATTGCGGGGTTCGGGACTGCTCCTGGGCGGGCACGGCCCTGCACCAAGTGCCGTGGGCCTGTAGCTGCTGTCTCTGGCGGGTTCCTCCACCTAAATGGGCCTGGAGCGGGGTAGCTCTTGCATGGGGATTCCGGGGAGGGGGGGTTCTGTGGTCGTTCCCCCCCCTGGTTTGAACGGGGCTGATACGGGTGCCAGGACGGCCTTGTGGTCTAGATTTGCCCTGCAGCCCGATCTTGACGAGGAGGAGGCAGGGGAGGTGCCTCAGCCGCATTTCCAGATCACCTATAGAATATTGGGACCAGATGTATCTTCCCCTGCGACAATGATCGGCCCTGCGGTTTGACGGTGAGGAGCGGGGGCCAGGGTGCAAGCGGCGCATGGCTCAATCTGGGATGTGGAGGAGTGGCCTGGGGTGGCACAACAAACTGCAGCACCTTCCTTTGTGAGACGACAGAGGTCGCCGATCTGGGACTTGACACGTGTCTGCGCTAACCCTGTGGGGTTTCTTCTGCAGCCTTGGAGTTGTGTTGATGAGTGGAGGTCTGGGACCTACGACTGTGTGTACACTGAGCACACTTGACCCGTGCGGGGCGTGAGGTGGTGGCATGGCTACGTGGACATCAAGCGGCCGCTTGTTGTGGATATTCAGGGCTGGACAACTGATCTACATTATTCTATGGCTGCTGTAGCTCAGTGAAGCTTCATTTCTGCTCCTTGGAGTAAGGTATGGTGGTGATATATCCTATTATTTCTCAGGTGAGATGGGGCGGCATCGCCAGATCACACCATTGCAGGAGAATAAGATGGAACAATATACTACGACTACCCCGCTGCCGCAGCGTCAGACTTGTATGGGTCTGGAGAGACATTGGGGGTGCTGACCACAGTGGAGAAGCCCTCACGCACTGAACTGTTAGCTGCTATACAAGGCGCTAGAGTGGCCCTGAAGGGGAAAATAGAAACAGTGGCTGTTGAGGTGAACCTTTTTTGAGCTGACCTCCGCAAGGTTCTGATAAGGTCAAGGTGGCAGAGGGGTCTTTCGTGGACTTGCAGACGGAGGTTGCTGCACAAACAGATGGCGCAGGTCACTTCCACTGTTGGGACGTTAGAGGCGAAGTTGGAGGACTCAGAGGGCAGATCCTGACAGAACAACGTGCGCCTCCTTGGATTTACGGAACGGGCGGACGGCTCTGCAGCAGAAGATTTCGTTGAGCATGGATCAGAGATGTATTGCAACCTGAGGGGTTATCTAGGGTGTCTGTGGTGGAGCATGCACACAGGGCTCTGGTTGCTCCTCCTCAGCCCGGAGCACCGCTGAGAGCCATCATTGCATGCCTCCTGAATTATAAAGGCAGGGACTGTATCCTGCTGACCGCCCGTGAGACCAATAGGGCTGTTTTTGAAAACTGCAAAATCTCCATTCACCCGGACTATACGAATAAGGTCAGACCTCCCAAAAAGAGTTTTTGGAGGTGAAGGCCAAGCTTCGTGCCATGAACGTCAGATACATGTTGTTGTATCCGGCACGCTTGAAGGTGATCGCCGGAGGCAAGTCACATTTCTTTGATCATCCTGAGGAGGTATGGAGAAGGTTGGAGATGTGGGACAAGGTTGGCCTGGGTCGTTCTGGGCGTTCTGGAGTTGGCTCAGATCGTACTTTTGGAGTGGACGGCAAGGACTGGAGGAGGCGTGGAGAGGGCCAGATGCAGGTCTCTGGCAAGCAGTGTGACAACTCTGTCAGCAGAATTTAAATCTAACACGATGGTACTATGACGGTGGGGGATCCTGAGCAGGCCATCAAACTTGCTGACTCATCAGAAGGTGGAGCAGAGATGCTCTCTGTCGATTCTTGAATTTGTTGGCATTTGGTGGATACTGCTCTTGTGGACCCACCAGGGGTCATGTGCTTAGGCCTGAGGCGCATGCCTCGCACAGTAGGGAGCAATGCAAATGCTAAAGATGTTGGTTTAAAGGGGCTCTACACATGCATCTGTATTTTACAATTGGGGGAAAAATGCTTTTCCGAGACTATGGAGGTAGGCACTGTGTATTCTGTCTTCGGGACAAGGGGAGGTCACTTCCACTGTTGTGGTAGGGCTTTTGGGTGTTGGGGTTTTTGCTGTTGTCCTGGCAGCATACACATACATGGATCTACAGTATGTTTTGTTGTATCTGTTTTACTGTTTATCCAGGGTGGGTACAGGGGTTTGGGTTTTCTAGTTCATGCAAGGTTGCATATGTTTGATGTTTACAACAGCAGTGCATTGTTGAGCATGGGATGTGTGGTATGGACTTGTCTTGCCTTCATCGGGTGGGAGGTGGGAGGAGGAAACACTGGGGGATGGGAGGATATGAACTCTTAACATGGGGGCGACAGATTAATATACTGACTTGGGGCCTGAAGAGCTATACTGCAGGCTATAGACTACACTCCTTCCTAAGGCAACATAAGGTTAATATAGCGTGGCTCCAGGAAACGCACATGACAGAGGAGGAATCACAAAAGTTGGCTGAAAAGTGGCGGGTCAGGTGTTCTCTTCGTCTGTCTCCTATGCAAGGGGAGTGATGATATGGATTGCACCCGGGGTCCCTTTTACACATATCTATAGTGAAGCTGATGTGGAAGGGAGATATATATTTTTACAGGGTAAATTGGATGGACTGCCCCTTACTATTCTCAATACTTATGCCCCAACATAGACGATCACTCTTTCTATGACAACATACCTGAAGTGCTTGAGGAGGGGGTTGCCGCCCATCTAATATGGGCTGGAGATTACAATTGTATAGTGGATGGTGAGAAGGTTTGTTCGCTGTCTAAACTGGGCACTAAACCATTAATGACGAGATCCCTCACAGAGGTTGTGCATAATTTAGGGCTCTGGGATGGATGGAGAGAACTACATCCTGAGAGTAGGGGATACTCCTGTCATTCTAAGACGCACCATACATATAGTCGGTTGGACCGTTTCCTCTTGGGTGGACTGATTTGTTCATAGGTAATGTATGTCAAGCATTTGGGGAGGTTTTTATCTGATCATGCATCTTTGCTGATGCACATGCTGTGGGGATCTGTTGCCAAAGTGACCCGTCGTTGGCGTATGCCTACGTCTTTTTTGACGGATGCAGGTTGTTGTGAGAAAATGGGGGTGGCCCTTAAGGACTATTTTGACTTGAATTGGGGTACGACTAACTCAACGGGTATGGAATGGGAAGCCATGAAGGCACTACTAAGGGTAGTATGTATCGGCACTGCCTGTGGGGTGCGCAAAGAAATGGAACAGGAACTTACTGACTGGGAGAGTGCACTGGAGGTGTAGCAGCACCGGATGCCGATAACCCGAGAGGTCGAGCAAGAGCAGCTCTGACTTTTTAAGAAGGTCAGTAGCTGCTGGGACACAATAGATAAGGTCACCCTTAGTTCGTATAGACAGAGACTTCACAGGGAGGGAGACAAGTCTGGTTAGTTGCTGGCATGGGTCCTCAAGCGGGAAGTTGAGTCTCCTCCCATCCTACGCATTAAAAATGCTGAAGGGGTGCAGGTTACTAATCGCAGAGATATCCTTTGGGTTTTGGTGGAGCATTTGCAGGCTGTGTCCAGGGCTGGTGCGCCAGTCCTGGATGTTGGCTTAGGAGACTTTCTGCGGCAGATGTGACTTCAGCGGTTGGAGCCAGAGAGTATGGAAAATTTTGAGGCTAAGATAACAGTGGAGGAAGTGGGAGCAGCGGTGGAGGCGTTTTTGAAATCTAAATCGCCTGGTGGGGATGGATCCCCGATCGAGTTGTATCAAACATTTTCTCTACAGTTGAGAGAGACGTTGTTGGCAGTGTTTGAGGAAGCCCAGGAACGGGGTATTCTCCCAGAGACCATGCGTCAAGGCGTCATCTGTTTAATGCTTAAGCCTGGTGGGGGTTCTGATGACCGTTCCTCCTATCGCCTGCTCACTAAGCTCAATAGTGATGTAAAGATTCTGTGTAAAATTTGGGCTATTCACCTGCGTGGAGTGATTTGGGGTTTGGTACACGAGGATCAATGTGGTTTTATTCCTGGTCGTAGTACGACTTACAACTTACCTTGTTTGGCACACGTTATGCATGAAACTTTGGGGGCGCTGGATGAATTGGTTTTAGTATCGCTGGATCTAGAGAAGGCGTTTGATACGGTAGAGTGGGACTACCTACTGGCAGTGCTGCAGGGAATGGGATTTGGCCCCTATTTTTGTGCTTGGGTTCGTTTGTTGTACACAGCTCCCACTGCACGAGTTTGGGTGAGCGGTGAGATCTTAGAATCCTGGGCGATTGCCAAGGGGACCAGTCAGGGATGCCCACTGTCACCGATCCTTTTTGCTTTAGCGGTGGAACCACTGGCGGTCTGGCTTTGTGAGGTATTGGGGTCCTGGGGCGTTCAGGTGGGACGGGTTACTCATATTGTCTCCCTATACGCCGACGATGCATTGATATACCTCCGCGAGCCACGCGTTTCGGTCCCTTTGTCGTTACACTTGTTGAAGAATTTGGGGCTGTGTCTGGTCTCCGGGTGAATAGGAAAAAGTCGCTCCTTTTTCCTTTAGGGTCATTATATGGTGCCCCGTTGGAGGGGCTCAGATGGGAGCTCGAAAGTTTTCGATATCTGGGCATATGGGTACTCATACAACGACGGCACATGCGACGCACAATGTTGAGCGGGTGGTGAATGGTCTGGAACGATAGGAATATGGATACTCTAATGTCAATGGATACTTGGAGAGTGGGAGGATGCTTGGTGGCAGGTGATTTATACCCTAATGGGCAGTTTATCTCCTTTCAGGAGGCTTGAGATACGTTTGGATTGAGTGCCTGTCAGTTTTTGCAGTATGCCAAGATTGAGAGTGTGGCTCGAGAAGTCTGGTCTGGATTCCTGTTGGACCCCAAAGGTGTTGAATGGGTTAATAAATTGGGGAGAGGATTCCTACTTGGTTACCCTGTTTTATAGAGCGCTGCGTGGGGAACGTTCGGGGGTGGAATGTGCAGCGTGCAGGGTCTGAGATCGAGATCTAGAGGATCCTCTAGAGGATGTGGATTGGAATATGGCGCTGTCTCTGGTGTGCACGTTTTTTTGTAACAACAGATTTAAGCTGTTGCATTTTAATTTTGTTCATCGTGTATATCTTACGCCTGCTCGTCTTAATTGGATGGACCCAACAAAAGACACTGGGTATCCTAGATGTGGGGAGATAGGTGCCTCCTTTCTCCACTTGCCTTGGTCCCGTAGGGAGATGCAGCAATTTTGGTGAGTGGTGGTTCGAAAGGTAGACGGGGTCATCGGTTTGGGGCTCGAAGTGACGCCTTTGACTTGTCTACTAGGTATACAATGGAGACCACAGGATATGCGCGTCCCATATAGATTTGCACAGCTCGCTCTGGTGCTGGCTAAGCATAGGTTAGCTATAGGCTTGATGAGTACAAGGAGCCCATCCTTTCCTATTTGGACCTGTGATGTTCTGGAATGGGGTGTTGCCAAAGATCAATACATGAGGATGATACATAAGGAGGAGGGGGCACTGACTGACATAACGGCTTGGAGTACATTATTAGAACGCTTTGCAGGGGTTAGAGGAGTCCAGCTCTGATTGGAGCACTGATGATGATTGTTGATAGTGGAATGTTATGTTGTTCCTACAGGATGACAACCAACCGTGGTGGGATGGTAACGCTGGACACCTTTCCATCCGAATGAATTGGTTACATGAGAGCTCCTTGGGTCAGGGATGTGGGGGTATCTACTATTGTAATGATTGGATATGCTCCATATTTCTGTCTGTATATGTCATTTACCTCTGTTCAGGAGATCAACAGATATTGTGGTAGCGCGCAATGATATGCACTGCGTCATTTTTGTCTTTACTTTGTTTATAATATAAACTCAATAAAATAGAATTATTTAAAAAAAGCTTAGGAATGAAGAAACTGTGAAAACCTTGTGATAGAACTTAAAACTACAGTGTAAATATAAGTATTATCATTTTCCACTGTGATAATATTTTCACTACGAATCCTGACTACAGCATGACTAAAGGTCCACTCTATTGGTTATGAATTTGTATATCCCACGCCCTTCTGATAGCTACATTTGTTTGCTTTGCTTTCCCTGTGTGGTCAGGTTGAAGAATACATAGGAGACCTTTCTGGGAATGTTATCTGCCTGCATATAATGATACAGACACATTTACATTTACTAAGAACATTGACTCATATGTTTGGAGAAAACAAAAAATATTGATAAGAACAATAGAGTAACCAACAGATATCCTTATAGTTTGCATTCAACATGAGAATTCTCTATTGAGATTGGCCCACAGGCTCATAAGCAATACATGTATTGATTGCCACAGCTACAGGTGTGGTCTGCAGAGATAGGGGTAAAAGTGCATAAATAATATGGTAACTGGGATCCTAAGTACAATGGGGTGTGGTCAGTAAGTGCTGGGGTGGGATCAGCGATGCAGCTAAAAATAACAACATATTCTATAAATATTCTGTTGGCCTTCAATCTACAGATAAATGCTTATAACAAATAATACACACACATTATATGAAAAATAAATAAAAAGTTAAGCTTTAGTATGAAATGTATGTTCTGGAAGGAAAGCTCACATGGTTAATGTGATAATGTCAGATGTTTCCTTGTGTGTAACGGGATTGTCACTAATTTTAATCCTGGTTGGTGCACTGGGGACCAGAATAGTGAGGTGCATTTATGATGCAATGAGATCGCATTCTGTAACAGAAAGCTGTGTAAAAATAGCCAGGTTTAGCACTGATGCCACCCGGTGCCCCCCTCCCACCACGGACCTCCTTCTCCATGGATTCCATCACTAGCGCCTTCCAACAGTGCCTCCAAAAGTGCCACTCATCTCTCCATAGCCCCTCGCTCACATTAATTTCATTTGTTTTATAGCACTACTTATACCAGTCTAGGGTGTCAAATCACTTAACACCACACATGCATTAAAGGATGAATCATACACGTGTAAATGAGCCAATACATAAAATATTGAAGGTTACACAAATTACAAGGTGCAAGAATCCCATCATCCATACTAGTAAGCAGTAGATTGGTCTGGAGAAGCACACGCTGAGGTTTTAAAACACACCACAGTGGTTGGGGTTGAGTTTGGGTTTACTAATAAGAATGTATTTACCCAAACAAACTCTTTTTAGCAACTTTAGGCTAATGAAAGACTGAGGAAAAACATAACGTTCTATCCCAAAGGTCTTGAAACTGGGGGGTGGGCCCCCCTGGGGGGGGCTCATGTGATCCCAGGTGGGGCGCCAGACTCTGGCTAAAAGAAGCATTAACCAGATAACAGGCCTTTGTTTTAAGCAGAAGCATGTTATTGCATTTTTAAAAAAGGTAGCAGTACTTAACTGTAATGTTTAAATAGGCCTACACATCTTTAAACATTGCTACATTTATAAAATAATTATGAAAAATGTTGAGGGGGGCCCCAATGATTTTTATTTTTCAATTGGGTGGGCGCGGCATTATAAAGTTTGGAGAACCCTGAATCTAACCTATACCATGTAGTTTGCATGCAGCTTTTTGATGACAAGTCATAGATCATTGTGCTATGTTATGATTGAAACTGCAAGTAGCAAAAGGATCTCTGTGACACAAGCAGCAACCCATTGACCTATCCACATAAAATGCACTTCTGTGATCTGCATGGTGCCCTTTCTTTGCAGCAGACATGTTAACCCTATGGGCTACTTTATGAGGAGTCAAAACTGCCTCTAGACAAAACTCTGATCGCCCCAGCAGGAACTTTATTCACAAGAGTTATCTTGACAATGTATTGTTTCCTGAAAACTGCTAGACACACAAGGAACTCTGCAGCAGGCACGTTTAAACCCCTGTGTTGTTTCTAAACACAACACCCTCAAGCTCACTGTCCAGTCCGGCCGCACTGGTCGGACTGCCCTAAAGCCGGCCCTTGCTCTCACAGTTAAAAAAAACATATTTAACACAGTATAAGATAGGCTGAAGCAAATTGTGCAAAAACATTTGAGTGGTTAAGTGCTTACAGTGCATTAAAAAGCTAATATTTTACTAATACACAATCAGAATGTACCTACTGTAGTTTCGGCGCAGTGCTATTTAAGGACCACGCACAGACCAGTATCTTAGCTGCCACACTCGGAACTGCGTCACCACAGTTCCGTCCTTTATTTATACCTTAGTGCTCAGTGCCCCTCCCGGACACGTTGAGCACGCTACACAAACACGGAGAGCCCGCGTGGCTCTCCGTTCACTCTCTACATCCCTCCCATGTTTTGCTCCACATGGAAGGGGACAAACAAAATGAACTTAAACAAATAACGAAAACATGCCCATTTGTAACACCCTCAATATAAAATTAAATGAATAAACACACTGAATTACTAACTGAGAACACTACAAACTTGTTGCTTAGCACCCTAACCCTTCATGTCACTCACAAGGTCCAAATTAGATGGCGGGCAGTCATTGCACCATGTTCAACAAGCAAAGTCTCTCAGCTGACTATTCGGCACAGGATTAGGGCGTAAGTTATACCTCGCGCTCCTGGTGCTACCAGTCCCGTGTTCAAAAGCACACCGAGATCTGGTTTGCTCAATCCTTGTTGGCTCTGTAGCATCCTTCCTTTCCTCAGCCGGTAGTGGTAAATCATCGGAAAAGTCCTCTATTTCTCCTTCATCACTGGCTGACTCTTTCCGACCAGCCCTCTTAAAATGCGATACATTTCGTGTCACCCTTTGTCTCCCTTTTGCTGCAGTTATCATGGACCCTTTTATGCCAATTACTTCCCACACGTCGGGCTCAAACGGCGTTCGGAACTTTCCTCCTCCTCGTCGATGTTTCACGACCACTCGATCCCCTTCTTGGAACCCTCGATACTTCGCTCGCCGTCGGACACTCGCTCGTTGGTTGGTGGCTTCTCGCCGGTTCTGAGTGGCTTTTACGTCTAATGCAGGAGGTTTCCATTTAGAACCGGAAGGAATACAATCACGTGGAGACACTTTGAACATCAAAGAAGAGGGAGCACAGCCAGTGGTGCTATGAGGCGTTTGACGATATGCACTCAGGAATTGATGCAGACATTGTTCACTATTTTCATTCTGTTCTACTCCAATCCTTAGAGCTCTGTTCAAAGTTCGCATGAACCTTTCCACATCCCCGTTTGCCTGAGGCCAGTAAGGCATTATCTTACGATGACGAATTGCCAGACAGTCAAGGTAGGATCTGAACTCTTGACCTTGGAAAGGAGGACCATTATCAGTTCGGATTTCGTCCGGCAAACCAAACAAAGCAAACGTCTTTTGTAGAACGGGTCGTACATTTTCAAACGCTGTTGACGCTATAACTTCTACCACTGGGAATTTGGTATATGAATCAATCAAAACAGCAGTCAGCCGTCCATCTGGGAAGCTCCCAAAGTCCATGCTCACTTTTGACCATGGTTTCAGGGTGGCCGGTTCAGTTATTACTGGGCAGCTCGAAGGTTCTGTTGACGTGATAATGCAGGAATGACATTTCGCTACCATTTCATCAACCTGCGCATCCATACCTGGAAACCAAACTTTCGCCCGTAGTCTTGCTTTGGTTTTAGCCGCTCCTTGGTGCCCTTGATGAGCCAGCTCAATCACCTTCGACCAGAGACATTGAGGGAGCACGATTCGCCTTCCTCTCAGAACCAACCCATCATTGTCAGTTGATAACTCATCCCGCACCTTCCAAATACTCTGCATAGCGACTCTTTGATCAGGGCTGGACATGCTGGTCTTCTCTAGGAAATATTTCCACCTTTTCTGACTTAATGCCTCCTTGACGTGACTCAACATTACATCTTCCTGGGTAGCGTTCACAATGTCAGTTACAAGAAGTGCATTTGGGCATGCCGACTGCACAACCATGCTAACAAAAAGCTCAGTGTTCTCTTCATCTTGTTCTTGATGATCATCAAACACCTTCGGAGGCGGGTGTCGCGACAGATAATCTGCAGGATTGTTCACACCAGGCCGATATACAACTGTGAACCTATACGGCTGAAGTAGAACAACCCATCGTTCAATCCTTGGAGGTGCCAAACGTGGACTACCCGCAAACAAAGGAACCAACGGCTTGTGGTCAGTCACTACTTGAAACTCATGCCCATACAAATATAGGTGGAAATGGCGGCACGCCCAGCGAATGGCTAGAGCTTCCCGCTCTATTTGCGCATACCGGGATTCCACTGTCGACAGTGCCCTACTAGCGTAGGCAACAGGGACCCACTCTTGATGCCTTTGTTCTTGTAAGAGCACAGCTCCAAGCCCAACGGGGCTCGCATCCACCACTACTTCAGTTTTCCTCCCAGGGTTGAAATAAGCCATAGTCGCTTTATCCAGCAACGCGTTTTTTATGTCCACAAAGGCTTGTTGCGCATCCGGGGTCCAGTCCCACCTGTGCTGCCCTTTTGTGAGTCGTCGAAGAGGTTCAGACATGGTGGCAAGTTGTGGTATAAACCTTCCGCAATACGTGGCCATCCCTAGAAAACTACGAACTTCCGTTGGATTTTGCGGAACAGCGGCTTGACGGATCGCTTCAGCTTTCCGTGGGTCCACTTGCAAACCATCTTTTGAAAATACATACCCGAAAAATTCTACCGAGTTTTGATAGAAAGCACACTTTTTCTTATGAAGTGTTAGCCCTGCTTCCATCAATCGTTTCAACGTTGACCTTAAATGACGATGATGCTCTTCCCTCGTTTTGGAGTATATCAGAATATCATCACTTAAATTAATGACCCCGGGCAGTCCAGACAATGTTTCTCGAATCGCATTCTGAAATACTTCAGCGGCTGACGACACTCCAAAACTCAGTCTCTTGTACCTTCTTAGCCCCACATGTGTCGAGAAAGTAGTAATGTTCCTGCTTTCAGGGTCCAACTCCAACTGATGATACCCTGCATTAAGATCTAACTTGGAGAACCATTGGGCCCCATTCAGATCCGCAATAATGTCATCCATGGTGGGGGTTATGTGCCTCTCTCTCTTAATGGCCTTGTTTGGCAGGCGCATGTCAACACATAGACGAATCGCTCCCGGCTGTTTCGGTTTCGGTGCGATCACCAACGGGGACACCCACGGCGTAGGCCCATCCACCTTTTCAATGACTCCTTGTTCTTCCAACAACCGCAACTCTTCCTCCACAACTGGCCGTAAATGAAAAGGCACCCTCCGATGTCGTAGAGCCACAGGAATCACGGTGTGGTCTATGTGCAACTTGATACGTTTTCCTTTCAAACGTCCCAGTCCCACAAACAACTGTGAGAATTCCTGGAGGAGGCGTTCCACTTGAGTGTCATATATTTGACGCGCAAAGAATACCAGCTCTAACTCTTCAGCCGTGTGACACCCTAGCAATGTGCCGCGATCCCCGGCTACGACATAGAACTTTGCATCTGCTGACCTATCTCCACTGCTTACGGCTACTTCCACGATTCCTTTGAGGGGAAGTGGCTCTCTTCCCCCATAATTATATATTTTAGTAGCTGTTGACATAAGTGGCGGGGCAGGTACTAATCTTTTGTAAAGGGTTTCATCCATGACATTTACAGACGCTCCAGTGTCAATAAGTACAGAAACCCGCGTGCCATTGACGTAGATTTCACTCATAGGCGGCGGCCTCTTTCTCCCTGGTTTTCCTCCCGTGAAAGATATAACAAAAATGTCCTCATCTTCATCTTCCTCAAACACTGGACCACACGCTGTCGCCTGATCCCTCGCTTCCTCCGCACATTTGGATACAGCTCTGACATTAGTTTCTCTTCCTTTCTGTTCACCTGGCTTGTTTCTCCTGGACCTGCACATTTTAGCAAAATGGTTCGGCTTACCACAGCGGTTACATGATTGCCCTTTTGCGGGACACCCAGCATTCGATCGATGTTCATAGCCACAACTTCCGCAGGCTCTCTCGCTAGGTTTCGCGGGGTTCAGCTTACGAGGTGTTGTCGGACGTGTCTGGACGGCATCTACTTGTTCCTCCTTGACTTGAACCATGCGAGTCGATGACGCTGCAGCCATTGACTGACCTCTCACTGCCGCCATGGCATCTGCCCGTACCGCCGATAATTCATGCGACCTCGCCAGAATCAGAATGTCATCAAGGGACATTCCCTGCTGCCGAAGGATAAGTTTCCTCAACGCATTCGATCGACATCCTTGAATGATCTGTGCTCGGATCTCTTCTTGTTGGTTGAGACCCGTGCACGAGCTTACCAGTTTTCTCAACCTGGCATAAAACATATCCATCGATTCGACCTCGGTCTGCTGCGCCTGTCTGAGCTTAAAACGTTCATAATCAGAGTTAAGCTGAGGATCAAAATGTCTATTCAAAGCAGTCACCGCTGCGTCAAAATCAGATCTATCCCCTGTATCAGGGAGAGAATCAAAAAGCTCCTGTAACTCATCTCCCCCCATCAAAAGCATCACAGACCTGCGCACTGCTCCATCCGTCTCTCGGGTAGCACAAAAATAATTTTCTAGGCGATTTATCCACAGACGCCACCTTGGCGCAGCTGTGGCTGGGTCAATCAGCTGGCTAAACGGTGGTAAAGAAGTGAGCGAGGAGTGAATACTATTATTTAGTTGCGCTGGAAGTTGAAGATTGCCTGGAGGTTGAGGAGGATTGGCATTATTCGCGTTGTTCTCTTGTGGTGGGGCACTCATATTTGCACTGTCTCACTCTAGTGCTTTGCACAAGTTAAAATATCTCCTGCCCTTTTCTGTTTTTTTCCTCTTTTGGCAGGTCTTCTACCTTCTGTTATCCTTTATCTTTATTTTTTTTTTTTTTATATACCTCCTCAGTCTCGGAGAGCACATGTGTCCATTTTTTTTTTTTTTTTTTTTTTACTGCTGTCCTTTATTTAACACTTCCCCAGGTTTTTTTCCTTTTTTTTTTGAACCACGTCGATATTCAACTATTTCCCCTCGGGGAAAGCGCTCCTTTAACACTTCCCCAGCTTTTCTTCTTTTTTTTTCTTTTTTTTTTTTTGAACCACGTCGATTTTCAACTATTTCCCCAGCCTCGGGGAACGCGCTCCGTCGATTTTAGAGCTTCCCCCAGCCTCGGGGAAAACGCTCTTCACTCGCCGCTTTTCCTTCATCTTAAAACGCTCATAAAGCGAGCGCACAGCTGAAATTGACGAGCCTCGTCAATTTCAGCTGCTCTCCCGGCAGCAAAGGCACGCCCTAGGGCAGGGCGCTCTTCGGAGCGATTCGCTCCCATACACGATCCTCTTCTGGGGGCGGAGCGGGGCAGGGCTCACCTTTCAGGATTTCCCCGATCGGGAAATCAGATGGCACCAGCCTCCGCTAATGCGAGGCACACCAGGAGGCCACGGGCTTCGCTTCGCTCCTCCCCGAGGTTGACACCGCACCTCGTGGTTAATTGCTGCAGCAGCTGTCTGCACCATTCGTCCGGTACGTCGTTTTCTTTTCAACCTTGTATGTTCGGCACTTATTTCGCGATGACTCGCATCCCGCTCGTCGCCATTGTAGTTTCGGCGCAGTGCTATTTAAGGACCACGCACAGACCAGTATCTTAGCTGCCACACTCGGAACTGCGTCACCACAGTTCCGTCCTTTATTTATACCTTAGTGCTCAGTGCCCCTCCCGGACACGTTGAGCACGCTACACAAACACGGAGAGCCCGCGTGGCTCTCCGTTCACTCTCTACACCTACTACAAACCTTTTGGGTACGTTTCCTTTAAATGACGCATTCCAGAACTGGCAACATCCTTAAAGTATGCTCAGAAAGAATTACTCTTTGACACCAAGAAGCATCAGATAATTCCATCCTGGCTACCAAGCAGCCGATACATTTTCTGATTAAGCTATTGCGCATATTTACATGTCTCTCATGTAAAAAGCTGTCTGTAGAGAAGGTTTGCGTCTGCTTTATCTATCCGTCCCTATATTAACGTCACAATAGAGGAGTCCACCTACTTCCCTTTGAGTCTGAGGCAACTCGAGGTCACAGTAACCTTTCCTATACAGCTGTTCTTAAACAAAACGTATGGGAACTGTTTTAGTAAAATGTAAAATAAAAAGCTTGAGAACGCCATTCCCAATGGATCTCACCCACGTCAACCTCTGTAAAGAGCGCTGAGAGGTAAATACCATATGTTTCCTTGCCTGTTTTGTGGTCTGTCAATGTATTTATGGTAAACAGATGTCTGACTCTGTTCAATCATCCTTGATAAGATGGATGGGGCAGTTGTTTTCGTCTGCTGAGATAGCTATCTTCCGGGAGTCAATCTTTATTTTTCCAATGGAAATGTTTTTATTTACCATGAAAAGAGACTCTGGTCTTCATGATGCGTTAATATTAGTGACTCAGGTAAGTACCTCCAGTTTAGTAAAAATCTACCAGGATATCCCTCAATTCACAACCTCTGAAGTATATGCCTGCCGCTGTCAGATACATGATCGATTGACTGATTGTAAATTTTGTAGTGCACTCTTACCCATCTAGGTGTCTTGGCGCTGATAATATGAAGTGCAATGCTCATCACAAAATGCTATCACCAGCAGAGAGTTATCATTTAAATATAAATATTTTCAGCTGTTTCCCTATTGGCAACATGGTCAGGGTTGCAGCATCACTTATGCAATATTTAAAAAAATCACGATCAATGTAATAAATTAAATTGATGCCTGTGCACTTTTCCCAGGCAGCATCATCTGTATTTGTCTCCAGAAAATCTTCCGTTTAGACATAGGCCCTCATTCTGACCTTGGCGGTCTTTTCGCAAGACCGCCGAGTTACCGCCGCGGTGAAGACCGCCGACCGCGGCGGTATGCCGCTGTGCGCATTCTGACCGCTGGGAGCATTCAGCCGGAAAACCGCCAGCAGCCACACTGGCGGTCGGCGGGAAAGTGGAGACTGGTCAACCTCCACCGCCACGCCAGCAGAACACCGCCCACAGAATTACGACCCACATTTCTGTGTGGCGGTCTTCTGTTGGCGGTCTTCTGTTGGCGGTCACCTCCCCATGGCTCCCGTCGCCTCCCGGAGGACCAACGCACAAGGTAAGTTGATCGTCCGTGAGGGGAGGGGGTGGGGGGGTGTTGTGTGATGTGGGCGTGCATGGGGGTGTGCGTGTGAGTGTGTAGAGGGGGTGTGTGAGTGCGTGTATGCGGGCGGGGGGTGCTGCTGTGTCTATGGGTAATGTGTGCTGTTCGGCAGGTGCGCATGTCTGCATGTATGTGTGCGGGTATGTGTCCCCGTTGTGTATGTGTGTGTAGGGGGTGTGTATATGTGCATGTTGGGGGTGTGTGCATGTCGGGGTGCATGTATGTGCATGTCGGGCTGGGGGTGGGTAGGGGGTTCGTACCACCTCTGGGGGGTGGCAGGGGGGTGGAGGGTGTGGGGGGAGGACTCGGGTGGGTAGTGGGGGGTGGGGGAGACCCCTATCAGTGCCAGGGAAGGAATTCCCTGGCCCCGATAGTGCTTACCGCCATGGTTCGCACGGCGGTTCCCGCCCGCAAGAAACCGCGGCGGTAGGCAGGGTCATAATACCCTTGGCGGTCTTGGGACGACCGCCGGGCCGGAGTGCACAAACTCCAGCCCGGCGGTCATGACCGCCGTGGCGGTCGGAGTGGAGAAGTGGCGGTCGGTCGCGGCGGGGACCGCCGCGGTCAGAATGCCATTTTTAATACCGCCGGTCTGTTCGCGGTCCGACCGCCGTCTCTCCGCCGACCGCCAGGGTCAGAATGAGGGCCATAGTGTCCAAGGTCCGCCTGATTAAACCCCTATGAATTCTGGAGACTGGTTCAATCTTCCTGAGCATGAGATTAATATTTAGATTGCCTCCATATCATCTATATTTCCTGAGACTGTAAAACCTTTATGGAACAGGCACTCTATTACCTTATCAGGCAATGCCGTGAATGTTTTTGCTCTTTCTCACAAAAGGAGCATGGGGCTGCAAAGTGCATAGAGAAGTGGAATCTTACCCAAATTCCCAACTTGCATGCAGCTTGCAGTGAAGTACACCAAAAAGTGTGCAGAAAAAAGCGAGGAAGGTTGGTTGTCAGAATGTTGTTTGACACAAACATTGGGACCAATTTAGACCACAGAGCATAGTCTTTCATGGAGCTCCCACCATCAAAATAGAAATTTCCACCATCCCACTGGTCATCCCTTACATTGCCAGAAACCACTGTCATAGTGCTTCCTGTCAATCTATCAAAAGTTTGACAGACTGCTGAGTCAACATGTCGGTGTCGTCTGTCACACTTTTAACAAGTTTTCTTTTCAAAACCAAATTACACTGCGTTAAAAAAAAAATTAAAATAGAAAGAATAGTGACCCCCTCAACACTGGAATTTTCTCACACGATATGAAGGTCATTTTACAGGTTTCACTGCACCTTACCCCAGGTTTTACCTAACGGTGACAGACTGTGAACCTTAACCATTTGGCCACCCATTCTAAATGTGTCAGGCAGTCAAAAGGCCAGATGTATGTCGGCACTTTCTCTGTCGGGACATTGGAGTATGTCAGTGCCAGAGATAGAGTAGTCTTCCTCACTGAAATATGGTAGGTATGACTGACTAAGTGAGGCAGGTGGAGAGGTTAATCCATTGTTGTTGCAATGGAGTGCCCTCTACAACAGATTCTAAATCAAGCAAAAATCCTACAAAATATAATTCCAGTGGGTGTAGATTTTCAATTAGAATATAATATTTATGTGAGACATTATTCTGACAATGATTCTAGTTCCACACCATGAGGAACATTTACCTACGGAGTCTAAAGGTATAATTTTATTTTAAGTGATTGAATTGCTCTTGATCTCTAAGAAATACCTTTTAGGATTACAGGCTGAGCGGTCTACTAATGTTAAGATTGCAGCTATATTTTAAAATCTGCAGTCTTAAGGAGGAGTGCACCAGCTTTAGATAAGGTGTATTTGATTATCTGCCATGTTGGGTGAACAAGTTAATTGATTTTCGATGATTGATATAAAAGCTTACGGATGGATGGCATGATAGATCCAAAAGCCAATTTGAATAAAAAGGTCAACACTGCAGTGTTCATGAGACCAAAGACCAAACCGTAGAGTAACTTCAATTGCCAAAGAAGGCTATTTCATGCTGCCATGTTGATCCACATTCTTAGAGAATATCCTTGCAAAAATTCCCATTGCAAGCAGAAAGAAAATCTTGAGTGGGCATTCCTGGAAGGTGCACTTTGACAATAAAAAGCTTGTAAACCTCACCCCATTAACAAATACGCGGAGGTTGCCTTATGTAAAGGGCAGAACTCCACTTTAATAATTAAAATACAAAAACAAAACACTGAAAACTATATCGGCAGAATGGCCATTTGAGATGATTAAAAACATTTTCAGTATCTAAGGACAGTATGGCCAATTCCATACTATGCCCCTGTGTTAATTGGATCTGATTAAAATCCTCTTTTTTCTGTCCTCCACCTTTCCCCTTATTCATACAATCTGATCTCTATGTACCAATCCAGGGAAAATTTGTCCAATAGCATATAAGCATCTACATTTATTAGTTAGCTGATAGGAACGTAAAAATCAATTAATCTGGCCAAGAAATGGTTTCATGAAGTGTTTTGCTGGGCACTTTTACAAAACGGGTACACGTATGGTCTTAAACCATTTATAAAACATCATAGCAATGCCATTCCTCCCTTGAGCTTTAAAAGACATCACTGCCTTCGGGTCAGTAAGTGAACCTACCAGATCTCAGAGGACTGGGATGGTGGTGGATTGCAAGTGACATTTAACACTCTCTACACAGACTGTACATTCTGACTTGGACCATTTTACATAAATGAGCATTCTCATTTTAACTTCCCACATCAGTGCAAGCTCAGCTTTGCTCAAAAAATGGGCTCGACAGGAGCCTCTGATTATCAAATAATCTATATCCATGGACTTCAACATATATAAACATCTACATCTACATGCCCACATTAAAGTTTTAGCCAGAGAAGCACAACAGCAATTCAGACAGGAAAAGACTATCTTTTTTGTCAGTGGGTTGCCTAATTGTTGCCCAATCTGTTTTGCTGGGGTTAGAAGTCTGTGAACTTTGCCACTGCTAAAAAATAAGTAAAGTGCCTGTGTCGCCCCTTTAAAAATGTTGAAATTGTTTTAAATCAGAATGGCACAATATAGGGCCATACTCACGCTTTTAATTTGCAGGATTGTGTTTTTGAATAACAAAACTAATGATCTCTACACCATGGGAGCTTTCTCCCATGGTCTGGGGGTCATTTAAACATTTTTAAAGTCCCTTACTGACACATTTTCACAGCTGAAATTGAAAGCAGAAACTGGCCATTTGACCTCCCACTCCAAATTGGGTAGGTGGCTGAATGGCCATACCTCCTTCGGCCCTTATCATGTCAGGCAATCAAAAAGTATGACAGAGATGGAGTAATCGCTGTTACTGACATACTTAAGGCCCCTACAACTGTAAATCTGTAAATCAAGTGGCCAGACCTTCAGTTTGGTGGAGAGGGTACACCCTTGTCTTTGTCAAACTCCAAGTCAGCCCCTTATTTGTATATTTAATACAAATCCAATCACATAGTGAAGCTGGAATTTTACAAAATATATTTAAGTATTTAGTATTAGCTCTCAAACAACTTCCCAGCCAGCTTAAAAGATGTGTTAAAAGTGCTACCAGAGCAGAGACAATGGCCAGGGAGTGGAAAGGTGCTTTTCATCTCCTACACTGAAGACTAGTTGGGAAGAACCCAGAAACCTAATCAATTTCAAAGGTGCCTAGCCCATCACAAGTAAATGTCATAGGAGACTTGGAAAGGCCATAGCCTTTGCCCCCCTAGACAGGCTGGCAACAAACCCAGTGAGGAAAAGACTATCACTACCTCGGAGTGGGCACACACAAGCTTTGCACATGGGAAGAAGAGATTCCTCATCTTAGAGTTTGGGAATAAAGTACACTGTGGTTTTATTTGCTGTAGGGCAAACAGCAATTGCTGCAACAGTGGGTGGGGTTGTCTGTGGAAATGTGTATCCCATTGGTTAGGGAAGAATGAAGAGTCATCCTCACCCACTAGCTGGTGCCAGGCATAAATGTGGCATCCCAAAGTACTATCTTCAGAAGACCACTGGAGCTTCGGAACCTCAGGACTTGCTGTCTGTTACCTGGGAGGAGCCCTAGAAGACAGGACCTGCTCCCTCTTGAACCCAGGACAAAGAAGTGGACTCCAGGGGTCAGTTGGGTGACCTTCTGTGTGGTCACAGGTATACAACAAGCTGTAAGCAGCCTTTTCCTGAGGTGAACAGATGACCAGTGACAACTGGAACTAGACTAAAATTTGTTGTTGGCCTCGGCAGATACCCTGAGTCTTGAAGTGCCTCTCCCTTAGGTGCCTTAGGTGTGTACTCCTGTGTTTTTGGGGCAGCAGAAGAAAATCTAGAAACTTTTGACAATGTTTCCTCCATAGTTGCCACCCAGAAAAAGTATCCAATTGGCAGTTACACAGTGTCAGATTGAATTTCAGCTTCATTCCTTGCAAGGGTACATTTACCTCCAAAAAATATGAACAAGACCCATTCTGCAAGGGGAAAATAGCTTCCTTTTAATGCGGGAACAGTCAGCTACCAATCACATACATAGGTGATCTCAACAGACTCTTACTCACTTCAAAGCATAAACATTCCCAGTCCTCAAATTTCTACCCTCAGAAAATCTAGGACTTTAAAACATGCTTTCTTAGAGAGCACTCTAATAAAGACAAACATCTCTTTTGAGGATTTAAAGACTACTTTTTTAATGTTGATTCCTTTTAGAGGTAGAGGTAGAGATAGCTTCAGAGACACTGAGGGGTGGATTAAACCAAAAAATTAAAAAATTAAAATATACACATGTGGACATCCAATAACTTTGTAATATGTACTATCCGAAATCCCATGTTAACTCTCAAATGTTTTCATCTGCTAGATGTAACCCTGCACACTTTTTATCTAGTTTCTATGAATTTCTGTGCATATATAACTTTAGTGTTCTGATGATGACTCTTTGCCTGGTTTGTGCTATATAATTGCAAATAAGTAAACCTACTTACCTTGCTCAGATGTCAGTTATCTTGCTGTGACCACATTTAAAAAACAATAATCTGTAAGAAGTCTCTAAATTGAACAGGGAACTCAAGTCACCAAGCCTGTCTTTTACAATCAAATGGACAGTGGGAACTGTTTTGTGGTTAAAAAATGATTTGTGACAGGAGGTTCACCTGTAAGCATAACAAACCTGACGTAATTTACATTACTCTTAAAGATACAACTAAAAAGCTGTCTATATACAGGAATTTGATTGCTAAGACCTCTGTGCACTGATATGTTTCTCCAAGGGCATAGGAGACATCTAAGGAGTTCTTCTGTCTGGACCTCTGCAGTTTGCATAGCAGTTCCAGAGAGAAATAACACTAATGGAAATTATACTGGTGGGGCTATACATAATGAGGCAACCCCACCAATACGATTCCCATTTCAATCGACTTAACCAAAATACTGTTCCTCAAGGTAGAGGCAGCAGCTTCTCTAGAATCAAAAACAATGCATTTATCCACACTTTAAAAGTGGGAAAAGAACAAATGCTTTTTCTAGGTGGGTGTCTAGTCTGCCACCCATTTACATGAGGGCTATCAAGTAATATATTTATAATTTGAATTAAAAATACACAAAGTCATTAAAATTCAACCAACATCAATTAAATTATGATAAACCATGCCTTATAAATTTAAAATAAAAATATTAAAGAATATGTCAACAGCCAAAACACCTAGGGCCAGATGCACAATGCCATTCAGTTGTTGCTAAGCCTAAATTTGCTAAATCCCAGGGTTGTAGCTGCTAAATAGTTATTTTAAATGTACAAAAAACATTTTGCCATTCAGAAGAATCACAAAATGTGTTTCCAAATGGGTAAGGATTCGCAGTTTGGATGTGTTTAGATCAGCTCTTCAAAACTGCCATTTGTAATACTAATTATCTATGAACTGTGCACATAGCTTTGGTTGCAAACCGTGGATAGTTTGCCAAGTCATCAAAGGGGTAGTAACACGTTCACAAAGAGGAAAGAGTCACTTTAGGGGCCCTTCATTGTTGAGAATGTCAAAAACTAGTTTGTTTAGAAGTGTACAGTAGTCCAGGGTACCAGTGCCAACTCTTAAACATTTTTTAAAAAGTTGTTTTTTTAATGCTAAATGTTAGCCCATTTCCTTTAGGATAAAAGTCTGAACTAAAAAAATACTTTAAATTTGATAACAGAGATAGTGGTCTGCTGACCATAGCTGGCCATCATCCAGGTGACTGCATCCAATCAGAGTGAGTTGCAACTTGCAACCCCCTCATGAATACTGATGAGGGAAAACGAATTGCAACCCACTCCAAGTGGTTGGTTTACAAAACCGCATAGATATATAAAAGTTGGTATCCAATTTCTGACCACTTTTTGTGAATCCAATTTTTTTAAATCTGTCCATTAATTCCTTAATATTAGTTTTCAGACAAAAGAAGCAAAGGTGTTAAACATCTAAGATACTGTATAAGAGCACTGAAACCAAGAAAGTAGAGGTTTTAAAAGAAGCAATATATTGCAATAGATAACTGTTGGATGCAAATCTTTCAATAAAGTCAAATTTTCAAGAACATTTGCCAACTAAAAGTAAGGTTTTGAGGGGTATTATTTCTCACAAAATATATTTTGTCTCTGGAGAAAAATCTATAATAGTTTATAGCCTTAAAGAGTTGCAACGTTTTGAAAAAACATTCAAAGTTACTAGAGGAAAAACGTACAAACTTCCTAAACTTCTCAATGGTATAACGAAGTTTCCTTTACTCTTGAAGAAAATGTGTTACTTAGAATATTATTCAGCTGAATATCAACCCCCACAACTACCCAACGCAGTTTCCACCTCTGCAGTTTTATTGCTCAGTACTTTTGACTTATTTCGGATTTTTAGAAAATCAATAATGTTTTTTGTGGACTACCATCATAGTAGATATAGAATTGATTTAGATGTCTTTGCACTTTTACAATTGTTTATAAACCACATTTAAACCTTGAAACATCTGCCGTCTACACCACAGACATTTTCAAGCAAGTATTTAATAAAGCTGATGATTTATACCAGATGGAGTAAATCAATGACCGCATTTTAGGTTATGCGTGGGCTCTTACCTAATTGAATGAGCTAGTGTTGTTCACTCATTTTGACTTCTAAACCAGACTAAAGTCTATACAAAATTGTATGACTATATTTTAGAAATATTCTGAATTTCTGTGAAACATCTAAAAATTTCATAAAATGTCATGAAGAACTTTGTGAAATTTCCAGTAAATGGTCACATTTACTTTCTGGGGAATATTTTACATGCAAAAAAGCTAGAACATTGCTGCAGGCGACAATGATAAGACATCATTTCAAAATTTATTTAGAAGTAAAGAGGGAAACCTTGCCAATTTTGCACCCACCCCAATGACATTTGACTTGCCCGTCAGCCTTTCACTAGCAGGACTCTGCGCACAGACGTGAGTTCAGGTATTGATGAATTGAGGCATCATTAGTATGCTCACCCAACTTTAGAAACACCACTGATTGACCGATTGTCTAGACATAGTCCACAGCATACCCGAAAGTGCAGAATTTCCCAAAGAAGGCCGCTCCTCTATGCTCAACCAACAAGCATCCAGAACTGTTCCTGCAGTTGAATTCAGCACCATTCCTTGGTATCTTACAGACATACTAGCTCTGAAATGGTGATTCCTCCTCCAAAAAACATAAGAAAACATGTCCTTGTGCCATACAACAAGTAAACTTGGAGCCGGAATGCGTTACAGAGGAAGTGATCAAACAGATATGTGGGATCACTGTGGTCATCTGCCATGGAGAGGACACTGGTGGTGTCAGTTGATAAAACTTTGTCACTGGGACCATGAACTCAGTAGAACTGTCATAGTACTGAGTGATGAGGCAGAGGAGGTGAAAGGAACAAGCAAAAATAATATGAAAATATAATATTTTATTCTGTGGGGGCTTGAACATAGCAGTGGAGATTTAAAAAACATTCTATGTGAAAACCAATATGGTAGTGGTACTTTACATGCTATAGAGAGGGCTTCATGATGGATATTTTCATGCTGAGGCTATGCAGGACAGGGGAATGTTGTAGGGTGCTTTACAGACTAGACAAATATGGAATTAAAATGAGCATGACATTATGCATTTTACGGACTGCAAACATGAGATGTTCTTAGAGATATAATTAACTTGTGTCTTTGGCAAGCTGACACAGTGAGCACCCTACAATTAGCAGCATAATATACAATTTTTTATGAAAAGCCTTAAAATATTATTGGCAACACATCAGCGATACCCTGTTTTTTAAGATATGACCTGGCAATTTATTAAAGCACAAATGGGATGCAATGTTATCAATTTTTACATTATTTAATTTCTGGCATAGAAGTGTTGCTTGGCTTGAAACTGAACTGGTAAAATATGGAAATCGTGTGTTGGCACATTATTTAAAATGAAATGCAATGTATTTATTTAGTACAGGAGTTTTCATTTTGATCAAATTGTTTCGAGAAGGGCACATCCCATACGATAAGCAATGCTTTCCCCTGTACACAAATTAATTTGCATGTTGTGTACCCACTGTTTCATATTAGGCATTACATTTTTAAAGACACATAAGTGATTTTCAGATGTGAGAAAACATTGCTCCTTGGAACTGTGTCTGATTGTTAAATACCAGAATAGTTTCCCTTCAGAAATGTGTATACAACGTCTGGCTTTTCAGCCAATGTAGTTGTGACATTTTATTGTGGAATTTACAACTGTGTTCCACGGTTTCGAAAGCTTTCTTGCTAAGAGTCAGGCTTGATCAGTATACTCGCTCTCTCCAATTAACATGAAGCTATTATTACAAATATTTCAAGGCAATGTTTACCTTACACTCTTAGGGGGTCATTCTGAGTTTGGAGGGCAGCGGAGGCCACCCGTCAAACTCAACCCACTACCCTGGCGGTACGATGGCCTCCAGACAGCCAGACTCGGAATGACCCCCTTAGTGTCTATGACAACTTTTAACCAATTTATTTCTATATTTGTGCAGACATATGGCAGCAAAGTTGGAAAACCAGGCAGCAACATAAATGGGAACAAAATTAAACAGGGTTTAATCATGCTAACAGGCAGTCCTCTCTCTACAAAAATGAAAACTTTGCCAAAAGATGTGAATGACCCATATGCACCTCTCCCTTAGACTGAAGTACCGCACCATCAGTGACGAGAATGATGTGGACAATATTCTTCGCAAAGATGCAGCGTCTGCTTGAGTGGCAGTGAATAAATTCACCAGAGCATCTGCATATAAAAAGAAAAAGTAAGGAACTAAGGGTCAGATGTACCAAAGGATTTTACCCATTCTGTGTCTATGGGAAAAAGCTTTCGTACATATGGTCCTAAAGGAGAGCTTTGCCCTAGCCTACTACCAATTGGGAAATTAGTGGTTAGCCCTCTTGGAAACACTTCTGGAGTATAAAGCCTTTAAGGGTTAATAATATCTCAAAACAGCCGTTTAAATTGTGGGAATCCGGGAATGCACTCTTTAAAATTGACAGATGCAACATGTAGAAGTTTATTTTAGAGAGTCACATTCATCATAATCATAAAGTTAAGATAAAAATGCACACTGGTTAATGACAGAGATTACATTATTTTACATAATGTTTACTTCAAGTCTCTCTGGATAATTTCTGTTCTCATTGATAAGTCTGTAGAGACCTTGCCTCACCTCTCAGTCTTCCTATTTTCCCTGACATGACGAATGGGAAATCTCTACACACTTGCCACAAAGGATCCAGTTTTCTTCATGTTCAGTGGTTCAGTGTAGCGACTAACAGGGTTGCCAGATTTAACTCAGAGTATTGGAGTTTAACATCTCCACTAATTTTGGTGATAAAATGCAATGTTCTCCCAGTGAAACTGAAGAATCTCTTTTAAAAGCATATAAAACTGCCTTTCAAAAAGTATTGTATGTACCTCTCACCTTTATGATGCAAGTTTTGTGGTGTTAATGAGGGTGCTCCCTTCATGGCATAAAATGGTCAAACTTTCTCTAGCATGGTTTCTCTGATCGCTACTGAATTGGCTGCACACAAAGATTTCCTCTTTGTGCTGGAGGGAAATGCAAATAATCAAAAGACAATAAGAACATTTTTGCCAAAAGTTCCATTATTGGTAACACCTTGATCTAAGCAATGCTTTATGGCCTTTAGTTTTGCGAAGGATAGAGAGTACTTTAGAGCAAATCCCCAGTTTCACTAATTAGAAGTGACTTGGGCGGATCCCCCTCCCACATCTTACTGTATATGAATTGCTTATCGGACCCTTATTTGATTCTTCAAATAAGGGTCCGATAAGCAATTCATATACAGATAAAACAGATAAAGGAAACTGTATCAGTGTTATTAAAACCTACATTTATGAAGTATATCACTTTAAGTCGGTCCACTGTTTTACAAATTTTAGTAGAAATGTCCTATTTGGATGTCAACACTAGACTGGGCCAACTCCTTTTATTATTATTTTTTAAAGTTTATTTAATTGATTCTGTAAGATATCTATAAGGCATTGTGTGACTTTTAATTTGCTTTACATGCTTTTGTCTTAATAAATACCTAAATCTATGTTGTCCCAAGATTGGCTGATCCAGCCTCCCACTGCACCACGGTTCTAAAGAGAGTAAGGACCATCAAAAAAAGCCAACTTAATGCTGTAGAACTCCCTGCTTATGAACAGAGAGAGGAGGGCACAAGGTCCTAAAACAAAGAGTACAGCAACCTGTCTTGGTGAATTCAAGTACACCAATTCCAAAGAACATTTGTTCATCTTGCCCCTTCGCAATTTCCCTCCTAAGACGGGCGCCCACAGATGGTCCTGGGAAGAGAGAATGCTGCTGCTTGCTAGAAAGAGTTCTAATTAACTGGAATCAGGATAAACCTGCCAAGCCTAACTAAAAAATGTAGCCTCAGTGGCTTCATATTGACAAATGTCATGATTTTTGATGGAACTTCGTAGCTAGAGAGGATGCACTCAAACAAGGTATCAGAGGTTGTGCAGCCCTGATGACATTTCCAATCCCCTACAAAGTTTTAAAGTCAGAAAACTTGCATCAAGGCCTTTCATCAATTGTTATCTTGCCACGGTTACTTAACAGGTCTACCACAGATGGTGCCTAAATGTCAAACAACTGCATGGCAGACTGACATTTTTTAACTTTTATTCGCTTTTCCAGTAGGATAACATCAAGCAATTTTACAACCGCTTTCTGACAGAGTGGGTTTTGCTTCCTTCGTAACATTTGACAGCTACATCTGAGTTTCTTCAATGTTATTACTTTGTTTGGCCTGTTAACACAATTTATGAAGATATTTTAGATTCTTTATTTCTTAACTGTATTATCGTTTAGCTACTTCTTACACATGAACCACTTGCAAGTTCTCTGAGAAAGGCCATGTTGCTTGTGCTAAGCTACAAAGGTGAGACAAGAAATTCTCTAACGCGCATGTCATCTTTGTGGGTCAAATTGTGTGGAGCAGTTGCAGCTATCACAGCTTATAGTTTCACTCTCCCCTACAGTAACACTCCAGATTTATATGTTTTCCATTGGCCTGTTGCACTGTAAACTGTTCTACAGAGTCCATATTTATAAAGTGGTTAGGTGTATGCACGGTTATAATTTGTCAGGCGGGCAGTAATCAAAATTGCATTCATTCATGAAACCTTACTGACTATTCTTAGGAGTGTGGTACTTTTATTTTCAATTACTTTAATAAAGGCATTATGAGAGGGACCTTTCCTGGACGGAGTAGATAAGGCCAGTGAATCTTTTTGCTTTGCATTACTCAGTATTTGAACCTCTGTCTTAAAAAGAATCAACCGCACAAGCGGGCATCACTCTAAATGACAAACAAAATATTGCACTGCTGTCTGACTATAACTGATGATAAATTCCTTATATCTATCTATTTGATGCCTATATGGACTGAAGAATAAGAATGGAAATGTGTTCCAGCGTTTTCATTTGTTATTGGCCTTGAGTATGTTTTCTAGATCTATTTATCTTTGATGGTGCCAATGGTAGGTTTGTGAATGATCAATGTTAATTTGGGGATAGTGAAGTCAGCTGGAGGTTGGATGAATGGCTTGACTTCACAGATTATTGGATTTTTTGGTTTTCCATCCCTGGATATACCAATGTACAGAAGGTTTAATTTCAAACTTGTGTCTGGTATAAGCAGCCATAGGTGCTTACTAAGAACTCAACCATATTTAGTATGAAATATGGGGAGAAATATGTAAATGTGTCATGATCTGAGCATGTAGCAGTTGTGTGTGTGTGTGTGTGTGTGTGTGTGTGTGTGTGTGTGTGTGTGTGAGAGATCAGTGTTTGGCAGTGTGTAATGGAATTTTACACAAGCATGATCTTTAATAGGTGTTTTAATTCATAAATTTATGGAGGCCTTGGGTAGCAGTAAGAATTAGAATTTGCAGTTGGTAGGACCAATCTAGAATTAATGAGTATTAGAGGAGAGAAGCAGGCCATGGAGATGCAGCTATAGAAGCCAGCAATCAAGTGTTTGTTGTTTCTGAGAAGGTGATTGATGAGATGGAATTGGGCAAAGAAGGCAGGCGTAAGGGTTAATCTGGCTGAAATTAGTACAGAAAAGGAGGAGCAGGTAAAGGTAGTGCAGGTTTGTGTGTGTGGTTATTGAATGACAGCATAAATGTCAGTAATGTGTTCATTGAGATTGGAAGCTGTAGTGAAGAGAATATCTAGAATGTTATATGTGATCAAATGAGCAATGTTTGATGCAATTCAATGGAATTTGTACAGTGATGCCTTACCAATTCACCATAAATGCCTAACATTTTATAAATAATAAAAAAATGGGCAGCCTACTACTGGCATAATGAACCCAGGGCTCTGACAAAGCTAAGCTTTGAGTTTATGTCATGATTGTAACATACTTAACTATGAATCCCACAAGAAAAGATTGTGTCAGTGTCAGTGATTTAGCTGGTGTCAGTGATTTAGCTGTTCTCTCAGAACTTATTTATGCATCTACCTTAGAATATGTATTTGTGAGCAACTGATACTTTCAATCGGGTAAGTTGATCTGTGATCTGGAGCAAGCTAATTGATGGAGTTGTTTTCTGACGCAATAAACCTCCTGCTTTAATTATAACCAATTGATTTGTGTACTGTGAGTGTGGTCAACTTCACATTGATGACAACTGGAAAGAACTAATGAAGAGTGTTGAAGTTCAGCTCCAACATCTTCCTCAATATTTCTTCATACTAACTCTTTCAGTCTTAGATCTATTCCTAAGGAACTTTATCTTGTATTATCATTTTCTTTCTATAACAATGTTTAATATGTTAATTTCTTCTGACCCTCTGCTTTTCGCAATTGTAGTCTTCCTTAACTATAACACATTTGGTCACTGCATAACACATTTTGTTCTCTCAGAGATGGTTGTATGTGTCATTTCTCTTCAAGAAACTCAAGTCTTCTGCACAATCAATGCCTTGAAACTCTTTCTTCTCCCTCTAATGTGTGCATCGGAGTCACCACCACAGATTGCTTAGATTCATCATGTGCCAACTTTTATCTTAAGTCAGCTCAAGCCTCACTTTTTCTACACTTCCAGTCTATAGACAGCTTTTGTCTATGGAGGTCTTCATTATCATTTCCATCAGCAAGATTCTCAGAACCCGGAAGAGTTCATTATTACAGAATTTCTGCTGGGATTGCACTTTAATAATCAACAGACACATCTTTAAAATACAGATCACCTTAAGAAAAGCATTAGCTACAGGTGGGGCTCGAGTATTATTTCAGATTCTGGTGGAAGTGTCAAAAAATGTGTTCTTGGGCATAGAATCACTTTGTTATGACTATTATGTATATTTCCCTTTGGGTATTCCCCTTTTTGAGATACATGTGCTAATAAATTAATCAAGATTGAAGACATGTGATTAATAGAATGTACATTTAGTTGATATTGTTGTGCTTTGCAATGTGATACTCAACTCTTGTTTGAAAATATTAGCAGTGTTTAATCTAAATGCTGACAGATCGGTTTTACATTAAAAGAATCTTTTTGTGCAGGGTAACCTGCACATAAAAAAGATAGGACAGTCTCTGCAGTCATAAAGATAATACACATAGAACTACACACCTAGTTTGTGAATAACAAAAAGTAGTATAACTTACACAAAAAGTGTAAGTTTACAGTTGTGAATAAGGCTCAGGACAGTCTCTGCAGTTGTAAAAATACTACACATAAAACTACACTTGTAGTTTGTAAAATGCAAGAAACTAGTAAACTTACACTAAAAAGTGTAAGTTTCCCTTTGTGATTAAGACCCTAAACAGTTTCATACAATGAGAAATGCTGTAGTGACAACTAATTACGTACCCTAACTTGGATTACAAGTTAGTACTATTATCATATATATTTGTAGAGAACAAACTGTTACCTGGAAAGGCATCCTGGCACTGGCTATCTGAATGACCAATACATCAGAGGGATACATACCTGAGCTGTACAGAGCCAAATTTTCAGTGTTTTCCTAAATACATAAAGACCACTGATGGAACGAGGACTGGGTGGCAAGCTATTCCACTGACTGGCAGCTTGCACCAAGAATGATCGTTTCCCTACTTTGAGTCTATTAAATTTAGGGAGCTTGAGGAGGGTGGAGTTAGCTGAACATAGGGTTCTCTGATGAATATAGCATTACAATTTGTTCTGGAGGAGGAGCAGTCCAACGTGGTTGATAGGTTTGTGAGCAATGCAGAAAGACTTAAATTGAATAAATTTGTGGCAATGCAGAGAGACTTAAATTGAATTACCCTAGTCATGGGAAACCAGTGCAGCGATCCAAAGGGGAATATCACAAAAGACAGCCAGCTAATTTTGTGATATTATTGCAATAAAGGCATTTGATGGGGTAGTCAGATATTTCTAGAAACAGTGCATTGTCATAGTCCAGACTACTGAAGATAGCACTCTGTACTATTAGGGGACAACAGTAATTGGGCTGCAAAGGTAAGATTTAACATAATGTTTGCATTAAAGCAAGGAAGTGAACGAGAGTCTGTTGACATGACTCGAGAGCAAAAGACTGCTGTCCATATTCACTTCTAAATTCCATATTGAGATGGCAACAACGCAGGACGACTAGTCCTTTGTAGGCCAGAAGTCCACCGGAACAGAGTACATAGATTTACCTGTGAAGCAGCACATTAACTAACTTTTATCACCATTGATTTTCAGAGGAGTTTGCAGTGAACCAATACGAAATGTCTCAAATACATTCATGAAAGTTAGCTGAAGTTCCTTCAGGATATCAAAAACATGAATCATGGTTTGGTGGTCAATTACTATATTTAGTGAACAGCATTAGAATGTGTCCTCTTATTAATACAGGGCCAAGCTCGCCTGTATTGGTGGGTTATACACCATGCCCCTACACATCAGCCCTGACACATGCAAAAAACAGTTACTGACTCAAGTGCTGTTTGTCTGTAGATTACTTTAATAGTATGTCTTACAAATGACTGCTACAGGTGCAGTTGCTCCTGGACCTGTACAACACATGCATGCTGCAAAGCAGTCAATTAGTCCATAGATTGTTGACACCATCAAGCACCCACGAAGCAAGAAGAAACTCTATTCTTGATAACTTGTAAGACCAATCAGTTGGAAGAGGTCTATCTTCATAAGACGCCCCTTCATAACCATAAATCATGTGTCTTCCCCTGTGGATGTGCCACCTGTAGAACAGTGCAACCCTCGAGGAACTGTATTTGCGAGTATGTATGCTAATACACATAGCACACCCTCCTTGGTGGTGTTACCTGGGGAGATGAAACAAGTACAAGATGAGCATGGTGCTGCAAATGCTCTTGATTTAGAGATGACATTTTAGGCAATTTTGACACAGTCTCCTCCACAGTTCAAAGTAATATTCACACAGAAGCTGCAGTTCTAGCGGTGCTCCAGCAGTTGGCAGCAGCTCTCCTTCAGGCTCATGAAAGGAACTTCCAAAAATGATCTCAGAAGTTTTCACCTCTGTGATTCATAACACCTTAAGTTCACAGGCCATTCAACTGCATCTCAAAGAAAAAACATAGGAGTTTGCAGTCAAGCAAGAAGAAAGATGCATCAGAGATGATTGGAGACTAAGAAAAAGCAGATAGCAAAAAAGGACTGGATCTCCAACACAGGAGTCTGACAAGAGGTGAACTGTGATAAAATTAAAAAGTGAGATAGGAATTAATATCCTGGTAGACATTCTTCCCACTATTTTGAGAACTCTTGGGACATTAAAGGGCAGAAAGAAGTGGATGGACTAAGTATCGCAGAAAAGATGAATGTATCAAGCAGAAATGTGAATCGGGAGATGAAGCTGGATTTAGTGTAAAAAAAGGAAAGACTCACTTTAAGAAAAAGAAAGTGGATAGTCTAACAAAGTTACATGCCCTGGAAACTATGGAGTCTTCTGTGGAACGGGACTTCAGTGGTAGTGCTTCTGGAAAGTGCAGCAGAAGTGTTGACAGTTTGCCAGATTCTCAACTAATGAATACATACAGGTTGAGTTGCAAGATGTTCCTGTAAATCCTCCAGACAGGGTCCATTATGTAGATATACATATTGAAGGAAACTTACTATTCAAAAAGCTATATTTTGGTCTCATTTATTGGATGCTGATGACATCATTCTTGCAGAGGACGACTGGCCTCCAATTTTTTTTTAGATTTATTTCAAGGTGACTGGGGCCACTGTAATTATGCGGCAGGAGAGGGCAAAATTATGCAGCAGGGTAGATCAAATTATGCAGCAAGAAGAGGCACGTTATGCAACATAATGCTGCACATTTTTTGATAGTATAACTTTATGTTTTTGTTATTTTTAGACATGTTAACCCGGTCTGGGCATAGGTTGCACCTCATTGGTACCAGTTTAATACTCACACAGCAGTAAACAAGAGAAAGGTGGCCAGTCAGCCATTACAAAGGGCCTTTCTCTGTGCGGCAAAACATGTCACTGTAATTTTACTAACTTTTGAACCGTCTGAACTAGAAACAAATTTTTGCGGATAAAATTTGCAGATTATTCAGCAGATAATGGATTATATGGCAAGTGCGAGAGATCCATATTTATGCAAAAAGCACTGCGGTCACACAATTGCATAATTGCCGTGGCCCTGGTGATAATGCAAGCATTTTTCTCTTCAGCAGAAACCATCATCCAGAGCACATCAAGTATGTTAGCATGAAAATAGTAAACAAGTACTGTAAATTGAGAAGACTAAGTTTTATCTATTATATATTTGAAATGAATATCTAAATATATTTCATCTAGTATGAAAGTATGTTCATAAAAGGTGACGGTTACCAAATTCAGATCAATGGAGAATCTTTTCTGCTTATCTCACCTAGCAGTGTTATTTGTTAACAATGGATATAACAATGTTGTCCTGTTTGATTACCATTACCATATTGCCTTGATAAATTCATTGTTCCCTTGCTCCTGCTGTGGCATTTTTATGCCACTTTCCTCATAATTATATGAACAGGCATAATTGCATAATTCTATGTAATTTTGAATCAAAAGAGTTAACACAAAATTACCAAAATGACTGATTCCTTCAACGTAATTAAAATTCCACCCAGGACTACTGAATAAAATGTAATTAGAAATGAATTCCATACACAATAAATAGGATTATTTGTATAGATATCTAAATTTGTTTCCTCAATTTACACTATTTATTTACTATTTACAATGCAAACATATGTGGTGTGCTCAAGATGATTGTTTTTATTATATGTAGTGATGTCTTTGGCATCAACCTGATTGCACCTTTAGGGTAGTAAAGTCGTAGTCTGTTGCAGCACCAACTTACTTGACTCATCTTTTATTTCTAACTTTTTAGAAAATGTACGACTGTAATTGTGAATGTGCGGTTAACAGTAACAACTGCTACAACTTTAAAAGTTGATGAATTTTCCTCATTAGAACCTCTGGGAATAGTATGCATGTGAGTGTGATTTAAAACATGCTCCTGCTTTGTGTAGAAGCCAGGCAAGGTGGGACAAGGGATCTGTTCCACATGTAATTCGTTGAAGAAGTTAGCCTCATGTGCACACTCAGTTTCATTTGAAGCCAGAGGCTAAGGCCCAAGTTTACAAAAATCTGGCACATCAGTACTGATGCGCCAGATTTCTTGCGCCCCGCCAGGACCACCTAATGACACCATGGGTGCCCAATACTTACATTGACCATGGCACACGTTAGGCCAATAGCGTCAAACTTTTTGATTTTATTGTGGTGCATTGCACCACTAACTTAAAAAATGTTGACACTAGTGGAGCAAAGTGCAAGGATGTCCATTGGTTTTTAATGAGTGCGTCCTTTTAAGGCCTGCTTTGAACAGGTTTTAAAAATTATGCCAAAAATGGCACAATGAAATCATGTAGATTTCAAAGCACCATTTTTGGAATGCCCTCCCAATGCATACATTATGCCTGGAGCAGGTACAATGTAGCACAAGGGGTCACAAAGTGGCGCAATGCATGCATTGTGCCACTTTGTAAATATGGTGTAGCGATTTTTGCCTCATTGAGTGTAAAAAGAATTACGCTAATCTAGCACAACGAGGCGCTAGGGCTTTGTAAATCTGGCCTTAAGTGTGATATAAAAGCTATTTTAGATCTGTTACAATATCAAAGTATGAGTGCCTTGCAGTTCTACAATGAACGCCTCTCCTTTTCTGGTGTTGAAAACTGGTTATTCACACAGAATAGTTTTAGATTATAAAAATTTAAATGCACATACAAACACATGCTGTACAAAATATTCACAGTACTGAATTAATGACAAACTTAGTTTAAAAAATATAAAACAACTTTGGATATATTCATTGGTTTAATTAGTCAAATATAATGCCTGAAACTCAGTATCTAAGAACCTTTTCATTCTGTGGTTTTGTGGTTTTCAAATGCCTATTTGAGATTTCCTTTGGGGAATAAGATTAAGCCTGGGCTTCTTACAACAATAATCATGGAGTGTTACAAGAAGATCCAGAGGTGCCATCATAGATTGATAACATGTAGACAATACAAAGAGTGGCTTGACTGAACACCTGACTATAATGGGCAGAACAGTGTCTTTCCTAGCCTGATAGGCTTCAAAATCAATGTTAAGAAATCTAAAATGGCATATTTAAATGTGATATTTCATAGATAAAAATTATCCAGTTATGGATCGGCACCTGAATTCTTACAGAAGTGTGCTACATTACAACTTCTTAGGATATTGAGAATATTACAGGCCCTGTTGGATTTCTCCACTTTGGTATAACTTACTTGCCACATTATGCTGAGCTAGTGTAGCCCTTGTAGGATTTAATGAATCCAACATATTGTGAAAAACACCTTCCTAAAACAAAAACAACTATCTGAAATAGACTACAAGCAGACATTTAAGAGACTGAGGGCCTCATTATGAGTTTGGCAGTGCATTAACTGCCATGGCAGTGGTGGAAGTCAAACCGCTGTACTATGAGTCATTCTGGCCCATGGAGCAAAGACCACCGCAGTTCTGCCGGCACCACCAGGCAGCACAGACTGCCATGGTCAGGAGGCACCACAAACAGGCAAACGTAGACCGTGTTTCTGCCAGACACATTACAAGATTGTGCACTTCCAATGTGACAGTGGCAGTCCAACCATCCTGTCTCAGAATTGAGAAATGGACAGTACAAAGGAAGACACTCATCTGCCGGCAGCCTCACATGTCCGCTGCCGCCATGGAACCCATGATGCACGTCCTGCAGCTGCTGATGATCCTCAAAGGAGACCAAAATCAACGTCGTCGTGCACGCCACAAGCCCTATATAGACACACCTAGCTGTTTGATTAACCTCAAACACAGATCGTAGCACCGTCATCTATATCATATGGGGGCATGCTATGGGCAGGAAGTACACTTGGCATTGGGTTCGCATCCGAACCAGATACAAAGAATGACACATGCACAGTCACAATACACCCCCTTTGGGCAGCTCACTCACACAGCACTGCAACACCACACAAAAACATAACCACACATTTCAACCACAGGGACAGTAAAGGCTACACAACAGTCACCCACACATCACCAACAACACACACATATCACACATACAAATACAACTCACACACTCACATTCCACACAGACATGGGACTGTCATCACAAACAACACACATATGTATCAATGTGGCATTAAACACAACACCACCATTAAACAACCCTGAAATCACAGCACAATGGAAGGACAATGGCATGCACAATTCACAGAGAGACAAATAGACAAAGGTCAATGTCCACACAATACTTGCCCTATTGGGATGGGGGCACCAGGAACACTCAGGTAAGGAGGCTGCTCCGGGACACATCACTTTGCACATGCCCCTAAAACACCATGTGTACAGGAAAGGACCCTACATATGACTCAGGGACAAACAGTACCATACACAAATGTAATGACCATCGGCACAATGTGGGAGTACAAGTCAACAAAGCACATACAACTCAAAATGCATGGGACATACCCCTACAGGAACCAGCTGCAAGGAACACACACATAAATGGATACATGTACAGACAACTACAAGAAAAGCTAACACAACTGAACACACTCCATGTATGCCTAACAAAACTCAAGCTGACACACATAAGAATAATACTTAAGCCATTTAAGGGGCAAGTCCAAAAACATACATGCTCACAATGGGCAACAAAAGATGAAATACTCACCTTACCAAACACTGCACAATGCATGATACCACCATTGCATTCACACTCACATAAACATACACTCAACATATACCTTCCTCTTGGGGTACACCAGCACTGCCCACAAATTAAGATAATGCAAACAATAGCAAACATAGCAGCAAGCAGACTCAAACACACCCAACTGTAGGCACACAACACAAGTCACTCAGGAACAACATTATGGTAGCGAAGGAAATGCAGGACAAAGGTGTACCCAAATTGAGGATTCAAAAACGTCAAAAGCCATTAGCCAGTCCATATAATCCAAAATAAAATAGCACAGTGCTGTACCTAAACATGACTCCCAAGTGCCGTGGAAATCTCCATTGGAAGAGGCATCAAGGGGCAGACAGGCACCTCAGGGATCATCTGGTGGGGGTGGGTCGGATTTGGAAGGGGGGTTTGGGCTTGGACTTGGGAGGGGTGCTCTTCTTCTTGGGAGATGCAGCCTTCTTCTTGGTGGAGGGAGAGGTATGTGTGTTTGCAGGGAAGGCAGGGCAGGCCTTGGAGGTGGAAGGCACAGGCTGGGAGCTGGGTGAGGGCCTATTGCGTTTGGGACGGGGGTGAAGGAAACAGGGGTAAGGTCCAGGTCTAACAAAAAAAGTTTTTTTAGGGAGACGGGGAGAGTCAGCAGAAGGGGGTCAGGATTTGGATATTGAGGGAGTGGTTGTAGACTGTGTAGGTGTAGATGTCATGGGTGCATGCCTATGAGAGGTATGCTCGTGTGTGGTGGGTGTCTGTTGGGTGGGTGAGTGAGGGTGTTTATGTGTCTTGGGTTTGGGCGATGGAGATGCGGGAGATGCAGTGGTGGATGGGTGGGTGTGTGTCTGTTGGCGTGGTGACTGCAGGTATGGTGGGTGTGGTAGATGTCTGTGTGTTTGTAGTTGTGGTGTCTGCAGGTGAGTTGCTTTTGTGGATGTCTAGTGGTCTGCTGGGGTGGTATCTGTGGGTAGGATGGGTGTGGAGGGTGTGTCAGTGACTGTTGGTGTGGTACCTGTAGGTATGTCTGATATTGTGTGTGTGATGCTGGGGATGGTAGGGGGTGTCTGGTTAAGTTGGGAGTGTTGCTGTGTCTGTTGGTGGATGTTGTTTGTGAGCATGCCGGTGTGTTTTGTGGTGCCTTTGTTTATGTGCGCTATTGGGTGAATGTCTGTAGATCTGTCTGTGTGCTTTGGTTAGGTAATAGAAAAGGAGATTTGGAATGGGAAGAGAGAGGTGGAGGGGAAACGGAAGGTGGAGGGGTGACTAGCTGCCATCACTGAGGAGGCCAAAGCTTGAAAAGATCACTGTGGGCCACCCACTGCACCATGCTTTCCAGGAACATGTTAGTCTGTTGTCTGTTGGAGTTGGGTCGCCAATCCCTGGATTGTATTCACAGTGACTGACTGACCCACAGAGATACTTCTCAGGAGGTCTATAGCCTCCTCACTCAGGGCAGGAGGGTTAACAGGGGCTGGGACAGAGGTGCCTGCAGTGAATGAGATGCCAACCTCTTCGGTGAACGGGTACTGTCAACTTGGTGTGGAACAACAGGGAGGGCAGTGATAGAATGGGGTGGAGGACAAGGATGGTACTGGGGTGTTCCTCAATGGGTCCACCACCATTAGGGAGTGGCCACTGGAGAAGGAATCCGATGATGATGATGAGGATGTCGATCCAATCTTCCCCGTGGCACTCCCCTCGCCCTCTGGGCCACTGGCTCCCTCTGTATTAGTTGTGTATTTACCCAAGGTCCGGTGGCCAGATGCCTCCCCACTTGGTTCAGCCCGTCTCTTTCACTGGCCGGTACAGACCATATGGCTACATGTCAACTGACTGAAAAGTCAACAGCTGACCACAGGAAAATCAGGGTCCATGAAAACTACAATTGCATGGCTGAAGTTGTGCAATCACAGTAACCATTGAGCTAGTAGGAGGCCTCATCATCCACAAGGTTTTGCCCTATGGCAGACCTCAGTTACCTATTGTCACATAATTTTAGGCCAATGCCAAATGTATTCACACATTTCCCACACAAGGGCATACACACATCTAATTGCCACATACATAAGAAGCCAACATAAATAAATGATGCTCCATAATCCTGCAATGTTGATGACAAAAATACAATAGCCTGGAGAAGATGACAGGAAATACCTATGTAACACAGGAAGTAGTTCCACTATGCACACTTTACCAAGTGACATCTGTCCCAGTAGAGTCAAGGAGGTATAATTGATGTTGCTCAGATAGCCCACACATGTGCTATGGAATTTAACACTGTAGACATCATGTGCAAGATGTCAGGGAGAGATGTCCACTAAATAATAAATCAATCAATCAGTGTTTGTAAAGCGCGGCTACTCACTGGTGAGGGTCTCAAGGCGCTGGAGGAGGGAGGGGCCTCATCTGAAGAGCCATGTCTTGAGGTTCTTCCTGAAGATGGTGAGCAACGGACTTTGTCTGAGGAGCAGAGGGAGGTTGTTCCAGCTCTTCGCTGCAGTGTAGGTATACACAATACTATGAATCATCAAGCACCAGAATAATCACCACTAATGTATGGCACCACTTACAATGATATGCTCTGAATGCTTCAGTAGAAGGCATTAGCCCGTGGAATGTTGGAGAGACACAGAAGTTGCAGGGACTTGTAAAGTGTGTTCAACCGGTTGCCCAATGGGAAGCTACATCACTGTCTCCATTTTGGTCATGCAAACCAAGATGTCTGTCTGTGGATGAATGCCTGTACCCAAATACATGTGATCGAAACATAATTGCAAGTCACTCCATAATGCATGCCAACAGTCAGGGCGCAAACCTTAACCATGACACATGTGCAATGCACTTATCAACATGATGCCACATCAAGGGCATCGATTTTCATACTCTATTATGGCTGTTAACTCTAGGCCTACCTGTCATTTCCCTCATTGATACTGTAGTTGAACATGCCAAATGACATGCTAAGATGCTTGAGGGCATGTGTCAGCTAATAGACAATGGTGACACACTCCTGTATGTGGTACATGGCATATACACCCATTGTAAATGGCTTATTCCACACACAGGTACAGGTTGCCATGTACATAAATATGTGGGAATAAAGACGTCATCCCATCAACATAGTTAGATCATGCATGAAACTGCAGCTCATAAATGTATACTAAAGAGAGAGGGACACATGCTGACATGTAGGTCCAAGCAATGTTGACAACAATCAACACACACTTATCATGTCAATGGACAGTCCCCACTTACCAAGAGAAAGTAGCGATCCGTAGCATAATACAAAGTAAAATGTAATCACGTTCACATGTACGTTAGACACCTTCACGTTGTAGACTGCAGTGAGGCACCAGAACCCATCAGACACTGAAGAAAATAACCTCCTGGGGGGTAGATGCCAAGATACACATTTACACAGACACATGGCTGAGGACAGTGATCCATCACCTACTTACCTTTGGCCTGGAACACTGAGGAGTAGTGGTCTGTTGCACATAAAATACACACACTACAACAGGTGTACAACATCTAACAGTACATAATTGTAACTGTACACAGCCATAGGTGGTCCTTTCTAAGCTAGTGGTTTGAGGTTCCCACCCAGTGCAGTCCTAGATACCTGGTACAATAGTCCGAATCACATCAGTATAAAACACATAACATGTCAACAAAAATAATCTCTACTGTGTGACACATGGCTCATCCATAAATGTCAAGGGGAGCAGTCAGAATCTCACTCAATCACATGGCAATGGAACAGGCAGGAATATACCCTGTACTCACCCCCCTGTGGCTGCTGTGTTTCCCTCTAATGCCCATCGAACTCCAGATAGGCCATCACAGGATGCGGGCCATTGGGGGGGGGCATTGTCCAACGGGTACCCCGCCCACCTTGGGAGAACAGCCCCAGCTGGGCCTCTGCGATCTTCCGGGACCAGCGTCTCAGGGCCCCCAATTTCTTCTGCAGTGGGCGCTCTGCCGGCTGTGGACCCCCAGGGTCCGCACCTTCTGGGTGATGGCTCACCATTTCCCTTTATTTTGATGAGTATTAACCTGCATAGATGCAAAAGACAAATCAAGAGATCATGTTCACCAGTCCCATCACAAATGGCAGTCACATACATGTCAGTAACATCAGGCTTAGCCTTTCCTATTTTGTCAGTACTCCGTAAGTGTGGAATATACAAGCCAATAAGTACTGGGCCATGACTACAGACATACATTTCCCAATATGCAGGACAACCCACCACCCAGTTCTGGCTCTACAATGACTAGGCAGGCTTACTGACATCTTGTGGGACACGCTCTAGCAACCTGACTGAGATGTGAGCCACAATGAGGCACTCTTTAGGCATGAATGGACCAACACATACACACTCTGTGAGAATTACTTTCTGCATGCATTCCCTTCATGCCACTGCCAGAGTACAAACTCATACAGCACACATAGGTAACAATGAAGGGACTGGCATGGTGGGCACAGAATGTGTCTAGCCAGTCCCTGTGTGGAACTTTCAATGATAAATGCAGATTCATGCCACCTCAGGGGGTGGGGTTCTGTGTTATGTATCTGTACCGCAGAACACGCTTTTGGACATATGCGTCCATCCTACAGAGATGGCATTTAACAAACAAAGGCATGCTTTGTACAGTATCTACAATGTGACCAAACAAATGAGTCACGAGACCCACATTAACAATGATGCTAACTGCACATATATCACAGAGCAGAAACCCACCCCTGTACCCATTCCCAATCAGATCAAAGGGGTGAGGCAACCTGGGCAAAGTTATTAAAACATAGTCTCATATTGGTCATATGACGAGATATGGTGAGGTACAGGGATTGGGCACTGTGCCACAGTTGTATAGCCACAGTGACTCCGCCCCAACCTAGACTAGGACCTTTACCAGGAGATACATGTGACAGGCCCTGGTCTTTGCAGGCTTATCAGACTGAGCCTACATGGCACTACATTCCCATCACTGCTATGCATTACATTACATCATGTAGCCAACAGCAATTTGGCATGTGGTATGTGTGGTAACCTGAAGGGCAGAGAGAGTGATGTAATACCTTCCAAAAACAGACTTTCATGGGCAGATGCTTGAAGTAATCTCTGTGGCAACATACACATAGCTCACATTCCTCACAACTGACATATTCAACATGCACACTCAGCTCATGCTGACATGCACATACCTGCTGTCTCACATATACAACAATCTCAATGAAATAGATGTCAGTGGATGACTGTGATGTCACCTCACCTAGTTCTGTGCATCCAACCCAAGTTCGATCAGGGAACACAGAAAACAAAAACAACACAATGTGAATGAACTCAACATATAGCACTGGCCACCAATATCTGCACATTGACGCGCCTATTAATGCCACACAGACTGCAACAACAGGCACATGAGTTTAACATCTGGCACACATGGGCACAATCTAGCCTGTGAGGAGGGAAAGGATGGTGAAAACTGTGCATATGAGGCACTTACCTGCTCCTCTGGTGCCCCAAAGAGCTACAGGGATAGGACCTCAGTCACCAGCCTCTCAAGCTCCTCTTGTGTAAAGGCTGGGGCATATCACCTGCTGGATGTGGCATGATTAGCCCCAGAGGTGGTACACAGCAGCTCAGTACTGGAGGTCTTGCTGGCAGCAGTGTCGGGAGTCAAGTGAGGTATTTTTCAGAACATGGCAGTCACGTCCATCACGTCCGCAGTCGTCACCACGGGTAGTCACAGCAATTGGCCCAGGACCGCCACTGGCAACAATGTTTGGCTGGGTCTGTGGCGGTTGCTACAGCCTACCAACATGATCACTTTCGCCAGTGGTCACGGGCGGTTCCTAATGTCCAATGGAGTAGGTCAGGCAGCTGCCATTTTAGAGGACAGAAATGCAGGATTTGGAGTTTTAAACTGTGTCACACCTCATAAAACATTGTTTTGAGCACTAAAACCTGATCTTGTTATTTGATTATATTGGTCCTACTACTCAAACACCATTGTGGTATGTTGCTGGGCACATGTGACAATTTACAGTGGGGCACAGTCAACCCCTGTCAAAGGTCATATTTGCGCTCAGGACATCCAGTCACATTCAGAGTGGCAACTGTGATGCACGATGTTGCTTTCGTTCCTGATACATGATGTGTACACATGTGTGGCAAATCAAGGGGATAACGTGAACATTGTGTTTTGAGCAGTAGTGATGTGTACTGTTTGCCATTGTTAACGCGTCCCTCTAGGATAATATATTACCCATCAGGACTCGTTTTAGGCCAATGAATCTTTTGACCCAGTTGAGAGTCACCTTAGGACGAAATAGCTAATCAATATGTCAATCAATACGTCAATAATGTCATCAATATTTACTACAACAATGCATTTTACTTTAGTCAACGACATTAATCAACTCAAGACACCACCATGACCTTGCAGTCATGAATAACCACACCAGTTTAGTAGAATTTTATGAGTTTTATTCCCTATTAGTTACAATTCTAAAATCAGGTGTGTTAATCTCAAAACCAAGAAACACAATAGCATAGTCACAATATGGCAACTCTGATAAGATTTCATTAAGGCAAGAATCACAAACATCAGAACATAACACGGCATGAACATAGATCAACTTTAGCAGAGTGTCATTAACGCGTCATTTCAACAAAGCATAGATTCAGTTGTTTGTCTATTTGCGTCAGTTTAGTGAACACCTGTCTTAACCACTGATTAGCATTGGCATGTTGGGCTTCATGCAAAACAATTTAGAACACCAATTTGGAAAACATCAAGCTATGGTCGCTGTCAAAATAAGCAGTTGGTACCTAGAAAGGAAAAGCAAACAGACAAATCACAATTTCATTGTCATAGTTACCCTCCAAGGTTTGGGTCAGCACTCAGGTTCGGTCTTCGTCTTCAGGACATCAATCGATTCACCATCAGTGAGAGATTCAGCTCACAGGAGAAAAGGGGGACTTCCCTCATAAGGAGGTAAAGTGTAAAAGGGCAATCTAAGGAAGAGGATGGTTTAAGTAAAACCAAAATAAGTCACCGAACAGAGTGACAGAGTTTCTGGATAAAATCAATAGCATTTCCCTAACCAATCCAAATGGCTCCCCGTGTCATGGGTTTTTATCCCTTTTTCGTTGTACATTCCTCTAAAATCTAATTGGCTAAAGGGTTGCACCCCACTATCTCTACCCAATTACCTTTGAATTAGCTCATCAAATTTGTCACCCCACAACAGTTCACAAGCATTTTATTGGTCCATATGATTGACGTCTTCAGAGGTAGCACGTCCGGTATGATTTCATCCTTCTGTAATTCTTTGTACATCTTTTGGTCAGTAGCTCCATTGTCTGTACCGGTTTAAACAACCTTGTACATTATACTATTCTACACTGTTGCATTTTGGCTAAAACATTTCTACAAGCAATATGAATTTCATGACAACGGATCCACTATAGTTACATTCAGCTTCTAGTTTGAAGGAAAAAACAAGAGTTCATGTCCTTTTGCGAGTCAGCACACTGCACGTTAGAAAAACACATTTAATATGAGAGCCAGGCAGTTAGGCCTCGACTCATACTAACTTAAGGCCTACAAGATTTATTTAGCAAAACTTCTAATAACATAATAATTAATGATTAGTATAAAACCATTCTTTAATACAAGAATTCGTAAGCATTAGTCATTTTCATTAGTCCCCGTATACATTGGCGGCCACTCCCCGTGGTCACCTTTCAAGTGCACGTTTTAGCAAAATACACTAATACAGTTTCTACCTGGCATTATTATACATTAGTTCATAAACATTTTATGTTAATATAGATTATATAAGCTACGCTCTCTCACCATGACAACTCATTTCTTGTCATGTATAGGTACCCAGGAGAGGGACCATGTGACAACCTCCGGTCTACCATCCACTGCCAGACCTTCAGACCATAGAGCAAAGGCTCCTTATAACATATTACCGCCTGGATAGGCAAATATTAGTGGACTTATGTCATCAGTTGGAGCCAGATCTGATGCAGGCTACTGGCAATCCAAACAGCATACCACCCAATGTACACGAAAAGGTAAGTGTTGCACTTCCTAACCACAGGGTCCTTCCAACACACAGTGACTCTAGCTGCTTGTATGCCCCAACCTAATTTCAGTCTGGTGTTGAAGGATGTCCTCTTAGCAATGTTGAAACACGTGGACAGCTACATTCAGTTTCCCCAACATGAGGTTTTGGCCCATGTGAATGCTGACTTTTATGGTTTTGCATGCATACCACATGTGGTAGGGGCTATTGATGGCACACATGTTGGCTTTGTCCCACCGCATGCCAATGAACAAGTATACTGCTACAGAAAGAACTTCTATTCCATCAACGTCTAAGTTGTATGTTTGGCGGATTTATATATTTCACAGGTCTGTGCCCATTATCTGGGTTCAGTCCATGATGCCTTCATAAAGCAGAACAGCACAATGCCCTTGCTGATATCATGACTGTACCCAGATAGGGCCTGGATGGTTGGTAAGTCACACCTGTCCTGGTTGGGGGTGTGCAATGTCTGGCGCGACAATTCAGATGACAGGGACTCGTAGTTGCACACATGTGCTATTCCTTAGCAGGAGACTCTGCATATCCAAACCGTCCTTGGTTGTTGACACAACTAAGAAATCCAACTACGCCAGGGGAAGTCCGCTTCAATGAGGCCCATGGAAGAACAAGGCGGTAGTGGGCCAGATTTTGGTGTCTGGACCACACTGGTGGAGCCCTCTTTTACACATCCGGTAAATTGTCTAAGGTCATTGTGGCCTGCTGCATGCTTCACAACATTCCCCTGTGGAGGAATATTCCATACATCCCAGAGGATGGGGAGCCTGCAATGCCACCAGATGAGACTCCTGAAATGTCAAGTGAGGATGACAGTGGTGAAGAGGAAGGAATTGACTTGCGGGAAGATCTCATCAATATCTACTTTTCCTGAGTGTAAGTATATTATGTGATGTAATGACTGTGACTGGGCGAAGAACTGTAGTTGTCAGAATGTGCAAAGTAGAGTGATTTTGCAAGACAATGAGGAGCTAATGCTATCCAACATTCATCCAAGGGGTGCTTGAAACATTAGCCTTGGATATATCCCCACTTTGATGTAGCTGCTTTGTTTGTGACAGTCTCATTGCAATGTAATTTCCTTTCAAGATGCTTACTATGTGATTTATGTTGCAGGCATGTTATTACATCTATACTCCTTGTTTTGCTTTGTCCAGGTACCTTCACCATGACATCTTCATGTGGGTATTTCAGAGTTGTGACATTGGCAGGTATCTGATGCTGTTCTGACATGTGAAGTGGACATGGACTGTTTCAGGTAATGTAGGTAACTGATTTGGGGTGTATGAGACCTTTACCAAGACAGCGTTGCCATTGTTTGGGTGGACGGTTTGAAGACACACAGGCGGTCATTCCGACCCTGGCGGTCATTGACCGCCAGGGCCGGGGACCGCGGGAGCACCGGCAACAGGCTGGCGGTGCTCCCAAGGGCATTCTGACCGCGGCGGTACAGCCGCGGTCAGAAACGGAAAACCGCCGGTTTTCCGCTGCCCTGAGGAATCCTCCATGGCGGCACAGCTTGCTGCGCCGCCATGGGGATTCCGACCCCCTCACCGCCATCCTGTTCCTGGTGGTTGTGACCGCCAGGAACAGGATGGCGGTGAGGAGTGTCCTGGGGCCCCTGGGGGCCCCTGCAGTGCCCATGCCAATGGCATGGGCACTGCAGGGGCCCCCGTAAGAGGGCCCCTAAAAGATTTTCAGTGTCTGCATTGCAGACACTGAAAATCGCGACGGGTGCTACTGCACCCGTCACACCCTTCCCACTCCGCCGGCTCCATTCGGAGCCGGCTTCCTCGTGGGAAGGGGTTTCCCGCTGGGCTGGCGGGCGGCCTTCTGGCGGTCGCCCGCCAACCCAGCGGGAAACACAGAATAACCGCGGCGGTCTTCTGACCGCGTAGTGGTATTCTGTTGGGGGAACTTTGGCGGGCGGCCTCCGCCGCCCGCCAAAGCTAGAATCACCCCCACAATGTACTTGTTTTTTGTGCTTTGCTGTGCCAATTGCATCATGTGCGTGAATATGTGGGCATGAAAAATGTTGTCACCAAAAGCAAGCCAGGCATTCACCCTACACATAAGCTAAACCCTCTTCTTGTATAACCTGTATGTAGCTGTTAATATGTTTAATCATTGCAGGCCTGAGTGCCTGTGCCACAGCACTGACATATGTTTGTGTCATATCACCAGATGCAGGGCCATTGCAGTATGATGGAACTGTGATCAGGCTCTGTTGTCCTGCCCTCTGTATGTACCTTAGTTCACGTGATATTGGATTACTTTGGTGTGGTATGTGATAAGGCTCAAGCTGGTAACAACATTCATTTTTCTTTTTGAATATTCTAAAGATCAATGTCTGGCAAGACCTTTCCTTCTGTGGCCTGGGGGACTGAACCTTGATATATCTACCATAGCACAATATGATGAAGCCACTCTTGGCTTTGACAGTCCAGACATTTTGGCACCATTTGTGCTTTATAGTGAAATAAAATGTTTGGTGTGACCAGACTCTTGTACTAATGTGTTTGTGTGTTGGTTGTAATCCTTAGCAAGACAGTGGACCTGTTACACATCCCTCCTTGCACTGGTATCTTGTCTTCTTCATTAGTTTCACATGGTCTTAGATCTCTAAATGGCATTAGTTGAAACAGAAGCAAGCAGACACAAACTTTGTGATAGGTGGTATTTACTGTGCACAAGTGCATAGGATGAAAATAAGAGACATGACAGAACAGAACAGTGAGTGATTCAGTCATGGTGGATGCAATCATTGTATTAGATACCACAACATTTGAAGTCCAAAGACCAGTGTACTCCTCCCATAGGAAATGGAAGGTTGCTGAAGGACAGTCAACAGAGTGAATATGTGGCACACAAAGGAGTTCATTTAAGAAGAGGTCACTTGCTGGGAATGAAGGGTGTCTTGCCATCTGCACGTCCTGTATTTTTAGCTGGATGTCTCTGCTTATGAGGGTGGGGGAGTGGGATTATGCTGCTACAGAGGCAGGGTGTCTGCTGCAGGTTTTTCCCCTGACAGGGCCTCCCTTCCTGTTGCTGGCACCGATGATGAAGGACCTAGTGTTGCTGGGCAAAAGGAAGGGATATGGTATTGCTCACGATCCCTGATCAGGGTACTGCTAATCTCCGTGAACACCCCTGTTTGGGAGGCCAGGATGGTATTTGTGGCCTTCCACATTTGAAGCATTTCCTTATACATGTCCCTCTGCCGCTGCTTTGTTACTGATTTCAGCATGTACCTGACCCATCACACCTTGGGACTCTTATCAGACCCCCAAGGCTTGGCTGATGGTGTTCTGGTCAGGGGCATCACCACTGCTTACAGCCCGTTGGCCCACAGCATCCCTCCCACACACCCTACCACCCACAGCCTGTGCCCTTTCCACAGGGTGCCCCCTACTACTGGTTCTAGGACCAACATTGTCCAAGGTGTAGTGATGTGACTCAGGATCCTCGACTGGGGGCACAAGATGGTTGTCACTATGCTTGGTACAAAGGTTGTGGGGCAAATGGCTGGTTGTGAGGCTGATGCAACCGGGCTGGGAGGTCTTGATGTGGGCACAGTGAAGTCACTCTTGGTGTGTGACCAGGTTGTCCAGATGGGCCAGGCCTGTCTAGATGTATAGGAGCGTTGTCGTCACTGAGGGCTTTATCGATCGGGGAGTTGGCAGTCTCTTCTGTGAGCTCTGTGCTGGCCAGTGGCACCTCGACCTGTTTATGCGAAAGATACAATGTTACCGGTTGTATTGTTACATCTACATCAAAAAGTTTACAGTGACATTTAGCAAAGACCTTGTAGTTATTTGATTTGCAGGTTATCCTATTGTGACAGGTAGTCATGGTATTGGTTGTATTGAATTGACCTTTTTGAAACATGCCAATTCCATTAACTTCAAGCAGTTGCTGAATTTGGGAGTTCATTGGCACTTGGGAGGATGGGCAGAGAATTACATCTTGCCACAAATACAGGCAAAACAGTGGCTGGGCAGGATGTGGCTTTGACCATTTTGAGGCCTGATTGTTATGCAGGCAAAAGGAGTCTGCTGTATAAGTGATTGGAGACATCATGTGGTCAGGGCATTGTGAATGTGTCTGCACCCAATACTATCCTGGTTATGCATCTTGAGGCCTTGTTGATAATTTATGTTGAACACTGGGTGCTGTACTTCCTGTCCTCAATAGTTTCATCTTAGTTTAGGAGTTCAAGATGGAGTTAGGTGGCCAGCCACATCTCTGAATTGAGCATAATCTGTATTTTGGTCCCTCACAGGTGAGTACATGTCATTAGAGAGTGATCAGGCGAGTATTTTTATACAAGTGAACACTGTTATGCTATTTGGAGTCACATGAAAAGTGCCTCCTGTGAGTTGCATTCAGGTTACTCCCTCTAATTCCCAACAGTTGACACATGGTATACTTCCTTTAAGAGTTCACTTACATATGCAATGGGGCAAGTGGACACTGGGCTAGTGATTGTAGTTAACAAAACAGGGCCCATTGTGCTTGGCATTCATGGCCCTTTGGGCTTGCCATTCAGGTCACTGCCTCTAGTTCCCAACAGTACACAAATGCTATCCCCAGGTGAGTAGACTTCATTTGGAAACTGACATCCAGTGGTGTTTTACAAAGAGAACAGAGTTACAGATATAGTGCATGCTGACAGTTGAAGTTATGTCACTCACTCTAGTACACACACTTGACCAATGTTCTGCCCCTAGCTCCCTAGTGAGCACACTTCAACTGAGAGTTGATTGTCAAATGTAGTTGGACAAGTGACCACTGATCTGGTGTTTAGAGTTACAAAAACAGTGCCTGCCATGAGTTGCAGTAAGTTAACTCTCTCTACTACACACACTAGAAACATGTTAACCTCCCAGGCGAGTAAGATTCAATTTGGACTAACCAAACAAGGGGTATTTAGACAATTGTACACTGGACTGGTGATTTGGAATAACATACACAGGCCCTCCTGGCCTTGGCACTCCGGTCCATCCCTGTACTACACACACCATAAAAATGCTAACCTCCCAGGTGGGTACACTTCAATGGTGACTTCACAAACAGGAGTATTTGGAGGAGAGAACACTGTGCTGGTGTACGGAGTCATTATAACAGTGCCTGCTAGGAGTTGTAGTCCTGTCAGTCCCTGTACTACACACACTATACACATGTATTATCCTCCCAGGTGAGTCTACTTCATTTGTGAGATGCCAGACATGGGTCTTTGGACAAGTGGATACAGGACTGGTGGAGTTATAGACACAAGACCTACTGGGAGTTGCAGTCATGTTACTGCCTGTAATACACACAGTATAAAAATGTAATCCTCCCAGGCGAGTAGACTTCATTAAGACACAATGGCACAATGGCATTTAAGCATGAGAACACTGGGTATGTGTTTGTAGATGGTGAGACAGAGTCTCCTAGCCTTAGCAGTCATGTCACTCCCTCTACTTCATGCACTTGGTAAATGTCATCCCCCCAGGTAAGTACACTTCATATGTGATTTTCCAACCATGAGTCTTTGGAGAAGAGGACACTGGACTGGTGGTAGGAGTGACAGTAAGAGAGCCTCCTGTGAGTTACAGTCATGTAACTCCCTGACCTGCACACACTATGCATACGGTTTCATCCCAGGTGAATAAACCTCAATGGGTAGTTGAGACACAGGTGTCAATTGAGGAAAGAACACTGGTTTGCTGGTTGAAGTTGGATGAAAAGTGCCTGCTGGGAGTCCCTGTACTACACACAATATATACCTGTTACCCTCACAGGTGGGTACACTTTAATGGTGACTTCACAAACAGGAGTATTTGGAGGAGAGAACACTGTGCCGGTGCATGGATTCAATTATAACAGTGCCTGCTGGGAGCTGTAGTACTGTCAGTCCCTGTACTACACACACTATACATAGATGTTGTTCCCCCAGGTGGGTCTACTTCAATTGTGAGATGCCAGACAGGGGGTCTTTGGACAAGTGGACACTGGGCTAGTGAGTGGGGAGAGAGTAAAGGTGGCAGAAGGTGTGCTGTGAGCATGCATGACATGGCATTTTAGTGGTGTGACTTACCAGACTCTACTCCACCAGGTATTCCTGTCAAGCCCTCAGGATGCAGGATGGCTAAGACCTTTTCCTCCAAGGAAGTGAGTTGTAATGGAGGAGTGGGGTTCCACCACCAGTCTTCTTAGCCTTCAGCTGGTGCCTGAAGACCATGAAATAGACCGTGCCACTGAGGTCATTTCAACTCTTCCTGATGTCCTCCCTTGTGCGCAGGGTGGTGCCCACAGCATTTACTCTGTCAATGATCCTCTCACACAGTTCCATGTTCCTGCTGAGAGTAGTGTGTTGATCTTGGGCTCTAAACAATTGTGGCTCAACTATTATGATTTTATCCATTATAACTCTTACCTCATCAATAGTGAAAAGTGGATTTTCATAGGTGACATGGTAGTTAAAAAAAAAAACAGTTAACAGGTGACAGTGTCTTACTAAATCAGGGAAGTGCAAAAGGGTGTGACTAGAAAAAGTGTGTGCAGGGTGTGGTATGTGTTGTATGAACAATTGAAGGAGTGCCTATTCTATATAAATATTTTTTTGAATGCGATGTCATGCTGGGTCTTGCTGTGAAAATGTAAAGGATTGTGGTGTGCGAAGGGGTGATTTTTATAGTGTGATTTGCAGGTGTTTCGAGTGTGGCAACGTGTCAGCTGTGTTGTTTTCAAATGCATCCAATGTGCAGGTGTGTATTACTTTTGTGACCGCTGACCACCGTGGTTCGGACCGCCCGCCACTGCGACCTTGGACATGTAATACAGTCAGTGATTGGTTGCTGCGCTGCCGGGGCTGGAGGCCACACCACCTATTTACGGTCCTCCGCACCACTGCCAGTCTGCGTTTTTTGATTGGCGGATGGTGGTCCTGCCTGTATAACTCATAATAGGGCGGTCTGTAGGACCGCCAACATGGTGGTCTTTTTGGGACAGCCAACATGGAGGCCTGGCGGTCAGACAGCCAAACTCGTAATCAGGCTCTAAGGAACTAATTCACAAAGATAACCAACATTTTGGGGTAATGTATACTTTTTAGTAAGTTTAAACATCTTTATTACTTTTTTGCGTACTCAAAAACTTAAGTTTACTTCAAAAAAATCTGTAGTAAGTTCAGAACCACTAATGGTCAACCACTGGTACAGCAATACCCTCTCACAGAAAATAATGGAGTAAGGGAATTAAAATCAAAACCCATAAGAAAAATGTTTAACTCAATTTAGTTACTTAATATACTTAAAAATAAAAATAAATATAATTAAATCTAAAATATATCTAAACATAGTACCTAAAATATTTAAATACCTTGTTTTGAATGTAAAAAAATATTTATCAGTAACAATTATTAAGATATAACTAATTTTATTTATTGTATGCCTCACATTTAATAATGTATTATTAATAGTTTTTTATTTAGGTGGAATACATGTTTTATTTAAACATTAGTTAACTAATTTAAATTTAACTTTTTTCTATTAATATCAATTTATTTTAAAATTGAGTTAATAGTGCTGTAGTACATTTTATATATTGTTCTGCAACTGCAGCCTCTCTGTGTAGTAAAAAACAAGGAAAATGAACACTTTTTAAACTCTTAGATACATATTACAAATGTTTTATATTAAATATTAATGAACACTAATTGTATATATTTATCTAAAATGCAGAACGGCATTAAATTGGAAGAGCACTATTATTAAATCCATAATTATTAGAAATATACTAAATTGAATTAAAAATAATTTCCTGAAGGATAAAAAAAAATCCCACCTAAACAATTATGCACAAATAATGATTAAATAGTGATGTGCAGACTTCAGAATGTAATTATGTTTAAATAAAATGTATTCTTAATTTAGCATTCTTTTATGTGGGGTTTTATTTTAATTCCTTTCTCCATTATTTTCTATGAAAGGGTCGTGCAGTTACCTTCGTTAATGAAGCCCTAAATATATACAGACTAGAGATGATAAAACAAACCTAGTTATTGGAATTATTCCCAGTACCTCAGGTTGCACAGACATAGTTTACAATGAAGGACTGAAACTCCCATAGCACACATCATATCTGCACTCCTCAACTGAAGAGCATTTTACTCCCACAGACAAAACTGTCACTGCAATTCTGACAGCCATAAAAAAACACCCTTTGGTGCACATTAAGCAAATCATTATAGTCTCTCTTAAAACCGCAGTGGATGCAGCAACAAACGCAATTATTATGAAAAGCTGAACGCCTGCACTTGGAGCAGTGGGCTTCCTCTTTAGATGCTACTGATGTAAAATTTGAGTATGGCTCTTCTCAGAACCCCTTTCAGAGGGGTTACAGGGCCCAACCATGGGAGTTGAGGCTTTTCAATTCTGATGTACTGAGTCCTGTTTCTATGGATTCTAAGGAACTGGGACAAGTACCCCTAAGGCACTTAACTCTCAGGAATAGCATGGTCTGAGTAGTCCAAAGCTTCCTTGAGGGAGGTATGAATAAAGGGGAGTGAACACAGGCTGATAAATCAAAATGTGTGCAGCATCAGCAGTATATCATTGTCCAGCCAAATACTCCCTTTTTGGAAAAGAGAAGTATTTGATTTCTATCAGTAACAAAACAAAGGAAAAATACAACATTTACAAACAACTACACAGTCATTCTGAGGTTAGGTCTCTAAAGTTTCATTCCCCGGGTCTCACTCCCTTCTCACTTCTAGCAGTACTTGTTATTCTCCATTTACTATAGGCAACATCCAGGGTAAGCCTCACTAGTAGTAAGAGACTCAACAGTCCACTATGATTTTTATTTTAACATCAACAGTGGTTCAGTGCCACAGGGCTAACTAGCATCAAATTCCCTGTGGGTTGACTGGCCCAAAATCAGTCTTCCCCGTGCCTCACAGGATCTGGAGACTGTGAGCACCCCCCTTCTGTGGTAGCTGGAGCAGCAGTTACTCATTCCAGTGAGTGTGCTGCACACTCCCCAAGTCGGTTGCACTCAGCAGTCATGGAGTCCTCACATGAGGTTTTGCCTCCCCAGCGACTGGAGGTCCTAGACGGCTCCTCTTTGCAGGGTAAGTCTCTGGTTCTTCCTTTAATGGTGAGGGTGGGGATGGTATGAGATCCTGGTGAAATCCTTTCTCCTGGGCAGAAGCGCAGGATTCCACAGCAGCCTTACTACTCCAGCAATGACTCCAATGGGGTCACATGACTTGCTGACCCCAGTGAACCCCCTGGCATAAGGGGTCACCATATCCTCACTGAACACAGGTTTTGGCCCGATTGGAACAGTGAAGTCTTTGGTTGTTGCAACTCCTGGCATATGGAGTTGTGGCCCACTAGCACAGGTTATGGCTCTTTCCGCATGGCAGGCTTCTCAAGGCAGCTTCTCCTGGCATAAGGGATTTATGCTCCCTGCTGTGCATGGGCTCCAGTCCGATCAGCAAAATGACATGGCTCAATTCACAGCAGCCTCCTCTGCCATTCAAGGGTCACCAAATTTATCCTGCACACATCGTTGGGGTCTCAAGCGCCCCTTCTCATAATCAAATTCCAGAAATCTAATGTGATATGATTTAGAGTTTGAGCCTTTGAAGTTTATATGCGGGTCTGCTTCTTTTGAACTGTCCACTGTTCTGATCTCTCTTCATCCAGAAAGCACTCTGTCACACTGGCAGTGACTCTGAAGCTGACAGCCCAACAACACATGGGAGTGACTAGATTTCACACCTGGATTTCATTCACAGTGAAATTAGCATAGGGCCGGAGCCTTACTCTTCATAACACTCTTATCAGCCCCATCTCTTTCCTGAAATGTGCCAAGGCCCCTTGCTTGTGACCTCTCACTGAATCAAAAAGCACCCTTTGAAGTGTACAGGAGATGCCTGGATCTCCCCTTTCCAGTGTGTGCCCCACCCAACTTACAGGAATGCAGCATTACACAAATCCATCTGGGGAGATTCCTCTACCTCTTCTCCATGTTTCATTATGCAGGCCTGGATCTCCAAAAATGGAACTAAGGGCCCTCCATGTATTGTGCCATCCATAGGCCCACATTCATATGCATGTGGATAGCACTGTATTGTTTGTGTACATTATCACTCACAGACACACATACATCCAGCACTGCACAGCACAGTATATTTCATGTACTGTACCACTCATACGCACACACATCGGGCACATGCATTTACCAGGCATGCACTGCTCAACAGTATATCCTCCACTGAGTGTGCCCTTCATAGGCACACTTATATCTAACACATGCAGTCATGATGCATGTACTGCTCTTTAGTGCATTATCCCTGTTTTGTACCCTTCCCAGGCACACATACATCCAGTATGCATACACCATTCACACATTGAACAGCCATATTTGTAAAAGCATACAAAAATATGTGCAACAATGCACTATGTGGCAACAGATAAAACACTCCACTGTTGCAAAATTATCCCAAACTCCTCTTTCTAGTTCTAACAAACCTTTTGGAATAATTCTCCTAAACAGGATCAGGCAAATTCTTAGTATAAACCATTACATATAAATATATATATATAAATTTGGTTTGGCCATAAATACTACCAATGCTTGTGCAATCATAAAACACTTGCACCACCTAGTAGAAATGAAAACAGTTTATACCTTTCATTCAGACAACGGTCCTGCATTCACCACTAAGGCATTTATGGATGCTATGTCTTTTATGGGAGCATCAGTGCTATATTCACACCCTTTCCTCCCAGAAAGTACAAGGAAAGTAGAAAGCGCCAAAGGTGCATTTACCAAATCTTGACCACTAGAGTACTCAATATGGGATTAGGCTGGCTACATAATCTGTATGGGTTTCAGAGAGCATTACATAATTTGCATAGAGGAGTATTAGGTGATCACACCCTGTATGAAACGTTCTTCAGAGTACCAATGTATGCAGCTGACTTTGGTGTCCCTGAAAGGTGTCAGAGTCCAAAACACCTGATCCTTTGCTTGACTTGTCTGTGTTACAGAACATTCAAGACTCACACTTAATTATCTAATGTGAAGCTCTGTGGCTCTTCCACAGGTGAAGATAAGATTCCTAAAGCTGCTGACAGGTGGCTCCCCAAAATGGGAGAGTAAGTGCAGAAAAGACACCTTTGAATAATTTTTCAATCCATTTTACACACCACTAATTCCAGTTCTTGGTGTAGAAGGCACTCAAAATCTTGCTGCTGCTGCCCAGCTCAAAGCAAAGTAGGAAAATGTTGATTGATCATCTTTAAAAGCATTATGTGGCTTATTGTGTTCAGTAGATCTCTGCTGATGCCAAGGTGCCTCCTGAGTAAATCAGAACACTGTCTCCCTACTCTGCAAGAGCTATCCCAGGAACAGTACTGCTGTTAAATTCTATGTCCCATTCCTGGTTCCGAGGAGCCTGATGTGTCTTTACATCAAGTATCAGTTTTCAAGACTGATCTAAATGCTGGAATTTCAACAATTTCAAATATTTAAACTAATGCGGTTGTTTACTATGAGCCTCCGACAGCGCCAATACCACATGACGTGATCCCGTTACAAGAAAGTGTACTACGACAATAAATCTCATGTAGATTTTGAGAAAGAAGAAATCATAAATCCTCCACCAGTGAGTCAACACTGCAGAAGGTTTCTTGCTTTTTGTTGGTTTGGTGTCAGATACCTTCTTTCACCATTGTCTTACATCTTGATTATCACTGAAGTCTTTTTGTTTTTAATGTGGAATATAATTCTGATTATGATTTTGGCTTCATGTACATGGGGTCTATTCCTGATAAGACAGTACCATTTCCTGAGGTTAAGGAATTTCAGTTGCATTCTTCTCACAAAGTATGTTGGATTATCATGTTGTATGCATCACTGGGTATCCTGTGATGGACCGTGTTGCGTGGGAAAAGGTTCCTAACCAAATCACAGGCCTGACAGAAATTATTCAAATTCCATATGTTTTGAAAGTTTCAATAGAGGAGGTTATAGTTCCCGTTCCTTTTGAAAATTCATGATTCATAAATGTTGTTACACTATTGAAAATTACCTGTCATCATGTAATAGTTTAAATAATTAGGATCTCTATTTAAATGCTGGACATCAACAAGAACTGTTTTGTTTTAGTCATTATGGACATTATTACATTCATGGAACAAGCAGACTTCAAGAAATATACAATTATAGTGTTGGACACATTTATCAAGAACCACGCAGCAAGCCACCTTGCTGCGCTGTGTGATAGTGAAAGGGAAGAAATGCACCATATTTTACAGTATATGTCACATTCTTGTCTTTTTCCTGCACTGGCACACAATGTGCTGCCTAGGGCTAATGCAGGTACTCTTGCACTATGGTGCAAGGGTCCTGCATTGCAGACAGGATTTTTTTCTGTAAGAAGGTACACATATTTCTCTTTGTTACTTCTCCCCTAGGGAGGGGTAGCATTCTAACGCATTTTCAGGTTTACCAGTACTGATACATCTGGGAATGCACCAAAATCCATGGTTGTATGTGTGGGAACACCCACACTCCACCCATGAAACTCCTACCTGGGACAAAGTACCACAACACAGTGATTTGCACTATGTAGAATTACTCTGGTTTTCTCAAGCCATGCAGTACCAAGCAAGGTGGCCTTGCATGGCTTGATAAATCAAACTTAGGTGTTGCATCGCCCTTGCGTCCCCTTGCATGGCACAAGAGCGACGTAAATCCTACATAAATATGCCCTTTCTGAAAATTGTGGAGCTTGCCCATAAATATTCCCAGATAATTTCAGAAAAGTTCCCCATATTTCAACAATGATGACAAGTCACAACCATCTGCTTTTCATTGTTCACAAAAACATGAAAAACTTCTGAAAAAACTGATTAGCAATCACAAGTTCATATATTCTGCAGAATGTATTTAAACACTTGCTGTTTAAGATTATGATTATTGGAAAGTGAACGTAAATGAGAAAAGTATTTGGGGTACAAAGTTTGACAGATAAAAGGTACGGGAGCTTTATTCAGAGCCTGCATGATACCAACAAAAATTATATATTTGAAAAATACAGTTCAGCAGACAATAATCAGGGAGTTTGGATACTCTAGAGATCAAAATACACCACGCATGCCAACATTTCAAAAGTAGAAAGTGGAAGATTTAAAAAAAAAAAAACATTGGTGCAATCTACTTTCCCTATTAACATTATCATATATTGAATCAGAGACTATTCTAGTCCAGACAAACCTAAAATAAAGTAATGTTTTTGCTTCAAAAATCAGGTGCCTCCCACCTGAATCGGGTGTTTTGCAAAGTGTCCTCGTAGCCAATGGAAAGAAAATATCACTGATGCAGAATTAAACACAATGGTTTGGAATGGGACATGCAATTTGACACATCTGATTCAGATGGGATTGCCCTATGGCAAATAGGTACTAATATGTGCTTGAACAGGTTTCTTCTAAACCTGCTGGTCTCTTATCAAACAGACTACATCCCCAATATACTATGCATTCCCCATAATGGGAATCACACCTAGTGTGGGTAAATTTTTCCTGCAGCGCAGCAAATTTCAGTTTCAATGCTATGAAAAAATACCTAAGATGAGCGAAAGCATTGATGTCAGTGATTTGCTCATTGGTCCCATCCAGTAAAAATAAACAATTCATGTCCACTTTAATATATACCATTATCAAAGAAGAGCAGGCATATTCAGAAAGGGAAGCTGCATAAAGAATTAGACACACTGAGAGAGACATTATGCAGACGTTTAAGGTTATCGATAATGGTTTCTAGATACACTCAAAACAGCAGTACACAATTTACACCGTAATTGCATCAACCACCATTCTTCTGACGGAAAACTTAAGTCTTTCACAAGGACAGACCCAAATGCAAGCAATAATACAATTAAATTCAGCATTACAAACACGACAGGCTAGTAAAATGCATTTGCAGCTTATAAATGAAAGTACTGTGTTTGAACCTTAGAATTTGACTTAAACACAGAGAACAATGACTAACCTAAAATCTGAAGAAATTGCAAGCGCCACATTAATTTGAGACACATTTCAAATGTCTCTTAGTGGAGTGTTTTTCTTGTTAATTACTTCCTTTCATTTCTGTGACTGTCAGAAACACACATCTTTAGGCTGACATGAAAAAAAGGTTTCCATTTGAATTCCATTGCTGGATTAAAAGCAAGCCAGCGTTCCTAGGCAGATTTACAAGCATCAGCAATCTAGGACATTCACTCCCCTGTGATTCCATCATTCCGTGGACAGTTCTTAAACCTATGATGGTAGCTTTCTCTTGTACATTGCTGGCGACACTTGTTCCATCCATTCCTTCCTCTCTCATACTCCTAGGAAACGGTTCTTATTTCATAAAGACAAATAATAGCTGGTGTGGGATGCCTGCTGGGCTCACCTTCTTGTTGACTGTGCAAAACACTGTCAAATACTGTGCTGTTATATTGTATCCTACTCAAAGAAAATGTTTCTGAAAGTGTCTCATGGTAAAAATAGACAAGATAAATGCATGCTTTGCTAAACTAAGTATGAGTGTTGAGGTATTAATGGCAATATTAACACAGAGAGAGGTATCTAACCTCTGCAGTCAAAACGTTTCCCTTGTAAACAGTCCGTTATGCAATTCGGGGGAAACAGCACTAATAACGCAGTGCTGCAACCATATGCATTGACCACGATACCGTTACCACACATATGCGTTTACTACGCATGCGTTTACCGCCCATATGCGTGGTAACGGTAGAGAGAGCAGTCGGGTGCAGGAAGGAAGCAAGCAGGAAGGAGCAGCGACCAGGGGAGAGAGGTAAGTGGGACCTGGGTTGGGGAGGGAGGGTTGTAGTAGTTTCTAGGACATGGTGGGGGCTTAAGGGTAGGTTTTAGGACAGGGCAGGGTAGGTTTTAGGGTTTAGGGCGCGGCAGTGGGATATGGTAGTTTTTAGGACAGGGTGGGGTAGGTTTTAGGACAGGGTAGGTTATAGGGAGTAGAACAGGGGTTGGGTAGTTATTAGGACAGAACGGAGTAGGTTTTAGAACAGGGCAGGGTATGTTTTAGGGGTAGGGTGAAGGCGGAGGTCGGAGTAGTTTTTAGGACAGGGTGAGGTAGGTTTTAGGACCTGAGTAGGGTAGGTTTTAGGGTGAAGGTGGGGTCAGGTAGTTTTTATGACAGAGTGGGGTAGGTTTTAGGACAGGGGAAGGGTAGTTTTTAGGGTTTAGGGTGGGGCGGTGGGATGGGGTAGTTTTTAGGACAGGGCGGGGTAGGTTTTAGATCAGGGTAGGTTTTAGGATTTAGGGTGAAGGCAGGGGTCGGGGTAGTTTTTAGGACACAGTGGGGTAGATTTTGGGACAGGGTAGGTTTTAGGGTTTATAGAAGGGGTCGGGTAGTTGTTAGGACAGCACGGGGTAGGTTTTAGGACAGGGCAGGGTTTAGTTTAGGGTGAAGGCAGGGTAGTTTTTAGGACAGGGTGGGGTAGGTTTTTGGACAGGGGTAGGGTAGGTTTTAGGGTGAAGGAGGGGGTCAGGGTAGTTTTTCGGACAGGGTGGGGTAGGTTTTAGGATTCATGGATGGTGGTGGACGGGGTAGTTTTTAGGACAGGGAGGGGTAGGTTTTAGGACAGGGTAGATTTTAGGTTTTAGATTGGGGTCGGGTAGTTTTTAGGAAAGAGCAGGTAGGTTTTAGGACAGGGCAGGGTAGGTTTTAGGATGGGAAGGGGTAGTTCTTAGGACAGGACAGTGTACGTTTTAGGGTTTAGGGCTGGGGGTCGGGTAGTTTTTAGGACAGGCCGGGGTAGATTTTAGGACAGGGTAGGTTTTAGGGCGGGGGTCAGGGTAGTTTTTAGGACAATACGGGGTAGGTATTAGGACAAGAGTAAGGTAGGTTTTTGGGTGAAGGCGGGGGTCGGGTAGTTTTTAGGACAGGGTGGAGTAGGTTTTAGGACAGGGTAGTTTTTAGGGTTTAGAGCAGGTGTCAGTAGTTTTTAGGACAGAGCAGAGTAGGTTTTAGGACAGGGGAAGGGTAGGTTTTAGGGTTAGGGTGCAGGCTGGGGTCGGGGTAGTTTTTACGACAGAGTGTGGTAGGTTTTAGGATTCAGGGTGGGACGGGGACGAGATAGTGTTTAGGACAGGGTGGGGTAGGTTGTAGGACAGAGTAGGTTTTACGGTTCAGAGCAGGATTGGGTAGTTTTTAGGACAGAGCGGGGTAGGTTTTAGGACAGGGCAGGGTAGGTTTTGGGGTTTCGGGTGGGCAGGGGGTTAGGGTAGTTTTTAGGACAGGACAGTGTAGGTTTTAGGGTTTAGGCTAGTGGGTCGGGTAGTTTTTAGGACAGGGTGGGGTAGGATTTGGGAGAGGGCAAGGTAGCTTCTAGGATTTAGGGCAAAGGCAGGGGATTGGGGTAGTTTTTAGGACAGTGCAGGGTAGGTTTTAGGGTTCAGGATGGGGGCTTGGGTAGTTTGTAGGAAAGGGTGGGGTCGTTTTTAGGACAGGGTAGGTTTTAGGGCTTAGGGCGGGGGTGGTGGGGCAGGGTAGTTTTTAGGACAGGACAGGGTAGGTTTTAGGACCAGGTAGCTTTTAGGGTTTGGGGAGGGGGAGGTGTAGTTTTTAGGACAGGGCAGGTTATGTTTAGGGTTTAGGGCAGGGGGTTGGGTAGTTTTTAGGACAGGGCAGGTTAGGTTTTAAGACAGGGTAGATTTTAGGGTTCAGGGGGTTGGGTACTTTTTAGGGCAGGTAGGTTTTGGGTTTCAGGGTGAGGGTGGGAGTCGTTTTTAGGGCAGGGCAGGGAAGGGTAGTTTTTAGGCCAGGGTAAGTTTTATGGTTTAGGGTGTGGGTCGGGTAGTTTTTAGGACAGGTGTGGTTGTTTTTAGGCCAGGGTAGGTTTTAGGAAAGGTTGGGACAGGTTTTAGGACAGGGCAGGCTATGCTGGGGGGTTAGGGCTCTGGGCAGGAGTTGGAAGGGGCAGTTCTAAGGGCTTGGTCAGGTGGAGTATGATGTCGGGTTTAGGGGGCAGGGTGGGGAAGAATTTACCATGCATTTTACTTTACCAAACATGCTTTTACAACTAAATTCATTGAAAGGCATGCGTGGTAAACATGCGGTCTTTGTAAAGACCGCATTGTACAGGCATGCGTTGTAAACGCATTCATTGTTCCATCATACATCCAAAATTCAAAGACTTATGCAGACACAGTTTTCAACCCATTTTGTTTGCTTACTGCACATTATGTTCCACTGATCAAATACAAAGGACATAACTCAAGTTTTCAAAAACTTTGGATATGACTTATAGACTTCTTTAAAACTATTTTTTTAAATTCTTTGATTCTTCAGTTCACTGCTTTCAACTTGATTTGGTGGACTTTCAATGACAGTACTGAATGTTGGTAACTCAATTTTTATTTTTCTTCTGGAAACAAATAAAGGCAAAATAACTTTGGGAATTTTTTTACCACCATGCACTTGTCCTAGTGGCACCCACATCCATGGATTTTGTGTATGCAGACACAAAGTGATTGTGCAGCATACAATATATGTAACTCTGTTACCCAGATTAAGAGCCTCATTACGAGTGTGGCGGTCCGAGGACTGCCACACTCATGTTGACAGTCGGACTGCCACAACTTTGGCAGTCTGACCATCCAATTACAACCCTGGTGGGCGGACCTGCCAGGGGAGCGCCAACCTCACCGGGGACATGGTTCGCGGCAGCATGACAGTGGTCAGAGTTGTACTCAGTGAGGGTAGTGCTGAACTCAGCACTGCCTGGCTGATTACAACTCCCCTCACCACTAGCCTTTCCATGGTGGTTTCACTGACATGGAAAGGCTGGCGGTGAGGGTGTGCTGGGGGCCACGGGGGCCCTGCACTGCCTATGCCCAAGGCTTGGGCAGGGGAGGGTCCCCCCTGCCCAGCACCATCGAAATGTGCACTGTCTGCTTTGCAGACAGTGTGCATTCCAAGGGTGCTCGTCGGCCCCCTTTGTGCTGCAAGAAAGCACTCAGTTCCTTTAAGAGAGCCGAGCTCTATCGTGTAGCACTGTTCCTGCCGATCTGACCGGTGGGAACACTCTATTGCAATGTTCCCGTCAGTCAGACTGACTGAGAGGTGTTTATCATTTTCATTCGTCCTGATGAAGACCCCAGCATAGTTAACCTAAGTAGGTTTGAAACGTCAACATTTATTGGTCAAAAAATTCATTATTAACTAGGACACTAGATACATCTGAACATTTCTTAATTGTTTCAATGGAGTTCCATGTTAGAAGTTGACCTTTCGCATTTTGCCAACATTGTACATTTTCATTGTCTCCCATAAGTCTTTTGTCATTTGTCATGGCACAAGTTTTTTGTACACCTTTCACTGCGTCGTCACTTGGAGTACCTATTTTTTTTGTTTGGACGGATTCTGGTCATATCCTACAAATGGGAGGGTTGAACAATTGTCTATACATATGAATAAAATGATACATGTTTTTATGGATACAGAAGAAATCATACGTGTCTTCTTAAAAAAAAAAAAAATATCCCAGAGTTATTTTTGTTATATATATCTCATCACCATAATGTCTTTGTAGAAGTTTTTCTCATGGTAGAACGACTGTTTATGTTTGGATTTGATTACCCTTGTTCTTAGGAGCACAGGGCACCCCACTTTGATTGCTAATAAATAAAGACAGCATGAACACCAAAATGAGAGGAAGCAGCATATATCTAACTGAGCTACAGTGTAGAGAGAATATGGCATTCAATGTCTAGAGAGAATTATTAAATTCATTCTGCACATTTTAAGCCACCCAATTGAGACTTTCAATTTGGTGCATAACCTGTTTTGAAATGATCTGCTTAGATTTTCTATTGGAATTACCCATGATAGTACCGTTCAACGAGAGAAATAAGATTGTACAAGTTATACTGCACCACAATTCAGCTGTCTATCGCATGTGATCAGCAATAAATACCTGCTCTATCACCAGCTCTAGCAAAACTAAAACCACAGACAGCATCTGCATCCCTAGATTCCATTGATGCTGCATTTCAACATATGCACACCCCATCTTTGATGCAACAACAAGACCAATGCTGTCACGCTCAGGTAGTGCTGCTCTACCAGCTATTATAGCTCCATCAACATCCTTATTGGCGTCTCTGCCATCTCTAGGTTCAACATGTACATTTGTCTGAAGAGCAATTTCAGCTACCACATGTGGGAGAATGTAAGTGAAGACATTGCATCAGGACGCTCTTTCTTCTTGGAAATTACTTGAAGAAAAGCTATCAAAGGCTGAGTTTTTGAATTGTATTTCTTCATAATATACAATATTTTTACCTAGCAGCAATAAGTAGAAATACAATATACTCATCTAGCTTTATTTACTGATCATTGCGTGTATAGCTATGCATTTAATTACAAGTATATTCCTCATATATACCTTCATTATCATTCCAGTGATGTTATGAACATTATATATATTTTTCCCTTCTGGATATTCTTGTTCTTGAATCACATACTTTTATTGTGCTCTACAGTGTGATAATCATTATTGCATGAATACATTTGCAGTATTTTTTATAAGTGCTGACTGTTTTGTTTTACATTACTGATTATTGATTTCTGTATAGTTTCTGAAGTTTCAGGAGAGTTGATAACTGTCTCATTTATTCTTGCTGTTCAAAAGAACAGTTTTGCAGAATGGAAATAACTGAAAGGGCATCAGGCCACTCTGTTAATTAATCAACAACAATGAAATAATATTATAAAAGCTGAGCACAAAAATTGAAGGATTAGAGGGGAATCTTTATGTAAGGTGACAATGGCTTCTTCATGTAAGGTGCAACATCCTATATTCAATTCTAACTGAAGGCTATCAGGAAGGGTAGCAGCTAGCCTTCATTCTCTTAACTTATCATTCCAGGTGGCCTCAATCAATTACAGTAGAATAGCAAACCTTGCTATTAAACGGGACACTAGACCTATTGTTCCAACTAGTAGGTGGGTGTGAACCTTCTTAAACTTAAAATAGGTTTTATTTTCTGTGGTGTTAAAAGGAGCTCAGTGCCTAGAAGTAGCAGAATAGGGGTGGAATTGCTATAAATGTATAACAGTAATCTTGTTGGAAAGGTTCCTCATATTCACACTTTTAGTAAATGATGCTGCCATTTTATTTCTGTTTATTTCTGCCATTTTATTTCTGTTTATTTCTAGTCATAATTCACATCATGTACACTAGATTAGGGTTTTGATTAAAATGTATCCTTTGTGTTCTATTGTTCTTGATTGTATAATTCCTTAATGAAAGAGGTTTTGGATTTCCACTATCTCTTTAATGTAGTGCAGTTGATCACTACCTGAAACACATCTCACTCAAATACTGGTCAGTGGATAGTGAGGTGGTTGTGATACAACTGATTTTCTATCTCGGGTTGGCATATTGACTGAACCATTAGTGCTTAGTGCCAGGTGATCTAGAAAACCAAGCTTGGTTTATGTAAAAACCTAACAAATGTATCAATATACTGGTTCTGGTTTCAATAACAATGTTTCATTTAACATTCACATTAATAGCCATGTAAATTGTTCATGCTTATGAATCATAATAAAAATAAATCATCCTTCAATAATTTTCCCTCCCATAATCTAAAAACCCCATTTTGAAATGATTCAGATAGAGAAAAGTTTTTGCAAACTACTGAAAGGTATTCAGGACAAACCAGAATGCAAAAAGCCCCTTTGTTATAGCATTGCCTTGATTGTGAGTGGTGTGAAGTTTTTGAGAATCTTCCAGACCTCTCGGAAGAAGAGGATATGTGTTTTGACAACCACTAATAAATATAAAACATCCATTAGGAATGGATAAACACTAACTTCCAAAGGTTTATACTATATTACAATGACACCATTTTGACATGCATGCCCAGAAGAAGAATGAAACAGTTGAGGAAAATATTACTGCTTTACACAAACTAGCATCAGCACATAACTGTAGGGATAACATTCATGAAAGAATACATGATCAGTTCATATTAAGGTGAAATAATCACAGGGTTAGAGAAGAGCTATGACTATAGAATAACCCATTGATAAATTGTTAGCAACAGCTAAACGATTTGCACATTCTCTTGTTTGTATAGCTGAATACAACTATACAAAATGCAGATACTAAACCAAGCATTTTCAAAAAAGTCAAAGAATCTTCAAATTTTATGGGAACTTTTTACAGATTTCGAAACAGTGAGCATATGAATAATCATAAAGAAAACCCTGCAATCAAGTTTTTTTGCAAGAATTGTGGTAATTAGGGTCACGCTGCTAAACGTTGTACAAGAATGAAAGGTAATGAGAATGTTTGTAAAGTTATTATTCAAGACCTGAAGGAAAGTAAGTGATATTTGAATAGTCATACTGGGATTGAATGTAGTCATCCTTTTCATAGAGTTAATTCAAATGATGTAGAAATTATGATGGACTTCTGAGCCAGGCTTACGTTGGTTTTTAACAACTACTATGACAAGAAAATTAAATTTAAGGAAATGTTACTTTAGAATAAATAACGATGTGACACTATTGCTCTGGGGGAAACCAATTGAACTAAAAGGATAGCTTGATGCTCAAATTGAATTTAGTGGAAAAATGCTCCATGGAAGGTGTGTGTGCCTATAGTAATAAATAAACTTCCCATTGCCCATATCAGAATTTACTAGGAATAAGTCTTGATTCTAATACAACCCTCTAAATCCAATTGTGCCACTGACTTAGAAAGGGAGATAGGAAGAGAATTTCCTGAAATGATCTCAGACAGCCTGGGATGTTTAAAGGTATATGGATATCACATTAAGTTATAGAGTGATGCATTAAGTTAAACAATGGAGCAGTAAACACGTGTAAAGTAAGGAACATCCCACTGAATGACAGGGAGGCAGTTAAAATGGAAAAAACAAATTGTATATTCAAAAAATAATTGAGCTGGTGGAGTCATTTGAGACATTTATACCAGTGGTAATACCATGTAAGGCCAATGGGGACATGGGACTGTTGAACTAAGGAAACTAAACAAAAGGTTTGTGGAGGGCAGATTTCTATTGTCACCTGTTTTGGAAATGGCCAGTGTGCTGAATGAGCTAAATATTTAATGACACTAGACCATGTGTGGTTATCATTAAGTTACACTTTGTGAAGAATGAACAGTTGTGACTTCACTGATGACTAAGGGGGTGATTCTGACCCCGGCGGTACAAGACCGCCCTAAGGGCCTGATTATGACCCTGGCGGACGGCGGAGGCCGTCCGCCAAGGTACCGCCGCTGAATGACCGCACCACGGTCAAAAGACCGCGGCGGCCATTCAGACATTTCCTCTGGGCCGGCGGGCGCTCGGGAAATGCCCCTGCAACGAGGACGCCGGCTCAGAATTGAGCCGGCGGAGTTGCAGGGGTGCGACGGGTGCAGTTGCACCCGTCGCGTATTTCAGTGTCTGCTTAGCAAACACTGAAATACTTTGCGGGGCCCTCTTACGGGGGCCCCGCGGCACCCCCTACCGCCATCCTGTTCCTGGCTGGCGAACCGCCAGGAACAGGATGGCGGTAGGGGGTGTCAGAATCCCCCATGGCGGCGCAGCAAGCTGCGCCGCCATGGGGGATTCTAAGGGCAGCGGTAAACCGGCGGGAGACCGCCGGTTTGCCTCTTCTGACCGCGGCCGAACCGCCACGGTCAGAATGCCCTGCGGGGCACCGCCGGCCTGTCGGCGGTGCTCCCGCCGACCCTGGCCCCGGCGATCTTGTACCGCCGGGGACAGAATCACCCCCTAAATATCTAATTATTGTACAATCTGGTATGTTATGCTCATAGACTGATACTAGGAGTACGTATTACTCCTGGATTGTGTCTACACTAACATCCTAATTTGCTCCCCTCTCTTCACTATTTCTGAAGGTCACAATGCACTGGAACCAGTCAAGACACAAAATCGAACTTTAAAGTTACCAACTAGAGTTGGATTTGGTACTCAATTATCTCAACATTGCTTTGAGATGATGTAATATTTAACTGAGGCAATGATTTACCACATGATGTAACACAAGTTGGGTTTAGAATTGGAAATTACTTTCCTCCAAAAGGGCGATCGCATACATGCCTGGCAGGATTGGTGTTTACATGTAGTATTTCATATGAAGTTATTTAAAGATGGCACACATAGAGGATGCCAACAGACATTGCAAAAATATGATACTGACAGAGAGCAACTACAGGTAAATGTGGGCTTGAATAAGGCTAAAATAATTTCTGTCTATGATTTCAGCCAAACGTCCCTAGGGGACAGTTTGAATCAGTGATCTTTCTTACTTACAGTGATGCTCATACTAAGGCCTGCTGACTATGTTGCGAGGCTGATGTTTAACACAGGGACCCATATTTGTCCAGAACTAAAAAGGTAACCAATAAGGGTCACCGTCTCCCATCTTATAGAACACAGGGGTGGGGATTCTAGTCTTACTTGTTCTACATTAGGTATCAGGATGGTGGCTTGTCATGAGATCAGCATATCTCAATCTAAAAATTTAATATTTTCTAGATACAGTAGATACTTTTGATAGAGTTAATTCAAAATGTTATAGAAATGAGGAAGAACTCTGGAGCTTGACTTACTTTGGTGTCCAATACGGACTATGACAAGATATTTAAAGGGAAATATTACTTTAAAGGATACTGATGTGACATTCTAAGGGGTTAAACCCATTGAATTGAGAGGGTATTTTTGATACTCAGATTGAATGGAGAGGAAATAAAGCTTAAGGGAAAGTGTGTATACCCATAGTAAGAAATAAAAATCTCAGTGGCCTCATCAGAAGTTACTAAGAATAAGACTTGATTCAGATGCCACACCTTAGGTCTAAGTACATTTTGTCACTAAGGTAGTAAGAGAGTTTCCTGATGTTTTTCAGGGAGCCTGGGGTGTTTGAAGCTGTTTAAATAGCACATTAAGGGCCTGATTATGACCCTGGCGGACGGCGGAGGCCGTCCGCCAAGGTACCGCCGCTGAATGACCGCACCGCGGTCAAAAGACCGCGGCGGCCATTTAGACATTTCCTCTGGGCCGGCGGGCGCTCTCCAAAAGAGCGCCCGCCGGCCCAGAGGAAATGCCCCTGCAACGAGGACGCCGGCTCAGAATTGAGCCGGCGGAGTTGCAGGGGTGCGACGGGTGCAGTTGCACCCGTCGCGTATTTCAGTGTCTGCTTAGCAAACACTGAAATACTTTGCGGGGCCCTCTTACGGGGGCCCCGCGGCACCCCCTACCGCCATCCTGTTCCTGGCGGGCGAACCGCCAGGAACAGGATGGCGGTAGGGGGTGTCAGAATCCCCCATGGCGGCGCAGCAAGCTGCGCCGCCATGGGGGATTCTAAGGGCAGCGGTAAACCGGCGGGAGACCGCCGGTTTGCCTCTTTTGACCGCGGCCGAACCGCCACGGTCAGAATGCCCTGCGGGGCACCGCCGGCCTGTCGGCGGTGCTCCCGCCGACCCTGGCCCCGGCGATCTTGTACCGCCGGGGTCAGAATCACCCCCTAAATATCTAATTATTGTACAATCTGGTATGTTATGCTCATAGACTGATACTAGGAGTACGTATTACTCCTGGATTGTGTCTACACTAACATCCTAATTTGCTCCCCTCTCTTCACTATTTCTGAAGGTCACAATGCACTGGAACCAGTCAAGACACAAGATCGAACTTTAAAGTTACCAACTAGAGTTGGATTTGGTACTCAATTATCTCAACATTGCTTTGAGATGATGTAATATTTAACTGAGGCAATGATTTACCACATGATGTAACACAAGTTGGGTTTAGAATTGGAAATTACTTTCCTCCAAAAGGGCGATCGCATACATGCCTGGCAGGATTGGTGTTTACATGTAGTATTTCATATGAAGTTATTTAAAGATGGCACACATAGAGGATGCCAACAGACATTGCAAAAATATGATACTGACAGAGAGCAACTACAGGTAAATGTGGGCTTGAATAAGGCTAAAATAATTTCTGTCTATGATTTCAGCCAAACGTCCCTAGGGGACAGTTTGAATCAGTGATCTTTCTTACTTACAGTGATGCTCATACTAAGGCTTGCTGACTATGTTGCGAGGCTGATGTTTAACACAGGGACCCATATTTGTCCAGAACTAAAAAGGTAACCAATAAGGGTCACCGTCTCCCATCTTATAGAACACAGGGGTGGGGATTCTAGTCTTACTTGTTCTACATTAGGTATCAGGATGGTGGCTTGTCATGAGATCAGCATATCTCAATCTAAAAATGTAATATTTTCTAGATACAGTAGATACTTTTGATAGAGTTAATTCAAAATGTTATAGAAATGAGGAAGAACTCTGGAGCTTGACTTACTTTGGTGTCCAATACGGACTATGACAAGATATTTAAAGGGAAATATTACTTTAAAGGATACTGATGTGACATTCTATGGGGTTAAACCCATTGAATTGAGAGGGTATTTTTGATACTCAGATTGAATGGAGAGGAAATAAAGCTTAAGGGAAAGTGTGTATACCCATAGTAAGAAATAAAAATCTCAGTGGCCTCATCAGAAGTTACTAAGAATAAGACTTGATTCAGATGCCACACCTTAGGTCTAAGTACATTTTGTCACTAAGGTAGTAAGAGAGTTTCCTGATGTTTTTCAGGGAGCCTGGGGTGTTTGAAGCTGTTTAAATAGCACATTAAGGGCCTGATTATGACCCTGGCGGACGGCGGAGGCCGTCCGCCAAGGTACCGCCGCTGAATGACCGCACCGCGGTCAAAAGACCGCGGCGGCCATTTAGACATTTCCTCTGGGCCGGCAGGCGCTCTCCAAAAGAGCGCCCGCCGGCCCAGAGGAAATGCCCCTGCAACGAGGACGCCGGCTCAGAATTGAGCCGGCGGAGTTGCAGGGGTGCGACGGGTGCAGTTGCACCCGTCGCGTATTTCAGTGTCTGCTTAGCAGACACTGAAATACTTTGCGGGGCCCCCAGGGGCCCCGCGGCACCCCCTACCGCCATCCTGTTCCTGGCAGGCGAACCGCCAGGAACAGGATGGCGGTAGGGGGTGTCAGAATCCCCCATGGCGGCGCAGCAAGCTGCGCCGCCATGGGGGATTCTAAGGGCAGCGGTAAACCGGCGGGAGACCGCCGGTTTGCCTCTTCTGACCGCGGCCAAACCGCCGCGGTCAGAATGCCCTGCGGGGCACCGCCGGCCTGTCGGCGGTGCTCCCGCCGACCCTGGCCCCGGCGGTCTTGTACCGCCGGGGTCAGAATCACCCCCTAAGTAAAAATTAAGCATTAAGTTAAAAAAATACGCAGTAGCAATTACCTGTAAGGTCAGGAACATCCCACTGAAAGACATGGAGGCATTTAAAACTGAAAAAACATATTGCATACTGAGAAAATAATTACGCTGGTGGAGTCAACTGAGTCATTTATTAGTGTTGTAATAGCATGTAAGGCAAATAGAGACATCTGACTTTGGTGGTCATTATGAGTCTGGCGGTCGCGGCCCCACTACCAACAGGCTAGCGGTGGGACTGCCACATTATGACCGTGTCGGAGCCACTACGGTCAGACCACTGACGCCGACATCCTGGCGGTCACGGTGGTTTCTCATCCCTGGGGTTAGGAGTCCCCATCTGCCTGCCTTTCCATGGCAGTTAACACTGCCATGGAAAGGCTGGCGGAATGGGGGACTCGGGGGCCCATACACTGCCCATGCACTTGGCATGGGCAGTGCAGGGGCCCCCATGCACAGCCCCATCGCACATTCCACTGCCCGAATTACGGGCAGGGGAATTTGCGACGGGTGCTGCTGCACCCACTGCACCGCCACATTGGCACCAGCGCCATTCGGAGTCTGTGTCAATGTTAAGGCCCTATTCACCAGAGGGCCAGCAGGCGGAAACACTGTTTCCGCCCCCAGCCCTGCGGTGAAGTCCTATTAGGGCCGGTGGGGTTCAGGCTACACAGGCGGTCTGAGGGCAGGAAGAGTTTGGCGGGCGGGCCGCCTCCACCGCCAAAACTCTTAATGACCACCTATGTGTTGAACTAAGGGAAGTAAAAAAAAATCTTTTGGAGGGTAGATTTCCATGGTGATCTATAATGGACATGGCCAGTAGTTCTGTTCCTGTGATGCTTTTTATAATCTGATCACTGATGCCAGTGATAAGGCACTAGAAACGGAAGCTTTAGCTTTTTTGCTGGCTATTAGGAAATGTAAAGTCTTCTTGTGGAGAATAAGATTAGATTTTTTTCCAATTACAAACCACTGTAAAACATCTGTAGATGTTTGACGAAGCCATATATCAAAGTTACAATGCATTAATACAAACTGCCTTAACATTGGTTGCTGTCAATGCATTAAATGTCTTTGGGAGTCAATACCTCCACCAGGATGATGAAGTCAAATACTCTGTTGCCTTGGCAGAGTACACCCAACTGCCAAGAAGTAAACTGGGCCTTAATCTAGAATTCTTGATTTCTGGTACACACCACCACATGAGTGACTCCATTTGAACTATATAAAACAATGTGTATAGTGGTATATGCTCTATGGGTCAGGAAAAAGTTATGTAGAACAGTCTGTGGAAATGTCTAAGGGCCTGATTACAACTTTGGAGGAAGGTGTTAATCCGTCCCAAATGTGACGGATATACCACCAGCCGTATTACGAGTCCATTATATCCTATGGAACTCGTAATACGGCTGGTGGTATATCCGTCACATTTGCGACGGATTAACACCTCCTCCAAAGTTGTAAACAGGCCCTAAGTCTTTAGAAAGAGAATTAAGCAAACAGATGAGACATAATATCAATTATGATGTGAGAAACATTGTGGCTGGCTTAGGTGTGAAACTTCTGAAATGGTTGTTCTGAAAGTTCCAGATGGAAGGGGACACTTACAAATTTGAAACGTCATTTAAAGTAATCCAGTTGTTTAAGGGAGTGATAAAGTTAAGGATGGGTTTATTTGGAACCTTTGGGACATTTAACAGTGAGCTCATGTATTTCTGCAAGTTCATTCATTTTATCTAAGGTGTCTTTGTGCTCAGTTCACCTTGTTCCTTTGCTGTGATATAATTACACTCATTGTGTGACTTTTCTTACATAGGGTTGTGATATTGTTTACCTGAACATAGTTTGATTTACTTATGTGTATTCAAGTTTAAAAATAAATAAATATTTCCTTACCCCTTTACTGTTTGTTTAGGAGGGTGTGTGTAATATCTGGGTGTCAGTCGTCTAGCTGTTCCCTTAAAACGTATATTTTGATCTTTCATGGGATGCTCACTGCCAAGCAACTGGAAAGATATATGGGTAAGGTTGCTGAGTGATCTGGAGCAGGCTGATTAGAGGATCTTTTTCTCTTGCAATAAAATCCCAACTTTAAATTATTACAAGGGGATTTGAGTTCTGTGTACATGACAGTTTCACACATTGTGTGCATCAGCTGCTCCTCCTCAAAATGCAAGGTGAATAACGTTGTCAAAAAATTTTCAAATAAGCTTTATGTTAAACCGGAAACATCAAATAACTTAAAACACATGCATCTATCTATCTATCTATCTAGCTATCTATCTATCTATCTATCTATCTATCTATCTATCTATCTTTCTATCTATCTATATATCTATCTATATATGTCTATCTATGTAAATATATATACATATATATATATAGATAGATAGATATATATGTATGTATATGGAGATATACTAAGAAATACATGTGCAAACATACATTGCATAAATAATTTGCTTAATGTACATACAAAAGAAGAATGTCCACTTGCATACAGTCTGTCCTCAATCTCAGGCAACATTTCTTTTATTGAAGTGAAAACAGAGTGCACTGTGAGTCATAATTTACTTTGTACTAAGATTAGACTTATTGATGTTAATCAATTAGCGTGCCCACTTTCATGGATCTTCAATTGATCATTATTAGTGGAGCTAGGTCATTAAGAATTCATGAACAAATCCATAAATCAATGTTTGGAAATTAATATGGAAACTGTCAGTTTCAATACTGTTTGGTGTACCTTAAAAGTTTAAATAGGGGGGGGGGGGCACTATTCAGTTTGCAGCCAATAAAAGGAAACCGGGGAAACAGATTGAAAAAGATAGGATCGATAAAATGCTCAGTTTGGAATAGGCATGTGCTGCTGCTACTCAGTGTAATACAGATACTGCTGAAAGGTTTTTATCAGCAGTTGGTAGCACTAAGAGTGGAACGAGGTAGTAAAATATGAAGAAAGGCTGAACATTCCTTTTTGGCATGAATAAGAGGAAACAATAGGACAGCTACTGCCACATAACACCAGGTCGAAAACTAATCAAAATATGACAGGAAAGATTAAGGATGAGCAAGGGAATTTAAAAACAGAATCGAATAAAATACTTCAGCAATTTCGGAACTTTTATGGTAAATTATACAAGGAAGATAGTCACAGAAGACCCTTGCGCTATTTATGTGAGAAAGCCACATACTACTATTAAAACATGATATGCAAAGCAATAATAAAGAGTCGGCTGTTGCTGAGGTATTGCAAGCAATAACACCACTACCATCCGGGAAAGATACAAAAGAAGATGATTTACCTATTGAATTCTACAAAACATTATGTCACATCCTTGCTCCTATAATGGCTAAAATAGCAGCTGGAGTTAATGTTGGCAAGGGAATTCATATAACATGGAATTTGATGAATATAGCAATATATTTTAAAGAATAACAACCCAGCAGATAAATGTGAGTCATATAGGCCAATATGTTTGATAAATGTTGATGCTAAAATATACTCTAAAGTGCTGGCAACACACTTATCGAAAGTAATTATTACTATGGTTAGTCATGAAGAACATGGTTTTATTCCTAGCTCAGCCATGTCAGAACACATTAATAAGCCAATAGCCATGTTTGATGAAGCCAACTTTCTTCATCAACCAGCAAATAAGATTTTATTGGTAGCTGAGCATTTGATTGTGTGTGATGGAGATTCTTATGGGCTGTTCCAAATCGTACAATGAGCGCATACAGACACTTAGGGCCAGAATAGTAAACATGGGCTTGGCCTCGTAACACATCAAAATGATGCTGGATGCGAGACAAGGATGCCCTATTTCACTGCTTCATTTTGCTATCTATTTGAAGTCATTTTTAAAGTAAACATTGGTTAATCCGATGCAGGGGCTGATAGAATTGAATGGAATAAGGTCTATGCATATGTAAATGATGAAACAATAGATTCTAAAAGGCTTTACTAGACCTTGAGGTTATTGAAGACATGGCAGAGCAATTTGGGAGTGTATCAGGATACAAGGTAAATTTGGGCAGAGCCCAAATGCTTAATAACTACACATAGAAAAGGAAAAATCATGCATTGTAAATTAAACTACTTATTTAAGCTTTGAGGGTAAACAGTCAAATGGATAAAGTAATAGAGACCAGTTATGAACATTTAATGAAAGATTTTGTACAGATGGGTTCCCAGCTGTCCCAGCTGGAGGAGGTTGCCATTAACAATGATTGGAAGGTGTAATATCATCAAAATAGTTATACTGCCAAATGTTTCTATTTATACCACTTTAGTCTGCTGCTGGTTCCAAATACCTTTTTAAAAAAATGAAATCTGCTATAAATCAGTTAATATGGAGCTGTTGTAAGCCAGCACATCACGCTGCTTGCGCTGAATTTTAGTGCAGGGAACTCATTCCCTGCTGGAAAAAAAGCACCAATGGCACCACGTGGCATGCCTGAAGGCAACTTTTCTGAGTTGATTTCGCTGGGGCTCAAGTAGATTTTCTATTCAAGTGGCAGCTTTCTGACAACGACTGGTTGCTAACACCCGCTCTGCAAAATCTTGCCAAATGCCCTCCAAGCAACCAAAAATTGCTCTAGGGGACACCAAATCTTCCTCACAAACATACAGTTGGTGTGTCGCATGCGAGAAAAAACTCCACCATGTGGTGGTTGGTGGAATTTGGCCAGAACTCCGCATTACATGGCTTGTAACATGGAGTGGACAAAATTCCCCTAACTGTGCCAGCGGAGTGGACCTAACTATAACTTGTGCCCGCTATTTCCAAGATTAAAATTAACGCATATGCAACCATCACCCTGTGCGCTCTGCAGCGAGGCCAGGGACTGGATGTGTTTCTAGTCTGCTCACCTTTCTGGCCCACTAACAGGCAATGTGAGAAACTCACACTGCGTTCAGCCTTAACTTCAGAGCTCTCAACCATGTTCCATTATAAACACCCACCCTCAACTAACTCACTCAGACATCTGAGAATATGAGAAATCAATCAGTGTTTTTTACAGTAAATTTAAGAGCATGAATATAGAGCTTGAAAGGGACCCATTTCAAAGTTAGTTTTCAGTTACTGCTGAACCCTGTTGGACGTGGCCGACTTAAAGTTCTGATGACAATGATCTGGCAATGTACTTTTGTAATTCTTGCACACAAATTTCCAAGGCAATGTCAATAGCGGATCAATTCAAAAGAATTTAAGAAGATCCACCTTTTTATTAACCAGTGTAATCACAGCAGTCACACAAAGTTTGTTCACAAAGATGAGGTTTGGAGCTGTAGGGTGAATCAAAGATGGAGGCTTATATAGGACAAACCAACACATTACTCAGTGCTCAAGGTGCCTATTAAATGCCCACAGACAATTAAAAAATATCTTCTAGGCACAGTGTACACTGTATGCAAAACATGGCCAAAGAGCAACTAGTCACTTAAAATAACCAAGGTCTGAAGGTGCTAAAGATGATACTACTTGCTGCCTTTATACTTTGTGAACACTTTACAGATAATCAGTTTTGTGAAGCAAAACAAGCACATGCACATAGGTTAGTACACAGTCTTCTATGTTAAGTAGAGATTGTCATGCTGAGACAATTCTATCTAATAACTCAAGGCTGCTTACCATACTTAGTATGTAGAATATTTGCCCTGCTGCAAACTTTGTCTGCAGTACCAAAATAATTGTGTGTAACATAATGAACACAAGTTGTCACCTGTCATCTGCACACAGAGTTACTTTTCTATATAAAGATTTATAATGCCTCTAAACACCAATGGAGCATTAGGCGCACATGTGTTTTGTACACACGTATACCGATTAGCTGGACACAGGCCGTACAAAATTAGGTAGGATAGTAATATGGTAGCCTTCACTAGGTAAACTATGAAACAAACTAACACATTCAATCAATGATGTCATCAATGACTTCATCAATGATGTCATTTGAGATGTCACCAGTGATGTCATAAAAGATGTCTTAGAACATATCATGGCTGAAGCCATATGTGAGGCTAAAAGCAATGCATGGCGGGGTGCAAGTTATATTTAGTTCTGCTAACTTTTAGTTCAAAACATTAATGTTGTCATGGACAAATTCACCAAAGTATAACGCTACTTAAAACTTTAGTTTCTTCAGTGAACTTCTAGGGTTTAAAAAAAAAACGGATGTTTTTATCACACCTAGTTGTAATGGTACTTTAACCTTTGTTTTATTCAGTGAATTTTTTTTTATTTTAATCTTTAATGTGAAGTAATATTTAATTACCATGCATAAATCCAACCCCAACTGGGCCAGCCCCCACCACATACAGCCAACCCTGCGCTGGCCACAAGGCCTGCAAAGACCCTGTCTCAACCCCTATAATGGCTGCCATTGTCACACTGTGCTGGGCTACTGAACATGAACCGTGGGGGTTGGCCCAAAGACCTAGCCTGCAGCAAGGCCCTGTGACAAACCTCCCCAAAGGCAGCCAACAACACATTGCACACACCCTTTGGCCATGTATGGCAAGGGGTTAGCCACAGGGTCTGGCCCTGGGCACCCCATCATAGAGGGCTTTTTTTTTTTTTTTTAAAGGAAAGAGGGGGCGCGTGATTCCACTCCTCAAACCTACCCCCTGCCCCAGGGCCATATAGATTTTAAAGCAGAAGAGGGGCATGGCTCCTCTTGCTAAGCCTGGTTAGGCCCTGGGGACCCCATGGCCATTATTAAAAATAAAGGGAAGGGGGGACTATGTGTCCCACACTCTAAGCCTTGTTAGGCCCTGGGGACCCCATCCCCCAAGGCTACTGAAGGGGAGGGGCCACATGCCCACACTTCAAGCCTTGTTATGACCTGGAGACCCCAACACCCAGGACTACTCATTTAAATAAATAGGAGGGGGCTGCGTGAACTCCCTTCCCAAGCCTTTTTAGTCCCTGGGGACCCCATCCCACGAGGCCACTTATTTACATAGAGGGAATTGGGGCCAAGCAGCCCCCTCCCAGTGCCTTGTTTGGCCCTGGGGAATCCGTGCCCCAGGGTCATATAGATTTTAAAGCAAAAGAGGGGCATGGCCCCCCTTGCTAAGCCTGGTTAGGCCCTGGGCACCCCATCCCCCATGGCCATTATTAAAAATAAAGGGAAGGGGGGGGACTATGTGGCCCACACTCTAAGCCTTGTTAGGCCTTGGGGACCCCATCCCCCAGGGCTACTGAAGGGGAGGGGCCACATGCCCACCCTTCAAGCCTTTTTATGCCCTGGAGACCCCAGCACCCAGGGCTACTCTTTTAAATAAATAGGAGGGGGCTGACCCCATCCCATGAGGCCACTTATTTACATAGAGGCGATTGGGGGCCAAGCAGCCCCCTCCCCGAGTCTTGTTTGGCCCTGGGGAATCCGTCCCCTAGGGCCATTACTAAAAATAAAGGGAAGGAGGACAGGGCAGCTGCCTCCTCAAGCCTTGTGAGGCCCTGGGGAACCCAACACCCAAGGCAACTCATTTACATAAATGGGAATATATACATAATTTATTTTTATTTTTGCACTGAAAAAAACAAAGGTTAAAGGGACATTATAGTTAAGTTCTGGATTTACTCATACAAAACCAAAGAAATTCTGCAGTTATGAAATCTTTCAAGTAACTAAAACTCGCGCCCTAAGGTAACTATAACTCATGCCCTCGCCATGCACAGTTGTCTAACTGTAACGTCCCTGTAACCTTTGTTTTTTCAGTGAATTTCTATGTCTTTTTTAACGTATAGTAATTTTCATTGCTATACGTGAATCCAACCACCGCCAAAGGCCATGCACAGCCCGCTATAAGACTGTGTATTTAAAAAGCACTGGCTCACTCACACCTGCTCTTACTTACCTGTGAACAAGGCATGGTGTTGCCGAAACGCGTCAGGATTTTTTGTCTTGCTGCTCAGAAATGCTATTAAATGCTTGGATTTCAACATGGACTGGTGCCTGGGCTTTTCTTGTTTGGGAGATATATATATATATATATATATATATATATATTTATCCACATATATATATATTTTTATATATATATATATCCATATATCTATATATATTACCTAGTGGCGGTCGCTACTACGTGGTTATAGTTGAGACCATGTTTCCATAGAAAAAGTGTTTTTTGACTTGCCTATATTTTTGGCACCGTTTGAAGAATCCTAACGCAATTTTCCAAAAACGTGGCCCGGTGATTCTTGGTGCGCATGGAAAGTTTTGGGGTGATCCATCAAGCGGGGGCCGAGAAAATGTGGCCTTAAAAAAGTTGGTTTCTCATGTGAACTCCTATTGGGTCTGTCAACCTGTCTACAGCCTGAACCGCTGGACGGAATTACACCAAATTTGGCAGAAATTTAGCTGCGGGTACACAGATTGTGCTTTTTGTTAATTGGTGTAAATCTGTTCAGTAGTTTTTGAGAAATTTAGGGAAATTCAAATTTATATATCTCTGGTTGCAAAGTATTTATGAACAAAGACAAGCTTGTGCAGGGAAATGCACAGCTCTGATTATCTGCCAACACTTCAAACCAGGAAGTGTTGGCAGCCATCTTGGGACTTGGCTTGAGCCGAGTCCCAGCTAAAAAGAAATTTTTTTTTTTTTTTTTTTAATTAGTTTTTTGGCGTGAGTCTGCGATATTTGCGGCAAAGATTTTTACAAAAACATTTGTGGACTTCCACACTTGTTTTTGTATAGGCCACCTGGTGGACCATGCCCCCCACAGCTCCGGGGACAACCACCTTCCCAGGGATTTCATTTTTTTATATGAAGGGGGGTCCGCAGCCCCCCCACTGTCCTGTGGACCGCCATCTCCCCAGGGCTTTCCTTTTGCAAAGCAGACAGTGAACATTGCAATGGTGCTGGGCAGGGGAGCCCCTGCACTGCCCATGTCAAGTGCATGGGCAGTGCAGGTGCCCCCCTTGTGATTCTCTAAACCTATTCTCAGCCAGCCTTTTCATAGCGGTGGTACCACCATGAAAAGGCTGCTGGAGAACAAGGTCCACATCCGCAGGGCAGTGGTTGTATTGTGGCGGGTGGACCTGACCGCCACGGCGAGTGTGGCAGTCATAAGACTGTCAAACTCATAATGACCCCCTAAGTGTAAAAATATGCTTTCTAGCACCAAAAAGTGAAAAGCGCCAACTGTGGCTATCTGGTGCACACTTGACCAGGAAATAATCGAAGTTTCAGCCTGACCGCAATGGAGCCTGGGTAGGCTACACTGAGTGTTATGCCTCAGTCAAAATGTTACCTTCAGACTTAGTTACTTTTTTGGTTCTTTTTCTCTCAACATCCAGCAAGTCTCCTTGTCAGACTGGCTTGTGACTCAACAATGGTGATTTGCCTCTACGTGAGGCCGTGGTAAAAATCCTTGAGGTTTTAGTTCTTGCCATCGGTGCCAAAGAGCTCCAGAACTTCAGTGGGGCAAACCTGAATTTCAGGCCGAGTTGCAGTTCGACGTCACCAGCTTGACTCTCAATGACAGGTTGGTCACCTTAAGTAGCTTTTTAACAAAGATTCTCCAAATGCTTCCAAACTTCTACAGCCTCTTCCGGAAGGTAATTTTGAGGTCTTGAAGGGTCCACAACATTAGACAAGGTTCCAGAAGCTCTGAGTTGCTCCTTGGAGAGTTGGGACTACAACTCCCACAATGCAGCTGGTCAAATCCTTAAAAGACCACTGGACGCTGGTCAGCTGGTCCTTTCTTGGTGGAATTGGTGCAGCTAACGTCTTGTAGTTCTTTTCGACCTGTTTTTTTCAGGTAGTCCACTCCTTAAACATCAAAGATTTGCAAAGTCCTCTTTTGTGAAGCCCAGTGTGTACAGCAGATGCAGCAGTCATTACGAGTCCTCTTGTGGTGCAGGCCAGAGGTTCAGCAGGGCAGTCCTTCTTCTTTTAATGTTTCTAGGCAGGGATCAGAGTTGCTGGGCAGTTCGCCCATATTTATTGCAGTTTTTGGGCTGGCAAGAAGGGGGTGCCCCTGACCAATGGTATGTAGGATGCCGCCCTCTGTTATGACCACTTTCTTCGAAGAGTGGCATATTTTTGTCTCAGAAAGCAATTCTCACAAAAAGCCAAAATGGAGAAAATCTGTCTTGGAGGTTCAGGTCTGGCTAAGCCCACCCACAGGTGTGGCTAACTTTCCCCTTGACCCTCCTTCCAGACCTTCTCCTAAATCAACTACAGGGGATTACCATCTGGCTGGTGGCTCCCTTTGAAGACCAGTTTGGCTACCCAGCCCCTTTCCTGTTCTGGCATCTGCAGCAGCAGACCTCCTCTCACCAGATGGTCTCTTTGCCTCAGCCAAGGTCACTTCACACCTCATCAGAGCAGATTGGCTCAGCCTGTCAAAGGTTGACCAATCAGAAAAGGCTGCTAAAGGGCTAATTTTGGGCAACTTTAGGAAAGCAGTTCTAAAACTACTTCCCTGCAATAGTTATAATAAATCTAATCTTGGCAAGCTGTTGAATTTATTGTTACTATTATTTTGACACTATGAATCACTGTTCTAGCTCGCCCTGTCAAAAGTTAGACTTTAATAAAGTTTGATAAAGCATTCCCATTTTAGCCAATGGAGCTAGCAGTACTACAATGAGAAATACGTAATTGGCAGTTTCCCCTCACCAGGGCATATAAAACATCGTTTATAATGCCCCTGCCTATTATTACAACTGTTGGGACATCTAGGGTGAACCTTAGAGGTGGCATATATGTAGAAATCAGGTTGTTTAAGACTTTGGAAGTACTTTTTAGGCCAAAGTCGAATTTGGACATATTTTCATTTTAAAAGCAACCTGCGAGGCAGGGCTGGCTTTTAAAATGACAGCAGTGCATACTTAAGTGCATTAAATCTAAGGAGCCTCTAAACCTACATGCCCTACCATATTATAGGGGCTTACCAGTAGGTTGTCAGTACTGACTGTAATTACACCTAATTGCCTACCATGTCACAAACAGATGTAGCTAACACTCTGGCCTGTACCCTACTTTTGTCCCTCCAGCCAGTCTAACCTCCATCACAGTGGGCCTCTTGTTGTCATCACAGTGTTATATCATACTGGGTTCTTCATATGTCATTTGGGGCACACTTCGAAGGAGTGAAACAGAAGGCCAAAACAATTTGTGTATATCCAGTCTCTGGTTGCTAACAGCTCTGTTTTTTACCGACCAGAGTTCTGACTCTGAGTTTGTTGGGAGTTCAGGGACTGCATAGGTTTAGATTTTAGTGTTAAAAATGAAATGGTACTTGGATTACTCTCGTACTCTACCATACACATCCCAAACCCCCAAGCCCTCACAGCCCAGGTTTAGTTTGGACCTGCTTTTTATCTTGTAGCCATGTCACATAAGTGGGCTCCAAGCTAAGGTCAAAAGGCTAAACTCCTGTTCAAGCAAGAAGAGGCCTTTCTCACAACTGTTCAGACCACAACTGCCCTGATGCTCAGTGGCAACTGGAACAGGAGTGGACCCTGCTGCTGGTCTTTATTTGACAGCTTGTGAGTTTCGAGGTACCTTTTCTGATGTCTTGGTTGGCCTCAGACATGTACTCCTGTAATAGATTGTGAGTTAAAGAACTATAGTCAAAAGGTAAAAGTTTTTTACCAAGACAGTGCGGGCTAGTGCATCAAGCCCGCACTCCATCTTCATCAGCATCAAATTGTGCTTAACTCCTGTTCTACCACTACCATTGACTATCACTGAAACTCTGTGCTTTCTTGGCCATTTCTTTCTATACATTTTTTTTAAATGATATTGCCTCTTTTTTTTTATTCAATTAGTGTCATTTTGGAACACTTGTATTTGATAAGGTCTATTTTTCTAATTCATTCTGGGATTTTTATTGTTTTGCATTTCAACTTAATTGCTATTTTAATACTACACAAATTCATTACGCATTGTCTCTGAATTAAGCATGTCTGCTCTGTGCCATAGGGATTTGAGGGTTGAGTACAGGTTTATTTAATGACTTTATTGGTTCACCCTGACAATGATTGTGATTATTACTTGAGGTGAGTACCTACCCCTCGTCACTTATAACTCAATTTCTTACTAAGACAACGTGACTTGTTTTGCAGCCAGTAGGAACCTCAGTGCTGCTTGGCATGGCATTATAGTTTCTATGCATCTATCCAATTAATTTTCCAATTTCTTCTCAAATACCTTACAGTACATCTGTCCAGCTTCTCTTTAGTTTCAGACAGGCCCAGATAATGTGTATGAATGTTCTGGGGTTCCCAGAACTTCTCTAACATTCCTGATTTCTAATGTATTTAAACTGTCTAGCATGTGACACCACCCACATAGTATTTTGCAATTAGTCTCTTTAACCTGTGCATTCCTGGCAAAGTTATTATCCCTAATAAAGACCTCTTCATATTGTTTTTGGTCTAACGTGATCAGTAACTCCTTTTCCCATTGTTTCAAACACATCTACTAATCTATAATGGGATGGGATTTAAAATGGAATGTATCACTGACACCAGAATTTGAAAGCTAGTGAGTTTTTGTAGGAACTTCACAAACTCAGTAAGCTCTCTCATCACTCCAGTTGTGGCGCCCAGTGTCTAATGTCCTGATTTAGAGTTTGGCGGACGAATTATATGCAAACTTTCAAAGTGTTTTTTTTTTTTAAATAAAAAAGCAATGATCCCCTCCCCCCCACCATGGAAGTTACCTTCCATGGTGTGGGGGTCATTTTGTAGTTTCCACTGATCCTTAATGCAGGTTTTACTTATCACATGCCCCCCCTACTATAAATGGAGAGGATAAATGGTACGCCTCTGATAACCATTACTTGATTTGGCCATCGGAGGTGTATATTGGCAGCAGAGAAGCAGTACTCTCCATCACTGACATATTGACGGTACGACCATCTCTAAATGAGCAACTTCTCTGTCAAACGATAATTGGGCCCTAGAGTTTCATGATTGAATGGTATACATAAATTCTAACTTACTGAGCATTTATGGCAGAAACCCATTTTTAATCCATCGAGTCTGTGAAAAAGATTAAATCAAAAACTCGTTCTCAAGAAATGAGCCATCACCAGGAGAAAAAATGATAAGTGCCAATATGATTTACTCTCTCAGCTAATCAGATTGACCGTGGGTAATCCAATCAGATCGGATGTAGCTTTCTCCACGAGTTTTCCATCTACGGCAGCCACATACTTCCTACAAATCACTCCTGTAGTTTATTATTTATTCATTATTCTTCTTATTTTTTCTACATCTTGCCTTTGGTTTATTTACATAAATAAATAATTGCTTTGCCAATGAGGTGACACTCGTTGTTTGAGGATAACTGTGGAACAAACTGAAACTTAGGAAAGGGAAATGTGTTTGCTTTATCACCATGATTAGATTTTAGTGTTAAATATGAAATGGTACTTGGGTTACTCTCGTACTCTCCCCCACACATCCCAAACCCCCAAGCCCTCACATCCCAAGTTTAGCATAGACCTGCTTTTTCTCTTGTAGCCATGTCACAGAAGTGGACTCCAAGCTAAGGTCAAAAGGCTAAACTCCTGTTCAAGCAAGAAGAGGCCTTTCTCACAACTGTTCAGACCACAACTGCCCTAATGCTCAGTGGCAACTGGAGCAGGAGTGGACCCTGCTGCTGGTCTTTATTTGACAGCCTGTGAGTTTTAAGGTACCTTCCCTGATGTCCTGGGGGGCCAGCAATAGATTGTGAGTTAAAGAACTATAGTCAAAAGGTAAATGTTTTTACCAAGACAATGCGGGTTAGTGTATCAAGCCCGCACTCCATCTTGATTAGCATCAAATTGTGCTTAGGTACTGATCTACCACTACCATTGACTATCATTGGCACTCTGTGCTTTCTTGGCCATATCTTTCTTTACATTTTAAAAAAATGATATCGCCTCTTTCTTTCATTGTATTTTTGTCATTTTGGTATAATTTTGTTTGATAAAAGTCTATTTTTCTAATTCATTCTGGGATTTTTATTGTTTTGCATTTCAACTTTATTGCTATTTTAATACTACACAAATTCATTACGCGTTGTCTGAATTAAGCATGTCTGCTCTGTGCCAAAGGTATTTGAGGGTTGAGTACAGGTTTATTTAATGACTTTATTGGTTCACCCTGACAAGGATTGTGATTATTACTTGAGGTGAGTACCTACCCCTTGTCACTAATAACTCAATTTCTTACTAAGACAATGTGACTTGTTTTGCTGCCAGTAGTAACCTCAGTGCTGGTTGGCATGGAATTATAGTTTCTATGCATCTACCCAATTAATTTTCCAATTTCTTCTCAAATACCTTACAGTTCATCTGTCCAGCTTCTCTTTAGTTTCAGACATGCCCAGATAATGTGTATGAATGTTCTGGGGTTCCCACAACTTCTGTAACATTCCTGATTTCTAACTGTCTAATGTATTTAAACTGTCTTGCATGTGACATCACCCACATAGTATTTTGCAATTAGTCTATTTAACCTGTGCATACCTGGCAAAGTTATTTGCCCTAATAAAGACCTCTTCATATTGTTTTTGGTCTAATGTGATCCGTAACTCATTTTACCATTGTTTCAAACACATCTACTAATCTATGACGGGGATAGGATTTAAAATGGAATATATCACTGACACCAGAAATTGAAAGCTAGTGAGTTTTTGTAGGAACTTCACAAACTCAGTAAGCTCTCTCATCACTCCAGTTGTGGTGCCCAGTGTCTAATGTCCTGATTTAGAGTTTGGCGGACGAATTATGTGCAAACTTTCAAAGTGTTTTTTTTTTTTAAATAAAAAAGCAATGGTCCCCTCCCCACCACCATGGAAGTTTTCTTCCAAGGTGTAGGGGTCATTTTGTAGTTTCCACTGATCCTTAATGCAGGTTTACTTATCATATGCCCCTCTACTATAAATGGAGCGGATAAATGGTACGCCTCTGATAACCATTAGTTGAATTGGCCATCAGAGGTGTATGTTGGCAGCAGAGAAGTACTACTCTCCATCACTGACATATTGACGGTACGACCATCTCTAAATGAGCAACTTCTCTGTCAAACGATAATTGGGCCCTAGAGTTTCTTGATTGAATGGTATGCATAAATTCTAACTTACTGAGCATTTACGGCAGAAATCCATTTTTAATCCATCGAGTCTGTGAAAAAGATTAAACCAAAACTCGTTCTCAAGAAATGAGCCATCTCCAGGAGAACAAATGATAAGTGCCAATATGATTTACTTTCTCAACTAATCAGATTGACCGTGTGTAATCCAATCAGATCGGATCTAGCTTTCTCAGGAGTTTTCCATCTACGGCAGCCACCTACTTCCCACAAATCACTCCTGTAGTTTTTTATTTATTTATTATTCTTAATATTTTTTCTACATCTTGCCTTTGGTTTATTTACATAAATAATTAAATGTTTTGCCAATGAGGTGACACTCGTTGTTTGAGGATAACTGTGGAACAAACTGAAACTTAGGAAAGGAGAAATGCGTTTGCTTTTTCACTGTGACAGTTTTTTAAAAAAAACATTTTATTTAGAACTCAAAATGCAAGCTAAAATTTTTTTTTTTCCCAAAGCTTATTTGTGAATGGGTCACACGACTGCAATAGCAAAAGCATAATATTGCTCTTATTGTGAGAAAGTAATTCGCCAGAAAAGTCCAGCTATGCATTACAAAACTGTTATTAAACATGTGCAATCCATGGGGTGTGAGAATATTATCTGGTTTAGCAAACGTGTGGATTTCCACACGAGAAGACTCAGAGCAAATAAAAAACTCGAGAATCATATTTATGGTTAGAAAACAGTATTGCTGATGGGCGATTTTTTAGTCACTCCATTTAAGAGTTCGTGCAATATTAGAAGGAATAACCAGAAACATAAAGGTTCTTGAAATATTAGGAGATGTAATCACAGTCAGCTGAAATGTGAACTAAGTATACTGAACTATGGCTGATATTACTAAAGCAGCTAGCAAAGCACTAATGCCAAAGCACTGCATCCTATACATGTAACATGGTGGAAGCACGTCCAGTATAACAGTGGTACATCACATTGAATATAACTTTAGTGCACCACACCCCATGAACGAAGTGATCAGTGGGGCTGGATGAGGTAGTGGCAACAGTAATAATATTCTTATAAGTACTCTCAAGAGCTAGAGGCATATTAATGTATCTATCTGTGTTGGAGGCATATCTCACTTTGATGACTTCTTCTTCAGACACACTAAGGTTACCATTATTTGTGTTCTTTTTTTAATTATCTGAATTTTGTTGGCTCAATGGTGGTATCTTGTAGACCTGATAGAGCACTGCTGGTGTTCCTTAAAAGCTCCCCAGGGGGGTAGCTAGGTTCTGCACCATGTCTTACTGTGGTGGTGCTTCTGAGACCGGTGTCCCCCACAGTCATGCTCTAAATAGCATGGAGATTAGATAAGTGCAGGTCTTGGTAAATATGCGTCAGACTCATTGAAGTAGGTTTCCAACCCTATTCTCTGTATGTGTTTTCTAAGCTTTTGATTCTCGGAAGTCAGATATTTGTAATATGGTTGTCTGTACTCCTGGAGCTGCCCAAGAGTGAGTCATGGCTTCTCTCTAGAAGACTAAGCAGGTTTCAGTGAGTAGATGTTTGGATTAGAAGCAGCCTAGCAACTGCTGATTGTTAACAAAGTTTGATATGCATATGAAGGTATGTGTTAAGTAGGTACATTAATGTGAATGTCCTGGCAAACACTCAGTGGTTTTACTTATCAATAATACCTTCGGCAATATCTTCTACAGTGTCCATGAAACATTAGGAGGTCACACATGTTAGAATCCATTCAGGGTGAACCCAGTCATTTAAAGATGTGGGGAGAGTAATTTACAATAACAAGATTTCCCTGCTTGCTTTGGAAACACAGCTTAAGCTCCTTCAGTGGAAAGAAGTTCACCTCTGCCTGGTAAAATACTTTCAGTGAACTGCAATTCCTAAATTAGAATTTCAGCAATTGCATTCCAGCATAGTACTCAGTCTTGCATCTTTTAGTGAGTGATTTCATGAACGCCAAGCAAATGACAGAATCTACAAGCTGAAAGTTTGATCCATTTTAGAGGGTTTTGTTGTTTTTCACCCTAGCAGTCTTTAATCAACAATTCAAAAGGTTTCCATAGTGACCATGAGAAAGCTGGCAAGTTATGTTCATAATAAACTTCTACTAAGGATTAATATTGAAACCCATCTATTTGCCTACTGATGTGTCAGTATCACTGCTCCAGTTTGCTTATACCCTTGTCTACTAATGTATATTACTACAGTTTTACAAGTTTAAGGAGAAGTATTGGAAGATGGTGTTGTGAAAGGATCTGTCTGCAGATACTGAAGGTAATCAGTATTTTCTAAAGGTTCAAAGCTCATTAATGACAGCAGAGCATGGAGTTTTACAGTACCCTTATGGTCCCATGGTGCTTGTTCACCTCTAGGGGCAACACCTCATAGGAAAAATCCATCAAATACATCCTCTCAAACCTTGGTGGTACGTGTTTTGTACCTTCCAGATGCTTCATGCCATATCAATTGAGTTGTTCCTATGACAACTTAAGCAGCACAGTTTGATAGATGCAAGTCACTAGCTCTCTGTTCCTTTTTTGGACGTGCTTGGGGTCTTTCGGAATTATTTTTATTTTTCATAATACAAGATGTACCTTCACATTATACACCCTCAGAGGTGGATGAAAGGAAAGATGATCCCTCAGGTCTCCTGTCTCATATCGGTTAATTCCCTAAACAAAACTATTTACTTAAAAAACACTTGTACTCTGAAAATCCTTTTAGGTACAAAGTGATAATTCTAGCTCCATAAACCAGAAATTCAAATAAATTGTGAGGCCATCAGTATGAATTAGATAAGGCCAGTTGCAGTGATTAGAGTAGGTGGTTCTGCCTTCGAATTTGTTTCTAGCCGTTAAAAACTTAATAATGTAACTTTGCTCATAATATTTCTGATTTAAGGTCAGACATTTTACCAAATTAGGTTCTCCAAGGCAAAGTACCCACATTTGGTTCCTAACCTGGTATGCAGATATACATATTAAACATGTTTCTCTCCATGCAGTTTAACTGTCACACCAAGATGATAATCAATGAAAGGTAGTCTTATACACAGATTGTTTTCAATACATACATCTCCACACAAGACAAGGTGGAATTTATGTATTTTTAGTACATGGCATCAGCAGATAACTATAAATACAAACACTAAAATATTTGAAAAAACTCACTTACTTACAGCATTTATTATGTTGTTGAGTAGACAGAACCAGTGATATGTAATCAAGAGTTGCTAAAATGGATTTAAACCTTTTACTTGAATAGGGGCAATGTACTGTTGTTGAGAGGTCTCTACAAATTATTATATTTACTGAAATATGTAGCCACTTCTTAGGTACAAGGTGAAAACTGAAAAAATATAACTAATTACATATTTTGTTGCTTAAAATTAAATAGACCTTAAAATTGAATATTTTTAATAAGAATGGAAAGCACTCCATAACAAAACATCCATATTAAAAATAAACAAGTGTTTTAATCCAAACTCACATAGACCTGGATAGATGTTTATTTTTATAGGTTTCAAATGACATTTTCACTTAACTATAATGGCCTGTAACCTTTGTTTTCTTCAGTAAATTTCTAAGATGCAAAGTAAGATGTTATTACCATGCCTAACTGTAACATCACTGTAGTTTGTTTTTTTAACATAAAGTAATGTCTTATTATCATATATAACACCAATCAAACCTATATTTCAGTAATCACATAAGGCAATGTTTAATAACAGTGATTATTATAAAAATGTTTAATCTTGTTTTAATTAAAAAATAAATCAATGTTTTAATGTTCTTTAAGACTGCATTTGGTGGGCTGAAAAACGTTAAAAGAAAAACTCAGACATTTATTATTAAAAACAAAACAAAAAACAATGTGTTTGAATATCTCTTTTAACATTACTGTCCCACAACATTCAATCATAAAAACAACCACAAGAGGGCCTTGAGCTCCAGCTGAATAGCATAGAGCTTCAACTCAGGGGACTCACTATTTATTTTTCTTATAAGATGTTTGGGGGCTGCTGCACTTCATTAAAAAATGCTTAGTGGTGCCTCTGCCTCCTCTAGGGACAAGCATGAAACTATAAAATTTTAAAATGCCCTATGGCATTATGGGGTGCTCCTTCCCAGAAGCAGTGAATAATAAATAAGTGGCTGCTGATCCTCATTAATTTTTCTTTTTTAAAAATTTATTAGGGCTATCCCGGAGTCCACCTGGGGCACCCAACTCATTTTTTTTTTTTTGTGTGGAGTTTGCGGGGGGAGCCTCAGGCCCCCGCCAACTCCCATGCCAGCCCCCATCATAGTTGTTGGCTTGGAGCCAGCATTTTTCTTTTTTATAATTTTGGGAAGGGGACCCATGACCCTTCTCCCAGAGCCTTTAGGGCCCTGGAACCCCATTTCCGAGACTAGAGACAACATTCTTAAATTAAGCAGAAGAGGCTTGCGGCCCCCCTCCACAACCTAATAGTGGCTCCAAGGACCCCATCCCCTGGGGCCATAAAACATATTTAAAAGGGGGAGATGCACATACCCGCCCCCCCCATTTGAGCCACTGCAGGCCACAGGACCCTGCCTGTTGGGGTCTTTATCTTTATTTAGGGGAGGAGGTGCATGGCATACCCCCCAGAGCCAATGGTATCCCTGGGGTCCCATCACTCTGGGCCTTACATGGGTGCCCAGGTGTCCAATCAGGACACCCACAAATCATACTGATGGGGGCTGCATAGGGATGCCTGCAGCCCTGTCCACTCCCTGCATGCACCCATCACAAGTGCAGTGGGAGCCGACATTGCTCGCACCTGGAGTTAGAAGATGTTATTCACTGCCCCCACCGGGTGGGAGCAATCTAAGCTTCCTGGCCTGCAAGGGAGTGGACAGGAAAACACAAGTCTGTTCCCACCTGGTGAGTGCATTTTTAAAACTCCCACCAGGTAGGAGCGGACATGCCTTTCCTGCCCTCATTCCTGCAGGCAGTGAAATTGCAGTGATCCTGGGGAGGACCCTCTCCCCTTCCTTTCATGTTGGGCTCGATTGATGGGTCGCTGAGGCCTTTTCAGGTTTTGGTGAGTGGCCCCTATCCTGTTTTTTTCAGTTTTGCCTCTGCAGAATGGGGTCCCCAGGGCCTTTTCAGAGTTGGGAAGTGGGCTTGCATGCCTCCCTCCTTTTGAGGATTGTGCCAGCCGCTGTGGATGGGGTCCCTGAGGTCTTTTCAGGTTTGAGCGGGGGGCCAATGCCCCCTCCCTTTTGTGATTATTTTTGCCAAGAGGTATGGGCTACCCAGGTTTCCAAGAGGCTTGGAGAGGGAAGCCACACACACCCCTCCCCTAAACATCTAATTATGCTGGCTCCCAGGTCCTGCCCCACACAAGGTTTGTTTTGCTAGTGTGGCAGGCTCTGCTTTGTTTGAAAAAATTTCAGTGATGTTATGGATCCTCATTAAAATAAATTGACTATGGATCGTCCCTCTGGGACCATCCCCAAACCAGGCCTAGAGATGATGGGTATTCCTACCTTTCTATATTTAACATTTTTTCAAGGACTCAGGGCTGAGTCCTGAATCCTAAGAGGGATGCCGCCACATCTCTGTTGATGTGGTGGCAACCAATCAGATCTCTTCGGGGGATCTTTTGGCCCCGCGGATCCTCTGTGGCATGAACTATAAAACTTTTTTGAGCCGAAATTGCTCAAAAACTACTGAACCTATTAACACCAAATGACAGAAAGTATGTTTTCTGGACCAAGATTGAGCACATTTGGTGTCATTCTGTGCAGCAGTTTATGGGAAAATGAATAGGGAAAATATGTTTTGGGTCCCCTCCCTTTTCTTGGCCCCTGCTTGACAAACTTTGAAGGATGGAATTTAGGTGGATGAGAGCTTTGGCTCCATTTGAGCAATCTTTTAATGAAACTTTCCAGAAAAGTTCTCATCCACCTAAACTCCATCCTTCAAAGTTTGCATATATGCATGTATATATGCATATATATATATATATATATATATATATATATCCATAGAACTCTGGTCTCCAAAGCAACGCGCCTTTCTGCCGGTGCGACGTCAGGGTAAAGACCAGCAACCCTTATAAATTAAACAAGGAAAAAAGCGTCGCACTCCCGAAGACTGTCAAAATAATATCCATTTATTTTCAGATATAAGCATCAGAACCCCACTGACGCGTTTCGACATGTAGTCTTTCTCAAAGTGGTTTGGTTCATAAAAGCGATTTTCACTTAACATCAACATTTAAATAGAGAATTGTTAATTAATCTACGAGTCTTCCACACCTGTTTGATATATTCCATGCTCCTCCTATAAGGCACGTGATATTTCACTTCTAACGGCTCGTAAGTAAACAGTGCCAAAATAGTTATCAAACATTTTCAATGTACGCTCGGTGAAATTTCTGTCAACACTGTGCAATATTCGCAGTATCATAATAACTTGCTGCAGCATGCCCAGAAAAGGATATTTACAGAATTTCATATCCACAACTCAAGAACATATCAGGGAGTTTGGTTCATGTAACATTAAACCCAAATATGGCTTTATGGGACTTGCAGTTCCTCGCCAGTTACAACCTCTCTCACCACTCGAAATGTTCAATTTACCTCCGATGTAAGGGAAATGTTCATACTGCAGTTATTAACACCTAATCCAGCAACTAAAAGCGGCACATTGTTGTGACATACAGAAGTTGAAAACCAACAATTTTACCGAGTCTATTTTAGTCACTCGAGTCTATGCCAGATTCAGATTATCATGCACAGTTCATGTACAGAGGCCGTACGAGTCCAGTCCATTTCAAACATGTGTTTTAAACAAACTCAATGTTAGTTCCTCAAATGCTTGCACCAATGAAATCATGAATTGAAAAGACAGTCTCCGGACCCTATTAATTCAGGGCCGCATCAGCAATGTTAGAGTATTCCGTTATGGCGCTAGGCGTATTAGAAGTCAGGAAATACCAAATTCTTCCAGTGTACTGTACACACGCAGGAGATAAGTATCTCCTCGCTCCTTCCGGATAAGATTAACCACTGCCGGGCGCTGTCGCTTTTTGACAATAACATCCATGACGTCGCACCGGCAGAAAGGCGCGTTGCTTTGGAGACCAGAGTTCTATGGATGTTATTGTCAAAAAGCGACAGCGCCCGGCAGTGGTTAATCTTATCCGGAAGGAGCGAGGAGATACTTATCTCCTGCGTGTGTACAGTACACTGGAAGAATTTGGTATTTCCTGACTTCTAATACGCCTAGCGCCATAACGGAATACTCTAACATTGCTGATGCGGCCCTGAATTAATAGGGTCCGGAGACTGTCTTTTCAATTCATGATTTCATTGGTGCAAGCATTTGAGGAACTAACATTGAGTTTGTTTAAAACACATGTTTGAAATGGACTGGACTCGTACGGCCTCTGTACATGAACTGTGCATGATAATCTGAATCTGGCATAGACTCGAGTGACTAAAATAGACTCGGTAAAATTGTTGGTCTTCAACTTCTGTATGTCACAACAATGTGCCGCTTTTAGTTGCTGGATTAGGTGTTAATAACTGCAGTATGAACATTTCCCTTACATCGGAGGTAAATTGAACATTTCGAGTGGTGAGAGAGGTTGTAACTGGCGAGGAACTGCAAGTCCCATAAAGCCATATTTGGGTTTAATGTTACATGAACCAAACTCCCTGATATGTTCTTGAGTTGTGGATATGAAATTCTGTAAATATCCTTTTCTGGGCATGCTGCAGCAAGTTATTATGATACTGCGAATATTGCACAGTGTTGACAGAAATTTCACCGAGCGTACATTGAAAATGTTTGATAACTATTTTGGCACTGGTTACTTACGAGCCGTTAGAAGTGAAATATCACGTGCCTTATAGGAGGAGCATGGAATATATCAAACAGGTGTGGAAGACTCGTAGATTAATTAACAATTCTCTATTTATATGTTGATGTTAAGTGAAAATCGCTTTTATGAACCAAACCACTTTGAGAAAGACTACATGTCGAAACGCGTCAGTGGGGTTCTGATGCTTATATCTGAAAATAAATGGATATTATTTTGACAGTCTTCGGGAGTGCGACGCTTTTTTCCTTGTTTAATATATATATATATATATATATATATATATATATATATATATATATACTATGTTCAGTTCACGTTTGGACTCTGGCACTCTTCGACGAGTGCAGGGTGTGTCGTAAAAGCAGCTGGACCTTACTGCTAAATATTTCCCTTTTATATTGTTACAAACTAACAGTTTAGAGTCGCACAGGATACAGTAACCTTACTTTATTAATACTCTACTATTCCAGCATTCCAAATTAAAACTATCTGATGCATTTTGGTCTGTCCTGGACCTTGCTCACCTCTCACACACATATTATGATTAAAGAAAAAAAAAACACAGGCCTTGGTTAAAATTATTCAACATTAGAATGTTAAAAAGGGGGAGATAGAGGATCTATTTAAAAGATGTTCAGACCTCTAGAAGCAGATAAAGCTCTCTACTCACTTAGCACTATATTTCATCAAAGACTAGGAGACAAGTTGTTTTGATCCAACTAATGATAATTATTTTGTATGAGTTCTTTGTTTTATTAAACCTTCCTCTTCCACATACAAGTAGCCAACTTCATGGTCCTCATAGACCTCTAAAAAAACTTGTCTTTTTGTATTTGATGGAACAATATAATGATATTTGGCTTATTAGCCCTATACTCACATATTTTCTGGTTCTGTATTTATTTTCTGGTGCTAAATTCGTAAGGGACCGGGATCCATTCTTAGATTTGTTAGGGGTTGCATCCCAAAACATCCCAAAACAGGTTTTTCAATAGGACATAACAATCTTATTGATTTGCTGTTGGTCATTCTTTTTCCAGATATATATGCCAGCGAGGAGCCCGGTTTCTTGAGACACATAGAATCAAGATAAGTACCTTCCGGTTGTATTCTGTAGAGCATTTTGGTCAAGATGGTCCTCTGTGGATGAATTGCAGCACTTTCTCCTTGTGTTCATTAAGTTTGCGGCCATATTAACAATTATGGTAACATATTGCTTGCAAAGGATCATTCTCCTGCACTTTTTTCCCTTTGGCTTCAAAGTCAGGGTTTAATATGAGTTCCTTCATAAATAATGTTTGATGTTGCATTTGGACTCAATGAAGACTACAGTATTCTCGTGTCTGGCTCAGCTGTTTCAGATATGGGCTAGATCATGTTTGGCTCTTATTTGGTATCTTGGACATTGATAAAGGACATAGGCCCTCATCACAACCTTGGTGGTCTTTCAAAAAGACAACCGAGGCTGCGGGAGACAGAATACCTCCAGTGCCGGTGGTATTTCTGGCTCTCTATTATGACTTTTCCACTGGGCCAGCGGAAAAGTCACATCAACTTTGCTGCCGGCTAGTAATAGAACCAGCGGCAATGCTGATGTGCAGTGGGTGCAGTAGCACCCGTCGTGGACATTTCACTACCCGAAATATGGGCAGTGAAATGCGCGACGGGGCTATGCCTGGGGGCCCCTGCACAGCCCATGCCAAGTGCATGGGCAGTGCTGGGGCCCCCAGGGGCACCCCAAGTCCCCCTTACCACCAGCCTTTCCATGGCGGTGTTTACTGCCGTGGCCAGGCTGGCGGTCGGGGATTCATAATACCCAGGGCGATTATGACCACCAGGCAAAAGCCTGGCGGTATAGTGGAGAGGCCGGCAGTATGGCCGTGGATATTGCGCCATAGTCATAATAGCTGGAGTAACACTGCCAGCCTGTTGACAGTGTTACCGCCAGCTTACCGCTGGCCGCCAGGGTCGTAATGAGGACCATAATGTATTTTGAATTAGAACATTGGAAGTTGGCTGCTCCATTGAAAACAATGGAGTGCTGCTGGCTTTTACTGGCCGGTAAAAGCCCGCAACGCCAACATTCCAATGGGCTTTGTTCACAGCAGCAGCTGTGAACAAAGCCTCACGGAGCCCGAGGGGATTCTAATCCCCTCGGGCTCTGTGAGCAATTTGTTTTTTTAAGAGAACATTCTGCCCTGAGTGGCAGAATGTTCTAATAGCCTTAGAACCCGCCATAGCGGGCTCTACCGTCTATTAAAGGCCCTTTCCCTTGTTAAATGCCCTCGCCTTCGGCTCGGGCATTTAACTCGGGAGCGGGCCTTTAATAGCCGGTAGAGCCCGCTACGGCGGGTTCTAAGGCTATATTAGGTCCTCAGCTAAACATGGTGGTGTATCTGCCTCTAGCAATTGGGTGGCTGAACTGCCATTATGTCTTCACCTTCGATATCCTAATGGAAGAACTGTATGTGTCTATGGTAGAATGCCCAACATCATGACTATTTCCAGTGCTGCAGAATGATCTGGAGATAAAGCTGTAGAATATACCATATTTAGACATATTTTCTTTTACTGCCCTTCTCTTAGTGCGGGTACTAGACTTTACCATTTACTCTGAAATGACAGTGTCCTTGAATATTGCCTAGGGTGTTCAAACCTATCCTTCAAAGAGGATGAGTAGGGTTTGTGCAGAAAGTGCACCTTAAATTGAGCTATCAGTTTCCTAACAGTATGTGCTGGTGGTTGTCAGGGGTGACTACAAAACATGATCTTCTGGTGGATCATTGTAAGTGAGTGGGGGGCACCTCTATTGTGGGAATCTGGTCCTGTGTCATTTTGAAATGGCTGATTGATAAGGAGTAGGAGGTTAGAGAAGTAGTTTGTTATCAGATTGTCATATTATTCAGATTCCATCAGTTTTGAGTGAATAGTTCTGGATGATTTAGTGATTACTTTCTGTTGTTTCTGTGTCACATCAGAGGCACTACCACTTGACATTTCAAGCAGGGTACTGTGTAGAAACATTTTTTCCAGTTAAAAGACTTGTTTGTGGTCTGGATTTATTTTTCCCTTTGCATTATATGGATTCTGAGCACCGTTGCTCTGTTCAACATTCAAAATTGGGTGGCAAATATTGCATTGGCAAAACTGAGAATTTAGGGATATCTGTGATTATCACTTCATTAAGCTGGTTTAATTGTTATGCAGACCCACCTTCTGTTATCAATTATCTGTGTCCCAAAATTAATGTGTGTCTGTGGTTCCTCCAGATGTTGAGACTGGGCATGATGAACGTGCTGGTTCTATCTAGTGAGTAAATCATTTCATTACCAGCACTGTTTGTTCATTATTTGATATATACTCAATTGGTAAGAACTGTGACAAGAGGGCAGCCATGGCTAGAATGGTATGATTATTTACTGTTAATAATCTTTATTTAGAATTCACAACTTCCTTATCATAGATCTTGGTTTCCCTTCCCTCTAAATCACGTTAACTGCCTTTGAACATAGATAAAACAACTTTTTGACAGTCATTCATACAATGAAGATGTCTTTTAAACAACACCAACGTATATATCAATCCATTGGAACATCTCTAAAGTCTCTAAGCTTTTCAGTGTGTGGATAACTGTGGAAGTATAAAGTAATTTCAATTAGAAAATGTTGATTTCTTTGAAATGAGTTGCTGGTTAACTTCTATAGCCTTAGAGTCTGCCGTAGTGGGCCATACTTGCCATGAAAGGCCCGCTCCAGTTTTATAAGGGAGCAGGATTTTAATTGCCGGTATAGCTCAGCTAGGGTTATAAGGCTATTAGAACATTTTGTCATTAGAATAAAGAATTAGCATAAAGAGAACAACATCTTTTAAAATCCCCTCAGGCTGCGTGAGGCCTTTGTTCACATCTGTTGCTGTAAACGCAGCACAATAGAATGTTGACGCTCCGGGCTTTTACTAGCCAGTAAAAGCCCAGAGCACTCCATTATCTCCAATAGAGCTCCCAACATTCCAATGTTCGTATTTGCAATAAACTAAGGATTCAGAACTTGAGGGATTAGCAGTCATTTTCGAATTTGTTTAGATCATTGTCTGAAACGTATTCATTTGAACTGAAGCCCTTTTGATTCCTATTTTGTAATGGATTGGGTTACTTTGGGATTTTTTAATTTGTTTTTGATAATTCTTTATAACATTTATGGACAGAACACTCATTAACAGTTTTTTGGATTTCATAGTCTTTTTTACATGTTACACAATGGAAACAATAGATAACTTTTAATCTGGACACATTTTCTTTTATCTGAATTCTTGAATTTCAGAATATGAACGTTTATTTTTCTGAATTTGAACTAAACATTTAAAGATTTCTCGTTTCAACTGTGCAATAAGAAGAAACTGTGGGTTTATATCAACCTTCTTTTTTATTTTCTACAGTCTATTTGGCCTTTGGTCACAGTTGTTGTGGTGCTCACGTGTTAAGGAATTTAAAAAGAAACGTTTATTGAGAGTTTTAACATTTTAAACAACTGGTGCAATAGGTGCTCAATAAGTTATAAAGGGCCATGTAACTCAGTGACAACAAATAAATCTGTGTCCCTTTTAGCCCTGACTCTCCTCATATAAAAATAGAGGTGTAAATATATACTCCTCGTGTTTCTTGGTACAAGATGTCACCATGTCAGTGTCTTATCAACATTTCCCATGTCAGTTTGACCTTTCGCAGGCTTCACACATTGTTTTATTACAAACTGTTAGAAATAGGGTCTGTAGTTGGAAGAGGAATGCACTCTGTCCAAGTAGGGGCCACAATCCTAGACAGGGTAAGTTAGTTACACACCATAAATTAACCAGCGCTCACCTTCTGAGCAAAAGATACCACACCTAGTTAGAAGAATAGACCTTAATTTAATGAACAAAACAAAACTATGTGTAAGTTTATAAGCTATAAGCCTTACAATGATATAAATCAATGTGCATAACAATAACATTTAAATTACATAGAAAACCAATTAATCATTAGTTTAAAAAAAACATTACAGCCGCAAAGTCAACCCCCAACAGTGCCAAAGACTTAGCGAGAGGGGCCCAAGGAAAAGTGCTTGTACATATGACAATTAATAATGGCACATATACAGCAATGTTATTGCAACAAGGCAACAAATAGGACTATTGAAACCAGCCCCATTTATGTAAATGGGAGCTGACAATTCCATCTCACGGAGCATCATGAGACCTCATAGGATCTTATAATTCAATCATCCACAATTTAGCTGGTTGCTCCCTCAAACAGGGCCAAGCAAGCCATACATATGAGGCTACCAAATTATGTGCATTGATGTTACCTGATCTTGCACAAAGTGCTAATGAAGTTATGGTACAACTCACCACATTATATTTAAGAATGGGGTAGAGCCACTGATGCCGAGCCGCATCAAGTTTCTTGCAGAACAGGGTAAAGTGGGCAACATTGTCTATCACCCCAGGGCTACAGTCACAGTACTCAAATCCAGCTGCCAGCCTGCAGGTATGTACCAGGTAGGCGCTTAAAGGCAGCACACCCAACCTGTATTTTAAATACAGAGAGTACTTCAATTCAGGGTACAACAGATCCAGGTAATCAGGAGGGGTATGGTCATAGGCATTGCTAAAGTAATAGCCTGTAATTGATTTGCGCCTGGCACGCCCTTATCCTATTAAATTCTTGATACCAATCTTTTACCAGGCTGGAGGTGTCCTGATTGACTCTGCCTGGGTCCGCCCACAGAGCCTCTAGATAAAGATTTTTCAGGATCTTCTTAACATTTTCAAAACAACACTAAAATGACAAACATCCAATAAGCAGAAGTTGAGATATGAATTTTTAAAGGATATCTGCAAATATAATGATTAGAAACATAAAGCACCAACTGGGGCATCTGGTCGCTCCTGACCGGGTCAAATTTGAAAGTTCAGGCTGACCCCCATGGAGAATGGGTCAGATACAGGGAGCAACCTTCTCATGCTGAAACAGTACCTTTGGATTGAGGATGCATCAATGTCGAAGACCCAATCCTGGGAGCAGAGGAGGAGATGTGTCAGTGTTGATTTCTTTGGATGCAGGTGATGTGTCTGTTCTGATCTGCACACTCGGAGATGTGTCATCGGTGAACCCTTTGCAATGAAGGCGATGCGTTGTCTTCGAGCCACACAGCCAGTGATGTGAAGTCCCTGCACAGTGATGCGTCAGTTTCGAAGGAGATGTGTCAGTTCTGACCGGCACAACAGCAGCTATGCATAGATTTCGATAGATGCAAAGTTTATACCCACTTCCAAGGGCCCAGGAGTAGATAGGCACCACTTGGCAGGGCAAGACTTGCAGCAAGCAAAGCCCAGGTGCTATTGGTGATGATGGGTCAAAGTCTTTTCTGTCCCTGAGACTTCAAAAGAACAGAAGGCAAGGCAGCAAGCCCTTGGAGTCACCCTATTTTCAAGTGAGATGGGTCCGGTCCTTCCTCAGCAGGGCAGTAGGACAGCACAGCAGAAAAGTAGTTCTTCTAGAGCGGCAGTCCTCAGTGGCAGTCCTTGTAGCAGCACAGCAGTCCTCATTCCTGGCAGATGTTTTAACACGTCCAGAAGTGTTCTGGTTTGGTAGGGTCAGACCTCCAGTACTTATACCCAGTGGTGCCTTTGAATTGTGGGTGACTTCAAAGAGGGGTCTTTGAAGTACACAGAGGTCCTTCATTTCTGCCATGGCTCCAGACTCACTACAGGGGGTTAAGCAGTCTTTGTGTGGGAGCAGGATACTGCCTATTCGGGTGTGTCAGCTCCTCCTTTCCACCCTTCCCAAGATGACCCAATAACATGCAGATGGCCACTCAGTCACAACTATTTTTCCTTTGTGTGAGGCTGCTAGAGGGAGTGAGGGAAACCAGCTGTCACCCTAACTGACCTGTATTGGAAATAGGCTGCAGGCACACAGGGCTAAAGCAGGAAAACGTCAACTTAATAGAAGTGGCATTTTCAAACTTGTAATAGTGAATTTGACTTTACCATTAACAAAGATTTATAAATACAATTCCATAGGTACTAACAATGACAGGTCTACTCCTTCTCAATCAGGAATTACACATTATAAAATGTAATAAAGAATCCCCAATGTTGTTGTATAAGAGGGATGGGCCAAACGGTAGTGAAAAATTAATTTGAGAGTTTTTTACTACCAGGACATTGTAAAACTTAAAAGTATATGTCCTGCCTTTTAATCACATAGCACCATGCCCTTTGGGCTACTAAGGCCTACCCGAGGGATGACTTATGTGTAATAAAAGGGGAGTCTAAGGTATGGCAAGGAGTTTTAAATGCAAACTCGATAAAGCAGTAAAACTGCATACACCAGCTCTGCAGTGGCAGGGCTGATACTTGTTTAAAGGGCTACTTAAGTGGGTGGTACAATCAGTGCTGCAGGCCAACTAGTAGCATTTAGTTTCCAGGCCCGGGGCACAAATAGTGCACTTTACATGGGATTGTTCATATACTTTAAATATGCCAAATGTGGATACACCAATGTTACCCTGTTTTATGGGAGTGAGCATATGCACTTTGGCACTGTTTAGCAGTGGTAAAGTGGCCAGAGTCCTATAGTGAACAAAAAAAACAGATTAGCAAAAGTGAGGCAAACAGGCAAAATGTGTGGGGGAAGTCCACCCTAAGGGTGACAGGTCTCACATGTGTTTGCCTGCCATCCCCATCCCAGTCCTCCAGCTCCTCTGGGGACAGGCCCCTGGATAATACACTGCTCCTGCCCTAGGGGAACCACTGCTTCTGGGAGCCAAAGGTACTTTTTTAGTGAGACAAGGTTAGTCCCTAGAAACTGTGAGACCCCATGAGAAAAGCAAACTTGAGCTTGCTTAAAAATAAATCAGGCATCTGGTATGCAAAAGTTAATGATTCAAAAGATCCTTATGCTAGATTCTGGACCCTTTCCATAGTGGTTGGCCTGACTTTCAGATTTGACTTGGTCAGGCACAAACAGAAAACTCTGGTTGGCGGTTTATGTTTCTAAGCATCATATTTGCAAATATTCTTTCAAAACTAATATCTCGACTTCTGCTAATTGGATTCTTGTTGTTTTGTTCAATAAATTAAACTCTATTTTTCTAACCATGTGAAGTATCATTTTGTGTGGTGTTTTCACTTTTTTAAGTGTTGCAAAAATACTTTACACATTACCTCCTAAATTACACCTGCCCTCTCTGTGCCAAACTACCAGGGGGCAGCACAGGTTAATTTATGCTGTATAACTGACTTACCCTGCATAGGACTGTGGTCCCTACATGGACAGAGTGCATACTTCTACCAACTAGAGGCCCCATTTCTAACAGTAATGCTATGAAACTATGAATGAATCTTGAACAGCAACTATGTGTATAAATATGTAAATGTGTCACTCACTACTGTTGGCAAACAGATGGACGGAAAGGCTCTTTCTTTTCTTTTTTCCACATATGGAAGACATCCCTCCATAAACCCTACTTGAGATGGCCTTAGGGTGGATTAAGTACCTTATGGGATCCTCCTGATATACAGCCCTCAATATAATAATATTTAGAGCCCCCAACTATTTTTTGGTTACTCATTCTCATCCCTAATGGCTAGAACTCTTGTAACAGTAACTACACTTGGCTATAAAAGTATATTTATTTCAGCACCCGGTCTCAGTGAGTGGCAAGCTAGGGGTCAGGTTTATATATGTCACTGAGTGGGTTACACATTTCAAAGATATAGTGCCCTTGACATTACGAGATAAAGTGGGATAAAGGGTTAGCAATCTCAATTTTCTAGATTGCCTAACTCTAAATACTTTAAAAGGACAACCAGTCTTAATCTTTCCTTCACAGTTTCTAATAATTTGCAACCTTTAATCTCACTATTATAATACATTGTGAAAATATCATTGGTTGTGATCCCCTCTCCATCAACACCTCACCGATCTGGTCATACTTGTTTGAGTTTACTTCAGAAAATTTGTATTATATTAGAGGGCGTAATGTTAAAAGTAGAAGTTGTAATTTACGTGAAACTTTCTCCATGATAAAGATTAATGTAAACCTGTATAATCTTCTGCTATGATAACACAAAGAATGTAGATATGAAGCATCCTACAAACATATTCTTTGAACATGTATACTATAAAATATTTTCTGCAATAACAGAACTCAAGTGGGTGGAATAGATAGAAGCAAAATAGAAATGCCTTTGATGCAGTACCAATCCTATGGATTCACCTTAAGAAAACGTTGGGTTCAGAAACAATACATTTTATGAACATGGACTGTGCCAAAATGTAAAAAAGAAACTGCCAGACATCATGAGAAAAACAAACGCTTAAGCTTGCTTAAAAAGAAAGGCATCTGGTATGCAAATGTTAAGGACTCAAATGATCCTTATGCTAGATTCTGGATCCTTACCTAACTTTCTTGGCTGTGATTTATGCAGCTCTTATAATTTTATGAGGGAGTAAAAGACTTAGAACCTTCTCTTAAATGTGAACATAGCCAGCAATGTTCCAGGTTCAGGGTTGGAGCAGTCCATCCATAGTTCAGTAACAGTAAATAAGACTAGCAGCAGTGTCTCATCTAGAACAGGCCACTATCAGATGTTTAAAATCCTCAGATACATCAATTTCACCTTTGAAACCAATACAACTTACCAAGGACTTCAGAATATGCTCACCCGATAATAAAGAAGATTGATTATCCAAATAGAACTGTACACCCCAATGTCCAAATACTGCTCATAACCCTTCCTTTTAGGGATCTTAATGTTATAATATCTATTCCGTTTTAACCTAATTCTGAGCTCAACTCTTTTTTCACCGTAAATAAATGTATTTATTTTCAAAAGGTTAGCTTGCACATTTCCAAATTTAATATTGTTCAAACTACAAGGGACTCAGGTTGACCAGGAACAAAAACACACAAGTAGTTAAACAGAAGAGAACTGAAAACTACCAATGGTAGATTGGTAATTGCAACCCCGGATATTGGCTTGCAAATGAAATGGTATACTATATGCATAGCTGAAACAGACCAGTCAGACAAATGAAGTTTTGCCATGCAAATTTGGTGGCTGCTTTACACTTGCTTTCTTCATATCAAGTGTTAACTACAAAATACATTTTATATGATCATGTACTACATCTTTTAAACTAACTATGACAATATTCTTATGTTTAAGTACTAGACCAAAACTGTGATCATGATCTGGCCAGAAATACAGAAACAAAATAAGTTGCAATTCATGCAGAATACCAATCTAAGTCGCATTATGTGTGTTTCTATCAAACCAAGACAGAATAACACAAAAATAGAAGCCATAAAACTGTTATGATAAGTATTACCAACAAATTTGCAGAGACAAGTCCAAAAAAACAATACCCATCTCAGAGACAACTACAACCAGGAGATTTGTTATCACTGGCTGCTTCCTAAATAATACCCAACATGAAGGCACTAATGTCCAAGAGGGAATAAGTACAGAAGAGGCATGCACTGAAAAGCATAACAAGAGAGAAAATTTGGTAGGGCTATACATAAAAAGAAAGACACAACAATATGCATAACATACACACTTTAAAAAATACATTAAGTTACAGAAAACAACCAAACAGTGACCACACAGAAACACTTTAAAAAAAATTGACTTATTATGGGAAATAGTAAGATGTCTATCTATCTATATACCTTATATAGCCAATTTGAATGAGTAAGTTCCAGTTTATATAAGATTATCTCATTTGTAGTGGATGGTTTGTTTTTATTAATTAACAGTACATCACCGAGTGGTCATATGCATATAATCTGATTTCCCTACTAGTCACAATGCACTAGTCACAATGCATCATTTGAAGTGAGAAAGGAGAGAAGGCTTTAAAAATCTCATTCCCCCTTATGTTAACCTGTCTTTGTGCTGCGACACCCAGCAGTGCACAATGGGCCTACGGGTCAGTATAAGATTGACATTCTACAATATATTTGACACAAATGGTATTAACTTCTTTTGAAGATGTCTTATATTTATTTTTTTGGGGTGAACAGCTATCAGTTTAAAAACTTACGTTTGAATCGAAATGCATGATATATTTTCCACAAGGCAATTCTGAAAGAGGTTACAAAATAGATATATTTTTCCAAGCTACTTCAGTACACATTCCTTGACTGGAATAGTGCATGAGTAAAAGGTAATATCCATGGTCAGGGAGCTCAAGAGAAAGCCCAATCTTGGTGCTTGTGACTACGGATTGAAGAGACCTGAAGCCCTGAGCCAAGCTGAAATTTATGGAAGCACACCATTCAAGTTCAACCAGCATCAAACCTTGAACTTCTGACAACCCACACTAACTAAATAGGATAAATAATCTATATCAGGGTCAGTTTATGTTTATTGATTCTTGGCATATTTACCCATCAACATAGAAATTTTCCCTACATAAAAACCACACTGTGCCCACAAACTGATAGTAGTTTTTTACTAGACTAAACACTTAACTTTCATTACCAGAAGTGAATGACTTTGTTTGATTCCTGCGTTCTTACCCTGGGGCGAATCCTGTCAACCAGAGCTAAAAGGGCTACGTACATCATTTCCCTCAGATATTGGTGGCACACTGCCTGCTGGTTACGACCTGCCCACGTCCCTGTTGGTGAGAGTTGTGCCATGAAAGTTAGATTAAAGACCTGGTTGTTATGGAGTCTCTAGAATAGATAAAGAGTTTGACTGTCCAGCTTAGGATAGTGTAGCTAGAAACCATTTTTCAGACTCCACTGACTTGATAGCAAGGTCGCACTAGAAAAAAAAGCAGCCCTGCAAAAATGCTTCCTTTGTCTCTTCGCGCTGGCTCTTTCTTTCTACCCATCCACTCTCTCTTACTTCTCTCTCTCGTCTCCCTCTCTGAAAGTGTACTCTTTACCATCCCCGTCTCACTCACATGGCCGTCAATTTACAAAAATCCCAGGGGGGGGGCGGAAGTGACATCACCCGCCCTTTGACCTCCACTTTCACTCACACACATACACACAAATTCACACTTACACACACTCATGCTTACAAAACCACACACTCACCCCCAAGAATGCACACAACATACATTTAAAAGCATTTTTACTTACCTCAGCTGCCATGGAAGGGCATATTCCAGCTAATTGTACCTCATTTTGTACACTAATATTATTCACTATTAGTGTAATAAAAATTGACAGAAAGCAAAGCGAGTGGAGTCCCATCTGATATCCATAAGGACGAGCTGCCACTGTGTTCCTGGCACTGAATTTGCCTCCTCTGATGCTAGGGGTCGCAAAGGCAGTGTCAGGGTTGCAAAGAGCAAGTTAGGATCACAGTTGCAACAATGACAACCCCTAGATGACGTCCATGCTCTCTCTGTCTGTCTCTCTCATGAAGCCTCCTCCGCCGACACTTAACCCTGGGGACTGGGTAAAGCCCATAGGAAACCGATTAGAGCTGAGGACAACCCAGGAACCACCCTGTGCTTTCAAATCCGATCTACAATGACTCCAGTCCATCAGGGAAATGCCCAGTGGAATAAAAGGCCTGTCCAGCTCTCCTTGGACGGTATTATCTCATAATAAGGTTTCCTATCCGGATTTAAGCATTGGTGTAATTAAAGGTTTTCCATTCAGGCCCATACCTTGGAATAACGCTTGCTCTAGACATCGAGGACGGCAATTTCTGACTTGCTGTCTGTAATAAACCCAATCGGGATTCCTGTTTGTTTGTTTCAGTCAGAAACAATAGCATCATAAGTATTGCAAATCAGCAGTCGCGGCTCGCATCATCAATGAGGAGGGGAAGGGGTGGCGCGGGGGGAGGGTGCAGCGCGGGGAGCGGGTCAAAAAATTAATTAAGATAACATAAAATAAAAACATACCCGCTCCCCGCCGCACATCTCCTCCATCTCCTCAGGCAGGCTGCGGCCAATCCTGACGCTGCTCAGCGCACCATCAGGATTGGCTGGGAGCACCCTGGCTGAGCGCTCCCAGGCAGACTGGGAGCCTGTGCAGGCTCTGTCCAGCTCAGCACCTGTACAGCGCATGTGTGTTTGGCCGGCCAGAGACGGCCGGCCAAACACACATGCTCTCTAAAGGGAGTGCACAATGCACTCCCCTCAGCTCGTCACCCTCGTGGCCCTGCCCCTTCCACCATGAAGGGATAATAAACAGAGTTTATTATCCCTTCGTGGTGAAAGGTTTGCAGCTTCTGCTGCTGACGGGGGGTAACGCTCCTCCGCCCTAATGGAGGAGCCACCCCTGCAAATCAGTAGACTGATGCTCATGGATGATTCATATTAGAACGCCTAAGAAGTTGTGAGGAATTTCCGGTAGACAAATTCTTGTTTCTACTCTCTCCCTTTGGCAGGGCCTTTTGGGCACGTGGGTTTCAAGCATGCGTTCATGCGAAGAAATATATCTGCAGGTGGGAAATAGCACATGGGAAAATAGTCCAGAGTTATCCTAGCATCAAATAAGTGTAAACCTATAGACCTAGCATGTCACATGTTCGAATTCTGGCAGGCCCCTCCTTGCATTTCATCCTTACGAACACTTTGCATCAAGTCCTCTTTAGATGAATAAAATGAACAACTATTTTCCACCAGTCAATCTAGTGTGTGGCATCAAGCACAGAAATATTAAATGTCATTTTCTTGAAACCCATTACAAAATGCAAAAGACAAAATAACACTTGATTATACAATGTTTTCAGATTTGTTCAGTCAAAGCACAGCTTAGAAAAAACTCTTCACTATCCATATTTACTAAAAGCATCACACCCTGTATTTTGCTCTGCAGAAGACAACTTTTAGACATTGAGGATTAAAAGGATGATTCAGTTCTCTTATTTTATTTCAACTGCTGACGTTTTCAATGGTTTGGTAGCGTACACATTGCAGATGACATTTGCATATGGTGTGGAAATCACTGAAATAAGCAAAACACTGACTAACTCGAACAGCAATTGACAAAAAAGTGAAAACGGGTGTTTGTTACGAAATGTGAATTTATGAAGGTGAGCGTTATAAAAATGCATTCACAAATATGTTCGTGTGAACTCGCAAAAATTCTGAATTACCCAAAAATATTTGTGGGACAGTTTTGGCCTCGAGTATTCAACACCAAATATTGAGGTTGTTCATTTACTCATGTATTCATGTGTTTCTTTGTTTAATTATGATTTATAATTACTTCTATAAACGTTTGGCGAAGTCTGATGGGCCAACAAAATCGCAAAGCATTTTAAAATGTAGCTTAACCAGGCTTGGATCAAATTAAGTTTCTGAAATCTACCCTAAACTCCACTTATTTCACTTTCATTTTTAATCCCTGTTTATATGGGTGATGTTTTGTCCTTTTGTTTATTAGTTAATATATTAGTTAATATGTATCATAATTTAGTTCATTCGGGTTTTGGCTACGTAAGTTCGACTGGGTCTACTGAAAACACAATTAATTTAATTTTCATTTATATTTTCAGCTCATCTGCATCTTGATTTAATATTGTTTTATTGTTATCTAGATAGTTACATTTATATAACACTCAATATTCCTACATGATACATATATCTTAAATAAATGTACACTGATGTGGAGTTAGGAATAGTAAATATATACCTTTTAATGTCAACTTATCTTTTGTCCCCAATATTCTGTTCTCAATATTCTTGTACCATGATACTATTGATATCGATATTCACATGACATTCAACAACAAAAATCTCTTTTTATTGTTTATGCAAGCACATCATTTAGCATGCACCTGTTTTTGGTCCTTCACTTTTTAGGGACTCCAGGTAGTTGGTCATTCTTGTTTGGTTCTAGCTTTATCTTTAAAGAGATGTTTATTTGATCATCTACCAACCATGGGCCTTCAGAAGTTGTCTTAAAATCTGGTTATTGTCACTCTAGGATGAAGTATGTACCACTCTCTAATGCTTTCATTTTCCTATAATCAAAAGAAACACTGGTATACATCATAACTATGTTTGTCTATACATACATATGTGAAAATGCTACAATTAAAATTGTCACCACACTAAATGCAACACCCATTATATTTCAAATTGTAGCTATCCCTGAATGCAACTTTTCATATTTTATGATGTTTGTTTATCTCTGCAAAAGGGCCGATTAGTGCATGGCAACAAACATTTTATGATTCAAATATTTTTATGCTTTTTTCTCCCTTAGACTCAACTTGTGTTTTTTACAGTTCCCTGAAGCATGTGGTCGCAGTGATTCTGCATCAGTGGGGCTTTAAAAAGCCTGGATACCTTCCAACTAAGAACAAAGGAACAAGCTCTTTAAGAATTGCAAACCACTCTCCCATGTTTTTCTCTTATGGGTGGACATTGTCAAGATTAATATAAAGTGAAATGGGACCAATCGGATCTTTAAACACACAGTGAGTTCTCTGAGTTCTCTTATTTAAAGTAAAAATGGAAGGCAAAGTGCAGGTTCTAAGTAGACACCTTTGAAGCCACATACACACTGGTACTGGTGAAGTTACTCATTTGTCAGATGAACATGTGTGACATCTCTTCCACACCCTTAACATACCATACGCTCTGACATATAGCCAAACTCCTTGTCTAAGTGATCCTCGTAGAAGCAATTTAGGAGCTCTAACCACTTCTAGATTCATCAGCAGGTTAGGACAAACGAATGACTTTCGTCTCTGACTGAACCCATCAACAGTTTTCACGTTGTAATAATTTTGGTGCGTTTTCACGAAGTAAGTTCTGTTAATCACAGTTCAGTAACGCTCAGTCCCTCCCTACAAGTCTTGCAATTTAAACACTTTCAATTTATATATAACGAAAAATCCTTTTGAGCCTCCCAACCTTTCGAGCTTGCTTTCCAGTATTTTGTGTTACAGGTCAAATGTCCCTCTGAATTACTTTATCTGCATGAAATTACATCACGTTATCGGGTTGCCGTTTATATGACTTGCTGGTTTGCTCTACCTTTGAGCCTGAGAACATTTTGCACTCACTCCTTGAGTTTCCCATGGGTAATGCATTTTGTTAAGAATTATACAACATTTGTATTCAGGCTGTGGCGAGTTAATAATTTTTCTACAAAGGCATTATAAGGTTCAGGCACCAACCACATACCACTTTCCGAAAAGGGATGATGGTGTCTTCTAGAGCAATGAGAGCTTGCCCAACTGCCAGGAAGAACCATGACAAAGTTCGGATGGATGGAAAAATACTTTCCCCAACAAAAATATTTAAGTTAAGATACTGAGCTCCTGAAACATTTTCTGGATCACAGACTGCGCTTTCCGGTCCACAAATCAATATTTAAATTTAAAAAAATATCATTGAGGTTCGAAAAACCACTTATAGAGATAATCGAGAACAGAACACAAAAAATAGGGCATGGCCTTCACATGGAGTCTCCTGCACCAGGCCATGTTTGTGCATAGCGTCGTCTTGGGCAAGGTAAATGGTGAACACAACACTCTGTACCTAGGCCTTGATAGGCATGGCCAGCACTCTGTCTATGCGTTGACATCCACCAACGGCAAAGACTGTCTCTATAGTGTCTGTGGGTAGAACGACTGGGTGATTAGCCTTTCTGAAGCTTAGGCCTTATGGTCAAGGCCCATTGGGACAGTCAATTACTATACACTGCCACCTTGGGAACAAAGGAAGTGGACATGAGCCATGGCCGAAAGCCCTGTTCCCAAAGCTTGTTCAGTAGGGTCATAAGCCATGCCCAATGGGTATTGGATGGAGAGATAAAGACCAAAAGCCATACCTTGCGTCAAATAATTTAGGCATTGATGCACAAAATACAGTTGTAGGCCCTGTTTGTATACTTGATAGGGTATAAAAACACAAACAATTTATTGACAAAACTTGTGTTAAAGAAAATGCACTACAACTAGTATCACGTATTACAAAAATCCCCACAAAATGTTAGCTGATGTAAAGGTTACAATTCAGAACCTAAACTACACGGTAATTTTCGTTATGAATAGCTGTGTAACCAAAAGACTCTCACACAGTTGTTTATAACCTCACACAAGGCATGGCCAACACCACTGTCAGTGGTATCACACATAACTTAATCAGTGAGAAAATGATGAATGTTTCCAAGCACATAATAACTGGAAGGACATTAGATTCTGACAGCATACATTTGGTGCAGTTGTGTGATTCATTGCAGCAATATTTATTATCTTCTACAGGGACATCTAGATATGGGCCTTTGTTTGGAATGTGGCAGACATGGTACTCCACCAAAAATGTGGTGGAGTGCTCTCTGCCACACCTGTGGTACCTCTGCCAGCTTCATTGGGAAACCTATGATTTATGAACCGATTAACTGGGTCATCAATTAAAGTACTTGGGACCATTTGCCGTATTTACGGTGTAAGTACTTACGTATTTTTTTGCTGTTCGGACCCTCAGGAAAAGCCCATCATTCACGAACTGTAAATAAATTATCCTCACACATTGAAAGAAAACTCACAGTGTGTCATGGTCATCTTCTTTTCAGTTACAAACCCCCTATTTAGGAGTTTGCTTCAGCAAAACAAAAAAAACGCTGCTGGGCAGATGCTTTATTCAAGGCAATCCACACACAAAAGCTTCACTACCTACATAGGAGCAAGCGAGGCAAGGGCAGAGAGATGGCCACCTGCCTGCTGCACATCTCTAAGTACTGTGGGCTGGCCTCCTTCAGGGCAGTGGCGTAACGAACCTTGAGGGGTCCCCCCTGCAAAGTACATGGAGGGGACCCCCCTCCAAACTCACTCAGGAGGTCTCATGCCATAGTGCTGAGCTGAGGGCCCCCCCCCCTGGAGCTAGCCCCCCCAAACACCCACACTGCAGGGGCTGTGGGGGCCTTTGTTACGCCCGTGCTTCAAGCAGCAGTGTATATATCCCGCTGAACTAGAGGAACGGAGTTCAGCCTACCAAACCCTATTTAGGCCCCATAGACCGTGAGATCACAGCATTGAAGCTGCATTTAATGTGTGAAATGTATATAGTGATTGTTAGTGTAAAAGTCACCGTATTTTTATCAACATTCTTTTGAGGTAGACATCAATATATAGACAGTGATTCACACGACCTACTGTAGACTTACAGCACTATCTGCTTGAAACTAAAATAGCCTTTCAAGTTGATATGTTTATTTCTAGAAAAAATCAGATACTGCCATTTGGATTGCAGCCATACTGCAGTTGCTCCCACTGTATATGAAAGCATGAATATGTTGAAAGCAGACCTGCAGCAAGGTTTCTCTTCGATAAATGTCATCTTTGGGGGCAACTAGATAATCACAATGGTTCTATGCTCTTGAAAATGCCTTTAATATGTATCAGGTTATGCATTATTTGTGAGGGAAAATGTATCTGCACTTGATATAAATTGTGTTTCTACGTCAGTGATGTCATAAATTACGTCATTTGTGGCAGCATCTTTGGTATCATGTAGGAGTTTATTAATAGTGCAGTGGTAGAACCTATGGTTTCACAGTTACTCATAACTGGTGACTTTCAGTGGTTATTAGGGTTTGAATTGTAACAATAATGCCCCTAGGCTATAGTTTTGCCAGCTAATATAGTCACATAAACGTGTTGCATGTAGAATGCTTATGCTGCCCCATGACTACAGAGCTCTAAATCTAAAAGCAATGATACACATTGAGCAGTTATGTTGTGGTGTCAAGACAAAGATATGTGCTGTTCACACTGTGAGGCCAATTCACAAAGGTAACTTACACTTTTGAGTATGTTTACACTTTGGAGTAAGTTTACTACTTTTGGTATTCATAGCCTCCGAGTGTAAACTTACTTTAAAAGTGTGAGTTACATATCTCCTCCCCAGAGTAAGGAATTGGCTTACTCTCGTGTGGGCGGGTGATTTCTTTCCCTAAACCTTCCCCAGACCCTTTATAAACCCCTTTACTCCTCCCTAAGCCCATTCCCCTTTAGGAATAAGTCTGCCCCTTTTCCGACTCAATCCCCTGTGTCCCTACCACATTTACCACTAAAATCTATACTGATGTGAAGAAACTCAGCAGTCAGGGCAGAAAACTCTGCACACATAAGTATAGTTAACATTTACATTTCGTAGCATATTTTGTAGTATGTTTGTAATACCAAAAAAGGTACTACAAAGTGCAGTTTGTGAATCAGGCACATAGACATTTATGCTTATATCCAGGTGAGTCTTAACATCTGTTCTAAATATCTAGTAGACTGTTTTGAGAAACAGGCACAGGGAAAAATAGGTCCATATTTGCAACCTGCGTAAATGGTTATAATCCACCAAAAGCTTTTGACATCATTGCAAGTTTCAGCACCCTATTTGGGAAAAAGACATGCAGCTATCTGCTGACAGATTCATTCAAAATAGTTGAGTAATAACCTTGTGTTGAGAAGCAAGCTGTTTTGCACACCGCTCAAATGCCTTTGAAGCGGGAGAACTGCTTGATCAGTAGCCAGTACACTACTTTTGAAGATGCAGCAATTTAGTCAGAGAGACTAAGGGCGAGATGTATCAAAGGGTTTTACCCATTCTGTGTCTATGGGAAAATGCGTTGGTACATATGGCCCTAAGTGATGATGCAGACATCCTTGTTTTAACTTGCTGAAGTATTCAGGAGAACTTTATTTCGGGTCTAGTCAAATGCCAATGCAGTAATCCATACAGACTTAAACAGAGTGCCAAATGATCCAAGAATTGTAAGATTACGGCGTAAGAATTAAGAACCCTAGTGTAGAGATAGTGTTTTTTGATAGAAACGTGGGCAGTTTTACCCAATGGGTGTGGTGTGATGGACCATCTTCAACACCATGTCTCTGAGGTCCAAGCCTCTATAGAGTTGATGGACTCATACTACATGATGAATGGTGTCACCTACTTCTGAGAAGTCCACAGGGGTAAGAGTACCTGACTTGCTTAGATCTGTTAGGGTGAATATGTTCTCCCTGATTTTTATGATGATTTTGTCCAAACCCCATAATTGTGGTTGGTGATTGCTGATAGTTGCAAAGAAGATTATTCTGCTCCTTATAATTTGTGCTCTGATACGATGGTTTGCAGCACCTAGGCAAAATCGGTCAGGCTGAAATATATATGTAGTTTCCCTTAATCCTTTAAGTTGCAGCAAGATTTTTTAGGACAAGTGTGATAATAGTATATTTAAAGCTTCTATAATCAGTCCTAATTAAATTGATGCACTGATCGGAAGAATGACGGAAACCAAGACCAGAAGGCAACGTCTGCTGATGTGGGCATTACATAATATTGCAGAGAGTTTTAGTGATTTACATGATGAACTTGTGCACTTCAATATGTCAACTTTCGTTGCATGTTGGTTGTATTGGTGATCAAGGAAAGGTGTAGCAAAGTGCATCAGTTTAATGTGTTAAATGACTTAAGGCATCATTGAGTAGGCTGGGCCAACTTGTCCAATGTTATCTGTTATGTTAGTGAACAGTACTCCCTCGAAAAGGCTTCTGTGTTTAATGCTGGAAGTAGCTTCAAGGGAAAAGGTATTGGCTGACAGGTCAAACATGTCACAACAGTATGGAGGGCATGTTGTCACCTATATTATCCCTAAAGCTCTGTCTCCAAAGTGATGGTCTGTTCTGAGAGAGAAGAAATAATGTTCCATCCACTGGGAGCTGTCTATAAGTTTGGGGCACTTTGACGAAGACTTTTGATCTGAGTCCACCATGCCTTATATGGAGGATCTGGGCAGAAAGGCTGCTGTTGAGAATAGTGTCAGAGCAGCTACTGTAGATTGGGTGGTCTCTCCAATGGCATTTCCAGTTAAGTAAGGTCCGTTATCAGCAACTCTGTTTTGCTTTGTGATCACGCAAAGTGAAAAACCAGAAAGGAGTTCTAGAAGAGGATCTGACAGTTCTTGGCATGTGTCTCATTACCACACTCCAGGTAAAGAGACTCTTATGGTTCATGAATGTATTTATCTTTTCCTCCAAAAAAGACATAATGATGCAAAGTCAGAGGGCCACATGTACGTACATTTTGAATCGCGACTTCCTAATTGCAATTCCATGTGAATCGCAATTCCAAATATACGTAATCCCACTGAGTTTCTTTTGCGATTCCCAGTAGGTTGCAAATAGACCTACCTCATTAATATTAATGAGGTGAGTAGCAATTTGCGACCCACTGGGAATTGCAAAAATCACAGGGATGGTGGCTTGTTGGGGTCTGCGGAGTGCCAAGTCTGATTTTAAATAAAGCAATTTTTTTTATTGTAGCCCGTTTTCCTTAAAGGAAAATGGGATGCATTTAAAAAGAAAAAAAATGAAACTTTTCAGTTACAGTTTTTTAGGAGTAGGCAGTGGTCCGAGTCACTATTAGAAAGGGATGCCCTTAACATGCCCCTTCCTAATACTAAATTGCTAACCCATTTTGTGATTCAGTAAAAGGTTATTGAATAGTAAAATAGGGTTTTGTGCATAGGAAAATGCTTTTTTTTGGTCGCAACTGTGCTACAAAAAAAAAAGATACGTACATGTGGCCCTTAGTCACATGTTTAGAAAGTGTTTAATCAAAGATAACAATTAACCATGATGAGGCTAACATTTTTTTTTTATTTGAAAACGTTCATGACTTACAAGATCTGCCAGATTGTTAATGAAACTACAGAAAATAATAAATAACTTTGTTGAGACATTTGGAACCTAGAGGCTCTGCGAAAAATGAATTGCCCAGGCATCTTTTAACACTACAGAGTCAAGCTTTAATTCCATAGCTCTACACCCATAGGAAATTCTTCTGAATGAAGGGCAAGGAAATACACCACGTACACAATTTGTGTTGAATACCTGAAACACATCATCCTGCAAGACCCTTTGACACACCTGAGAAGAGAAGTACTTTTTTACTCCTTCTTTGAATAATAACTGCTTTTATTTGTGGACGTACACATACCATCACCTACAACCCACTTACCTGTGAGGATCTCAAGAAAACAGATGCCACCACATTGTCTATCAATAAAGTGAATACCCCTTTCCAATCCATCACCATGCAACAGTTTTAACCTCTGATATGTGCTCCATCACGATGATCCTTGTCTAGTCAGGTCTTCTGTAGTAGTTAGTTTTTTTTGCCTCAGAAGCATTTCAGATAGTTCTTCTGGGATACAGAGAAAGGCCTTAAATATTTGGGGCACAACTGATCACTGTATTTGTGTGTGAAAAGCTGTATGAAAGACCACCAGCTGACCTCATAGGATTTGGGACTATTCCCAACAGCAGAAAGAACAATTCTATAGACAGAGTGCCCTACATTTTCCCGAACCATGTTGAAATGCCTGGAGGCAAGTTCTTCCCTCAAAGAGACAGCTGAACCTGTATAGCTGCTACAATGGTGACATCCAGTTGTTTACCCCGCAGTGACCTAGGTGATCTACGGCACAGGAAGGATCGACCTAGTAAAACCACTGCTGAGTCACTGGGTATCTGAACCTCAAAAGCCTTATTGAGTTCATGGAGCACATCACCCTTGTATTCACAAAGCCCCTCCGGCACTAAGCCCCTCTAGATGCATTCCAATTCCCTATTCTTTCTGTTATCCTGTATCAGTAGGTCAAGATTCTATACTGTGTTTCTCGCAGTCTTACATCTGCTGAAAAGTTCCCTGGCCTGTTGTAAAGGTTTTCCCACTGCCAATAATTCAGGTCCTCGCCAAGTTCTTTCTCTCATGTGCTTTGTCATGCTGGATAGAGTTAGTGAGATGCCTCTAAAGTGTGAAGATTAGGGCTCTGATGTGTGGGCGACCGCAGATCAACTTTTCGAGACCTGTAAGTGGTTAGGTTAGGGTGGAGTACCTAGTGTTGCAGTTGAGTGTATACAAAGCATTTTATTTCTGATAAGGCTAATTCGTTTTTTAGACCCGTAAGTGAAAGTATTATTTGTTTTGAGACGAGAGAGACACTCATTAGGCATATCTCCTCTTGCCAAGATTTGAAAGCTGTAGGTTCCCTAGCCATTATGAAATCTTAATTGACGGAAAGAGGCATGTATGGTGAGGGAAAGGTTGTGAGCCCTGGCTTTGAAGCAATACTATCTCACTCTTGCTTCACTATAGTAACAGAGGATGCGTATGGGCCCCAGCTACTCTGCGACCCCCAAAGCAACGAGACTTGCCACAGGAAAGCTGACAATCCACAAGTCCCTGAAGAACCATTGTTTAGCAGTTTCCTTTTCCCCCCATCCAACAAAGCTGGGCTGCCTGATTGTAGAACAGGATAACATTTGTGAGACTGCTAGCCCTCCTGGTTTGTCTGATCTGTATAGCATCTTGCTGGCAATGCATACTGGTTTATATTGGCAAATGTATGAGTTTATCAAGGTTTGCAATTGCTTCATCTCCATTGGAGAGAGCTCTATATGGAACAGAGAGAGGATCTGAGGTAATATCCTCTTTTGACCACTGCCGTCAGACTCAGTCAGGAAAATTGTCTTTGTGTACCATCTTTGAAAGTCATATCTCAGGTCCTTTAGTAGTTTGAAGTAGTTTAATATCACTGTTTGAGTTCTGGTACGTGCCAATATAATCCCTAGGTATGTCATTGAGTCAGTGGACTATAAAACTGGCATGTGGCTATGTAATGCCGATTCTTGGTTTGGCAAGTAAGCAAGCAGGAGCGCTTCAGATTTAGCAAGGTTGTTTTTAAAGTTAAAGACTATCTGAAAGTTCCAAAGTTCCTACACCACACGAGGTACTGGTAGTAGGGGATTTGTGAGGGTGAGCATAATATCATCTGCAAACATCATGAGTTTGAAATTATCCTTCCCAGTGGTGACCTTGATTCCCTCATCCCTCCTGATTGCATTAGCAAATGGGTCCAGGCTAGGGGCAAAAATGAGAGGCAAGAGATGGCAGCCCAGGCTAGAAACTTTGTTCTATCGCAATCAGGAGTGCAGTCAAACTGTTTATTCATATTTGGGCTTTGGGATTTCATTAACTTGGCATTGACCAATTCAAAAATAGATGACCCCGACCTACCTTCTGCCGGACTTCTGCCATATACGTTCAATCTATTTTAGAGAACACTTCATTGGTGTGGAAGTAAAGTGCAGTACATTTATGTGTTTCCTTTGGGTGTTTTCAATTATGTGGAGGAACTTTTTTGTGTTTGCCCCACATTGATGACCTGGAATAAAGCAGGCCAGATCAAGTGTGTTAAGTCGGGAAGAAAATGGTCCAGCCTCTTAGCCAATATGCTGATTTGAATTTTAAGGGCAATATTCAGGAAGGAGGTAGGGCTATAAGATGCACAAACAGAAGCATCTTTGCCTGCTTTGGGAATGATGACAACCTCCACTTTCCACATTCTGTTGGCCAGTGTACCTGATTAAGTGATATTATTAGTTTTGCCAGGACTGAAGCCAGTTGGGATGCAGAATATCATACAAAAGTTAGCAGTATAATTATCTGGCTCTGGAGATTTCCCTGAATAATAAGCCTTGAATATGCTCTTACACCGTCTTCTTTCGAGATGAGTTATTTTAAGGACTGATGCTAGTCCTGTGAGATGGAACATGTGAGGTGTTCCTTTATATGTTGGGACACTGTGATTTGACTCACATGTTTCTATCTAGAGTACAAGGTTTGAAGAAAAAGGTGTGAAAGGATTCTTCTATGGACTTGTTATTCTGAGCTGTGAGCCTCTCGCTGTAAACAATTTTATGGCCCCTCTCTCTCTCTCGCTTGACCTTAACTTGTAGTTGTGTAACTAGAATCCTCCTTGCTTTGTTGGCTGAGGAATAATACTTCTGTTTTGTCCAGAGTAAGATGTACTCTACTTTGTCCCAATTTATTGATTTCAGTTGGACTGTGAGGCCCGTACCCTTCACAAGTTTCCATTATATGAGTAGGCTTATGCTGGTCTATTGCCTGTTGCAGGGAGAGTTCAAATTCTCTTCTCTTGTTTAGCTACCTCTTTTTGTATTGGGCAGTTATTGTTATAAGAATACCTCTTAGATAAGCTTTGAGGGAAGCCCACAGAGCAGCAGAGGTTATCACAGGGGAGTCATTCTCTTTTCCAAATCTTATCTACTCCCCAATCTGGCCATGTTAACAGTGTCAGTCTCCAAATTCTTTGTATCATGGGGGATAAAAGTAGGGTTTGAGCCACTGTATTGGGAATGTTATTGGAGAGGGCACGTTGGTCTTTTTCAATTTTCTCTAGTGAGTCTACCATCCACCAGGAAGTAATTTAAATGTGTGTATGATTTGTGTGCCACTGAGTAGAATGTGTATTCACTATCCACCTCTTGTGCGCTTCTCAATGCATTCTTTAGGACAAGGTCATTAAGCAAACCCTTGTGTAGAGGCCAAGCCTATGTTGTTTTATCTTAAGGGTGTCCTATCCACAGCGTCATTGTCCGTTGCGTCAGTGACTACATCTGGGTCTAAAAACACAGAACAAAGGTTCCCCCACACAGCAATGTCTTCATCAGCCTTCTCGTCCTATCTGCTATGCCTCAAGTGGGATTCTTCAGCTACTGCACATTACCTAGTGCCCCTGCACCAGCAGTCAAAGTCAGGACAATCACTATGCTCAGGTCACCTCCCAGTATCAATTCTTCCTTAGCATATAGCAATGCCTTTTTGGTAGTTCATTGGAGGAGAGCCTCTTGTTGAGTTTTAGTTGTTGCATAGAGGATTAGTATGGTAGAAAGCTGGGTTTTTAACTTGAGGACCAAATCCATCACCCTGACATTGCTATTTGGGTAGACTGCAATCACTTCCCTCTTTAAAGCCAGATTGAAAAGAATTGCAATGCCTAATATTTTTGCTTTCATGGAGACAAACATTTGCCCACAAAAGAAATTAATTCTCATTCTAAAAGTGCACGCACCTAGCAAGTGAGTCTCTTCTAGGAGACAGACCACTAACCTCTTGCCTGGGAAGTTAAGGGCTTTTATGTTAAAGGAAACTATCTTAACCATTTTAGAAAATATGGGCAGTGTGTATGTAAGCATTACTTTTTTAGTGGGATTCCTGCGCTAACTATGAGATGTGCAGTGCCTTTCTCCACAAAGTTATGATGACCCTCTGACTGAATGGCCCTCCCTCCTAAACACCTGAACATAAATAACAACACAAAGCAATAAGAACTCACAACAGTACAACTTACATGGTGACAAACTGTAATCATAGTGGTCCTCTTGAATCAGGATCAAGCCTCAATCTCTCTCCTCCCCGTCCCCAACTGAATGTCACCCACCTGTAACTTCTCTACCTCTTGGAGGGCTGTCTGCTTTGCTAATTTTACTTCAGCGGGAGAAGGAAACTAGTTTTTCTTGTGTCTTTTTTCCTAGCTGTTTGCCATTTCTGGCCTATGTCAGATCTGCCTACTGGGTGGTGGTCATCTCTCTTGGGTGTGTCTTGCTCAGTGATGTCCAGGATCCTGCAGGCCTCCTGTTCTGATTTCATGTAGTGTTTCAGGCCCTGCCAGGAGAAGATAAGATAAAATGGGTTCCCCCATTGGCATGGAACACCATTTTGGTAGAGATGTTCTGTGATCTGGTGCATGCTGTGCCCATGTTGAAGTGTTGCCATAGCAATGTTGTTATAGAAAGAGAATTTGTGATCTTCATGGAGGATATGATCAAGTGAGTGTACAGCAGCCATAATTTCTCTTCTACTCAAAAAAGTGCATGCAGGTGGGGATATCCAAAGGGGCCTCCTTGTGTTGGCTTCCTAGATTAGTCCTCTGTGCGCAATCCAGCCAAATTGGTGAGTCAATTGGTGGTTCTTCCATGTTGGAGCATGTTTTGGATATAGGTGTAGTTGTCAGAACCTCTGCTCCAAGTGAAAGGCCCCCTGATTATTATGTTATTTCATCTGCATCTGTTCTCAAAGTCCCTATGTTTAAAGGCCAGGTGTGTATTCTGATTCATGAGGGTAAGACATGTAGTTCCTTCAATCTCTCATCTAATATTGCCTCAAGGTCATTAAGCCTGAAGCCAATTTCTGTTATGTCTTTTTGCAAGTCTCTAAGTTAGTTAGTACTTGATGTCAGACTTTATAGTGGAGCCTGTTGCCTTTCTGTCTTTCAAGCATTGAGGTAGGAATTCATCAGTGACTGCAACTCTTGAAAGAGAGAGGGGCAACTTTGCCTTCAGTGGAGGCCCAAGCAGTCATGGTCGGTGGGGGCTATCTAGTTTGTAAGCTTTAGATTTGTAGGCCAACAGCTTCTTAGTTGTGGTGCCCCTATGTAGTTTGTTAGCTGTCATTTTGAAGCCTTTGTTCTGTTAGTGATTAGTTCTAGGTTCTTTAAGCCTATCAGGCAGCTATACCGTGAGGCCAACAGTTCCATAAGGTGCATAGTTAAGGCAGGTGATGGGACCCTGGTACCAGGAAGACTATCTGTGCCCATTGTAAGTTATATAACTAAGATTCTACCAATAGTGGGGGCTGTTAGTCCAGAGATTGAGAAAGTCAAAGGTCGGCCTTCATAGATGAAGCTGTTCTGCAATTTGCCATATATCTTGGGTATTTCTCAAATGCTAGCCCCCGTGTTGGCAAGCTATGGGCTTTTATATGTTGCTGAGGACTAAGACTTCCTTTGCAGGTGATCAGATATTGGCATTCATGTGTGTGCTGCAGGGGGGCACAAGGGTGCACCCCGTGCTCACTTGCCAGTGGCCACATTGACTATCTTGGCCAGAGCTACTCTTAGGGCCTTCACCTTTCTCCTACTTCCATCTGGGCCACTCTTTTAGTCTCGGCCTCCCTGGATTTCAACACGGCGCACACTCTCAAGGCCCATCATCAGCACCTGTAGTCCTTCACATTGCAGCTCTCCCCCATTGCAACACCCCTCTGGGGCTTTCTTTCAGGTCTGTCCAGGGTGTCTACTTATTCCCTGGGCCACTACTCTCAAGAACGCCTGGGGCCTCCTTCATCCCCAATGCCACTGGTCCCAGCAGGGACAGCATGCTCAGGCAGCATTGCCTGTGCCAGCGGCCCCACACATTGTGGCTCACTCCTCTGCTGTGATGTTGCATCAGGACTCTCTATTGGACTTGCCTCAGTTTTGAGCCACTACTCTCAAGTATACCACAGACCCACACAGTTATGCTCCAGGTGCAAGGGGGTACGCCATGCCACTCCTCTCTGGTCGGCTGTTACTATCAGCCACACTCGCCAAAGGCCCAAGAAGACACCCCTCTATTAGTCCGGTGATTCGTTGTGGACCGAATACTATTGCTTCCTTTTCAGGTCCACCTGCCAAGGGCTCATGCGCCCCCTCATAACTCCTGAAGACTCTCAATGACCAGTAAGTGCTCCGCCACAAGCACAGGGCAGATGTTTAATGCTGAAGAATTGGGGAAGGATCAGAGAAGACCCAGGACACATCTAGTTAATTCCCCCTGCTGGCCTCACCCTCTTTACTACTTCCTTTAATTTGGCCTTATAGCAGGTGTGATTGTTTGCAATATAACTTAGTGTAACACCTGTTACTTTGCGCATTTCTTGTACCACTCATTGGTCCATTTGGACTCTGCTCGTGTTGCTCAGAGAAAGCCAGTCTTGCTTGCTTAAGTTTGCAAGAGTCTCTTATTTTCCCTCTTCACAGCTTTGTACTTCAATTGAAGAGGACCCTAAAGTATCTGCTCAGTCACCGCAGAAGGAAGGGACATCAAATTAAGATCAACTTTTTGTGACAAATTTAGCTCTGGCTAACTGTGTTTGTGACTTTTGTGCAATGCTACCTGCTGCTCACAAATCTTTACTGCTGCAGTACCCAGTCTTACTTCGACCATCCCCTTCCCCTTTACTCTCCCATTTGCAGCCATTTTCCTCTCCCCAACTGCTGTCCTAGACACAAGTTCTGGATTAAAAATCTGAACAAATCCTCCCCTGCAGCAGGTAGTTGCTGGGCAGCCACTAGGGTGGACTGGTAGGTGAGCCTGAGAGAGGGTCAAATTACCTCACCACAAGCCTATACTGCCCTCTTTTCAAGACGTCTCAGCCCACAGGTCAACAGCACAGTGAACAAGGACATCTTCCCTGTTTTGGCCTGTCCTGGCCAAGGGCCAGAAATGCTACCCATTTCACATCTTGTAGAAATTAAACCAGGAAACATCAATAACAACTAACATGCACACAATCTCTCAAAAACACCCAACTACCTCTCCTGGCAAAGAAGGTTACTTCAACCAACCCTCATCAAGCAACCACTATCCACCTCTACAAAACACTCATACACACCCTTTTAATCCTACATTCACACAAAGGCACTTCACTTCTATACAAACAACAACTCTTTGCTAAGCCCCAATAGAAAACACCCTCCTCCTCTATGCCACTTCCCCACAGTGTACATATCCAGACTCTCCTCAATCTCACAGACCCTCCCCTTTTTCCTCTCAATCCTTTCACTTCCCTTTGCCAACCTCAAATATTTCCCACACAGGCAATCTCAATCCTCTACACAATCCTCTATCATACCCTCCCCCTACACAACCCATCTCGCTACCTGAAGCCCATACCAACGTTCTTTCATCACTCTTCTTCATCATTAAGCCTACCACATATTCACCCTGCAACTAACCCTCCTAACCTCAATCTGTCCCCTCACACTCATCAAAGGCTCTCCTTTAACGTTTAGTCCTACCACTCCTCTCCTTCCACATCCACACCACCGCTAACATCCAAAATCAAGTCCTATATTTCATGCCACTAGACCAATATCAGACACCACTACTGCACCAAAACAAATATGAACACCCAAACAACCTTTCCCTGTAAAACATCTCACACATTCCCTAATCTCTTCATCCCACAATACCAACAACCATCCACTATGCACATTATTTTGACTCAAATAACTCACATTCTACCACATCTCTATCTCACATTTCCAAGCAACGTGGACACCAACTACTCAATCCACAAATAAACACCAATATTTTTCACTCACCTGTTTAGCATAATTTGCAGAATTCAGAACCATAAACCCAGACCTTTATGCTCCACCACCAGCTCTCACTCATACCCCTTCCACCTTCAACATGTGCAAAAGAAAGCCACTCCACTCCACCCTGCATACCCTCATATTCCCTTTTCTGCTACACAGCAATGCTTCTATTCAAAGACAATTCCCCAGCCCACCCCCTCAAATCAGTCACGTCAACACCCAGAACTATAGACCCTAGAAAATGCATACTAAGCCTGTTAGATGAGGATAATGACACCTAAAACCAACTCAATATCAGTCCTGCTACAGATAACACAATCTCTAATAGCACCCCACGTACAATTTCAGAGAAAAATACTTTGTCTCACACAGTACAAAATCACACCACTCACAGAACAGATTTGTTAAACTGCCTACTGGTCATTCTATTTTCAAAAACAAGTACTACATGTCAGACACAGAACCTGACTTACTCTTCCTAACTAAATCATGCCTGGGGAAGACTTGGCATCAGTATTGCATGAAGCTGTTCCACCAGGCTATCAAACCATTAAATCGAATTGCACTGGCAAAGAGGAGGTGGTTTAGTTGTCATATTTAAGGAAAGAACAACTCTCACCATAGCTGGGGAAGTCTCTTTATAAGGTTGTTAGGTCCTCCTTGTCAGCTGCAACTCTACTCCATTTTTTACCAAAACTATCTCCTTCTTTACAGACCACCATCTAGCAATGGAACATTTCCAAACACCTTTCTAGAGACAGTTTCAAAGCGTCTTGTCAAATATTTAAACCTAAGCATCTTTGGTGACCTGAATGTATGGTTTGACAAACATAATATTCCCCACCCCTGAATGATCGTCACAGGCCAAGATACACTCAACCTGCAACAGCTCATGCCCAAACTCACACACAATGCTGGACACACCTTAGATGTCATTTTTTGTAACTCAAGCCTAGGCCTAGTCACATTCCAAAAGATTACTCTGGTCAAGTGGTCACACCCACCACCTAGTTGCCTTCCAACACACCACAGCTCTGCTAGTTATACTCAGATTGCCTGCAACTACACACGGACCATGGAACAAGATGCATTGGTGGACCGAGAACCCCATCCTAATTCCATATCTGGACATAATGAACATGGTTCAAAAACTGAATGGGTGACTTCATGGAACTGTTGATAAATTACTCCCACAGAAAACATCAAAAGGTAACAAAGATAAAAGCACCTTGAATTAATGCACATTTAAAAAAGATAAAACATCAATTTACAAAGCTTTAACATGCCTGGCTTAAAACAAACATCCCTCAAGACAAAATATGCTTATACAGATAAACAGAACGTGCAAGTCATCAATCAAAAATGCTACTACTCAAGCAGAATCCACAATGCAAAATGCCCAAGAAAAAGTATGTTTTTTAAGTAATCACCAAATTTCACAATCCAAACTGACCTGAAGAAAGCCATCCCATTTCTCAAGGACTCTGTCACAAACTTGCAAGTAATTCCTCAACAAAAACAGCCATGTTAGCCTCATGCTTAACACTCAAAAAAACAAAAACAAGAACACAAACCCACATCCAACAAACCCCTTCAGGGGAAAGTTAACACAGTCTCAGTGCTCCTTCAGAGAACTACCACCAACAAAATTTCAGGATCTTGTCAAAGCTAATAGGCCAGTCAGTTCCCCTTCTGACCCTTGTCCTCCACAAATATTCAAACACATTCTTCTAACAATGTCAGCAGCCATCTAAGTCAGACATTGAGCAACAACTCCTTAATGACAGAAGTTTTTTCCAGAAGATTTTTAAAAATATATACGCATGCCACTATTAAAGAAAACAAAAATGGATCCTCAAAAGTAAGACCGCAGCAATTACAGATTAAGAGCAAATTGTCCATTCGTAGGTAGACTTAAAGAAATAGCAGGCATCACCCAGATGTCACAAAACATTAAAAAAACTCCATTCTTTACGATTTCCAAATGGGATTCCATCCAGGAAGAGGCACTTATCAGCCCTAATCTGCATCTGGGAGGACGTTAAAAACATAGTAGACCAGAATGGGGTGGCAGCATTACTACTTTTTGAGCTTTCAGCTACCTTTGACACAGCTGATCATAACATAATAATCCTAAGAATCAAGGACATCCAGGGGTCATACTTTTTAATAAGGGAAGGAAAGGAGGCGCTTCACACCCCCACCCGGACCTTTGCAGGCCCGGGGACCCCATTTTTAAATAAAAGAGAGGGGCACACAGCCCTCTCCTAGAGCCACTATGGGCACGGGATCTCATCCACAGGGCTGTAGTTTGTTTTTATAAAGGGGGAAGAGGCCTTTACAGCCCTGAGGATCCTATCCTGCTGGGCTTTTTTTTTATGTTCTTAAGGGAAGAGATGTGCAGCCCCTCCCCAAACCTTTACGACTCGGGCTTTCTTCCCATAGAGCCTATATTTTTTAAGGGGTGTGTGGCCCTCTACTCTCTACAGGATTTATGGCTCCAGGGACCCCATCCCCGGGGCAAAAATATATACTTAAATGGTGGGGGACACGTCTCCCCATCCATGAGCCACTATGGGCCTTGGTTATCATAAGCTCTGGGCCATTCATTTTATATTAAGGGGAGGGGCATACAGCCCTCCTTCCTGAGCCACTATGGGTCCCAAGGATCCCATCCCCAAGAGCCTTCAGTTTTCTATTAAGGGGAGGAGGGTCTCCGGTCTGCTTCCCCGAGCCAATAGTGGCCCAAAGAACCCCATCCCTGAGTGTCTTCATTAATGGGGAGCGAGGTGCGCAGCACCACGTCACATGTCAAAAGGGGCACTGAGGACCCCATCCCCTGGGGCCTGATGTGAGTGTTCTGGTGCCCACCAGGGGCGCCTACACCACTCAACATTTGGGGATGCAGGGAAGGCTCTCTGCTCCCGCCAGTGGGAAAAATATGAATGTCTCTGGCCGAAAGAGCTTGGACAGGGATACAAAAGTCTGCTCTCACCCGGCAGGCAGGGAAACTATTGTGTCCCGGGCGTGCGATCCCCAGTACACAGTGTGTGAGCTGGGCCTAGGGGATAAGGGAAATGGGGACTTGGCTTTTAAATGCTCCCCTATACTTACATGTCTGGGGGGTGTGGTCCCAGGGACATATTAGCAAATTGTCTAAATGTATTTTGGCACTGGGATGATGGGGTCCCCAGAACCTTTACAAGCTCGGGAAATAGGGGCTGTGTGGCCCCTCTCCTGTAAAGTAGTGGACCTGGGCATGGGGTACAGGGTCGTAATTGGCCTAGGGATGGAAGGACCATGCACCCACTCCTTTATTTTTAATTTACAGCTCCAGGGGATGGCAACCCTAGGGCCTTGATGAGACTGCATGACGGGCGCATTTTGTGTAATTCAGTTCAGCAGTTTCACAGTATCACTTTTAAAAAAAGTCTATGAAAAATGAATGGGGAAATCTGGTTTTGGGACTCCACTTGTTTCTCTGCCCTCGCTGGGCAGATCATTCAAAACCTTTCCAGGAATGAGGTGAAGAGGATCAACTTTTTTTTGGAATGTTTTGTGACAATTCCTCAAGAGGCACCAAAGTTTTATTAAATAGAAAAGCTGTCATGTTTCCCTTTCCCTCAGCTCTCTGACTCATCACAAAACTCTCAATCTACAATGGAGTCTGAATGACACATTTCAAGTTATTTTCTCTTTTTACCTACTCACCCAAGTAACAAGCACACCTGTCCCCAACTCCTAATAACATCTCACATCTTCCCTTCACTACTCCACTTCAATTAATCTATCTCTATTGTAAGCACTAAAAAAATGCGTGCGAAGTCAAAAGCACAAATGTAACACAATTAATCCTACAAGGGAAAGGAAGCACAATCACTAATGTACTAATACCTAACTTTGACTTCTGGAGTAGCGTGCTAATCGTGCCAAAGCACTGCAACACCGCGTCAGTGGTAGTAGTCACTCTATGATTTACAAATACACTTACAATCATTGTCTAGCCCAGAGGTTTGGTGTACCTCCAAGGTCTGCTAGTAGTCCCTCCCGAGAGTATGGTCTGGAAAGCTACGCATGACATAAATTGGGGTAAACGTATGAGTACACAAGGAGGAATGAAATCATATCATTCTGAGGAAAGTGATAGTTTTTGTGGGTAAACTGTGTGATACTCTGCCAGAACAAGCTATGCGTTGCCACACTGGAGCCGCTGTTTGACGATGGACTCTACTTCCCCTCCTACAGCAACAGTTTCTCAGACTTCAGAACAACAAAGAAAGCAATTGCCTCCAGTATTTGTTTGTCTCCAGGCTGTCTGCTTCCCAAGCAGCAAAATGTAACAAGGCAGTTCTCAGTTCTCTTTACTCCCTCCTCCCTAGTAAAGCCCTGGGACTCCACTTGTCAGAAGGCAATGCAGATCCACAGTACAATCTCGAACAGGGGAGGCACTGCTGAAACATTTCCGGAGTCGGATTTAGGCACCAAGACTTAATGATTATCTGTGTTGAGCTGCTGTACACAAGTAATTCTCAAACAGAAAGGAATCTTAATAGTAAAATAGGGCTTATTTACTTCTGTGACACTCTATAAACCACCTTAGCCAAGCTTAGCAGCTGTTCACACTGTGACAAGATGCACAAGATGGAGAGATAGTGATGTAACACAAAATGATGGAGTCCCCCTGCCGAATGCGGGGAAGGCCCGTGAGTCATTCATATCTTATGGATATTCATTGGTCTTGGGTAAAAGTGTCCCCCATTGAAGGGTTCGGGGGCCCTGAATGCTTGCCCCCCCCCCCCCACCTCGCACTGCAGGGGCTGCAGGGGCCTGTGTTAACTTACCCCCCTGTGAAGAGAGCTGCATGTGACCGAAGGCACGTTCTTCTTCCTGCTCGCTTCATTCTTTTCTAAAATGGCTACCAATTCTATGTTTTTAAGGGGTCATTGAAATGTAATTCAGTAAAGTGAAATGCTACAAAGTAAAATGCTTCAATCCCCCACTGCTTAGGTAATTCCTCTTGCTTAAGCTACATATATTGAGAATGTGCTGAACATTTGCCCTAAATCACAACATGTAGGATTTCAGAAGTGCTAACACCAAATGAGGACATGTCAGCTTTTTATTTTCTTGCTTAGATCCGAGCTGTCTATAGGCAGGGCCACTGGAATTATATGGCAGGGGAGGACCAAATTATGCTGCGGAGTTGACTAAACTACGCAGCAAGAAAAGCAGGATATGTGTTTTAATGCAGTTTTTTGTGTGAGTATTATTTCATTAGTTTGGAATTTTTACCCAAGTTAATACTATCTTGGCAAAGGTCTCACTTTATTAGTAGCACTTTGACACACAAATGTAGAAATAAGAAGGAGAACGTTCACTAATAAACCTTTGCAAAGGGCCTTCCACTGCACAGCAACACGTGTAGCATCGTTTTTAGTAACTTTCAATCTGTTTGACCTAGAAACACATTTTGTTGAAATCTGCAAATCATACAGCAGATGATACATTATGTGGCAAATGCAGAAAATCCATAATGTTGTGGAAAATGCTGCGTCCACACAATCACATATTTGCAGTGGCCCTGCCTATAGTCAATGCTACTACTTAAATGAACACTCATGGGGAATAATAACTGCCTCCTGGATGCATGATCAGACCTCCATCCAAAAGAATTCTGCAGAGCTACAATGTTCCCGCTGTCAATGCTGATTTTGCCTAGGTACTTGCTGGAGAGAAATGAACACTGTGTGAGAGGAAATGTGACAGGCGACCATTTGTTCTGGTGTAATGACCATGTGGTTAACGCTGGTTCTTTGGATAAGATCTGATAGTGTTTGGCGAGGTCTGTCAGGTCACGTGCTGAAGCTTCTGTAAATGGCAGTGTGTTTTGTTGCTGAACAATTGAGAGATATTGCTGCAGATGTCCTGCAAGGGGGGTGATCACATTTATTATTGACAGTGGTATGTTTTTAATATTAACTAATACGTCTTTCTCTTGTGTTTGAAAATACTTAAGTTTTTTTTTACAAAAAAAGTCATAATAATTTGAATTTAGAAAATATTATACCTCTTCATTTATTCTTCCTATTTGAATTTTGATTTTTTTTTTTCAAATATCTTCCCAATTTCGTAAGGATTGAAACACTGTCTGACTGGTGACAACAAGCACTAAGATTTAACTCCCATGTTGCAGGCAATCTTGAGGAGTGGATCCAAAACAGCTGTATGATTACGATATTTTGCTCTGATCTTATCTGCAGCGGCCAAGCAATAAAAGACAGTCACTACCTGTAAAGGACTAAGGGGGACATTTAGATACTGGGGAGTGGTCTACAAATCTCTCTCAATTATTCAGCAACAAAAAAACACCACCCGTGCAGCAACTTCAGCCAGCGACCTGACCCGATAGGTCTCACCAAACACCTTCCGATCTTATCCAAAGTACCAGTGCTAACCATTTGGCCCATCATTACCCCAGAACAAAAGGCTGGCACTATCAAGTCCTTTAACTCAGGTGCCCCATCAGACCCCTGCCCGCACCACACCAATTCCTGCAACCCATCAGTGACATGCTCACACCAATACTGTATGCCTCCACATCCTCCGTGACCTTCCCAGATGCTTGGAAATATGCAACTATCCTCCCATTGATGAAGAAACCCTCTGCAGATCCTTCAATGCTCACCAACTACAAACAGATATCCCTACTGCCAGTCCCAGCCAAAGTCTTACTGAAAATCATTAAGAGACACTTGACTGAATACCTCAACAACCACAACTCCTCAACACCACTTAGTCTGGTTTCAGACTTACCACAGTACAGAAACTGTCCTCACAGATGCTACAGGTGATAACTGCATGACTCTGGACAGAGAAGACATGGAGGACCTCATCCTGCAGGACCTCTCCACAGCCATTGACACATTCGCCCACCCCATCCTCACCCAATGCCTATACGACTTCTGAATCAAAGGATACGCATTGCAATGAATCTGCTCTTTCCTGGCTTGAAAGACCCAGTTAGTCAGCCTGGCACTATACATCTTGGATGTCCGCAATCTCATCAGTGGAGTTCCGCTAGGACCCTCCATCATCTCGACCCGTCTCAATGCATACATGATCCCTCTAGCCAGCATCATCCACTCTCAAGACATCACATCATCCACTATCAAGACACAATGTCCTGTCTTATGCTGAAAATACACAACTCATTCTCTCTCTCACAGACAAGAAACACAGTACCTGGATGAAGTTCAAAGCCTGCATGACTGAAATTGACCATTGAAGAAGATCAAGTGTCTGAGATTGGACACCGACAAGACCAGAATTGTGATCTTTTCAAGAGTACATCACCGTAGGACTCCACATGGTGGCCAACAGAGGTAGGACTGACATCCACCCTCACCACCTACGGCACAACGTGTGGATCATCATTGACCGTAAACTCAACATGTCTGCCCAAGTCAATGTTTCATCACCTAATGCTTCTATACCCTAAAGATGCTGAGGAAAATTTTCAAATGGCTCCCAATCAGCAACCAAAAAGCAGTCACAGACGCCCTTGTCACAAGCAAGCTGAACTATGTGAACACCCTCAATGCTGGGATCAACACAAAACTGATCAAAAGGCAACAGGCCATTCAGAACCCGATGCTCAGAATAACTCTGAACCTCCCACACCCACATCACATCCGACCTGAAGGAGCTCCACTGGCTCTCCTTTCACAAATGAGCACAGTTCAAACTCCTCATCCACACTTTCAAGGCACTACATAACAGCGGCCCAGCATACCTCAAGCATCACATCTGCTGTCACAAACCTTCCTGATACCTCCCCTTGTTTGGACTTCTGTTTGCACAAACCCACGTATTTGGAAAACTAGTTCGAACAGGAGAGCCTTCTCCTACATCGCTCCTAAAGCATGAAATGATCTGCCGCTACACATAACAGCCTCCTCTTCACTTCTTCAAATCTGTAAGTAGCTGAAGACCTGACTTTTTGACTAGCCCCAGTAAGCCCTAGGTGTGGCTGGACTCACACATGCTCAGCATCAGGATGCCCCCCCTCCACTCCTCGGGTGATACTACACTCTACAAACCTACATAACATAAAAGTTGTGTAAGAATACTAGTCATTTAGCAAATTATTCTTGGTTGCAAGGTACCAACTGGTGGAAGTGAGAATTTGCAAAACCTCAAGTATGGTGTCTAGACCATTTTATCAGCTAGAGTTTGCTATGTTATCAACGAGGTGTTATATAATTCTTGCTCAGAGAGAATCACCACAACTTATGAGAATTAGACACCATCAAAGGATTTATATTTAGTGGGTCTCCAATCAAACTGGCATTTTCCTGGATTTCCTTATATGGGGCTACTCTGATGGGAGGCCAAGCAAGGTAGCCACATTCTTACAGAAAGACACACTATTTTTCAGATTGTAGACGAGGTATGGCTATTTTATCCATTACACTAATCACACCTGTATTAATTTGCACTTTTGAATTCCCTTTTCTGAAACACAGTTCCCTAGAAAACCACACAGGGGGTTATTCTAACTTTGGAGGAGGTGTTAATCCGTCCCAAAAGTGACGGAAAAGTGACGGATTTACCACCAGCCGTATTACGAGTCCATTATATCCTATGGAACTCGTAATACGGCTGGTGGTATATCCGTCACTTTAGCGTCACTTTTGGGACGGATTAACACTCCTCCAAAGTTAGAATAACCCCCACAGTGTTCACATTTCTAACGTGTATGCAGACACAGAGAATATTCACATTTATCTTGGTGTCTTAGAATAGTTTCTATTCAGCAGACTCCTATTTTTTCTACAGTTCCAAACCACGAAGAATGTACTGAGGGTTTGCAAAATGCACCATTGGCACCAGAGATCGCTAATGGGTTGTCTAGAGCAGATACTGGGCAATGTTTCAATTAATCAGAAGACCAAGAGAATCAATGCTGGTAGCTACACAAAGGAGGCATAGAATAGTCATAATGCCACATAACTGAACTTTCCAAATGTTTTCAGTGAAATGCAGCCAATACGAAGGGAATGATACATTCTGGTGAACTAAATAACAGTTTAGAATAATTTTTGATTAATGTAACAATGAACATAGGAAGATGCGCCAAACTCGAGTGCACATTTAGGATGGACCCTTTTCTAAGCTACATTCGCTTAAGTTCCATTCTTAAAAATCATTGACAACATATTCAGTACATTGGTATGGCTACTGCTTCCAAACCACTTATAGGAGACCACACTTGATGGTAGTTGATTTCCTTCCAACTTTACATTAGATTGACTCTATGGTTATATTATTCAATGGAAAGCAAATAATACTGTCCCATATTTGTGTGGAAAGGATAACAAAGAGCATATTTATCGGACACACTGAGAACATGTGAGTCCTGTAGTTCCATCAAGAATCGTTATTACCTCCACCATCTGAAATGGCCGTATATTCTTGGGCTAATAACACTTAAAATTTGGTACCCCTGGGATACAGAAGGTCATAGCAATTGAATTTCTAGCAGGAGCTGAATTCTGTTTGTGACTTTGATCTTGGAGACAGGTTGGAGCAACAACTGTTCTCCAACAGTTCTCTGGTTAAACTATGTCCAATCAGTCCTTGTCATGAATGCGGTAAACGCAGTAGCACAAATAACTGGACACTGGAACTCTGTATTTTGACCAAATATTTGTAACTCTAAGGCCTTCTTTGCTAGTGGGTGAGCATCTCAGTTCCCTTTCGAATGGTAATGGTTTATGAATTTAAAACATTTTTGTGCTTTTCGATATGTCTGGCAAACTCTCAGCTGCCAGAGCTCACATTTCTAGAAGTTGATTCTCATCTATCCACCCTGAGCAGCTGAGACTTTACTTGAAACCACAGACACATGAAAACAAGCCTGTTGCTTTTAATACTGTCGGGCACATTTGTTCCACTGGCTGGTGACTGTAATCAAAGACATAGTAAAGAACTGAGATCCAAAGATCTCCCATGGTAGCCAACAACTTACAACCCTTTTACCCAGGTGATAACATTTGCAAATAGATGCAAGTTATTGCAGTTGCAGCCCCTTTCTACGTAAGTACAGAAAGAGGCTGCTAATGCATATAAATTCATGTATGTCAGTTCCAAAAGAAACAGTCTGATGTTATTTGTTGTGTTGCCCCTAAATGTAATTGTTCTATATTTTTCACATGTGAATGAAACCTTACTCCTTTTTAAGATACAGCATAGACTGGAATACAGTTTCATTTTGCTCATGTTGGAGAGTTGAGAGTCTAAAAATGTCATAACCTGGTTATTTAATTGGAAGCCAATAGTTCCTGAGGCCCTGGGCCACCAGTGTGAAATGGCAGCACCACCCAAGGATACTGCCTGGTAACCACTGCATTTCTTCTGACCTGTATAAAAGGCCTGAGGCATACTGAATATTTCATCCTTCACATGTCAATAAAATGAGTACCATTGGGTTGAATTATTAGGAACACCTGGTATTGAGCTAAAATATTGCCCAAGAGATATAGGAGGCCCAATATATAAGCGTGCCATAATTAGTCAAAGTCTCTATGGGGAGGCTGGCAGAAAGTTTCATTTCGCCCGTGGAATTGGTGGAATTTTGGTCACTCTGCATTACTCTTTATCACAGTGTTCTGAACAAATTCCACCAATTGCCATGTGGTGGAATTTGTTTCCCACAAGGCTGCAGAAAATGTGAGCCATCAAGTGTGATTTGTCATTCTGTAGCGTGATTTCCTATTGCGGGCATTCACAATTATAGCGAATCAGAGGGCTGCTGCTGGGGCAGATTTTCTGCCACTCATGACTCAAATGGCTGCACACTCTTGTGCAAGGCATGGTGCCTTTCAAGCTGGCTGTTCAGAGCTACTCAGGCAACCAGAGTTAAATTGCTGTTCATGCTGCATATTTGCTGCCCGTTGGCGGAACTCCCTGGAATCTTCTAGAGTTTTTACTTAAATCCGTGGAGTTCCACAGAGTGAAGCTGCGCACGTTCTGCCCATCCCCAACACTTACCAGTCCCATCTATGGCAGAAACACCTACCAACTTGTAACACTCAGGGTGCTCAGACCTTATATTCTATTCCGTTCTATTCAATTAATTTATAAAGTGCATGGCTACCCAGAGCTGGGCTTCCCAGCGCTAGCAAGAACAGTGAAAGTACAAGCACAACACATTATAAGAAGAGATCGTTTTTTAGATGCAGGAACCTGTTTTCAAATCTGAACTTGAGGCAGAGTTCCAAGGCTTAGGAGCAAGATATGAAAATGATCAACCCCCACACCAAGCTATATTTATCCTAGGTATAGCTAGAAGATCAAGACTGCAAGATCTTAGGACCCTATTGGGTTGATACAATTTAGTCAATTGGTGAAAGAGTTTTAGGCCCACTTTGTATTTGGCTCCATGTACCATGCAGAGAACTTTGAACTGAACTCTGCTGCTTATGGTCAGCCAATATAGAGTTTTAAGTGCTTCCTAGGCGACTGAGCTTTGGAATCCCTAAATGTCTCTGGGCTGCTGCATTCTGGATGATTTGAAGTTTCCCCATCACTGCCTTGGAACTGCCTAAATACAGTAAGTTGCCATTGTCAAGGCATGATAGGATCAACCCCTGGATCATGATTCTTCTAGAATCAGCCAGAAACCATTTCAATGTCTTCCTAAGTGCTCTCAATAAACCGAAACAAGTGCCAGCTATCTTGTTTACTTGCGAGGCAAAAGAGAGCTAATTGTCTAGTGTAAAACCTAAGCTCTTTACCTCTTTTTGAGTAGTGGATGTTCCCCAGCACAGTAGGCCAGCTGATCTGTTGCTACCTATTACCATCATTTCTGTTTTCTCTCCATATAATTTTAGGCAGCTGCCCACCATCCATTCGGATGTCTTCTCCAGACAACCATTACATTTTGTCGAGGTGGCAATGGTGTGTGGGAACAGCATGACTATCAGCTGTGTATCATCCTCGTAAGACACCATTGTGAACCCAAAGGCACCGATGATGTCTGAAAATGGCCAAACATAAATATTAAAAACTAAGGGGCTCAATGAGGAGTCTTGCGGCCGCACCTCAGCCGCTGAACAGTGGAGTAAAATAAACCCTTGCGAACTTTAAAACCTCTACCATCCAAAAACAGAAGAAAGCCACTTTAAGGCATTCCCAGTAATACCAATTTATTACAGGCGTTGCAGTAGAATAGTGCGGGAGACCGTGTCGAAAGTAACACTCAGGTCAAGAAGAATGAGTGCTACTCAGCCACCCTGATCAAGGACCAATTTAAGATCTTCTGTTGTCCTCAGAAAAGCAGTTTCCGTTTTGTGGCCAGCCTGAAACCCTATCTGAGTTGGATGGTGGATAGTAATGAATTCGAGAAAAGCTGATATATTACTGTTAATAAAAATCTTCTCCAAGGTGTTGCTCGGCCCAGGAAGTAGAGATATAGACCTATAGTTTTCAATTGCTTCAGGATCTAAGGTGGGCTTCTCGAGTAGAGGGCGGATGATAGCATAGTTCCATTCTGATGGTACTTACCTGTTCTTCAATGATAGATTACAAAGTTATGTCAACGAGGATAACATCGCCACCCCTCAACAGAATATTTATTGGAACCGGATTAAGTGGCAAACCTGATGTAACTGTACTGCCACACCAGCGACCTTTTCTTTATGTAATTGTGGAAACCTTGAAAGTTTTATCAAAGCAAGCATTTTATAGTACTGATGTACCTCATGGCACCAAAAGCTTACAGGGCCTTACTATGGCAGGTGTATTAGACAGGTGCTGTTGCATTAGTTTGCGTAGACTGATGGCTGAAAACCCATCAATCAATACCTCCACACCAGCTATATCCATCTCATAACTTATACACAACAAAGTGCCCACATCCTTGCTTCCCTCCTTCTTGAAACCACCACACTTGGCAATACAAAGCAAATGACTATACTCTCCGACAACACAGCCCTCATTTCCACCAAACTGCTTCTCCTTACACTTCTAGGACACAAAACAACTCTATGTATAGAAGGTGGGAGAAAGAAGGGAGGTAGGAGTACAGCAAGACAGAGATAGATAGATTGATAAATAAAACATTAGATATAAAGATAGATAGATAGATAGATAGATAGATAGATAGATAGATAGATAGATAGACTTAGCCTTGTGTCTCTTTCCTAGCACTGAAATATAGCGAAACAGAAAGGAAACAAAACATCCCATAACTTCAAAACACATTTGATCCTCTTTTAGATACCACTAGAAGATGAGATCAACTGAACATTTTCCCTGCACTCAATAGTGCTTCGAAGTTCATAAACATTATATAAGAGATTCAAACCACAACTCAAGCCAAGCACATCAATGTAAGGTATGCCCATGCCTGGTTTATGCAACTTCAAAAAAGATCTAGAATGAATGCCAGTGAGTCCTAGCACTAAATAATGGTGAATATGTGTTTCTGAGTGCTGCCAATCTGTTGGCGCTAAAGCATCTCTCCTGATCAAAGTGCAGCACTATTTTGGCCATAAAGTGAATGACCACTTGGTTTGATAGAGGTATTTTATTGACCGGTATGTGTCTTGCTACCACTTTCCCACTAGAGGACAGTGGTGCAGCCGTCAACAATATGAATACAATTGTCTTACATTTGATTCTAGGAATTCATGTATCATCCGCTTTTTCTAAGCACTGCAGTATGTGGGCACCTTCTTGTGGTGTACTATTTGTGTACTATAAAACACGTCACTTCATTTGCAGTAATAATTACTTCCTGAAAATCTTAAGTTCGTTGTTATGGTTGACAGTTTATCATCTACATAAACTGCAACACTGGTGTAGTGAAAATAAATGAGGATAACATAGGTGTCCTGTGCTGTAGTGTGAAGTATCCTGGCAGTATCTCTCTTTTACATTACATTATGATTCCAATCCCATGGCTTTATCCTGAAATCCCATGGTGGGACTTCTGTCAATAGGGAAAAGAACGTTGTATGATGAGACCGGTGAATGCCTTAGATTCTCCAGCATGACAGTGTAGAAGCACAATTCCCTGCAGTTTAAAATCCTGTTCATGTTGGACAAGACATCCACAACAGGGAATGCTTAGGCAGGGCAAAGGGCGAGTATGGCCATTCCTGGCAATTTTCAGAACCTTTGCTCTTCCTTAAGAAGTTCTAAATTCGCTAACTTTTCTCAAACATACAAAAGCAATTAAAACTTCCACCTCCAATACAAATTTTATGACATTTCACATATATTGAATGTGCCTTCAAGTCGGTGCTCTCCCAGAATTTCAAAGGCAAGCCAATAGCCAACAAAATGAGCTTCTTTTGCCAACTTATTTGCATTCTGGGTGCATGCTCATGGATGTCTTCCTAAATTGGCGTCTATGCTGGTGAGTGGTAAGCTCATGACTGTGGGGCAATGCCCTAAATCAGTGTATGCCAGCCCCACCAAATGTGTTCTCCTCCTACTTTCAAGTTAGTGAGTCAGAGGGTTTGACCCAACAGAGCCTAAACTGGCTCTTGCAGTGTAAATCCTTGGTCTGGCTGCCCATCCACCACAGGACTGTCATTTCACAGTGGTGTTCAGCCTTGCCCTATGTAGGGGGTTATCATCACTTGTATTCCCTAACTGGAACAAGCAGATGGAGATTAGAGGTCTTGAGTAGATAACGTGCACAATGGCCCCCACGTTATGTTGTGTTATTTTAAGTTATGTGTATTGTGAAGCACTGTTACCTATGACGGTATCCTGGCGCTGAGTAGGTGTGTGTGCGAAACCCTGCCTATGATAGGTGGTTTATTGAAAATCAGGTCTTCGGCTTTGTGTGAAATTCAAGAAGAGAGAAGGAGGACGTGATGTGGAGAGGGAGGTCGTTTCACGCTTTTAGGAGCGATGCAAGAGAACGTGCGTCCTCCTGATCTGGTTCGTGTGCGGGTAGAAACCTCACGGAATGTCAGGGACATCATATTGTTTGCATTCTGAAAAAAGACACTTTTTTATAAACGGGTGCAAAACATGGCAGTGTGGTAGCAAAGGATCAGTGCTTACAATGAAGCTGTAGAAGCCGTGGTACGGAAGACGAAGATGTCGCACTCTGCCCAGTGGCAGTCTGTAAATATGGAAGGTGGTCCTTCAGCAGGGGAGCGGGAGGCGTGGTCTCCACTGGTCTGTAGCGCAGACGGGACACCTGCTAGATCCTGAATGAGCAAGTGAGAGCCCCATGCTCGGCTCCATGGAGGAAGCAGGTTGCTTGGAATGCGTCTATGCCTCAATAGTCATCTTAAAAACCTCTCTAATGCTATGAAGCCCGGCTCACACAGCCTGACTGAGAATGGGGGGGCCCGCGGAGAGAGAGACTCGTTCTAGTCTCTCTGCGGGTCTTTTCGGGACGACAGGAAGTGGCGCGGGTGCGCCAGGATTGGCGGACAGGTAAGTGGGGGTGGGAGTTAGGGATGGGTTTAAAAGGGGGTAGAGGGGTGGGGTCGGCCTCTTTCCAGGCCGACCATTAGAGGGAGGAAGTGTTGGAAGGCGAGGGGAGCAGCGTGGCCTGGTACCCAGCGTGGGAGCAGGCCAGGACAGGTTGGAGTTGGCGCGTAGGAGGGGCCCAGTTGGGGAACTTTATCAGGCCGGTTTTGATTCGGGCGGAGGAGGCGAGCGCTGTAGGTACCGTGCGCGCAGGGGCCGGGCGGTCACAGGAGTGGGCGGCGGCCCGTAAGAAGCTTTCCGCATACGCGGGCCCGGCCGCACCCCCCGGGTGCTCCCTGCAGGTGCTGGGGACACGGAGGTGTTTCCCCGGCCCCGGGACACAGAAAAAGATCGCACAGGCACTCAGAGGCCTGTTTGCAGTGCTGCGGTTCCCGGCGCGACGCGCCGGAGCCGTTTTGGCACGAAGGAGCTGCGAGGAGACAACCGGCGCTGGGGATCTGGATCCCCCCCCCCCTCCCCCAACACTGAGGCGCGATTGCCGGTGAGCCGTACAAGATAGGCCCCACGCACACGGCTGCAGCGCCTGGGCGGGCCTGCTCCGACTTTGGGAAGTAAGAAGGAAATAAAGAAGGGATTTAGACACAGGAATAAACAGGGGTGCGGGGGCCGCAAGCAAGGTTAAGGCACACAGCAACAGGCGCCCACATGAATATATATTAAAAAAAAAAAAAAAGTTTCTAATAGGGAGCTGTATCTGGGGGGCAGGCAGGGACCATGGCTAATATCCACGATGCTGAGGCTGTCAGGGCAGCGCTTCGGGTACTGGGCGAGGCCGGAAGGGCAGACTTGCTCCGGCCAGGGGTATTAGATCAGGCATGGGTGGGCATGACACGCCCCACGCGGGCCGCATCAAGCGGCGTAGCGGCGGCAATAGCAGCATGCGACTCGCAGGATTCGGATGGGGACAAAGATGAAGTACCAGTGAGGCAAGAACAGTCCACAGAGGTACGGCCAGAGACTCCTAACACATTTAGCCCACTAATGTTTGGAGGGGAGACGCTGGGCACACAGGACCCGGGCACAGGTGGCACAGGAAGGGGCTGCGCAGGCCCGCCAAGCGGGGGGCACACAGACAGAGTGGGGGATGACATGACAGGGCCAGGCTTTGGGCAACAAGGGGATGGAACCGAGCAGCCAGTGCCGAGTCCCAGCGGGTTACAGACCCCATTGGATCTGTCATGCCCCAGGAGCAGTATTACCTTACCCATGGGCCACGGGCCACCACTCAAGAAAAGAGGAAAATACATAGGGAGACCCAGAGGAGGGGCAGGCAGGCAGGGCCAAACCCGCTCCACGACAGGCGAAGTTACCTAAGCACCAAGCCAGGGATGAGGTCTTGGCGGGGGGTTGCCTGGATCCGCCACCCAAGCAACATGGGACCAGACAGAAACATGGGACCTGGAAGCCAGAATTCGCGAGCAGCGCAGGGCAGTGGCGGAAACAGAGGCCAGGTGGGCACAATTATGCAAGGACAGGGAGGAGGCGGGGAGGCGACACGAGGATAACAAAAAGGTCAGGGAAGTTACCGACATGAAGGGGGTACAAATAGCAAGGGCCAGAGCAGGTAGTTGGGTCTGGATACCGCAGGCAGGAGAAGGTAGGGTTCAGGAGGCTGGTGCGGCCGAAGGGCAGGTTGGCTTGGGAAGCCCCAGTGGTTCAAGCGGCCATGTGGGGAAAGGCAGCACGATGTCAACGTCAGAGGTTGGCAAGAAAAAGGGAGCACCAACGGGGCGCAACACGGCCCAAGCGCGTTGGAACGAAGCAATAGAGGGGTCTACTGCGGCCTTCTCTACGCCGAGGGAACGGGGACATCAACAGGTTGGCGGACGCCATGCGGGGCAAGATACGACAGAATCACTGATAACCAAATCTCAAGGGTATATGGAAAGCAAAGGAGGTGGGGAGGAAGAAGATGAGTTGGAATTGGACTATGACGAAGAGGAGGGAGATTGGGAAGATGGAGAATTGCGTGATGAGGATGTGAGCAGGGCTAAGAAAGGGGGAGGGCGGGGGCGCAAGTGCGGCGCAACCCCTGCCTCTGCTTTTCTGTTTCAGGACGACGTCATGGCCGAAGGGCCGGCAAGTGTAAGGCTGACAAGGCCACGCGGCGGAATGTCACGGCGACCACCGCGTTATGTGGACGAACCAATCGGAGGTAAGGGGAGATGGTGGTCAGTCTGGGGTGACGGGGGAGTAACTAGCAAGGTGACGCGCACGAGCAAATCAATAGGTGTGGGAGATGGGTCAGTATTGGACAATCCGGGGGAGGTCGTAGCACAGAAGGGCGACATGACCAAAGACAAAGAGACGGCATCCACCAGTATCATAACAACGGTTAGCCTGCCCACAGGGGAGGGTAAGAACGCAGAGGATAAAGAAGGGGGAAATCAAAGGAAACGCCTTCCTTATATGGGTTTGGCCATGCCTTTAGGGTCACATGTTGCAGAAAAGACCAAGGCAAGGATATGGAAACACGAATATGTGGATGTTTTCAAACTATTACATAGGGACATACAGGCCAAGGAAGGCTCCAAGGAAGAGGAGTGGGAGTTAGCACGCAGGCCTAGGGTCCCCATTACCATGGACAATTGGACGTCCGCATTTTTGATTTTCGCCAGTATATACTGCGAAAAATACCCAGACCGGGCCATTGCGCTTTTCAAATACATGGATATCATTAGAAAGGCTCAGATGCATTTTGGGGGTTTTGCATGGCTAAGTTATGATGAGGAGTTTAGGGCACGGGTGAGCATCAACCCCGAGAAACCATGGGGGGACGTAGATCCAGAGCTATGGATGCAATGGATGGCATCAGCACAAGCAGCGGCATCCACTCATACGGCGAGTGGTTTGCCGGTAACATATAAGCCCTTTCAGGCGCGCCCCGCCTTGGGAGGGGCGGGAAATACTACAAAAACGCATGCGGGTAACACAGGGGCCTGTTGGAATTTCAACAAGGGTTTCTGTTCAAGGGCTCAGTGCAGGTTCAAACATGACTGCTCCAAGTGCGGGGGTCGTCATCCAGTCATACAATGTTTCTCCCTCAACAGCCCAGCTGAGCAATGGAGGGCGTCAAGAGGAAGAGGCTCACAAGGTGCTCCTGCGCCAAAAGGGGCCTACGCCAGTTAGATTAGAAGTTTTATTGCCATGGCTGCACAGGTACCCGGACAAGAATAGGGCCAGACAATTGGAATGGGGTTTTAGAGAGGGTTTTAGGGTAGGTTATCAAGGTCCCCAGCAGAGGCGATGGGCAGACAATCTACGGTCTGCAAAGGAACAACCACAAGTAATACGCGACAAAATAGACAAGGAGGTAGCACTTGGGAGAATAGCAGGTCCATTTTTCGACTGGCCAACGGATCAGTTGATGATATCCCCTTTAGGGGTAGTACCCAAAAAAGCGCCAGGCGAATTCCGGCTCATACATCATCTGTCATGGCCAGAGGGGGCGTCGGTAAATGACTTTATCGCGCAAGAAGATACCAAGGTGATTTACGCGTCAGTCGATGATGCGGTGAAATTAGTATTGAAGTGCGGGTTAAAAGCGGAGATGGCGAAATGTGATATACAATCTGCCTTCCGACTGCTACCAATTCATCCAGCAGATTTTGACCTTCTAGGCATGCAGCTAGATGGAGCCATATATGTGGACAGGGTTTTACCTATGGGTTGCGCAATATCATGCGCACTATTTGAAACGTTCAGTACCTTTCTGCAGTGGGTTTTTGTGAAATCAAGTGGCCACAAAGCAGTGACACACTATCTGGATGACTTTCTGTTTGTAGGGGAAGCTGCATCCGGGGCATGTGGGCAGGCCTTGGCAGCCTTTCAGAGACTAATGCAGCAGACGGGAGTGCCTTTGGCACCGGAAAAGACAGAGGGCCCACTGTCCATCATGACTTTTTTGGGCATTGAGCTAGATGCAGAGTTAATGGTGGCAAGATTGCCAGCATCAAAGGTGAAGGAAATACTAGAATGCCTAGCAGCTGTGCGAATTCTGCACAAAATGGAGTTACGGACTGCTCAAAAACTGCTAGGATATCTCAATTTTGCTTGTAGAGTAGTGAGGGGAGGACGTGCCTTTTGTAGAAGACTCGGACTGTCTATGTGAGGGGCGGTGTTACCGCACCATAGGATAAGAGTTTCAGTAGCCCTGAGGGAGGACATCAAGGTATGGGAGATTTTCCTGAAAAGATTTAATGGGGTACCAATGTCTTTTGGTGATGCGGACACAGTATGGCAAGTTCAAATATTTTCAGATGCAGCAGGCGCGTCGGGTTTTGGCATTTACTGGGACGGGAGGTGGTGCGCGGAGACATGGCCACAGCAGTGGTTACAACAAGGGAGGAGTATTGCGTTCCTGGAGTTTTTTCCTTTGTTGGTGGCACTGGCAGTCTGGGGACGGGAGCTGGCCAACAGGACAGTAGTTTTCCAAGTTGACAATATGACAGTAGTGGAATTGGTAAACAGACAGAGAGCCAGAGATTTAAGAGTTTTGCGTTTGTTGTGTCAATTTGTGCTGCAATGTTTATCTCTCAATGTTATCTTTAAAGCTGCACACATACCAGGGGTATACAACGAGATTGCAGACTCCCTATCTCGTTCACAGTGGCGGCGTTTTCGCGACCTGGCGCCAGGAGCAGAGCAGTCCAAGACTACAGTCCCGGCAGACATTTGGGAGTGGGGGGCATGATGATCTCGGGGCTGGTGGAGATGTCTTTGGCAGTCTCTACGCGGCGAAGTTACAAGCTGGCATGATTGGACTTTCAATCTTTTGAGGAGTGTGAGGGCAATTTCTGGGCTCAGGGGTCTGAGCGTTTGGAAGCACGGGCCTTACGTTTTGTGCTGTATTTGATCCAGGAGGGACTATCCCCGGCCACAATAGGCGGGAAATTAGCAGGTGTTTCATTTTATGGGAAGCTTTTCTTCGGTACGGACCCAGCACGGAATGATTTACTGGGAAAAATGCTGAAAGGATGGGGCAGGGTTAGGGCCGGGGAGGGAAGTAAGGCAAGAGAGGCCATTACCTTTGGGATACTGAAAGAACTTTTGCATGTTTTGCCAGTATGTTGCACGGATGAGCACGAAGTAGGACTTTTCAGGTTGTGTATGGTTTGGATGTTTTTCGGGGCTTTTAGGGTATCTGAATTGTTAGGCGTAGGCAAGGACTGCGGTGTGAAGGAGAGGGAGATTTGCATGCATCAAGGGAGATTAGGCATATGGCTCAGGAAGTCCAAGACGGACCAGTTAGGAAAAGGGAAGTGGGTATGGTTGGAGAAAGGAGGTGACGAGCTAGCATGCCCAGTGAAAGAGTGGATGGTTTTCAAACAGAAGTGGGGACGGGCGGGGGAAGCAGGAGTGTTTGTGCATGCTTCAGGAAAGAAAATCACTAGCTATCAGTTGCTACAGGTTTTGAGGATGGCTTTGGGTAGGACTGGTCGGCAAGCAGGGGATTTTGGAACGCACTCCTTTAGGATCGGGGCAGCAACAGCAGCAGCTCATTTGGGATGGGATTGGGCTAAGATTAAAGCAATAGGTAGATGGAAATCTAGATGCTGCGAGCGCTATGTTAGGCCATAATGAAGCCCAGGTTGAGGGGGGTGGGGTTTAGAAGTACATTACAGTTGTTATAGTGTTTTTTCTTTACAGGATGTGTGGCCGGACCGAGGAACGATAAGACTGTGACTTGGCTGGTCGGCCATTCATTCGTACATTGGGCGGCGAAATTCGCGGAAAAACAGATCTATGGCAGATCAATGGGGCTGCCCAGCAGACACCACGAAGTGCGTTGGTGGGGAAAGAGCGGAATGAGGTGGTGGAGTTTACTCCCATTTATCACAGGGAATTTGCCGCAGTGGGGATGCCCGGACCTGTTGCTGATACACTTGGGAGAAAATGATTTGGTGAGACAATCAGGGCTCACATTGATACAATTTATGCAAAAAGATTTGGAGCTATTGAAGCGGAACCTGTGCGGGGTATGGACAGAATTTATACCCAGGCGGGTATGGAGAGGGGCAATCAATCATGGAGCCATTGAACGGGCTCGGAAAAAGTTGAATAGGGCAATGAGGCTATTTTGCTGGGCCCATGGGATTAAGGTGCTGAGGCACGAGGACATTAAGGAACATGAGGGGTCATTGTTCAGAGATGACGGAGTACATTTATCGCAATTGGGAAATGCGTATTATTTGATGGGTTTGAGGCTGATGCTAGAGAAGCTGTGGGGGGAGAACCTGTGGATTAAGAAATGAGTAAGAATCAGGGGGCAAACGAAGATTTGCCGGGTGGGGCAGAAAAACGCCACATGGGTTTTCCTGGGTGGCAGGAAATGGGGGAGGGGGGAGAGCCAGATGCGGGCTTGTTCCCCCCTTCCAAGGGGAAAAATGAGGTGAATGATCAGAATGGGGGGAGGATTGTTTACAAACAAGGAGGGCATGGAAGGAAGAGGGGAGTGTCTAGCGGAGGGGATTGGAAGAAAGCTATTAGAAGAGAAGGAAGGGCATGAGGAAGCTTTTAAGTTAAAAGTTGGGCGAGAGGGATTTCATACAGTTCAAAGTTGTTGTTGTTTATGTTAAATCCTGTCCTAAATAAATGACCTTTTGCACTAGAGATGAGTGTCAATGTATGTTTGTCCCGATGGGGGGGCCCGCGGAGAGAGAGACTCGTTCTAGTCTCTCTGCGGGTCTTTTCGGGCCGACAGGAAGTGGCGCGGGTGCGCCAGGATTGGCGGACAGGTAAGTGGGGGTGGGAGTTAGGGATGGGTTTAAAAGGGGGTAGAGGGGTGGGGTCGGCCTCTTTCCAGGCCGACCATTAGAGGGAGGAAGTGTTGGACCACCCACCCGCCCTGCACAGAAGGTAGGCAGCAGGGAGAGGGTTGTTAAGGGTAAGGCGTGATTAGGTAGGTAGGGTTTTTTAAGTTTGACGTCAGTTAGGACAGGTGCGGTGCACAAGAGTTGGCAGGAAATGGACGAGGTGGGAGAGCCAGATGCGGGCTTGTTCCCCCCTTCCAAGGGGAAAAATGAGGTGAAGTATCAGAATGGGGGGGAGGATTGTTTACAAACAAGGAGGGCATGGAAGTAAGAGGGGAGTGTCTAGCGGAGGGGATTGGAAGAAAGCTATTAGAAGAGAAGGAAGGGCATGAGGAAGCTTTTAAGTTAAAAGTTGGGCGAGAGGGATTTCATACAGTTCAAAGTTGTTGTTGTTTATGTTAAATCCTGTCCTAAATAAATGACCTTTTGCACTAGAGATGAGTGTCAATGTATGTTTGTCCCGATGGGTGAATACAGACTTTAGTTCACGCCGTCAGCTAAAATCTGGGTCAAGCTCTCGCCATGTGAGGCTGGCTTCAGTGGGATTCTCAGCGCTGTTTCTTACACATTTAATAGCCTGAAAGGACATATTTAAATCGTCTGCAGTCGCTTTATGTCTTTCCCGGCTCAACACACTGGGAAATTGATTGAAAAGGAAAATGCAATAAGTGGCTGTAAGCCTTCCCTTTGAACGTGCTTTTAATTGACTCTGTAAGGCTTGGGTTGCTCCAGCAGAAAAAACAGGCGATGAGAAAATGCAGTCTGAGCTCTGTGGATATAGAAATGCAAATTTCCTGAGCCTCAACAAAGTCACAGAAAGCCAGGGGGCAATGAGCCCCGCGCGTTGGCTCATCAAGAATAAACTCTGCAAGCTCTTGGCTAGGGATGGCTCCGATGGGCAGTGTTCAGGTGCTGTGCAAAGAGAAACAGAAAATAAAGAGGAGCCTGAACCCCAAGGGAGGAGGCAAAGAAAGAGAAGCATTTGCAATACAACGGGTCTCGCATTTGCTCGAGTTAGGGCTATTAGCGTTGTAAACTCCTAACCCGACTTTTCTTGCCACACAAATTACGAGGAAAAAAACACAGTGCGATCGCGCTATGTAAAATGCAGCACGATCACGCTGAAATTAAAAATGGAAAAACCGAGCGCAATTGCACTTTGTAAAACCCAGCGCGATCGCGCTGCGTGGAAAATAAAAAGATAAAGTAGTCCAGAAACCATGCTGAAAACATTGAGCCTCAAATGGTTTCAGTAGTTTACTGGTGCTGTGTAGGTGGGCTAAACACCGGAAAAGGCATGACATATGCATGCCTTTCACAAATGAAAGCAAGCGGATTTTAAGAGGCAAGCCCATGAACCAGTGAAAGTGACTGACGTGACATGGTTATGGTTAGAAGCCCAAAGAGAGATTACAGCATGGGACGGAGGGCTTTGCGCTCACCCATAAAGAAGGGCATGCAGTAACCACAAAGGGAAGGAGGGAGTACAGATCAACCAATTATGTAATGTCTGATAGCTAAGTGGGTCAATGAGCTGTCTGCACAAGTCCTCTGTATCCTTGGTGGGTTTGAATCTGCTGCACCACTCAAGGCCCCATTGCCATCCGCCTGGATTTATACACTGGTAATTTCGGACCAATATAAATCTGATAATTAATCTTCTGGTATTACTTAACTTAAACTACTGCCACTTTCCAAGTTCAGGTTACTTGCTCAGAATAAGGGACAGCTGATACAATTGGGGGTTGTGCATGTGATAGCTGCAGATTTACCCGCTGTATGACCTGTTTTCCACGTACAATTTTTGCAAAGAATTGCCAAACAAAACTATAAGGGAAAGTCTCAGAAGTTATTATTGCATTTGATGTAATTAAGATAGGTTAATTATCGAACCCGATGCTCATGCAAACACAACTTAAAAACACGCTTTAATAATGGCATTCATTTATTGGTTTTTACTGTTCTTAGCTGGATCAGCAAAGATGGTTGGAAACACTGGTGTAAAGGAGAGATATATAGATGAATGTAACTGAGCCTACTGTATTGTAATGTAACATTTATACGGAGCTTAGTATCCCAATGTGTGGTGCTGAAGCGCTTGTCTATATGGGTAGCTTGCAGCAATATGTAGGGTGTGTGGTTGGAAGCGTGTTGCTTTTGCCTTGACACTATGCATGAAGCGTTTCCATGTCATGCGTGATGACAATGAGGTGCAGTTACCGCATTATTACAAGGATCACTTAGCAGTGTGATTGATGAAGAGGTGTGAGATAGGGGCCAAAGTTTATGTTTTGAACAGCTCTGCAGGTTCCTTCTTGGCTTTTTAATGATCGTAGTCCACTAAGGTGATTACTGCACTGGGTGCAATTCACTAAGAATGAACTCTTAGATGACATCATTAAGAATAATTGATGAGCAAAAAATATACAGGAAGAATCAATAATGTCTAAAGGTATAATAGATTGAATTAATATGACTCCGAAGAATAACAATATGAATCAACTGACCAATGAAGAAAATGAAATAATCAAAAGATACATTAACAATTGATAGCACAAGGAATCAAATTCATTCAATATAAAACATCATAAAAATAGCTGGGGAGTCACAATGTATAAAAATGTGATGCAATCATGCCTAATGTATATCGTTTATTTACAATTTGGTAGCCTATAGAGGACTGGGTGCATGTGTTAAGTGATCTGGCAACAAAACACCTAACTTTTCTTTAGGGAAGTCCATCTCTAATGCCATCGTGCCCAGCTTCTCCATCTGTCTATCAATTAGTGAATATACCGTCTGTGGTTTCTATAGCAAAGATCAGATCTTAGGGGGCATCCTTGTGCTGTCGAAAATGTAGGTAGTCATTTCAAATGAATGAGTAGTATGATCGATCAATGTTGATATTAGAGTTAAATCACCATGGCCTGTATAGGACATTTACTCATATACAGAAGAGTAGTAAACTGAAAACTAAATATGGTATATATAATTCTTAAGTAGGGGAGACGAAACAATGGCAAAACCACAGGAAAACAACAAAGTGTTACGGAGAGATGTAATTATGAACCGGAGTGTGATGCATAGAATCTGAATTTTTAATTCACCTCAGGGTGCCAAGACCTCTAAAATAAGGAGTAAGGAATACTTCAAATATGTTTAATGTGGGATAGCAGTCAGCCGGTGGTTTAGTATTGCCATTACCACCCAGTAAGCCATGGGTGTAACGGGATTGTCCCTCTAGCAGCTAGGTAAAGTGGTTGCCTAAACTCAAGGAACAATCAGAAAGAACACTGTCTGTTGGGCCTGCGGACATCTCTAAATTTGGTGGATGGGACGTTCATCAGGGAAAAAGAGTAAAGTACTCCATCACACTGATGAACATTAATCTGTCTGTCAAACTCCAATTCAAATGCTAAATATATCTGTTTCTGGGATTATGGGAACTAACGGAAATTAAACTTACATTTTACTGAGCATATGGAGACTGGCCATGCCTGTGAAGGTAGAAAATCCCCTCTCATCTAAGTAAAGTTTTATATAAATCAATAAAGCTACTGACCCACTAATCCTAAAGTGCACAATCTTGCAATGCTTTTTTGAAGTTGACCAGTGGGCGAACCTCAACACCTCTTTAAATTACCTGAATATCCCAGTAAAAGATTAAATGGAGTAATGAGCAAGAAAACACCCCATTAATACTAGTAATCCGTACATCCTGTGAGATAAAACAGCAAAGTCCAATTGTGACTTTTCATTTAACCATATCACATTTTGGCAATGTCACTGACAAGTTGTAAGAAATTAGGTTATTGGTTGACTAGGGGTGTGAGCCCTGGTCAAGCAGCAACCACAATCCTTGTTAGGGTGAGGCACAAGCCCATCCTAAATTAACCCGTGATAAGCCCTCTTGTACCTTGGCACAGAGTGGTCAGGCTAAATTCAGAGGCAATGCTTAAAGTATTTGTGCAACACTTCAAAAAGTAATAAAGTGAAAACACCATGCAAAAAGGATCCTACACCAATTTAGAAAAATAGAAATTTCTTTAATAAATAAATAAGACCAAAACGATTAAAAAAAATCAGTAGAACTAGAGATAGGCAATTTTAAAGATTTCAGTGAAAATAGCACCAAAAAGCACAAATCACCAACTGTGGATATTTGGTTGCGCCAGAACAGGACAAAATCACTAGCTCAGCCCGATGGTGATGGAGCATGGGCTGGCTACAGGGACCCATTTAGGCCTGCTTAATAGAGAACCTTAAATCCTGGTTTGCAGAGTGTTGTGAGTATCTGCACCGGAGATGCATTGTGCAGCTAAAGAGATGCAGCAGTTCAAAGATGCCGCAAGGCTGCAGTGTGAGGGCCGACATCATCGTTGAGGAGAGGGCTTGTTATGTGAAGCCTGGTGTTGAGGATATGTCACACAATCAGACTGATGTGTCAGTTCCAAGAAGCAGCAAGGCTACGTTCATCAGAGCTGCTGTCAACGAGCTGTGCGATGGCCTGCGATAAAGATGCATCACGCAGAAGTTGCTCCGATGACCTGGCAAGCTGTGATGCAATACGTGTCTTTGTGATGGGGAAGATACACAGAGTGGCGGCAATGAGATGGTTCTGCTCAGGTTTGCACAATGCAGAAGAGGAAGTGTCATACTTCTGCTGGATCCACAGAGGCTGGCAAAGCACCTTAGGCCAACTTCCAAGGTTCCACCTTCCAAGGTAGACTTGCAGATGGCAGAGTACAGGTGCTGGGGCCAAGGTTGTTGGAGCCTTCTGTCCCTGAGGCTCAAGTTAGGAGTCCAGCCACCTAGCTCTTGAAGCCATTCTGCTGTCCTGGATTCAACAGATGCAGGTCATGTCCTTCTCACTCAGGCAAGAGGACAGCAGGCAGCAGGTCACCACAGCAGGGCAACAGTCCTTCAGAGCAGCAGTTCAGCAGAGTGGCAGTCCTTTCAGCAGCACAGCAGTCCTTAATTTTCCATTCTGACAGAGTAGCCACAGGTCCAGTTGTGTGCTGAAATGCTGGTGTCTGAGGTCAAATATTTATATCCACTTTTGCCTTTGAGGTTTGTATGATGGAACAATGCTTGCACTTACAATGCATGCCTTTACAACGCGGTAAGTACAATGCATGGTCATTACAACAAAATGTTCTTACAATGCATTTGCTTTTACCACAAATGTCTTTACCACGAAAATTTCTTGTAAAGGATTGTTGGTAAAGGCATATGCATGGTAAGAACTAGAGGTAAGTATAGCATACAATATATATATCTATATATATATATATATATATAGATATATATATATATAAAAATTGTGTGTCTGCGTATATATATATATATATATATATATATATACATACATATCTGTAATATATATTCATGTTTTCTATATATATTGTTATATAAATATATATATATATATATAGATATATATATATACACACACACACACCTTTCCCCCCACAAACCCTACCTACCCTAAACCCTAAAAATTACCTTACCGCCCCAAGACCCATACCCACCCGAAAACCTAAACACCCCTTACCACCCCAAACCCCATACCCACCATAAAACCTAAACACCCCTTACCACCCCAAAACCCTTACCCACCCTAAAACCTAAACAACCCTTACCACACCAAACCCCATGCTCACCCTAAAACCTAAAAATAATCTTACCACCCCAAAACCCATGCATGCCCTAAAACCTAAAAATGCCCTTACCGCCCCAAAGCCCATACCCACCTTAAAAACTAATCACCCCATACCACCCCACCAAAACCCATAACCACCTTAAAACATAAAAATACCCATACCACCCCAAAACCCATGCCCACCCTAAAACCTAAGAAAGCCCTTACCACCCCAAAACCCATACCCACCCTAAAACCTAAAAATAACCTTACCACCCCAAAACCCATGCACGCCCTAAAACCTAAAAATGCCCTAACCACTCCAAAACCCATAACGACCCTAAAACCTAAACAGCCCTTACCACCCCAGACCCCATAACCACCCTAACCCCTAAAAATATCCTTACCACCCCAAAACCCATGCCCACCCTAAAACCTAAGAAAGCCCTTACCACCCAAAACCCATACCCACCCTAAAACCTAAAAATGCCCTTACCACCCCAAAACCTACACACACCCTAAAACCTAAAAATGCCCTTACCACCCCAAACCCCTTACCCACCTCAAAACTCAAAAGTGCCCTTCCCATCCCAAAATCAATACCCACCCTAAAACCTAAACATCCCTTACCACCCCAAACCCCATACCCACGCTAAAAACGAAACACCCCTTACCACCCTAAAACCTAAAAAAAAAACTACCACCCCAAAACCAATACCCACCCTAAAACCTAAACATGCCCTTACCATCCCAAAACCCATACCCACTCTAAAACCTAAAAATAACCTTACCACCCCAAAACCCATGCATGCTCTAAAACCTAAAAATGCTCTTACCACCCCAAAACCCATACCCACCTTAAAAACTAAACACCCCTTCCCACCCCAAAACCCATAACCACCTTAAAACCTAAAAATATCCACACCACCCCAAAACCCATAACCACCCTAAAATCTAAACACCCCTTACCCCCCAAACCCCATACCACCCTAAAACCTAAAAATACCCTTACCACCCCAAAACCCATGCCCACCCTAAAACCCAAGAAAGCCCTTACCACCCCAAAACCCATACCCACCATAAAACCTAAAAATGCCCTTACCACCCCAAAACCCAAACACACCCTAAAACCTAAAAATGCCCTTACTGCCCCAAAACCCTTACCCACCTCAAAACTCAAAAGTGCCCTTACCACCCCAAAATCAATACCCACCCTAAAACCTAAACACCCCTTACCACCCCAAAACATAAAAATGCCCTTACCACCCCAAAACCCATACCCACCCTAAAACCTAAACACCCCTTGTATATATACGGGCATTTTATATATATATATATATATATATAAAAATAATTCAATCCACTTAATACTTACCTATACTTACCATTAAAAAAATCCTTTACCACGCATATACCTTTATCATTCATGCCTTTACAATTAAATTTGTTGTAAAGGCATGCGTGGTAAAGGTATATTCATGGTAAAGGCATGCTTGGTAAAGCCAGGCGTGGTAAATGCATATGCATTGTAAATGCATTGTGGTAAATGCATTTCATTGCATTCACCGCGATGTAAGTGATGTTTCTCGCCTTTGAAGTGCGATAATCTTCTAGAGGTATGCCACTGAAGTTCATAGGTGCATTGCCTTGTTTGCTCTGGCTCCGGACTAACTACAGGGAGTATGCAGCCCTTTGTGTTGAGGCGGAACACAGCCTATTCCAGTGTAAATGAGACTGTGTCCAGCTCCTCCCTCCCATCCTGCCAGTGATGGCCAATTCAGGCACACCTAAGCTCCCAATTGTGTTTGGCTGTCTAGGAAAAATACACGAAGATCAACTGTCAACTACACCCAGCCATGTCACCCAGAGACAGGCTGCAGGCACCAAATGGCTAACACAAAGAAATACCAACTTTCAAAAAGTGGCATTTTAAAACTTGTAATTTAAAATTCAATATCACCATGTTAGGATTTTCCATTACAATTCAAAAAGACACCAAACATGACTGAATTACCCCTTCCCATTTGGAAGTTACAGCTTATTAAATGTAAAAAGGTAACTCCAATGTTGTCCCATGGGAAAGGTAGGCCTTGCAGTAGTGAAAAACAAATGTAAGAGTGTTTCACTACCAGGACATGTAAAGCTTTAAAGTACATGTCCTACTTTTTAAATGCATTGCACCCTGCCCTCTAGTCCATTTGGGCCTATCCCAGGGGTCACGTGTATATATTAAAAAGAAGGTTTGGGCCTGGCATATGATTTATTTAGCCAGGCTGAAATGGCAGTTTAAAACTGTACACACAGGCTGTAATGGTAGTCCTAAGATATATTTAAAGTGCTACTTAAGTGGGTGACACAATCAGTGCTGCAGGCCCACCATAAGCATTTAATTTAGAGGCCCTGTGCACAGATACTGCTACATTCCTAAGCACTTACAAGTAAATTAAGTATGTCAATTGGATATAAGCAAACTCTACCATGTCAGCAAAAAATAAGCCGTCAAACAGGAGGATTGATGGCAGAAAGTTAGGGGGAAAACCACACCAAGGATGTCAGGTTTAACACAAGTATAGTATCCATAACACATTCAAGAGTAACACATACCTTGTTTTTTCATAAAAGTAATTGAGTTAACAGTTCAGTTTTGTTGGTCATTGCTCTAACTTGAACTTTACTTTTTGTTTGTCAATGTTTGCAAGTACTACTGCCTTACATAGATGCGTGCACAAATATGACTATCTAATGTTGGAGGGTCGATAGCTAACACTCCATTGCTTCAAATTCCTCTGGAAAGGTGACACTTTGGCTAAATATGTTATAGAGAATCACAATGTACCTGACACATGAGTTCCAATAAGGTCAAACTTCTCAAACAGCTCATGTTCCAGTTCAAAGTTGACATGGCCTAGTAGTTTGGTCTTCATTGCTCACGGAGGAGATTTATTACTTTCTCTGATACCTCCTCTGATTCAGAGACGGAACATCTTTCCGATTCCCATTCTGGGCCATCCTACCCTACTTCTCAACCTTTTTTTGGCAGAGGTGCACGAAGAGGGAGAGGGGGTGGTGCTCAAGGCAGACCTCATTATCAAGATCACAACAGAGATCCATACTCCCAATCGGGAGAATTCCGGACCAGAAAAAGAACATACAGACATTAAATAACGAAGGTTTAGACATGGTACCGGTTTATAATCTGTCCAATTATGTTCTTTCGGCGGAGGAACAAGAGGTACTTAATAAAGGTCTTTCCTTTGTTCCGACCAAACTCCAAGACCCTGTTGACACGAAAACTGAAGTATTACGGTTTCTACATAAAGTAAGACTAAGGGCATTTTTTCGAGACACTGATAGTGCTTCTACTTCTGATGAAGTGAATACCACTGGGCTACATTTAAAATCTACTTTTTGTCCTGATTCCACTAATATGCCCTCTGAAGTACAGATTTTTGAGGATGTGGTTCTTCGCGAGATTGACGCACTCAATAATGCAAAACTTTATTTTAAGCCTAATTGCTCTAAGGAAGAGAACAAAGCTATATGCTCCTTGGCATCAAATGATAATATTATCATCAAACCAGTTGACAAAGGCGGAGGTATTGTGATTCTTGATAAAGATAAATACTATACAGAAGTGCGCCGCCAACTTAATAATGAGGAACACTATCGCTTGATCACAGAGGACCCTACCCCTAGATTGAAAGCAACTATTGCTTCTATTACTGATGAGAGAAGGCTGGATATGCAAGAAAGAATATGATTTCTTAAATTTTAGCCAATCTCGCATTCCTCTTCTCTATGTGCTTCCTAAGATTCATAAGGATGTCACTAACCCTCCGGGGAGACCTATTATTGCAGCATGTGGCTCTCTCCTAGAGCCATTGGCACAATACGTAGATTTCTTTCTTAAACCTTTAGTGTTTAGTACTAAAGCATATGTGCGGGACTCAATGCATATGATCAATAAACTTGAAGGCAACGCCTTCAATGAGAGTACACAAATATTGGTCACGCTAGATATCGAGGCTCTCTACACTAACATCCCTCAAGATGAGGCATTACAAATTATGTATGTCTTTCTAGAGCAGAGGCCTCTTCCACATAAGGTTCCCTCTTCCTTTTTACTTGCATTAGCTACGTTATGTCTCAAAAATAATGTGTTTACATTCGACAATGAGCTATACCTACAAGTCAAGGGCGTAGCAATGGAGTGTAATTTCGCCCCTGAAATTGCGAATTTGGTCATGGCTTTTTTTGAAGACAGATGGATCTTCGAGATGGATAACCCATTTTATACCAACATTAAAATGTGGTTGCGTTACATTGAAGACATTTTCATGATTTGGGAAGGGGGTACGGAGGCCCTCTCTGCGTTTCATCATTGGATTAATCACTTAACCCCTGATCTTAAGTTTACTTTGTCATCTGATTGTAAACGGATCAACTTTCTAGATCTATGGATTCAATCTACTGAAGGGTGTATCTCAGTGAGTCTCTTCAAAAAGCCTACTGATAGAAATACCCTCTTGCATTTTTCAAGTAACCATCCTCGGCCCCTGAGAGAGAATTTGCCTTATGGCCAATTTCTCTGCATCCGCCGTAATTGTACTAACAAAGAAGATTACTTCTCTAATGCTGAAGCACTGATATCCAGACTGATTAATAGAGGTTACCCGAAGAAGATCGTCAAAGGGGCAGCTAAACGCGCTTGGTACACCCCACGAGAATATCTGTTGGTACCCAAGCCTAAAAAGCTAGCCTGTCCTCTTACGTGTGTATTGACGTATAACCCTAAAGCTAATCACATTAGAGCTATTATTGAAAGAAATTGGAAGTTACTTCTCCCCGTAGAAATAGATAGATCCTTGTTCGCCTTTAAAAGGGGTCGGAACATCTATGACTCCTTAGTTCATGCTCCGTTCAGTTCTAATATTTAAAAAAAAGACTGATTTGAGGAGCATGTTACTTCTACCCCCAATCATTGGACATTTCCAATGTATGAATTGCCTTGCTTGCCAATACACACAGCAGACTAGTCAGGTGGAGTTAAATGGCAAAATAAATTTTCAACATTGTTTCTCTAATTGTAATACTCGAAATGTGATTTATTGTATCACTTGCCCCTGTCAACTGACCTATATTGGTCAGACGATACAACCTGCGAAAACACGTATCCTTCAGCACATGTCCAGGATTAGATGCTCGGTTCGCGGAGCTCCAATGGTTGACCACTACATCCAACAGGATAATCGTCCAGAAGACATTAGATGGTCCATTTTGTATGCAGCCAATAAAACAAAGATGGGCAACCTGAATGCTTCCGTTCTGGACAGAATGGAAGCTCGCCTGATTGAAAGATTTGGGACGGCCAGAAGGGGCCTTAATGACTTGTCTGAAATGTGGGCCCTATTATAATTCTGACTGTGTTCGTTTTAGTTGGTTCAGCCAGTACTTCCCGGCAATAGATGTGGTGTGTCCCCAATTTTTGTTGTAATTTTTTGTAGTAGTTTTTTTGTTTTTCAGGTTGTTTGCTATTGCTATTAATTGGGAATAGTGTATTTATTTATACTCCAGTGGGTTCCTTTGGCAAATATATTTACAATATTCTGTAGTTGTGGTTGTTGATATGTCATATTCTCTATTATGGTTATTTTATGTATTTTGTATTTTTATGAGTTTCTACTGTTCATCATTAGTGATTAATCTATTCTTAGATATGTGCATTTACAATGTATTATTGATGTACTGTGATGGCCAGTGGGTTCTTTAGTTGTTTGTCACTTTATTCGTATATTTGCACATTCAAAGATGGCACCCACACATTAGTGTTGTAGCTCGACACTGCGTAGTCACCTTCTTGATGTTTATTTTGTGGCCGCATTGCCAAAGAGGCTCTCCTGTGGCTTAGATCCTTTATTTAAACGCGCACCGTCTGTGTGCGCGATTACTATTAGCCGTGACATTGGAAATTGCCCGGCTTGGCTGCATTGACTATCTAAAGGTAAGCGCTCCCCTTTTATATTTGCTCTGCTGTAGCGCCGGTATTTAAGCTGCTGAATTCATTACCGGTGGGTGTAATCTTTCTAATCTCCCGATTTTTCCAGATTATCAATTGGTTTTTGGCATTTTCATGATTCATTCCGCTTTCTTTGCCATCCAGGTCAGTCTCTCTGGCAATGCCTTTTACATTTAGATTTATCCTTTAAATATATGGTTGTTTATGTGTTTTCTTTCGTATTTTTGTATACCTTATCCACTTCTTTACATGTTTTAAGTGTTGGAATAACTCGGTTTTGTCTCCTTCTTCGGGACTATATGTAATTGGCTTGGTATTATTTTGTTAGTAGCTAAGGCACTTGCGCTGGGAAGCTCTTTTATTCTATTTTATTCTATTTTGTTTGGTCATCTCCCACTTGTCATTAATTATTAATTTTGGTGCACCTTGGGTGATACTTTGGTGAACAGGTGTGGTAATTCACAGCCTGGTTGTATATATAGCTGTTATGAGTCATAATGGTTTTGGTAATTTTGTGTATATTGTATATATAGGCACTGTCTTCATTGTCCTGAGGAGGCTTGGAATTCATGAACTATGAGCTAAGAAATTACGGATTGTATCGGACTTCCTCTCGGTGATTGCTCTTTTCCACTGAGTCAAGATACTCTCCATGGACAACCGTCATCTCCTTCTTTTGTGACTGCTTTTGTGACTGCTGGTCATTGATTGGCTTTGCAGATCATACTTTCTCACGGTGCTATAATTGAACTTTCGTTTGATGATTCTTGTAAAGTATAATATGTATATACTGTATATTTTTTCTATTTGTATATAAGATCTCCCTCTGTGCATAGGTATCGGTGGACACTATAGTTTAATTGGTTAATTGGAAATAAAATAAATTGGTTTCTAGTGAATAATTAAGCTTTTCACTCTGTTAGTTAGGCCTATATTTATCCCTTCTGGATATCTTTTTGTTTACATTATTCCTTTTGGGGGAGTGGGCAAGAGTTATTTGTAAATTGGTCTTTGTCTGTAATGGCAATCTGAGCAAAATTAGTAAAATGAAATGTATCCAAATTAATTTCCCACTGATTTAAACTTAATAAAGTGTTTTATCCATCATGCTGTCTTAGTTAGTGTGTCACCATGTGTAGCAAAGTCATGCTCAGATTTTAATTACAGGGAAACTGATGCTGCCCCTCACAGAAGAGGCCTGAATAGGGCAAGGTGCACTGGAGGTTGCTTGTTTTTCCATTCAGTGAAGACATGGCCTAATATTTTGAGCCAGACAATCTCCTTTGTAGCAGCACAAGAGTGATTTCCATATGGGGTTCCTTCTTTACAATGTCAGAATGAGCAAAAACCAGTGTAATGGAATGTGCCTGAAGTAATGACCAGTGATTAGTATTAATACAAACATTTCATCCATCACTTTATTTGAATCATTGAGTTACCATATGCGGCACATGCAAGCTCAAAAGACATACTGGTTAAATTGCTCACTGAACCATACGGATTTAAACTGCAACTTAGCGAAAAAGCACAATAAAACTGAAATACAACTGCGGTTGGTTGTGTTGCTGTCAAATGGGACATGGCCTCCTATTCTGGGCTTTACTGCCTACTTTGTAGCCCGCCAAGAATGATCTTCATTTAGTAAGTCCTTGTATGCTGCACATTTATTAACTGATTTATTAGAGAAGTGACTGAGCCCAGTTACTAACTTAAGGAGTCTTGGCAAAGTTAGTAAAAAGAAAATGGAATGAAACTCACACAGAGTAATTACCGGCAGAGGTGCCTACTTCCAAAATTTCCAGGGGGTAGGGGCTGAAATCTAATGATACAACCTTGACATCAGGGGTGCCATAGGAACTGGCCTGACAGGATGATGTTCCAAGAAATGGCATCACATTTATATAAATATTATTACAACTATGACAGTAGTTATACAACTGCGAGAGTGGTTTGTTAATGGAAAGAAAAGAGGTTGTATAAGTAGTGTACAAAAGGACGCTGCTCTCACTTTAATGTAAAGTAAAAATGGGTAAAAGAAGAAAGGCGGAAAAACAGTAATACTGTCAAATAAATAAATAAAGAGCATGGCATAGATAGTGGGCATTCCACAGCTTACCACCACAATGAATTTGTTCAAACTCTTACTAGAGGATGTTCATTTTTATTATTAGTTTTAGATTGTGGTTGGTAATTAATATAAGGGACATTCAATAATGTTTCCATTGCTTTATTTTGTATTGGGAGTGCTGTCTATCACAATTTCCTTTTAGAGAAAAAAATATGTTTTCTTCATTTTGCCCTACTGATTGGTTCTTGATTGTTTTTATACTTAATTTTTTTTATTTTACCATTGCTGAAGGTTTGCACCACGCTGACACAATCCACCTGCAGCCTGGCACACAATCTGATTTGAGCCATTTTCAAATGTGGTACATACGGGTGTGTATCTAAAATTATAAGACTATCCAGCATTATTGTGGCTATGGTTGAAAAGTGGTGTATCTGGGATAGAAACTATCATTTTTGAAATTGCTTAATTAATATGTGAATGATCATCCTAAGAATAAATGAACAAATAAACTATTCTAATAAAGTTACACCACGAATCATACAAGGAATCCCAATAACATTAATTATTATGTAATTGATGTTGTTAATATAGAGAACTTTGAGACTATAAAAACTGATTAGAAACACATACTTTGATGTATATGTAGTTAAAAACAAAGTTAGGCTTTTAGCAGGTTAACTCGTATTTTATATTGATTTCTTTTTAAAATCACTTAGGCCCCTTCCCAGGCTGTTATACTTGCAACGATCTTTAAAGATAGAGTTCAAAAATATGTTTTAGCCTGAAACAGGAATCAACTTTGTAAAGACCTATTTTATTTTTATTTTTTTAGCCCTTTTGATCATGGCAGTATGTTTTCTGCCCATGGTATGTGTAGAGTAAACATTTTATCAAACACATGATATTCTACCTGTCACGTCTAACTATACTAGATACTTTAATAAATGCATTTCCATTAGAACTTAGCTGAAAGCTCTTTCATTAGTACCTCAACAAGCCTGTGATTTTCTTCCAGGTTTTCCAAAGCATATTGACTGACAATGGCCATTCCCAGATCCCTGCACATCTTGTGTTGGGTTGTGTGTGACACACACTAATCTAATGAGTCCAATCTTTTAGAGACCCAATTTTTTACACTTAATTTTATTTGGATTTCAAGGAGGGGCACATTTTCCACTTTTGTCAGATTAGAGGGTTGGTAATGCTAAAGTGATGTTCAGTTTTACTCTGTGACTTTGGTGCCATTAAGTACTTTTTACTTGTTTTTTTTTCTTATTTGGAAAAAAACATATTTTTTCACAAGACTGAGTTTTAAAAGAAAATACTGATAAATCTGTCAAACATGTGTAGTTTGCTTTGTGGAACGTGTAGGTGCTGCAATGGCTAGTTAGATGTCGATTGATATAAGTCAGTGAGGAGAGTGCCCTCCCTACTCCCCCATGTACGATATTGTTCTGTTTCATCTTTTCAATTTCGTGCCCTACGTATTTGTATATATCATTCAATGTGGTATTCAAAGAATTCATTCATCCTCCTTATTCACTAATAGCTCTACTTATGTCTTAGATTGAATCAATAATCTTTTTCATGCCTGTCATCATGCATATATGCGGATCCTGCATTGCTCATCCAGCTGCGTCGGCTACTTCATCAATATTAGCCCGCATCATCCTACATCACCCCTAGATAGATACACAGACTGTCAACTTGAAGGATGTTGAACTGCAGATATACTATTGTAGGCAAAGCATTTGTGAAAAAGTTGAACTTGAATAGCTATGCAAATATGTAGCTATGCCACTCCTGCAATTATACCAACTGGGTCAAAATATTCTAAGTCATATAACACCAGTAACTCTGGCCACTTTTCCTGACTGCTATCAGTTTCTGATGAATAAAAGCTGCCTTCCACTGAATCACAACAAAACAAAGCTCTTTCTTAAAGTGTATGTCTGCAAGGAAACAATCACGCATTTGCCGTATTCTAAAGTATTTCCATGTTTAAGTGGAACTTACATACATTCAAAAATCTGATATGCGGTTGCAAATTCCCTGATGCAGCTCACGGGAAGTTTGAGTCCAGAGAAAGGACTTGCACTATGCCCCAGTTCAGAGGATTTCAGTGTGTTCGTCTTGAGAATTTTGCAAATCAGAAAAATATGAACATCAGCAAAAAACACAAATGTAATCCCACAATTTGTTGATTTTATGCATTTATCCCATAACTTTTGCCTTGGACACTTTTTTGAGCTAACGCTCATTTGCACATGTTCAGTTCTGGTGCTAGAGTTCTCCACCTGCTCCAGCTCCTTAAACGCTTGCCCAATAAATTCAACTGCGTATAGTGATAACTGTAATACATATACTACAACATTAAATGTTATGTTCAGAGGAATGTTAATGTTTGTTTTCATGTTCAATATAAAGAATATTAATGTTTTTGTTTTTTTCATTTTCAATTTGCTACAAAAATAAGAGGTAACGATGGGACCACTTGCACAACTCATGGTCGACTTTTATATAATATAAATGTTGTTGTTCACAACAAGAAATGGTGGACTACCAAAATATCAAGTCTTCAATCAAAATCAAATTCCGCTAATCGGCTGTTTTTGAGATTCATATATTTCACTAAGTCCGGGTTCTTTTGAGGAAAGACTTTCCATTTTACGAAGCTTAATTCCTGTTTTTTGTTCCCTCCTGTTTTAAAAGTCGTAGTTGATTTCCCTGTATCAAGGCTTGGGTCAAGCCTCAGTGTTATTCCCCTTGAAGCAGGAGTGCCGCCTGAAAGTATCCACTCTCATCATTTGATAGTGCCAGAGTCAACATAACTTAAACGATAATGGTAATTTTTATTGACAATGAATGTGAAACCCTATTATAACATTGATGTTTAGATTTAACTTGCATACACAATGTTAACGTTTATGTTTATGCTTCACATAAATGCAATATCTATGCTAAAGAAACCATTATTTAGCTTAATGATAATGATTCTCATAAATATGATATTAAAGTTTATGTTACATTTTGTAAGAAACAAGAACTCAGCTTTACTACGCAAAGACAATCCAAATACCCCCTTATAACTTCCCATTGGGAGAAAGGCCAACACTTACCAGTAAGCTGAAGAGCAGAAACATATTGGGAACAGTGAGAAACACTAGAACTCCGAATTTAATATGAGACTTTTTGTAGCATGAAAGAGCAAGGATACATGCAAAATGGCTAAAAGCAAAAATGTAACTAGGTCTCATAAACTTCAGAGGTTAGGCCTTGCACCTATTTTTTGGAGTGCTAGACTTTTTCTGGACTTGTCAGGTAGACCTGTAAAACCTTGGCATCTGGAAATTTCCAGGAACAGTTGTAGAGGAAGTAAGAGGATGTGGTAAATCAGAACACTGAAGAGCTAGAGTCAGCAGGACCAAAATTCAACAGGGAGAATAAAAGACATAGCTAAATATGAACAACAAGATCCTTCGGCCTGAGTAGAAAGATGGCAAAAAATGAGCAGTGTTGCCATACACTGAAAACCAAGTGACAACTGCTTATTCTGATTCAGTCATCGGTGACTCCTGAAAATGTTTTGTATGGAGCATCGCACCTGGAACGCCATCATGTAATGGTGATGTTGACGTCAGAGCCAGGATACCCTCCCTTACTTTTTTCTTCATCAATTTGCTGCTGGTTTTAAACAATAAACACTTCAGTGGTCACAACAGAAGTAAATATAAGGCAAATCATCCCTTGCAGCAAAGTATGAGGACAGTACCGAAAGTATGTGCCACCACTCAATCAGCATATTCACGGAGGTAAAGGACCTAAGAATAGTAAAGGATTTCTATAACCCACCAAACCACATATATACACCATCGCTCAAGAGAGCAGGCAGAAATCGAGAAGGATCCGGGGCCCATTCATCAAACTAATGACTGCCTCATCATCCCATGCTCAGATTCATGCACACATTTCCCATCAAACTGTCCAAGGCACCGTATTTATACTTTTTTAGCGCCGCATTTGCGTCACTTTTTGACGCAAAAGCGGCGCAAACTTGCAAAATACAATTGTATTTTGTAAGTTTGCGCCGTTTTTGCGTCAAAAAGCGGCGCAAATGCGGCGCTAAAAAAGTATAAATACGGGCATAAATTCTCAAAATCACACAGTTCTTAGACAGTGCAGGCCTCCAGATGGCGCTGTGTGTTCATTTTTTTGCTCATCATGCTGAACATCACCCAGGAGTTAAGCAGATGCCTGAACCCCAAAAACAGGGTCTATAAGCTGCAAGACCAACTAAATGTCCCTTGACTGCGATGCCATAATAGCTAGACCTCTCCTGGCTTTTCATAGGGAGACATTACCATAAGAACAGGTGAGGTCTAGATTACAGTAATATTTCTATCTTGCTGCCTTTTCATATGTGTTGTGTTATGTTCTATGACTGGAATACTCAAAGTACGTCCTGGGGCTGCTTGCAGCCCTCCTGACCTTTACATGCAGTCCCCTGGTGAACAGCAGCACCTGGCCGCTGTTTACTTGACGGAGCACAAACATTCAGACAAGCATTTCATTTGCGCTTTAATTAAAATAAAAGCAAAGCAGCAAAGAAGGTGTCCAGTACAACTTTTTCTCAGGAACACCTTCATTTTTAAAGACAGCTTGCACTAAACATGTAAAAATATGAGAAACTCCCTTCAAAATTCCAAAATGTGTATTTCATGAACATGCAGAAGCTTTTCACCTCAGTACATCAGATTATATCACTGCATTAAAAGGCATTTGTTAGAAGTAGTAATTTTCAAACATGAACTTTAGAAGCATGCTCCCCCTCCTGATAGCAATGCCATTAGTGAACCAAGAGGTGTCAGCTGTCAAGAGCACCCTCTATGTGGCCTAAGTTCTTATTATAATTGAAGGAACATTATAGTTTATTAAATGAAACACAAGAGAAGGTTTTAAACAGCACACATTCTGAACTCATGTATCAAAGTGCTCCCATATGCCATGATGAAGAAAAAGGAGGCAAAGTTAAATACAATTATTGCCTAGGATCAAACAATTTGGTAAAGTAGGGAAGCCGGAATTGATCCCAGGCTTTCTGATTTCACAGTGTGCAATCGAGCCACTAGATTATCATCTCCTTCCCTCTTATGTTTTATATCAAAAGCTAATACTTTGTCTTTAATTCTTTGCACAAAAGGTTAGAGCGGGGATGCCATGAGAAAGCTCAGTTTTTTGTCCACACCATGATTATGCTTTGTTTGACGTATGTCCACGTTACACCACTCTTACCCATACCCTGCTGGCAATATTAAGGCCTTTGGGCATGCCACAGACCATACTTTTTGGACCCCGGAAAAAAGGTATTTTAGTGCCCGTATTCTACAATGAGTCATATTTTATGTTTTGTGTTATGTTTCATCATGTAGTTTTTGTTTTATTTTGTTAAAGTACTTTATTGCATTATCTGAAGTGTCCATGTGCCAAGGAGGCTTTTTGTCACCCCTCTGGCAGGGGAAGAAGAAGCAATACGAAATGCATTGTTTGTTTTCCCAAAGTCCATGGTGTAGAGAGGGGCCAGGGACTAAGCTAGTGCAAATATATCACTCAACGTTTTTATATAATCAAGAGCAGAGAAGATGGCATCAACCTTGTTTGGATTCAAAATCTAGTCTGCAGGTCAGACACAACTCTCTTAAGAAGGTGCTCTACCCACTGAATTATCTGAAAAAGCCACAAAACTGCAATTGAAAAACTGAATTGGAGATAAGAACGTGCAACTCTCTCAAACAAAGAACGATGTCAATACCAGCCTCAAATAGAGTGTGGATCAGATCTTTAAGAAAGGGGAACATTTAAAAAATAACTCCAAGTATTTTTTAACTGCAGTCAGTACCAAAGTTAAAAGGCTGACTGAATATTTGTCGATAAAAACAAAGGAATCACTCTAAGAAGATTGGATGCAGTAATTCAAGTGTTTTCTTAATTGTAAACTGCAATAGTGAAAGAATGGAAAGGAAATACAGTATTGTGGACACATTCTGAACAAACTCTGATTCTCTAAGAGGATGACGCTGCTTCATGTTTACTTGAGATTGGTTCTTTTCACTTGCCTCCGTTAGGCAAGGCAATAGTGTAGATAAGCATGTGAAACTGATGCTCATTCCTGTGAATGTTGGCTACTCAATGGTGGCAGTGGCCTGATGTCCAGTAGCATTAGCAACCCCATTGCATCTGACCTGCATTGTAAATGTATGCTTGTAATATTCATTGTGGGCTGCACGGTGGCGGAATTACTGCACGCAAGTTCATTTTTTCAGAAAATACTTTGTCATGACACAGCAATGAAGTTAAATCAATGGCACGGGAGCTAATAATGTAATCATCCGCAATATGGCAGTGCCCAATGTGATAATGGGCGCCATTTTCACTCACCGACAGCGCCTGAAACCTGATGTCAAATATGACTGCTATGAAAGTAGGACATCCAGCGTGTCCAGCATCTTCCATAGACATCAGTGCAAACTTTCAAGTCACACTGTTTATTCATTTTATTCATAGGTTGGCAAAAGTCAGTAGGATTTACAAAGTTCTAAAAGGAAAATATCAGAGAAGGAAAAATGATACTAAAATGGGTGACCTTGAGAACTTCAAAGATACAGGGGTGGGCAAAAGTGTTTCTATTTCAAATATGCGTAACTATCATGGAATGCATGTGTATTATGCAAAGGGCACTTCGGTAATGTCCTCGCATTCAAAAATCATGTAATTACGTAGCTTAAGGCATTTCCAAAAGGTTTCAAAGTTTACATGAAGAGTGTTGGCAGTCCAGCACATGCTGATGCGGCACACATGCAGTTTCATACTTCCCGCAAGACACTTTCTGCTGGAACCAGTCTCCAACATGTGAAAATTATGAGGAAATGGTACTTGGAAGAGCAAAAATTTAGTGAAACACAAAAAAGACAATAATTCAAATTTACCCAAGATTATGCTTGTGTTAAACAATTTCACCCAGGTCAAAGAAAGACTATCAAACAGTGTTTCAAATAAATCACAGTTTTACACTTCCAGTGACTGCAGTGCATAGAGTTATAACATACACCCACTTGAAGATACAAAAAAAACAATTAAGTGAGATAAGCACACTTCCATAATGAAATGGAACAAGTACACCATTTAAAATGTAGCTGCAAACAAAATGATGATTTTTGAGATGGGATTTATGATACTACATCAAGTGTGTTAATATCCTTCATTAACCATAATTCTACCGTAATCCACAATTTTCTTATGCCCTGTAGGCACATGTACCTGGCCCCTAGGCCCTGCCTAGGTGTATCCCCTTAAAATCCAGACTTATTATCACTCAGCTAGGTAGCAAGGGCATACCTGCTTTTTATTGCACCCTGATTGATGACAACCCAGATCACTTTCTTCAACTCAAATACAGATAGGCGCAAGGCGTCTGCCCATTAGATGATTCTAATTGGGTAAAAGCAAAGATTGCCCTCAGAATCCTTACCATGTTCATACATATGCAGCTTATACAATTTAGGTATTTCTAATGGGTGTACTGCAACCCAACCAGACTGACTAAAATGAAGTTGAGCCTTGACCCTGACTCCTGTGCTGTAAAGTAGCTCTCAGAATCTTCTATCACACGATATGGACCTGCTTGATTATACAACAATAATGTCCCCGGGTGTGTGGCAGAACAACCCAGATTGTGCCCACGATTGCCACGTGTCATCCTAAGAGGGCACTCCTATGTCTAATGGATGAATTATGGTGAGGGGGAGTCACCCTATGAGAACATTTGTTGCAATGGGCCTGCTGATAGCCAAGAAGGACATTGCCTGTCAATGGCAACAGTAAAGGGCTTTCATCCTTAGAAAATGGGCTGAGGGCATGGCCTACTGTGCAAGGCTGAAGAGCATGTATATAACTCGAGGGGATATCACCAGAAATATCGTAAGATCTCGGACCAAGAGTGGGAATTTTCACATTGAAGGCCTGCTAATTATATCCAATGCTAGTTTCATCTTGCTGTATCAAATGTATGTTCATTATGTGTTGTGAAACCAAGAAAAAGTATCTAAAAAAATGCTTACACCAGCATACAATAATATCAACTCCACTACACACACTTTTCCATTAAAAAGTCAGTACATATTTTCTATTTATAACTCCTCCCATACATACATCTCGAGATACATATAGGTGAATTAAGAATGTTAATGATATCCTTACCTTGAGATTTTGTGGCATGTCAATGTAGGAGTTATGATATTATGAAACATAGTAGTGTCCCAGTGTAAGATGTAGTATGAGACTGCAAAAATACAAACAAGTCCCAAAAATAAAGAAAAGGGAAGAACGACAGTAGGGGAAATTTTAAAACTTTGCCTTTATTGGGGATTATTGTAATGCTGATGTAGTTTGGGTAAAGGTAGAAGATGGATTGTTTCCTATGTATGGTTTGGGGTAGGAACTTGTTCATTGTGCCCTAGGTAGGTAGGTGAAATCATGCCAAAGCTTTTAAATACCATATGATTCAAGTGAGGCATAGTGAAAGTCTACTAACCTGCCTCCTACTGATGCTGTTCTAACCCTGAATATCCCATTGGTGGGACAGCTTGGAGGAGAATATTGATGGAGAACAGCAGAGCCTACAGCCCACTTGTGGTCATAGTTAGCGCTGCCAGGGATGGCATAATGGGACTGGTTGCACTATGCAGCTTTTTGCAATAAGGACCCTAAGGAATAAGCAGTGGAGATGAGGTGTCATCCATGCCTATTTGATATTCATTTCCCTGAATATGACCACATTGCACATGGGCACGGGTCAGTGGATATATAATCCTGAGCATAAAAGAACACAGAGGCCAATTCACAAAGGTTTAAGATTAGGTAAATGGGCACTATTTATAATACACTTTTACCTACTCTTGCAAGTCGTTATGGTCAATGAGGGGAACTGTGTTTAGTGGAGATTTGCTCATGCTTGATACAACTGCAGCTCCACTGTGGGTCTGACAGTCACAGTGAGGTTGGGAAACACCTGAGTTTGGTTGTGAAGAACACAGTCAGCACTCTGAAGAGGGTGCAGGTAAACAGCGGCAGGGAAACCAAACAGTTCTAGACTATCCCTCAATTAATCATGGTGGAGCTGCAAGTTCTACTGTTCACCCTTGCACATAGGTAAGTCTTTTGTGAATTTGTTGTGGTTTAGCCCGATTGAGCCTATCTTGCAGTAAGTAAATTCTATATACTGTCTTCAGTTACCCTTTATGATACACATGCCATGAAAGTCAGTTCTCCCTCTTTGTAATCGGCTATCCCTTCAATCACATGCTGAATGTGTATTTTATTAGAAAACGTGCAACCCTTTCAGCTAGCTACATGTTGGACGTGGCCCTTTCTGCAGTATAACAACAGATCTTTTCCTTCTTCTGTCTTTCTTGGCTGAACCCATTTCTGTTGGATTTTAGGACCCTATGTACTTTTTTTTCTTCACTAATCAGTGGTAAAGTACTTGTGTTGTAAAATTGACCTACACATGATTGGTGTTGCTAGAACTGGGGCCTTTGGTTGGCAGTCAGGTTACCCCCTGTCCAAGCAAGGACCCTCACTCTAGTCAGGGTAAGTCACACACAATCCAAATTATCCTGTGATCCCCCTCTGGTAGCTTGGCACTGAGCACTCAGGCTTAACTTAGAAGGCAATGTGTGAAGTATTTGTGCAATAAATTATACCATACACCATATACCCCCACAAAAATACACCACACATATGTTTAAAAAATATATAATATTTATCTGAAAAGATGCAGGTCAAAACGATTAAAATGCAATAAGTAGATGTCGAGATATCACTGTAAAAGTGATATAAAGTGTCTTAAGTCTTTGCAAAACAAATACACATCTCTTAAAAACAATAAAGGTCTCTTGCAAGCACAAAGTACCTGGTTCGCTTTCAAAATAGGGGGCGATGCGTGGAAAACAGGGAGGTGTGTGTCCGTTTCGCCACTTCACACACCGACATGTGTTGTTATTTTCCACGCAGGGAAAGGCCTTGTGTCGATTTCCGGTGCGCGGACTTGGTTCCCCTTCGGGTTGCGGGGTTTTCTGGGGCTCTGGGGACAGTGCGTGGAATCCTGGGCTTGTGGAGCAAAGTCACAAGCGCTGCGTCGATCCAGTGGGCATTGTGTGGAAATTTCTCAGGCACAGCAGGCGCTGCGTTGATTCCTCTCTGGAAGTCGGGCTGCGTCGTCCCGGGTCAGCTGTGCGTCCATCCGGTGGGCCATGCGTCGAAGTTCCGGTGGCAACGCAGGCGCTGCGTCGATCCTCTCCTTGCAAAGTCAGGCTGCATCATTCCGGTTCGGCATGCAGTGAATTTCTCACCACAGGACAGGCTGTTCATTGTTTTTAGCATGCTGTGCGTTGAATTTTTGCTGCACAAGGAGTCCAGTTGGAGGAGTGAAGTCGTTTTGGTCCTGAGACTTCAGGGAACAGGAGGCAAGCTCTATCCAAGCCCTTGGAGAGCACTTCTCAGCACAGCCAGGAAGCAGCAAGGCAGCAGGGCAACAGCAAGGCAGCAGTCCTTGTAAGAAAAGCAGTCCCAGTGAGTCCTTTGGGCAGCCAGGCAGTTCCTCTTGGCAGGTCTGGTTCAGGGTTTGTTCATCAGCAGGTTTCTTGTCCAGAAGTGTCTGTGAGGTAGAGTGTCTACCCAAGAAGTGTCTAAAGTCTGTGGTTTTGGGTCCTCTTCTTATACCCATTTTGGCCTTTGAAGTAGGCTTACTTCAAGGAAAAGTCTCATTTGTATGTGAAATCCTGCCTTGCCCAGGCAAGGACTCAGACACACACCAGGGGGTTGGAGTCTGCCTTGTGTGAGGGCAAGCACAGCCCTTTCAGGTGTGAGTGACAACTCCTCCCCTCCCTCCTAGCACAAATGGCTCATCAGAATATGCAGGTTACACCCCAGCCCCCTTTCTGTCACTGTCTGGAGAGAGGTGCAAACAGACCAACTGTCAAACTAACCCAGACAGGGAATCCACAAACAGGCAGTGTCACAAAAATAGTCCAAGCAGGAAAATGCCCACTTTCTTAAAGTGGCATTTTCAAACACACAATCTCAAAACCACTTTACTAAAAGATGTATTTTTAAATTGTGAGTTCAGAGGTCTCAAACTCCACATGTCTATCTGTTCCCAAAGGGAATCTATGCTTTAATCATGTTTAAAGGCAGCACCCAGGTTAACCTATGAGAGAGACAGGCCTTGCAACAGTGAAAAACAAATTTGGCAGCTTTTCACTGTCAGGACATATAAAACACAATAGTATATGTCCTACCTTAACCATACACTGCACCCTGCCCATGGGGCTACCTAGGACCTACCTTAGGGGTGTATTATATGTAGGAAAAGGGAAGGGTTAGGCCTGGCAAGTGGGTACACTTGCAAAGTCGAATTAACAGTTTAAAACTGCACACACAGACACTGCATTGGCAGGTCTGAGACATGATTACAGGGCTACTTATGTGGGTGGCACAATCAGCGCTGCAGGCCCACTAGTAGCATTTGACTTACAGGCCCTGGGCACCTCTAGTGCACTTTACTAGGGACTTACCAGTAAATCAAATATGCCAATCATGGATAAACCACTTAACAGTACAATTTACACAGAGAGCATATGCATGTAGCACTGGTTAGCAGTGGTAAAGTGCTCAAAGTTCAAAAGCCAACAAAAACAGGTCAGGACAAATAGGAGGAAGGGGGCAAAAAGTTTCGGGATCACCCTGCAAAAAGGGCCAGGTCCAACAGGTATATTAAATTTACTTGTAAGCCTCTAGTGTATGGTATTACATGTGCCCAGGGCCTGTGAATTAAATGCTACTAGTGGCCTGCACCACCCACTAAAGTAGCCATTTAAAACATGCCTCAGGCCTGCCACTCCAGTCTGTAGTACAGATTTGACTAGGCAAAATAAACCTTTTACCAGGTGTATGTCTTGTTTATAATAATTATAAGTCATCCCTAAGGTAGGCTCTACAGACTCATAAGGCAGGGTGCATGGTATTTAAAAAAACACCATGTATATTTGAGTTTTACATGTCCTGACAGTTAAAAACTTCTAAAGATGTTCTTCACTGTGGTAAAGCCTATGTTTGACATAGACAAACACTAGTTTACATTATTACTTTTAATAATTTCTAACTTCAAATTGGGAGCAGATAGATATATATTGTTTACACTCAAATTAATTGTAATTTAAAATCCTAGTTGTTGGTGAAGTCAGGTATTAAGTTACGATTTAGGAAATTGGGCATTTTCAATTCCAATCCAACTGCTCCTTTCTGCCAGTGTCCTGGGTCACCTGACTGTGAGTGGTTCTGCTGTTGGGGTTTGTATATTGCTTCCAAAAAGTGAGATAAAGAAAACCTAGGCGTGAAGAGAGAGGGTCTTCCTGACAGGAGGGAGGTGTACCTTGCTCTGATTGCATTTCAAAGGGCTTGACCTACAGCACATGGACAGGAAACTAACACCAGCACTGCCCTAATCTTTGCCACCCTAGACAGTTTTGAGTCAGGATCAGGGGAAGGGGATTAACTGGCCAGAACCAGCTTTGAGGCTCCATCAGGAATTACCCCCACACCAGGTAAAAAAACAGGGCCCTCAGAACCAATCATCAGAACACTCCTGGACCTGTGAAAGAATCTGAAGAACTGCCCAGCTGCCAGAATGACTGCCCTGCTGTGTAATGGACTGCCCTGCTGTCTGAAGAAGGAAGAATTTGACCTGTTTGCCTTGACTCCAGGCTACCAAGACTAACTCTGAGGGTCAGGTGGCTGACATCTTGTATGAGCTTACAGGACACAACAAGCTTCCAGAGGCCTTGCTGCAACTGCCTAGCCAACGAGGATCAACTAGTTCTGGGTTGACCTGCTTAAGCCCAGCTGCTGGCCTCTGCTGAAGTGAGCCATGATCCCCATGAGGTGCATCCCTGGTCTTGGACCCTTGTTTTGCATCAGTGACAGCTCCTTCACAAGAAAAAGATGACAGTCTTGAAGTTTGGTCTCTTCCTGACTGCAAATGGTCACTTTCATGCCAAACCTCTGGCACCTGCGACATCCATAAATGCAAAGCACCTGGTGAGACCGCCCTGAGTGACCATATGTGATGACCAGCAAGACTATACCTGCACTTCACACTGACAGCGACCATCTGCAATGATCTACGAAAGTAAGGCTCCAGCAATAACTGGCTCTTTGCTCTACATCAATGACTGTCCACCACGCTCAACCTGCTCTTAGCACCAAAGTCTCCTCTTTCTGGCCTCTTCCAATGCTAACACAACTCTTCACACTGAACTTTAGAATGTAACTTTTTGATGGAACGAACCTGGTCCCCAGTATCCAACCCGCACTACATTGCAGTCTCCCTGAACTTGTGACTTTCCCCATCAAGCTCGGCCAATAGCGCTATCTGCATCTTGGTGCTATTTTCACTAAAAAAATAAAAATCAATATCTCTATGTTGGAAATGGCCTCACTGCAGGGTTACCCCCAAACGTTTTGCCTTCCTCCCTTTATTTTTCTGACCTCATTTTTGCTGGCTTTAGGACTCTGGACACTTTAAAACTGCTAACCAGTGCTAAAGTACATGTGCTCTCTCCCTTAAAACATGGTAACACTGGCTCATACCCAATTGGCATATTTAATGTACTTCTAAGTCCCTAGTAAAGTGCACTACATGTGCCCAGGGTCTGTAAATTGAATGCTACTAGTGGGCTTGCAGCACTGGTTGTGCCACCCACATAAGTATCCCCTTAACCATGTCTCAGACCTGTCATTGCAAGGCCTGTGTGTGCAGTTTCACTGCCACTTCAACTTGGCATTTAAAAGAACTTTCCATTCCTAAAATTCCCCTTTTTATACATATGTGTCACCCCTAAGGTGGGCCCTAGGTAACCCATAGGGCAAGGTGGGTGCTATGTAGGTAAAAGGTAGGACATGTACAAATGTGTTTTATGTATCCTGGTAGTAGAAAACTCCTAAATTTGTTTTCCGCTACTGTGTGGCTTGCTCCTTTCTTAAGCTAGCATATACTATTTGAATGGTAGATTCTGATCAGAAAGGGGTTACCAGGTCAAATTTAGTATGGCCAGAATGGTATTAGAAAATACTGCTTATTGGTGAGGTTGAATTTTATATTACTATTTTAGAACTACCACTTTTAGAAAGTGAGCATTTCTCTGCACTTAAAATCCATCTGTGCCTTACAGCCTTTCTCCAATAAACGTCTGGGCTGGGCTGGGCTGGTTGACAGCTTCATTGTGAATTTCGCCCAGAAAACCACAAACACAGGATACTCAGTCACACCATGCACTCATCTGCATACTGAATGGGTCTTCCTGGGCTAGAAGGGTGGAGGGTCTAACACTTACATTTCAAAGGCTAGTGGCCTGCCCCCACAAATGGACTGACAAACCCCCTAATGGGATCCCGGCGGACAGATTTGTGCTGAAAGGGGACCGTGTGCACCTCAAAACCACTCTTTGAAGTCTCCCCCACTTCAAAGGCATTTTTGAGTTTATAAACTGGGTGCCTGACCCCACCAAATCAGACACTTCTGGACCTGAACCTGCAACCTGTCAAGAGGAACTGCCTGGCTGCCCAAAGGACTCTCTGGACTGCTTTGCTGAGAAGGACTGCTGCCCTGCTGTTGTCCTGCTGCCTTACTGCCCTCTGACTTTGCTGAGAAGTGTTCTCTAAGGGCTTAGATTGAACTTGCCTCCTGTTTTTTGAAGTCTCAGGGCCAAAATGACTTAATCTCTTGAGGAAACTCCTTGTGCACCGAAAATCGACACACAGCCTGCTGGAACGATGCACAGCCTGCCTTGCAACGAGAAAGTCGCTGCACAGCCAAACTGGAACAAAGCAGCCCGACTTCCTGGGTGAAGATTCAACGCAGCGCCTGTCGTGCGACCGGAAATTCGACACACAGCCCTACCAGATCGACACACAGCCTAACCGGAATGACGCAGCCTGTCTTCCCAAGTGAAGAATCGATGCAGCGCCTACTGTGAGACAGAAAATTAGATGCATCGCCTTTCCGAATCAACACAATGCTTGTGACTTCGTCCCGCACACCGGGGATTTCCCCGAATCATCCCTGGGTGTCAAAAAGATCCTTGCATCGCAGTGAGCAACCAAGACTGCATGCTGGAAATTGACACAAAGCCCCTTGCAGCATGGAAATAAACAATGCATTGTCTGTGCCGTGTCAGGAAATCCGATGCACACCCTATTTTTCCATGCATCTACTCCTCTGTGGTCTCTGTGTGTGTTATTTTAGAAGCAAACCAGGTACTTTGTGCAAACAAGAGACAACTGTTGGTTTCTAAGTTTTAAGACTCTTTTTAATCTTGCAAAAGTGATATTTCAACTTGTGCTTATTGAATCTTTATCGTTTTGACCTTAATTTAACCAGAAAAATGTCCTATATTTTTCTAAACCTGTGTGGTGTGTTTTTGTTGGGTTTTCACTGTGTTCCTGTTGATTTATTGCACAAACACTTTACACATTGCCTTCTAAGTTAAGCCTGACTACTCAGTGCCCCGCTAACAGAGGGTGGGCACAGGATAATTTGGATTGTGTGTGATTTACCCTGACTAGGATTGAAGTCCCTATTTGGACAAAGGTGAATACCTCTGCCAACTAGAGACCCCATTTCTAACACCCTGGTTCTACGGATTAGATTTTGTTTTTGTTTTGACATCATTTTATTTATTAAAATATAGTCTAGTTTTCAAAATGGGCTTCTGAATTTTTCTTTTGTTGTGTTTTCACTGTATTACTATTTGTGTGCTGCATAAACACTTTATTACAAATAAACAGGGTAACCAAATATTGCCCACAGAACTGGGCAATCTAAACTGCAAAGCACACAATGTTCATGGAGGAATCATTTACGTACAAATATTTCAGCATATTAAATGCTATTAATTTTGTAATTAACCATAGATAAAATTCCATAAATGAATGAAAAAAAGCTTTATGATTGAGTTGAGCCCGGTGGGAGTTTGCGTATCTGTGGTGAAATTATATCGTCCTTTCTTTATACTGGAGTAACTGACTAGCGTTGGATGTGCGGGACGAAAAGGATTAAGCAGTGTTGTTCTAGGAAGTTGATGTTGAAAGCAACAATTATTGTGATTTAATCCACTTTGACACATTATCCTGAGGATGGTCTCATGGACAGTTTGAGCCTTGGGAGACCGCAACGCTGACCTTATACTCTCCATGATGCAATTCTTCGCATGAGCTTCTGGAGTCCATTAGGAGTGATTTCTGATTGTTTGAAAGACTACATATAGGACTCTAACCTTTTGTGTTTGGAGAGTCAGAAGGGTTGGTGCTTTCCTTCCGTCCCTTGGAAATAGAGGGGTCACCAGTGCATTTGTATAAAAACACTAAAAATTATCTTTGTTGCTTTGCTATATTGGTGACTATATCATTAGTGAATATATAACAAATCTTCGTTTTTCCAGAAATTAATTACACGCTGTTTGAAGATTTATGCATAAATACTTTACATATTGCCTCTTAAGTTACGCTTGACTGCTTTGTGCCAAGCTACCAGAGGATTAAGCACAGGTTAATTAAGTGACCTTGGTGGTTCATCCTGAAAAGGATTGTGGATGTTTTTTGAGTGGGGCTTACACCTCTCTCAACCAATAACCCATTGTCTTACACTACACGATATATAAATATCACAAACATACATACAAGCCTATAGCCTCCTGCTTCACACCCAGAAGAAACAGCAATGAAACAGCTTTGCAGCGGTTGAACTGACCTCGTCTCTACCTGTCACTAAACTATTATTTCATATTAATAATGTGAGGGATATCGAACTCTAGTGGACTAACTGAATAAAGGATCAGGCCGGTCCTTTGACAGGTCTACCATTACAGAAGCCCTTTGCAGAGACACCTCATGTACTGCTGGTAGTTGCACAAGAGTTGGTATGTCTGCCTGACCTTGCCATCGATCATCTGCCATCTGGTATTGTGTTTTGCAGTTGTTAGTTTCACACTGTGATGAATATGTACTGCCAGGAAGTTTGGTTTAACCTACACAACTTAACACTCTATGCACTCAAACTAGAGCGATACGGTTGCATAGATGGACAACCCTGTCAACTCAAATGTTACTTGAGCTGTTTTTATCGATCTGTATTTGTAAGTGGTTGTCAGCAGTAAAAATATTAAGCTCAAGACCTGGGTTGCCATTAAGGCAGCAAGAATTGTCAAATTAAAACACACAGCTCCAAAAACGGCGCTGCTGCTTGGACAGTGCTCAAACAGCGACATGGCATTTCCGTGGAATTTCGAAACTTTGCTTTAGAGCTACCCATGACCCATTCAGTGAGGTACTAGGGAACTAATTATCATTTCACTCAGCCATTACTGCTGGTGCCTGATGGCAGCACAGATGTAATATAAATGCATAAGTGCAAAATCTTGCCACTAAACAACGCTTTTCTTGGATTATAAAACAGCCTTTAGAAAACTCCATTGTGAAAATGAAGCTTGGTGAGCCCTCTTATCTCCAGGGAGGAAATTGTCATTGGCTATTAAGTATAGCTATGCAGGAGGAGCTCCAGCCCTTGAAACAAGTGTGGACCCTGGGGTCAGCTCACCATCCTTTGATTCCGAGCAAATTGTTTGAGCTTCCCAAGCCTTAAACAATCTGGTGTTGTGTGATCTGGTGCTTATTTAAAGCATGTGAATGCCCTTGGGCCAAGTTTGCCCAATATGAAAACTGCAAAAAATATATATATATGTAGAGTATGGTACTGAGTTTTTGTAGAGTACGCAACTACCAGAAAATGTCTTTGCAGTGGCACTCAAAGTATTGAAGCACAAGAAAGTTATTTGGGGAAATTATAGTTCTCACATTTTTCTGAAGTTAAGGAAAGATGGTTGTTCAAGCAGAGTGGGTCTCATTTTATTCAAATAGTGATTATTCGGAACCTGATTAAACGACCACCAGGCTTCTACAAGAGAGGCACATGCTGGTTTTGAAGGTTCAAGAAAGGACAAAGGCACATAAAGTTGTACAATTGCCCTGCAGAAGCGAGTGAAAAAAGCACAGATGCCCGGGCCGTGGAATCATTCTTTACTTAGGCTTACAACTGTTCTTACAGCAGCATCATGAACTGCAGACTATTAATTAAACATCTACGATATGTCAAGAAGCTGGGGTTTCCACATAATGTAATTAGGAGCAGGAGAGGACAGCATCTACAGATGTTGTTCATTCTGGCCACAAGCAGAATGTTCAGCAGTGTACTCTGATGGGGAAACAAATTTGTAGGTGTGCTTATCTGTGGCATGATCGAGTAGACTCAAATGTTTATTGCAGGTCACAACAGAGATACACATTTCCCTCTACCCAACAAAAAAGCAGAAGACCAAGGTTGGAACTGCCACCCCCTCGCATTACTTGTATTTTGTACATCACAAAAAGGTGATGGTCAATCACTCCTTCAAATCCTTCTAGAGATCCCTTAAACAAAGCCCTCAACAAAGTTTCTCATAGTGATTCTCCAGAATAATTCCCAAGTAAACTTCTAAGAACTATCTGCTGGAAACACCCTAAAGGAACTCAGTTCAGAGCTTCTGAAGAAAGATCTCACTTCATTTCTCTGGCGATGTGTCTGAAAGCTTCTGACCATATAATAGCTTAAGAGAAGACAGTTTAAGAGAAGAAGCACAAACCTCTCCTCGAGGTATCCTCTAAAGATGATCTCCTTGAAGATTTCCTCTGGAAATCATTTCAGAGAATTCCACAATGCTCTCCTCAATAGAGTACCTTATGAAGGTAGAATGTCAGAAAATAATGCACAGAAATATCGTCTAACATAAATAGCATGTTCTAAATAGTGTTTGCAGAAGTATTGTTTCACTAGGAACATATTTTCTATTATCAACTCCAATGGGGAAGTATTTTTGTGGATGGTATTTAGAACACAATACTCTGTTCATGATGTTACAACACCTTCAAGAAGGCTTTTCTAAACTCTCATATAGAAATCTCTTTCACAGAGACAGCAATTGTGTTTTTCATAACACTCAAGACAATGTTGCTGAGCTCTCTTCCTGATCACCCCTTCAGAAAGGACCAAGATCACCCCTTCAGAAAGGACCCTCGCGAACATTCCAAAGATTCGCACAGCTCTGCGCAACTAAAGTTTAGCCTGGAAATGCGTGCACATACCTGACACTTCAGATCAAAGATTCTTTAATGGGCCATGTTCATTCCGAATGCTTCTGCTAGTAACACATCACTAAACACTTAAAAATCTGCCTCCAAATAAAAAAACAAAGCACAATGCCCTCACTCTATTGTGCTGGTAAAGAGACCGGCTATATGCAACAAACAGCAAAGGCTGAAATCTAAAACATTGAATTAAGTAACCTTTCAAAGAATGTGCTGGCGATTATTTTACAATTAAAATCCACGTACGTTACTAGACTGTGGCAGGTGTCCACACAGGGCCAGAAGTGACCCTATATTTTGGTGGACACTCCGCTTCAGCCATCTTGAAAGCGACACAAGGGCACGTGAGGTCATTGGGGCGTGAAAGCTAGATTCCTCCTCATCGAAATGGGCTGATTCGTAGCAGCGTGGCGTAATGTGTGGTAAACCAAGCCGAGTCAGGGAGAAAAGAAGGCTGCCTTTTGCTTCCACCGTCCAGGCTGAGCCCACCGGCTGATCAATCTATCGGCAGAAGCTCTATAAATGACAGACACCAGCTCACACTGTAGTCAGATCGGGAGCCCGTGCCAAAGCAAACATGTTCATTTCAATAACAATGGCGTAAAACAAATGCGGTATGAAAGACAATTGAAAGAAGACGTCAGATAGCATATTCTAGCGTTTAAAAAACAGAGCCCGCGCGAGCCGAATACACAATGGCGCGCGCGCATAAAGCGCCTCGCTTTGCGCAGATATTTCACCTGATAACTGCGGGAGCTTGATTGAGTGTGTGCAGTCTGTTTACACCATATTGTTCTCAGATTTCACTCTCGCTATCTATCCCCACCCTTTTCTAATCTGCTCGGGTTTTTTAGGCTATTTTACCAAGCATTTCTCCACAGTCAGACAATTAACCCTACCAGCTGCCAATGCTGTTTCTCTTTCACAGCTCATGGGCCTCTATCATAGAATGGAGGAGTTCTTTCCCGATTGCTGTTTGCTGGAAATAATAAATATCAGAATTTACTAAGTGTCTCACCTCTAGGCACCAGTAAAATATGTTAATTATACCTCACCTCAATGGAACTCATTTTATCGCCCTCGGAACGCTCGGCGACCTGCAAGGACGTTGCACATACAAACATATACTAATCAACTAAGTACCTTTTCTGGGAGGATGGGCTGGTTATTGCAAGGCCTGCTCTGCTTTGCAGGCAACAACAACATTTCTCCTGCAGGTGCGGCACGGATGCCATCGTGCAAAGGCAGTCAAAAAAGCCTTGCTAATTGTGAGGGTATGCGATGTTGAAGCAATCAGTGCTGTTTCACTTACGATGCTGGGAAATTGTAAAGCAGTTCACATCACCATGTTATTACCCTCAGGCACTCCGTCTAGGTCGAAAACATAATGCTGGCTGGAGTCTACTGTTCCACGCAGCCTGGGTACTGCCCACTCTGAATGTTTACAAAATCAACCTCGCCATTTTGAACATGTACAGCACCGAGCCTTGGGTGTCACAGCAAAGAGGTTGTCACCTGTGCGCCTGTATAGCGCATAGTTACGATGTGGATGGGCTCAGTGCTTAATTTGTAAATAAACGTGCCGGTGCCCAAAGCCCTCCTCTTAAACTCGCGGCTGCTGCATTTAAATGTGCGAACACAGAATACTGAGGCAGGGTACTCCTGAAGCCATCTCGGGCCCCTTTAATCCATTTAAAGCCATTCCCTGCCCCTTCAGCTCACTCTTGCAGCTTTCTGCTTTCTCCCATTGTGACGCTTTTTTGTTTTTGTCTTCCCCCATCTTTCCCATATGTTTCTTTTGCTCGCAGTAAATGCTTGCTGAAGAACAATAAGCGCTGGCCCTGAAAAATAAGTGTCGGTGCTCAGCACCGGAAACAACAAGCACAAATTAAGCACTGGATGGGCTGCTTCAAAAAGCATTGACCTACAATTTAATGGCAACTTCTCATCATATGAAAAACATGGGACTTTCAGGGTTTTGATATGGAATATCACCTAAATGAAAATGGTGTCTCAACTCACGTATTCACTTACTCATCCATCTCATTCCCCTCAGTGAGTTAGGCAATCCGTCTCTAAACTGCATGCCACTCATGCTTTAACTGTACACGCTCTCTGACCAATAAAAGCATGTGCCAGCATGCCCTGGCATGTCCTTCTGGTTCTGTTCTGCTGGGTGCTCGGAATGGATCATGGCACTTGTTACCTTCTGCGAGGGTGGGGAGCTTGCTTTGCTACTGCCATCTTGTACATATTCTATGAGGAAACAAAACTTGCATTGTTTTTGCCTGCTTTGTGTATGTCCTGTGATCAGGAAAGCATGCACTGTTGCTTCCCTCTATATTGTCATCAGAAGGTGGTCTATTTCTGTTCAAGGTGTACCTGTCTATGAAGAATAGGTGTTTTCACTGCTTAATGGTATTTCCACTGCTTAAGAAGAAAACAACATACATAGAATGCACTTGCATAGCATGCCCTATGAATATTTGATTTGAGATGCCGGTAGTTCCGGGGAAGCTCCTGTCCTAAAGGGGCAATTCTGAAGCATCAAAACATGTTGACAGAAAAGAGAAGCAGGGTCTATTGCTTTACCTCCTATTTTCATATTGCAGCAGTGAGACACTAATAAAAAAATAGCTCAGCCACACACAATTTTATTATAGGTCTGAGAGTTTACAAAAGGAGGGGATAACACCTTATCAAAACTAGGAAACCCATAACTAGGAGACACTACAGTCAGCGTACAGTAGTACTCTTTGATATTTTGTTTTCTAGTTGTGAAACCCCAGGATGAACCATACCATGCTAGGTAAGTGGGTTTCATCATATTAGGAGTACATGGGAATTCTATTAGAGGTTTGACTCTTTTTTTCCCAGGTGTGTTGAACTTCTTGTATATTTATGTATGTTTACAGAGGGTGTGCATCAGTCCTTGTAAATGCTTCACTCTATTTAGTGTGTTTGATATCTGTACCTGTCCTGAGTGAGATAATGAAGTGAGGTTCTTCTGCTACTGACACCTGGTCTTTTTATTCTTTGCAATAGGGAAGTTGTGCTACTACTGTCCATGTTGTACCTTTGTTGTTTTTTGAAGCTCAGTAAAAAACATTTCACTACACAAAAAACAATTTGTATTACCAATACTCATTTTAATACATGAAATGAATGAGAGTTAACCTCACAAAACATGTGAGCAGAGTTTACCTTTATTTTATGTGTGAAACAAGCAGATTTTGAAGTGGACTAGATCGTAGTATTTTAAAGCCTACCTGACAAGCTCCCAATCATGTACAACACCTTCAGCGAGTTCTGGCATTTTAGCCAAAATCTCTTTGAATTCTGGGGCTTTGAAGCCCTAAAGAAAGTGTTAAGGCAAAAATACAAGTCCCACAATGCAGCATGCTATTGGCTGAAAATAAATTAATGGCTGATATGTCCTGGTGAACAGGTTCCTAGCCTCTTGACTTTTGTAGACACCCACTTAATCATTACTGGAATCCAGGGGCTCCCCAATGAATCATTATTGCAATCTGGCGACCCCCACTGTGACATAAAGGGAAGCTGGTGAATCTGGCCTTAGCAATTTCTAAGATTTCATCAGCAAAACAATACACAAAAATGTAGAAACAAGTGTTCACTAAACAAACAAAAAATATTAAATATTTTTTTTAATTCACAAATATAAAAAAAACAAAAGCTTAATTGTAGTGGAAAGGGTGGACGTTTTCAAATTCATTTCAGGCCACCCATCGTCCATATTATACTCTGTTTGGTGTACTTGCCCTGCTCCATGCTAATGGACTAACATTACCATTAGCATGCTTGATAACAGCATGCTAAAAATATATCGTTTTATATAACAATCAGAGGAGCAGAGCCGCCCTCCTCCCGAGTGCCTGTCTGTTACTCTGCCTTTTAATGGTGCAGTACATGCTGCAGGTATTGCCCTGTAAGAGCCGCCAGTGTACTACTCCCTGAAGATTTTTTTTAACAGAGCTGGTAGGATAACCTATACTATGTGTGAAACTTTCAGCTAGTTGTCACATTTCTTTTAGCCAGAAGCATTTTGGGGTTTATCTTTTTCAATTCTAAAGTAAAGCGGGTAAGTGAGCACAGGGTATTAGTATACTCACTGCAGACATCTTCATGTAACCTTAAGGTTCCAATGATCATATTGTTTTAGGTAGTCCAAACCATTCATCCTTCAAGGGTTGATAAACTGAGCTGCATTGTGATATAAAATAATTAAGAACTGTTGCTCTTGAGTCGTAAACGAAACAGACCTATGAAATAAACAAGCTATTACTATTGTTATGTACGGCTCTCATAGAGAGCCTATATTGTTTATTTCAGTTTCTTAAAGTCATAACCCTTGCTATGACATCACAACAGATGATAACAATACTGGTTATCAACTGTTGTGACGTCATAAAAGCCGTCCAGGCCAGGTGACAGGGCTCTCCGAGGGCTTATCAGCACAGCTATGTTTGTCTGCTTTCACTGAAAGCAACGATGCAAGAAGGGACAGAAAGGCAGGGAAGGAAGTGGGTTTTTGTTAAAGATAGCAAATAAGATATTCATTTTTCACAAATGCATCGTAAAGGACAGGGCATGTTATGTATAGCTCTTCCATTAATCTCTGCCGCTGCGTAGTAGTTGAAGGCAAGGGCAGATGATTTTGGGAGCCATACATAACATAAAATTATAGATGGGTAAAAAGTGAATTACTGGGGTGTTTTTCACCTCAGGGCTCTGAGTGACATGATAGAAAACTCCAGCTTCGTTGTCTATTTGATTTCACTCAGAATTCCTTGTTGAAAAAAAAAATCCTTGTAATTCACTGTTACCATCTATAATTCTATACAATGTTAACATGAGTCTGGACAAGGTGAAAAAATCTCATGCTTGACTTCTGGCTGTCTGACAGGTACAGCTCTAAAACAAATAGAGCTTTCCAAAGCACACTCAAAAAGTCACATAATACAAAATTTGATGGAATTTAAAAACATTATGTAGTGGCTTGCTTCACCCCAAAGACATTTTGGGAAAATAAATTGCACATGTTGCACTTTAAAGAATATCTGCCCTAATGATCCATACTTCATAACAGGATTTAAAGATTTGGGGTTGGGGATTTAGAGGGTTTTAAGCATACCACAAATGCATTTTGGGTTTTATTTAAGGGGGAATTTAGAACACATTTATCAGCTGCACTAATGAACTCATAGTTGCTTTCAAAGCATCTCAAAAGGTTTTTGCATGCAGCTCCTACTTAATACCTTCTTAAACATCAATATGTATTTCTTTTACATTTGAAATCATATTTACAATAACAAGAGATGAGTTTCAGAAGCACCATTTAACCTCTACAGACATATTAAAACAGCATTATTTTCTATTTTGCAAACACACTACCTAAACCTTTTGATGTTTTAAGTGCTAGGGGACTTAGGGGTTAGGGTTTTAACTGTGTCGTTCCTAACTTCTCACCGGTTGCTGAGAACATAATTGTCATTTTGTTCACTGCCTATGCAGTCTGAATAATGCTTTAAAATTTTATTGAGAGAGCCACCTTCTCTCATGTAACAAAAGCGCCATTGGCCCCAGTGCAAGAAAGGGTTTTAGGTACCCTATACCAGGGCCATACAGCGAACCCAAGGCAGCCCTAGCAAATTTTGTCAGAGCAGCCCCGTATGTTGTGTAGTGACAGACTGAAGTGGGCAAGCCTGACCACTGCAAGGGGAAATTGAGGGGGTTCTCCTCCCAAGAAAATTTGTGATATAAATGGCAAAAGTGGTGCATTCTACAACACATTTCATTATATATTCAATAGTTTTAGCTTTTAAAGCACAGTACGTGACAACCTTACAGTGCACTAGTGTTAGACATTGAATCTCTAGTTGGCAGAGGTATGTACCCTGTCCAAGTAGGGACCACAATTCTAGTCAGGGTAGGTCACACACAACCTAAATTATCTTGTGCTCACCCTCTGGTAGCTTGGCACAGAGCAGAGCAGGATTAACTTAGAAGGCAATGTATAAAGTATTTGTGCAATACCTCATTCATTAACACAGTGAATACACCACAAAAGTACTCCACACCAGTTTAGAAAAATAGATAATATTCATCTGAACAAAACAAGACCAAAACAACCTCAGGATATCACTTTTTAGAGGTTTAAGTAGACTTAATCCATAGGAATCAATGGATGTATCTCTTTAGCAAAAAGTACCTGGGATGCATAAAAAATAACGATGCTGCGGTACAGCAGAGGTTTTGAGGCGGCGGAAAGTAAATCGATCTGTCAATTTTTCCTGTGTGGCGGAGGTGATACATAATTTTTTTCCTCGCAAGAAGTGTGATGTGTCAATTTCCGGTCACTCAGCCTTGGTTAATTACCGCAGTGCGGAGTTCGATAATAAATTGATGCCTGGGGACGATTTGTGGAAAATCCAAGCATGCAGTGATGACAAACCAGGCACTGTGTCAATTATGTAGGTGCTACGTCGGTTTTTCAGCCACAAGATAGACGCTGCGTTGATTCTGTAGGCGTTGCATCAATTATTCCAGTGCAGGTCTTTGATGGCCCTGAGATGTTTGTAGCAGGAGACCAACTGGCAAGCCCTTGGAGATCAATTGTGGTGAAAAGGCAAAGTGCTTCCAGCAGGGTCAGGGAGGAGCACGGCAACAAGCAGAAGAGCAGTCCTTCCAGAAAAACAGTCCAGATGAGTCCTTTGGGCAGCACTGCAGTCCTTCTGACAGAGTCCAGTTGTAGGTCCAGACGTGTCTGATTTTAGGGGGTCACAGACCCAGTGTATATACCCAAATGTGCCTTTGAAGTAGAGGAGACTCCAAAAAGTGGCTTTGAAGTGCACCAGATCCCCTTTCAACACAGTCATGTCTGCCAGGAGATCTGTGGGGGGTTATCAATCCTTTGTATGGGGTCAGGCCACTAGCCTTTGAAGTGTAAGTGAGAGCCTCTCCACCCTTCCTGCCAGAAAGACCCATCAGTATGCAGATGACAGCAGATGCAGCTGAGTGTCCAGGACATATGGCTGTCTCGGTGGAATGCACAAGGGGAGATGTCAACCAGCACATACCAGACGTGGATTGGAGCCAGGCTCTAAGGCACAGAGAGCAGTAACTGCAGAGAAATGCCGACTTTCTAAAAGTGGCATTTCTAAAATAATAATGTTAAATCCAACTTCACCAGTAAGCAAGATTTCTCACTACCATTCCAACCATTCCAAACATGACAATTCCACTTCTTTCAGATCAGAAATTACCACTTACAAGTATATAAGGGAATTCCCAATGCTGGCCTATGAGAGGAGCAGGCTTCACACTAGTGAAAAACAAATTTGGATGTTTTTCACTACCAGGACAAGCAAAACTTACAAGTACATGTCCTACCTTTTACTTACAATGCACACAGCCATATGAGCTACCTAAGGCCTTCCTTAGGGGTGACATATTTAATAAAGAGAGAGTTTAAGGCTTGGCAAGTAGTTTTAAATGACAAGTTAAAGTGGCAGTGAAACTACACACACAGGCCTTGCAATGGCAGGCTTGAGACATGAGTAAGGTGCTACCTATGTGGGTGGCACAATCAGTGCTGCAGGCCCACTAGTAGCATTTAATTTACAGGCCCTGGGCACATTTACTGCACCTTACTAGGGACTTACAAGTAAATTAAATATGCCAGTTCGGTATGAGCCAATGTTACCATGTTTTGGGGAGAGAGCATATGCACTGTAGCACTGTTTAGCAGTGGTAAAGAGTCCTAAAGCCAACAAAAACAAGGTAAGAAAAATGGAGGGTGGCAGGCAAAAAGTTGGGAGAAGAACACTCCAAGCCTTTCAGGTCTAACAACTAGGATACAACAGCCGTTACTGGGGCTTTCTATGATTTCTTTTCTATCTCCCTCCATTAGTACTCCTCATCTCTCCATAGTCCATCTCTCACATGTATTTAATTTGTTTTATAGCATCTCTCATACCAGTGTAGGGTGTCAGAACACTTTACATCACACACACACAAAGAGACAATGAATATTACACATGTAAATCAGTGTACAGAAAATGGTACATAAGACAAAGGGGGCTACAATTTGTAGGATTCAAATGTCATCTATAATTATAAGCATTTTAAACAGTACTTGGTGGAGAAGCATAACCTCAGGATTCAATATGTAACACAGTGGTTAGGGTTGGCGTTACTAGCAAAAATGTTTTTCTACCCAAACACATCCTTTTTAGCACCATTAACATAATGAAATACTGGGGACAATCCTAGCTTTCTAACCTGTACCCTACAGTTTGCATGCAACTCTTTCATGGCAGGTAATAGCTCAGTGTGATACAGTATGATTGTAACTTATGAACTCCATAGCAACAAAAGGATCTCTGTACTAAAAGCAGTATCCCACTGGGCTATGCATATAAAATACTGTTCTGTGATCTGCATGGTACACTTCTTTGCAGCAGTCATATTGACCGTCTGCGCTACCACAGATGAGTCAAAACAGCCACTAGACTAAACTCTATCTCTTTCATGTAGGAAGATTAATCACCAGAGATATCTTGACAATTTTACTGTTGTCTGAAGATGCTGGGTTTACAAGCAACTCTGCAGTGGACGCTTTTAAAAACCATAACATATTTGAAAACCCAGGGAGGTTGGAAACTAAAGTGTGTCCTGAGTGGATTATGGTGGCCTGCTGATTTATTACTGTGGCCAATATTGCAGCACAGCTGCAAAACCAGGCACCCAGTGAAAAACACCAGTCCCGCCCCAACCCCCCATCTCTTCCAGCCTCTTGGGGGAATGCCCGATATCCAGTATGGCTGATCCAGCTTTGCCACATACCTTGGCGTGGTAGTAATCAACAACAACTAAATGGGATGATGTGGTCCCCTCACAGCTCTGGGCGCCAGTGCCAATGAATCTGCAGTACTATTGATAGGTCACCTTGCACAATCTGATTCATTATTGTTTATTTCTTGTTGTGCATTTCACAATCAGTTTTTTATTAGCTATTGTTAAAAGCACCCAAAGTGTGCAGTTGCTTTTATGTTTACATGTGGTCCATCTGTTTAAAGCAAACAGGTGTATACATTGAATTACTTACAAGACACACATTCATCATGGGATTATGGCATGCCAAGAAGGTGTGGAATAAAAACAAAAGGGTGCTAACCAAAAGGATAGGCTTCCCTCATATTTGGAATTGTGCTAAGTCAATGAAACAGCACAAAAACCTGGGTAGAGTGCTCCAGAGGTGTGGTGCTAACACTCTGAAAGCTCTGCCACCACATCATGCCGAGTTGTACTGAACCACAATGACAAGAAGACGAGGGCCCGATTTTAAGGAGCACTGAGAGATGTTCAGAGCCAGCAGGTCAGAAGGTAAAGCAAGGATAGTCTTATTTAATGCCCACACAGTGGATGGCATTATGCTTTCTACTGTTATCCACTGCTTCACTAGCAACCTGTGCCTTCATTGATGGACAGATGACACACCCTACAAAGTCCACACACTAGCCTTAAGGCCATATTCTGTGGAATTTACCAGTTACTGATTAAAGCTGTGGGGAGTCCAAGGTAAATTCATTACTACATTTCAAGTGTGAAAGGGCACACGCACCACTGAGGCATGCAATGAGGAGGGCAGAAGGGGATCATTTTTCCCTCTGACCACACCTTCTGCACTTGAGCAAGTACGGAGTGGCCCTGAACAGAGACAATGCTGTGATTTTTTAGGTCTCACCTGTGACAGCGCATGCAATGCTTGCAAGGGGTATTGTTTACAAAAAAAGGCCTGGAAAACACCCATTGATTACCGATTGTTTACTTCATTGTCACTCTTGTGTGCTTCCTCCTAACTGGCCAGTACATGCCAGTTGACCAGCGTATGTGGCATCACTTTATTTTCTTTCTGAGAAGCATGGACCAAGCACAGATCAATTCAACTTAATTAGCGTCTGTCTACTGATCGAACAGTGATTGAGGTGTGTTTCAGGGCACTTTCTCTGTTTCCAGTTGTTGTGATGTTTTCTCCATTTATCCTGTTTTCAAACCCATTTTGGGCATTTTATTTATCTACATCTGCATCTTTTGGCTTACTCATGAAGTTTTACATGGGTTGGGTTAAGATGTTGTATAAATGGCACACTAACAACACCTTTACACCTTCATGATGTTTGCTGCAGCACACCTATTTTCGTTGTCTTTTAGCCATTCACATCCCTAATACCTTTGTATTGAATTTAAATGTGTTTCTTTGTTTAAGTTCCCCATACCTACAACTGTACTACTGTTTACTAATCATGCGTCTCAAAACCACTCTACCTCACTCCATACCACTGTACACCACCATATGCCACTCCAGTCTGTGGCACTCTCTTTTATGCCGTTTTAAGCCACTCCACACCACTCAGTGCTACTCCACGCTACTCTATGCTACTCCATTCTACTCTGCTCCACTTGATGGCACTCCACCCTATGCCACTCCAGTCTATGTCACTCCACTCCCCTCCACCCCACATAATGCCACTCTATGTCACTCTATGCCTCTCCACTTCAGACAATGTCACACTTCTCTATGCCACTTCACTCTAATCTACGCCATTCCACTTCACTCTATTCTACACTATTTCACTTCATTCAGTGCCATTCCATTCCACTTTATGCCACCTCATGCTACTCTACTCTACACCACTCTAACCCCTATCTAACAACTCTATGACACTCCATGCAACTCTAGGCCAGTCCACTTCACACTACTTTATGCCACTCCAGGCTATGCTCTCCACTCTATGCATCTTCACTTTTTGCCATTCAACTCTACGCCACTCCATGCCACTGTACACTTTGCAACTTTGCAACTCCACTCCAGTCTACGTCACCCACTGTATGCCACTCCATTCTACTCTACGCCACACTCCTCTATGCCACTCTGAGCAACTCCACTAACTTTTAGCCAAGCTGAACAGCAGCAACACTGCTGTACAACAGGGCTAAAAGATATTGGCAAAGCCAATAGTTCTTGCTCAGGCAATACCCAATGGCTTTGCCAACCCATGTTGACTTTGTGGATAGAATGTGTAAAGATTCAAGTTTGAGGGACCTGCTGGGTCTGACCAGCAACAAATATCATCGCCAATTATCTGGACCCTGATTTTCTCACGACTGAAATTAAGATAATTCTGCATCATCTGTGTCTGGATTGCAGTCAGGCACCCCACCAGCCTTCCTGCAAAGTCAGAGGAGTGCCACACTAGTGAAACACTAAGGGAGCTGTGTAGTATTCGAGTTTAACACTGCATTTATTTTAAGCCACAGCCGGGCATCATCAACATATACAAATATTTTAAACTGAAATGGGTGTACCAGCTTCCCCAAATATTGTTCATAAAAACAAAATAAAAACAGGAGACAGCAAAGTCTGAGGGTTCTTAACGAGCGTAAACCATCCCCACAGACTTAGAAAGGGGAAAGGGAGGCATATTGAGCGTGTGCACTCAATAAGGATTTCATGAATGGAAGCAACAATGGATCACTGTGGTGTGCATATTAGCAACAGGATTTAGTACTGAAGTTAGGAAATTAGCATTAAATATGTCTTGCTATGAAGCAACAAAGGCCACAGTTTCTCATTAAAAATGGCCCCATGCTTTAACATTTTTCTTATTTTACATCAAAATAATTATAATCATTTTTTAGCATAAAACGTGCTAGGTGCTCACACTATGAAACAATGAGAATAAGTTATGTCTATATCAAGGTCAGGCAAAAGACCAATCAGAGACACTGACTGATAGTGGAAAGAGAAATTAACTCATGCCCATCATACAGGTCTAATATAGACAATTAATGTATTAGTCTATTTGGCCACAGTGCTGACATCGCTTCCGCCCTGAGGTGATTTATGGGTCACAATCAAGTATTTGGAGCATATACATGCAATATCTGAAACACTAAGGCAGTTGTTTGGTTTTCGAGTTCAACACTGCACTTACAACTGAGACTCCAAATTCCCAAACGGTTGAAATAACGTAAAGCTCAAACGTTATTAGAATACACGTTTGATTGTAGTGGGTCTGCCTATTGGTGGATTTGTCTGTTTGTAAAGGAGGACAATTCATTATTTGCATTAAAGTATCTTTAAACACACTATACATTCGTGAATTGAAAATACTTACACTCAAGATTTTTCTACCCACAAGTCTCTCTGCCTGCCTCGACCTTTGGATTTTTTCCACACCCCGCCACATCCGGAACCACTGTTTAGAAGGAGCACATTTCTACCATTCCCTGGCCTAGGTAAAAGTTAATTGTGTTTCTTTTTTGCCTTATGAATGGATGGATGGATGGGTGAATGATTGTGACTGTAGTTAAGTTTAGAGACTTATCATGACACTGAAGATCATTGGCCTAGACCGACGCTTGTTTTAATTCTTAGATGAATTATATAATAATGTTCTTTATATGTGAGGTTTATATGGAGAAAGTTCTACATACAGAACAGCTCCCCACACTAAAAAGAATGTACTCCTGAAACAATGTGCCAAGGGTTTGGGGCATAAAGCTTGTGGATTTCAGATCAGTAGATCTTAGCACCCAAAGATATAAGAATATTCAAACTCCTCACTTGTAGAACATTCTGTAGGCTGTCAGATTCTCCAGCACCAAGATCTTGGATGGGTGTCTGACAATATAAGACAACCATTACAATTGTGTGATATGTTTTTGGGTTTAGTTGTAGTTCACAATTACTTCGGATCTTCACGATACGCCTGGTGAAGCTCTTATACAAAATAGCTGCTCACATGGACAAAATGAAAAAGTCCTGGTGAAGTACGGGTACAGAGGTTCCTTGGCAAAGTTCTACTTAAGTGCACTTATCAGAGTCACTGCTGAAAATGATACACTGTGGAGACACTGCAAAAAAATGGTTTGGGCGAAGCTACAAGAACAAAAAACAGTTCTTCCAGACATACTGTGCCATATGACAGTCATTTCACCAAAATTCTCTTGTTGATACACCTCAATATAAAGGTGTGCAGTATAGTCATAGAACAAAGAGGCAGCAGAATGGTCACTGACAAAAATCACATTGTGCAAATTTAATTTGATAAGTGATAATAGATCCACACATTGGAAGGAGTCATTGCACGTAATGGTGCTGGACCACCCTGTTAATAGTGACACATAGGTGGTCATTTCGACCCTGGCGGTCCGAGGCCGCCAGGGCTAATAGGACGGAAGCACTGCCAACAGGCTGGCGGTGCTTCCAGCCCTATTACGACCGCGGCGGAAGCGCCGCGGTCACACCGCCGGGGCTGGCGGTTTCCCGCCGTTTTAGCTCCGGCGGTGATAATCCGCCAGGGCAGCGTTGCAAGCAGCGCTGCCCTGGGGATTATGACACCCCTACCGCCAGCCTGTTTCTGGCGGTTTGCACCGCCAGGAGGGGGCTGGCGGTAAGGGGTATCCTGGGGCCCCTGGGGGCCCCTGCACTGCCCATGCCACTGGCAATGGCAGTGCAGGGCCCCCCTAACAGGGCCCCGGCCAGCTTTTCACTGTCTGCATAGCAGACAGTGAAAAGCGCGACGGGTGTAACTGCACCCGTCGCACGGCCACAACACCGCCGGCTCCATTAGGAGCCGTCTCCTATGTTGCGGCCTCATCCCCGCTGGGCCGGCGGGCGCAAACTTGGTTTGCGCCCGCCGGCCCAGCGGAAATGTCATAATGGGGGCTGCGCGAGTGCGGCCGCATTGGCGGCCGCACGTCGGTTACCGCCTGGTGGGCGGCAGTAGCCGCCCGATAAAGGTCGTAATGACCCCCATAGTGACACTTGGTGGAGTTATTATCCAAAATTGCACAGGGTGAAGAGAGTTTATAAAACTGTACTGTGTGAATTTATTGCACAAAAATTCCTTGGGCAAAGACAGGTTCACAAAAAGATGTATGGTGTAGTCATGGTACAAAGTGGGGTCAGTCTTTCAGTTACAAATCTAATTCTTTAGCAGTTTATGTTGGGTTAGGCAATATGCTTTGATTTGTGGCATGTTAAACTTGGTGGTAGTCAAAATCACAAGACCGATTTGCACTGAGTAAAGTATTTCTACAAAATGGTGTCTTGACCAAAGATACTCGATGCAGGCATTGTATGCAGCACTGTTATATAAAGATGTTTCTGAAAAGGCTCTAGGCATGTCAGCCATATGTATGACAACATATTTACTTCAGAACTTCTAATTAGGGTGCACCAAATCTGACAGTCACGTTCGAAGGCTTTTCAGGATGACAAGTTTCTTATCTTTGGTAACAACATATCTGGTAGAGACATATTCTAGCTGCAGATTACTTACCTTGGAATTTCCCCCAGGTGTCAGACTGGATCTGGAGATTTTTTCTTTGGGCAATACCCTTGTGTGTCGGTAGATGGCGTCAGTCGACTCCAAAGCATCGTTGGCATCGTAGTTGCCGTGAGGACGTCGGGAGGAGTACATAGAAGCCACCTCAGCACAGTGACGTCAGTTTCTTTTCATGACTTTCAACGCCAAAGCGCAGAGCCACGAAGAACACTGAAATTGGTGCGCCAGAGCTAAGGCCCTGAAGGGGGAAGCCCTGTCCCTAGAAATCAGTTTGCAAGCAGGGAGGATGGGTGGGTCGGTAGTAACCTGCAACTAGAATCTGCCTCTACCAGATAATTTGTTACCGAAGGTAAGTAACTTGTACACCTGATAGAGATTTCTAGTTGCAGATTCCTTACTTTACGATATATATCCAAGAAATGCCATCCTTGGATGCGGGCTGCGATCCAAGATCATACCAGAAAGTCCTGCAGGACCAAATGACCAAAGTAGCCGTCCCTACGGACCTGACTGTCCAAGCAGTAATGTTTAGTAAACGTGTGCAGGGAACTCCGCGTGCTAACGCTCTGGTTGAATGAGCGCCCAAGCCCTCAGGTTTTTTTTGCCCAAGCGTAGCAAATCTTGATGCAAAGAAGTACCCATCGCGAGATGATACGTTGTTGCACCGCCTTCCCTTTCTTCGCACCTACAGATCCAACAAACAAAATAAGTGCCAGCCCTCAAAAATAAGTCCTGGTGCCCCCACCGGAAACCACTGGCACAAATTAACCACTGGTTCTCTACAATTAGGCATGTGTGCCCCAGTCCACGCACACTTCTTAACTTTGCAAATCAGCTCACAAGGCCTTTTATGGAGCAAACATTTGGAGTATTAAAACAACATTCCGATATCTACATAAGATACTGAGGGCACTTCTGCACGACCCAGCTACCTGTTACAAGACTCTTGTAACAAGAGCCATACTACTCAACATTGCAACAAAATTGTGACAAGAAGCAGCCTGCATGTCGAAATGGAAGTTAGATGACAGGCTGCCTATGCTTCCTGTTTGAAAAAGATGGTGCAAGAGCAACAGAAGAACGAGTTTGCAAGTTTGCAGGTGAGAAGTCACAATCTCAGTCATGTGACATACCAAATGATTCTGCATCTACAAAGTTCGTTACAAGGAAAACACATTTTAAAATCTGCATCCATTTTCACAAAACTAAACTAAACTAAACTAAACTAAAAGCCACTACGACATATAGGGCCTCATTAGGACCCTGGCCCCGTGGTGGTGGTCGGACCGCCCCCAATGAGGCGGTCCGACAGCCACATTATGACCGTGCCGGTTGCGCCACAGTCGCACTGCCACTTCTCCTCCCCTGGAAGGGATGGCTGTGCTGACGGTCCTAATCCCCACCAGGACAGCACTGCAAGCAGCGCTGCCCTGGGAATTACAAGTCCCTTCTCCTCCAGCTATTACATGGTGGTAGCATCGCCATGTAATGGCTTGAGGAGACGGGGTGCAGGCAGCCCCATGGCCAGCCCCATCGCGCTTTCACTGTCTGCTTTGCACCCTATGCACCGAACCATTGTTGCGGCTCTATTATGGGCCAGCATCAGTGTTGTAGGCTGTTTCCTGCTGGGTAAGCTGGCACAAACAGGGTTCTGCCCGCTGACCCACCGGAAAACTCGTTATAGGGCCCGCGGGAAGGTAACATGAACGCAGTTCTTTGGCAGGCGGCCTTTTCCATCCGAGGCTGTCCGCCGAAGTCGTAAATAGGCCCATAGTCAGTGACAATAGTCCATGTTATTATGACACCAATTACAAAACGTTGACATGGACATTGCTCTGGCTTACTGTCTCCTTGTTCCTTAAGTCCATAACTGGTATCACTACTTGTATTGCGGTTTTGGATACTGGAGCTCTGCAGTGCAGTTGTCATGTTTGCAGTTGCATAGGACGTCTTCATTGCACCATGTTGTCCGTTTGATGAGCTGTAAAACAACTCCTGTATAGCCTCCTCTTACAACTCCTACATAGCCTCACCCTGCAGACGTGGCTGCGGGCTATCGCTCCTGAATAACTTGCTGTTTCTCCCTCCACTAGTAAATGCCAAATCTCTGCAGCACATTGTACTGGACATGACAGCCAATCACCCATACTCCTTCCCAGAATGTTTGTTGCCCACTATTGCATTTGTTACATGTGCAAAGTTGAGTGTTCCAACCTCTGTAAACATCCAGCACCCAGAGTACATCTGTGACTGTTATTTGGTTGAGGTGTGATCTCCAATGATGTCTGCCATTAAGTCCTACATGTGGTCTCCTACTTTGCCTCTGATGCATATATGTGTGCTAACTCAAACACTTGGCGGTGTCGCATGAGTCTGTGACACTTCTTTGCTTCAGTCGCGGACTTCTCACCTTTTTCACTGGTGTGGATTCAAGGGGAATGTCCAGGGAAGAGTGAGTGGTACATGTTGAGCAACATGCAAACAAGTTAAACAATTATGTGCTTTACCTATATCATATGTGCACTCACAATCTGTGATATTTCTCGTGATGTCAGTGCACTCAATTTGAGATAAGACAAAACATGTTTTTGAAAATGGAAAATATGTAATATGTTAACAGTTGGCTGTTGTGGGTACTTTTTTTTAAATTAGTTTTATTGGTTTTACTAATATTCTGTTTACGACTAGCAGTACATTGATTCATACAAAGATGAACACAGTGTGCAATGCCTATTAATCCTGTGGGGATATATCCAGTTTAGCAAACGATGGGTACAATCTAAAACCAATCTACAGTACAAGGTTGTAGTCTAGAATATGTGCTCAGATCGGAGAAAAATGTAACCCTAAAGACCAGTAAGAAATAAAGTAATTGAATTTATCATCCAGAAACTTTATAGGAGGTGAGTTTCTATGGTTTCGTACATTTAAAAGGTGAGCCTAACTATAACGTCCTTGTTACCTTTGTTTTTTTAACTGAATTTCTATGGTTATTTTTAATTCTATTTCCTAGCTATTTCCTAGCTATAACGTCCCTGTAACCTTTCGTTTTATCAGTGAATATATAATTTCCTAATATTTAGCTCACAGTAAAAATCAAAACGGAAAGTAGTGCACACTCACATATACATAAAAAAACTTTGGTTTATACCAAATTAACATTTTTCAAAATTAGGGAGGTATTAAGTGACTGAGAAGATGGATATCCTGAGTAAACAGATATGGAAAGGGGATGAATGACTGATGTGGGGAACCTCTCTTTTTTATTATTTTTATCCCCTTTAAACTACGATATGCCTTAATTAACCAAAATCCGATGCCTCACAATTGATTTAATCAGCTTGATTCACATATGCATAAACACCCCAATGCTAATTTACTTCAGCATGCGCCATAGGAAAAGGCTTTAAAATAAACAGCTCCTATTCCAACAAAATGTTGTTCACGTGTGCCTCACTTTTTGTTTCAATAGGCCTAGGCGAAACTTTAATTAAGCCAGAGCAATCAGAGTAGTTTCGTATTATTCCTTTGACAAAAAAATATTGAAAATTATGTAATTATGTAGGCTTTAGTAATTATGAGGAATGTGGCATACAAATCCTACCACAGGAGCATGGGATCAATTAACGTAATGGGTGGGGGTAGTTGCTGGCCGCTGTTGACTGTTTTCTGTAGCATTTAGCACTATTTTTGTAGGTAGCTCAAAATACATCCTCAGGTCCATTCTGGACACAAAGGTGCAATATGCGCTAAGAAATTAGTGCTAAATTCTGAGCTACACTCCTAGGATAATTCCGCACAATCTTGTGAAATTGTGCCACCACAGCAAATAATGCAAGTTAATCCCAGACCTAGAATTAAATACAGAATAGAGCTCTATGTGTTCATTTGATCTCTGCGGAGAAGCTACAGTAGATCACTGGGGTGTCAACATGAACATCTTTTGGTGCTGGAAGTACAAGTTTCACTGAGCATGTGACACTTTCTTTTTGACATTGGTGAGATAGATAATTGTTAATTTATAGAACATGTGTCCTTATTTTCGCTTTCTAGATCACTAATTATAATCACTCTAACTACAATCTCTGTGACAAAGTGAAACCCCTTATTTTGTTCATTTACTACAGTGTGCTCCATGGAAAATAATTTCAATTCAATAACTCCTTGTCAAATACCTTGGCATTTAGGAGTGCCTCATTTTCTTATGAACACAGAATGTTAGTGAACAAGCTGAACTGTGTAGCGAAGCTGCAGTAGAACACTACGGTATCAGCTGGCAGATCGTTGATGTAGATGAAGGACATATTTTAATCAGCATGTTAGACATTAGTCTCACACTGCTGATAAAAATGTTTGTTAAGTTATGGAAAATATATTCTCATTTCGCTTTTATCATAATTTCTAGGAGGAAAATCGTGAATTGTTTTGTCTCAAGTGAGAAAAACAGCAGATGCTTATAAAAAAAACAGAATTAAAGAGGTATGGTTTTTGTAATCCTTGACTTAGATAGTTCTATGATAAAACCACCATGTAAAAGGCAATTTAGTAAATTAATTTAAAAATACAATATTATCTGGGTGGGGGACTCCAAGTAGTTATTGACAGGGTGGAGTAGGGCACAATAGGAAGACCGACTCCATCTTAGCCAATAACTGCCTGAGGTCGCCCTCTCTCTTGGAAATCATTGCTTAAGTAGTTTACGATGACCTGTTACACTTTAAAAAAAGATTAAATAAGGAACCATTATGAGGAAATCCATATTTTTTTTACCATGTGCCACTTCCCATTTGATTAAATTGGACTATTTATATTTGACCCCTTGTGTAAATGAGGCCTGCTATTTGTTGTAAATTTTCTGTTTGTTGTAAATCTAGAGGGTCTCCCTGATTTTTTACAGAGTGCATAATATATACATGTAGAGCATGTAACCGTTTAATGTTGAACATGTTCTTACAGTGAAAGAGTTAATCAAAGCTATTTTCACTGTAGGAGATTTGGGTGTTTGCGTGTTTGGGCTTTGGGTGTTCCATTGAAAAATACTAATAAATACTAATCCTGTATCTCAGAAATGGAACGAGTTAAAGAACACAATGAAACAACTGTTGTTAATAGTTGTTAACAATTCAATGGTGAAGTCTGACTTGTTCTGAATATTATGAAAGGGAAGTTTTAAAAAGTTACCTTTGCCCTAATCTACGTTTTGTTTGCCCACTTCAGCTAGCCACTAATTAGCATTTAAACATGTGTGAATGTGGTGTGAATTTGCTCCTGAAAACATAACAATAGGCTGACCTAAATGGGCAGAGATGACCCCTCTGACCCTGAAAGAATATGCAAGTTGTGGGATCCTGTTTGACTTTAACATATCAAGTCTTGCTTGAATGTCAGATGCTGCTTGACTGCTCTCTCATAGTTTTTCATATGACATTTGATGTGCAGTTCAAAGAGACCTCCTCTGCAACAGGCATATGTTAGCGGACACTTGGGCAGGGCCCTTCAGTTGTCTTCCTAGCCAGTCAGGCCACAATCACAGTGGCCCTCTTTTCAAATAACAGTGTCACAGTCTGTTTGACAGGTCTCCTAGGTTTACAGATAACAATTGGGGCTCACTTTGAAGGAAGGAAATAGAACGCCAGAAAAATTTGTGCGTGTCTACTGACTGTCTGGTTGCTGAAAGTTCATCTTTTTATACCAGACTTCTGTCTCTGAGTTTATTGTGAGTACAGGGACAGTATCGCACTGGAGTTTGGTGTTAGATGTTGGAGGACATTGGGAATACTATTGCACACTCCCCACATATACTCCCAGCCCTCAGAACCCAGGGATAGGGTAGCTGAAAATTTCAACAATCTTCAAAATTCCCAAAGAGTGTCGAGTTAGCCTCTGGAACATTTACGCCACTGGTTAAGGCATCCCCAGGGGTCATTCCAAACCACTAGCATGCTGCCAGGCATAGGTGTGGCACCTCCAGGCACCAATGTTAGAGCACCCTTGGACTTTAGGAAGATCAGAAGAGGACTGAACCTGCTACCTGCAACCTGAGAAGAGCTCTGGAGGATATGACTGGCTGTCTTTTTTATCCAGGACAAAAAAGTGCATGTCACAGCTCATAAGCCTGACCTTCTGTTAAAGCTCCAGAGGCACAGCAAACTATAAGAGGTCTTTTCCTGCAGCCACTTAGTTGACCAGTGGCAATTGGACCTGCACTGAACTCTTCTGTTGGCTTCTACCTGCCACCCTGTGAGTCTCTAAGTGCTTCCCCTGAGGCCACGGAGGGCTTTATATGTGTACTCCTATGGTGGATTGGGACTTAAAGGACTAAAGTCAGGAATAAAATCTTAGACCAGGATGAATCTGCTTTATTCAACACACACTCCAACACGGTCAGCGTTAAATTGAGCCTACTACCGTGGCCATTGGCTACCATTGACACTTTGTGCTTCTTGGCACTATTTCTATTTAAAATTTTAAAATTATGTTATCTGGTTCCTCTAATTAGATTTTTACCATGTTGGTGTTATTTTGTTTATTATATTTTACACCAGTTTTCCCATTTATTATGGGATTTTGTTTTGCACTTTGTCTTTATTACTATTTTGGTATTGCATATGTACTTTACACATTGCCTCTAGGTTAAGCCTGTCTTTTCTGTGCCAAAGCTAGCAGGCGGTTCAGCTGAGGTTTATTTAGTGACTTTAAAGGTCTACCCTGACAAGTATTGTTATTATTACTTGAGTTGGAATCTCATCTCCCTCATCTAATAATCCAATGTCTTCCACTGGTCATGTCCCAAATACACGTAATCTGCTCTGAAAACAAAAACTGTTTTGGGGTGAGTCAACTGCAAGTGGGCCCAAAAGATTTACACAGCAGCATAAATTTCAACTATTGCATAGAAAGGTGAAGGGATTGCCTCTCAACTTGCATCTAAAGAATATTTCAGATGTTTAGAAAGCCAGTGTTGCATTGCCTGCGTATTGCTGCCAGGAGTGCTTTTTAAAGGGTAACATGGATAAAACAACAGATGTTATGAACATAATACAAGTTCTGAACATGCAGTGAATAGGTAATCCAGCACAAGGAAATCATTGGAGTATTAGATTGCTTTACTTATGCTATGTTCTAGCCACAGTCTTTAGCAGTAGGCCATTGCCATTTCTAACGGTTTCTGCTGTTCACATCACATCTTTACTTTGTATGCTTAATAGTTTAGCCTAGGGCGGAGAAGAACATAAAGAAATGCTTGCTTTGAACCTCCATGCCAAATATTTTATTGCGGTCCTGATCTGATGTTGATGGGATCATTTCTTCAATCTGATCATGTCAACTGGTAAACAAAGGTTACCTGAAAGTATAGAGCTCTTTAGATCATCTTAAAATGGGTTAAAACATTTTCTAAAAGCTGGTACTTGGAAGAAATACATGTAAAGAAGGTAAGAAGGTCCATTCTTCCTGGAAGAAAACAAAACCATATACGCTAAAGTTTAGCAGTTTGTCCTGCTCAGATCCTATGACCAGGAATTGCAGAGTATTGTGGCACTACAGAGAAATATATCTGAGCTTCTGGAGTTCTTAGCAGTTACGTTTTCAACTTGGACTCTCCGTTGAATGCATTCCATTGCAGATCTTCACTACCAGAACTCATAGACTCTTAAAATGTACTATATACTATTTACCTCCCATTGTTTTCTATGAAACTTTTCTATTTCTGCAATAACTTCTGATTCCTACATCTGAAGTTTTATGTTTAGTGTTATTGTACTCGTTAAATGTGTGGGTCATTTTATTCTAAATAAATTTGAATTCTAAGCACCTTATTTCTTATCTATACTATTGTACTGGTTTTTTACCACATGCACAAAGTTATGCAGAAAAGTAATAAATAAGCGGAGCCAAGAACAGTGTTCAGTTAAAAGGTGCTGTTTTGTTCTTTGTAAAAGGGGGAATTATCCTCTATAAATGATAACAAATTTAAATGAGTTTTTGTTATTTGTCAAATGAGATTAGAGTTTTATACTGTTAGTATTGGGTGAGGACTAGATGAAAGCCAGATAAGTCCTAATGGGTAAAACCATGGAATCTTAAAATTATGTCCTCTTTTCACATCGGTGTAGGTATTTGGTTCTTGTGAGATGTCATGCATAGGGGTTTCAGGTGAATATCCTTGGTAGTGTGTTAAAGGATAACCCTGGCACTCTATCATTGGATAACTTAAATTAAGAGCTCAAGTCTTGAGCACTATCTCTAGGCTGCTTAGGTGGCTATTTCAGTAAGGCCACAGTTATTTTGACCAGCTGCGGCACAGTTTCACATTTGTAATTATTAATTTGTCAAAGGGAAGGCCATCAATTTGCATTTGAAATACCAAATGCCCTTAAAGCTAAACGCTAAAAACAATTAGTCTAAAGGCAAGTAACAACATTGTCATTGATCAACTGGACTTTTTAAGACTTCTGCACAAATATCATCCATATCTTAAAAAAAAAACATTTGGCACTCAGTAGTAGTTAGGGTATTCTAGGACCACTTTCAATGCTGGAACGGCTGTACGTGCTAGAACTAAGATCTTCTTTCATTTTAATTTATGAGTGTTAACATTTTTCAAAAAGTTGTCACCTTTTGTGGAGGATGTACGGGAGTCAATGACCTGCAATCAGACATTACTCACTAAGTGATACTTTTCTAAACTACATGACATCAGAGGTGCTTGTGAAGCACTACTGTGTATAAGTCTGTGAAGTTGACTGATTAGAAAATTGATTAGCTATTGCATTCAAGGCCAAGTGCTCATCCCTTTCTTATCTAGTAGTAAAAATACCTCTCAGAATGAGACACAATGTGTTGTGAAGAACTTTGGGGCATCATACTAGCTCCACCACTGTGTAACGTGTAAGTAAAATCACTGAACTCACTGTTCAAGGAGCCAGGATGTTCTGCTCCATTCATCATTATGCTAATAATATGGAACAGTATCTGAAAACATCGTACACAAATAGTATTCCCACTAACTGTTTCATGTCTATCTAAAGTACAATAATGAATGCAAGATCATTTCCAAAAGCTAAACCTCAGAAATTACTTCTTGTCAAACCCAAACTCAAAAATAAGGATAGTCCCACTCTTTTAAATAAACTCATGTTTGAAGTGTTCTCCATCATAAACTGTCTCACCTATAAAATCGTTGGGCTTCGCTCTTGATGTCACTCTCTCTCTCAAACACATTCCACACTACAACAGGCTAGACAAACTGACCTCCTTCACTGACTAAAGAAAATCAGCTACCAGTTAATACCTACTCAAATCTAGACCAAAACCCATGCACTGATATATATATATATATATATATATATATATATACATTCAGTTCACCAGAAGGAACACATTTTATACAAGCACTCATGTAAGTAAAGCTAAAATGTATATTCAGCACGGTCTAACAGAACCAATAATGCCACCAGCTCATTTAAAGGTTTTCATCTTTTGCAATACCAAACTCAAACTCACATTTAATTTTCCTGCAAACAAGAAGAGAAAAGGTACCTGGAAAGCAATGTTTTCATGAACAACAAGTTGAAAAACTTTAAACTCTACCCAAAACAATTGATCTTGTCCTATTCATACTTGATGAGTGCTTACCAGGTAAATGAGTAAAGCCTTCATGCCTACCACTTTTGACACAATCCTCTTCTCTTCATAGACCGCTGTAATGCGGCATCTAATCTACCGAAGATGACAGGTTGAGGAAAGGTGTTTTTTTTAGGTCGGGCGTAGTAGCGCGCAACCGCTGCCTTCTGACGTGTTGTTATCTATCCGTGGGCTTTTAACCACACCCACCTCACGCCCAACACTTTTATTCATTCTGGGGCTTGGCCTGCAGAAATCCCTTGATGTTATTGGTAAATGCTTTACTTCGGTCACTCCTTTCTGAGTAGGGTTTGAAGCGCTGTGCGTGCAATGGATGGGTGCAGTGGCACTGAGGGCCACTCCTCCCATCCAAGCAGGGCTCAAAGCGTAGTGGGTGCAGTGGTCGGGTGCAGTGGCACTGAGGGCCGTTCCTCACTTCCTTCTGAGCAGGGCTTGAAGTGCACTGCGTGCAGTGGTCGGGTGCAGTGGCACTGAGGCCGTTCCTCACTTCCTTCCTTCTGAGCAGGGCTTGAAGCGCAGTGCGTGCAGTGGTCGGGTGCAGTAGCACTGAGGGCCGTTCCTCACTTCCTTCTGAGCAGGGCTTGAAGCGCACTGTGTGCAGTGGTCGGGCGCAGTGGCACTGAGGCCGTTCCTCACTTTCTTCCTTCTGAGCAGGGCTTGAAGCGCAGTGCGTGCAGTGGTCGGGCGTAGTGACACTGAGGGCCACTCCTCACTTCCTTCTGCACAGGGCTTGAAGCGCAGTGCGTGCAGTGGTCGGGTGCAGTGGCATTGAGGGCCACTCCTCACTTCCTTCTGCACAGGGCTTGAAGCGCAGTGCGTGCAGTGGTCGGGTGCAGTGGCATTGAGGGCCACTCCTCACTTCCTTCTGCACAGGGCTTGAAGCGCAGTGCGTGCAGTGGTCGGGTGCAGTGACACTGAGGGCCACTCCTCACTTCCTTCTGCACAGGGCTTGAAGCGCAGTGCGTGCAGTGGTCGGGTGCAGTGGCACTGAGGGCCACTCCTCACTTCCTTCTGCACAGGGCTTGAAGCGCAGTGCGTGCAGTGGTCGGGTGCAGTGGCATTGAGGGCCACTCCTCACTTCCTTCTGAGCAGGGCTTGAAGCGCAGTGCGTGCAGTGGATGGTTGCAGTGACATAGAGGCCGTTGCTCACTCCCCTTCGGGCAGGGCTTGGAGTGCAGTGTCTGCTCTCTTCTGAAAGTCAGCTCTAGGTTCAAGTTCTGCCCCTGCTCCCCGTATATACTCAGCTGTCGGTCCGCTCTCCTCCCCTGGGCTGCTGGGCAGCGAGGGGCTGGGCCAGGGAGTCCGGCCTTGGATTCACATAAACCCTTCAGCACTTCACACCCAGTATAAGTGCATCACAGCCCTTCCACTCTCACCCCCTGTCAGAATCACCGACTTACTGCACCAAAACTTTAGCTTTGCCACTAGTGAATCAGGAAATGAAACAATCATTGCCAGGCAGCCTTGGGCACTGCCAATTAGACGGGCACTGCCTCAACACACACAGCTGCCACTACTGACGTTACACAAGCTGATGTGTGGGTGCAAAGAACGGAGCCCCAGGTTTACGCCCCAGTCACTAGCATGTCCTCGAGCGCTGCCCCCATCCCCCCTCCACACACACACACAACAGCCCTTTTCTAAGCCCCGGAGTGATGCGGCTTCTGTACAGCATTGCGCTTCAAGGGGACCAGGTTAATTTATCAATAGAAGAATACCAGAAAAGACAGCATTTCCAAGATACTTTGTCAAAACGGGTTTCTGCAATGTCAAACATTGGCATGTTGCTTCGTCTCCGCCTGGTTAGTAGGGACACGAGGTAGCTCGAATTACATAAAACTCTATGAATCACATAACCGCTGCTGTCTAAAGATGAGTAACATCCAATAGTTATGAATTCCACACAAAAAAATCCATCGGGTTGGTAGAGCCAGTTACATATCAGGTTAGTTCTGCTGGAAGGCTGGTTGAAGGGGGCACAGTCAGTGAGCATTCATTTGAGTGTCTCTGATTGGCTAAGAGGACTGGGGAGACGTCAGTCAGTTACTAAAGTAAGGCCCGTAAATGGCTGGTGAGAGAGAGAAGTCAGTCAAATGCAGACTGATGCATTTGAAAGACAGATGAGGCTTGGGTAGAGTCGGTCGTGTGCCACACTTTGACTTGAATACCAGTAAAGCTTGGGCACTGACAGTGTCATGTGAGACTGACTATGGAAGAAGTGGTGTGTTTGGGTAGAGTCAGTCCCAGGCAGGAGAGTGCTGATGAGGGAGAGTCAGTCACTTGTCAGGCAAGTGCCTCGGTAATGTCGGAAGGATTGGGACAGCAAAAGTTACCTTGCAGATAAGTTCTTCAAAAAGATTTTCGGTCTCGGGAAGAGTCAATCACACACAGGACTGTACCAGGCACATGACGGACACTTCCAAGTCCACCGTGTTTTCAGAGACAGGGGCTTGTTTCTAGCACATCAGGCACCACTCTCAGCTCTAATCCAATGCTATTTACAGGCCCTAATCAATTGAGAATTAGCGCCTTGACATTAGGCACATCCGTTGGAAATGAGAGGCGCTGTAGCAACTCCCGCCCCTTCCAAAATTTCCTGTTCGTGTCTGCCCGTCCCCCACCACCCCTCCCATGTTGTTTATTTTTTCTTTGTGCCCTTGCTCTGAATTTTGCCAGTGGTGTGACTTTGTGCAAGGTGCAGTCCGCAGGTCTGCAGCAGTTTGAAATGCAATATGCAATTATAACACTGAGACTCCTCCGGCCAGCTTCCTCCTGCAGCCACCCGTCTTCTATCCGTTGGGTGCCCTGAGCTCTTTTTTGTTTGGGCACAGGCACTGATAATCCCCAAAACAGGGTTTAAGATGACTTTGAACTAACAATACACAAATATTCAGTAATCCACTTTACCTCCTATACTGAGTGCTAGGGGTTCTTTCGCGGTTTATATTACTTAGTTATAGTTATATATACTTAGCCCGCCCATAACATGCCCCACCCAATAGAAACTGGTTTAGGAAGATTCACTTGTTACACATAGCGTCGGACCTCTGATTTCGCCTCCTATATGTTGGTACATTTGTGCATATACCCAGTCATTTTACTCTTTCCTTTCATACTAGTATGACATAGTCAAGATAAGGAGAAGCCCTCGACCCTCCTGGCTCCCGACCTACCTGTTTCTTTTATTCTCAACACTGCACACCTCTGCATAGCTGCCAAGATGATTTATATTCACCACCTATCTAAATTCATTTGCTATTTAGAATTTTCTCATTGTCAGTTGAGTTTTCTTTCGTGTTTTTTAACTCCTAGTATGCTGCTTTTTAAATGTTCTTTCTTTCTATAAGCAGATTTATTTTGTTTTATATTCTGAAAAGACTTAGAAACGAGGTTTCAAGTAGGTTTTATTAGCAGTGTATAATTTACAGCCATTAAGGGAACTTAAATATCACCAAGTGTGGAAAATGTTAACATACAGCTCCACTCACCTTTCAGTGAAGTAATTGTTCTTATCTACTTACAGGTAGAATTGCATTTCCTGTTGCTTCAATACTTTAATTGCATGAATTTGTTTTCTGAGGCACTATTTTAATTATTGGCATAACTATAGAGAGGACGAAGGTAAATTGAAGTGCTTTAGTTATATGCAGGGCCACTGGAATTATGTGACAGAGAGGACACAATTATGGATGCAGGGTTGACCAATTTATGTGGCAAAAAAAGTTCAGTTATACATTTACAACCCCAAAAGTTTCAAACTCAAGAAAATGCGAGACCTATTGCATTGTAAGTGCTTGTTATCCCGGGTGCCCAACATCTTTTCACCTTGCGTATCTCATAAGGCAAAGGTTTGCTAACACCACTCACTTCTGGCGATCTGATCCAACTTTATTACCCTGGGGAGTTAAGGATTTCAATGGCCAAATATAAAAATTCACCCCCTTCTTTTAAATCACAACTTTCAACAACTACTCCTAGAGGAAGAGCAGGCTTCGTAGTAGACCCTGGAATGCAAAGTTTACTTTGATGTTTAGGCATTCAAAGCAAAAATTAACTAAGCTGCCCCTAGTGGTTACAACCATCCGGTATCTAAATTTCCGGACATTTCCTGTTACACCTCGTCATTAAAAGCAGCATTTATCTTGGAAGTCAGACAGAGTTCCAAAAGCAGTCCATTTTAACCAGAGACAGGTGAGCAAAAACTCTGCTTCTGAACAACTAAATTCAACTGATAGTTACATAATATAAGTTTTGTTAGCTCACAAACATGTGAGCTAGTTAATTTATACAAAAGTCAACAACTCAAAACAAGTTATTTTGGGGAGCGCCACATGGTGACCAAAGATATATCATTTAACAAATCTCTTCTTTAACCTATATCACACCTGTCTTGCTCATCTTCCAGTTCTGGATCGGGGTGTCGGGAGGCATGGGAGATGGAACTGGGGCACCAAATATCCTACAAAGTAAGGTATGCATGCTGCTCCCAGACACGTACAGTATCTCTGAATCACAGACACAAGCTTATTTATTACAAATTCCTTCGCAGAATACACTTGACACCCAGCGCCAAATTTGATCCCACACGATCCTCCACTTGTTTGAAATGTGACACAGAAAATGCCGACTTTGTCCACTTGACCTGTACATGTGCCGGGTGTCGGAGTACTGGAGAGATGTTTTTGTAATACATCAGTGCTGGATACCACTGTCACACTGGATCCTTTGATGGCTCTAATGGGCTATGTGGAGACTGTTGCTAAACTCCTATGATGCTTTGCAGCAATGGCCCCTTTACTATCTAGCCAAATGCAAAATAGCCCTGAACTGGGGCTCTAAGACCCCTCCCCCAACACATGCATGGCTTTGTAGTCTCATATGCTGTGGTACAACAAACCAGGTTTATGCCTCTCTACAACCACCCGCTTCATGCCCGAAAGACATATGGCAACCACTCCATGCCTACCTGTTAACACTGAATGACCTGGAAGTTCCAGACACTCAAGGACACTGCTGCCTCACTGCCGCGTTCCACTTTCCACTGGGACTAGCACACTGTCGCACACTAACTCTTCGATTTCGCAATGTTGACCACGCCAAAGACCTATAATACTTGGCCGGATCGGCCTGCTGATGTTGGCCAAAGGTTTATTTTAACTGTATACATCCTCAAGTCCTAGTGAATCAGATCTATCACAATTACTGCCCCATATAGGGCCTATTATTGTCATGGTGTGGCACATATTTGTTTATGGTTGGAAACTTAATAAAAAGAGTTTAAGAAAACACATCCCTTGGTAAACACTTTCCATAAATGAATGCTGCTTTCCACACAAAATAGACTCCCAGGCAAAAACAAATTCAAATGTGTCAATAAACCCCCAGAGTTTAAACATTTCGCAAGTCTGCATTCAAAATGAATCAATAGAATGAAATGAGTGACAAGCCTACAGTATGAAAATGAGGCAACGAAGGAAAAGTAAATCAAAGATCTATAACTGCATATTATGACTCCCTCATTCCAATTCCCAGACAAACAGTAACATGCTGCTATGCAATAAATAAATCTTAGTATGGAGTGCAAACAGAAAACCTAATTCAAATCCAAACCAGCCAATGCAGCCACCAAATGCCCACCAGTACTAAAAAACTAAAAATGCCCCTTCATTAATGCGAGATCTGAACAAGCGCATCCTTGTGAAAACTCAGTTATCCTCATCATCTATTTTGACTCTCATTTGATAACAGAAGCCTAGTTCAATTCTACTTCAGTGACCTCATTTGACCTTGTCCTAAAAGGTTAGGCAATGTTCAACAAGGGCAGACATAATAAAAACAATGGAAGCATTGCTGTCATTCGTCGAAGCTGTTGGAAATGCCCCTTAGCTGTTTCCGATTCATTCACCACTTTCAAAAAGCTCTCATTACCATAAAACCTAAGCACAGCTAATCCTGCTGCTTTCACATTATTTACCACCCTCAAAGAGACCCCGCCTTATTCCCTGGACAACTTGAAGAACTAATCAATTAAAATAAGCCAATTCAAAAACATATGTCTGGGGGACTTTAACATCTCATCGACCACTGAGAAAATCACACTCCGCAGTAGACAGAGATATATGCATACATCTTAATATCATGCAATCCATCTCCCTGTCCGCCCATAAGAAATGAAGTACACTTTACCTATAATGCTCTTCATCCAACAACAAAACACACAGCAACCCAGTTGAACTGAATATGTTTCACGATCTTGCAATACATTTTCTCACTGTTAGATTGAAGGTCAGACAACAAACTAAACTAAAACAATGGACACTTGGGGAACTCTCTCTGTAACAGCTCTCAGAAGAACTCAGATCCATCACTCTGTCAATTAATACTCCAAATTTCACAGAAGCACTTACTAACTTCTATAATGAGTCAACTGAGACCTCATTAACAAACTCACATCACTAACATTAAAAGGATAATAGATTAATCCCCATTCACCTTTGTGCACAACAGAACTCAATATCAGAGAAAGAATTACAAGAAAACTAGAACAATTCTAGAGGAAAACAAAATTAACAGAATTTCATGTACCCCTTGAATATCAAAGTGAAGGTCACAAACACCTAATTATAATTTCAAAAACAAGTTATTTTGAGGACAAAGGAAAAGGAGCCAGAAGTAGTTCTAGAATGTCTTTAACATTGTATTACAATCTGCAAACCCCATCTATCAAGCAAAAATGACTAGCTCTCCTACCATTGTCAAAGCCATGAAAAGTTTTTAATAAATTGTAACAAAAAATAATATACATGTAACTACTTAAAAAAAAGAATTCCACACATTTGTAATTATCCTGGAAGAGTCATCGCTAAATGTGTTTCCTTCAGAAACTTTGATCTTCAGGAAATCACCCAAATTATCTCCTTTAACAACCCATCATCATCACCTAAAGGGTGTGGTCCCAGAAAAGCATTGATAGAATACTGTCTGATAAATATTGTGTACTAGGTATTGTTTACAAAAGTATTACACCACTGGAGTTAACAGTAGAAAATCTACATCCAATGGGGAAACAGTTTTGCAAACAAATCTGAGGACATGATAGTTATATCAGGCAATATTTGTGTAGACAATACTCTGACATATCACATGAATGACCTGTAGGAAGCTGGTTCTCTATATACTATATCAAAATGAGATATAGTGTGCACAGAGTCCAGGGGTTCCTCAGAGGCTTAACAGAGGCTAAAGTAGATAATACTAATGCTCTCTTTGTGGTCAAGCAGTTAGGCTTATCAGAGGGTAGTGCAAAGCATTTGTTGTACACACACAGTGAAGAAATGAGGCACACACTCAATGACTAACTCCAGGCCAATGTATTTTGTATTGTAAAAATGTGCTTTGTTACTTTATGTCTAGTACCAAAAGGAACTTGTTGCAGATATGTACATTTGCAAGTAAGTATCAAGCATATATATCAAAGATACTTTGTTTAGATATAACGGTTTACAGGCAAGTAACACTTTTCACTTTTAAAAGTTGACAGTGCAATTTTCAGAACAGTCCTGGGGGAAGTGTTAGTGCAGTTTTGAGGTATGTGCTAGACTTACAGTTCCAGTCTCCGGGGGTTAGGATGTCCACTGGTCGGGGTTCAGGATGACCCAAAACTTAAACCACCAGCAACACTGGTCCAGCAGGGTGCAGAGATCAAAGTTGAATGTAGATTTAGAATGGGATCCTCTGGAGACTGAGGGCATTCAGAAACAGATCCGCTGGCAGGTAAGTACCTGTGACTTCGGAGGGCAGACCTGGGGGGTTTCAGTGAGCACTGGGGGAGGTTGGCACAGGTCAGCACCAAACACACACCCTCAGCGGCACAGGGGCGGCTGGGTGCAGGGTGCAAACACAGCATCGGGCTCCCAATGCTTTTCAATAGGGAGGCCCCAGGAGTCACAAAGATGCTGCAGGCTGGGTCCAGGGGGTCGGTAATGGGAAAACACAGACTCGACAAGAAGGAGGGCCATCTGCTGAACGTTGCTGGACCAGTGGTCGGATTCCCCAAGGCCAGGGGGCTGCGACTGCAGGGGTACCTTTAGGAGTCGGGAATCTTCGTCTGGTTGTCTCGTGGTCAGGGGGTCCTCCTCATTTAGGCTGCAGGCATTGTCATGCTGGCAAGGAGGGGTCAACCCAGGATGAAAACAAGGTCAGAATCTCCTGATGACCTGCTCTGGACCAGTGGGACACCTGGACTTGGGCCGTGGGCATCGGGTGCAGAGAGGGCAGGACTCGCGCATTCGGGGTTGTTTTGGAGTCCTTCTTGGAGTTTCTGTGGACAGGGCCACTGTCCTTGGGAGTTCTTTGTCCTCTGGGGGCAGGCAGTCCTCTGGGGGTTTGGAGAGGCCATTGGTCTTGCATGATGCATCACCTTTTTGTAGCAGGGCTTATGACGGTGCAGACAGGCCAGTAGGGCTGGGACCAAGTCAGATGGTGTCTGGAGTCTTCTCTGCTGGGGTCAGCTTAACAGTCCTCCTTCTTCCTTCTGGGGAGCCCTTAAATCAAAGATTTAGGGGCGTTACAGGGGTCAGAGGGCAGTAGCCAATGGCTACTGCCCCTGAGGGTGGCTACACCCTTCATGGGCCCACTCCCTTTGTTGAGAGGGGCACACTCCTAACCCTATTGGTCCCTGTCCTCCAAACCAAGATGGAGGATTCTGCCAGGAGGGGTCACTTCAGCTCTGGACACCTTAGGAGTGGTCCTAGCTGGGGTAGTCACTTCTCCCTGTTTTACTTCATTTTCCCATGGGACTTGCTGCCAAAAGTGGAGCTTTGTCCGGGGGCGGGCATCTCCACTAGCTGTTGTGCCCTGGGGCAGTGTAACAGGAGGCCTGAGCCTTTGAGACTCACTGCCAAGTGTTACAGTTCCTGCACGGGAGAGGTGTGAAGCACCTCTGCCCAGAGCAGGCTTTGTTTCTGGCCTCAGACAGTACAAAGGCTCTCACCCCATGAGGTCAGAAACCTGTGTTTTAGTGGCAGGCTGCCACAAACTGGTCAGCCTTACACTAAAGGTAGGTTAAAATGCAGGGGACATCTCTAAACTCCCCTCTTGGTGCATTGTACAATAAATCCAACACTGTCATCAGTGTGGGTTTATTGTGCTGAGAGGTGTTATAACAAACTTCCCAGCCTTCAGTGAAGCCATCATTGAGCTGTGGAGTTTGTGATGACATAATCGCAGCCCATGTACTTAATATGGCCACACTGCACTTACAATGTCTAAGAATAGGCTTAGACAATGAAGGGGGATATTGCTCATACAGCTATGCCCTCGTCTGTGGCATAGTGCACCCTGCCTTAGGGCTGTAAGGACTGCTAGAGGGGTGACTTACCTATGCCACAGGCAGTGGTTGGTGGGCATGGCTCACTGAAAGGGATGCCATGTCGACTTTACCTTTTTCTCCTAACCAGCACACACAAGCTAAAATGGCAGTGTGCATGTGTTTGGTGAGGGGTCCCTTAGTGTGGCACAATACATACTGCAACCCTTAGGGACTCTCCCTGGCCACAGGGCCCTTGGTACCACTGGTACCTTTTACAAGGGTCTTATCTGTGTGCCATGGGTGTGCAAATTGTGGAAACAATGGTACAGTTTTAGGGAAAAAACACTGGTGCTGGGACCTGGTTAGCAGGATCCCCGCACCCTCTCAGTCAAGTCAGCAACAATATCAGGCAAAAAGTGTGAGTGTGTGTGTGGGTGAGGGGAGTAACCATGCCAAAAGGGGCACTTTCCTACAAGGCCCTATCCCCATGTCACTCTTAAAATAATGTGCAGAAGATATCCCTCCTCTTCTGCTCAACATTTATAACCCATCGACTGAAAAATGCATTTTGCCAACATCTCTGACAACTGGTCAAGAACACTGATTTAGAAGAAACCCTATCTATTTCCTAACAGCCATCAAAATATTAGACCTGAATCTAAACTTCCATTCTTGGACAAAATCATTGCGAAAGAGGTAGAGTCACAACTTCAAACACATATTTCCAACTACTTACAAAACTAATTTAAAGTAGGTTTTCCACTCAACCAAAGCACAGACAATGTTATAAATCAAATCATTGATGAAGCCCTTAAAATCCTGGATGAAGGAGGTGTCTGCCTAGAGGTGTTGTTCAACCTTCAGTGACATTTAACACCTTACACCAACAACTACTGTTGCATATCCTAGTGTAATTAATGGAAATAAATTCTGGTGTCAATTATTTGCTATGGCAAGTTCAGAATATGTAAAATTAGACTTTTAAGAATCCATTACATTAACTTTGGAAAGTGGTGTTCTTTAATTCTTTATTCTTTCCCTCCTTTTGATCTATATATGGGACCTTTAGACATTACTCTACAGGATCAGCAAACACATCAATATGGTGATGTTACTCAGCTATATATAAGAGTATCTGATCCATTAAGTATGCTAAGTATAACATCCTTCCTTGAAAAGCTAACCAACTAGATGTCATCAATCTTTCATCGCCCTTTCTAGAAATAAATCCCACTTCTCATTTCTATTGATTCACTACACTAAGTCCAAAGTGGCTTAACTTTCTCCATACCCTTACTATTTGCCCATTTTTGGTTCTTCACAGAAAATCACTCAACTATATCATCTTCCGAAACCCCTAATCTAGATAGCCACACCATCAAACTTCCTAAAACTAAATTCTAAAAACTATACCTAGCCAGACCATCTATCCCTTACACAGACCTCAGATCAGCAGTCCAGGTACTAACACATCTTGATGGAAGAAATAAAATCCTGGCAAGTGTTTACACATTTTTTTAGGAACCTGCTTAGGGTAATCTTCCATGGTGCTCTTACACTACTTACTTACAAGAGCCAACGAATCATATTACATTACTCACATCTTAAAAACCTCCACTGGCTCTATCTTAAAGCTAGAATTAAACTCAAGATAGTTTGCATAAGAAACAAGGCACTGCCTTCCATTCTGCCATATTATTGAAAAACACACTCCAATTCCAGAAATAGAAACGGTCCAATACGGGAAATATCTAAAGCCAGAAAAAATAAAACTTCAAAAGCAAGCGTTCTCTTCCTTAGCTCCAAGACTGTGAAACTCCATTCTTGATCACATCAGAAAAACTCTGTTATTCTATTATTTCATAAAAAAATTAAAACAAACATATATAGACTTTATTGTTCAAATTAATTTGCCTTTTGAGATCCTTTGTAAGTCGTTCATGCTAAAATTATGTGTTCTCTAAAAATTTTCTTTGTGACTAAAATTATGCTGACATGTTTTCTACCCAAGTGATTGGCAAAGATCTCAGATGTCCTTGTGGCTTGTCCTGCGCTATGTAATGACTTCAATTAATTAAGTAAATGAATTATTCAGGGCAAGATGTTAGATACTAATCCAGGGTTATCAGCTGTAGTATGGATTATTTGCACCAACTCCACCTGCACTATTGAGAAAGACAGGCACACATCTAAGTACACATTTATTTCTAACATACCATAGACATTAGTACATGTATTTCCGATGGTTTGGTTGAATTGGGGCATACATCATTTGTGTACACTCAAGTAGCAATAGGTGATATTTTAATTCCTTTGTAAACTTTTGGTGAGAGAGTTTGCATGAATTCCAAGTGATAGATGGTTCCACTGTATAGGTCCTTCTAGATAAAAGGAAGGGAAGTGAGAAGTGGTACAGGGTATATTGGATGTGGCTAGGAAATTATGAATAGCAGATCTTAGGGTCTGGGTTGGAGTGTAGCCAGATAGGGTGTTAGGCAGTTACCTGGTGATAATGCTATTTACTCATTTATGTTAAAGTGTCAATATCATGTACAAAATATGTATATAGCACAGTACGCCACCCTACTGGCCAGGAGTCTGTGTAAGAAGGCTGAATGAGGTTCTTGAGGTGAATTAAAGACTTTGTGGAGTGAAGCACAGGAAGACTGAGGACACTGATAGTAGTCCAGTCCATTATGCACTAGTGAGTTCATGAGTCATTTAGCTGTGTTGAATGGGAAGTATGGGTGAATTTTGTTGATGTTAATTATCTATGTTGTATGGCTCTGGCACTAAGGAAGGATTTAATATCCATAATTTTCTATGGAAGGAATCAGACTAGAGCGTATCAAGGTAAATGTAGACTGAGTCAGTTAGATAGGTACTGAAGAGGGAGGAAAATACAGGATGTCAGTTATATAGGTATTCAATATGAGGGATCACAAGGTCATCCACTGGTGCTGGAAGTAAGACAGTTAGATACTGGTGATGATGTAGGAAATGAGAAAAAAATGTGGGTGTAACTTTGTGAAGACGGAATGAAAAACCAAATGAGAGATAAAGTCAACCAGAGAGGTGGTGTACAGAGGAAAAACGAGAGGGTCAAGATCAGAGCCTTGAACTATGTCAACTGGATAATAGAAAACTAAGAAAGAACGGTCAACCATTTATGTGCTAAACCTGAAATGCCTAGAATGTTGAGAGATTACAATAGATTAGGAAGGTTGACTGTGTTGAAGGCAGCAGCTAGATCTTGAAGGTCTAGAAGTAGATGAGAGGTGACTGTGATGATCAGAGGTGAAATAGTTGGGTACACATGAAATTGCAGTTTTCATTAAATGAAGGCCACAAAGGCCTGGCAGAAGGGGATTGTGTGAGTGGTAGCGGGAACCTGGAGTTAAAGTGTAAAAAAACAGTAATTTCAGTATTTTGGAAGAAAATGGGAGTTAAGGTACTGGGCTGTAGTTAGAACTAGAGAAAGGATCAGAACAACTGTAGATATGAAATACGGTGGGTAGGAAACGGATGTGAGAAATAGTTATCCAGGGAGAGTTTAGACTGTGAATGTCCATGAGATTGAAAAAAGCTAGCTAGTAAAATCACATGAGGCTTCTGAGGCAAGTGCAATCCATCATCAGTCTCAGGCTCCTCTAAACCATCGTCCATGGCACTGTGATCACAGAACTGCCTCTATGCCAGGCCACAACGTTTCCTGTGACCTTGTGCTCTCTCTACTCTTGTTTCCAACTTACCACCACCCACCTGTCACCGGCCTCCCTGTTTCCATTTACCACTTGCTGAAGTCATATTTGCCACTGGAATGGAAACACCACATGTGGATTTGGGCCCAGTAAATCTGGGTTTGCTTGTTATTTCCCATCCTGGGGCCAAATATCTATGATCGAAACATACCCTCCGGAAACATTATTTCTGACCAAACAGCACCGTCACAGATCAATCAATTAATCTCATAATCAGGAACGCTCTGGAAGGTTAACTGTGTTTTGCAATTTGGTTTTGCACCATTTGCACATCTTTAGAAAATGTGCACTGGGATTGCGTGAGCAAACTGAAAAATGTTTTGCAACTAATTTCTTAAACCTCTTCAAACAAATATCTGCAGACTCTATGTATGTGTAAAGTCCTAAAGGCCTGAAAGTTTATCAAGTAGGAATAGCACATGGTATTCACTGCAAATAATATGGATCTGTTGCATATTAAGCTTTGCACTAAATTGTTACCCCTGGCTCCTAGAAAGTGGATTTGTGAAAAAGCTCAAAGATCTGAACTATGTCTTACTGGGTTGGAATAGGGGGAGTTAAGTCTTTAAAGCTGCATTATTACAAACAAAGCATTCATTATATAAAAGGTAGTTGGGGGGGGCTCACTGACCGTTTAGGACATTTGGAAAACACTTCAATGTCTTCTTTATCGTATTCATTGTGGTGACCTGATAAATTCATAAGATGCAGCCTCAGAAACCCCCTTAAACTTCTACGTGTGAATCAATGGGACTTAGGGCTAAATGTACTAAACATTTGAACAATTGCAAACTCTCCAATTCACTGTAATAGAGGGCTTTTGACCATTAAATAACATTTTTAGATGTACCAAATCCAATTAGCAATTAAGAAAAGATTTTCCAAAGCACTAAATGGGCATAGAAATGGATTACAAATCACAGTTTGGAAGCCTGTGTTATGGCTGTTCCATACAAATTGCAATTCTTACCCTAATGTATTAATGGCTTGCAACCTTAATTCAAGTCACAAACCATTGAAACGTTACCAGCTCCCAAGTCCAAGTTCATATTTTGTTAACCAACCTATTAGTACCTAGGGTTAGTTTCCCTAAAACAATACTGGTTGAAAACGTTGGTGAGCAAATTTGCAACTGTTTTTAGCAACCATATTTTTAGTATGTCTGGCCATTTGTCCCAGTCCCCGCTAAATAAAACCTGCAGACCTGTTGTGAGGTTGTAATTTTTCTGACTTTCTAACAATGCCCCATAGAATAGGATTGGTTTATTTAAGCTTTCATAATGAAAATTTGGTGCACTGACATACACCAAAAAGATTTAAAATAATCTGTGAATTTACCTACATCATTTAAGTTCAATTGTTTTTCAATGGTTTCCAAATATATTTAATTAATGTACTTGATTTGATGTTTACATTTCTTCATTTAACCGCATAGATTGTTTGAATTGTTGCCCCTTGCCTAGTTAGCATCTCCTTCAATGAATGTCCTGAGCTATATCCAGTGTATATCAAAGGTGCTATAAAGGGACAGGGATAGTCTTCTGAGTTTTCGGTTTGCCTCTGCGAGTTCATTGTGGTTAGGCTGTTATGGGACCTTACCAACAAGTCCCTAAATTGACTAGGAAATTCTTTACACTAACTTTATTGTTTACACTGAAACATAAATGTTTTGTAAATTAAAGAAACATAAGGGATAAAGTCCCCTTGCTGTAGTACATTATATGAATATTGCAAGTCACCACTCTAATTAGCTGACCCAGTGAAACCAATGTAAGAGGCAGTGGGATGCTGTGCAAATTCCATGAATTAACAATATACACTATGGTGCAACTCCACCAATTATGAGAGTTATAGTTCATTGATCTATGGAAAACTGTGACATACCACCTGGACTCAAGCTGCATAGTGCCTATCCAACCCAACCTGAAGAGCTACCTTTCGTCCTGAATGCTGGTCTGTGGCCTGGGATGGTGCCTTAGAAGAGCATCCATTAAGAATGCTGAGCTGTTCACATCACCTTAAATCCTGCCTACCATCAATCACCAGAGATGAAGTAGAGCTGCAAGAATGACAGCAAATGTGCACACAGGCATGCCCATAAGGAGTGGTGACTATGCCTAATGACCCTACTTGTGTTAGAGTTAATAAGGCCCTGTCTGCTAAAGCAGAGACCACGCCTTCTACCATTTAGCAACCTTTTGGCTTGAGCACAGACATGTGTTCCGGTGCCACAATACCCTCCGAACCCTCCCCTCAATTCTCACTGAACATGCAGTGGACCAGAATCCAGCCAACTCATGCCAATTCTTGTTAAAAAGGACAGCAGGGGCCATTTGGTGGTCTTCTACTCTTATGTGCTAGGCTTACTCTTTTGTTTAGAGCTGGAGTCAGAGCAGATGACATTGACAAGCAAGACAACCTGTTCCCGAATCCATAAATGTCGATTTTGGGCCTCATATGCAAAGTCATAATGTTCAGGGGCCCCTAAGGAACAGAAGGGCAGGTACAGCACTAATCTGTTGGTATGCTTTGACCTCATGAATACATTAAAAAATGGCAGTTCATTTTGAAATCGACTAACCCCTTTTACAGATGCAAGGAATTCAATTTTTCAGGTGTTTTTGTAGAGAGGTATTTTTACACAGAACCTATATGTAGCTGCCACAAGTACAGATTTAACATTTGGTAGTAATTGCTAATGATACCCCAGCCACTTATGAGCACCATGCAGCAGGCTGGTCACAAAAGAGAGACATTTAATACGGATATCGATTTACACTAAAATCCCATTCATCGCACTTTCTGGAGAAAGATCTGGCTTCCTGCTACATTTTCTGTAATCCCATTCAGCAGTTGTTAGGGTAGCACTGTTCAAAAATGTCTACGGAAAATGCATGGGGATTTTGTATTTTGGGACCCCCATTTTCCCTCAGCTCTCGCTTGAAGGCTCACCATGAAAGTTTTTATTCACAAACAAGACAAAAAGTAGTACACTTTGGGAATTTTTTATGAAGATTTGCTTATCGGGAATCTAGTTCCAATCCATGACCATTGTTGGGTACACACAGAAGAAAACTTTTTTTTATGCCAAATATCCCAAAATAAACATGTACTATAAAATATAAATGCTAGTTACTTCGTGTCCCATATTAGCATATCTAGGTCCTGGTGACATTTACAAACCTTTCTCTCTCTCTTGTTCTCTGGGATTAATGGTATTGATGCCTGGCACTGTTATGCAGTTCCCATTTTAGTAATAGGACTGTTTGTTTAGAACGTCAGTGTGGGAGACTGAGTGAACCCCCTTCCTCCCCCGTTTGGCAGCTGCCTGCCTAACTCCTGGCTAGCTCACATGGCCTCACCCTGACTGCCAAAACCTGTTGGGGCAAATGGGGATTAGAGCAACCTTAACATGACACTCTGACTTCTCAGGAAAGTCGTGGAAACAGATAGTACCCTTTTCGTTCAGTTACTCCTGCACGCCACGGTAAAATACAAGACGCGAGATGAATTTCAATGTACTTATTGAAGTCATCACATTTGAGTATAAAAAGCATGTGCTGCAACAATTAGGCAGATGAAACAGAGCACAGTAACCATGACAGATAGAGTGCAGAGATTAACAACCCAACCATACAGCGTGTTCCTACCAAAACCTTAATTCTAAATCTGGGAGCACAGTGGTTGTAACCCTCTACCTGACCCAACTCAAAGGATTAGCCCCAACTGCATACCTGAATCGAATAGCAGGGATCTACAAGTAATGCAGAGGGCAATCTCAGGAGGCTGAGATATCAGTGCCAGTGATGTTGTTGGTCGTAAGAAAAGCGTCGCAAGATGGTCATGACTGGAATGCCATCTACCCCCTTTGGGCCTAAGTGTAGTTTATATAATGCCACATGCCTCGTTTGGGCAGCAGCTCTGATGTAATGCTGTGTCTTGGAGTTAGAAGTTATGTCACTGATATTGAATGAACCCATGTGATTTAGCACAAATATTTTGGCACTGTTCTAAAGTAGCTAGATACTAGCAAACTGCAATACTATGGACTCAATCCCTCTTCAATAATGGATAATGTTTCTATATACATTTCAGATTGACGGCTTAAGACATTAAAGACATGCTGTTTGTCTACCAATTCTCTATTAATGCTTAACAGTTCATTTTGAAGCACTGAAGCACTAAATATATCTGAGGGCCTAGATTTTTAAAAAAGTGTTTGATGCGTGTCCTCAGTAAGATATTTTTTTGAACTCACGGCTGTACCAAAGATCATCAGTTCACAAATAAATGGTAGATGTCTCTCTCTAAGAAGACAAATAACAAAGTTGGAATGGGTTTAAATTTTGCATAAATTTAGGATCATTTTTAATAATGAAATACTACAAGCGTGATTGAATGAATGAATTGTGGACAAAGTATGAATGTTTTTTATTTGGTGCGTAATTATACGGCAAGTACATTAATGGTTTGGTAAGTAAATTTGACTTGTGAAAGAGTTAGTTTTTCTTTTCTTTTTTTCCTCTGTAGATGAGACATAATAGTAGCTTTATAGAATACTTGTGCTTTGTTTACTCTTCTTGTAATTGGTGGCTCTACAGGAAGGGGGAGAATAGTGTAAGAACAAACCAAATATTGCCTTTCTTTGGCTGTTGGTTTCATATATTATATGGAACCAACATATTTGACATATTATTTTTGTATGGAGTATTTGAAACAAAGGTTTTAAAAGATGAAAATTGCTGGTAACCTCAGAAAATCATAATTTATCTCAATTGAGCTTTCACAAAAATTCTGGTTTGGTGGTGACTAGGATGGAAAATACTACCCTACAGTGGTCTTCAAGGGGGCTCCCTTACATCTAATATTGATTATGAGGCAGAGACTGGGGCCTCCCCATGCTAGTTATTCATTTTAAGCATGTTTCCTTGTGCCCACATCCTGCAATAGGTGTCTGTTCTTGCTGTGAATTCCTCTCATACACACTTTTTAGGAAGAGTCATGAAGGTTAACAGCACTTGTACATGTTGTGACCTGAGGGATGCATTATGTTCTTAGTGCATGGTATGTGTTGGGCAGTGATGCTTTGATTCTGCCATGAGGATTATAGTTGGGTATTCCAATAAATCTAGGGGTGTATGAAATAGGTATTATCTACACGAAATTATGCATATTTTAAGAAATGCTGCCATTTTAAGTACCTTTTCTTTCTTTAGGGTATGCCTTAAAGAAAGAAAGTCTCACAAAATGCTAGCAGTAAACTGGTTCAAGCAGAAAATATCCTGCTCGTGGAAAATGGTATCAAACCAATATTACACAGGCAAAACGTACTGTGAAATGTAAAATGGCATAGATTTAACACAATTTGTGTTACACATAATCTGGATTTATGTGACATTATACAGGTGTAACAAAATGTTTGTACTTGCTAAATGTAATGTCACATGCTGCTGATTGAATTATGACAATTCTTTGTCTGTGATACAACGGTGAGTATCATTATGACGTTGTTCTAATGTATATTTAAGGGGATATTCCAATCTAGTACTTCCCCAGGGCACAGTCTCCTCCTGGTAGGGGCTTTGTCTTCCAGCAGGGGCAGCTCCTTCACTACGGTGAAGGAGCATCGCACCTCTGGCCAAGAGCCAGGAGATGAAAAATGAAACAATAGTTTTCTATTGTTTCATTTTTCATTTGCTGGCTCTGCCAGCAGTGCAGTGGAGGGGCAGGGATAGAAGGGGCCACAGGAGGTGGGAGGGAGAAGGAGGAGTAAGTGCACTAAATGTGCATGTGTGTTTGGCAGTCCATCTGAGGCCGGCCAAACACACATGCGCACTTAGGTTTCTCCAACCCGGCTGTATACACAGACGGGCTGGAGAAACTGCACAGACCTCGGCTTGTGTCTGAGCGGCATTGACTGCCACTCTGACCAATCCTGATGCTGCTTACATGCTATGTTTAGCATGTAAGCAGCACCAGGATTGCTGGGGAGCGTTTGCTGGTGTCCCAGTGAATACTGGGACACCACATGGAAGAAAGAGGAGCCGAAGGCGGCAGGAGACAGAGATGGCAGTAAGGTACTTTTTCTTTTTTATTTATTTTCCCCCTCCAAATCCATCCCCCCCTGAGATTTGCTGCGGGCACCACTGTCTTTCAGGAGTCCGGGGCTGGTGTAAAGTTGTAGTAGATGCAACTCTTTCACTTTTCTCATTTGAGCTGACAGGTCCTGATTGTACTCATTGTTTGTGGATACTGTCAGTTAGCAAATGCCCTGGGAAGTCTTTGCATAATATATATCCAACTATTATGTTCTGTAGTAGCAGAATAATGGGTCAAGCCTTGCTCAGCTTCTACTGCCCATTAATTTTAGATCCGGAGATCCAGATCCAGTTCTGATCTGGTCTATTAAAGATGTACCATAAAACACATTACAAATTCGTATTCTAATAGGTAGGCTAGCAATCAGAAGCCTTTTAGCCTTTTACCTTTCAAATGCCCTCCCATATGGCACTGTTTGATCATTTTTGTGGGGCAGCTATCCATAACCCATCTGTTTTTAGCAGAAGTGGATAAAGATAATAGAACACCATTTATACTTAGCCCTCGGCAAGTTGTGATGTCAAGGATATTCTGTTCTTTTGCTCTCTAAGATTAACTTAAAATATCTACTATCCAACAGTTGCATATTTGATTAGCACTCTGGAGAATGTTATTGCTTCTCCTGTGTGATCTAACAACAGCAGAGTATAATAATTCAAAGATTGACTCCTTGTGTGAAGCTTTTCAGAACAAGGACTGTCATTTCATTTAGTTTGCATTCCACTAATGAATGTATTCAAACAGCAGCTGGCCTTCGGTGCTAAGACACAATATGTAATTCTGTTGCTAATATACTGCTGTGAGCCACATACTAAATCCATGTCTACTGAGGCCACCTAACACTTCTCAGTTATGAGATAAGAGCTGATATTGCATTGTGGAAAGATCAATCACCATGTTTTTGTTTCAGTTTGCCATTTAATTTTATTAGTGATGTGCTCTTAAGGCTGCCAAAACAACCAAGTGCTTCGATTACCTCTTTCACATAGGCCACTGAGCTTTACTTTTTGGCTGTGCTCTGTAGAATTCTCAAGTCTGTGTTAAGTACCACTTACTACAGAGCACGGTACCCAATCAATTCTGAATGAGTGTATTCGACCCCTTTGTCCCACGAATAGGCCTTTGCCTTTAGCCTTCACACCTAACAATGGCTTTGAAAATATTTCGTATTATAACATGGCTATTTTTATGTTCTCAGTAAACCTCTCTGTGAAAGTCTTCAATAATGTCAATGGTGATGTGTGATGACACCACATATCACGTGTAAAGTTATCGCGCACCAGGCTATGAGCAGTGTCTTTAGGAGAGGAGTAATAGTTGTGTAGCTTGCCATGAATGACAATTTTCTGTGTATTTCGCGGGTTTTAGTTCATAGCCATAATTTTGCTTTCAGTGAGGCTTTGTTTCAGGGTAAATTGTATTTTTACATACACGTTTTTTAGTGAGTCAAGACCCATAACCTTAATTCACTAAAGTTGTTTTCCATGTTTGTTTTAAAAAAGGTTTAATTTTGTTAGATTTACTTTGTCCCCCGAGTAGGCACCGCAGTAACCATATGTCCTTCTCAGAGGGCTCTGGTCCTGCCCTCCACTGTGTCCAGAGGCCTCTGGCTCCAGACTTTATGTTCAGTCATGCCCTTGGTGAAGATATCAGGGTGAACTCTCCCCTCGCCTCACAGTGAAATTAAGCACTGCGGGCAATATGAGGGTCACAGGTATCATTGTATGTAACCTAGCACAGTAGGTTAATACATTTGTCATAGAGATCCTGTGTAGCTCAGGGGTCGCATATTACATGGTAAAATAGAGTGTTGCATAATGCAAGAGGTGCATTTAAGATGTGAATTACGGATTTCTTCTTTGCAGGTTTAAACTCATTACTTTAAGGTCTGTCAGTGCTTAATTTGAACCGGTGATTTCGGAGCTCCGGCACACAAATGTCAGCAATGACAGTATGCCACATGGTGGCGCTGTTTATCTAATTTAGAGATAAACACCACAAGAGTTGTATATTAATTCAATATACATTAATTATGACTAACACCTGGCACCCAAAGCATTTCAATAGCTTTGGGGGTCTGGAATAATCTGAATTATCACACTTATTGGTTCGTAACTGGCAGCGCTGGCAAGGGCAATGAGTGGTTGAAGCTGCAGTGGCCTCCTGATGAGGGGCCCTGGTACATATAATTTTACAAACTAAGCATTGAGTTCTGTTGGTTAGTAACAAGCACTTATTATTAAGGGTCCAATACATTTTTTTTTTTACACTAAATAAATGGTTATAGCATTTACACAAATCTGACAACCTGACATAACACACATATTAGCCTGTATGTTACACTGAAGCAGAGCATGTGAAAGTAAAATTGCTGTCTGGTGACGTGACATAGTTAGGGTGACCAGACGTACCGGATTTCCCCAGACAGACCAGTTTTTTAGAAAACTGTCCCGGTGTCCTGACGCTTCTCTTATTTTTAAGTATATGTCCCGGTTTTTGGGACACATGTCAGATCTTTAAATAAATGTCCTGGTTTTGGGGACAAAGGTCAGATCACCTAGGGAAGCATAAGTTAAAAACGCCTACAAAGTATGCAATAATTAAAGTAATTTATCAGTTACTGTCAGGCAACACAGTCCCTTGTCTACTCCCAGCAGAGAGATGGAGTGGGGAGCAGAGAGAGGTGGGTGGGGGCGAGTTGGGGGTGCAGGGTGAGAGGTCAAGCCATAGCTAATTTTATACATGTAGTCTTTTAAATGTGTGTGTGTGTGTGTGTGTGTGTGTGTGTGTGTAAATATATTAACACACACCTGTATAGGTGCACATTCACAAAGCTACACAAAAAAACGGGACAGGCCAGATATAAAAGTGAGAGTAAAGTCTTTAGTCCTTCTTTAATGTCTGACCGGTCCCGGTTTTTGCTCCTTGAGATCTTTATTTACCCTGATATGGTGATAAGCTCGGAGGTGATTGTCCAGAGAGGCCCCTTTTCACCGTTAGAACCTTTCAGTGCGGTAAATGTGTGTTTACCTCGCACTGTGCCCGAGGATCGGAAGTTAGGGGGTGGCTCTGGATATATTCCATCTCCCCTGCCTTTCTGCCTTTGCCTAGAGCTGGGAGGCTTAGTGTATGTATTTCTTCTGATGTTTGCAAACATCGTCTTGGCAATGCTGACTCTTTCACCAAACTTAATTGTTGATGATAATATATTCCCCATGCCATCTTAACCAAGGGCATGGGAATGCTTCTTATCCAAATACACCTGCGCTCCCCAAGTACGGGGTGATGGTGGAGCCCAGGTTTTCTCATCTCTTGAAATGTTGTTTAGCAATTAAACAAAAGATGTTGTGAGGACGTTAGGTGGTATTCATTGCCCAATGATGTTTTCTTATCCCCCATACCTTGCCCCATGGCAAAGAGGGCATATTTACCCCCAACCTTACTCAGGGGTGGTGCTAACCACCCCTCCTTGATCAATTCTCACCAGCTCTACTTTGCCCAGAGGCAGGGCTGTGTTCGCCCCTTCGTCCCTTTTCCCTGTGCTGTGGAAGAATGCGCAGCGTTATTTGTAAAATGATCAGGCACATACTAGGGCCCATATGTATACTATGTTTGCACCAGATTTGCGTCTTTTTTTAAGCCAATTCGGCGCAAACTCATCTCCATATTTATACTTTGGCGCTAGACCCGTCCAGCGCCAAAGATATGGAGTTTGAGTCGTTTTTTGTTTGCTTGCGCTAATGACATTCAAGGTAGGCGTTCCCGTGCAAAAAATGACTCTAAGGCATGTGCACCTTATTTATCCTCCAGCGTCAAAATGACCCACAGGAGGAGGCGGGCCTTAAAACATGGCGCCCAGATGGATTTGTGCCATTTTTTTAAAACATCTGGGTCAGGGCAGGCGTTAAGGGACCTGTGGCTCATTTCCATGGTGGGAGACCATGGAAGCAGTCCACAGGTGCCCTTCCCTGCACCCAGGGACACCCCCTGCCACCCTAGCCCACCCCTGGAGGACACCTATGGATGGGGGGACCAATCCATGGTGAGTGCAGGTACGTGCAGGTAAGTCTAAAAAAAATGTTTAAAGTGGTATAGGGGGGGCCTAACTTGGGCCCCCCTACATGCCACTGTGACCAATGGCCATGCCCAAGGGACAGAAGTCCCCTGGGCATGGCCATTGGGCAGGGGGGCATGACTCCTGTCTTAGCTAAGACAGGAGTCATTTCCATGGGGGTAGTGCATCAAAAAATGGCCAATATTTTTGATTCTAAGCTGACTTGCACCATTCTTTGGCGCACAACCCCCAGTCTTCCCTTTGCCTCCACTGCCCGGTTACCGTCATTTATTTTTACGCTAACCAAGCTGCAGCGCCGGCTAACGTCATTCCATAAATAAGGCGCCCAGCTGGTGCGTTGGAATGGTGTTCGCCGACGGTAAACTTTTTGATGCAAATCTGCCCTGGCGCTAATTTGCGTCAAAAAGTATAAATATGGGCCCAGGTGCCCTGGCGCCGTCTGTCCATCTGCAAAGACAGCATCATAGCAGCAGACCTGCCCATCCCACTTCTTCATCGAAATCAAAATGCTGCCGGCCACCCTAAAGCAGGAACAGCCATATGCAATCCAAAGCATGCCCTCTCCATGCGCAGTAGATGCACCCTGTTAACGTTAGAATGCAAGAACATAAGAGTACACTTTGTCATGATAAGTTGTTGTTTCATTGGGAATGATGGGTTTTGTAGCCGCCAAGTCCTCGAGGACGGTTTTTCAACAAATATATCCACCAGTATATAAGTCAGGGGCAGAATCGTTTTGAGGAAAAAGCAGAAAAATTAATGTTCTCACAAGGAACAGATACCAAAGGACTTAGCGATGGTATTTAATGGCAGACCCTAGAGCAGCGGTTTTCAAACTTTTGACTTCTTTGGACCACCCTTCCCTCCCACTCAATCATTACTTGGAATTGGGCCCCCAGCAATTCAATACTGGGAGTCGGGGACCCGTGGGCTAATCAATTTCTACGGTTCAAACTACAAAACCATACACAAAAAAAATTAAAAACACAGATGCACCGAAGAGATGCTCAATTGTTTAAATATTTTGTTTTATTCACAAATACAGAATTTATTTTTTCAATTATTTCAACTTTGCATTTTCATTTATATACTTTATTAATTTTATTTCATTCATTTTAAACAATATTTAATTTTGTAAAACAGGTGTGCATCCCTCCGCCCCAACCACCACCCAAAAAATAGGCCTCGTGGACCCCTAGGTTCCCCACAGGATAAGAACCACTGCCCAAAACCATTAAGCAAGTTCTTATACACACATTACATAATTGCCCGTTCTTGTATGTGTTGCTGTTTCATTGGCTCGCCACTGCCTACATTACCTTACATTTGGCACTTCTATACGGCATGAGTGCATGCTGCGCACCCTCTCGCTGATGCTTGCGTGACTGACTGCAATCGGAGGTACCTCTGTACATCAAACCAGGACTTTAAAGACAAGTATGGCGTGCTCCCTCGCCTTTTCATGTTTGAGAAATGAAAGAACACTTGAAATGAAACTTCTGCTTTATACTTTCAATAGGTTTCCTACACTGCAGGCTGTCGGACCCCACTGCAGTGGATTTTTTCTCTGTTAACAGCTTGCGCCGAAACCTAACTACTCACCCTGACTAGCTCTATTCTACCCAAGTGAGCATCCTATTTTGTATGTGGTTAGTTTTGTTCCCCTGGTGATTCCCAGTGACAACAGCTTTGCACTATCCAATGTAATCGTGTGTGTAGAGCAATGTGCTTGTTTTTATAGTACATATTTCATGTAAAATGCCCTTCTTTATACCGACAACTAACCTGCATCACTGCTTGTTACTTAAGTAAGGAGGGTGCACTTTCACAGGAGCCACCATCTGACTCGGTTTTTAATCTGGCAACAAATATTCCACTAAGCACAGGCTGAGGCGGTTTTCAGTATGGAATTTATTTCGGTTTCCTACTCTGCTGATACTTGAACTCCTACTGGTGCACTGAGAATGTTGTATATGATGTTTCGTGTCGTCACTAGGGTCAGTTTCAGTTAGCACGTGCACTACTGAGGTGGCGTACCACCACGCAGGGGATAGGAGGCCGGTGTAGGGTCAGCTTGTCCTTGCGTCATCACGTACATAAAAGACACCAATAATGAGAATTAGGGTCCATTGCTGATATTACGCATTGCACCCAAGACCTGCTTGTGAGGTGTTTTGTTCTGCATGCAGTGTGAAAATTCCTCGTTTTTACTCAAATTCTCATCCTGGAGCTAGATTCTTTAAAGTGGGTCATCTTTGTATCGTTGGAGGTTCTGTTTCCACTTTCTGCTTTGTTTTTCTATCAGTTTTGTTTTGTTTTGTCACTTAAATGGATTAAATCTCTCTCCTTGGTGATATGTTTTTCTAGAGTCAATTGAACACAAGCAACCTAATGAATATTAGTTGGGTGGAAGTCTGTTGATAAGCTTGTGGTAATATGTTGTACAGAGCCTAAGAGGAAGAGAAACTGATACATGTCTAGCTGCTATAGATTTGTTTAAAGAAGCCAGATGTCTTTCTGTTTTAAGGCCACTGCCCTCAAACTGACATGGGTCATTAACTTTGTATGATTCAAATGGCGAAACAGAAATAGATTGGGTGCTTCCCTTTGAAGTCTCTGCTTAAGAAACAGCACTCCAATAGCTACGAATCTGAACGTCACCTTTGAGAGCTATTTACAAGTGATGCCAACTGACTTCTATTAGTTATGGAAGATGGGATATTATAGGTCAACAGTGCCCTCTTGTGGAAATTTAGTAAATTCCACTTCCATGACAAAGGAATTGTTTTTTATCAAAGGGACGGCCAATTAAAAAACATAAAATAATTCGTTTTAAATGACGAGCTACGGAACGGAATACTTTTGTTCAAAGGGAGGCATTATGTCAAAAACTTTCATCCCATTTCAAGAGCGGGATTATAAATTTGCTTCGACTGGTAGACTATATAAACAAATTACGGACAGATAAATTCAGATCAATTTAGGAATCCAGAAAAAAACTATGAGGAGGGGCTGACCGATAGCAGTTATCCTGTAGGCCGAGGGACGCTACGCAGTAACCATTTTGACTCTTGAAATTGACTTTGAAGCGTTGCACTTATTTTATTAGCTAATTTCACACTTCTCTCACGTGAGACATGATGCCTTGTTCTTCTATACGTTAACATCCCCTTTCAATGAATTCTAGCACCAAATGTTACCAAATATTACCTATTCTGCTGAAGAACAGGTAGTGGTGGTGAGTGACCCTTAAAAGTGGTGGGGTGTAATCCTTGGCTCGAACTCAAGTGAGTGAGCCTTATTTCTTCTCGGATGGTTTGTGGGATTTCCTCACACTCAAGTGTACTCAGTCTTGCTCTCTCATTCAGTCTCAATCAATTGATCTCAAGTCACACTTGCACTCACTTTTAATACTCTGGCTCACTCATTCTCACGGACCCATTCAGTCTCACTTCATTCACACTCATTCTCACACTCTCGTTCTCACTCATTCTGATTTACGTAATCTCATTGTGACTCACTGATTCTCAATTTCATTCTGACACACTGTCACTCAGGGTCACTCTGATTCACTCTGACTCAGTCAATCTCATTTATTTTCTTTCTAACTCACTTGGTCTCTATCTGATTCACTCATTCTCAATCATTCCAGTTCACTCAGTCTCACTCTAACTAACTCAAACTGATTCACTCAATCTCACTGACTCACTCAGTCTTCTTCTGACTCACTCTGGCTCATTCAGTCTCACTCTGGCATAGTCTTATTCTGACTTACTCTGGAAAACAATGACTCACTCAGTCTCACTCTGCTTCTCTTTGGCTCAATTAATCTAACTGATTGTCACTCTGTCACATCAGTCTCACTCATCATTTGACTCAGACAGTGATTCAATCCGTCTCAAGATTCAACCAATCTCACTCAGACACAGACTCACACATAGTAATGTTAATTTGCACTCACTGTTACTCTCCCTCACTCACTTTCACCCATTTTCACTCATATCCTCTCTGCCTAGTACTCATTCTCGCTAACTTTGCCTTATTGTACCTTTACTGACTCTCACCTCCACACACACACAGTGGCACACAGACGTGCTCAAACATACTTACACTCTCTCTCACAATCGCTCTCACTCATATGTACATTCTTTTAAAAATGTTTTTCCTTAACTTGCTACCTGCTCAGGTCCCGTCTGCACTCATGCTGCTCCACTTGGCCTCGAGGCAGCCACACAGCTTATTTCTGCTTCCAGCACTGGCGCATAAAATTGAAACATCAAATTTGCGCCGACACAAAATTGAGGTTTCAGTCTCTGCTTTTTTTACCTCAGCCTTTCCCAACTCTGTCACGAGTTAGGAAAGGGTAGGGTGACAGGCTATTTGATGTGCAGCCCCGGGCACGGTAGCTTGCAGGGCCCATGGCTACCGTTGGCAGTGAACCTTTAGCACATCACAGATGGCGCGCACTGAGATGCACAGGCCCTGAGGCCAGGACTGGGATATCACCAGCCCTAGACAATCTCCCTGATGTCTCGTGCATGTACCTTCATGAGCCAGCGCAAACCATTCCAAAGGGTCCCGGGCTGCCTTAGGATGCTGCAGGACCTAAAGATGGGCGATTTTTTGTTTTTACTATACCAGGAGTGTCTGTCTACTAGACTAAAATTCACACTTGTTATAATTGAAACGGGCCACAAAACAAGGAAAGCGTACACCTGGACCCCATTGGGTAGAGGCAGCGCTAGGTTCAGGAATGGCGAAGAGTCAGAAGGCAAACCTGCTGTTCTTCTCAGATTCACAAGCAGAGCTCGGGGACTCTAGAAATGATTAGTTGACGGTAAGTTAAGTGACAGAGAGAGCAGAAACGATCTGCTTCTTAACAACATGAAGGGTCCCCACACAGAAGGCCTGATTCACAAAGCTTCTTGTATCAGCAAGTGTGAGTTATGAGCACATTCCTTCTGAATTTCCAGGCTTGAGTCAGAAAGAGAATTCTATGTGTGAATTATTTTAAACTTAGGTGTGACTTCCCCATGAACTTCCAGGAGTGGGGTAGGGTTACACTTCTACATGAGTAAAAAAAAAATGTTTTATTCCTAAGCCTCTTTTGCTTATGAAAATTCACAATAAATCGCAAGCCTGAAGCAGGAGTAAGTCACTTCCAACGCAGGAGCAAAATTAATCTAGTTAGTGAAAAAGCTTAGTGAATTTAGCCATAACCATCCCAGGAAAGGTAATGTGAAAGTGTGGTGGCCAGGTAAAAAGAGCCTCAAAAATGTGTATGTAGTAAAAGACTTCTGCAAACTAACTTGCAGGACATTACCGGGGCACTAACAAAAGAACTGGGGACAGAACCCAATGCTAAATGTTAAGAATGTGACTGCAAGAAACACAGGTTCCTTTATCCGCTAATTCCTCAGATACAATAAAGAGCAGGGAATACACTTTTTGCATTTTCCAAGGAAGGCAACAGCTCCAAAAAGTAGACATCTATAGCCGTGCAGGAAGAACACAGCATCTGCAGAAGAAGCGGGAACATGTTCTTGTGCACACTAGTTGCAAAACAGTTCATAAAAAGAGAAGACTAATAGTAGCAGAACTTTACAATTCGCAAACGTTAATTACTTTTATTGAGAGAGGACAAGTATATAATGGATTCTTGCACACATAAGTTCAAGAGACGGAGATAATGCTGAGTACAACTTCACAAACGTTGCCGTTGGCATGGTAAACAGGAATTCCCTTTACAAGTTAAAAATGTAATGTTAATAAACATTTTTGTAAAAAATATATGGTTCTCCTGAAATGGGTCCTGATTCACTAATGAGGTTCCCAGCTGTAAATCATATATGTGTACATAACTTATGTATCCTGTGCATGGCTAGCACACACCTTATAATGTACTCTTGATTTGCAAGCGTGAACTTATATATACGTGTAGTGCAAACACATGTGGCATTTACTTAAAAATGCAGACATTAAAAATACGCAGACAAACAACCAGATCTGAACTTTGGTCGCTCCACTGAGCTTCCCAAGAGCATTTGCAGAAAAGTGCTGACTAAATTGCTAGCCAAATGTGTTTCACCCCCACCTAGTCCAATAATAGTGTTGATTCACCGAATTTAAAAATACATTCCCTGCAATTTTTAGTACATATAACTCAAACCTGAACAACACAGATGTGACTCGTGCTTAAAGTGTGACAAAGAGCACCAGCAGCCTCAAGCAGGGTAACAAACTAGAGCAGGTCAGCTTTTCACCGATGTCAGAGACTGATCTTGGAAATTGATATTAATTGCATCATTTATAAGCAGTGTGACTTACACAAGTATTGATTGATCATGCCCTTGGTGTGAAAAAAAAGAAAGACAATACATTTTATGTACTTTTCTGTACTCGACTGGATGCGCTTTGCACTAGGGAAGGAACTCAAATCTACCCACTGGTCATTTTGTAAAAAAATGAAGTGCCATGGAACAAGGCATTTCTCCAGAGGTTCCTGCAGTTTTTACCACCCATCGTCCCTGTCAGCACTGCCAAATGCCAGTTCCAACACAACTACTAACCACCACATCCCTGCCAGCGTAACCATTGGGACTATTCCAAGCGTGGCCGTGCTGGTATTATTATTGTTTAAAATATTTTGCATTGCTAAACACTTTGATGTGCTCACCTAAAAAATAGACCAACAGTGCTACGATGTGGTTGACTGTTGTAAGTGCTGAGCACCAGCTAAAATGAAACACTCAGTCTACCAGAATCCTAGAAATGTAGATTGTGAGGAAAGCACTAATAATTTTCCAAGAAAACAAAATAAACTTTATTGTTAAAGTATTCATTTATTGATTTTGAATTGTCAGAGGTGAATGGGGTGCTAGTACTGAGGAAAATTCATGAATGAAAGGTAAAAGTATGTATTCTACAAATTTGAGTTTACTGAATCTAAATACTTCGTAGTGTTCTTGCTCAAATATCGGGCTTTATGTAGTTCACATGTAAATTATGCTGGCACAGTTTCTGGAATTTCGTATTGTTTGGTATGCAAAATTCCCGAAATTACCCAATTGCATCACTTTGTGTAATTATATTCACAATTTGTGGTAAAAAATTACCACCAACGTGCTATTCACCGTAAAAAATGTCAAAGAATGCACAAGAACAACAGAATAGGAGTGACTGTTGTTCATGGGGCTTTCAGTTCTTTTCACACACCTTTTGCATGGAATGCATTCTCACATCAAAGGTTAACAGAAGGACACACTTTACACTAAATGTAGCACTGAATGACAGGCTTTCATTTCACATAAATATGTGTAATTTCAAATAATGTTCCCAGTTTAGCATAGTCAGGTGAAAGCAAATTACACAAATTTCTCACACGCTTTCCATTCTAGGACTTGCTTAGTGTGCCATTGCTACCTTCTATATCACCTCCCTCTTCCCTCATTTCACTGTGTTACACTATGCCATGTAGGGCTGTAAATCAGTACTGAAAATAGTAATATTTGAAGTGTCATTACACTGGAGGCTCTACATAGAAATTACTGCCACAGAGAATTGCACACATTTCACACATTCTTTCCTTTATAAGTCTTCCTTAGTGTGCCATCACAACTTTCTATATCACCTCCCTCTTTCCTCACTTCACTGACTAAAATATACCTGTACGACTGTGAGTCAGTATTGAAAATACCAATATTTTGAAGTGTCATTATAAGAGAGGAATTACATTGAAATTACTGCCACAGACAATGAAACTGAAGCAGGCGGTAGCAAGGTTATGTTCTAATAGCTAAAGTTGGAAACTTTTAAGAGACAATGAGAATAAGTGAGTGAAGCTTAGTGATAGATGGGGAAATATATCAGGCGATATAATCAGGTCATTCTAGAAAGATTTTAAACATGGAGTCCTCAGTCATTTTCGGAATTGGGGAAGGTTCTTAGAGCATCTCGGAAGAACTGGACACAAGCTCCAAATGGAAGGACTGATCCAGAGAAATGTTGCTTGGCAGCTTTTCAAGATTTTCTTTTTTTTGTTTTTTAGTCTTAGATAGTCAATGGTACCTTTATAGTTGTCTTATACGAAGAGTTTTTAAGAGAGGTTCCGAGTTGTTTCAGGCTTAACATGTTATGCACACCAACTTGAATTGCATCGTGGATTCTAGGGGATGCCAGTATAGGTATTTTAGAACAGTCATATGGTTGAACACTCTGTTTCCAGAAAATCCTAGCCGCATGGTGGAGAACAGCATTCATTGATGCAAAGGAAGTACATGGAACGCCTGTGAGACTGGAGTCGTGTAGTCCAGTACTGCTAGGCCTACAGCTTGCACTGCTGTGTGAAAGTCCTTAGGACACAATAATAGTTTGAGATTCTTTAACAAGTGCAGGTGTAGCCATGTGAACAAGTTGAGAATTCATTGATAGATGGGTGATGATCCACAAACTGTGGGACTTCATTACTCCTACCATAATGGGGACAAATTGACAAAGTAGACTTCAGATAGACAGCCCTTATAGAAACTGGATTAAAGGGGATACCTAAAAAGAACTGTTTTTACTCCAACTGAAGGACGAAAGATGATTTGCAACGTCATATGGACTACATTTGATTCAAAGAGGTCTCATGTTTACAGTATAAAATGATTTTGATGACATTTCATATGCATTTCAATCACTGGCATACTCTTTGTATCCTCTATGGTGCTGTTGCCTTTTAATTGATTGCAAGGAAGGGATCAAGCTGAAAAGATGTCTTTCTGATTGTACATGGCTAGCAGTGGCTCTGAACTCCTTTCAACAGCCATATCTGCAAAAGATAAATCTACACAATACTATAATTGCAATTCGTTTACATAGTCAGTGATTATGCTGTTCATTCTGTATGACTATAATCAGCGTAGGCCTACTTTGGATACTCCACTTCTATTACAAGTGCATTGTAATAACTTGTAATTCAAAGGATGGGATCACCATTATTTTTTGTGGAGTAATCCATCCACCAAACTCTAAATCAGGCCCTAAGTCAGTTAGTTACATGCCAATGAATCATGCTCAACAATTGTGAAGTTTTTGTAATAAGTTTTATAATATAAAATTCTGGAAAACTCTTAAGGATGGTGGAAAAGAGTCTTTGAGAATGGCCCCATATCCCTTTTTCTGAGATACCGCATATAAAAGTTAGAGAAAGAATTGTACTCTGCCAGTTAAGGTGGTCATGTTTTTATTAAAACTTGCAGGTAAAATATTACACAAAAATCAGGTTTTCTGGAAGAAAAAAAAAAAAAATCTAACATTATTTCTGGAGGCAAATTCTCCAACAATGAGGGAAAACAATTAATGGACATATTTTTGCTGAGCAGGTTCAAACCAGGCATACATTGCAACTTTATGAAACTGCAAAGTCTGTCTCGAAGGGCAAAACATCAATACCACAATTATAATCCTGCACACCCTATTTACCTAACTGGTTCACAAAAGCATGAAATACAAATATTTGGCTGGGATATGTAACAGCTTAGTAGATACACTAAATACGTATTATTCTGTAATTAATTTAGATTATTTTTTGTTCCCAAAGAAGCATCAGTGGAAGGGCAATGAGGTGAACATCCTCAATGTCTTAATGTTGTGGGAATGCACATTGATTTTGTAATGCGTTTTCCATACTTATGTTTGCATGTCAGTTACACCTGAAAATGTTAAGTAAAGGTGCAGAAGGAAGTATCTCAAAATGTCCAAACTGTATGCAAGTCACGGGTGGGTGTTTGAAGAGGAACATCTACAGAAAATAAATGATTGGAAAGAACACTATGAAACTACATTATTTTTTATCAGTGAATCTACGTATCATATGAAATGCTTGACTATAAACAGGCTTCAGTTATAATTCTCCACGAATTCCAGGTACTTATGCAGGACATGTACAGCAAACATTAAAAGTACATGTTTGCAGTGCTTAATTTGAAGCAGTGATTGCCAGTGGGTCCCACTGGCACTCATTTTCGGGGATCTGCACTTATTTCTCATCATGAGAACTTGACCCAGAGCAAGAGGGATAAAGCAGCGAGAAAAAGCGAGTGAAATAAATGGACACGAAGGGGGTCATTATGAGTTTGGCGTATGGAAAACGCCATCCGCCAAACTCCAGTGAACAGGTTGTCGCCAGTGCTGCTGCCTTCCTGGGGGCCCCATTAGGAGTTTCCCGCTGGGTCAGCGGGCGGAAACGGTGTTTCCGCTCACTGGCTCAGTAGGAAATAGCCTACAACATTGACGCTGGCATATAATTAAGCCGGCAGCAATCCTGCAGTGCGTCGTGAGCACCAACACCCGTCACTCTGTTCACTGTCTGCAAAGCAGACAGTGAACAGCGCAACGGGGCTGGCCGTAGGGGCCCCTGCACTGCCCATGCCAAGTGCATGGGCAGTGCAGGGCCCCCTTGGGGCCCCCTGCATCCCGTCTCGGCCAGCCTTTACATGGCATGCTACTGCCATGTAAAAGCTGGCGGAGAGGGGGGTCATAATTCCCAGGGCGGCGCTGCTTGCAGTCCTGCCCTGGTGGATTAGCACCTCCAGCACCGCCAGTCCCTCATGTGAAGGAAAACTACAGTCGTAATGTGGCAGTCAGACTGCCGCTTTGGCAGCGGTCAGACTGCCACCACGACCCTGGCGGTCTCAAGACCGCCAGGATCATAACGAGGCCTGGAGTGTCTGGTGATGTATTAATGAGTTGGAATTACTATTTGCTGATAATCAATAGTGCTGGCCACGGGCTTCTGCGCAACACTTCCCCCCAACCACTTATTGTTTACAAATATAAAATTGCATGTTTATATGTGAAACATTTAGGAATCAGCCATAAATGACTGTAACACATTACAACCATACATGGGCCATGAACTGCCTCACAAGCTCAGTTCTCACATGTTCCTCAAACTCTGGTCTTGTGGATATGGTTTTGGTCACAGAACCTGAAGACCTTATCAATGATCTTGGATTTCAGACTCGGCCAAATTGTGTGATCCTGGCCACAATACTTTTAATTCAGATCAAACCTGTAGACCACTGTGATGTCTCTGTGAATGAAGAGCAGACAAGCCAAGGCAAAATTGGAACAGGGGAGGGAAGGTATTGCATAACCATTTAGTACTAAATTGCATTTAGGTTTTGGGAATAACCAATAAATGCTGCAAATATTCCTCACTGAAGTGTTCTAGACTACATGGGAGCCTGAAATCCACGAATAAAAGACCATCTCTAATTCCATATTACAGGTGACTTGTGATATCCCTAGTAGCCTGTAACAAAGAAATTGCGCAGGCAATAAACTTTATTATTACATGTGAGCTCTGACTTTACAATGCTGGTGCTAGATCTAAGGCAGGTCACCAAGCATAATGAAAGGTACACTTTAGAAAATAAAAACTAAACATGACTTTTCCTTCTTCTGCTCTGCTTTTCTAGATAAACATTGATCAAGAAGAAAGGAGATATTTATGACTAAATATTAATTTTTTCCACTCTTTAGATAATTATAGGAAAGACAGAATCTCTCTGCATGTTCTAAGAAATTCAGAGCTACAGTTTTTTAAAAGAAAATCTGATTGTATTAAAATGATTCTAATATCTACTGCAACAAATGCTTAACTTCTTTTAGTGTGTTAAGTTTTTGTAATGGAGATTCTAATTTTATTCAAGTTACAACGATTTTATCTCTTTGTTATGAAAAAGCACCACACCAATAATCTAAGTGGTATGCGGAAAGAGTTATTGTGTACCAATGTATTTTAAAGAACATAAGTACCTCCTGCCTTGGATATATTTTTTAATGGTTTTAACTGTAACTTTTTTTACTCACACAGGTGCACTTTGGGTGATCTTCAAAATATCATCTATGGAGCAGGCTGTGTACAGTTAAGCTGTGATTCATGAGTGATTTTTGTTTTAACATTGTTAGGACAACCAGAATATATCTCAACCTTGCATATTGTATGTTATTATTCTACTGGTATGGAAAGCCCATTTGGGGAAATAGACCAAAGTCACACTGTTATACATAATTACAAGAGCACAATACTGTCTTTTATATGTTGAACAAACATTAAGGGTTTATTGGGTGTATGATGAGACATGGCTATAAGTACATATACCAGCGTGGATATCATAAAAGGAACATGTGACTCATGCGCCCAGAATAGATCATTAGTGTACAATGGAAGCCATTTGCTAATAAGGCAGGTTGTGGGTATAATGAATCAGAAAAATCATTAACCTATTTTGCGTATTGCATAACTTGTATGTTCAAATATACTTGATAACAATGAGTGTAGGATAATGCTTCATCATCCACCGTGTATATTGCATAAATTGAGGAGATACACAGAGAGGTGTATTATGGCACATGGTATTATAAAAAAATTGTACGTCAAAAATAGGTGTATCAAAATAAAAAAATGCACTTTAGACTGTTATTGTTAAGAAACAGAGGCCCTCATTATAAGTGTGGCGGTCTCAGGACTCTGTTTTCGCCCGCTGGCCCAGCGGAAAACTCCTAATAGGGCGGCCAGCATACTGCTAGCACTGGCGATATGGTGGCTGCAGCGGCTTCGACGGTCTTCTATGAAGACCGCTGAAGTAGTAATGAGGCCCAGAGTGTGCATATAAGATAAAAATGAATGAATGTATAAAATCATTAATATTCCAATCTATCTGCCATTTGAACTGATATCCTGCTCCATGTTTTGAGCTGTTCATTTTTCTATATTCTATGAGAAAAGCTGTAAGGTGAAACACGTCAGGCCATCAGCAGACTGAAAAATAAACGCAGATGTTGCAGCACTTACGAGTGAGAGCAGTTTGTTTCTCAGGGACTTGGTAATATATATATATACATATAACAGAGATGTGGTGTTAATAATAGTAAATCTATATTTAACTTCACAGTACTTTGGTCTTTGATATTTAGGCCTCAAACTTTGTCCCCAGATACTTATATCCTCGATATTCTGACATACAACCCTAACTGGAAGTTCTAGAAGTACAACTTTCTGTTTGGTGGGCTTAATTGTCCTCAACAGTTGTTATAATCTGTGTTTTTTTAAGTGGAAACCTGTGTGCAGGAAATAGAGGCATATGCTCCCGCTTGCTCACTAGGTGAGCACTACCTCACCTACCCCAACTCCCTCCCTCATTTCCCTGCACAACCCCCTTTTCTGTTTTTCTCACACTGGTTTCCATACATTCTGATGCTCCACCACACGTCACCCCTGTTACAAGCAAAACTAGTCTTGTTCCATTTAAATGAAGGAGACAAAGCAGTATGCGGTCCGACTGTAATTATCTCCAGAAGACTGTCACTGGGCACACTGAGGCTTTTGCATGAGACAACAGATTGATACATTTTCTGAAGGAGGTGAGTGACATATTGGTTCTTTGTCTGGCTGGATATAAATCCATCCTCTCAGGCTCTCATTTCCAATCTCACCTCTTCTCTGTAGTGATTTCAGGACATTGTGAAAAGCAAATCTTGTCAAAAGAATGAAGCTATCCTGCACACCCTGCCTTAGGCACAGAAGCCTGCACATCAGCTAAGATGGAGGATTTACTTTTTTATATTCCACTCCCATGGAGGAAAATGTGGTCCAGATGATGTACTAGCTACCTTTGAAGAAGTGACTTTGGAAAGCATAAGATAATAGAAATGGATTGAAATGCAAGGCATTGAGTTGGTTTGATAATTTACATGTCAGCCCCAGGCACCTTTAGAAAATAAAATGAGAACTGGTAAATTGTGCAAGTTCTTAGCTGGATTTTTAACAGCCATTTTTGTCATAGTTCAATTGCTTACTGACAGTGGAAGCATGACAACTATGTGAAAGTCAAATGATGGGATTTTCTGAGGCATAAAGTATTAGAGTGATAACCAGACGCACTGGACTGCATGAACTATGAAGGGTTTTGGAGATAAATCAGTATATTGGAAAATGCAGCAGGGCCTATATATATATATATATGTATTCACTGAAAAAAACAAAGGTTACATGGAAGTTATAGTTAGGAAATAGATTTTTTTTTAAATGAGAAATTCACTTAAAAAAGCAACGGTTATAGGATGTTATAGTTAGGCTCACATTTTAAACGTGCAAAACCATAGAAATTCACCTGTTATAGAGTTATCTCAAGCAACTATAAATCGTGCCGCAAGGTACCTATACGTCGTGCCCTTGTCATGCACAGTTGTTTAATCAAAACTTTTACTACAAATATTACATTGATATTATCAATGATGTTATCAAAGTTGTCATGAGCACCACAATTTTTGGATAATTAGCAGTGCCTGGCGAAGGCATGAATTTCTATGTTATTTTAACGTAAAGTAATTTTCATTAATAACATTAATCCAACTACCACCACGCACGTTCTTCGGACCAGTCCCTGCAGCCAACTCCTATAACCACCAAACACTGTGCTGCACACAGCCTTCGGCCATGTGCAGCGGGGTTTTCTGCAGTGCCTGGTCTCTCGCCAGCCCCTGCCGCCAACCCCTATAACATGCCAACCCTGCATGGCCCCCTCCTCCAAAGGCCATTCTCGGCCCAGGGGGCCCCATCTCCCAAGGCCCAGCATCAACATTTAATTTTTTGGGGGCGGGGACCATGTAGCCCCCTCCCACAGCCAATCTCAGGCCTGGGGATCCCAACCCCCTGGGCCCGGACTAAACATTTAATTTCTTTTTGGGGAGGGGTGCAGCGCTGCCACCCTCTAAAGGCTGATCGCGGCTTCGGGGACCCCATCCCCAGGGGCCCAGCATAATTATTGTTTTTTTGGGGGGAAAGGGGGTTGTGCCCCCCCGCCAGGCCAATCTCGGCCCGGGGACTCAGTCTCCCAGGGCGAAGTCTAATTTGTTTTGTTGGGGGAGGGGGGCTGCGTGGTCCTCCTTCCCAGGGCCGATCTCTGCCCTGGGGACCCCATCCACCGGGGCCTGGCCATGTGACCTGGGTGCCGCCAGGTCACCCATTCACAATGTTGGGCACTATGGGGGAGTCTGAAGGCCCCCGTTGCCCCAGCTGGCTCTCCACCTCCTGCGGGAGCCAGCATTGCTGTCACAGAGAGGGAGCTGCTAGCAGCTCCCTCTTATAGCAGTTCCTTCTCTGTGAAAGCAGTTTCCTCTCTTTCCCTGCCTGCATCTTGCTGCGAGCAAAGTGTTTGCTGTGGCTTGACAGCAGCTGTCAAAGCTGCAGCCAAACCACAGCAAACAGCTATGTCTCAGTGGATGGGCACCCCGGGACATAGCAGGAGCTGGCCCTGGGGGATGGCGGTCCCCAGGGTCATCAATGGCTCCTTGAGGAGGGCCGCGTGGCCCACCTCCAAAAATCTATTTAGCCTAAGGGAGCTGGTGGTCCCCAGGGCTGCAGGGGTCTAAGACGGATTCTGTTCTTTCTTTAATGTTTGCCCAGGGGAGGTATTGGTCCCTGGGGCTGCAGGGAGGGGGGCACATACTTTGAGAAATGCCCTGAGAGGTGGGGGTCCCTAGGTCTTTGGGGCAGGCCACGAGGATCACCGCAATATATTGATTTTAAGTCCAGGGTAGGTGGAGGCCCCTAGGATTGAGGGGTGGCCCTGGGGCACCCATTACAGTTGTTTGAAACCCCGGGATGTGGTGGTCCCTGGGGCTGTGAGGTAGCTGGGCACCCCCGCATCTCATTTTTAGAAGCCCAGGGGAGGTGGCTGTCCCCGGGGCTGCGAGGGGGAACCGGAGGGCCCCCCATATTAAAAATGTAAATGTCCCCAGGGCCTGGCCATCCAGGGTCCTCACAGAAACACGTGTGGGAGCCTGCACTTGTTTTTTTATTTATTTTTTGCTGCAATTTCATGGCAATTTGTTTGAAAAAAAAAGCTTTTTAGCCCTGGTTTTGGGGGGGGGGGGATCCCCTCTTGTGATCCGACCACCATAGCTAAGTAGCAGCTAAGTAGTCTGTCCCTACCATGGCCCCTTTTCTTTTTTTCACATCTTTTTCAAACCAGGAAGTGTTGTCAGCCAATCAGAGCTGTGCATTTGCCATGCACGAGCTCTTATCTTTGCAAAGTCTTTGCAGTTAGAGATGTACAGATGTTTTTTCCCTTTAATATCTCAAAAACTACTGAATGGATTTACAGCAAATAAGCAAAAGCACAATCTGAGTACCGAAAGCTAGCTTTCTGTGAAGTTTGCTGTAATTCCGTCTAGGGGTTCAGGCTACAGACGTGTTTAAAGGTCCATACAGGCAAGTCAAAAAAGCCTTTTCTAATGAAACATGGTCCTAACTATATATATAAAAGATTAAAGCCACTGAAATTCACCAGCTATAGTTATCTCAAGTAACTATAATCCATGGCCTAAATTAACAATATCTTGCACCCTGCCATGCAGTGTTGTCTTTAATTATGCCATTTCAGATGTTCAGATGTTGCATTGATGTTATCAATGGTGTTATAGAACGTCATGAGTGATGTAATGTGTGAGTTAATTAGCAGAGTATGGTGGGGCGGAGTTTTTGCTGTAGGTTCGAGAAAACATTCTCAAGGAAGCTAAAATAGGTAAACATATTTTTCAATTGTTTTTCCCTGCACCGAAGTGCATGCAGTTTGGCATGCTGCAACATAGCTGACTAATTTGTTTGTTGCCATTTTGGTACAGTTCTTCTACCCATCAGTCCAAAGTTATAGGCAAAACCAAAAATGTTTGTCCAATGGAAAGTGATGTTGAATCATAACTACAAAGGAACAGCAGCTACTGTGGCATACATATGTATGTATATCTCTCACGAGCAGTCACCATTGTGGTGTTATGTTTTATCTGCACTTTTCGTTTTAAAAGCTTTTTTTGTAATTTGTGTAATTTACCTATAACGTTTGATCCCCATGTACAGATCTGCAACAAATTTGGCACTCAATTAGCGTAACAGGATAAGGTATGACTTGCTAAACATCATGCGATTCGTGAAGGGGAAATAAAAAGTTACGCAGGTGTGAAAAGAGATGTGCTTTCCTATTTTTACCTACCATAGGAAACCACTGAATGGATGTACACCAAAGCTGGTACAAACATAGAAACAGAAAGCATATAAAAAATAAGCAACTCCTCTTGGATTAGTGAGTTTCTTCTCCGGTCATCTATTTCGCACCCACAGATCCAAAGCCTGGTCTGTAGGAAGAAAATATTCTCTTGTTGTCGCAATAACAGGATGTGGACATGGTCCGCATGTCCCAAACAAAACTTAGTGGCTACATAAGGGGGCAGTGTGAGCACATTTTCAACACAAGGTCTGAATGGGAACCCCTAAAGCGGCCCCTATGGATCAATATTTTTAAAAAATGTTTTCTATTACATAGGATCCACATGCTACAGAAAGGGTTCACATAGCTCAAGCATAATTTTACTTGTGTCAGGTATGCGGATGAAGAAAAATAGTTCACAGACAAATGACACATTTGAGGACCATATACAATTTAAAAAAACTAGACTACTTAAAAATTCTTCCATAGGTGTGCACTGGCATCTGTTTCAAATGCTATGGTTCACATATTGTGAACTCAACTTTTCTTTAAAAAAACGTAACCAGGTCTGTTACTTGAAACCCAGAGTCATAGACCAGGCACACCTACAATGCGTTGGGGCCAGACTGTGCATAGCAAAGCACGGAAAGGGTACATGATATGTATGCGAAGTGCATCATAAAAACATGCAAATCCATTGGAAAAAAAAAACATTGTTAAAAGTAAACTATGATTCAGTGAAGACACTCCCAAAAAGCCACGACATATGATATGCAATGCATACGATAATTCTCACCACCCACCATGTTCAATGCACTACTTTGCCAAAAATATAGTTAAAAAAAAGGTCCCAAAATTGCCAATGTATGTGAAATCGCACAACAAGCTACTGAATTGATACCTGTAAATATGTCATGGTATAGAATGTTACATCACAGACAGCAGTGGGCGAATCTCCATATTGCTACAGATTATACTTCGTTGAAAATTAAAAACAATGTAGGAAGAAAATAATACCTATAAAGATACTCTAACACGGAAATGTGTTACATTGATGCTGAAGATGAAAAAGTCAGGAATACCAATTTTTGGCATGGTCATAGTTTGAAAAAGAATTACAATTATGGTGTGTTTTGATATTTATTTTACTTCATGCAAGCATCGATTATAGTATTATTTTATTGTATTTGGTTATTTTTGTACTGTTTTATGTAGCATGATCGTAACTTAATGGCTGGTGGGTACACGAAAAGAGATGCCTTCGTATCATCACAGGATTTTGCTGAGTTCTATGTTTAGTTCATGCCTCAATTCAGTGCACTACTCATATTTCTTAAAGTAGGTTACAGTTCTTGGGAACATGTTTGATCGTAGAGTAAACCTTTTTGACAGCATACTTCTCAGTAGGTCCTGCACATTGTAACCCTGGAACTGTATAGGTCTAGCAGTTGGTCAACAAAGTAGACCTGAATACAAATGTTTAATTATAATTGCATCATTAACTCTGCCATCGACTAGTAACACATTCTACATAACATTTACATTTAGTTGTTAGACTGTTTGAGAATGTGAGGTGTTTCTTTGAATGCCCTCATCAATAAAGGAAAAAAGCTTCTAGTACTCATGGTACATGAGTCTATCTTTACCTACATTTAGCTTATGAAACAAATCCCAGAATGGAAGTCCCTTAAAGTGACAGACTATCCATAGTCCATCTGCTGTAAGAACAGTGTATCATCCTACCCAGACAGATCTTACTCCTTTATCGATAGGAAGAATGCCCTCTCTGCTATTCTATTGCATTACGAGACCATCAACCACTATAATCAGTTGATTACTTCCAAACCTACCTGTCCCGATGCAGTGACAGACTATCCAAATATACCTATCTAGAAGGGAAATGCCAAGCTTGCTGTCACTAGGGGGGAAGACTATCAACTTGTACCCATTTACTATATACCATAGTTACAGACTATCTGTAGCAAACTATGGGAAGAAGACCTGAAAGAATGACACACACAATCTGCCTATACCAACCAGTCAAACATTATTCAGCCTTATGTCCTTCTCCTATAAGAAAGAGATGGCCTATCTCGACCAATCTAAGTGAATGACCATCACATTCTCCTTCTACAGTGACATGCTTTAGACCTGAACAGTCCATTGGAAGGAATCAGCATTTTGTAGTATTACATACATGAATTCGTGCCCATCCACTATCTTTAATTTATACTTAACAATTTGTTGATCCATCTGATGTACTGATCCTATGTGGGTTAAAGACCCATGCTCACCACACAATGCACAAAAGTATCATGTAATGTGCCTCTCTGTCACTGGTGTGGAACACTGAAGCAATTGTGGGATGAGGAGGATCCTGGGTGCACACAACCACGTTCTCTAAACTTTAGGTAATCCTTAATAAATAGAACCTGTATGAGTTCCTGAACTAGTCACAAGAATCCAAATGTGGGCAAGCCAACCCAATCTCATTGTATGCAAAGAGAATATGGCATAAAGAAGAGTAATAAGTGGTGAGGTAGCAACAGCAGGTGGGGTATCAAACATTTGGCTTACTCCATCAATGCATGGTGGGCATCATAGAAGACAGTATAGCACAAGTGCAATTTGACTCCTCCAACACAGACCTATTGCTTCTTGCACAAATGTGTAAGTGTGTTTAGGGACACTAAGGGACATCCCAGTACATCTAGCCTTTGCAGACAGGGATCTCCACACCTCAATTAATAGAGATGCTAATGAGTGCTAGTATGTGTAAGTGTGTCAGTAAATCTAAAGCAAAGACTGAGCTATGAAGCACCAGACTGCTGAACCCAAGTTGTATTCCTTATCAATTGCTGACACTGTTCAGAGATCTCTGGAAATCATTACTTGTTACATAATGCTAAACACTAGGCACTGAACATTGCTTGTATCGACACATTCATAATATAAGCAATACTTTCCAAGAACAGACTGATCCTGCCCACTCCCATTTACCTTGCTCTCAAAGTCAGTGTCCCAGGATTATTTTCTCAATTTGTACTCTCAAGGATCACTCCAACATGGCATTACAATTACCTAGATTATTTCTCATCTGCTGCTGGTTTATCCATAGTACATATTCTGTCTAGTATGCATTACAAATATGATGGAGAAAATATTCAAATGTAACTGAAAATCATCTATGTCCCAAGTACAAAGCACTTAACCCAATATTTAACTCTGTGGCGTTCTACTATACACTCACAGTTCCACTCCAATGATATATCATTGATTCTACCCCTTTAAAGATATGTGTCGTTCTAGATGGTCTTAGCTCCACCTGCAGCACAAAGTACATCACCTGCTGCACATACTTGTCTTTTTCCTCATCCTATTCTACGTAGATGTATACTAGAATGGAGCCAGCAAACTGTGTTTCAAAGCCTGTCTATATTCCTTATTATAGTGGAATTGTGACATCGCTAGTCACCCGCAGTTACAAAATAGTGCAACTACTCATGTGTAATAACTTATTACTGTTGTATTCTGATGTGAAAATGCCTCCTGCCAGATCAAACGGCCAAGGTGAAAGCCAGGTCACGGAGGACAATTGCCGCTATAGTGCAAACAACACAAACAAAGAAAAAATGTAAATGTAAATTAGCACTTGTATAGCGCACTACTCACCCGTTAGGGTCTCAAGGCACTGTACTCATACCGCTATGGAACCCCTCCTGGCTTTTCCCTGTGAGGCGCCCACTCCTGAGCACCCCGAGGGTGAAGCCAGGCATCCAAGCGCTGTTGGGGCCGTTGTGGAGATTAAACAAGCTATTGCCCAGAGTTGCAGAGTGGGACCCATGAATTAGATTAGACACCGAGGCGAGAATTATCTGGTCAAGGGGAATTGAGCCCAAGACCTGCCGAAGTGGGACTTGAACCCTGGTCTTGAGCCAGATCTCTGCTTCAGGGTCTGCCGCTCTAACCATTGAGCCACACTTCTCCACTAGGGGGAAGGGTTTGTCCTCTTTCTGATCTGTTGTTCTAAATAAATAATAATCAGCAGAAAGGATGTATTTATGTCAACATGCTTATTTTTTTCAAGGTGTAGGTCATAACTGGAAATATAGAATCTTTGAAAATGTTTACACATTCTGAGCTACAGCATTTATATAATCTGACTTATTCTACTTTTATTCTTCACATTGCGAATATCCTATCGCTTCCACATGCAAAAGCCACACACAAAGGATTTAAGAATCTTGTCTGAAGTGTATTTGCATGACAAATTATTATAAGGAATAAAGCCACCCCTTGTACATTTTAGGGATATTGCAAGTCACCTCGGAGTTCCATGACCTTATTTATCTCATATATTCAGCAATATTATACTTCTTCCCTTTCCAACCATTAGGCAGCTGCTGGAAAGCAATGCATCTGCTCTTTGATCTGTGCAATATCTGTGTGCTTCAGTATGTCATGTGCTCCTTGTGTGCCCAGACCTAGAAGGGTTGTCTTTCGTGCGCAGCGTACCCTTCCCAGATTTCCAGATGGAAAAGTTATCCCAAATTTTGACCAAATGCAATTGACACATTTTAAAATTCGGACAGTAACACACAAAAGTTAAGAAACAAAACTTACCTGGCACTCACCTGAACTCAACTCCATTTCCTGCCACTTACCTTACATGGCTCAGATAAGCAGTGACATTTGTTCCCGTGGACGGAAAGTACGACTGTGCTTTGCCAGTGGTTGCTCTCTTTGATATTAAAAAATGACTAATTTTCTCACATCAACAAATTTATCAGCAGTGACTGCGTATTTTAAGTCTCTAAAACGACCAGTACCCTTTGCCCCGGAGAGCCTTTTACACACACTCCTCTTGTGCCACTAAAATGCTAACTTCACAGTTATATAATTACCTTGTTCCACACGGGCTAATGAATTACTGTATCCCGGGCCAGAATGGAGAAACAAAACCAGTGCTGGCAAAAATACTCAAACCAGCCCCACTCCCTTCACCTTCTTGCACCCTCTCTCTTTCCATCCATCCCTTCTCTTTCTCTCTTTTCTTTCTTCTCGCTTTCTGAGCACCTGATCTCTAGCTTCTCACTCCCTTCGTCTCTCTCTTGAAGACTCCGCTTGCTGTTGCGGTTAACTCTGGGGACCTAGGAAAAGGGACCGAGGGACCAAGAGTGGCCCAGATGGTCCCAAGGACTCCATCCAACCAGGGAAATGACTGGTGGAATAGAAGGCCTTTCCGTCCGTGCCTGTATTCATCTGAGGCCAACCTGTAAAGGACCAAGAGGATCCAAACCATTCTGCTGCCAGTCACTCATGTGCTATAGGAAGCCTAATATCAGTCATTACGTCCACCCTCATCTAAGTCTATGGATACCTAAGGTATTGGAGTAATACTGAGACTTTTCCTTATTTTACAAAAGACTCAATGCAGGGAGTGATAGGCCTCTTTACACCAAGTCCCTTGTGAGATAACAGACTAGTACATGCCTGGCTAAGTGTGATGCCCATCTCATCATAGGGCTAGTTGTTCTATTCTGAACATTTCTATTGTCCATTTCAGAGGCACTGGGGGACGAGAAGTCCCTTACATTTACTGTCACGAAAACAGAGCTGCCAATGTCATAATGGGTTTAAGTTAATGAGGTTAAATTATCCACTATTTACAACTGGTGCTATCCAGCTTACTACATGAACCAGTGTGGCATAACAGGGCTCACAATTTCCAGAGCAATTATAGGAGGACCTATAGTCTGGTTCGGAGATCAGGAAGATAGGACATGTGGTATGTGAACGGACCCAATTTACTGACATGGTCATGGACTGGTCAGCAGGCTAGCTGACAGGTTGCAACTGGATGGGGATTTCAGACAGGTGACATGCCAACTCTTTTCATTATCTTTGCAGCATATTATTTACTTCCGGACTGGGATATCCCTTAATTCCCAGAAGAGAATGCCTGCTGTCTTGAACAGGATGTGCAGGCCACAGTAATGGAATTGCATAAAACAGTAGGTAATGATTGAGAATATATATCCTACAGTGATGAACAGGTTGCTTTCCAACAGGCAAGCTCTTCAATGTGGAAGGCTAGTTGGAATGGGACAGAGTTAGTCACATATCAGGTATATGTGACTGTTTCTGCCCCAGATCTAGCAGGAGCTTCAGAAGTACCGACTTACCAGGATGTCACCAGGGATGCTTACAACTGAGCCAACCTCTTATTACTTCACTTCTGAGAGTGAAGATGGGTAAAAGCACTAAAGAGAACCAGCCCACTGCCCTATTCGCCCCGTGCTCATCAACTGAAAATCCGGAGGAGTGGTCTCACTGAGCAAAAGTATGTCCTGTAGTCAGAGAGAAGTAAAATAATGCAGTCACCATGCATGGTGTAAGATTTTTACACAATGATTGTGTACATCGTGCAGTGAAGAAGCATAAACCTGTTATTAACTTGATAGGAGCAGCCTAAACCAATCACTTGACCAAGAGAAACCTACATCCCACAAAGTCACAAAACAGTTAACTTTAACACAATTGTTCCCGCAGGCGACATCAGCAAACTTTACTCGTAGTTTTTTTTGTTAACACATGTTTTCATTGTTAACTACAAAATTTGTGGCAAATCTAAGATACCAACGAATGGAAAGGGTAGAGCTCCATGTTTTTTTTTTTTCAATTATTGTTCAGTTTACAAAAAGAATATCTGTAAAAACCCATTACGTGTCGCCAGCGAGAACTGGTTCAGTTTCAAACGTACTCCCTCCTCCCAACAGTCGCCCCCGGTAATCCCCACTGACATATTTCTTGGAATCATTCAATTTACCATTACATAAAACACAATCCCCACTCAAACTTGTTAAACCAGCGCCACATGGCAATTGAGCAAAATCAGAAACTACAACAGTTTAGAAGAGAGCAAATCAAATGGAGATTATCCACACAGGCAGCTACTTTTTCACAACAAAATAAAAATTTGAGGGTAAACTTACTGGAATTACAGTTTATCCTGATACAGTCTAAATGGGGAAAAATAGGTGTAAGATGAAATCGCGTCCTTCAAGGTTACAGCTGCAGACATCCAAAAAACTTTAATTCCACCCTTCCGGGGACAGACACGCAAGATCTGTGGCCATTTTATACTTCTAAATAAATATTAACACACGGTACAAATGAGATGCACATGTCATTGGAGTCATTATGGTAGCCTGTATGTATGGTCTACATAAATTGCACATACATGCCTGCATTAACTTTCTAGACAGACAAGTACACCAATTTATGTTGAGAAATACACAATCAGGTCCGGTCAAACTGAACAAAGAAAGACTAAGGTGCGGTCTCTGCGTTCTGTTTGGGTTATCTGTCAAAAAAGTGGGGAATTGAACAGTCAAAGTCACCCTGGTTGCATTTACAGGGACCCAATCTCTGGCCAGATTGCTTTTAAACTTGCTAAACTCTTCTCTATTTTTCAATATGTTCAGAAGGTCTGTAGGGTTAACAGATTGACTCCAGCCCATACTCCCATTACCCTAAAGAGGTGGAGTGGTGGGCGCCTTTGTTCAAAGTTTATTTTTTCACTGCCAAACAAGATGGCAGTGCCCGGCGCCCTGTGTAGAAGTGATGCCCTGTACAGAACAGGTCTATTTCCCTCCCTGCCATGTCATACTTGTGGGCATATAAAGCTTTATTTATGGAATAAGGAACAGAAAAAACCTTTACAAAAAAACAATTACTTAACCCTAACCTAATACAACTTCCAGTCATCCCTTCCCTAAATTTTCGAAGATGCAATCCCTTCAACCTTTTCTATATTGAGATGTGTCCCATCCGTATATATACCGAAAGATGCAATAGCATTATTGACCAGTCTTAGGACAGGGTAACTTATGTCACGTCATATGATTTTGTATCATAAAATGGCCACTTACAAACCACTAACCGCACGGAGACCCATACCAGATTTCAGCGAGCGTGTTACTTTTTGGCTTTTTTTTGTTTGTGCCTTACTGTTCGGGGATGAAGGCCAAAGGTCCAAGATACAGTCAGCCTACCAGTGTCTCAACTGCCCTGCTGTCGGAATAGCAGGTATCAATAAAAAGGTTTGAAAATAGGAGGTGCAGCATACGACAACAGGGCAGGTGGGTAGAGTGCTGGCTAGACCTGGGATCTTTGGCAGGTGATAGCTACACCTGTTAATTTGGAGAGAGGGGAGGAAAAAATTAGAAGGAAAGGGTGACAGGATAAACAACAAGGAGGAGAAAGGATGAAGTAAAAATAAAAAAAAATAAAAAACAACACAAACAATTAAGACTAAGGAAATCATACGTTTTTGCCGCAATTCTTGTCTCTAGAGTCTGATCAATCACAAACTAGCGAAAAGAGAAGATATCAGAATGGTGAGAAGTCATCTGAAATGGTGATTGGGAGAACTTTTTCAAGCCTTACATCTTTACATCTTGCAGCAAAAATGAATTGTCTTTGCCATGATGATTGGGGCTGTTAAGCCAACAAATCAAAAATTCATTTGAGTTTTCGGAATGCTGATCACATATGGAAAGAATTTCCATTAGAATTCTTCTTTTCTATACTTTCCTCATAAACATCCATTATGGATATCCTGGCAACTATATTGGATTTTTCATTTCAGTGAAGATGTTTTCTTTCCTATTGGCATACATTCTCATCACAATAGGTACTGATCTATAGGTGATTATGCTCGTAAGATACTGAAATGCATTAATTCAGCTTCATTCATGTGAATAAAATCATGATTACAGACCGATGAGAGCAGATTGGCATACCAACACTGTTGTTTTGCATTAAAATGTATCTCACCATCTTTGTTAGAAAGACGCTAATCGTCATTGAGCGATTGTTAAACTTAATTTCTTTTTTAATCAATTGTATGCTGAATTTTATGACTTGCATTGATTCCCTGTATGTTCTGCCTTCCACAAAACTCTGTTGCTCTCTACTCCTTATCACTGTCTTGTGAAAACACGTTTTAAAATGAGTCTGCTTAATTCTTCATGTTTAGGATGGTATGAAATAAAACGTATTCATATTTAAGTATCTCCCATGGCACAAGAGCAGAAGTATTCAACTCGCTGTCACATAAGGTGGATATTTTATGAGCAAGATTTACCTTTTTTTAATGACATACATTTTTGTTTAAAAAATACTGCATTTCAAATATGTAAGAGAAGGTTCCTTAAGGTTTACTCTTCTGCAGTCTTTTCTGTATTCTAACATTTTTCAATTCATTCACATACCCACTCCTATTTTATAATTTCCCTTGGCTTAAAGTTTATTTTCCCAAGCAGATCTTTACATCACGGTCTCGCATATCAGATACCACAAACATGGTCAGATCAAATATGTTTGTCTTTTGCATTAATAGTTTCTATTTCCTTTATCACATGCAAAATGTCTTCCATTTTTAACGTTTTTAGCCAGTTTTACAATTCTGGAGACGAAATTATTAGAAAGTGTTTTCATTTTGCCATCTAAAGAAGCATGTCCGTTAATGTTTAATCACACCAGAAACGTTGGCACAAACAGCAACATTTCACAGTGGCCTACTAGTTCCAAATATGTGATTGGTTCAATTTCACAAGTCTTGGGGAAGCGAAATGGTAGATTCTCTCTGCACAATGGAAATTTGGTTAAGCACTTGATTCAGATGTGTGCTGTAATAATTTACTGCCCCTTTGACTCTTGAAAGATCAAAGAAATCAGGATCAATTCCGTTAATGAAAAAAAGTATAAGGGGGCAAAATACGATTTAGTTGTAATGCAAGTTTTACAAACATTTAAGATGAATAATACCCAAAAAAGTATTATTGGGTGGGGGGCAGGATGGAAGGATATAACAATGAGAATGTGCCATCGGTCTGTGATCACAAACCAGATTCCATTGTGAATAAATCAGTATCAGGCTGAGGACCTATTTAAATAATACCTTTCCAAGTACAAGATGCAAAAATGACCTATTTAAATAATGCCTTTCAAAGTACAGGGTGCAAGCACGCTGAGTCCAATACACAGGGCATGCAACTCTTTGTCTACTGTAGTTACAAAATGGCCTGTGAATGAAATCTATCACAACTCCAATAAAACACAGAACAGGCCCAAAAATGATCTTAGGATTTTGGAAGTAAAGTGCTGATTTGAGGAGGAAAAAGGTATTGGGCAAAATCGTTAGAGCAGAGATACAGACATGGGTTTTACAACTTACTTTTGAAATAAATAACCAGCTTGCTGCAAAACGCCTATGTAGGCAAAACAGGCAATATATTATGTCTTCATTGTAAGACATCAAGCTATGTGGTCTGTGCTGTGTAACCAGTCAACCAGACTACAGAACCAGTAGGAGGACAGTGGAGTTGCTCATGTGGCTCTCTTGTGGATGTCCACAATTTGGACATGTTTAAGGAATGCTTCGCTTTTCATGGCATTACATGAACAATATACTTGCAATATCATCATTTGACTATTGCTTTGTAATGTCAAATATCATTAGCCTGTTTTTGAGCTGAGGGTCCAGCAGAAATGCCTCCAATGCAAAGAACAGTCAAGGAAGCTTGTGACAATGTACTATTGTCAGAGGAGAAAGAAAATACTAGTATGGTGTCCTGCAGAATTTGTTTTGAATCTCCAAATAAAACGTGGACAACTGAAAGAAAACTTGTGTGCCCTGCATACGAGGACAAACCGTGAGATTACAAAACAGATGGTCCTAATGTTCTGTTAAGTATCAACAACATCTTGATCTGACTTTTAAAAAGTGAGGTAAGTAGGCCTAGAACACCCTGAGGTGCTCTGATACATTCTGAAACTAAGAGCATGGGAAACAAGCTTGGGATCTGGGAGAGAACATGTGCTTTCAAGAAGCACAAGTATAATGAATTTGCTGAAGTGAAAGTATTGTTTCAGGCACTTCATATCAACGACAACTCGAATTCCATTGCCCATGTGTCTGTCATAAAATAATATGAATAAAATGTATAGGCATTTTTCTTGAAAACAGGCTACTTCAACAATGGGGCACTGGGATAGTATGTCCCCTGATAAAGAACTTATGGTATCCATTAGCTGATGAGAAATATGTGGAGAGCAGTGAGTCAGAAAATTGTATTTTTTCTACAGGAATACTGCATCAGGTACAGAAAGCATCCAACAATCTCTCTGAAATAGATGATAAGGGTACATATACCCTCAGAAAAAAGGTCACTGGTCAGTCCATTATGAAGACAATGGGAACAGGACTAACATGTATTGGTCCAAATCTTCCATGTAAACAAGACTTAGGGCCTCATTACGAGTGTGGCGGTAGGACTGCTGCACTCCAGGCAGTCCTACCGCCACATTACAACCCTGGCGGGTGGGACCGCCTAAAGACCGCCTTCACCGCCAGGAACATTGTTCCTGATGTGCTGACGGCGGTCTGAGTTGTGCTCAACCATGGCAGCACTGAGAGCAGCGCTGCCATGCTGATCACAACCCAGCTTTCCATCAGCCTTTCCATGGCAGTCACCCTACCATGGAAAGCCTGGTAGAAAACCAGTGCCAGCGCCTCAGGGGGGCCCTTCCACTGCCTATACCCATGGCAAGGGCAGTGCAGGGGCCTCCCTGCCCAGCAGCATCGGAATGCGCACTGTCTGCTTTGCACACAGTGCGCATTCCGATGGTGTTGTTGTGCTACAGTATTGGCCGTAGCACTGTTCCTGCCGGTCAACCCGGCAGCAACGTCGCTTTACAACAGTCCCACCGGTCAGCCCGGCGGGAACATTGTAATACAAAAGGAGGGGATGCCACCGGTATGGCGGTAGTGTCCTCCCATTGGCACTGGCAGTCCTGTAGTGGGACGGCCAATGTCATAATCAGGTCCCTAGGCATTGTGGTATACCTACTTCCTCATATATGAAAATATTAGTGCTCTATAAGCCATATTAAAAAATATATATTTTTTCGATTCTCCACAGTAAAGAGATTCCTAAGTGAGTGGGTTATTTGAAGACAATAAGCTGCAAAGACAACTCATAAGACATGCTGCATTTAGTATTGCTCATGAAACGGTGGAAGGAGACATCTTATTGGACGGTACCATTTTATGCCTATGAAAGCCCAAAGCAACTCATTTAATGTCCATGCCCTGAACCATGGCTCCCATCCCTACAGCTCATCCTTCTAAGAAAGAAGACATCAAACTATGTGTATCAACTGCAACATTTTTCTGTCTCTAAATTTAAACATGTTTCCCTGATGTAGGGTTTCAAAATCTCACTTGTCTCACACAACTAAAACTAAAAACACAAAAATTAAGTTAAAATGGAACAGGTGTACCATGAAATTAATAGACATGAAGTGAAAGAGATAAGAAAAGTTAAAAAGATTAGAGGGGAGGTGAGAGGAGAAAGATGTTTCCTGTTCCCAAAACTAGATTCTCGTGGGAAAATCTGGGTTCGGTTTCGTGCGATTAGGTTTGCCATGTGTCGTCAACCGCAACAGAAAAGTGGGAGCAAACAGCCTTGGAGCATTTGGTACAATCAGCCTGCAGTGGCGGCTATATCCCTTTTAGGGTTGTTTGGCAATTTACAAAATTGTAAACAAGTATCCCCTCATTGTCTCAGGGCAAAACAAAACCAAGAGAGCACATGTAGCAACCAAAGGACAGGCAGGAAACAGAGAGTGACAAAATAACAGAAGAAAGTGACATGGTAAGATAAAGAAAACAGAGGGATACAACAGAAGGATGAGGCAGAATCGGGACAGGTAGGTGAAGAAACAGTATTTTGGAGCTGCAGTAAAATTGATGATGGGACAGACCTAAGAGGCGGGTGAGCAGAAGAGATTGCTCCCAAAAAAGAAGGAGAAAGAAAGAAATGGGAGGGAGTAGGAGAGTGGGTGATAGAGAAATAGAAAGCTACAAGAGACAAGAAAACATATAGGCAAAAGAAAGGATTCTTGCAGGAAAAAAAGATAAGAAATAATTACTAAATGAAATTGATAAGAAGAGATTATATTACTACAAAACTAGGAATTGGATTAAAGGATAGTCATAGGTTTGAGAGAGACCTGGCAGGTGGATGCAAAAGAGAAGTGAAGTAGAAGGTGGCGGGGCATGAGAGAACATAAACGAGAGAGAATGGGAAACTGCAATCATAAGAGGAACCACTTGAGAGGCAGTTGTGAGAATGCACGGAAAGTGAAAAACAGAAAACAGGAGGAGGGAAATGAGTAGTAGGAAAGACACATCTAGTAAAAGATATGATCTCAAGAGAGTCGATGAGCTATGGGAGAACAGGAGGGAAAGTAAAATATGGAGAGAGTTGAACGTTTGCAAAACTATGAGACAGGCTCATCAGTGGGGCAAAGAGAGGGTGGTAACAAAAGAGAGAGTATATGGAACTGTATGCAGTCAGGCAAGAGAGTGTAACATCCCATGGGAAAGAGTGGAAGTTTGGCCAAGCCTGTAAGTAGAGTTGTGGTTAGACACAGAATTACTTTTTGGGCTGAGGTAGGTGACAGATGCACTGACGGGGTCACAGTTGGGAACTTAGGTTACCGCGTGGCAGATTAACAATGTCTGAAAGAGAAATTGATGCTAGGGGAAAACACTATGAGATGATGCAACAACAATATTTCTGATAGCGAGCAAGAGAACAAAGGGGGTGCAGAGAGAGAGCAAGAGATGCTAGTCAGGGCAGCGAGTGAGAGAAAATTCTGTCCATATTGTATACAAGTCATGCCAAATTGAAGTGAGGTACTGGATCACTGTGCTTTATGCCCCTCTGCTCTAAGTGGAATGATAAAGAGACAGTAGAAAATAGGTTTTAGCTCTGAAAGGTCAATGTAAGGATCCTCTGCTTTGCCATAGATCAACTTTCTGGGCCTACACTGCAGACATGCATTGAACGAATCTCCTGTTAAAGGTACAGGATGGATCCCAGTAATGTGCATGAGGTGCTGCACATTGAGTTTCAGAATCACAGGTACAGATAGACCAACTATTGAAACTAGTTGCCTGAGAACCCCACGTAATATAACTGGGGTTAGAATTCAAGGTGTTTCTTCAGTGGCTGCAACGTGGAGAGTGTTGATGCAGACACTACCTGCAGATTGCGGTGTGCTCTGCCCATTGCTTACTGCTAAAGTGGGGGGTGGCATGATGGACAAGACACTTATAAGAGAATATAAGGTGGGTTTGGGAGCTCCCGATCCATGATAATGTTGCAGCCTTGTGCCCTGCACTCAGCTGGCCTCTAAAGACAAAAATCAACGGATATATATATATATATATATATATATATATATATATATATTACAATCAAGAAGAGAGGAATCTGTATTTGTTTTTTTAAATACGTCTGTGGAGGCATGATTTTGTAATAAGAGGACAGGTATGGGGACGAAGAGGTAATATTTTAGTGTGCAATATATTGATTTTACTTTTCCACTGTCATTAAGTTTCCTACTCTGCACTCAGCTAAACTATATTACCCTTTGACAGTATAGAATATTTTTTTTAAAAGACACATAAATAGGTAAACAGGTGTAAGAATGGTTTTCTCCTGTGTTCTCTTCTCTCTCCTTTTCTCTCACTCGCACACTGTCCTACTCTCTCCCAGGAGCACTTTGCAGAAAAACCTCTGAGATCGCACAAACAGGATTTCTCGTTGGCCTCTAATGGGTCATCAAAGGTGACCCGCAGCATGCAAGGGGTTAAACGTCAGCAGTGACCTTGAGAAGGGTTGGGTTGGATGTTGTGGCTTCCCCTATAATAAGGATTTTGTATGTTGGTGAGTACCCATAATGATGAACGATGGGGGTATGACTGCCCTCTGCAGGCGTCTCTGTACACTCTGTTCCCAAGGCTGTTTGCTGTGAGGGCCGCAGGCTTTGGGCCTTTGAAGGGAAGTGAGTGCCATCTTTTGACTTAACATGGTGGATGGGAACGCGTAATGCCACAAACAGAAATATCGGCGGTAATAATGAAACAAGAAAGGACATTTTCAAAAAGACATTGAAATCGATTACAAAACACATTTCTCACAGGGACATTAAATCTGTCAGCAAAAATGATCAAAGGAAATTAAAAAGAGCAGCATCCCTCGAAACAGTCAGTCGGTCTTAAGTCGTGAGCTTTGCTAGTATTGTGCTTTACGTTGTATTTTTAAAAAAATTCTGCTGTAGCAAGATTTAAATCTGCTGGTTAATTTTGAACAGTTCAAATGTCCGAATTTCTTTTTTTTTTAAAGAATCGATGCTGCGGACTATGTGACCCGCACTGCAACAAGCAATTTAGAAAGCAACATAGCAATTTTAGCCTCAATGCTGAGAATATTGCTATTACCAGGGAAGAAAATTAAAAAATAATATTCAAAGTAATATATGGGAAGGCCACACAGGAATCGAAAAATATGTTCTCATAAGGGTACTCTACCATAAAAGATATTGCATCACTGATGAAGTTGCCTTAAAGCAAGCTATTATTTAACACATTTCTCATTGCAGGAAGTGTCCTACAGAATTTTGTTCAATATATACTGACATTTGATAAGAAGCAGGAAAGCAGAAAATCGTGATTTGATTATTTTTACCATCAACAATTTAATAAAAGAATTACTTAAAAAACTAAAAAAAAAAATTATTTACAATTAATTAATAGTGAATGGCTTTAGTTTATATTCACACAGTTTACAGGTAGTCTCAGGTTCATTTGGACTGGTTTGAGGGATGTTAAAGGCTGATTTATGGACATGATATTGATCAAAAGATGGACCATAGAGCATGGAAGACAGCCCCCCCAGTTTCAAATAAAAAACAAAAAAGGATGAACACAGAAAGTAAACACAAAAGGAGGATCCCACTGTGTTGCCCCATGGGTGACATCATGCGACAGGTGGGAGGCAGGACTTGTAGGTGATAAACCACAAAGGAATGACATGGGGAAAGAGACACCTCACACCAAATTTCATCACACATAAAACTAAAACACAGAAAGGGGCTCTTACAGTAAGCCCTCGGAAGAGGAGGCATACGATACCTAGATTGACCGTCAACTTCACACGACCACCGTCCAGCTCCAGCCGCAGAGTGTCGGCAGATTCGCGGGATGTAGTGGCCACTAACAGGCCATAGGCACGCTGTGACATGAAGCGAAATGACACATCCTCCGCCTCTGTGTGCATGACTTGCGGCATCACGATCTTCATGTACATACTTCCATCATAGCTGAGCACGGAGGCCTCTGTGGAAGGAAGAGGAGGAAAGTAAATCACCATAGAAACAACTGATTGGGACATACAGTGGAGTCTTTAGGTGCATTTCATTTCTCAAAATGTGTGCAGAAAGTGAACAGTAACATTTCTTTTGTATGCAGTCAAATAGGAACATGTGATAACTCCACCTCTTTTGGTGCTGTCTTAACCAGTGGTGCATTAAGATCGCTGCACTCACATTTTTTCACACACGTGGGATTCTTAGCAAAGAAGAAAATTCTTGCACAGACTATTTAACGAAAATAAGTTTTAAACCATGGTAGCGAGGCCTCACTCTCCTTTCAGCTTTAAATGTTGAATGAATATATAGGTATATATGTAATTAAGCTGGTCTGGGTTCCAGAGTCTCTTTTAAGTGGGATACCACTTGTAAGTCTCAAAGGTGCAGAGGCCCAAGAGCTATGTGGCTCATACATCAGTGCTATTGTTGGCCCTCAGACAGCAGGGGTACTTCTTAGGTCACACATGCCTTACAGATCAGGCTGTAGACATCAGGGTTTACCACCTGGTTACACATATAGTTCTTGCCCTAGAACTTAATAGCAGTGTTAACAGTAACTTTCCTTTAAGGTAAAGAAATCGTAAAGACATATGGTTTGAACAGTAGGACTATACCTCAAGTAACACAGATCCTACAGCTTCAGTCATGTATGCATAAAATTTAAAGAGCATGAACCTTGCCACAATGCAAGGAAGTACTTTGCAAGAGGGGGCTTGTTGGAGGACGGATTATTAGTAGGGATAAGCATGCATCTACCATTTGTAATAAGGCCACCACCCCAACATAAGGTTCAGTCACGGTCTCATTACGCATGGAAGCACTGTTAACTTGTTGCTTTCAGGGAAAATGTTCCTTAAACCTTTTGGAAGCAAGGCAAAGTCATTAGAGCTGTAGTTCCTAGCGTGCCACAGAGCAGTCCTTCAGAGATCGGTCATTTGGGGTTCAGAACAGGGTTTCAGCAGGGCAGTCCTTCTTCTCCTTGTAGTTTCAGGCAGAAGATCTGAGTTTCTATGCAGCTCTCACATATTTATTAAATGGTCTGGGTTGATAAGCAGGGGGATGTCTAATGAAATGCAGGGCACCACCCCAAAGCATGACAGCTTCCTCCAAAGTGTGGCATATTCTTGTCGCACAAAGCACTGCACTTTAAAAATCCAAGATGGAGGATTCCTCTCCAGAGGAGTAAGACCTGGATAAACCAACGTACTGTTGTGGCTCATGTCCGTTAGCACTCCCCCTCTAGACCATTTGCCAATTCTATTCCTTGGACTTGCATCTGGCTGTGGGGTACAGGAAGATGGGGTAGGCCTAGCTAGCATTCTTTTCTGTTCTGTTCCCTTTGAAGCACCATTGATTTACCCAGCCCTCTTTCTGGCCTGTGTTCTGCAGCTGCAGAGCTCTCCTCACCAGATATCCTTGACTCTATGCAGGCCTCTTAGCACCTCACCAAAGCAGCTTGGTTAAGCCTGTTATGGCCGACCAATCATGAGAGTCTGCTAGAAGGCTGAATTTTGGCTCACAGAAAAGAAAGTCTTCTAACTTATTTTTTGCAATAGTTATGATAAGTTCAATAGTTGCAAATTGTTGAATTTATCATTACCAATCTTTTGAGTCCTTGAATGACATTTCTAGCTCACTCCTAGCGATATTTATACTTAAATAAAATATTTATGGAGGAAGTAAGCCTATGACGGGGTGTGAGCTTCAGTTTTCCCAACAATCATGCTAGGATATCTTGTTTAAAAACATATGAGAAGCAGGACGAGGAGGGCTTAAGTGGCAGTGGAAAGAGAAAGGAAGGCGGATTGTCAGAGGTACTTAAAATATAATATTTGCAGACTAATCAACATTTTATAAGCCCTTCAAAACAGAGACAAGAGAGAGAGTGTTTGTGTGGACATGTAAAAGTCATGGGTGAAATCTGACAGACACTTCCCATTACCTGACAGAAAGAACTTGCACCAAATTATTTATACAGAATAAAAACTTTTAGGTGGGTGTAACACCCATACACCACCCCTGGAGCTATGCCTCTGTGCAACTGGGTGTGACCACACCACAGCCTAAGTGGGGCCCCAAGCATTTACTGAAAACCAGTGAGTAGAGGGTACAGGTCAGTTTCTATAAAAAAAAAAAAAAAAACAACAGATGTACCTCCTACTGCTTGTATCCTTAGGTCCTACAGCAAAACATGCCACTCAGAGTATTTATCTAGTATGTGTGATGTCAATGGAATTTTGAGAAACTAAAAGTCACATCATCTTTTGTGGAAGATCAATGCACGCACCCTTAATACAAGGCCCGGGTGAAATTTAATTTACGGTGGCATATATTGGGTCGTTTTTAGCATTTCACATTATGATTGTTACCCAAAAAGCCTGAGATTATACAATTTTGCCACTTTGTTTGAGTAAAAATCCGCCCGCAGGACCGCGGGAAAAATGCAAACAAGCTAAGTGCAAGCGGCTGCGATTCGTCTTACAGTGATTTTTTGCTATTTTCTTATGACTGAAATGCGCCCTTGCACTAAAAATAGATGCAAGGCCGTATTTCGTACCAAACATAATTGAAAATGCCAAACCTGGCATTTCACATAATCGTTTGCGCACTTTGCTCAGGCCTACTAAATGCTCCATTCAAAGTGTTTCTACCGACTATGGGCAGGAACAGATGAGGAAGATAGACACACCAGGGATTAAAAAACTCCTTCCAATATGTTCACCAATTTTTAAATAAGCATCAGGCAATGTCCTTGTCAACAATGCCTGCTAATCCACTGCATGACACTCTGGGCCCCAAATGACTGATCATCCTTTTCCATTCTGATGACATCTAACTTAATATGTGGCTTTCTAAAACTACCATCAGAAAAATTGTACATCTGAACATCTATTGATTCGCTAGAAAATGCAGAAACCTCCAGGCTGGTTACCAACTTAGAAACATAACTACGGCTAGCAGTAAATGGATACTGAAAGTAATTTTCCTGGAGTGGCAGAGGGTAGAGTGACAGAGTAGAGCAGTAGCATAGAGTTGTAGCAGCGTAGAGTGGAGTGCATTCAGTAGAGTGCCAGGAGGTAGCACTGTGGAGTGATGTAGAGTTGATGTGGCGTAGACTGGCATTGTATGGAGTGGCACAGAGTGAAGTGGAGTGGCATGGAGTGGAGTGGAATAGAGTGACAGAGTGGAATAGAGTGGAATGGCATAGAGTGGGGTGGAGTGGAGTAGAGTGGCATAGATTGGCGTAGAGTGGTGTACAGTGGAGTGGGGCAGAGAGAAGTGGCAAAGAATGGAATGGGTTGGAGTGGTGTAGAGTGGCATTGTGTGGGATGAGTGGTGGATACTGGTGTAGAGTGGAGTAGAGTGCTGTGAAATGGCATAGGGTAGAGTGGAGTACAGAAACATAAAGTAGAGTGGCATAGAGAGGGGTGGAAAAGAGAGGATAGAGTAAAGTGGCATGGAATGGGATGGAGTAAAGTGGCATGGGATAGGGTAGAGTAGAGTGGCTTAGAGTAGAGTGGTGTAGTGTAGAGTACAGTGGCTTAGAGTAGAGTGGTGTGGAGTGGCATAGAGAGGAGTGGCGTGTAGTGGAGTGGCAGAGTACAGTGGCATGGAGTGGGATGGAGCATTACTGAGTAGCGTAGAGTGGAGTGGAGTAGAATGGCATAGCATAGGGTGGAATGGAGTAGAGTAGTGTAGTGTAGAGTGGCCTAGAGTTGAGTGACTTAGAGTAGAGAGGTGTGGAATGGACTAATGGAGTAGTGTAGAGTGTCAGAGTGGAGCAGCGTATAGTGAAGTAGAGTACAGTGGTGCAGAGTAGTACAATTGTGGGTGTCAGTAAATAGTCAGCAGAGGCACTAGTTAAGGTAAAAGCAACATAGGAAGCCGTATGTCTGTGTCAAAAGTAAGAAAGCACATTGCATGTCCAGCAATAATACTGAAATGCGTATCTAATTAAAAAAAATACTGTGTTGCGAAAAGACAAGGAAAAACCAAGACAAGAAAGAACCCATTCTCAAGAGGAGAGTTAACACAAGAAAGAAGAGGAAGCCTACTGGAGCAAAGCAATAGAAATATTGCAAATTAGGGTGATAAAGAAAACAACTAATGGTATGCTGTGGCAGATTTTAGGCCCACTGAATTGTAAACAATACATCTTGCAGCATAGAACATGTCTTGTGAAGGCAAGACCTTAAAGGCCCTTTCCTACACCACTGGGAAGACCCTAGCGCCCCATCATAGAATGCCACGCCCATTTTCCAGACTATGCAAGAAGCACTATCAAACTCCTCACCGTCCATCTAAAAGTTATCACCACAAACACAAGGAGCTACAACAAGCACAGAATCTGCTTATACAGCTCAGCAAGCATTGCCAGAGCCAACTGGCCTTAGTGAGACCCTATTCAGTAAATTGCTTGCCTCAATTATTGAAACGAATATAACCATAATCACCACTTTACATCACTGCATTCTAGATGGTTTAACTTGAACCCAGGATGAAACTAATTTCTGAATTCACACTCTCATCTAAAATGTACACATAAGGCCTGCTTTACACCCCACTCACAGGCTTTGCTCTACTTTCTTTGTGTTTACTGAAATGGGGGAGCAGTGTGTGCAAAGAACCTGGAGTATCTGTGGATTACTGAAGAAAATATCTGGAATTTATAAAGAATTATCAATGTATTCGCTATTAAATGTACTTTAATATTTTCCATAACACTTGACAATAACGCCCTACAATACGTATTCGATGTTGATCTCACAAAAATGTTTCGGGATAAATACATAGCCTTCTCTCAAAGCAGTACAAAATGCCAAACCCATTTGGTAGAAAGCAGTACATAAAAACACATTTTTCGTGCCATTGGGATACCCTTCCTGTTATGATTAACAAACACCATTGTACTGATTAGTAAGTTTGTTCTTGGAGGTAAGCAAAAAAAAAACACAGCTTGACTCTTTCATTGTTGCAGCCCAATCTGTGATAAATTAAAGCTGCTAAATTGTATTACTAACTGAGCAAAATCCTTTGCATGTAAAAATCAATTGCATGCAATGTCATTTTAACAAGGACGTTGCTCTATGGTTAACAGACTATTGATAAATACCGCTGAAAAAAGGGAGTGAAACATAAAAAAGGATAGGAGATTAAACAAGGACAGTCGTGGATCAGAAACATACATTTTGCCACAAAACTCTGTGCCATTGTTTCTTTCGAAAGGAAAAAATACAACCTAAGAGGATGAATTATTTTGGGTGCCAGGTGGCCACTGAAATGCCTTACTGTGTTTCTGAAAGTTTTAACTTCATTATTGTTATATTACATTATTATTATTATTATTATTATTATATGGCTATAGTCCCTGGGACCACTGCATGCTCTTAAAATGTTTGCACCCCATCTGCAAAGGGGGAACAGGGCCGCTTGTGGACCTCTTCCCCTCTGCCAATGGTTCATCACCAACTTGAAGCTGTTGGCAACTGCGATTGTTTTACGACTGCGTTCCCAGTCACAAAACAATCATATATGGCCCTGCGAGTAGCTATTGGGAAGAGATGCCCTTGGATCACCGCTTCCTAATAGCGAGTTGCAATCCCTATTGTGTGAGTCGGTAACAGGTTACCGACTCTTAAAATAGGGATGGTACATGGCAAAAAGCCTTTTACCGGTCGCAAATGGCCCAACGGTGCATTTTGTGACTGGTAAAAGAGCTTCATACACCTCGCCCTTGGAGTGAAAGAGGGTGAACTTCTTTGGGTTTCTTGGAGGTATCAGGTTGTCATCTTGTATGGTTGAAAAGGGGACAGCTGAAGGAAAGTGGCTGCAGGGAAAATTAGCAGTTCTTATGCTAGTCATGGTCAGGGTCAGACTGACCTGTAGGGCAATCAGGCAGTGACGGAAGGGCCTGTCTGACAGGTCACTGGGTGGGCAGGATTTATGGTTGTTTGTGGGTCTGCTTTATGGTCTGCAGAGTTGAATTTTATGTTGAGTTTCCTGATTCTATCACAAACGTTGGCTGCAGCAAGCATGAGTGCATGTAGTTTTGAAAACTAGACGTTGCAAGACATTGTACTTTCAATAGGCAGAGAGAGTCCAGTAGCAGTATGTTCAAAAAGATGCAAAAATTACATTTTAAAAAGAAAACATGCTTTAATACTATGTATTGTTCCAACAAAGTAGAAAAACTGTAGGAAAAAGGGACGGAAAAAGAATGAATCACAAATTGGAAGCTCGAACCGAGGACTTCGTGTTTGGAATTTCACAAGCTAACATTGAACTATTTGCCAAGACTACTGTGGGATCCAAATAAAGATGAAGATGATGAACTCCTATAAGTTGTAAGTCAGCACCATAGATATGCTAAGGTCACCCTGATGCTCCCAGAGATGCTGTGAATGTGTGTCTGTTAAGCCCTGTGGAATTCGGAGTTCTTTGCAGATCTGTAGCCAAAAACAAGGGTTTACATAGGTATTTCCCAGTCCGTAAGGTTAAACAACTCATAATCAGAGGATATATTTGTAGAGCTATAGGCTGAAAGCAGTGACTCTGCATATACATCCTTCTAACTCATAATCCGGCCCACAGAGTGTGTTGATTCATCAGCGTTTAAGGTGGTGATAACTCTTAAGTGAAATGATCCTTAGAAGTGATTCCAACAGCTTTCTTTCAAATACGTAACTGGACATGGCAGACAGTAACCTAGAGGAAATCCCTATTGTAGACAGCTTGTTGCCCAAGATGGCAAGGAGAACCTTCTTAGCCACAGAGGTATTGGTTTTGGGGACATGGTGGATTGCAAGGTGGCTACTGCTTGAAGGATGGCCTAGAGATACATCTTTGCATTATTAAAGGCCGGCATGAATTCAACATGTGATGTTCAGTCTAGGAAAAATTAAGCCCTCTATGACATTATATAAAATAAGGAATTTTGTTTCAAAACCCCCTTATGGAAATTTCATATTCTGAGCTACTGTCAGATTTCAAAGGCTGAGAGCAGCATCACTCGAGATATGGAAGTAGTTGTGACACATCCGAATATTTAGGTCTATGGGTGGACAACTGGTTTCAGTCAAAGGAGTCTGGGGCCTGAATTAGATCTCAGTGGATGAGTTACTCTGTCACAACAGTGACGGATTTCACATCCGCTGAAATATAAATCCCATTATATCCTATAGGATTTATATTTCGGCAGACGGATATCCTTCACCATTGTGATGGAGTAACTTGTCCACCAAGATCTAAACCAGGCCTTTAGTCTTTTATATTGTACCATAGCTGTTTGGACATGTGTTTAACAAAACAAACTGAAAGGGCGGAAGGTTCCAGATCTTTTGCCATCATGTTTGTCATGGAGAAGACATTCAGCAGATTTTAATAAGACTTAGACCTCAAGAAGTTCAAACAGGGGGTGTGGTTATTACAGTATAAAATGGAAACCTCACGGATGATATTTGTGGAGTTAGTCTGAAAGATGCACATCATTACATAACAGTTTGTAATCAGTTTGTCGTTTAGCGTACTACTTGCATTACACAGAACTATATTTAATTCTAAAGGCGATTCAATTCACAAAGGCAGTAGCAGAGGTTGTGGGCCTCCTGCATATAAAAGGTTTCACAGTCCATGTATATCTCAACATTTCACTATTGTATGTCCATCGTTATTCCAAGGATACCACTTAATGAGGTTTTATGCTAGTACAGTAATTTGGGTTCCTCATCAGTGTGTAGAAGTCAACTGCTTAACCAATCTAGTGTTTGTATTTCATAGGAACAGCTTTCAGAACTGGAATTAACACTAGTTTTCAGCTTGTGGTCAGAACTTGATATTATATCTGTGTACACTGTTTCAAAAGCCTGAAACACCAGCAAGAAAAGGCCTGGGGGAACATTATTTGATGCTGGGGTATTACCATTTCATTAAATAATGGTAATACTTATTTTTACAGCTCTTAGAAACAGTGGTATTAAGACTGATATAACAACCAGGGATACTAATGGGGTGTCACACAACACTGATAAGCTTAGCAGACACTTTACCAATAGTATCGTCTTTCAGTGCTGTTGGAGTTCAGTTATGTAACTTAGCTCCATAGTTTCACGGAGACTTAGGTCGGGGTCTGATTTCTGGCTATTAAAACTGCCATCAGTGGGTGTGGTTCATTTGCTGTTCCCTGTGCATGATTTAGTTTGATATTCGGGACAGTGTTTGATGCATGTGGCCAAAGCCTTTTCCTGTTCTGGTATTGGAAATCTAGGCAGATTGCAAAGAATATTCCTCAGTTAGCAGAATGTATGTAAGGTAGCTGAAATTGTGGAGGTCCTGCTGAAGATTCATAGTAACTCTTTTTCTGGAGTATCTGTGGTGTGTTGGCTGGGTGTTAAAGTTTAGTGCATTATGTGCTGTAGGATCGTCTATGGTTTTGTTGTGAATGTGCAGCTTCTGTGAGCTCAATGAAATCCAACTCCATCCAACGGAGCAATAAATAAAGAAGCCTTTACAATTTGCATGTATCTTGTCTCATTGACTGTGCTTCAAAGCCAAGTCGAATGTCAGGATATTTCTTCTAAAAATGTTCTGCTTATTCCTTTAACACAGGTATTTGTGTTTACTTTTCTTTCTCTGACTGCAAAATGAAAAGAGTTTTTAAAGTGAGGTATGGGGGAATCTTTCTGGGATTAAGGGAGTGTGAAAGGAAAGGCAGCAGGATGTCAATTTTTGTTTTTTGCAACGCACAACAGAAATTAAATACCTGTAAGTGAAATTTACCCATATTTCAGAATATAAAGGCAGTTGGGAAAGCAAAAATGAAGCACATTTTTGCTAATTCTGAAGTATGATAGAAACAAATATTTTAATAGACTCACAACAAATCAAGATACCTCTACTTGATGAGGTGCAAATGATATTCACTAAAACCTCATTTCCATAGATGTTCATTTGTGTGCTGAATAGTTTTATCAATAAACTATATATCTGTGCAATTTTAGTCCTAGAGCAATGGTTTAAACACACAATAACTAGAACCAAATTGCAATGTATGGAAAATATGAGATGTAATTTAAACAACGAAGTGGGTGCCAACGAAAAAAAGGTATTGGTGCTCTCTTAAGTGTGATACACATGTGATAAAACATTGCCTATTAAATTCAATGCACAGTAGTATGGGTCAGATCAACAGTCAACTGTGTTTCTATCCTATAGGAAGTGCAGGATCATCGTTAGTGCTCAAAAAGAAATAAGGAGCTCAAGGAAGATTTCCAGGAGTATCAAAAGGCACATGAAAGAAGATTGTTCCAGCTACACTGAGAGGGTAGCTACAGAGGATAAGAGAAAAGGTCTGTGAGGGAAGAGGTACAATGATGAAGCGAGGGCATATAGAAGCTCCTGCAATTGTGCATCCTGGTGATGAGGGTCAATACAAGGGTTTAGGAAGTCCCGTTGTGAAGTTTGGAGGAGGATATGGCCCTTGGCTCCAGATCTGAGAAGCATCCTGATCGTGGGTAGGCTCAGGAACTTGAATAACAAGGAAATAGTGTCCAAGGAGAGGAAATGGAATCCTCAGTGGCTGTAATAAACTCTGCTGGAAGCCCGAACTAGTGCAGGGAGTCAAGTCCTTCTCCTATGTGTTGGATGACAAAGCAAGCAGCCCCTGAAAACAATGGCCAGGAGGTCCTGAACTAGCTGGGCCTTCCAGCACAGTTCACAATCCACTTGGCTTTGTTTTAATACAAAATTAATATGAGGCCTTATCTCATATTCTGCTGTTGAAGTGTTTTTTAAATTTGCTAAAATCACTGCTATTATCCCAAAAGATTTTTCTGAAGCCTTGCAATTTTAGTAAACAGATACCACCGGTCAGCACCTCATTCTTAAAAGTATTGCAGCTCCGGTGATGTTCACCATCTGACACTTTTATGGGCAGATGAATATTTTGGCAAAAGACCAATTAAGACACATCTAAGGAGGTGGTCAACATCGTGACATCTACAGGCAATTGCTGTTAGAGAGTAACACAAAAATTAGAATGAGTATTTTATTTTGGTAATACACAGCATTTTAAAACCATGTCTATAACATAAAAAATGTGCTCCCTCATCATGTCAGTTAAATCTAGGTGGGTCAGCAAAGTTTGTCATTCAAAAAACTGGGTGGTGGTTCTAAAAGTTTTTGGAACCACTGTTCTATGTTCTACTGGCTACTGCATGCCGTTTATAATTGGTTGGTGCAGTGGTCAACGTGATATCAAGTTGTCTGGGCTTGTCACTGCTATGTGAAAGAGGTGGGCAAGATAGCAAATTAATAGGGAGAGCCAATCCAGAGCTGGGCCAACAGTCTGGCTTGTCTCTAAGAGCCATAAAACCAGCTGATCCATAGATATATTTGGCTTGTAAAATATTTTCTAAAAACAGAATAAAGCGTCTTCGAATTTCTGGAAATGTGTTTTTGAACATACGGAAGTGATTTACTTTTGTATATTATATTGTAAGGCTTGGTTAAATGACATTTATCAGCAGTAACAGTTTCTAAACATGACCTGCAAACATTCATGCCCCACTCCCATGAACCTTATGATGACAAAGGCAGTAGTGAAGAAGGCATGTCACTTGTTTTTTTTTTTAATAAAGCAACAATAAAGTCTATTAAAACGTACAACAAAGGTTTATGCACACCACACATCCCCAAATTGTGTATATTAAAGTAGTCTTGAATCTAATTATAAAGGCAAAGGAGGCATTGTAAAACCAAATATTTGCCTAGGATCACACAATTCAGTCCTCTGGGGAAGCCAAGACTGAGCCGAAGTTTCCTAAATTCACATTTTGCAATTGATTTACTAGATGAAGGGGAGTGAGGCTTGGTGACTGAGATGAGAGTGCTGGCAGCAAACGCCACATGAAGGCTCAGCTCATTTTTGGCATGAGGTTCCAAGAGGACCTGGCTTGAACTTGGCTCAAGTATTCAGATGCTTGCTCCCTTATTTTTATGTGGTAAATTTGTACGGACCTCTGGATGGTATATTCTGTTTGAAGTTATTATAATGTCTACTATTATTTTATTATTAGAAGTAGTAATAGTATTAATAATAGTAGTAGTAATAGTGGTATTATTAATAGTAGTACAGGTAGTAGTAGCCTTTAAAGGTAGTCCTGGTTCTTTGTGCTTGGGATCATTTAAGGTCACGTCCGTCACCTCCTTTCATGTTGTGAAATATATTTAGATGGGTTGAGTATGGATCAGATATGCACCAAATTCTTAGAGGATCTGTGAGTACAGATCCCGTGGTGAACAGACACCGACCCGCTCTTCTTAAAAGTAAACTAAGGTAGTGCAATCCATAAGTACATGACAAATCCCATAAATAAGGTGTTCTCGCCATCTACCTCCTCTTATAGGAGGTTTGAAGTGTATATAAACCAATGGACCTTAGCTTATAGTTACCGCACTCTAATGAAATTAACTGATCAGTTTCTTTTTATCACCTTTCCTGCACAGGGCATGCCAGCTGTGCAGCTCTGCCTGTTGTGGGCCCTTTCTTTCAAGACTCAATGCACCTCCACTCTGTGGATAGTATCCACCCGCTGCACCATCATAGGGCCTGCAGGTCACCATTCACTCAGTTTTCCATGGTACAGTTCCACAAATACACAATTTATGTCTTAATACTTTCAAGTTTTTTTTATTTTTCAGTAGGAAACTATGTCAGTTTTGTCCCTTTCCTCACAGCTACTAAGTTTTAGGTAGGTCTAAAAATGAATTCAATTACTGCAGTACTAGACAGTAAGCGGCCACCTTGGCATCTTGCTGCCATCATCAAATTGCACTTCCTTGTGAAACTTGCAGGTTCTTTCTTTAGCCCAGCACATGCTTTTTCATTTTAGGACCTCTTTCGCTAATTTAAGATAAGACCCTGAGCTTTGGAGAACCAAGAGGGGAGCGATTAAATTCAGGGAGGCGCACAACCACAGATGAGTGAAGTTACAGGCGGGTGTAATCCCTCTTTAAGGCGCTTCATGTCAAAGAACGTTTCCTTTTTTCACATGTTTACAAAGGGTGTTGTCTGCTTTGTCATTAGCGCAAGGTCCCCTCAGTTACACACGGATCACAGCAGCTCATTAAATTGTCAGCCCCATTTTTTATTCCCTAAATTGCCAGTTACAACCATCATTCTGAGGACTGTCAAATCATCGCCCTTTTGTCTGCTGGCCTGATTCTCACACTGGACTCTTCCTGACCTCTATGTCCTAAAGGACATTTGTACCAGCTGTCTGGGTGTGTGTATTTACAAAGTGACCCTTGAATATTTCTCTCTACAACTATGAAAAATATGCAAACATATGCAAGTGACGCAAAATGCTATGAAATTGGGCTTCCATGTGACTTTTGGGAAGTTTGTATTACCCCCATGTTCTCTATTTTCTCCATTGTGCTTGCAATATTAAAAATGTGGTGAAACTTTCCTTCCCAAATGATGAGTCATCTGTAAGGAAAAATGACACGAGGCACGCACATGCTTTCTTAAAATGCTGAACGTCAAGTTATTATTTATAGATTTGGAGAATGGAGAATATCAGAGAGTAAAAAGAAAATGTGTTTTGTATGCGGGACATGTTTTATTGCATATTCAATGTTCAAGTGTAAGGAAAACTGTGCTTGGGCAAATGGTAGAGGAAAGCAGAAAAATAGAGGGAAGTCAATAAAGCGAAATTCCCAGGCCTATTATTGCATAATCAAATCTTTGCATGTCCCTAGCCAAGTACCCTCTAATGTTGAGTGGGGCGGTTTCTGAGTCATCTCCATTTGTCTGCTCTGTGCCATCCCCATGAGTCGTATGATACAAGTTTATATGTCAGCACCACGTGTGGTTCAAGTAATTCCTTAAGTGGCCAAACATGCCCAGATGTCGGACCCTTTCTCACTCTGCCACCCGATCTAAGAGCCCTAATCAGGGTAAACCGGTCTTGAGTAGAGTGTGTTCCGGTTCAGAGAGGACCTGGCTTGGCATTTTGGTCTGGACTGAGCCTATGGCTAGGTCTCATCTGAAGTGGCCTGGTGGACAAAGGAACGGTGGTATGCCACCCCGAGCAATCGCGGTAGTTCGAATACTTGCAAGCGTTCTCCCATCAACGTGTGTGTTTGATATTCAGTGAAGTGTTGCTATTATCTACCAAGCCTCCTACACACATCCTAGAAGTTTCATTTCTGACAGCCTCCACGCCGGCGAAGTACTCCATCTGCTATGTTCTAGATTACCCTTTCTTGTGCTGCAGCAGCCCACAAAACAACGTCTGGTTAGGCCCCAGAATAGACCCGCACCCCCGCACCCGCGCCTCTCCAGCTGACACGGAGCAGGCCTCATTTGTCGCTAGCTTTTGCTGTGTAAACGAGATGAGCCCAGGCGCCGGTATTGATGCAAAAACTGCTGACAAACGCGACACATCTCTGAAAATCAATATGTTATTATGAGCGATTAGCTCCCTGTAACTGCGCGTTTGGGGCCCTGCCACTTCTGATTTTACAGTTAGCATCAGCGGCTGCCGGGTAGGGCCACGGTCACCTCTCCGAGCGGCGGAGGCGGCCGAGGAGAATCAATTAAAGTCAGGAGAGCGCGAAGCGGAGCATTCCAGAACATTCTCTCACCGGCGGAAGCCTCTCTCTGCCACGGGGGTTTCCACCAGCCCATTCGCTTTTGCCCGCCCAGTCTATCTCGATAGCTCACCCCCCGTCTAGCTTTCTTTTTCTCTCTCACTCTCTCTCTGTGCTAGTTCTCAGTTTAACCTCCTATTCGCCCTCCCACTTTTGCATTTATCTCACTGGCCCACCTTTCGCTACTCAATATTATACCCCCATCTTCATCTCTCCCGCACCTGTGTTTCCTGGGACTCCGGCATGTTTCTGTAGCACACTTTCTGCTTGAGTCTCTAGCATTAGCCCATATCGCTCTCCCCTTGTTCTTAATGATGCATCAGAGGTGCTCTTCGTTTCTCCCTCATTTTTGCCTTTTCTTATGACAAGTAGATAGAGGCTGGCACCACTTTGGCTAAGGTTGGCACATTCTCACCAGTGTATGTGGTAAAGCCGTGGTTGGTGTAGTGTTGACGCCGGAAACCGTCAACACCACAGTGAGAGACCCAGAAGGGGGGAATGAGGAATTACCCCTCCACAGAAGGTGCAAGATGGATTGCACCGTGACGACAGGGGGGAGGGTATAAAAGGGGAACACGAGGCAGGAAAAGTAAGTACAAGCAGAGTGATAGTAAAGTGTTTATTCCCAGCAAGCCTACTCAGGGTCTTTACTTCCTGAGGCGCGTGCATGCCGCGCGACTTAACAGTTGGTTGTCCAGTACATGCAACGTTCTATTTCACTCTTGTAATGGTCGTCAAAGCATCGTATTAATTTTTAAAGCTGGATTCCGAGGATATTCGTGTCAAGAAATGGAATCAGTGAAAGTGGTATTGTGGGGAGGGATGGGCAGTGGAGGCTAGCACAGACTCAATCCCATTTTGGGTACTTAGGTTCATATTTCATTCTTCCGAAGAATACCCTCCTTATGTCTTACCTTAGTCCTCCCACATACAGGAATCCTCACCTGGCAATCCATCTGCTCCCTCTTCATGCTTCTCATTTTCACTCCCCTTCCAGTAGCGTCTCTGTATGCTGTTTATGCATCTAGCCTTCTTCACAACCAGTCGCGTCTGATATCTCCCTCTTTCTGTTCTTTACGTGCTGCAATCTTTCTGTTCTTTACGTGCTGCAATCTATTTGCACTCTTCGCATGCCTCTTCGTTGTCTCTTCCATATCCAGTGTGCACTCTGCCATGTCTTCCTTACTATGTTCACCAAATTCAGCCATCTCTGTTTGCTCTCCACAGGATGCCCACTCCCCTTTTCAAGCACAGACTTATGCGAAATGCTTTGTCCTCCCATTTCTCTTTTACAGACCCAATAATTCCCAGGGCCTCAAAGGACACTGAATACACAACACATTTGAAAGCACTTTTCCACATAATAATTATATTTTTTTTGGATGGTGATACGGTATTTGTTCAGTTTTGTTGTTAGCAGACAATTACTACAAGTGTATTGGAGTCAGAAGTACCTTAAGGCACTTTTTGGATCCACTGAGTAAATTAAAAACAACCATGCTAGTAAATTATCAATTGAGTTTCTATGTTTGACATACTAAAGGCAATTAAATGTATAAACAACTGATCACATTCTGAATGGTCTTCTTAGCAATGTTGAAAGTTGTTGAATGGCAGTAGAAGTACTTCCCATTTGCCCACAGTCAGCCTAGAAACCAGATAAGATTGGATGGCTTCAGAATGTTTACAGGTGTGTTTTTTTCTGAGATACAGAGCACAAAGCAACATTTACTACAATTCCAAAACAACCTACAGAAATAAGCGAAAATATTTTCTTTACATCTGGAAAAAAACAACCAACAAAACACATTATAGTCCCATTTAGGTCTTGCCTACTAGACAATCCATGCACTGTCTGTTTCAAGATGTACTGTTATCTTACAGTGGTCTTAGGATGTTGCACTTGCTTACCACTGATTGGCTTAATTCTACTCTCATCTGCATGCTTCATATTCAATACCTTATGTGGGCTTTCCTTCCTTTTCTTGTGTTTGTCCTTCCCCTAGAGCGTGGGCGCATTACTTGTGTCTTTCCACTGATCAATTTTCAGGTGATACTTTTTTACATATTGTTAGCTTGCAATGGGCTTAGGGTTTACCTGTTGCTTATCACTGGATGGTTTCATTGTGGCTCGCATTAGCTTGCTCTTATTAATTAGGTTGTGCGGGCTTTCCTTTCTCTTCTTGTGTTTGTGCCTCCCATGCAGCATGGGACACATTACTTATGACTTTCCACTGCTCATTTTTCATGTGCTATTTCTTTTCTTTTTGTTCAAGCACCACACAAGAATGCATGTGTTTTCCAGCAGTCTCTACTCTGTGCTTCCCTTCCACCCTCTGCACTTCAAGTGGAACTCTTTTACTTCCCATTTGCTTCTCCCCACTCTGGATCCATTGCTCTCTCACCCTCCTCCATATTGATTCCCATCTGTCCCGAGGCCCTCTGTTTTGTTCCCCCACCCTCCTTTTGCTTCCCCACCCTATCATCTATGATTCAACCCTTCATATTGCTTCACCCGCCCTACCCACACCCACAGTGCAGTTTCCCACCAGTTTCTCCCTTTGTGCTCGACTCCCAGAAGAAGCTGAGGAAACAATTGACCTGCACGACTTTTGGATTAAATTCACAAGGAAACAAATACTCCCATGCCACTTTTAAAGTGGAACAGTGACACCAATAGCTCCAGGACCTACAATTATGCCTGGGGTGCAACAGTGGAGGAGGTCAGACACTCATCTTTATTTTACTGAACTGCACAACTATTCCCCCCCCCCTCCACCGACAAATAACTCCAGCAGTGCCCTTGTGCTTTAGAGATGCTGCAGAGTGTGTGCCACAGAGGAGCAAAGCAACTGCTCCCTCCTTTCTGCTCCACTCATTTTAGATTTGCTTCCAAGGAGTCCACAGTTTTGCAACATCACCATTTTTAGCCCTTGTCTATGATACAGCTTATAGCAGTTTGTTGGCAAAAGCCAATTGTGGACCAGAGTGCTTTCAATGGGATGAAAAAGGATGGGGAGTCTAAAAGGGATGTAGTCTAAATAAATAAGTGTGTGTCTTAAAATATGTGAACTATAATCTTTACACATGCTGCCTACCAGCATTTAGATGCCTCTTTTTGAGTTTTTCTCTATTGCATGCAGACATATCACACAAAAACATAAGCCTAAAACAGGCCAGACATATTGGCTTTGTAAGTACTTCTTAGCGCTTTGATATAAATGTGTAACAAAGATTTTGTTGAAAATAATTAGAATTTATAAATACAAGTCCTACATACATGACCATCATTATGTGTGCACTGGAGAGAGGCCAGAGATTTGATGAGCATGTAATCTTTAGACAGTTATGGCCCCCACTGACACTGCCCTCAGCATCAGCTCCAGAGCTCTCATTTTTGCCTAATTAAGAACACACTCCCACAATCAAAACTCACCAGGGCCCCTAAATGCATGCAACCTGCTTACTTCCCCTGTGCTTCAGACTGCTCTCTCCCCCCAGTAATTTACTTCCCTCTCCATGTCATACATTTTGTTCCCCCCACACCCATGTCTCCTGTGTTGGTTTTGCTACTACCTCGGTGTTGCTTCCCCCTCACCCTCCTGATACTTCCTCCCCCCTGTTCTCCATCATTCCAGCTAACCCCCATGCCCTCTCATGTTGTTCTTGCCCATCTTTATCCTTTTGAGCTTGGCTCCCAGAGAAGCTGAGGATATTTGGATCTGCATCGCCACAGAGCAAATGACCTACATGATGTACGGAGAACAAATACTGCAGTTACACATTTAAGAGGGTGTGCTAGCACCAAGAGACCATGGACCAGTAATCCCCACCCAATGATCATCTCCTCGGATTCCCTCACTACCATGCGGCAAAAGTGCCCCTCATCTCTCCATAGCCACTCTCACATACATTGCATGTGTTTTAAAGAACTGCTAAAGGCTGGCTTTACTAATCCACACATCTCCACATAAAATATAGTTATGTTATTTGCATCAGGCATATTAACCCTATGCCCTACTTTATGGTGAGTCAAAACTGTCACTGGACAAAACGCCAAGAACATTAATCACAAGAGTTATCTTACCATTTTAATTACTTCCTGAAGGCTGGAAACACAAGGAACTTTTCAGCAGGTGTTTTTAAATAGCAAGTTTCGCAGGTTATTTCTAAACACAGCGCCCCCGATCCAGGTCAGCACCCGGTGCCGCCGCACTGATCGCACTGCCCTAAAGCCGGCCATGACTTCCCCCATGACACACAGCACTAGCTGTGCTCCCGCCCTCTCAGAGATACTGCCATGTGACTGTTGCATAGGAGCAAAGAAGTTGCTCCTTCTTTCTCCTCCACAAGTTTTACATATAACTCCAAAGACTCCACAGCTTTACATCATAAGTTTTAGGTCTTGCCCATGAGGCAGCTTTTAAATGTCTGTGTGAAAAAGTCTATTGTGCACCAAAGTGCTTTAAGTGAGATGAAAATGGCGTAGGGGGTCTCCAAAAGAGGCGTGGCCTAAGGAATTAAGGGCATTGCTTAAAACGTGAAATACAGTCCTGTGCGTCACACAGCACAGTGCCTGGCTAACATTCAGGTGCATCTTTGCAAGTTTTCTTCTGTTGCATCTAGACATACCACACAAAAACAAACATATGCCTACTACAAGCCATGCCAATTAGCTTTTTGAGTGCTTATTAGCAGTTTGATATAAATGAGAAATAACAAAGATTTTGTTGTAAATAATTACAATTGATAATTACAAGTGGTATAGATCTCACTATCATTATGTGCTCACTGAAGAGACGCCAAGTGGTCCATGAGCATGTATGCTGAATACCGCTATCTCGCATTTTCTCATGTGGCCTTAAGCCTCAGCTCCAGAGCTCTCAGTCGTGCCCCATTATAAACACCTCCCTACAACCAGAACTCACCTGCCCACTTAAATGCAACTCAGCTCACATGTATCATACAAGATGTAGAACCCCCAATTGCGCAGCCTTTTAGAGCTGGTACCTCTTGGCTTTGCCAGTAATTAGTAAAGGAAATTACAATTACAATACACAATTGCACTAAAGAAAACAGAGTTTACAAATGTTAACAAATTTAAAGCCTTTACTTATATTTACTATGCATAATACATTTCTGAAACCAGTGTCATAGCCAAAAGGTTTCAAAGGCTATGTTTTAGATACTGCTATAAAACCCTGTGGATCAGTTTCTACTTTTATTGAGCCGGATATTATAGAGAATTTATTCACCATTAAACGTGATTTCCTCCAAATGTGGGATTCCTCTCCATCTTCAGTCTTAGATGACCAGTCATTGATCACGTCACACCTAAACTGTGTATATTGATGTGCACACATCCACCCACTAATGAACCTCAGAAGACCACACAAGCAGATTATCCTTTCTAGCTAATATGCCTACTTCACAAAGCCCTGTGTACAATGGTAAATTCTGCAGCCAATGTACCAACCTATGTTTAATGGCATAAATAAAATCTCAACAGGATAATGCTTATGTTCTCATGTGAAAGGCAACCTTCTCCAATTCAAAGTCCCAAAATCCTAGTAGACCCAGAGCTCAGACTTATTGTCTCAACATCACAGCTTAAAGTTTTAGAAAGAGCAAAAAAGGGTGGTATTCCTGTAACCTTCTGTCTCAAATGTTAGCTTCTCTACTCTCCAAAAGCAAGGCCTAATTTAGATTTCAGAAGACGGTTTACTCCGTCACAACGGTGATGGATATCCTGTCTGCTGAAATATAAATCCCATAGGAAATAATGGGATTTATATTCCGGGGGATGGGATATCCGTTATTGTGGTGACAGAGTAACCTGTCCGCTGAAATCTAAATTAGGCCCTCTGCCTCTAATACACACTTGTTGATTTGCCTCTTATGAATGGTTGCATCCAGCAGTGGCACAGAATGCCACACTGAAAACCATCAGCATACATTTACAAACATGGTAAGAGACAACAGGTCTGGCCTTGGCAAGCTGGTGTGAAAAAGAAGAAGAAAACATGCTGCTCAAATGTGGCAGTGATATTCTTGCAATTTTTTTAATTAAGAACTAATATTAATTAGCATATGATTTAAATAGAACAAAAGTGTTTCTTAGCAGGTAAGTGTACTTGGAGTTACAACAATTTTTAGTTTTAATGCACATCACAGGAAACTATGGGCCATATGTACGAACACTTTTTCCCATAGACACAGAATGGGTAAAAACCTTTGCTACATATGTCCCTATGTTTATAGTTTGCACAAAGGACAGGTACAATTGGCTTTGAATTACTCTAATCAGAAGACAACACTTAAACCCATAAGAGTGCATAAATGATAAAACAAGCATAATGAATGTAAGGAAAATAGCATTGGCAAAGTAAATAATTGGGCCACTAACCTTGGCATTAAAGGCCATTTTTTAGGTGGATGTGCACAAGTGATGAGGCAAAATGGGGTTGTAGCTCTAATTTGGAAGTATAGTGAGGCAGGCACATCCAATCACACTCCACCCATCTACTCACAAAACGCATGCACATATTTACATCCTCTCATCCACCCATGCAAAAGCACACTCACTTACAACCATTGATTCAGAAGCATGTACAAATACTCACACCCAGTATTTACAAGCACATTCTTGAACACACCAATTCACACTTGTCATGGTTCAGTCAATAAGAGGAGGTCATTCCCTAACTCCCCAGTGTGGGGTGAGGTTAGTCAGAATTGCTGATCCTACCCCAGTGTGTAGTGAACTGGAAAAAGATTGTGTGAACCTTCATTGGTAGACCTCTGAGCACTTAAGGACTTAAACCTGAAGCGACTTGGGCGGACTCCATCAGTGACGATCCACCTCATCGTGAGGTGAAGGGGCCTCACAGGGGTTTGACAGGCTCATGATGTCACTATCAAAGCTGTGGGCTCTTCAGCCCAATAAAACTTGACACAGGCTGCCTTTTCCTGACATTGTGAGTGTCTGTCAGACTGCTAAGCCTGACAGATGCTCATCATGCTTTGGTGGCCCGCCACTACGGGGCACTGGCCCATAATGATGGGCCATCACTGGCAAAATGTCATCAATTACAATGTTAAAGATACAATGCCTGAACTTGGATGTACCATTGCCAGATACTATATGCAGTGGTGGGTGGGAGCAAAATGTGAGTAAGTGAACAGACCAATGGATGAAGAGGACCAATTTAAACCTCATCTATACACATATATTCCTATATTTTTAACTATATGAGAGTGGTGAAACACCTTAAACAGTTTCTAGACCAGACTTGAAAAGGAAACTAATGAACTCTTCCAACATATGGGGGGATTTGACTTGACTCAGCTGACATCTCGGCCTCCCCCAAATCTGTAATATTGCTTTGCTTCCAAAGCAGTGTGCTCCACCATACGTTCCAAAAACTCTGTTTTATCCATAATGCTGACTTTAAGCAATCCACCAGACTGGTACTGTGGGGGTTGTGTGTCAGAATACTGACCACATAGTTGTCTTGTTACAAGAAAATTGCACCAAAAATGTCCACAGCTAAACTATTGTGGGAGTGAAATACATTGCTAAATATATGTTCACTACTCTTAACTCCACATCTTTTGAACATACATATATTGTCATGGTGAATATCTGTAAAAGGAAGTATAGGAAACCTGTTACAGCCTTTATGTACTTACCTTGGGAATATTTTCGTCAGAGAATTTTTTAGATGATTTTTGGATTTACTACATTTAAAACTCTATATGTCAACACCATGCCAATGCTTTTCACCTGCGTTTCAATTTCTACCAGCAGCTTCACTGACTCCCAACACAGATTTCAGTCGACAGAACAGAGGAAGAGTCTGTAAATCCCACTTGACCATCAGACCATAGGATAGTATGACATTCCAAATAGTCAGTTGAAAAGAAATGGCATCACCACTTTACCCACAATTAGATTTCTAGTGTGCTGTGAACATCACAGGAGAGTGCTCAGTGCAGCCTTCGAAGTTGACAGCAATATAAACATCAAACCAGGGATCACATGGTAATCTTCGAATAATGCACAGTGCAGACATCTCAGGAAGTTTAATCCTTTATGCAGACTCTATCCACAGCTAATCCTCCATCTCCAGCAGTGTCTTAGCCTCAACTGTCCCTCCAACATTCCACGTTCACACTAGGTCACTCCTCCACACACATTTCACATTCCAGATCCCAACTCAAGATACCACATTGCAATAATGTATTATAGGAGAGTTCTGACTTCAGCGTCACCACTAGCCCCACGCCGACAGCAGGTGCAGTAAATGCCAGGATTGCTTGCAGTAATATAATGCAGAGCAGTAGATTTCACGGCGCCATCATATAGTCCCACACCACTATCTTTACCTCAGCAGGCAGTGCGATGTCAGAGGCCTCATGCAATAATTCTGACTTCACGGTGCCATCGCACAGCCCCAAATCAGGGTTGTGGCTATCATTAGTGCAGCAGGTCCAGTGGCACCTGGTCCCACAAGTGTGGACCCCACGGAATCCTAAATATATTTGCCTTTAGCTAAAACTGCAAAATGGCGGTGTTCAATCCAGAGCGCTTGGTACCTTCAAAAGAGAAGGTTCCGTTGTTTGAGAGTGTTTAAGATAACACGGGAGAATATGAGAAAAAAAATGTGAGAAATCAACAATTAAAAGAAGAGTGTGAGTGAGGAAGGGCAATGTAAGAAGTGGTGGCTACAGAAACAAAGATGGCGGAAAAATAAGTTGGAGAGACAAAAGACAGAAAGAGTAATGATATGCAAAATAAATGACAGGACGAAAAAAAGGTAACAGCAAAAAATGGGAAGACAGATAGGACAGCAGAAGAAAACTGCATACTCAAAGATGAGAGAGAAAAAAAGAATTACAATTGATTAGAAGAAAAAAACATGGTGAAAAAAGTCCAGCGCTGGACTAAAAAGGGCAGAAAATGAGACAGTACACCAGAGTAAATGAGCACTGTGAGAAAATAAAAATGGAACAATAAATTATCTGTTTTTTTAGTGGTTAGGGGAAGTAACTGATGTCCTTGTGTTCAAAGAAACAAGCAGCGCCCAGATGTGTCATGAATATTGAAAAATTATCTTGTTGTACCATGCTCTTACAAAGATGCTCTGCTTGGGGGAGTTTCAAAGTTCTGAGGTAGGCTGAATAATAAATAAATCTAGATATTACATTTCCCATGCTATGAAAAATGAATTTCCCTAAAAGGAAGGGTAGCACTCATAATGTAGTAACATTATATTTTCTTAACTAATGCTCAGCTCCCCACTGGGGTATGCAAAAGCTGCAGTACAAGTTGAGATTTATTACACACGCCGATAGCTCCCTTATCACTAACATAGAAAGAACAAAGGATGAGCTATACCTACTTGAAATAAAATCTGCGAGCTGTAGAGCACGCGGAAATGTACACAGCGCATACATTAATATATTGCAAGGCCTTGCTACAGAAACAAAATGTAAGCAAGCATGAACAAAGCCGATAGGTTTTGCCTTTTGAACCTATTGGCTTTGTCAATGCAGTTTACCAATATTGTGCACCATCGGTAAAAAGCAAGATGCTTTTTGCCAATGCTGAACAGCATCAGCAAAAAACACAAAAAATAAAGAAAAAGAGGCACCATTTGGCAAACGCTGTGCCGGTCTTGTTTTTCTATAGGCACACACATACAATACCACTTATGCACATGCTAAAGGAAAGACACTGGTGCTAATTTATTTTTTTAATTTATCAATCCAAGATGGAAGATGTCACTTGGATTGAGAAGAAGAAAATTAAAGTGCAAAAAAAAAAAAAAAAAAGGGTTAAAGGGAGCAGTGGAAAGAGGGTGGGGAGAAGCAGGAAAAAACAGCACACGAGTGTGAGAACAATCAAGGGGTGAGGGGAGAAGAGCTTAAGAGACAGTGGTTGCCAACACAAATTAAAAACTGGTGGGGCAGGTGAAGAGGGTGCGGGGGGAACATGGAGGAAGAGTACACAAGGAGCACGTGAGGGGTTTAATAATTTTTTTTTAAAAAAAAACATTTACCTGTTGCCGCCTCTGCTTCTTGGTCCCAGTAGTACAAGGGACAGCATGAGAGACCCCCCTGTGCAATCCCCGCACTGCCCTGATGCTATTACCAAGCATTACAGAAGTGTGGGATTTGGCCTGAGCGGGTTGGTTTACCGCTTGCTCAGGCACAGGGAGTCTGAGCTGTTTCTCCAAATTGAATGTGCAAAAAAGCTGGTTGGAGAAGCCTAACTGTGCATGTCTGTTTGGCTGGCCATTGCAGAGGAGCTGCCGCTGATAAGAGAATGAGCAACACAGAATGCAGGTGCTTGCGAGTTTAGGGGCAGAAGCACACAAAAAAGAGAGCGAACCGCACAAGAAAGCAAGAGCAACACAGGGGTCTAGGGGGCGGGGGTCTGTTACCTGGTAATGATAGAAATGGAAAACACATGCCCTCCCAGGGAGTGACTAACCAAAAAGAAAAAAAGTAGTCTCTGAAAAGTGAGCAATGGAGGGCTAGAAGTCAGCCAGTCAAAAGGATAGAGACAGGCTATGATTCAGGGAAGGGGCAAACACAAGGGAAGCAAGCCACTGAATATGAAGAGATCAAATGTGAGACACAGTAAAGCCAACCAGTGGTAAGCAATGAGTGGGCCCTAGGCCAAGTGTAAATTCACAATACGTTTTTCACAGATGAGATAAAAAAATGGATGAATTCAGACAAGACATAGACATTGCTTTGACCTTGTAGGTAGGACCGTGCTCTGGCCACTTGCGGGAGAGACTGACCTCAACAGGATTACTTGCTGTAAACCCCACTGTCTGCATCCCTTGACGCCTCCCTCCTGCGCTATGTAAGGCTACCTTTGACATCCACCGTTTTAGAGACTTCTGAAGCAGTAATTTGGACTGTCAGATGGAAAATAAGCTCTTGCCAGTCGTGGCCTTCTTGACAGTAGTATGTCATCCTCTGCCTAGAGTGATGAGGCTGTCAGGCCCAGCTTCCTCCGACGCCAGCTGATAAAGACAACGCTCGCGCATCTCCCTTCCGGCTGCTGATCGAAGGTCATCAATTTCGTCACCGGATACGGCTCAGGTTCTGGAAGAATCCTTAATGATTACTGTGAGGCTGAAAGGGGTCCACAATGTGTGTGCAAGGTTCTGCGAAGACGATGCACAGTGTACATAGTCCATGAGTGCGGAGGATTAATAATAGAAAATAGTTACCTTTTGATATGGTGCTTCATGACACACTTCTTCCGTTTTTAAACACTGAAGATAGCAAGTGCTATTATTACATAATCTATGGGTACTCAGTTTTCTGACCTTGAAAGGATGAAATGCTGATCTAGTACTCAAACTCCTGACAGGCTGTCGCATGTTTGGCATGCTAATGGCGACCTCTCTCGCGAATGGCTCTTAGAAGTCTTTTGTAGTTTCCTCACTTGTGTGAGCAGAAGATTGAGTGTCTAAGGTGGTCATGGACCTGCGACATGCATAGATAATTAACTGACAGTGAGCAAAGTCTCATTTTCAGAAAGCAGGAAAGGTCAATTGAAGAACCAGTTTTGGGGCATTCCTTAATACCGGTGTTTCTAGGTAGAGTCAGACTGGCCTAAATGGCAACCAAGCAGCGCCCAATGGGTCGATCTGAAAGGTGAGTGTGTGGGTCAGTTATCAAAGGGTAGTGGGCCTGGGTTTTATGGTCCGGTTGGCCAGTTTTTACTGTTCATTTTCCTGATATTTCCACAAACATTGCCTTTAGCAAGCACACATGCATGCATACCTTGCAAAACAACTGTATAACATCTCTTTAGTTTCAAGTTTAAAGCTGCCCGATTTACAAACATGGGCCAAATTTTTAGCTATCTAATTCAATAATGAGGGACACTTCTATTATAGTGTCTCAGACTATTTTCTGTCCCAGTCCGACCCTGTACCTAGGTAGTATAATGCTGTTACGTGGTGTTGCAGCCCCATGGACACAAAAGAATGGAGACTGCGGGTTCAAAAGGTTTTATTCTTCAACACGTGTCTGCGATTAAAAAGGTTATCTTTTCAAAAGGTAAGATTGGTGACTTTCTCTATGTATGAATCTTCTTAGGACAATGGAATAAGTCTACTTTAATCTGCAATACATTTTAGGTTGGAGGATGATGGACTTCACAGAAATACTACACAAGAAAAGATCCAGCATGTTTGAAGGATGAGTTTGGGCAGAGAAGATTGTAGTTATAGGGGACTGAGGGCAGGACAGAATATGTTTCCTCCTCCCAAGTTGTTAGACCTGGCATACTTGGAGTGGTTTCCCCCAGCCTTTTGCCTTGAGACTTCCTATTTTTGCTGGCCATAGGAGTCTGCTCACTTTACTACTGGTAAGGAGTGCTAAAGGGCTTGTGCTCTCTCCTTAAGACATGTTAGATTGACTTATATCCAATTTGCACATATAATTTACTAACAAGACTCAAGTAAAGTGGCACTACGTGTGCCCATGGCCTGTAAATAAAATGCAGCTCCTGCAGCACTAATTGTGTCACTCACTTAAGTATTATTTTAAACATCTCAGGCCTACCATTGCAGCATGTGTGCGTGCTGTTTTTTAACTGCCATTTCGATTTTGAGACATAAACCTTTTGCCAGGCCTAAACCTTCATTTTTAATACATACAAGTCACCCCTAGTGTATCTCAGAGGGCAGGGTGCAATATATTTAAGTGGTAGGACATTTATTTTTAAGTTTTACATGCCTTGGTATTCAAAAACTGTTAAACCTGTTTTTTCACTACTGCAAGGTCTACCTCTCCCACATAATAAAACTGGAGTAAACTTATTAGATCTTAAATGTGTTATTTCCAAATAGGAATAGGTACCCAGTTCATCCTTGGTGTCTCAGAATTGTAATGAAAAATAATAATTAATAGTGTAGTCGGATTTTTAATTACAATTTTCATAATGCCACTTTTAGAAGGTTGGCATTTTCTTGCTTTAGCCATTTGGTGCCTGTCTCTAGGTCACAGGACTGGGTGTAGTTGACAATTGGGCTTTGTTTAGTCCTCCTAGACAGCCACACACAATGGGGAGCTTAGGTGTGATTGGAAGGTTCATCACTGGTAGGATGGGAGGGAGGAGCTGGGCCCAGCCCAACTTACACTTGAAGAGGCTGTGTCCTGTCTCCATGCAAAGGGCTGCATACCCCCGCTAGTTAGTCTGGAGACAGGGCCAGAAAGGCAGGGCACCTGTGCACTTTAAAGGCTTGCCTCTAGAAGATTCTCCCCACTTCAAAGGCACAACTAAGTATAAATACTGGCCCTCAGACACCAGTTCTTCAGTACACTTCTGGACCTGTTGATACTCTGCTAGGAAGGAGGACTGCTCTGCTGCCGAAAGGGACTGCCACTCTGCTGAATGGCTGCTCTGAAGGCCAACTGTCCTGTTTTGCTGACCTCCTGTCCTCTTGCCTGGGTAAGAAGGACTGGTCCTGCATTTCTTAAACCCAGATTGACTCCAAGGGCTAGTTACTGATCTTCTGAACTGAAGCCTGCGGGACACAGGATTCCAACAACCTTGCACTTACACCTGGACTCTGCTATCTGTTAGTCTACTTTGTCAAGTGATCCCACCCCGTTCTGGACCCTTGAAAGTGAGCTTAAGGCTCTCTGCAAGTCTGTGGATCCAGCGCAACCAATGCATCTTCTCTGCTGTGTGTCATTAACCAGAGCAGAACTGTCACTTTGCCAATGCTGCATAAATTGGACCCATCACAAAGACCTGCATCGCATCATAACCCATTAGAAGCACCACTGGACGACGAATCCTTGGTGCAGGCCCTCGCATACCTCATCGACAGCAGCCTCAACGATGATGCCAAACTCCCCATCGCATCCTTGCAGCTCCACGGAACTGTCGTATTGCCTTTACTGCATGCCACATGCTTGCTGATGGATTTCACATTGCAAGCCCCATCAGAGAGATCCTCAACGGGTGTGACTGGATCCTCGTTGACGCATTACATTGCCTGCTTTTTGCCAGGCTACATGAGGTTTGAGCATAGGTTAGTTTAGGATTATGGTTGCAAAAATGGTAAGCTTAAGGTGGACTCAGAAATCTAACATATGGATATACACCCAAAATCATCACTACATTAGGCACAACTCCTGGTCCTATCACATACCATCATTTACAAAACATGATTCCAAGCTATATCATAAGCTTGTTTACCAAGAAACTTAACAGCCATGTGATGTTGAGCAAGAGAGAAGTACACCCAAGTAGAATGAAATCAGTAGCAATGTCCTTCACCACGCGCACACACACAGAAGCTAATAATGCTCCACTCCGATCTGTTACAGGATCTCGCTGCCCAGTGTCACCATAATCCATAACCAATACCGTTGGACGTATGTGAGTGTGCAGCTGTGGCACTTTTTGCATAATTATGGATGTGCCACATTTGTCACATAATCCATCATCTGCTGCATAGTCTGCAGATTTTAACATAAAAAAAATTCTAGTTCAAAGGGATCTAAAGTTACTAAATCTGTGGTGACTTGGGTTCAAGTGTGCTTGAAGGCCCTTCCTAAAAGTTGACTGGCCATTTTTCAATTACTTATTGCTTTATTTGGGTACTAAATTGGTGGTAATAAAGTGAAACATTTTCCTAGACAGTGTTTTCAGGTGTGAAAATTACAAAATAATGAAGTAGTACTATCACAAGGTAAGCTGCATTATGCTGCTTAGTTTGCTTTTTTTTACTGCATACTTTAGTCAACCTTGTCCCATAATTTAGTCCTCCTCTGATGCATAATTACAGTGGCCCTGTCTGTAACAAAACTCTTCACTAGCTTATTGTAGCTGGTTCACAGTTTTCTACTGTGACGCACATATAAATAACATAACAAAATAAAATGTAAATGTGATTCTGGTCTGTGAGTATCCCACAACCACAGAGGGTTTCCGGATTCCAAATGTGCAACAGGACTAAAGAAAGGGTAATAAAGTTCTATTAAAATGAATATGACAAAGTTCTGGAATTGGAGAGGTATTTAGTCAATGAAAGTCTATGATCTGATTGCTGCATACTAAAGAAGTAATCCTTAGAAAAGAATAGATACATACCTTTATGATATTAGTGGCAATGAATACTCTGCATGACAGTCAATCCCACCCTCTTCCAAAGACCCATCAGATCTGGTAATGAACTCTTGCTTGTATGTTATGTGGGAATACATCAGTCTGGCCAAGGTGAATTCTACCTTATCTCCAATATATCAATAATATCCAGTGGTTTAGCTAGGTTGTCATGAACTCTAGTGCAATCAAAGTACCTGGGGCACCTCACTAGGGTGACTCTCAGTCTGTCAGCTAGCCCCAAAACTCCTTAACATCTTTCAACATAGCCTGCATCTGCCGTATCAAAATCCATTAGCATCCTCTTATACACACTATTGTACTTTCACTCCTATCACTGCATTTCTGCAATGGTAACCCTAAAACGAATTGCCAAAGCCAACAGGTTTGGCCCTTGTAAACTGCATGCACACAAAGACAGAACATTCAGGGACTCACACTCACACTACTGCCTTCACACAGACACACCTGTTACACTGCACTCACACAGGGGCAACCTTCAAGCTGTAGACTACTTATCCTGCACTTACAAAAGACAATGCTTATCCTGCATTCACAAAGGCCACCCTCCAGATGCACTCACAAAACGTGGTGGCTATCATGCACTCACACTGCTCACCCACAGGTACAGCGCTCACTACAAAGGAGGATAGTTGGGACAGGTAGTGTAATAGGAGGCACAGGTTGAGTTTCTGGTGCATTTGTCCAGTAGTGCAATTCAAAGTTTTAAGTTAAGCTATACTGAAGCCTGAATGTCCACCGAGGTTATCTAATCCTAAGTAAGTCACATTTGGAAAAGCACTGCAGTCTATGCGAGTCTGAGCAAGTCCCATTTCCCTTTTTTTTTTTTTAAGTTGGTGATTTTTTGTATTGCAAGCATATGCTAAAACAAGCAAAGAAAGAAATGAATGAAATGAAAACTAAATGTTGAGGGCATGTGCTTCAATAAAAAAAAGTAAAGCGCTGCGGTGGTCTGCCATCTTGGAACAATAAAAAATGACAGAATATGTGGAATGCTGTTTCAGGATGGTGGAATAGATTTGAAGCTTGCAGCAGTGATGCCTCATTGCAGTCCTGTAGCAATGGCAGCAGAGAAGCTGGTACTCTCATTACTCAATTAGCACGCATCTGCAGTTGCAGGTGAGCTGCTGGGTAATGAACTAAAGAAGGTATCTCCTGAAATTGGTCTTCTCTGGATGCAGAGTAACACAAAGTAAGCAGGCAAAATACTGTTTACTCAGATTACCCGACATCCTTTAGACCAGCAGTTTTCTACTAGGCAGAGCCATATATATTCCAATTATAGCCAATGGCTGAAGAAGACTGATCCACTGCCAATTGCATGTATGCGGATCTGAAGGGCTGAGCACGTATATGAATGGCACTCTGTCTCATAAATAACTAAAATGGGCTTACCCAAAGCCCATGTTCTCTAAGCAAGATTATGTATTACTATTGAGAAAAGATGAGGAAGGTAGACAGCTAAAACAGCCTTTTGATCAGACTTAAAACACGTAAAAACAGAGCACAGGGAGCAAGAGTGAAGCCGGTCCTTGGCTCACATGCAAAAGACATACAGCACTGGTCAAGAGCATCACAATCTTCCCTGAAGGACATGAGACATATGTGGTACTGAAGGGCCAGTGCAAGGTGTGTACAATTACATTGAACAAGTGTTGCACTGCAGTGCCAGGGAGTGCAAGCTTCCTGAAAAAATAGGAACAAATGTGGTGCTACTGCAGAGGCAGTGCAAGATTCACTTAAAGACACTGAACAAGTGTTGGTCTGCAGTGCCAGGGAGTGCAAGCTTCCTGGAAAGATAGGAACAAATGTGGTGCTACTGCAGAGGCAGTGCAAGATTCACTTAAAGACACTGAACAAGTGTGGCGCTGCAGGGCCAGTGTAAGCTTCTGTTAAAGTCATGGAACAAGTTAGGCACTGGGAAGCATCATTTAACATCTCCCATTAGGTACAAAGAATAAGCAGTATTTCAGATTTGCTATTTCCTCACATACAAAACAGATATCACACTGTCAGCAGCATCTAAGTTTATTTCAGGCACAGACTATCCAGAGTAAAATATAGAGGTGGTTGAGCCACTGAAGGCTAGGCTCTGGTTCAGCTCGAGAGTCGTTTGAGCTGAGCTTTCATGCTTTCATGCACCGTATGCCAGATACCTCCCCCTAACCTCTTGCCCCAAGAATTTAAGACAAAGCATTAAACTTTGATGTCAAACAGAAGCAAGAGATACCAATCCAGTGGCTGAATTGCAAAAGGTGTGATCAGCAAACCTGGGAACAATCCCTGTTTAGCCACTTGGCCATACTGTGTAAACCCAGGCATTTCTAGGTTCATGTTTAAAAGCTCTCACTTTTAGTAAATGCCTCCTAGTGCAGTGATATAATCTGATGTACCAATGTGAAATGAGTGTTGAAGAAATATACTTTTTCTCACTTTTGAAGACGCTTTATCGTATAATACTTCTTGCACGATTTCCATTGCAAATATTCCCCTTGCTCAGGTGGCACATAGGCTCTCAGATCCAAGACAGGCTGTTAGAGCCAGGACATACCTTTTGCTAGGCTCCACCTGCTAATCTGTTAGCTCTCCCACCTTTACGAGTACAGTGTCTGTTACTCGTTTTCCCCCTCTCTCAGTATCTTGCTCTGGGGAGCAATATTTTTTAGAGATTCTGGCTGGCTTTCACAATTCTCACAAGGATAACTAGTCCCACTTCTGATGTTAATAAGGACAAATTGTGCTTTAGCAACCCCAAGAAGCTTTTTTTAAAAAAAATCACCAGTGCATTTTGTTAGCACAAAATAAAGCATTATTCATGTTCACTTTCAAGTTCCAGCACCCGCTCCTATGTAAGTCCATGTTCTCTTAATATCCACTACATTCTGCCCCCACCTGTCAGGCATAGGGCCAGTTCTAGGGCAGTACGACCAGTGCCATCAAACTGGGTGCTGATTTTTTGGTGGGAACACCTGGTTCCAAGTATATTATGATTTTCAAAGCACCTGGACGTTCCTCGCCTCTAGCAATTTTCAGGCAACAATAAAAAGTTCAAGATAATTCTGGTGATAAATGTCCTTCCTGGAGAGAGATCTGAGTTTTGCCTAGTGGACGTTTTGACTCCTCTTAAGGTAGCACAGTGGGTTAATATGCCTGCTGCAAAGAATGTTCACCATCCAGATCACAAAGTGTATATAAAATAAATGGGGCAGTGGGTTACTGCTTGTACGAGAGAGATAATTTTGTTACATGCAGTTTATAATTTAAATCCTACTATAGCACATTAGCTGTCATCAAAGAGTCACACGCAAACTGCAAGGTATAAATTAAAGCATTATGATTTTCCCCAGTCTTTCATTATCCTAATGTCGCAAAAAGAGTTAATTTGGGTAAAAATCCATTCTTTTTACTATGGAAAATTCCCAACCATGGGGTTAAATTTTAAATTCTAAGTTTGTGCTTCTCCAGACCAAGCACTCAAACTATATTGCCTACCAGTATGGATGACATGTGACTCCTGCACCTTGTAGTCATATGTCTTATGTAACATTTCCTAAACACTGATTTACATGTGTATGATTGAATGCTTCTGTGTAATGTGTGTGATGTAAAGTGCTTTGATACCCTACACTGGTATGAGTGGCACTATAAAACTAATTAAATGCATCTGAGAGAGAGAGAGTGGGCACAGTTAAAGGATGGTAGTGAGGGAATCCATAACGGAGGTGGTCATTGGAGTGGCGCCAACAAACCGTGTCACACTGTGCGCCACCAGCGTTAAAGCTGGCACCGGTCAGGCGGAACGCAGTGATTACTCTGAATGTCTTGTTTACCGAGGCATTCCAGCTGCATGGCCACAACTTCTTTCCTGGCTTCAACTGGTGGCAGGAAACCAAGGGTGAATGGCGTGTTCTGAATTTACAAAAGTGAGCATGCCCGGTGCTCAGCCATTCAGTGTGCACGCAATGAAGCCTTTGCAGTGCCTCTGCAGGTGCATCAGCGAATCCGGCTGCTCAGAGTCTGACTCCTGCAGCTGAGGGAATCAGAAGAAGCAAAAAGCAAGCTCCCACTGCTGTAAGTGCTCCTGCGGCCCTATTAAGCACTGGTGGTCAAACAATTTTCAGACGGGGAGTGTTAACACCAATGTTACGTCACTGAACTCAAAGGGGTTAAAAAAAAGCATCTCTTAAAGGATAAGTGTCACAAATGAGCCTCACTCATTCAGCAGAACAGTGGTAAGGCTGTAGTATGGAGCTGGTGATGCATTTAGGGGCACACTGTCATAAATATACCACTGAAGCAGGGTGAGGTAACACACAGTAATTTACAAACAGCACATTTCCACTGAAATGAGCACTAAATTTGCACAGTCACAAAGTTTGACTGATAAAACTATACAGCTCACAAACAATAATCTGTGGAATTTGGGCTTCAGTAAATATTTGTCATTTGCACATCACCAAGTAAAATATCTTGATTTGTTTTGATCCTATTAACATCTTCATGTCAATCACACTAAGATTATAAAAGAGGGCTTAAGTTGTTTTTCCCCATTATTTGTTTATTTGGAAATATTTGTGCAATTCATATATAGGCATTGTTGTGCATGAGAAGAAACAGCATCCCACAGCCTTTCCTTTCACACCAACAAGATCGTTGCATAGTACACTTTACAAAATCCTCACAGTGGAGTGAGGGAAAGGATGTCACAAGAATGACACCAGTCTCCATGTTAAAAGAATAAGAAGCAATTTGTCAGAGGACTAGACAGACATTTGACCTCGGTCTTTGAATACAGCAAATGTGACAAGTGAAAAACACAATTTTATCAATCTATAATGGCCATTCACCTTCGGAACTCCAGCATAGTTATTTAGAGAGTGCTGCAGAACTCAACACACACCTACTTCGAGTGCCTCTGCTTGTAAATATCCCTTCACTGCCCAAAGGCCTGTTGTAGTTCAGACTCCTTTCACCTCTGGGCACTTGTGAGCTGCACTGACTGCACCACTGGTAGCTACACCACTGATCCTAACATGGTATTTAAAAGAATAATTACATCTGTGGTTTGGACTCTTGAGTTCACTGTCTCAAATGGCTTTTACCAAATAAACAGTGATTTCAGATGTGAACTGATCCAAGTCAGTGTCCTTTGAAGACATAGTGGATAGAAAAATTTCAGCCTGAGGAGGACCAAGTATGCAGGGTAAGAGAAAAAGGCCCGTTATTCAACATAGCGTATTCAGAATACTATGGGTGCAAGTCATCACACTGCATGCTTTCAGACTACAGGATAACATAGAAGCATGAGACAGTACATAACAATTTATGCAATAAAGAAGGTTTCAAAAGAGGGTTTTGCATTTCTACACGCATGATGTAGGCTTGCATTCTTGGAGTAGTTTCATTCAAGACAGGAACTATGCATCTCAATGTTATCATCAAGCTTGGCCCTCCATCTGGTTAGGTTGGTTGGTTGCAATGGTTCTACCTAGTCTCCAGAAGTGCCACAAGCCATCTATGGCCTGCAACACTCCTATATGCTGCTACATAAAAGGGTTGTTTTCTAGCACTCTGGCTTTGAGGGCTGAATAAACAAACCACGCTAATTCAGCATTTTCGACTAGAGACTAATTCTGAATCTCTCTGTACAGACCAAGCTCAGATTATCACTTATTGGAAGGTTGACTTCTACCCATCTTCCAGAAGCAAACATATACATGATCCTTGGGCCCTATATGCCACAATAATAATCATCTATACTTGCCCCCCTGTGCTACTGGTTTGCTGGTGTTCCTGTGAACATGAAACCAATCCTACACTTCCCATTCCTTAATACTACAAATAAACTAGGGTGAAAATCTGCCATGCAGATGGCTTCCTTAACTCATCCCTGCTGCAGAAGCTTCACATGGATCAAGATGCAGTGTGCACAGAATCAGGGAGAGTCCAAAACTGCCTACCCAAGTTGCTCCAGAAACACTGGAGACAGTGTAAGGAACAAAGTAAAGATTGGATGTAGGAGAGAGTCACGTAGGAAAGCTGCAGTGGTTACCAAGAAGCATCACCTCTTCCCCCAAGTAAGCTCCCAGCCCTTGCCACAACTCCTCTACCTGTGCACTGGGCCATCTGGAGGATCAACTGGGGCCATCTCCATCTCACTGCGTTGTGAAGGTGTCCACAAACACTAAGGTGGTTGTTGAATCTAAGACCATGGAACTAAATTTGTGCCTGTTTTTGGTATGTTTTGTAGTCTTAGCAAGAAGTCCAAAAATAGTATCAATCCTGAAGAACGTGTTAACTGTAATCAGTGGTTTGCAATATTTCCGTTTTTCAAATTTTCCCTGTAAGTCTTCTGTACTGAAAAAAACCTTCAGAGTCCTGTGCAGCTACACAATCTCAACATACGATCCTATTCGCAGGCGTGACTCCACTGAACACTCAGGCCCTCATTACGAGGCTAGCGGTCTTACCCCTGTGGACCTTGAGGAAAAGACTGCTGCATTACAAGTTGTGGGGTTTGGCAGAATGCACACCGCCACAATGGTCGCACCTACACGGCTGGCGATGTGCACCTCCAGCCTGCCGGATGGATTACAAGGCTACAGACCACTAGGCTTTCCGTGGCGGTCACCCTGCCACGAAAACCCTGGCGGTAACACACCCAGCGTCAGGAATCCTCATTCCTGTCGCCGGCACACTCATGCACAAATGTCCCCACACCTTCATGCACCCCCACACCCATCCACACACTTACAAACACTTCCCACCCTTCCACACACTTACAGGCACCCCAACTGTACACATCCATCCAAACACCCACACCTGCCCTTCCCCCTGCACCACAAACATCCACTCACTCCCCCTCATCCCTTCACCGCATACATCCACTCACTCAACCCCACACCGCATACATACACTCACCTGCTCGCCCCGTTCACTCACACAAACACAAGCACACGCACACAGGCACCAACAAACACCCCCCTTCCTCCCTATCCACAAACACTCATCCCCATTCACATTCATTCACACCCCCACCCCATCCGCATTCATGCACACCCCCTCTACACCCGCATACATTAACACACTCCCCCCTCCGCATACACACTTGCACACATGCACCCCCACTCACTTGCTCACAAACACACCCTCATAAACCCCCTTTCGCACACATAGAGGCATACACCACACACATGCACCCAACACTCCCTGCCCCTCCTCTTTCGGATGATCACCTTACCTTATCCGGAAAGCTGGTCTTCCGGGTGGGGATGGGTCCTGGCTCGTAATATGGTGAGTGGAGTCTTGCTGCCATGTCGGTGCTGGCGATGCACCCGACTCTTCAACTCTGTCAGTCAGGCCAATGTAGTTGGACTCTGCCCATAAATGGGCAGAAGTTCTCGCACAACTCCTAATATGGAGGTCAGCAGACCGCCTGCACTGGTGGTCTGCTGGCTGCAGCAGCTTTGGCGGTCTTTGAAAAAGAGTGCCAAAGTCATAACGAGGGCCTCAGTATTTTCAAGACAAAATCCTTTTTTTTAAATTAGCTAGTTTTTCAAGATTCTTGTGCCTTAATTGCTAACAATGATTCCAAATGTGACCAAGAGCTAAAAACAGCCATGTGAAGCCAAGGTACCTCTTTCAGTAATATTTGCTTTTAAACACTTTGGAAAGCCTTATTCACCATACTTTGCAGTATTCCCTGCTGTGGGGCAAGTTGGACGTTTTCCCAGTTTACTTCTACATTATGCCCAATGAGGATCCACAAACTATAGAGACAATGTGTTGGACAAACAGTAACCTCGAACCCTGAGCCCATGAACTGGGGCTATTTGTACATTTTCCCAGTTCTCTTCTACATCATACCCAATGAGACTCCAAAAACTATAGAGACAATGTGTTGGGCAAACAGTAACCTCGAACCCTGAGCCTAGTTCAAACCCTGTAGAAAGATACACCATTGACTTATATTGGGTTCACTTTGCCCCACTGAGTATCAATGGCTTTTGTTTGGTGGGGGGGGTCATCTGTAAGCCCTACTTGCGATTTGCATAACACTGCTCTGTGTGACCTACATTATTTTTTTAATTGTTTATTTAACACTCCTCCTTTTGTGAAGTCAATCCTCTGAGAATCACCTTCATTACTTCTTCCAAGTACAGAATACTTTCATATTGCATATTTACATATTTATATTCACCATAACTACTCGACTCTTCACCACTGGCGAATTAAGCACACTAAGAGGTTTAGTTAACAGTGACCAGCTGGAACATCCAGGGCCTGACATAGTCAGCAGAAAGGAGACTACCTGCCAAATTACCCGCCTCGTGCTGTCCATCACACCCAGGCCCTGATGATACTACCTCACAATCTTAGTATAAAAAAGAGCATTGTGAAAGCAATACTTTTGCAACAACAACTAAAATATCCCAAGTACTTAATGATAAACAAACAAGAAATGTTAACACTAGCAGTGTGTGAGAATTCCTCACAGGCTCTGAAGGGATATAACTGGGGGCTGATTACACCATGGAAAAATACACCGAATATGCAAATTGAGGATGGAAAGGTAAATGTTACGAAGTGAGAGATTTGTGTAATTTCTCAACGGGTAGGCTTTCAAGAAACAGAGTTTCGATTAATAGGCACAGAGCGCTGGGGGTTTTGCAGACTCCGCTTGCAGGCATCCCGGGGAGACCGCATTGGGTAAATGTTATCCTGGAGCCCGGGGAGGTGAAGGCAGCTACAGCAACCCTTCTTCTGCAGGCTCAGACAGAGAAGGGAGCGAATGCAGCTCCATTCCTTCAATTCACACGATCTCCATCAAACATCCGAAGATCCTAGGACAGCAACTGGGATAACATTACGGGTCCTAGGTCAAGAACGGGAATCCAATGGGAAAACACATTTTTAGTGATCTCAATAAAAATCCTAATGCACTTAGTGAAAAAAGGTGAAATCCAGAATAAAACATGGGAAGAATGACGCAAGGGGCTATGTAGCACTGGCATATCACAGAATTATCAGGTCTTCCGCTTCGTCTTCTCAAAAACCCGATTCTTTATCTTTTTACGGCACCTGTGCCTTATTTCAGAAGATCCCTAGTCTCAATACAGAGAAGACTGGATAGATAGGAGCTTGAGTAAACAAAGAGAGGTTACAAGCCAGTATGAGACTTGTGAGTTTAAGAACACGAAGTTAAACATGGTAGTCAATGACATTCCAAGCACTAGAATGCCTGTACTTTTGATTTTTTCATCAACTAATTAAGGCACTTTAATGAACATAAAAATACGGAAGGTATTTTATTTCTAATTAGGATAATTAGAAATTGTATTTCGATTAGTGTAATTGAAAGTATTGCAGTTTCACCCCTGGCAAGTTTTCTTCTCTTTTGGGTAGGAACATGTACCTACTAAAAAGTGCAGTTTCTCCTTTCTTTTAGCAAAGTAAGTGATGAAAATCCTCAAGAATTTTAACTTATTCTGCTGATCAGAAATCCTACAAAAAATTAATTGCAGATTTTGTTATCCAGCAAAGCAAGTTCCTCTGCTTTTCAAACAGCATTTGTTTGAGATACTTACCAAGTTGTGTTTGAAATATTTGTTCCCATAACTTCCTGAAATGTGCAGAAAAGAAGTCCCAAAAATTCACAGGCCATTTAAAATAAGCATGGCGGTTGAAAATTTCTTGGGTAACCAAGATTTGACCATGATAAACATGATCACTTCAGGATTCCTTGGCCTTATTGTTAGATTACCACTTGTCCCACTGAATTATAAAACAAGACTTCGCATTGTATTCATTATTGGAGCACTAGTTTAGCAATCTAGGGATCCAAGTATGTAGTCTAACGTCAAAATCATTGGCTTTGTACAGGGAGTGCAGAATTATTAGGCAAGTTGTATTTTTGAGGATTAATTTTATTATTGAACAACAACCATGTTCTCAATGAACCCAAAAAACTCATTAATATCAAAGCTGAATATTTTTGGAAGTAGTTTTTAGTTTGTTTTTAGTTTTAGCTATGTTAGGGGGATATCTGTGTGTGCAGGTGACTATTACTGTGCATAATTATTAGGCAACTTAACAAAAAACAAATATATACCCATTTCAATTATTTATTATTACCAGTGAAACCAATATAACATCTCAACATTCACAAATATACATTTCTGACATTCAAAAACAAAACAAAAACAAATCAGTGACCAATATAACCACCTTTCTTTGCAAGGACACTCAAAAGCCTGCCATCCATGGATTCTGTCAGTGTTTTGATCTGTTCACCATCAACATTGCGTGCAGCAGCAACCACAGCCTCCCAGACACTGTTCAGAGAGGTGTACTGTTTTCCCTCCATGTAAATCTCACATTTGATGATGGACCACAGGTTCTCAATGGGGTTCAGATCAGGTGAACAAGGAGGCCATGTCATTAGATTTCCTTCTTGTATACCCTTTCTTGCCAGCCACGCTGTGGAGTACTTGGACGCGTGTGATGGAGCATTGTCCTGCATGAAAATCATGTTTTTCTTGAAGGATGCAGACTTCTTCCTGTACCACTGCTTGAAGAAGGTGTCTTCCAGGAACTGGCAGTAGGACTGGGAGTTGAGCTTGACTCCATCCTCAACCCGAAAAGGCCCCACAAGCTCATCTTTGATGATACCAGCCCAAACCAGTACTCCACCTCCACCTTGCTGGCGTCTGAGTCGGACTGGAGCTCTCTGCCCTTTACCGATCCAGCCACGGGCCCATCCATCTGGCCCATCAAGACTCACTCTCATTTCATCAGTCCATAAAACCTAAGAAAAATCAGTCTTGAGATATTTCTTGGCCCAGTCTTGACGTTTCAGCTTGTGTGTCTTGTTCAGTGGTGGTCGTCTTTCAGACTTTCTTACCTTGGCCATGTCTCTGAGTATTGCACACCTTGTGCTTTTGGGCACTCCAGTGATGTTGCAGCTCTGAAATATGGCCAAACTGGTGGCAAGTGGCATCGTGGCAGCTGCACGCTTGACTTTTCTCAGTTCATGGGCAGTTATTTTGCGCCTTGGTTTTTCCACACGCTTCTTGCGACCCTGTTGACTATTTTGAATGAAACGCTTGATTGTTCGATGATCACGCTTCAGAAGCTTTGGAATTTTAAGAGTGCTGCATCCCTCTGCAAGATATCTCACTATTTTTGACTTTTCTGAGCCTGTCAAGTCCTTCTTTTGACCCATTTTGCCAAAGGAAAGGAAGTTGCCTAATAATTATGCACACCTGATATAGGGTGTTGATGTCATTAGACCACACCCCTTCTCATTACAGAGATGCACATCACCTAATATGCTTAATTGGTAGTAGGCTTTCGAGCCTATACAGCTTGGAGTAAGACAACATGCATAAAGAGGATGATGTGGTCAAAATACTCATTTGCCTAATAATTCTGCACTCCCTGTATACTGGTGAACTATGCTCTGAAACTGTAGTTTCTCCACTTCACGAGAAGCTGCCAAATGATTATGGGCCAGATGTATCAAGCTCCTGCTATACATTTTTTAAATAGCGAATTTTAAGAAATCGCTATTTAAGAAATGCAAAATGGGATGTATGAAATTTGCGATTCGGTACTAGCGAATTCTCAAAATTTGCAATCGCTATAACTAAATCGCAATTAGAGAATGGGACTCCATTCGGTGCGAATGGTTTTGCATTTCCCAATTTGCGAATTCCAGTTGGGAATTTGCAAATTTGGTAATGCAAACCCCAGGTTGCTGGGGGCCTAAGGCCCCCTCTGATGCACCCCAAAAAAATATTCGCAGACATGTGAAGCACACAAATGCCCGAGGGGCATGTGTGCAAATGTCATTTTTAAAAATGCATTTATAATGCATTTTTTTAAATTGCACATGCTTATTACCAAATTGGATTTGGTGGTAATTGCATTTCCTAAATGCCCAATTTGCATTTAGGAAATGCTTGATACATGTGCTTTGGAAATCGCAAATAGGAATTCCCTATTTGCGATTTCCTATTTAGAGAATCGCAATTTGCGATTCTCTACATGGGGTCGCAATTTTAAGGAATCGCTATTTTTGTGATTCCTTAAAATTGCACAGCGAATGCCTTTCATACATCTTGAAAGGCATTTTTGCATTCGCAAATGGCCGAATTTTGCGATTCGCTCCATTTGGGAATGCAAAATTGCTTGATACATCTGGCCCTATATTATTTACTGTGCCTAAATCCCATTATTGAAGAAAATTGTTATCACTTAAAATGACGCCAATACGTTCTATGCAAAGTGCAAAACTGGAACATTCTGTTCATTTTGGACAAGTTGAAGGGCATTTATTTCTCTTGTGATAAATTGCATCAAAAGGTCTCTTGTCTTCCGCTATATAGTTCTAGCGCAATTGTTTGATCATCTATGTTTTTCAAAGTCAAACAATCTCATAAGATTTTATTTACAAGATGCTGGAAATAGAGCGATGTTCCACGTGAGTACATTCACAGGGGCAGTTCAGTGGGGAGAAACATCCCATGTGGAAGTTCTTGCATCTAGCTGCTGCAGTCTATTCCGAACATCGTTGCACTAGAGTCCCACCGATTGCTGCAACAGGACAAACTAACAAAATAAATAAAATAGTGAAGCCAGATCAAGTGTGAAGTTACATTTGCCACCGGGTAAGTATTTATCTATTTGTATTGGCTAAACAATGCAGAGTGAACGTTGGCACAATAAGGGAAGAACATTATTTTTGCTCCAGTTTTCTGTTTGAGTGTCCTTGTTAGTAGTAAATATGTTTTGCTTATAAGATAGTCTTATTTTGCACTGCAAGTTCTGTTTTCATAGTGAGATAATGAGATAAACGATTATACATCATATTTGGCTCGACAATGCAAAAGCCATTTACAATATTCGCCTATTAAGAACCTACTATTGATTGATATGTCTTGATTTGAAAATGTTAGCATTTTCTCGCGTTTTGATTTGTTTGTAAATATAAAGATTTGTTTAAAAAGGTCGGTGACAGTTTAAAAAAACAAACAAAAAAAAAACACGTTTTTTTTAAAGTGGGCATTACTGGCGGAAGCAATAGTCAGTTTAGTAAGGAAGACCTGGCTGCAATGATACCCAGTATCCATTAGATGGTGCTGTAGCCTACACGTTGGGCAAAGCATCCCCCACCATCACCACCTATCCCACCCACATCACAAGACTGACTTCTGTGGGCTGAGGCCAACTGCTGTGTTTTCACGGGGAATTAGCACATTAATTCATGTGCTGATTTCCTGCTCGCAACTTCCAAGTAATGCTCAGCGCTGTTGATAGTTATCTGGCCTTGTTATTACCTTCTCATTCGTTTTATTTCTGCTATTTTGAGTACTCAATTGAGCATATTTCCACTTGCATCTTTCCAAGACAGCAACATAGGTGGCCGTCTTTCATTCTTTCCTGGGGCCTTCATCCAATGAAAAGTACAGGATCCAAGTTATCTGCTAGTGCCAGTGCTTAATTTGAGCTGGTAGTTTCTGGTGCGGAGCACTGGCACTTATTTTTCTGCCTCAAGCACTTACTGCGAGTAAAAGACACATTTGCGAAAGACAGAGGAAGAAAAAAACGAAAAAAGCATCACCAAGGGGGAAACAGAAAGCTGCAACAGTGAGCTGAACGGGCAGAGAGCGGCTGTAAATGGATTAAAGAGGCCCGAGATGGCTTCAGAATTACGCTGCCTCTGTATTCAGTGCTCACACACTTAATTGTAACAGTCGTGAGTTTCAGAGGAGAGCTTTGGGTACCAGCACATTTTTATTTACAAATTAAGCACTGGTGTACCGCCCACACTGTAAGGACACACGGACCTGTGCAAGGGGGGTGGTGATGTCCCAGAGTTCCAATTACTGGGGAACATGAACTCTTACATGACCGTCTATCATGTGAGTACATCTTCCCAAGGATCATAAAGTGTGGTCTGTGATATGACAGGGGACGTATTGATGCTGGCAGGGTGGGGTTCTTTGGGGAGGGGGCAGTAAGGCTGGTGTAGGGGAAGCGAAGCATATACATTCAGTGGCTGAACTGCAAAATGTGAAACCAGAACCTTAGGATTAATCCTGGCTTCCCCACTTAACCAAATTGTGTGATCCAAGGCCATTGTATTGATCTTGAGATACATGACACAGACAACTGACATGACCCTTAGTTCACTATTGGCATTGTTGTTAGGGTGCGGGGAAGAATGAATGTTTCTACATTCATTTTTAATAAACATTCTTTTAGAAAAATACTTCCCAATGTACTGATATATTCTGATGTACAAAGGTGAAATGTTTCTGTAGGTTAATAAAAATACATTTTAGATTTTGAAGAGACGTTTTCACAATTTACACTTCTGCTGCAAGAAGCATTTAAAAATGAAGGTGTCCCTATAGTTAAGCGGCGCAGGACGACCTAATTACTTACATTCTATAACTTCAATTAACCATTGAATAAATACTTGCCTGTTTATTTAACTTCTTTTAATGTTAGTGCTAAGGCGAGTAAACAACAACCCAGTGCTGCTGTTGGCTAGGGAGCCCCATGTCAAGTTCAGGAGGGCTGCATGCAGCCCCCGCACTGGTCTAGCAAATTATGTCACAGTATGTTTTATGGCCCAATCCGACGTCATGAAAGGGACATTCTAGAACTCTTAATATTTATGGTTGTTAATGATTTACAATTGGCTGGGTGAAATCAGGTCCACGTTGTCTGCTATTCCTTTGCTATCAGGAAACCTTCAGACTGTACTTGGTCCCCAGCTTTGTCACTATGAGTGCATCCTTCCCGTGCACCGCCAACTCTACCAGGCAGGTTTGAATCCATTTCCTCACCAGAGATATTATTAAGATTTATATGTATGCATTTACTAAAGTACAGTGCAATTGCAATGCAAACATATAATCACTGTTCAAAGCCACTTTTGTTGCTTTGAAGAGGTCACATAGCGCATACTATAACTGGAATGTGCTGAAGCACACCATCAGAAATCCCTTTTTGGGAAGCTGATTTTCCATATGTATCACCCACGCCTGCCCCTTCTTCCAACTCAGTAGGAGACCTGAATACCAAGTCCAGCTCCATGTTTTTTTAGTGGTAGAACTTTTGAAAAGGGCCGGAGGACATTACAATACTGGGCCATGTGTCATCACTTCCGCTTATCACACATTCCATGTTGTTTCAGCCTAGAAGACTTAGATGAGGCCATAAAAGCATAAATGTGTCACCTGCATAGTCTATCAGGACAAAGAATAGCCACAGCTCGATCACTATCCTATAAAATATAGTATGCAATACACCAAGTTCCTGTGAATTTTGCAAACATGCCAATCCCTGTCATTGGCCCCAGATGCATCCCAGGAATCCATAAACGACCCACATGTACCTGGAATCCCCACGGAGTCATGGTCAAACTCCCAGAAAATAACACCTACACAAGCCAAACACCTAAACATCTTACTCATTAGTGCATGATCAACTCTTCTCTGCACATATGCCCAACTCTCCTCATAACAACTGATAACATACCGACACCCATGACTAAATCTTGGTAACTCCCATATCTTGCCACATTTCTGACAGACTTCTGCCCATTGGGCATTGACTGCAACATTTCAAAAGACATCACACATGCAGTGGTGGTGTCGATGTTATGCATGAACCATCATGGATCTGCATCCACATAAATGTTTCCTCCATCAACTTGTTGAAGATCCTCTTTATCATTTCGCCTCTCAAGTCTTACTTTTCTTATCATATAATAAGCTACCCGAAAGCTAACTTTTTAATCAGCAGCTCACAGGCTATCACATATCTATGACGGTCCCATGCTCAACTCATACCTTCTTTAGCAAACTGAATATCGGACACAGCTAAACGACAAAGACCTTACAGCTGCAACATGCACTACAGGACAAACCACCGTCTGAGTTATCTCAAGCAACCACACTCAGTTACAACTCATTTATCATGCTTGACTGGACAGATCAACTTGTCATCCCATTTTCAATACAGTATCATAAAATGCACTCAAAGGTCAAGCAAGAAATCCAGAATACCTATCATACCCTTGAAGAAGCTTTTCTCCAGCAAGAAATCATCACCACCCACATACCATTTAACCTAATCGATATGCCAGTACCAGTGTTACCAGTTGACTCCAAGCCACTGTGACACAAGTTTTCCAGTCACAAACTTTCCCTTCCCAAATCATTCTTTCCAGGTATCAGTCCAATTGGTTTAAATGAACAAATCCAAGAATCCAACTCCAGAGTGGACCGACTTCTAAAGCAACAACCAAGTACTGGAACTGAAGTGCCAAAGGGACAAGGAGCCTTTAGGTAATAGTAGTCACCAACCTACCTGTCAACTACAATCAGGCAATTAATCTTGTTGTCTGCATTTACACTGTGACCTTGATGTGCTCAAGAACTAAATACCAGCAAAAGGGCATCCACCATAGACATTCCACATCCCTAAGAGCTCTACAGGGAACACAGCTAAAGATGTTGTACTTGCCATAACAAGTTTTTTCATCACAATTAGTCATTTCAACAATAAAAAAAGAAAAGCACTGCTACAAGCCACATATGAATGTACAAACCACCCGCCAAGCCCCGTTTTTTCCCCAATGCATCTAAAACAGCCGATCATTACACAATATTTGTTGACAAAACTGCAAGATCATATTAAACATCAACATCAATCTTCCATCTGCTAACACATCCACCAGCACCACTCCCAGAGATGTCTCTAGACGCAAAACATTTCGAACACTAGGACATGAAGGACCATGAAAATATCACAATCAACATCCAAGCAAAATACTTGGAAGATGACATTCTTCAACCTCAATCGTCATGGTGCTATCTGATGGCTCTATTTCTCCTCAAGTACACATGAGCACAGCATGTCAAACACAAAATACCTTCTTTGCCTTACCTTATAGTGTGCAAATCTTACGGATCAAATAAAACGCCTCACCACTGTTGAGTGAGCTAAGCAGCTTCTACGTGATCACTCAACCAGTGCACATGAAAAAAGCTTACAGAATTTGATTTCCAACTACAGGCACACATAAATCAACACAACCACAGTGAGGACCAATAGTCTGTTTTTCAACCATGCCATAACACTGGCAGCGCTACAATCCAGGAAGGAAGTAAAAAACGTACTGATTCTCAAATGCAGAGCTCCTGATTAGTGACACTATCAGTTTGCCTGCTGCCTTTAATTTGCACTTACTTAGGAGGTTTTGTAAAGGCAAACCTTAATTGGGTCTCCTTCTCTAAAAAATGTATTTTCTCAAATAGCAACCAGAGCGATAAACCACAATTCTGACTTTAATATATGGAACAAGAAGGTATGTCACTCAGCCTCATCTCTGCACTTGGTTCTGCTTTACTCAACTGAACATCACAGATCCATAATCACCAGTGATGGACCTGGTCCTTTTTGCAGGTTCATCTCCAAACTTTTTGCCCCCTACCTCCTATTTTTTCCTCACCCATTTTTTTTTGGTTTAACCAGTGCTCTCTGTCTAAATTGTATTGGTGATAGGTGTCTCCATGGTTGACATATTTGATTTACTAGTAAGCCACCACTATAGTGTACCAGGTGTGCCCAGGGCCTGTATATCAAATTCTACTATTGGGCCTGCAGCACTGATTGTGCCACCCACATGAGTAGCCCTGTAAACATGTCTCAGACCTGCCACTGCAGTGTCTGTGTGTGCAGTTTTAAACTGCCAGTTCAACATGGCAAGCGCACCCACTTCCAGGCCCAAACCTTCCCTCTTACTACATGTAAGTCACCCCTAAGGTAGGCCCAAGGCAGCCTCATGGGCAGGTTGCAATATTTAAAAGGTAGGACATGTACTGGTGTGTTTTACATGTCCTGATAGGCCCTGCAATAGTGAAAAACGAATTCAACAGTATTTCACTGTCTCTCCGATAGGTTAACATGGAAATTGCCTTGAAATATCTTTTAGGTGTAATTTCCCATTGGGAGAAGATGGAGATAAAGGAGTTTGGGGTCTCTGAACTCACAATTTAAAATGCATCTTTTGATGAAGTTGGTTTTAGATTGTAAGTTTGAAAATGCTACTTTCAGAAAGTAGGTTTTCTGTCTATCTGCTGGAATACACGTCTGGGTCAGAATGACAGTTGGGCTGTTTGTGAATTCACTCTGGACAGTCACACAAAGGGAGCTAAGGTGTGCTCTGCATATCCTGATGGGTCTTCCTGTGCTAGAGTGGTGGAAGGAGCTGACACTTGCACCTGAATAGGGCTGTGTCTGTCCTTACACAAAGCAGTCTCCAAACCCTGGAGTGTGTCTGGGGCCAGGGCAGGAAAGGCAGGGTCTTGTGCACTACATAACTTTCTTTTGAAGTTTGCCTACTTCAAAGGTAAAACTGACTATAAGTATTGGGCGTCTGACACCACAATTTCAGAACACTTCTGGACCGGGGGCATTCTGCCAGGAAGAAGAGCTAGATACCGTAGGCGGGACTGCCACTCTGCCTGTTGCTTTGCTGTGCTGGCCTGCTGCTTGCTGCTTCTGTCCTGGGAATGAAGGGACTAGACTTTGCTTTCTATATCCTGCTTTCCAAGGTTCTCCAAGGTAGGCCTGGGTGGAATTTGCAGAGATCCACGTGACCAAAAAACTCTGCTGCTCTACGCAGAGTTGCGCAAGCGGCAGTGTGCATTAGGTTCGCCGTTAGCACAGAATTTTTGTGTCAGGAGTTTGTCCTGTGCTGAAAAATCAGTGCAAACGGCACTATGTGCAGCGTTCGCTGCTTCTTTTCTGCCACTTGAGTAGATTTTCTACTCGGGAGGGAGCTTACTCAATGCGAACGGAAGGTTTCTCAACACGAGCGGTAGCGTCCATCCGCACTGAGAAATCTCACTGGGAGGTATGGAGTAAGATTTTCCTCGCTCGTGCTCGCCAATTTAACGTTAGCGAACAAGGGAAAAAACTCTACTCCGCTCCGCTGATTTTTTCAGAACTCCGTGATCTAAGCGGAGTGCGGAGTGGGATAAACTCTGCAAACTCCACGAGCAGATTTCCTCGCCCACCCCTTCTCCATGGGATGGAACTGAGCTTGCCTCCTGTTAGAAGTCCAAGGGACATCAAAGACTTCAGCTGCCAGCACCTGGGCTTTCTTGCTGAGAGTCCTGACTTAATGAACTATAACTTTGTCCATGTATATTTGGAGCTCAGTCCATACAAAGAGTACAGACAACATCTGACATGAGTGGTGCCACATTCAGTTTATGGGCCCTTGAAAGTGAGTCCTAGTGAAATCAAGAAGGAACTAAGTGCATCGACTCCAGAGCAACTTCGGAACCAGCACCACTGTCCAACTCCACACTGCTACCTGCACCAGGAGCCGTAGTCCCCACTGAGTGTAACAACCGCTACTGACGCTGCAACCCCGATGCCACTGCAGTGTCTCCGAAGTCCCACCCCAGCACCAGTCCTGAGTGCCATGTCCCTGATGTCTGGGACTCCCGAATCTGACTCCGCAGCAGCACCTGTGGCCCGTGGTGGGATTGCAACAGCGCAAAGTCGACGCCGCACGTTTTGACCTGCTGGATTTATCTACCCGCCGGATTGTGAGGAACCGACGCCTTGCCACGGACGCCGCATCACCTCCCCTGCAACCGTAAGGAACCATCTTCTCACCTCCCCTGCCTCACAGTAAGGAACCGAGACCTCACCTGCACAGCAGCGGTAAGGATATCCATGCTGCGCCGGCTCCAGCAACGCCTCACCTCCTTGAATATATCAATAGTGAATCAAGGGACCTATCCCAATGTAATAAAAGCAGAAGACTACCATATCTAGGAATAGTGGCAGATTGTTTTTTTTCGTTTAGTTCATTCAGTATCTTTATTACTTGTGGGTGCAAGAAATGGCACAAAATCTATGTATCATCATTCTACTACTAAATAATTGTTTACAATTATAGCAGACATTTTAATAGATTTATTAAACGTTAAGCCTAATTGCAGGATTCGGTTGGTGGAACCTGAAGAGAAAGTTGTGTAAATGTGACAAACTTTGCAAAATGGTAAAATGAGCCGCCTTCAAAATCTCATTTAGAAAAATTTAGAAGGTGAAACACATTTATAATTAATTTCCGCCAATCAGAGAAATTTCATGCACTAGCTGCGTAATGTTTTAATTTTGAAGTTCATAATGAGGCCATGTACTAGAACTGCATAAACACATTCATATTTGTGAAATGCATATCTGGAAAAAAAAGTCTTCTGGAGAAACACAGTTTGAAAAACGCAAATGTTTGCAGATAAAAAGCAAAGTTCACAACTTCAAAACAATATGAAGGTGGAAAGTTTGTGCACTTTACACAACTCTTCCAGCATTAAAAAACAGTACACAACTGTTTCTGGCTTATTTTTTGCATAAAATATCCTGTGGAAGAATTCTCTGGCAAACATAGATTTTGTGTATTTTTTCCCAATAAAACGTAACATCTTGTAAGATTTTTCCCTCGCTATATGTTTACACCTTTCATGAGATTCCCAAAGCTGGGACACAACTATCGGTAGCACAGCAAGCGTAGTTTCATTGAAGCTCGGATGAGAGAGGCTCATCACCGCCAATTATGACTGCCTTGTAATACCCAACCAGGGAAAGACATTGTAGGAAGTTGGCTCTGTATGCACTATTTCAAAGTAAGGAATAGTATGCACAGAGTCCAAGGGTTCCCCTTAGAGGTAAGATAGTGGCAAAAAGAGATAATACTAATGCTCTATTTTGTGGTAGTGTGGTCGAGCAGTAGGCTTATCAAAGGAGTAGTGTTAAGCATTTGTTGTACATACACACAGGCAATAAATGAGGAACACACACTCAGAGACAAATCCAGCCAATAGGTTTTGTTATAGAAAAATATATTTTCTTAGTTTATTTTAAGAACCACAGGTTCAAATTCTACATGTAATATCTCATTTGAAAGGTATTGCAGGTAAGTACTTTAGGAACTTTGAATCATTACATTAGCATGTATACTTTTTACATAAAACACAATAAGCTGTTTTAAAAGTGGACACAGTGCAATTTTCACAGTTCCTGGGGAGGTAAGTTTTTGTTAGTTTTTGTCAGGTAAGTAAATCACTTACAAGTCTCAGGTTTGGGTCCAAGGTAGCCCACCGTTGGGGGTTCAGAGCAACCCCAAAGTTACCACACCAGCAGCTCAGGGCCGGTCAGGTGCAGAGGTCAAAGAGGTGCCCAAAACGCATAGGCTTCAATGGAGAGAAGGGGTGCCCCGGTTCCGGTCTGCCAGCAGGTAAGTACCCGCGTCTTCGGAGGGCAGACCAGGGGGGTTTTGTAGGGCACCGGGGGGGACACAAGTTCACACCAAAAGTACACCCTCAGCGGCACTGGGGCGGCCGGGTGCAGTGTAGAAACAAGCGTTGGGTTTTCAATGGTTTCTTATGAGAGATCAAGGGATCTCTTCAGCGTTGTAGGCAGGCAAGGGGGGGGCTCCTCGGGGTAGCCACCACCTGGGCAAGGGAGAGGGCTTCCTGGGGGTCACTCCTGCACAGGAGTTCCGTTCCTTTAGGTGCTGGGGGCTGCGGGTGCAGGGTCTTTTCCAGCCGTCGGGAAATGGAGTTCAGGCAGTCGCGGTCAGGGGGAGCCTCGGGATTCCCTCTGCAGGCATCGCTGTGAGGGCTCAGGGGGGACAACTTTGGTTACTCACGGACTCAGAGTCGCCAGAGGGTCCTCCCTGAGGTGTTGGTTCTCCACCAGTCGAGTCGGGGTCGCCGGGTGCAGTGTTGCAAGTCTCACGCTTCTTGCGGGGAGTTGCAGGGATCTTTAAATCTGCTCCTTGAAACAAAGTCGCAGTTCTTTTGGAGCAGTGCCGCTGTCCTCGGGAGCTTCTTGGTCTCTTGGAAGCAGGACAGTCCTCTAAGGATTCAGAGGTCGCTGGTCCTGGAGAAAGCGTCGCTGGAGCAGGGTTCTTTAGAAGGCAGGAGACAGGCCGGTAGGACTGGGGCCAAAGCAGTTGGTGTCTTCTTTCTTCTTCTGCAGGGGTTTTCAGCTCAGCAGTCTTCTTCTTCGGTAAGTTGCAGGAATCTAAATTCTTAGGTTCAGGGGAGCCCTTAAATACTAAATTTAAGGGCGTGTTTAGGTCTGGGGGGTTAGTAGCCAATGGCTACTAGCCCTGAGGGTGAGCACACCCTCTTTGTGCCTCCTCCCAAGGGGAGGGGGTCACATCCCTAATCCTATTGGGGGAATCCTCCATCTGCAAGATGGAGGATTTCTAAAAGTTGGAGTCACTTCAGCTCAGAACACCTTAGGGGCTGTCCTGACTGGCCAGTGACGACTCCTTGTTTTTCTCATTATTTTCTCCGGCCTTGCCTCCAAAAGTGGGGGCCAGGGCCGGAGGGGGCGGGCAACTCCACTAGCTGGAGTGTCCTGCGGTGCTGGCACAAAGGGGTGAGCCTTTGAGGCTCACCGCCAGGTGTGACAGCTCCTGCCTGGGGGAGGTGTTAGCATCTCCACCCAGTGCAGGCTTTGTTACTGGCCTCAGAGTGACAAAGGCACTCTCCCCATGGGGCCAGCAACATGTCTCTAGTGTGGCAGCCTGCTGGAACCAGTCAGCCTACACAGATAGTTGGTTAAGGTTTCAGGGGGCACCTCTAAGGTGCCCTCTGGGGTGTATTTTACAATAAAATGTACACTGGCATCAGTGTGCATTTATTGTGCTGAGAAGTTTGATACCAAACTTCCCAGTTTTCAGTGTAGCCATTATGGTGCTGTGGAGTTCGTGTAAAACAGACTCCCAGACCATATACTCTTATGGCTACCCTGCACTTACAATGTCTAAGGTATTGCTTAGACACTGTAGGGGCACAGTGCTCATGCACTGGTGCCCTCACCTATGGTATAGTGCACCCTGCCTTAGGGCTGTAAGGCCTGCTAGAGGGGTGACTTATCTATACCTGCATAGGCAGTGAGAGGCTGGCATGGCACCCTGAGGGGAGTGCCATGTCGACTTACTTGTTTTGTTCTCACCAGCACACACAAGCTGGCAAGCAGGGTGTCTGTGCTGAGTGAGGGGTCTCCAGGGTGGCATAAGATATGCTGCAGCCCTTAGAGACCTTCCTTGGCATCAGGGTCCTTGGTACCAGGGGTACCATTTACAAGGGACTTATCTGGATGCCAGGGTGTGCCAATTGTGGATACAAAAGTACAGGTTAGGGAAAGAACACTGGTGCTGGGGCCTGGTTAGCAGGCCTCAGCACACTTTCAATTCAAAACATAGCATCAGCAAAGGCAAAAAGTCAGGGGGTAACCATGCCAAGGAGGCATTTCCTTACAGACATCCCATCCCACTTGCTTCAGTGAGGGCCCAGCACACCCTTGCTATGCCTCTGGACAGCATCCATGCTACTGTTTTCTCTATCATTGGAGTTATTTACCATATATTGGTTAGGTGAGTAAAAATAATCGGCAAGGCATTACACAGACCTTTTGGCTTTGCCAATGCTTCTTTGTTGAGGCTTCTCTGCATTGGCAAAAAGAAAAAAATGCATGCTTACTTTCCAAAAAAACCTCAGCCTAAAAGAAAATCAATAGTGGGGTTAAACCTGTACTTCCGTGCACCACTACTGTTATGGCCTAAGCATCACCACACAGGCATTAGTTATGGGACAGTCGCCATTTTGCTGTTTGAATTAATTTACTATGCAAGATGGCAGATGCTCATCTGGTAGGGGTAAACTGCAAAAAAAGTATATAAATTATGCACTAAAACACATTTTTGTTTACTAAGATGTGGCCCTGAAGCAAATCACATCTTTTGGGTCACCCATTTTTTTTTAGAAAGAATGAGGCAGAGAGCAGGAGAAGCAACCACCGAGCGGGCAGGCAGTGTGCGGTGGTGGACAAAGTGCTGAAAAGCAGCAGGAGAGGTGATGAGCACTGAAGGCGCTGGTCGGTGGGTATAACATAAAAAACAGACAAAACTGGGAGTGACAAGTCAAGCAGTGGACAAACTGGTGGTGGGAGGGTAAAGCAACTTGAAGAATGTGATGAGTCGGTCAGGGATTTCAGTGTTGGATCTAGCACACAAGGAAGAGAGCATGAAAACACCTTATGTCCTTCAAAAGGCATTTAAAAGCTTATAATTACCAGTTAAATCTGAAATATGAATCACTCTTCATTCCTATCCTTACCCCACTATTTAGCAAATTGCACGATAACTGTTGTGAATTACATAACTATCTGCCGAAGTGCTATTCATGCATACAAATTTGCAACTGTGTGTTCTATTGTAAAGCACGCTAATACTTCAGTTAATGCAAGTGTGATGTATGCATCTGTTAAATAAATAAAACAAATAAAATAAACAAGCATTGGAAAAGCCAACAGGTCTTGCTTACGCAAGCTTTATTGACTTTGTCAATGTTTTTAAGACATGTTGCACAACAGCACAAGCTGTGCAGTATATTAATAAAAAGTGCTAGGGGGAAGCAACATGAGGGGAGAGGGAGAAGCAATAACAGACAGTGGGAGGAGAGGTTATAGAGAAAACAAAATGAGGGATGAAGGTGGGAGTACCAGACGGGGGTGGGGTGAGTGGGGAGGAAAAGTAAAATAGCACCTCAATCATGTGGGAGCAGCACCCTGGCACTGATTAAGTTTAATCAATCTGTGCTTGGTCTATGTTCCACAGCAAGAAATAGGTGTGATGCTTAGGCTGCACTGGCCAATTAGGAGTCTGCATAGAAGAGTGACTTTGGAACCAACAAATGGTAAGGTACTGACAGACTCCAACCTCTTTATTGTATACCTTAGTGTCTCACAAGCAAGAGCACATACAGTGCATGTGCTGGCACAGACTTGACCCAAAAATGCAAATAATCTGCCTGCTTGATTCTAATGCAATATTTTCTCTTTTCTTCATACATTAAACATACTGCAATTTTATAAAAAGATAAAAACAAAACTGTAAGCGGTTAAAAGGTATATAGCAACCCTTACGATGGTGTTTTATTGTTAATGTATGTGTATCATTCATCAAATGTTGAACCTTGGTTAATAGAAAAAGAACACATTTAGTTCAGCATTTGTCACTGGTAAAACAGCTGATCACTTATTCAATTGGCACTCTACAGCCCAACTGCAGGCGAAATCTTGTTATGAGCTGATTTAATTATTTGAACATGCTAAGAAGGCAAGCTTAGGTGTTTCCTGATAGCGAGAATTACTGTGATTGAAAGGAAGCACAATGGATGATGGAGTAATAAATGTGCAGCAGAAAATGATGCAGTATCTGGTGAAAACTAGGGCTTTTGTCAGAACTGAGATGTTTCTCCAATGATGGGCCCAATGGGAGTCTGTAAAGATGTCCCATAGTATAAGAAACCTCATTCAAGATGGAAAACATGGTCCTTAGTTTGAGATGTGCTTCTCCGGAGAAGGCCCTTAGCATTTGAGGGGGTACTCTGAAGCAGGGCCGGCTTTAGCGCTGGTGGCACCCTGTGCGACAGTCTTTTTTTGCACCCCCACCCCATGACCACCTCCTCGGATTCCCTCACTACCACCCTGCAAATGTGCCCATCATCTCTTCATATCCCCCACATACATTTCTTTGTTTTAAAAAGCTTGTAAAGGATGGATTTACAAATTCACTCAGCTATCCACATAAAGTATAGTTCTGTTCTTTGCAGCAGGCACATTAACCCTCTAAGCTACTTAAGGGCGAGTCAAAGCTGCCGCTAGACAAACTCCCATCTCTCTCCCTAGCAGGAACATTAATCACAAGAGGTATCTTGACATTTGCAATGAGGAACTACAATGCAGACAAGAGTGACAGTGGCTGAGACGAATTCAAGCATTCCGCCCATTACGTTTTAACTCGGTTTTCTTTCACTCAAGCACAACAATTCACCGCACTGCAGACAGTTCTGCCAGCTCCAGCCTCTGCAAAATGTTAGTACAATTCCTTATCTTTATTTATTTCCATTAATAATGTATTTTTGTACTATCTCTTACTTTAATGGCACTACAGGTTGGGCTATGTATCTACCTTGAAGCTCTTTTTTGCTCAGAAGTTCTGGTCAACTCGCAAGAAGTGTGGCGGATAGACAACAAAAGGCTGACGTCATCTTAAACAATAAACAAGAGGCCGGGGTCTTTCTTCAGGACTGCGTGTGTTAAAGAGTATTTTTCAAAGGCGCAACCAGCTCTGCCCCACAAAGGATGACCTGGCTGTGTTCTCTCTGCGAAGGTGACCTCCAGCCTCACTCAGCACCTATTTTTCCCTGTCCGCTGGTTCTCATTATCTGAATGCGTGCACTATCACATCTTGGCATCGCCTCAGTCGACTGAAGAGCAAGCCGCCGCGCAGCGATTATCTGCCCATAATACCCAGCTCCTCGGGGAGCGATGCTCAAGGACCGGAAAAAGAGTGGAGGGAGCGACGGAGAGACTGCGGACTTGTCGAAGCGACTGCCCCGCTTTGAGAGATTAATTGGAAACGGTTGTTTGGGGTCAGCGGCGCGCACCTGAACACGCGCGGGATGGAGAAAATGGCCGCCTAGGTGGAGCCAGAATCCAGAGGGAGGCGTTACCGTCAGCGAAAATCCGGGGATGTTTTCTCTGTTTGTGAAACATTTCAGTAATCCCAGACATACCCAGTTTTAGTTTTGCCTGGAGGGTGACCCAATAAGCGAGTTGTTCGCTGTTGACGAATGCAGTGATTTGAAAGTCAGAAGATGAATGCCAGGAAGACAGCCTTCCATCCTTGGAAAATTGGTACATTGAGCGCTATAAATTGATAAAACCAATAGCATCTGTTATTTATAGCGCTTTTGTATTGCAGAAGCACTAAGCGCTACAAAAATAAAATGCTACTGGTAATTATTTTTCGCCCATCTATATTCCATCCATTGTCCTTTAGTGCTCAAGTGGATGTCTGAATAAACGGAAAAGGCATTTGAATAGTTTCTCGTTCATCAGTGAGCTGGATAGACAGACTAGAGAAAATATATGAAGAGCAATGATAAAGAAACAGAGGTTGAATTTGTTGCGGGAAGAAGATCTTAGGGAAAGACAAGATTTTGGCATCTTATGCAGTTTTTGAAATTTCACCTACGGTTGGGAGCGAAAGCCCTAAGCGGTGTCAGGGCCAAAGCTACTCCCGTGTAGTGTCAATGCTAGCCCTGATCTAGTTTACTGTTAGCCTCACTCCAGCACTATCAATCTCACGGCTACTCCAGTCTAGTATAACTATTAAGACTAATCTAGTCTAAAGTCTCTGCTAACCCTGATCTAGTCTAGAGTCAGGCCTACACCAGAAGTATCAGTCTCAGAGGTGCTTCAGTCTAGCATTAATACTAGCACTCATTCAGCCTAGGGATAGACTTACTCCAGCAGTATCAGTCTCAGCGCTGCTCCAGTCTAGTGCAGCTGCTGAGAATGCAACAGTCTAGTGTCGGTGCAAGCCATGGGAAAGTTTAAGGCCTAGGTGGCCTGAATCAACCTTGTGGTGGTTTTCTCCTTTCTTCCACCACAGGCCAGCTGCTGTGGATCACTGGCGGACACAAACGTGCCTCCTATATGCTCTACTAAACACGTCTCTTACATTACTCCGGACCACTATCCTCCCCTGAACCTCCATAACGAAGGCTACAGTGTTGAATCCAGCAGGGTTGATGTAGATGTAACAAAGGGAGCAGCGTGGATGGAGCTGTAACAAAGGCAGCTGTGCTGAAGGGTGCAGTGATCATGGAACTGTAATGAAGGCTGCAGTGTTTGTGGAGCTGTAACAAAGGTTGCAGTGTTGATGGAGCTGTAATGAAGGCAGCAGTGTTGACAGAGCTGTAACGGAGGCTGCAGTGTTGATGGAGCTGTAAGGAAGGCTGCAGCGTTGAAGAGAGCAGTGATTATGGAACTGTAATGAAGGCTGCAGTGTTTGTGGAGCTGTAACAAAGGTTGCAGTGTTGATGGAGCTGTAATGAAGGCAGCAGTGTTGACAGAGCTGTAATGAAGGCTGCAATGTTGAATGCAGCAGGGTTGATGCAGCTGTAACGAAGGCTGCAGAGTTGACAGAGCTGTAACAAAGGTTGCAGTATTGATGGAGCTGTAAGAAAGGCTGCAGTGTTGAATGCAGCAGGGTTGATGTAGCTGTAACAAAGGCAGCAGTGTGGATGGAGCTGTATGAAGGCTGGAGCGTTGAAGGGAGCAGTGTTGATGGAATTATAACGAAGGCTGCAAGTGTTGATGGAGCTGTAACAATGGCTGCAGTGTTGATGGAGCTGTAACGAAGGTTGCAGCGTTGAAGAGGGCAGTATTGATGGAATTGTAATGAGCTAAAACAAAGGCTGCACTGTTGATGTAGCTTATCAATGAATACCAGGGCACACTGGTATAGTCGACAATGTCTATGAAGGCAGTAAGGTGTACACCAAAGTCCAATATGTGTTTTCATAGTTGGTTAGGATTTATTCTTCTTAAAACACAGTACATTCCAAAATGCAGCCGACACGCGTTTTGTCATCTAGACTTTCTCAAGGCATTGATTCATGATGATAGTGTCCATATGTGTGGGGATATGCATATATTCCCCGGATGGGATAGGAAAGACAGCCAGAAAAAAATTGGAGATCTGTCTTCTCAGTAATGGAAAGTTTCTTTTAATTCAATGACGGGTGTTGATGTTCTATCCCATGCTATTGGATATGTTTGTTTTTACTTCCTGATCCCTAGTGCTCTTAGGATCAGTAGTTTTGTTATTAAACTTTTTTGGCTGCTATTTAATAAAGTGAAGAAGGAATAGCATCATCCTCACCTCTGTGTCCTTAATAGAATTGAAACTCTCTATTACAATAGCTTGGAAATTTTCCATTCACCACTTACAGTTAGAGTTACCTTACGTAACTATAACTCGTGCCCTAAGGTAACTATAACGTGCACCCCCGCCATGAACAGTTTTTTCGTCAAAAATGTTACTGCAAATATTACATGATATTATCAATAATGCTATCAAAAATGTCATGAGTGCCATAGTTTGTGGGGTAATTAGCAGTGCATGGCGAATGCGCTAGTTATAGTTACGTTAGGGCACGCTTTTACTATAGAAACTAAGTCCTAACTATAACTACATAGTGGCAACCGCCACTAGATAAAATATATATATATAGATATTAAATTAATATATAGACATTAAAAGTTAGGGTGCATTGCAATGTTATATAACCGATGGCAAATTAACCAGAGAGTTACCCAGAGAGTTACTCTACTTTGCATTTTAATGGAGGTATTCCAGATAACCAAACAATCACCCCTCATAATCAAACATTTTTTATGCACAGTGTCCAATCAATTACCGTCGCCAGGTTACGGAAAGATTGTTCTATTAGAGCCAAAGAGCTTATCAGTTCAATTGCTACTGATGTGCACATCACCTCACTGCACTCTGCATCTCGCTTACCACCCAGGGAGCCTGTTTGCAATCTCTGGAAGAGAGGAAGGGCTCACGCGCCTCCTATCCTCCATGCACTAAACCCAGTTCCAAATGGGCCTGCTACTTGACAACAAGGATCTGGAAATGGCAGTGAGCCTTAAGTGCCAGACCTTGACGACTTTGTGTAGAAAAGGTGGAGGCTCGTCAGTTACATTTCCCTAGAAGTGGCTGTTCATCAAATGGCGGCCAAGAGCAAATTACAGGAGGTGGGGGCCTTAATGCGCAATTGCTGCACTCCTTGCAGGCGAGAACTGGTGAAGAGACTATGCATGACCAGTGCCTTCATCCCACCTCAAGGAGAACCAATTGTGAAAGCAGCCAGAAAGAGGGAGTCAAGGAGGGGTGGAGAGGCAACACAGAGCTCATCTGATAGATAAGATCACCCAGCCTGCCTGATTGTTTTTACATTTTTAGAATAATCTCCTGCGAAGCATTAATCAGCTTTTCACCCTTGCCTTGCAGATAGCGCTTTCCACTTCATCAATGCCCAGGGGGCCGCTCCGGGGAGCGGAGATGGCGGGGTTGGCGGCTGCGGCGGCCACGGGGAGGCAGAGAGAGAAGGAAGTGGGGGAAAAATGGCTAAGCCAATAGGTCTGAATTCCATTTTACATGCAGACTAAATTATATTAAAAGACAGCTGCCGTGAAAAAGCTGACTTCATTCTGTGTACAATGTATCTCTGAGATAAAGAATTCAAATGCTTTGAGATGCAAAATAGCTACGCCATTCATTGCAATGTATGCGCTCCATAGTAGGCGGAATGGTACACCAAACTGTACGTAGTATGAACTGATAAAATAAATACTCTTCTAGGTATATATTTCAGAGAATTGGCAACCACAGTTCATGCAGACAGCTGGCATGTCAAGGCAGACCTAAAGAGCTGTGAGGCTCACGCTGGGGGCCACTGCCACCAACATTAAGGATTCCTATAGTTTTGAGAGCCTCTTTGCTCAACACTAACAAAAGATACATAGCCAGCCCAGAAGAACAGAGCACAAGACATGCACCTAATACCACACCTGCAGTAGACGGCCCATCTGACGGTGTCAGAAAAGCTACAGAAAACAGACCACGCCAAAAAACACAAACAAAAAACACAACAGTTCACCGAAAATGAAAGAAACGTAGCAGAAAAACAAATGTCCACACAGGAAATATACAGCTTGTCTGTGTGGCACAGTGCACACCTAAAACATTGCACATATTTCCACAACAAAGACGCTGCATATCGGTCCAAGTCATTATTGTGTAGTTGGCATATGGCTGAAAAAGAAACATTACATTATGAATGTTTCTAGCAAAACACGCATCTGGCTATACCGTACAGGCTATATGGTATACTACAACAGTAATGCTTCACATCTGGCTACCATGGAAACACTGTATGTCTGCCCTGCCAGTAGCAGTTCCTGTATCAGTACCAGTAACACAAAACACACACCCACTCCATAAACACTGCATCCCTGCCCCTACCAGAAACACATGTTCGTGACACCATAGGTTCTATTGAGTTGTATATGCCTCTTCATACGCAGAGGTCCTAGTGCCCTCTCGGAGCGCATTACTATTCAGAATATTGGATTTAGTTTAGTCAAAATGGCTGGTGTTTGGTGAGGTGTGTGAGGTTGAGAGACGTTCTCCAAAGATGGTGCAGTGAGTGTCACTGTTAAGAAGCATGAAGAACTGCGGAGAGTGTGAGAATCCACAGTCACGCATATCTACTGTGTTAGGAGAGGGAGGTATTGCAAAATCGAAAATGTCATAGATTGTACAGCATATGGAGATGTGCAGTCCACCACAGTGTATGTTATTTAGAGTCCACCCAGAGCACTGTTAATCTCTCCTTGGTATATGCCATGCGGGGTCCACTCAGAAGCACAGCCACTGTTCAGCAACTGGGGTACATAGGATTACACTAAATGGCTCTAAATCGACATCCTTGACTATTGTTCACATAAGAAAATAAAACTAACCCTATTGCTTTGAAGGTATTTAGATTGGCTCAGGTTACTCCCCCTGACCTTGGTCATATGGTTGCATCCAGCTGGCGCTTAGTGTTTCCGCGCGACAGACACATTTCACATAATTGTACTTAAGATATCCCTGTCTATCCCGTCATTCCAGAAAGGCATCTCATACTTAACAGCACCACTTGAAATCACGAGGATTGCCCAGAGCAGAAGCGAAGCATTTCACATCATGAAAGAAAGACAAAATGCAAACCCGCCCTAAAACACATAATGGCTGGCAGTGCTAGAACCACAATAACAGTGGAGAAATCTGGAATAAGGTACACATGGTCGTGGTAGAAAAAAACACACCTTGCCATAAAACCTGTTTACACGGAATACTGCAGAAAATACAGGACTCTTGCCCGTGGCGGTAATGCAGTGAAGCTAGTCATTCCAAAAACAGAGGACACACGGCTATGCTTGTAATAGTGCATACTTGGTCACACTAGAAATAAGGCACACTCAGTCATGCCAGTAATATAACATATCCTGACCCAACAAGTAAAACAGCACACCAAATCATGCTTGAAATGCGATATAATAACCCATAACAGACACAGAGTATACTTGACAACGCTAGAATTACGGGACACCCTCCATTACATAATACACCATATTTAAGCCAGGTACATATAGCAATGGAGGCCAGTCTGAGATTAGAACATGGCTGCTCATACATCGCTAGGTCTCAAATCCTTCATACGCGCCCAGATCAGAAAAAAATGATTTATTTCCAAGCTTGAAACATACCAAGGCACAGTCAGGCGTAGAGTCAAATGTAATATTTGACTTTTCACTCTAATTGCTATCTTAAGTATTCAAGCACTAAAGCGACTTTACTAGGATGGTGAAACGTAATCAAAATTAGCGTGAGGAAGCACACACTTGGAGGAAAAGACAATAGGTGTCTCAATTCAGCGGAAAGCAAAGCTATGCATAGAGTTCTTTGGAAGGAGCTGGGAAGGCAGACATCTGAGTGTTAATCACCACCCATCTGGGTGTTCGACAATGCTCTAGAAGGGCAGGAGCCGACTGTCGGCTGATAAGATGCGCTAGAGGGGAGGTCAGCAGCTGATGGGTTATGGATAGCTGGATTCGGTGGGGGTATCTGTGAGGTATTGCAAATTCATGAACAGTAGATGCATGGTAGCATGGTGGATGAATGAAGGATAGTTGTGATGGGTACGCTAGTGGTTGGTGAACGGTGGAGCATTAAGTGAAGGAGGCATAGCAAGGGGTGGAGAAAGCGGATGATGGGTGCTAGTGAGTGTACAGGTGGAGAACGAAGGGCGGATGCTGGCTGAAAGGAGGACTTATTGTCTGGGTCACCGGTAGATGAGTGGAGGGTGACATTGGAGGATGTGGGGGGAGGGAGATGATGCATATTTGGTGGACAGAGAAGTTGTGTGCAAATTCTGGATATTGGACAGGTTAGTAATTTAACTGGATACGTGGACAGTGCACTGCTGAAAGGCAGAAAATTGGTGGCCATTGCACATCACATAGATGGATTTGTGGTGGATAGTGAACGATTGGTTTAGGTGGAGAATAATGTTTGGTGGGTCATTATGAAATGGATAATAGAAGTACTGGTTATGATTATAGGTGAAGCATCGGAATACTCACACAAATGGAACCGTAAAACTGGTCCATGTTGCATTACAAATCTCAAAGTGCGTGTCCTGATGAGCGTGGATGAAGATGCAAGTGACGTGGCAAGTTCTGTAAGAATGGGCACCATATTGGAATTAGGTGGTATATAGGAAAAGATTCTGTGTGTGAAAGTGCTTGTCAATCTGAGTCATTCCTGTATGAATTCTAAATCGGTGAGTAAATCTTCTTTACGTTCGGATGTGGTGTCTTTGGTCACATGTGGAGCAGCAGCATTGTCTGAAAAACCACAAGTATTTTCTACTCTGAGAAAGAATGCTTTTGTAGACCCCTTGTTTAGAAGAAATAATCTTTAAGATCTAATATTTGTTTTTTAACAGTGTTCTAGACTGGGAAGAACAACAATGGATTTATGAACTGTTGAGCATCTCTAACCTAGTATAAACCACTGGAATTAATTATCCAAGACTGTAAGGGCGTATGTTTAGAAAACACTTTTTTTTATGTTGTTATGTTATGGTTTGTTCTGAATAATCTTCGTTTGAGAAGTGATTTATCCAAGCAACTTAGAAGGAAGGTATGAATAAAGGATAGTGTTTCAGGAGCTTGATGTTCAGGACCAAAATGCCTCAGCAGATTTTCTCACGCCTTCAGGTCCATGCTCTTGCACCCACTGATGGTTAGCTAATGCAGGGAACACCTATCTCAAAGTAGGATGCTGTAGTTTAACATGCTGTTTCAGAGCTATACCACCGTATCTTGTATAGAAAATTTCTAGGTGGTGGGTGAAAGAGAGATAAAGAGGCATGGCAATGCACCCCTAAACTTTCAGTTGCTTCTGACATTAATAAGTCCATGGATGGGCAGTGTTTACCTCTAAAGAGATACAAAAGGCAGGTAGGATTTCAAGGCAATGCAGAAGTTGTGGTTTAACGTGAGTGTGAGGGCTCCATTATTTGGAGCGGACTGTTCACCAAGAAGAGGTCTCACTAGAGAGTGAGGTGCAAAAGCCATTTGTATCCTGGGAGAATGGTGAAATGAAGATACACGTTAGAGCGTGAGTGAGCAGTGAAAGTCAACAAAACTGGTGATCCAGAAAGAGAACTCTGATGTCACATTTGGGGAACAAAGGAGGAGCGCAAACATTTCTTATTCACAGGGACCTCAATTTCCACCTGGAAGCCACCACAGACCCCAACTCCATGGTCCTCTTTGACAGCCTCAGCAATCTTGGAATCACCCAGCTCGTCCAAGGACCAACCCACACAGCAGACCACACCCTCACCCTATTTTGTCCTCTAACAGGATCACCACCACCTACATGACCAAGCTCAAATGAACTGACCGCTACACCATACATTTCAAGATACTCGTCCACCAAGCCACCCCACCAGAAATACCCAAAGCACCATCAAGACACTGGGGCAAAATATCCGAACAAAAATGGACCAAGATCATACAGGAATGTCCACCCAACTACACCAGAAACCTTAATGTCGACACCAAGCACCTCAATAAATGGCTCACCAACTACGCCAACTGCACCACTCCCACCAGGAACAAGACCTCTGAAAACAACAAACAACCCAGCTAGTAAACAAACGACCTAAGGGACTCCAAGCGCCACTGTAAACAACTTGAGAGAAAATGGAGACCTGACAAAAGCTGCCTTCAACCTCTATCACCAACAACTACAAGATGCAAAGAAAGAATCCCTAACTCTTAGACTTGAAGCCAGCCCCAACAATGCCAAAGAAACTCTTCACCATCGCCATGGAGTTCTCCAACCCCACAGCTGCCAACAAAGACATCATCCCATCCCAAGCACTCTGCAATGACCTCGCAAACTTCTTTGAACAGAAGATTGCCAAATTTACAGCACATTCGATTCACAGCATACCAGATTAAATGTCCAGCAGGACACCTCCCTCATTGCCAAACAGCAGCTTGGCAACTGGAAGCCCCTCTCGAACAAAGACACCACTTCCCTGATGAATATCATCCATTCAGACCCCCTAAGACTCATGCCCCCACTTTATATACAACCTTGGAAGAACTATTATCTCCCCCTGCCCTCAGCGCTATCATCAACATCTCCTCAACCTCCACCACCACCATCCAATTTTGCTGGAAAAATGCAGAAGTCAACGCTCTATTGAAAAAACAAACAGCAGACCCCAACACCCTTATTAGCTAAAGACCCATCTCGCTGCTGCTTTTTTCAGCTAAAGGCAAGGAGAAAGTCTTCAGCACCCAACTTACAGACCTAGAACTATCAACTCCTAGACAGCTCTAAATCTGGCTTTTACACCAATCACAGCATCAAAACAGCCCCCATTGCAACCACAGATAACTTCAGAAGCATCCTTGGCCAAAGAGAAACAGCTGCATTCATCCTCTTTGACCTCTCAGCAGCTTTTGATGAGGTCTCCCACAATTCACTCATCGCAAAGCTTCAGTACTTCAGTATCTGTGGACCAACCCTCAAGTTGATAACCTCTTTCTTCACAGACATATCTCAATGAGTTATACCTCCCCCTGCACCTCAGAACTCAAGAAACTCATCCCCGGAGTCCCTCAATGATTGTTACTCAGCCCAACACTCTTCAACATCTACATGTCCCCCCTGCAGACATCATCTGAACCTGTGGCATAAACATAGCATCCTAGGCCGGTGACACACAGCTCATCCTACCCCTTACAACTCAACCAGAATCGCCAAAGCAAATTTCACCAGCTGCATGATCAACATCGTTGCTTGGATGAAAATCAGCTGTCTTCAGATCAACACAGACAAAATCAAAGTCGTTATCTTCAGCAACAACTGCTCCTCTAGGATGCCTTTTGGTGGCCCTTCGAACTTGGCTCCTCCACCCACCCCTACGGTCCATGCCAAGAACCTCAGGATCATCCTGTACAACAACCTCTCTCTGATAAAGGTCATCACCTCATCATTCTTCCACATCCTGTAAATGCTTTGTAAGATTTTCAAGTGAATCCTACTTAACATCAGACAATCAGTCACCCAGGCTCTTATCACAAGCAGACTTGACTACGGAATGCAATCTTTGGAATCTGAGCCCATGTTCTAAACTGACTTCAGACTGCCACCACCAGACTCATCCTGAAAAGCCCATGAAATAACAACATATCTCCAAACCTCAACAAACTCCACTGGCTCCCCGTCCAGGAAAGATGTAAGTTCAAGCTACTCACCCACGCCTACAAGCTCTCCACAACACCGGCCCAGAGCTCCTCAGCCACCGCCTCAACTTCTACCAACCTTCTAGACACCTTTGATCTGCATCCTAGGCAAGAGCAAATCTCCATTGTATCAAGAAGGCCGGAAGTAGAGAACGCTCCTTCTCATAGCTCACATCCAAGACTTGGAACGACCTCTCGCAAAACCTCAGAACCCCCCTCCCTCATGGACTCCAAAGGAACCTCAAGACATGGCTCTCCCAGAGGGAATTGGCATGATCTCCCCCTCCCCATCAGGTCTGCCTTACTCAGTGCTTGGATACCCTCATGGGTGATTAGCAATGCTCTACAAATCCACATTACATAACAACACATACCATAACATAACATTGGCTTCAACCTAGATGACAAAGGAGATGACTCTACAAAACATTAATCTTTTCTCCTGACATTTCCCCTTCCAACATTTACATAAGCAGGAAAAAATTGTGTATTGATGCATGTCAGGTCCTACAAGCATATCTAGTAATATCCAAGCACTGGAAGAGGCTCATGATGTAGCAACACTTCCCAGAGTTTAACATTCTCTACTCACACATGACAGGAACTTTCACTATCCTGTGGCAAAGAAAACAAAGTTGTTAGACCTGACATCATTGGCTTGGTTTTCCCCTAATGTATTGCCTTCAGACCTTTTGTTTTGCTGACATTAGGACTCTGCACACTTTACCACTGCTAACCAGTGCTAATGTGTTTGTGCTCTCTCCTTAAAACATGTTATCTGGCTTATACCCAATTGGTATATTTAATGTACTTTTAAGTCCATAGTAAAGTGGCACTGCCTGTGCGTAGGGCCTGTAAAGTAAATGATACTGCAGCACCAATTGTGCCTCCCACCTAAGTAGCACTTTAAACATGCCTCTGGTCTGCCTGTGTGTATGCAGTTTTAAACTGCCATTTTGACCTGGCACAGTAAACCTTTTGCCAAGCTCAAACCTTCCTTTCTAATACATATAAGTCACAGGTAGGATAGGCCCTGGACAGCCCAGAAGGCTGGATGCAATGTGTTTAAATAGGACATGTACGTTTAAGTTTTACATGTCCTTGTGGTCAAAAAATTCTTACATTCGTTTTTCACTACTTCAAGGCCTACCTTTTCCATAGGAGAACATTATAGATACCTTATTAAATTGTATAAGTGTAATTCCCAAATGGGAACAGGTTACCTGTTCATGTTTAGTGTCTGTGGAATTGGAAGTTAAAATCCTAATTTATGGTGAAGATTTTAAATTACAATTTTGAAAACAACACTTCTAGAAAGTTGGCACTTTCTTGCCTTAGCCATTTGGTGCCTGCAGGCTGTCTCTAGGTCACATGACTAGGTGTAGTTGGCAGTTGACCTTTATGTATTCCTCCTAGATAGCTGCACACAAATGGGGAGTTTAAGTGTGAGTGCATGGGCAATCGCTGGCAGGATGGATGGGAGGCAGGAACTGACCCCAGCCCCACTTACACTTGTATAGGCTGTGTCCTGTCTCCATACAAAGGGCTACATACCCACTGTAGTTAGTCTGGAGCCAAGGCCTGGAAGACAGGGCACCTGTCTTCTTCAAAGGCATGTCTGTAGAAGCTTCTCCCCACTTCAAAGGCACAATTTGGTATAAATACTGAACCTCAGACACCAACTCTTCAGTACACTTCTGGACCTGTGAATACCCTGACAAGGAGAAGGTCTGGTATGCTGCTGAAAGAGCTGCCTCTCTGCTGGACTGCTGCTCTGAAGGGCTTGCTGCCCTGCTGGGCTGACCTGCTGCCCTCCTGCCTAGGTCAGAAGAGAACTGGACCTTAAACTTCACCTTTTAACACAGGACACCAGAGTGACTCCAAGGGCTAGCCTGCTGGCTTCCGGATCTGAGCCTAAAGGACTTAAAAGTCACCTGAACATCCTGCACCAGCCCCTGGCCCCAGTTCCAGTGAGTTCCTGACCTCCCCGCCGCCACACACAAGTGGTGCCCCTCAGGTCCTGGAACCTTGGCGTGGCTTCTGAAGCTGAATTCAAGCTTTTGGGCTCTTTGTGACCCCAAACGGTCCCATTTGCACGGAAAACTCATCGCTCGCATCACAATCTCATATGAAGATCCTGCATCCACCTCTTCATGCTACAGCATCAACCACTAGCAGGAAACCACCAACCCGAATCTGCAGAACACCTGCCTGTGATGACTGGCCTGGTCTTCGCATTACACCAACAGCCTCCGGTGATGCTCTCCCTGCTCTTCACAGCCCCCTCCGTCACCAATGGGACTCTTGGCACAGATTTAAGAATGTAAACTGCAGCAGGCCCAACCTGGTGACTGAAGCCAACCTGCCCTTCATCATGGTTAGCCTCAAAGTGTGACTTTGAACCGATGCAGCATGACAAAATATTCCTAGTTGGGGCTTTGTGCTTTTTGGTGCTATTTTCACTAAAATCTTTAAAAAGATCACTGGTTCTAGTGATTGAATGTTTGTCATTCTAATCTTGTTTTGTTTATTAAATTCTCCTCTATTGTTGTGAACTGGTTTGGGATCCTTTTTGTGTAATGTTTTCAGTTTATTACAGTTTGAAGTGTTACATAAATATTTTACACATTGCCTATAAGTTAAGCCTGACTGCTCTGTGCCAAGCTACCAGAGGGATGAGCACTGGTTAATTTAGGGTTGGCGTATCATTCACCCTGATACCGACTGTGGTTGCTGCTTTACCAGTGCTCACACCCGAGTCAACCAACAACCTAATTTCTTACAATAGGAAAGAAATATATGCTAACTAGACAACCGAAAGCACCTTGAGGCAAGACTAACAGCAGACTGCGCTTTACAAAGTCCTAATGGCCCACTCTGGTCTGTACAAATGACAAAAAAATAACATGACATAAGAAACGTTGACTAATATTATACCAATGGAAGAAATGGATCTTGGATGACAAAATGCAGAAGAAAACATGCATTTTTTCTGAATTACGGAATTACTGAAAAAACGTGTCAACGCTTTTTAAATAAAAATGTTCTGCTATCATGAAGAACACAAATGCCTCACATAGGACACTGCCATGTACAAAAATCATTCACAATGTTGCTGAAAGATAAAACAGGAGATTATGTAACATTACTGACTTCATAGTGAGAAGGGCAGGGACACTGGAATTATGTGGCAAGGAATAAGAAAACTACATGGCAGGAAAGCCCAAATTATGTGGCGTACTGCTGCACATTTTGTTTTAGCAACACTTCATTTTTGTTATTTTTTATACGTGTTAACACTGCGCAGACAAATATTTCAACCCTTTAGTACAAGATTAACAACGAAATACAGCAACGAGCAACCGAAAGGTAACCAGTCACCCTTTGGAAAGGGCCTTCCACTGCGCCGGAACACATAGCCACATTTAGTAACTTTTGATTTCTTTGAGCTAGAAACCATTGTATTTGTTAAAATCTGCTGATTATGCAGCAGATATTGAACTATGTGGCAAATGCGGCAAATCCATAATCATGTGGATAACGCCACAGAATCACCTTATGCAAGTGGCCTTGATAGTTAGTCAACAATGCTATTACCCATTAGGCAATGTATGCGCATGAGACACAGGCGAGGGTGCATTAGGAGGATATCATAACTAGCATAATTACTGCACATCCAGAACAAGAGAGGCTTCTAGGCATTACCATGCTATCTCCGATCTCGAGTTGTGGAACTAGGAATGCAGTGGGAACAGCGTGTCTGGTTGTGTCATTATGTACTGGGAGAAGTGTTACCTCTAAGAATAACGGGCCACTCGGAATGAGGGCCCACGACGTCAGTTGCCTATAATGTCAGATGCAGGTGCCCGAGTCTATAGGTAGCTATGGACCGCATTTCGAGAAACTAGACTGACCGTCCCAATTCCCAAGATTCCATTCCAGTGAATATGCTAATGGTCCATGCGTGACCAGCTCATATTCTCACGCTGCTTAATTTCTCTTCCCACTCCTTAAAGAAGGTTGCAGGAAGCAGGACTGCTTGATGACTAATTATGCCACTAATGAAATATTTTACAAGACTTCATATCACGTTTGCTATTTTGAAGCACTATTTACAACAGATGTTACTATTATCCAATTCAATTCCACTCAAAGTACTAGGATCAGAATGATAGAAGGACAGCTGGTCTTGCAAGGGTTTAAACTTGACCTGCAGATGAAAGTGATCAGCATTTGACTCATTGGCCTATTGCACTGGCATATCATCACTCCTGCAGCATTAAAACTGCCACATATCTGATGACATGTTGTGCTATGTTTCACGAAAACCCTTCCATGGAAGAAATTCAGATCACTTAAGATGGCAAGGTAACTTTACAAAACCTTGAATATTCTGCTGACTAATCACTCATTACATCACCAGTAAAATAGAGGTTGAATATCAGCAGCCTTTCACATCCACACCGAGAACCCACTAGTGGCTGAGTGTTCAGAGGAAGACAGTGAGGACTGCACAGTTAGGTGGCATGTAGCAGAATGCTGCACCCAGCACGAGTGTGGGCGTCCACGTGGACTGGACTGCACTCGCATTTACGTGGACGCCATCACCTGAAGGGGTGCTGTGTCCTGGCATGGATTCTCAAACGCGAAAGGCAATGCCTGGGTAGAGGAGTTCTGCATTTGCAGAATATGTCAAACACCCAAAAGGATGAGATCAAACTTTATGAATTGCCATTTTCAAGATGACGGTGTGATCAGAGTATTCTGTCTCAGATTCCTGATCCCAGATAAGGTTAAGTGTTTTCCTCTGATGTCTGCTCACCTTTGAATCATATAAAAAGGAGACATCAACAAGTGACCTGAATCACCTACTTGTTACTATTTTTGTTCCTTTTTTTAGCACTTTTGCAGTCCGTTTTCCTTTTGGATTTTCTTCTGGATTTCTTGCTTGGGTCCTTCCTCTTCCCTGTTGTCAGTGTAGCTTGGTGCATAGTTTATCTACTCCGCATTACTCTTTATTTTCAATCAAGAACTAGAAGATTGACAACGAGGGTTTTTCTATTTGTGTTTTTTCCCACCAAACTTGGACCCTCTTAAGGAGACACTTGACACTTTTCACATGTACATGGCTACTGGGAGAAGTCATTCTTTTTTTGGGCTACGAAGAAGAAAACTAAAGAGACCTTCTTAGTATCCAGTCCCTGCAAAGACACACGTAAACAGTTTTAGAAGCATGAGTTTCTTATCAAGGAGGAAGGGCTTAGCATTCCACCCTCCAAAGCCCTACTTAATGGAGGCTGCAGTGCGCCTGCACTGCCAGCACCAAAGGCAAGCCTGTCTGTGTCCGTATCATGCCTAGCACCAGAAACCCTGATCCAAATGCCTCCTGCAGCTACACCGCCGATAAACTCCTCCTGCTCAACCCTGGATGCTGCCACAAACGCTGCTGCTGAGCAGCACCTTAGTCCACAGTGGGCCCCTTTGCCTGATCGTACTGCCACTGCATCTGCCTCCGCACACCTGGCCTCACCACCCACACACACTGCACCCCTCACCAAGTTGGAACTCAAGACCCGCAATCACACAGCACAACACACTGACCCTTTACGATATCACTTACTCGCATGTATGCCCCTCAAAGCATGCTCACTCGGCAAGCACTCTACTGATATTTGGGACCGGATCGACTTCAATGCACTGGACCTCCTATTCCTCACTGAAACCTGGCTCAACCCAATATTGGCGCTGGACATCACCACAGCTATACCAATGGTTAAAAAGAATCCTGCACCAGGACCTACCCTATAAACCAGGAGGATAACTCACCATCATCTCCAGAGACACCATTAAGTACTCCTATTACACTGACCTATAATCCACTTTTATGGAGTACATGCATTTCAAGCTTCACATAGACAGCCAAACAACGATCAAAGGCACTCTCACCTACTGGCCCTCAAGACCTCGCACCAACGTAAGAAATCTCCTCACCGATCTCAATGCACCCCTAACCATGGACACTAGAGACTTCATACTCATAGGCAATCCCAACTTTCATCTTGATGACTCCACAGATTCCAACTTCACAGACTTGCTCAAAAGTGTACATAACATTGGCCTCACCCAACTCATAAAAGGCCCTACCCACATCACCAGATGAACCCCAGACCCCATCTTCTCCTCCAGCAACAGATTAAAGCCACTCAGATCACTCCACTCACCTGTAGGACCATGTCATCTTCCATTTCCACATACAGGAACACCAAACACCTCAACACCTCTACAAAGTCCACTAACACCCCAAGCTGCAGCCGGAAGAAAGTTACAGAAATGAAATGGGTCAACACCCTCCAACTAAACTACCCAATCCCCATCAATGACCTCACCAACGGCACAAACATCAACAACTCGATCACATAACCCAAAAGATTCAACAAACAAGCTAACTGGTATTATGCTGACCTAAGAGAATCCAACAGAGTTCTCAAACAATTCGAAAGGAAATGGAGAAGTACCTGAGGACCAACCACAATATACACCTGCAAGGCCACACTTAGACACTATAACCATCAAGTGAAAGAGACCAGCACAAATATCCTGACTCAGAGTCCACTCATGGGCGCCCACAGACCCCAACCCCTACCTACTTATATCTACAACCTGTGAATAGACAAGATCAACGCTGCACTCAACAGCACCTCTCTCAGGACAGTCACATTCCCTGGTAGCTGGAAACATGACAAAGTCGCCTTCCTCCGCAAGAACAGATGCCAAAGTACTCAGCAACTGCTGATCTATCTTGTTGCTCCCCTTCGCAGCCAGCTCTCCTTCCCAGCCAAACTTTTCAAGAAGACCATTAACAAACAATTCTCTGGCCACCCAGAATGCCTCAACTATTGGACAATTAGTAATCAGGAATCTGAAACAAGCACAGCACTGAAACAGCCCTCACTGCTGCCACAGATGACATGCACATCATCCTCGACATGGACAGACTGCCATCCTCATCCTCCTCTACCTCTCCACCACCTTAAACACCGTCTCCTGTTACACGCTTATTACCAGACTACACACAGCGGAAGTACAAGGACCAACTCTCAATTAGGTAGACTCCTTCCTCTCCAGAACAACTCAATGAGTCAGGCTAAGGCCATTCCCATGAAAACCCGAAGATTTGTGGGCTCTGATGATGTTAAGCAGAGGAGCCATGAACATGCAGAAAAGTGTCTACATCTGCAGAGTCCCACAAGGGTCATAACAAAGTCCCACACTTTTCAGCATGTACAATGCTCCTCTGGCTAACATCATCAAAGCCCACAAATCAACTTCTACATTGACGACACCCAGCTAATATTTCCCTTCTCAGATGACACTGTCACCACCAAGACAAATTTCAAGCAATGCATGACCAGAGTGGCATTTTTAATGAAAGAGAACTTCTTCAAGCTCAACACCAACAAAACTTAAGTGCTGATCTTCGGAAATAATATCTCACCTTTGGTGATATCTCACCTGGTGGCCTGCCAAATTTGGGCTCACACCCACCCATCATACAAATCTAGGAACCTAGGCCTCAACCTGGATACCAACCTCACCATAAAGTCCCAGGTCAATGCATGACCTCCTCATGCTTCCACATTTCCCCATGTTACGTAAAATCTTTAAGTAAGTCCCACTGGACAACAGACGTACCATCACATCGGCCCTAATCACAAGCAGATTGGACTAAGGCAACACACTCTAAGCCGGCATACCAACCCTTCTTCTTCACAGACTTCAAACCATCCAAAATGCTGCTGCCAGACTCGTCCTCAACATCCTGCACCAAACCCATACCACATCACTCCTCAGACAGATCCACTGGCTCTACATCCAGAAGGGCTGCCTTTTCAAACTCCTCACACTCACATTTGAGTCACTACACAACACAGGACTCGCAAACCTAAATCACTGGTTTCACTTCAACTAACCTTCCAGACAACTTTGCTCAGCATCACTCTTACTCAAACACACACCAGCCACAGAAACAGAACAGGAGGTTGATCATTCTGCTACCATGCTACCAAGTCCTGGATGGAACAACCTCCACCAACACATCACGGCCTCCTTCTCACTTCTTGAATTCCACATGAAGCTGACGACCTGGCTCTTCAATTAGTCTTCTTGTGGGACCTTCAAGTCTGCCTATACTCAGGCACAGCCTCACCACATGTCTACACCCACCGACTCAGAACCTGGATACACTCATTAGTGACAAGCAGCATTATGTAAATCCACCTTACAGTACATTAAGTTACATCACTCTAATTCAAAGAGGTTTGCACCTCATACGACATCTGCATTTGTGCTGGAAGGTGTAAGGGGCGAACAGTATTTCTTAGAGTGCCCTTAATCCATCTGTGAAGGCAGGGGCATGCAGCATAAAATCATGCCTGTTTAATTTCCATGGCTTGCATTGGCATTAAAATTATATGGTGTCATTTCTCAAAAAGATTAACACAGTTAAAATGACGAGGTCACTTGACATAGGTTTTAGCCTTTTTCAAATTAAATATACTCTGTAAAATTGCAGAAGTAATGGGCGACATTTGCACTGTATGTTTACATGTAGCTTATCAAAGGTATAATAAGGAGTGTCTTTATTGTCAAGAACTGTCACTTGGGCAACTAAAAAAGCTTTTCTTTCCAAGTCTGTTATATGCCCAGAAATTAAAATATCAACCATTTCAGCCCATAAGAGCACAGCTCGAGCTCTGCTACTCACATCAAATACATATTTCTCATGTCTTGAATGTACATTGACTTCAGTGACTTTGTGTTTTTTGCTGAGAATTGTTTAATGTCTACATTTTTGGAAGTTTCCTTGTAATGGTAGCATTTATAAGCTCTAAAGGAAAACTGAGAAGTAACTTGGCCTATGAAAGCATCTGCTATGTTCCAACTGATGCCAGCACTGTTGTGCTTAGTGATGGTTGTGTCTCCAAGAACCCTGAAGCACATTCAAGATTGCTTTGTTTTGCTATTTTAAACACTAATATATCCAGGGACATACAGAATTAGAACTTTGCCTCCTAAAAATGTGCGCACTTCACAGCTTTTTCACTTAATGAATTACAAAAATCTGTATGCTTCACACAACTATGCAGTGACAAAAATTTTCTTTGAAGAAAGTTTTTGCAGTAGAACTACCTCCAAGTTCTGATCTGCTAAGTAAGATCTTGTAAAGATTTTTCACCACCTTTTTCAACTTTTCAAACTTTGTCAACTTCACAAAGATGGTACCGTTAAAGTAAATGCCTCAAAGTAAAAGAAGGTGAAATATGGGATTTTGCCTGTCTAGATAGGAACTTTAGGGATGATTTTTCATAAAACTGACAGCAGGTCCTGCAAAAGAGGAAGAGGGTGACTTTTAGAACTCTCTAGGGATATAATTAATACCGCTCATTAATCAATAGCTACCCCATTAATAAAGTCATCCCACCAATAGTGCAAAGGAATAAAACTGGACTTGATTCTTAAGGTTCAAACTAACTTGCTATTTGTGACCCCAGAGACAGAAAGAAAGACGTTGCAGACCTTGTGCTGAATCCGTGACTAAGAAACTAGAACAGCTTCCCTCTTTCTGCTATCCAACCACAAAGGCTGTCATTAAAGTTGGGATTTCAGCACACATGAAAAGATAGGACAGAGAAAAATGTGAACTTAGGAGGAGGAGGAGAACGTGCTGAGACTATCGAGAAAGGTGCATCCTTGACAATTCCCTGGTTTGTCCTGCGAAGACATGTTTGCAGCAGGAAAAAATGCTTCAGCTGGGCCTTGTGCAGGAGATCACATGGAGCTCTTCTTGGTTACCGCTCTCACCATCACCCAGCCTGAGGGGTTCAAGCTCCTTATTTGTTTTTACAGAGTTTAAAAGTAAAACTAGAGAGCGAGAAAACGTTGGCAAAGTGATCTCAGTGGTAAAGCAACCCCAGTTGCTAAGCATTTCATGCTTGCCCCAGCTCTTAGCTTTTGTAAACAAAGCATAAGGCTTAACCTGGCTATTGTATGAAGCATCTCTGGCATCAGGGGTTCCTCAGAGGCCACAGTGTACCAACTTGCCCTGTTCGAACATTTGGACTTCATGCTTCCATTTAAGTCAGAAGGTGTTGACCATTGTGATCAACTGGTTTGTGCCCGCCCCCTCTCCATCACGGCTGGCCTGAAAAGACACCAAAGATCCAGCCATCCTCACCCTTTGAATAGCATTGGTCCTTTGAATTGCTTGGTGCTTTTCATTCCATGGTTACAATTGTTACAGTACATATGCTTATATACAGTGAGGTATTATGAATGTGTTGTCCTTAAACATTGGATATCTTGTCCTGCATCCAACCCAGCCTTCATATCACCTTCTTTGAGTGGGATCTTGATTGATCAATAAAGCTGCAAAGCTACCAGAAAAGACAAGGTAAGTGACCTACTTTAGGTAGCAGTTCAAGTACCCAGTGTCTGATTGGTTTGAAAACTGTAAAACCCCACCGCAGATATTGCTGCACTGTCTCTGCAACTGAAGCAATCCTATTGCAATGTTTGGGGAGAAATATTAGCATTTACTCATCTGCAGTTGTCTCACAGGGTAGCTTTGTATCCACTTTCAAATTTCTGTTTCTATGCACTGTTTTCAAGTTTACTCACAGCGTAGTCCTTCCCTTTGTTCTCTCGACCCTCCCCTCCAGCTATGCCTTTTAACTAATGTTCACTAGCCCTATCTCTCCTTCCACTCTCTTCTGCACTTTAGAGATTACACACTAGAGAGATCTTTTCAGTGCTCAATTTTAAACACAATAAGTGCTGGTGTCTAAAGTTTTGCTCGGAGGCTGCCATCGGCACTGCAGAAGGTTGTGGTTCTAAATACTAACGCTGTATAGTCTTAAAATTCCCTCGGGCATCTCTAAGTCATGCCCAGACACTCTCTGCCCTTCAAACCGGCTCATCCACATTTTGTTTTGTCCTTTTGGCACTTTTTTACATCGTTATCTTCCTCATTATTTCCCCCCTTTCTGTGTTTTTCTCTTTTTTTGTCTGGGTCATCGTCGTATTAGGAAAAATATATGTCAGTGTCCAGAAATAAGCGCTGGTGGACCCCACCAGCAACTACAGGCTAAAATTAAGCACTGGGTCATTTTCTTCTCCAACTCTACGAATCTTCAAAACTCATCTTTCTCTGACTTTTCCCCCAACCAGAATTCCTATAACCTTTGACCCACAAATGTACACCAAATTTGTAGTTCTGGCCTACAGGCACATTCAGTTATTTTCCACCCTCACATAATCAAAAACACTCATAAATAAAATACATTTATATACACATATATACATAGAGGAGTATATGGTCAGCCCTCTTCATCCATTGGTTTGTTCAACTGTCACTCACATTTTGCTTTAGTCTACAAACATACAAGTGTGATGATTCTTTTTTTCTGATCACGTGTGCACAGCCACCTAAAAATAAGTGATCATTACCTTAAAAGAGTGGGCTCAAACTTGACATTGCAAATGCTTTTTTTCATTCAATTTGGTTCTTGTTTTATTTTTGTAGTCATTTTTGTGCGGCTCCAAGTTACATTAATTGAAATCTAAAAGTATCATTTATTGTTCCCAATAAGAATCATATTTCCTTGCAATATACATAGAAACTAAAAATGGTTTTCAGTACACCCGCCAGCTAGGAAACACTTGTATCATTCTATGAAACTTATACTGTAAGTTTATTTCCATTTTCTATTTCAAGAACAAGGCTACCACATTCAAGTAACAACATGACTGCTTTATTTTTCTTAATTTTATTTTTAGAGCTCCAGGCTTGCAAAAAATATACAAACATGTAACCATCACACGAGTTTGACGAGGCCTAGGCCTTGTCATTGCTTGTTGTGCTTTTGTGTCAGATATATGCAGATCCTTGGTACTATAAACCAATATGTATAACAAACCACATAGCACTGTAATTTGGAAGCAATGATTTCTATTTACTAGGCACAATATTAGGTGTTAGCATAACTTGCGTAACTCAATGTAGTGTAATCAAACAGAATTACCTAAGAATTCCACAAGGTTATGCATAATTATACAAGAAATGAAATTCTGCATTGAGCTCTTTTACTCACCCAAAAATGCCCCCTCAGGTTCAAAACAAGTGGTAGAATGCATTTTGTGCTAAGAAATAGCACTAAATGCGAAAGAACATGAAAAGCAAGTAGCCGGTTGTGCACACTAAGGGCCTCATTCTGACCCTGGCTTACCGCCGCTGAATGACCGCACCGCGGTCAAAAGACCGCGGCGGCCATTCAGACATTTCCTCTGGGCCGGCGGGCGCTCTCCAAAAGAGCGCCCGCCGGCCCAGAGGAAATGCCCCTGCAACGAGGACGCCGGCTCAGAATTGAGCCGGCGTAGTTGCAGGGGTGCGACGGGCGCAGTTGCACCCGTCGCGTATTTCAGTGTCTGCTTAGCAGACACTGAAATACTTTTCGGGGCCCTCTTACGGGGGCCCCTGCTGTGCCCATGCCATTGGCATGGGCACGGCAGGGGCCCCGCGGCACCCCCTACCGCCATCCTGTTCCTGGCGGGCGAACCGCCAGGAACAGGATGGCCGTAGGGGGTGTCAGAATCCCCCATGGCGGCGCAGCAAGCTGCGCCGCCATGGGGGATTCTAAGGGCAGCGGTAAACCGGCGGGAGACCGCCGGTTTGCCTCTTCTGACCGCGGCCGAACCGCCGCGGTCAGAATGCCCTGCGGGGCACCGCCGGCCTGTCGGCGGTGCTCCCGCCGACCCTGGCCCCAGCGGTCTTAGACCTCCGGGGTCAGAATGACCCCCTAAATGTGCTCTCGCTGTAGGATTTCCCCCCGAAATTACTCTTAACTACACAAGCAGGAGTAATCGTGTTACTATCGAAAGTTTCTCATCAATGAGTAACCCACAAATACCAAAATTACTCTGACCTAAATGAAATCCACCTGGGCTTTCACAATATTAGCTTTAGCCTATTTACCTTTTTATATGGTTATAGTTTTATGAAGACTGAATAAACCAAACAGAACATTACACTGTCCTTAATAAAAGGAGAAAAAAGTAGCATTTTTCCGCTCCATTGCTGCATCATTATGCACTATATTACAAATTGCAGGTATTACAGTAATTTCCTTGAAATACTATTTTTCATTTATATGACAAAAATGCAGAGATCCTCCAAACATTTAGGATTCCGAGCTATTCGCTATGAGCATGGGGGAAGACTGGTAGGCTGCTGCCTGATCAAATGCCGTACAGAGAATCCCAGCTCGCCATATTGGCAATACAGGATGGCACAGGACTCCTATTAGTACACCCTAGAGACAAAGGGGACCACTTCAGGGCATACTACTCAACCCTATACTTACCAGAACTGAGTGCCACACCTAACCAGATTGAGCACTTTCTTGTGACACTGGGTGTAATTGCTATGAATGACAAGGGCCCAGCGATCATTCAGGGGGTGTTCAGGGATTCCCTCCTTGAGAATACAAGTTCCCCGGACAAGTTTTACTAAACTGGTAGTGCTAGCCTCACCAAACATCTGACCAGGGCTTTTAATGCTGAGGTAAAGAGCGCAAAACTAGTGAACATATCTAAGAAGGCAGTTATCACCCTCCTCCTTAAGGACCATATGGACCCCTTTTACTGTGCTAGCCATCTACCACTCATCTATGTAGACCTCAAACTGATGGCTAAGATCCTAGCAACCAGGTTGGGGAGGGTGATACTGCAAGTGATCCATGAATCCCAAGTGGGCTTTTTTTCTGGCCTGTGGCTTCTACAACTATTTGTAGACACTAGCACACCTTGTGTGGCACAAGAAGGATGATCGGTCTGGGATGCCGGCACTCTCACTGGATATTGAAAGGGCATTCGACCTGGTCAAATGCCCATAACTTTTCCAGGTCATGTCCCACTTGTTGGACACAGTACTCAACAGGGTTGCCTCCTCTCAACACTCCTCTTTCTTCCACTTTTTTTCCTTTTAGAGATTGCACCCTTATTGGCCACAGTTCACAGATTACAGGAGTTGCATGGGATCACCATGTAAGCTGGAGAGATTAAAATCATTCCCCACATGGACGATATTCTGCTCCTTTTGTTCCAACCGTGGTCCTTGATAGCTGAGGTCTGGCCCATCATCAAGGACTTCTCAAACATATCTGGTTACACAATCAATTGATCGAAGAGCGAGGTCCACCTGATGGCAAGAACCCCCCCTCCCATGTGCGTCCATCGATATAATATGACTTGGGTACCGAGCTGGCTCCATTACCTGAACATCATGGTGAACAGCTGCCTCACAAGCACGAGAGAAGGCAATCTAGTGCACTCAACAGGACTTTCTGAAGTAGTCTCACCTTACTTTGTCCCTATGAGGGAGAGTACAAATGGTGAAAATGACTTTGGCGCACTGCTTCCAATATAATTTTGGCACGCTACCCTTTCAAGTACCTAAAACCCTACTAACAATTCTTGAACCCACAATACAGTCCTATATATGGAGTGGGCGCAAGCTGCGTATCCAAGCCTCTTGACTTTGGCTGGCACAATGGCCAGAGGCCTTAGGCCACATGATCTCACCTCCTAGAGCCAGGCCTCTTACCTCTCCCAGGTAATGGCCTATATTCACTTCAACAGAGAGCCCCCTTGAGTTCATGCCTGGAACAATGACTTCTCTCATGAAGAACCATGCTGCTTCACCTGTATCTCTCAGCCAAAGACCTAAAGTGGCCCCAAATCTGATATTGGCAGTGATGGCATGGGCTTGGTGGGAGACACATCATCTATTGCAAGTGCCCCTCTACCTTCACTAAAGTGCCCCCTTCTGGCACGATTCCACCCTCTGCTTTGATAGGCACCTGCTTTATTGCGCAACCTGGAAAAGCCATTACATACTATGCCTCGATCACATTCTTGAAGGTGGCGGACTTAAACCAATTTAACCAATTAACAGTGGAATTTGGGCTCCCACTAAAGGACTTCTGGCATTACCGTCACTTGTCTCATTGCCTTTGCACGACCCGGAGCCCACAACCATTGGAGCTACTTCTGTCTCCAATAGTACAATATCTTCAAGCCTTCGGTTGAAAAAAGTGGGTTAGTGTCCGACATTTATGCAGCTCTTATTGAAAGGCAACACTGGCCCATTCCGCTCGACTACCAGACTTCACTGGCAGCCTCTCATGGGAAAAGCATACTCCCCAGAAGACTGGTGGTCACTCCTTCTTGACCATGATAGGTGTAGCGAGGAATCCTGGCTGAAACTTCTATACTTTAAAATCCTGCAAGACTGGTACTTGATCCCCTGAAAACTCCCGGGGAGAAACTCCTACCCCATGACAAGTGCGGGTGATGGGAGGCTGTCTGTTGTGACTTGCACAACGTTCTGTTCAGCTGTCCAGCCATTGCCCTCTACTGGACGTTAATTTTGGATTCGTTATGATGTTACAGTTTCCTCCAGATTACCCATTCCCCTTACTGTGTCCTCCTTCATGCTTTCTTGGATCTTTCCTATATGACACACTTCCACCGCAGATGGCTCACCACCTAGCTTGCCATAACAAACTCTATATATTCTGTCACTGGCGACAGGCCACCCTTTCCTGAATGTGTCATTGAACTCTATCGCATAACAGAATGAATGGCCAATTTAACATTTTTTAAGCCAATTGGGGCCCCTTCATGACAGAAATCGCAACATCTTCCACCCGAACCCCCTCCCTGCCTTGAGTTACAATATGCCATGTCGGGGACCAGACCACACAGCCACGCAGTCTGGGGACATCGGGCCGATCCCTGATGGCACATCCAGCACTATCAGTGGCCCGACATCTCCCTGCTGCCCTATTCCCCCATTCCCCACTCTATCTGACTTCCCCACACCTTCCCCGCTACCTAACCTACTGCACCCCTTTCATTTACCGGGAGGATGTAATCTACAGAACAAAGACCCCCTACACAAAGAGGAGCTGGGCATTGGAGACTGCAGCAGCTTGGACTCTGCCCCTTCAACTGTTAAAAACTGTTAATATATGTTACTTGAATATTCCATCACGACAACTTGACCTGACCTACCCTGCATGTTATTGTACCCCTTTGCACTCCCATCCCTCCCGCCCCCATAACATGTGCATCCCGAAGCACCCCTGCATATCTATGTGACACATTGTTGTTAAATTTCCAAATAAATAAATGTTGCAGAAAAAGGATTCTAAATGATGTTACCTTTAACCAAATATGTAGCAAATGTCACTCATAGCTTAATACATTCTGTTTTGTGGGCCAATGCAGATTAACTACGAAAAGTGTATTTTTTTGTCGAGCAGCAGTTTCCATTCCAGTAAAACAAGACTGAAGCTTACAAACGTTTTGGCATAAACGTTTTTACACAGAGCAGTTCCCAACTTGTGTTTGGCTGATCCTGTAATCGACGTAGTGTATGCTCAGCATGATAAATATTATAAATTATTAAAATATAAATAACCCTCATTCTACCAAACAAAAATTATTTCCAGTGGCCTTTGGACAACAAACGCTTAGCTTAACACGATGCTTATGCACAATAATTTCATTGGCCCACAATTAACAATGATCCAGATACATCATTACTGAAAGGGCCCACAACCAATGCTCGAGCCTGAACTCGGCCTGGAGCACATGCGCGCTTGGTGTACAAGGATATAACTACAATAGGTGCCTCCCAAGCAATGGCTATGCAATGTGGCTTTTTCATATTTTTGTGGGCTAAAGAACATCCACTTAAGAAGCTCTTGTGAACCAGACATCTAAATGTAAAAGACAAGTTAATTTAAATATTACAATGAGATAATGCATGTGTGTGCTCTCATTGTCAAACCTTTGTGTTTGAGGAAGGATTGTGGTTCTGATGTCCATGTAGCCCTGTTCTGTGTCTTACTGAGGTTTGAGAAAAAAACTTTCTGCTGTACAAAAGCCGCAATATTGTCAATGAAAATGACTGTAAAATTTGCCTTCTGTAAACAATCACGTTTCTCATGCATGTTGAAGATACCTATTGTAAGGATGGCAGTTCACCACAAGTGATAAAGTCACTAACCTGTTTGGTTCAGGCAAAGGTTTAAATAAATAAAACCTGAGCACAGCCACTGGAAGGTATGGTAAAGCCCAGACAGGCATAAATTAGAGAGAGTAGTCAAGTCACGCCATAAAAGCACAAAGAAACACTTCCATGTACAATTGTAAAAACTAGCAAATATAATACTTCCAGGTGTCGGGTTTCTTTGTTCCGGGCAGTTGCAGTCAGGAGGGTCATTGGGCTTCCCTCTGGAGGCGTCATCGTGGGGGTGCAGAGAGGTTAGCCCAGGGTGGACACGTCATCAGAGTCACCTGGGGATCCTCTCTCGGTCGTTGGTTTCTCTAGACACGGGCCAGTGGCGCCGGGTGCAGAGTGGTGGGGACTCACCCTTCTGGAGTGAGGTGGAAGTCCCTTTAAAGATGGTTTCTTCTTGCTTGAGGTAGACAGTTCTGCTGTCCTCTGGAGTTCTTGGTCCTTTGTAGTTACAGGGCAGTCCTCTGAGTCGACAGAGGTCGCTGGGCTCACAGGATGCGGCGCTTGTGCAGGTTCTTTAAGTCAGGAGACGGTATGGCTGGGGCCAAAGCAGTTGCAGTCTTCCTTCTTCTCTGAGGTGTTTTCAGGTCAGCAGTCCTTCTTCATTGTAGGTCATCAGGGATCTCAAATCCTGGGTTCAGGGTCGCCCCTAAATACTGAATTTAGGGGTGTGTTAGGATCCCAGGGCAGTAGCCAATGGCTACTGTCCTTGAGGGTGGCTACACCCTCCTTGTGCTCCCTCAGTTTGGGGAGGGGAGCACATCCCTATCCCTATTGGGGTAAATCCTCCAAAACAAGATGGAGGATTTTCCAACGAGGGGGTCACTTCAGCTCTGGTCACCTTAGGGGTGGACCTGGCTGAGGGGGTGACTCATCCTTGTTTTTCTCATTATCTCCCGGACTTGCTGCCAAAAGAGGGGGCTGTTTCCGGGGGCGGGCATCTCCACTAGCTGGAGTGCCCTGGGGCATTGTAACACGAAGCCTGAGCCTTTGAGGCTCACTGCTAGGTGTTACAGTTACTGCAGGGGGGAGGTGTGAAGCACCACCACCCAGTGAAGGCTTTGTTTCTGGCCCCAGAGAGCACAAAGGCTCTCACCCCAGGGGGTCAGAAACTCATCTCTCAGTGTTAGGCTGGCACAGACCAGTCAGTCCTGCACTGAAGGATTGGGTAAAATACAGGGGGCATCTCTAAGATGTCCGCTGTGTGCATTTTGTAATAACTCTAACACTGGCATCAGTGTGGGTTTATTATTCTAAGAAGTTTGATACCAAACTTCCCAGTGTTTAGTGTAGCCATTATGGAACTGTGGAGTTTGTTTTGACAAACTCCCAGACCATATACTTAATATGGCTACACTGTACTTACAATGTCTAAGAATGGACTTACACACTGTAGGGGCATATTGCTCATGCAGCTATGCCCTCACCTGTGGTATAGTGCACCCTGCCTTAGGGCTTTAAGGACTGCTAGAGGGGTGACTTGCAGTATGCCACATGCAGTATTTTGTGTGTATGGCATCCTGAGGGGGATGCCATGCGACTTTGCCTCCCCCCCACACACATAATCTGTAATGGCAGTGTGCATGTGTTAGGTGAAGGGTCCCTTAGTGTGGCACAACACATGCTGCGGCCCTTAGAGACCTTCCCTGGTCACAGTGCCCTTGGTACCAGTGGTACCTTTTACAAGGAACTTATCTGTGTGCCAGGGGTGTGCCAATTGTGTTAATAATTGTACATTTTTAGTGAAAGAACACTGGTGCTGGGGCCTGGTTAGCAGGGTCCCAGCACACTCCTTGCCAAGTCAGCATCAATATCAGGCAACAAGTGTGGGGGGAGGGGGTAACTGTAACAAAGAGCCATTTTCCTACAGACATTTAGGGAGATGAATTGTAAAAGTTATAAGAGAAAAAGTACCAGCCAAAGTAAATCACCAACAGAAATTACTGTTAGCGTGTGAGTGGGACATAGGCACGATTTCAGGCTGACACTTTTGAGCACGGATTACATATACCAAGCAGGTTCATTCCAATCAAAGATTTTACCTTCAGATTTAATCTCTGAAATGGAGGTTAAGTTCCTTCAGTGAAGACAGTTGCAGACTGTATCTGAAGAAATCCTATTAAAGCTGGATAGCCAATGGACGAAATCCTGTTTAAGCTATTGGTTTTAGTGGGAAAAGTTAAAATTTCACATGCAGGATACTTTTCACACCTTAACCTGCTCACAATTTCTTTGTTTGGGCTTAGTCTATGTTTTTTGGAACTTAGAGTCCTCCAGTAGGGTCTGGCTATAAGCTGCAATCAGGAAGGTCACACCGAAGTCAGGTAGGCTTGTCATGAGGAGCCACTTAACAAATGCCAAAATGGTCTGAGCGGGACCAAATTCAAATCTCCACCTGCTGAGGTCATGCCTTAGTAGGGTTGACTTGAAAGGTTGGCCTTGGTGCTCCAGAGGTATGGAAGTCTAAAAATCAATCTTCTAACTTACAACCTTTCAATGATATTTGGAGAAGTCCAGCTGGACACAGTCAAGGGGTCTGGTACCTCAGGAGAAGAGCATTTGGTACCTCAGAAGCCAGCAATGGGGCCCAGTACAGCTCCAACAGAAACTGGTCAGGTGGGCACTTCAATCACAGGTCTCTTGCAGCTTGCTGTGTCCCTACAGCCACACAGAAGGTCATCCAACTGACCCTTGAAGTTTAATTCTTTGTTCTGGGTACTAGTGTGAGCAGGTCCAGCCAGTCAGGTCCCCTCAAAGGTGTCCAACAGCAGGTGGAGCTGGTTGTATGGTCCAATTTTTTACAGTGAGGGTGGTGACTTCTGGACATTCCCAAACCAATGGTGAACCGTTTCCAAGGTCAACCCTCCCCACTTTATTTGCCTTCCTGCAAACTCTCTTGGAGTGCTCAATTCTAAGGGGAACACAAGATAGCAATGGCTGTGTGCCATTGAAGGAAGTATATGTGCCAATCAGAGTTGTGTCTGTACAAATAAGCAGTCCCCTCCTCCTAAGCTCCACCAAACTGATTCTGGGACCAACTACCTCTCCCCAGGAGACAGAGCCAGGTTAATTACCATATATGATAGGTTTAAAAAGCCACCCCCCCCCCCAAGCTCTCTCTTCAGACCAATCTATGAATGAGCAGGCCTCTCCTGTGCTCATAACTGGGACCTCCCCAGCTGCCCTTCCTAAACTGACAGGGATTATGTGGTCTACACACAGCCCATTTTACCACCAGTCCTAATCCACTGTCCTGTTTTGGAAGCAATTTTCACATCTCATTAATGTCAAGCCCTGACAGTGGCAGCTGTGTATAGGTTAATGCAAATTAGCCTCAGTGAGCTTCAGGCAGGGAAAAATAGCTTTCTAGAAGTTACTTTTTCTAAGTATTTATTAAAAGTATAATTGTATAATTTAATTGAATTTTTAATAAATATATATTTTTTAATAATGGTTAAACCATTTTCTTGCTGCAACCCAGAAGTAGGAAAACAAATATATCAATATGCATTATAGTATTTTTCAAAGGACAGCCAAAGCCTTCTACACTGAACATAGCTTTTACATTTCTACGTGTCTATTTTTAAATACAATGCACCCTACTTTGTGGGCTACAAGCCCTGCATAGGGGTCAATTATAAATATGTAAAATGAAGGTTTTCCACCTGCCAAATAGGCAATATTAATAGGACAGGCTTCACATCTAAACTACACAAGTTAGGCTACAATGGTAGGCCTGAAGTCATGTTGTCCTTTGTCACACCAGTGGATGGCACAATAAGTGCTGTAGTCTACTGGTGAAGCTTAAATTATCATGATGTGTCTGTATTTGAGTGCCTTATACTACAGCCCCATAGGAAAGTTAAATATGTCAATTAGAAGTTACATAGTTTTATCATATTTTAGGGGTGAGAGCACAAGCACTGGGCCGATTAGTAGTGTCTTGGTGCACAGAGTCAAAAAAACAGCAGTATCCTGTATTGTTCTGCATCTCCATTTTATTGTTTGTTAAATATAGCATATAAATATTAGTTTTGGAACTAAAAACATAAAATGATTATGATAAGGTTGTGATATGGCTATCCACTTTCTGCGCACAAATTACAATAGTATCAAGTATGAAACTACCATAGTGAAGGTGTCCAGGACTGAGTCCTGGAGCAGAAACTCAGCAGAGCAGACCAGATTCAAGAATACAGGTGATTTATGATGGAACTCTGCATTAAAAAGAAACCAATAAACCGAAGAGCAAGACACCCCCCTTCTTCACGCTCCTCTGTGCCCAGCAAAAATAAAAGTCCAGGGCATAATTATCCGCTTTGATTTACTTCCTGATTTACCGGCTGGAAGGATGCCACGTAAAAAAGAAAATCGCGCTGTTAAGTTTGAACATCTGAAGACCATGAAATGCTCTGCCCGGGGATTAATCATCTTCTTGCAAAATTAGCATTTCTGCAATAGGTCGACATCAAAAGATTTTAAATTTGCCAGTGTATATTCTTGTGCACCCCCCTCGCACCTTAGCACACAAGAGGCACTGAGAGAAAACAAGCATTTGCAATGCAACGGGTCTCGCATTACGTCGAGTTAGAGCTATTAGCATTGTAAACTCCTAACCGGACTTTTCTTGCCACATTAAATAAAAAAATAAAAAACGAGAGCGATCGCGCTGTGAAATAAATAGAAAAAGTAGTCCAGAAACCATATAGAAAACATGGAGCCTCGTATGTTTCCAGTAGTTTACTGGTGCTCTCAAGGAGGGCTAAACACCGGAAAATGATGACCTCTGCATGCTTTTCACAAATGAAAACAAGTGGATTTTAAAAGGCAAGCCACGAACCAATGAAAGTGACTGACGTAACACACGCGTGGTTAAAATCCCCCTAAAGACAGATTAGAGGAGGGATGGATCGCTTTGCGCTCGCCCCTAAAAAGCAGCATAACATACTAAGGGTTGGTGTGATGCCAATAAGGCTGGGCTATTCCAGCTCAAAATGTGAAAGTCTCTCGCCAAAAAGTTGCTGTTGCCAAGAAGAACGAATGAGAACCACTGGTGGCTTTTCAGACAGGCTCTAACCAGGTATTTGGCCCTGTTCCCCTTTCTCAGAGTCGAAATCCAGTATCAGCCAGTATCCTCAAACTCGAAGAATTTTGAAAAGTGGAGCAGCTTTGCAAGCTAGATGGTGAGTGTGTTTCCTCACATGAAATTTCACATTTCACCAGAATCTTTCGATGAGAGCTTCTGAGAATCTTGCACTACTGTTGCCACTGCTTTGCCTGGTAGGGGGGTCTTGCACGTCCCTAGAGAGGTGGTTCAGCAGGAGTTAGTGAAAGTTATGTTACTGTTGGGCATTCTGTATCGTTTCTGCTTGAGGACATTTGTTATCCTTCTATCTGGACAGTAATTGCTCTGTGTGTGATCTAAACTTTCACTAGTGCTGCAGTTTACCTATTCTCTGTTGCTTGTCTATTATCTCTGTTTCTAGTGCATAAGTATATGTAAGGGAAGATTGAACTTCTTCTGTTATATCGATTTATACATGTCCGAGGGAAGCTTGAACTTGCCTCTTTATATTGATCCTATCCAGTGAATGAGTGAAGCCTGCACCATTGCTGAGTGTCCAGTACATCTTCTACGTGCTTCAGGGATCCTTGCTTTCCCATTGCCTGGGCTGTACCTGCACTGAGTGAGAAAGCCTGTACTGCTGTGCATGTATGCTCCATTTCTGCATGCGAGGGAGGCAGGTGTTTCCCCTGCTCCTACTTTCCTGCATATGTGAAAGAAGCTTGCATTGCGGTCATCTATGAAAACCCTACTTGATATGTGAACAAATTTTGAATGCAACGTAAGGGAATCAAAGAGAAGAGAGGCAGCAAAGTTACAGGACAGGTGGTGGTAGCCCACATGATGACCTATCTGAAGACAGAAGAGATGGCCACAGATGGCAATGAAAGTGAATACCACAAGCAGATGCTCCAGTGGCCTACTAGAGATAACCTGTCCTTTTTAAAGTGTCTGTACCACGGTGCTGCATTTCGGTAGCATTGAAATTAACAGGAAAATTCTACAATTTAACAGTGCTCACAGTATGGACATTGGAGGGATTAATCGCTGAGATGGCCATCGTAAGGACAAAAGGCTGAGGGCCTCATTATGATCTTGGTTGTCACCAGTCAAAGTGGCGGTCTGACTGTGCCATTATGCCAGCGGCGAAGCCGCCAAGGTCCAACCGCCGACACCGCCAAGATGTCACCAGTCTGCAGCCTGGCAGTTGTAATGGGGATTACTAGTTTACACCACCATGGAAAGGCTGGCAGAATGGGAGGCTTCAGGGGCCTCAGGGGGCCCCTGCACTGCCCTTGGCATAGGCAGTGCAGGGGCCCCCATGTACACCCCCGTCGCACATTCCACTGCCCAAATTTCATTATAGGAGGAGGTCACACTCCTTGTCTGAACTGGTGATATCAGCAGTGAAGCAAGGCTCCTATTCTTTCAGATCATGGTGTGGCTCAGTGCAAATAAACTTCGTCTTAGCAAGTTAGGAATGGAAGTGGAAAGTAGTAGGTGCTGGCTATAAACTTCTATCAAACAAAAATTGATTTAAAAGTTTTGAGCACTATTTAGACTACAAACCTTCACTCCATGTAACGGCAAGGACGAAGGACAACCCTCTCCACCAAAATGAATGTTCACTGACCCAATTTACAGACATGCAGACCTTAAGTATGCCAGCATTTGAGACTAGTCTGTCTCTGACATACTCCTTCGACAGCCTGAAGGAGTAAGGGCCATCAGAGGTTTACAAATTCCACTATTCGGCCAAATTAAGAGTGGGCAGTTGAATGACCAGTTTTCTCTGTCCATCACAGCCAGTTAAAACCTTGTAATAAGAAGCAGTGAAAACTGCAAAATGGCTGCTGCATCATAGGATATAACTCCCATGGTATGGGAGTCATTTGTTTGTTTTTTTAAAAACAAAATCATGATTTCAATGTGGGTGTTGAAAAGCTTGAGGAATGGAACAAGCATGTTGATGAAGCTATCCATCAATCTTTTAGTATACTTACAGGGGCCTTTGTGACTGCGGTTCCTGCCAATGTTAGGAGATGTCCACTGGGCTTGCGGATGCTTCTAAATTTTTACAGATGTAGGGCCTTCCGTATGGCAAGAGTAAAGTACTGCGCCATGTATGGCAGGAGCCAAGTACTCCGCCATACCTATGGTTTACCCTACGTCCTCCAAACTCTAAGTCAGGCCCATTGACTAAGATACCCATTATTAGAAATTGGGTCTCTTGTTGGCAGTCAGTTTGCAATCTGTCCAAGCAAGGACCCTCACTCTAGCCAGGGCAATAAGGTAAACACTTAAAATAACCCCTGCTCACCCCCTTGGTAGCTTGGCACAAGCAGACAGGCTTATCTCAAAGGCAAGGTGTAAAGTATTTGTACCAAAACACACAGTCATGCAGTGAAAACACTACAAAATGGACACCACACCAGTTTACAAAAATAGCCAATATTTATATAAATCAAACAAGACGCAAATTACAAAAATCCAACATACACAACCACAATGCAGGTGGTTCGTCGATTTTTCAGCCGCGATGCAGGTGGTGCGTCATTTTTGCAGCTGCGTTGCAGGTGGTACGTCGAATTTTACCTCGCATGGATTTCCACCTTGGTTCTACCAGCTTAACCTTTCAAGGGTCCATTGACTGGAGTCGGCACCACTTGGCAGGGTAGGAGTTTCAGCAAAGAGTCTAGGTGCGGGCAGAGGAAGTCTTTGATGGCCTGAGACTTCATAACAGGAGGGAAGCTCAGTCCAAGTCCTTGGAGACACTTCACAAGTAGGAATATATCACAAAGTCCAGTCTTTGTCCTCTTTCAGGAAAAAGCAGCAACAGCAGGCCAACCCAGCAAAGCACAGTCACAGGCAAAGGGGCAGTATTCCTCCTCCAGCTCTTCAGCACTCCTTGGCAGAGGTTCCCATTGAGTCCAGAAGTAATCTAAAAATCTGGGGTATTGGGCCCACTACTTATACCCCTTTTTGCCTTTGAAGTAGGCAAAGTATCTGTTGTTCACAAGATATTGCCTTGCCCTGGCCTGGCCCTAGACACACACCAGCGGGTTGGAGACTGCAATGTGCGAGGGCAGGCACAGTCCATTTAGGTGTAAGTATCAGCTCCTTCCTTCACCCTAGCCCAGATGACCCATCAGGATGTACAGGCTACAGCCCAGCTCCCTTAGTGTCACTGTCTAATGGACATTCAAAAACAGCCCAACTGTCAGTCTGACCCAGACAAGGAATACACAAGCAAGCAGAGTCACAGAATGGTTTAAGCAAGAAAATGTCAACTTTCTAAAAATTGAATTTTCAAACTGACAATCTAAAAGACAACTTTACCCAAAAAATGTATTTTTAAATTGTGAGTGCAGGGATTCCAAACTCCACATCTCCATCTGCTCCCAAAGGGACACTGTGTTAACCTATGAGAGGGATAGGCCTTGCAACAGTGAAACCTGAATTTGGCAGCATTTCACTGTCAAGACATGTAAAACACATCAGTACCCGTCCTAACTTTAACATACACTGCACCCTGCCCATGGGGCTACCTAGGCCTACCTTAGGAGTGCCTTACAAGTATTAAAAGGGAAGGTTTGGGTCTGGCAAGTGGGTACCCTTGCTAGGTCGAATTGGCAATTAAAAATTGCACACACAGACACTGCAATGGCAGGTCTGAGCCATGGTTACAGGGCTACTCATGTGGGTGGAACAATCAGTGCTGCAGGCCCAGTAGTAGCATTTGATTTACAGGCCCTGGGCACCTCTAGGGCACTTTAATAGGGATTTACTAGTAAATAAAATATGCCAATCAAGAAAAGCCAATTACACATAAAATTTACACAGGGAGCACTTGCACTTTAGCACTGGTCAGCAGTGGTAAAGTACCCAAAGTACCAAAACCAGCAAAAACAAAGTATAGCAAACAGTCAAAATTTGGGAAGCATAGGCAAAAAAGGACAGGGGAGAACACACCAAGGATGCCAAGTCTAAAACCCATGTACTAGTTTTACACCCAAGGAAGACATATCTAAGAGTGAAAAATGCCAAAGGGGATGGGAAGGGATTGGCTACCTTTTGCATTTACTATGACATTGCCCCCAAACTTAAAATATTCTAGGAAGAATTCACCTAATAACCTTATTTCTATGAGTGGCAAAACAGGTACTCATGGGTCTCTGGGGCAGTGAGTACATACCAAGTCACAGGGCTTGCCTACTTCAGATTTGGATTCTACTGTAATGGATAAAACCTCTATGGCACCCAAAGGGAAAGGTCAACTCTATAATGCACTGTGGCAACCATGCTTGTCACTCTTGGCAACAGAGTTCTGGGCGATAACTTGTCCCAAGTTCCTCAGAGTGTTGTGTGTTATTGGGTCAACTTAACTATATAAGCCCCAGGCCTGTCTGTAGCCTGACAAATGGCCCGAACACTGCATTACAGTATTGCCTAAACTCTGAAGTTCTACGAGGATGAAGGGACTTTCCAAAGTCCTGATGGTGCAGCTTTGTGAGGAGGTGGTGGAGGATTGGGAGGGTAATTTGTTTTCCTGCTTCATCTTAATAATCATTCTTATTGCTTGGGTGCTGTGGCAGGTATATGAGCATACTCACACCTAACCTAATAAGCTTCTCATAATGTAAGCTTCTCCCCCAGCTGTGCTTGTAGGAGGATATATGTGTATGTGTTGAAAACGAATCAAATTGAATTGATCCATAAACATGTTAGACGGGGATTACTGTGGTTTAACCATATTTTTGACCATAGAGAGAAGTTCGTACCTCCAAAAATAAGAACCAAGACCGCTGTCTATTCTTAACACAATCTAAAAGCTATCCATAAGACTGTTGTAAAATAAATGTTTACATGGATAGCATGCAGATGTGGTTTGTCCATAAAGAACTGACAAGGTGAATTATGTCTGCAACCTAGAGAGAAAGAGATACTATAGGAAAAGACAAAGCGACCATGGAGTGTGGATGGCTACAAATACACTGCGTCAATATCAATACCACCAAATTTCTCACCATTGGCTTCCCTAATTCAAGGCTTATTTTCAAACAATTTTGAATCGACCCATTGATATCTGATAATAATGTATTAGCTCTTTTCAAATCGAGAAGCCTGTATTTAGGATTCCTCTTTAGGTCTTGCTTCAGAGGTTAGTGATTATTTTCTAGGGTTAGTTCATTGTGCATCATTTGAATATAAAGCTATCAAATTTTTAGTAATGGACATATACATTTCTTAAAAAATGGCTACTTTTTGCACGTTACAAGAGACATCCTTGTACATTCCAAGAAAAAAGTCTAGATACTGATACTGTGCCACACCCTAATATCTGGCACAGCCAGATAATGCAGCCTGTTAACTCACCTTATGTGGCCCACACACTGAATGTAATCCTTTTCAGATGTAAAACCTTAAATGCACCATTATTGGCCTTTTGAAGGTCTGCTCTTTGGATGGTCTCCCCCAGCAGTAAAAAAAAGCTCTCTCAGTCACTCATGAATAATTAGGCCATTTTAGAAAAGTCTGTGATGAGCTTCTACGCAGAACCTCTAGTTTTCCCTCACTTTGCAAAATTACTGTTCGGACATATAAAGACCAGGGAAATTAAGAACCCTATAACAAATAAAAATACAATCAATCAAAACTATGGCCATTTGAGACTGCTCTTTGCACCCCTGGGCCACTCTGGTATTAAAAAAGTGTCCGCTGGTCACGAGGGAAGGTGTAATCACAAGTGTGTGTTCCCTCATTTGCATAGCGGCGTGACTCCCTGCCAGTGAAGCAATGCCTTTGCCCTTGAGCCTGTACTCTATTGTAGGTGTGAAAAGAAGGTTAAAGAAGTTTTTAGAGGGAGCACAAAATGACAGCAGGTTGGGCAATCCTGCATCCATTTAAAAATAGGGCTTGTTCCACCGGCAGTAAAAAAACACAGGGCCAAGGTTTCAAACCAAAGCTCCCGTTTACACTGATACAGTTTCCCTAGTGCAGGTAATAGTGTATTTTTCAGTGTATTAATCTGGTGCACTGTTACGATGCACTTATACATCTCTGTTTGGCATTGCTTATCTCACCAGTTTTGTGTATGTGGCCTTCCACAATTGTGGGTATGGCCCACATATATTATTTCTGGCCCTGCCTCAAGGTAACATTCCCAAGTGTGGGCTCCGTTTTACAATTTTGTGGGATGAAATTAATTGAGTTCCATTACATTTGGTAATAAAAGCACCTGCCATTGTCAGTGCTTGGAAAATGCAGAAGTGTGGGTTGAAGCGCTATAGAATTAAGCTGTAACTATTATTTGGACAGTGATGTGGTGAGTATTGACTAGATACCTGGGAGGTTCTCTATCTGAGCCTTCAAAGAGCGAGCTCTTTGCACAGCTCTGTATGAATCACGCATTGCAGATGCTGTGAGTGCATCCCAGCAGTCTACAACTTCTGCACAGGGTGAGCTGACAACCTTATTTAGCCTTCTTTTAGTGGTGGAGTTAGAAGCAAGAAGGACAAAAAACTTTAACAGAGCCAGCAGTAGGAATCAGAGGAGCAGGCAAAGCCACCTTCCGTATTCTCGCCGCCTGCCGCTGCACAAACCGGCATCTGTCCGCGTGTCTTCCGCAGCAGGGGAGTCCGCGTCAGAGACACGGCTTGGGAAGCTGGCCTGGCAGGCTTTTAAATTAGAAGCCTCATTGACAGCAGGAAGAAGGCATTGAAAGGTGTAGCCTGACAAAACGCATTAAAGGATTTAGAAGACGCAGCCATTCCAGCTCTGTTTCAAAAGACAGGAGGAACATAACATATGGCATATTAGACTGCAGAAGTCACTGGCTGGCCAGCAGTAACTACCAACGGATCTGCCCACCCTCAGAGTAGAGGTGCACGAAGGACTTGTAAAGTTGTGTATAGTTCCTGTTTGCTGCCCTTCCTCTACCTCGCAATGGAACAACTGCATCAAAGGTTTTACCCGTTCTGTGTCTATGGGAAAATGTGTTGGTACATCAGGGTCAGGGATTCCCGATAACCCTTGGAACGTTTATAATGTAAGTGGCGGCACAGCTAGGGGCCAGTGAAGGATTAGATATTGTAGCTATATTTTTCCCCATCTCCTCAACCAAGAGCACAAGTACACCAAATAAGCCGACATGTAAAAGTAGGTCAGCCTTACTTGTAGAGTAGCTGAAGAAACAGTGCCTTCTTGGAGAACAAAGAGAGTGGGCCCTGCCTCAAACAGCCGTGGAGAGGCACAAGCAGGCACACTTTTGGAAAGGTCTTCACACGGGCACGCGTCTGGCCGTGTCCCGCAGGTCACAAAGTGCTATTTAGCGCATGAGTAGGTCCTCCTGCTGGGCAGAGTCACTCTGGGCCATGTAGCCCTTCTCTAGGTGGGAGGCAGAAGACAATACAGGCAACAGCGTCTCATCATTTTTTTAAATTATATGTCAATTATCCTTAGTATCTTTTAATCTTAATGATGGTGTTGTTAATGACTGTGATGCTTTTATCATTGTTTTTAAAGAAGCAAATAAAGGTTTGTTGATGATGATGTAAGTGATAGTTGTAGCAAAAAATGGAAATATCTTTTTCACACCAGTATTGTTAAACCGAGTTGCATCAATAATTTGAGAGCGGTCAGTACACATGTGCATGCCTGATTAACTTTTCCACAAGAATGACTGAACACGAGGGTTAAATAAATGCAAAATTACACTCACATGCTAAATAGGCCCCTAAAAATCGCTTGAAACTTAGCACAGAGAGACAGAGAGAGAGAGAGAGAGAGAGAGAGGTGTATGTTTACATTTGCTGATCACTCAGCAGAGATTAAGTAGCCCCTTGTCAGAGCTTTATGGTTTCAGTGTACCAAAGATCAAGTCACAAAGCAGTCAGTATGCAAAAAATTGAATACTTTGTGGCCCTACTTTTCTTTTTGCCTGGCAATGGATGTATGAATCCGTCAAATCAAAAAATTACCATTCAGAAGGCATTCTGGGAATGACATTTGAAGGTACATGCAGCTGGTCCCTGGACCAATTATTGCTTCCAGTAATGCTGATGTGCACATTCACAAAGTGAGTGCTGTCACTCATAGACAGCTTTCACTTTGCATGTGGTTACCACATGCTTTTGAGTGTTGACATTCAATCAATGGTTTGTGACTGCAATTGAGGTTGAAAATGATCAACGCATTGCTTTGAATTCAGAATAGGAGGATCCCCCTAACACAAACCCTTCTGCTTCTGAGCCGCAGAGTGCACTTGTGAGTCAGAAAGACATTTCATACTCACAATGTGTCCCTGAGACAATGTAACTTGTGACGTAGTCCAAAGTCTGTGATTTTGCAAATTGCAGTGTTTGTGACTGCAAAGCCAAATAATACATCGGACAACATGAATTTTAATTAAGTTTGGAGTGGGGCTCTCTTACTGAACACATGCAGTCTAGGACATTTAGTACAAGTGATTCATCGTGAAGATGTGACGCGCTTGAACTTCACATCTTAAGGCCGTATTTGATCAAAGGGAGTTTCACACGTTTTTGTTCTAGATCAACACGTTTTGAAACGGTGCACACACTTTCAAAGTATTCTAAATTTCCAAGTATGAGTGTATTTCGTTTCCTTTTCCGAATACAAAATATCCACCACATTTTCAAAATGTCCTCTCATCACATTATTGTCTGAAGAGCAAACCTCACTACCCGCTGAAGCGAAAGAGAAGTGCATCTTTATCAATACTGCAAGCAAAGTCACCACTTGCAACTGGAAGAATAATGATGACCCCAGCCATCTAAAATGTGTAAATTAAATTGAGTACAGAGCAAAGTTCAAATGCAATTCCATGCAGTGTTGATGTTCTGATGTTATTGCTGTTTAATGAAATGCATGCATGGGAGGACCCATCCATGAAATAATATCTAAGATTTACAGATTTGTCCCTCATCATGCCCACTACTTGTCTCCTATAGCTGGCTTCGCTTTGTGTGTCCCTTGAGCTGTATCTAACTCACTGTAAACGCAAAGGGAGAGCAGATTTTTCTTAAGGATTTCGGGGCCCTGAGCAAGACAAATTTTGCGGGACCTGGGACAGGACAAATTTGAATTTTATTGCCCATTCCCTGATAATTCAAGCCCATGTGATGCCAAACAATTCTAAATTACATGCTATATCAGTGTCACACAAAAATAGTTGAGTTATGTCTTGCCTGGGACCCCAAAAATCTTTAAGATAACACTAAGTATAGAGATAAGGTAGAGGTAAATGGAGAAGGAGAGATGAACAGACAGGGTCAAATAGAGAAAAAGGTCATTTTCCCAGGTGGGGCCTAGGAAGGCAATGGCCCTTGGCATCTGCCCACTTTGCCCGTGCCTTTAAATGTCTCTGACTGAGGTGGGCTAGAAGGGTGGGGTAGGATTGAAGGCTGGTTTTGGTCTTTGTTTGCAATATTTGTTTAATAGCTCGCATCTACCCAGGAAGCTGTGGTGTGCTGGACATTGGGAAGGATCTCAGGGCTGAGTTATAGTTGCTAGAGATAACTATAACAGCTGAATTCCTGTATTTGTTGAGCTCAAATCGTTATTTTGTAACTCAAATTCTCACTTAACTATAAGTTTACTTTAACCTTTGTTTTTTTCAGTGAAATTATATGTTTTGTGTAACATAAAGTAATATGATATTACAGTACGTAAAGCCAATTTATAACTGTTGTGGGGAGTAAACCCTCCACAACCGATATATATATATATATATATATATATATATATATACACACACACACACACACGTGGTCAAAAGTGGATTTAAAGAGGGGAAATAAAATTCAACAACAGTCAATGAAATTAACATGGGGGAAGTTCTGATAGTTATGAATGACAGACTGATTGCATGATAAGTTTGACTGCTCCAGAGAGAGTGACTTTCATGGTGCAATGACTGCAGTAACATCAGCTATCCAGCAAGCATGATCTGACTCCATAGCAGATTACACTGAATCATGTCACAATCTGGCTACAAGGATTCTCGTACAATTCCTGTCACTGCTAGAGAAGGATAGGACTGGCTGGTTTTCAGCCAATCATCAGATGGGAAGGGGCAATTTGATGCTTACTGCTTTACTTAAACAAGAGCACAATTACAGTTCTGCAGTTTTCTAATCAGAATATCAGGCTTCCATTACATATAATTCCAGGGCAACATTCACCTGGTGACAAGTGCAATCCCAACCTCTGGTCTTGCAAAAGTGCTTTATGGATAATGATCTGCAGTTAGCTCTTGTGAATGGCATGCGTCTGCATTATCTGGGTAACCTGATGGATTCTTTGCCTGATGAGCCTGTGTTATGTGTGATCAGAAGGCTAACTCTTCTGTCCCAAATCACAGCTCCCTCAGACTGAAGTCCGCAAAGTCTGTGTGACCTAAGGGCTAATGTTGCTGTCTATTGATGGAATCTATTATCTGTGTCAGTTGTGAAATGTCCTTTACAGTATAAGGATTAAGCAAGTACAGGGAGTGCAGAATTATTAGGCAAATGAGTATTTTGACCACATCATCCTCTTTATGCATGTTGTCTTACTCCAAGCTGTATAGGCTCGAAAGCCTACTACCAATTAAGCATATTAGGTGATGTGCATCTCTGTAATGAGAAGGGGTGTGGTCTAATGACATCAACACCCTATATCATGTGTGCATAATTATTAGGCAACTTCCTTTCCTTTGGCAAAATGGGTCAAAAGAAGGACTTGACAGGCTCAGAAAAGTCAAAAATAGTGAGATATCTTGCAGAGGGATGCAGCACTCTTAAAATTGCAAAGCTTCTGAAGCGTGATCATCGAACAATCAAGCGTTTCATTCAAAATAGTCAACAGGGTCGCAAGAAGCGTGTGGACAAACCAAGGCGCAAAATAACTGCCCATGAACTGAGAAAAGTCAAGCGTGCAGCTGCCACGATGCCACTTGCCACCAGTTTGGCCATATTTCAGAGCTGCAACATCACTGGAGTGCCCAAAAGCACAAGGTGTGCAATACTCAGAGACATGGCCAAGGTAAGAAAGGCTGAAAGACGACCACCACTGAACAAGACACACAAGCTGAAACGTCAAGACTGGGCCAATAAATATCTCAAGACTGATTTTTCTAAGGTTTTATGGACTGATGAAATGAGAGTGAGTCTTGATGGGCCAGATGGATGGGCCCGTGGCTGGATTGGTAAAGGGCAGAGAGCTCCAGTCCGACTCGGACGCCAGCAAGGTGGAGGTGGAGTACTGGTTTGGGCTGGTATCATCAAAGATGAGCTTGTGGGGCCTTTTCGGGTTGAGGATGGAGTCAAGCTCAACTCCCAGTCCTACTGCCAGTTCCTGGAAGACACCTTCTTCAAGCAATGGTACAGGAAGAAGTCTGCATCCTTCAAGAAAAACATGATTTTCATGCAGGACAATGCTCCATCACACGCGTCCAAGTACTCCACAGCGTGGCTGGCAAGAAAGGGTATAAAAGAAGGAAATCTAATGACATGGCCTCCTTGTTCACCTGATCTGAACCCCATTGAGAACCTGTGGTCCATCATCAAATGTGAGATTTACAAGGAGGGAAAACAGTACACCTCTCTGGACAGTGTCTGGGAGGCTGTGGTTGCTGCTGCACGCAATGTTGATGGTGAACAGATCAAAACACTGACAGAATCCATGGATGGCAGGCTTTTGAGTGTCCTTGCAAAGAAAGGTGGCTATATTGGTCACTGATTTGTTTTTGTTTTGTTTTTGAATGTCAGAAATGTATATTTGTGAATGTTGAGATGTTATATTGGTTTCACTGGTAATAATAAATAATTGAAATGGGTATATATTTTTTTTTTGTTAAGTTGCCTAATAATTATGCACAGTAATAGTCACCTGCACACACAGATATCCCCCTAACATAGCTAAAACTAAAAACAAACTAAAAACTACTTCCAAAAATATTCAGCTTTGATATTAATTAGTTTTTTGGTTTCATTGAGAACATGGTTGTTGTTCAATAATAAAATTAATCCTCAAAAATACAACTTGCCTAATAATTCTGCACTCCCTGTATAATATGAAGTATTGCACTGTTTTATGACAAATGAAGCTATATGACCTCTGGACCCCTGAAGAATCTCCTATTTACCAACCACAGAGGGTAACCCTCCAAAGCCCCTAAGGGGTTTGGGTATAAATCATTTACAAAAAACAACGCCTAGGTACAATAACAACCCACCATACTAACCACATCACACAACATTACCCTTCATTTATCTCCAAAATAATTTATTATAAACATCACATAAATATTTTTCTTTATATACAATTTTGTACTACCCCATCATATCACAAAAAGAAGAGAAACCAGTGAAAAAAGATATAAAGGGCTCGTGTTTATAGTAAAGAAATGAGAAGTAATAGATATCCCCTCAAACCAATTCAAAGATGATTCATAAAAATATATACATTCTAAAATACAGCCTGTTGGTTAATCCTTAAACCACATTAAGGGGGTCATTACAACCTCGGCAGTCTTTTTACGAGACCGCTGAGGGACCGCCGTGCTGAAGACCGCCAGTGCAGGTGGTTTTCCGCTCATGACGGGCAGCCCTCTGTCCTTTTCCGGATGGAGAGCCGCCAGCAGCCATACTGGCGGTCGGCGGGGAAGTGGAGGTTGCTCCACCTCCACCGCCACGTCAACAGAACACCGCCCACTGAATCACGTTCTGTGATTTGGCGTGGCGGTGTTCTGTTGATGGGGTGCTGGCGGCGGAGCAGCCCCCATGGATCCCGTCCCCTCCCGGAGGATCAACGGACCAGGTAAGATGATCGTCTGTTAGGGGAGGGGGGTGGGGGGTGTTGTGTGTTGTGTGTGTGCATGGAGGTGTGCGTGTGAGTATGTAGAGGCGGTGTGTGAGTGGGTGTATGCATGCGGGGGTGTTGTGTGTTTGGAAATGTGTGTGTGGCTGTCTGTATGTATGTCTGTATGGATGTGTGCGTCAATGTCTGAATGTGGGTGTGTGTGTATGACCGTTTGTGTGGCTGTTGGCATGTTGGTTGGTGTGTGTGCGGGTATGTGTGTTGGTGGTGCCTGCGTGCGTGTCGGGTGTGAATCAGTAATGTGATGGTGGGGGTGGGGCGGGGGGTCCTGCCACCTTTGGGGGGTGTCAGGGGGGTGCGGGGTGTCGGGGAAGGTCTCGGTGGTGGGAGTGGGGGGTCGGGGAGAACCCTATCAGTGCCAGGGAAGGAATTCCCTGGCACTGATAGTGCTCACCGCCATGGATTTCGTGGCGGTTCCCAACCCCATGAAATCCATGGCGGTGAGCAGGGTCATGATACCGCCGGCGGTAGTGTGATGGCCGCCGGGCTGGAGACCCAAGTCTCCAGCCCAGCGGTCGTCTCCGTCCTGGCGGTCTGATCGGAGAAGTGGCGGATGACCATGGCGGTAACCACCATGGTCATAATTCAAATGTTTTTACCGCCAGCCTGTTGGCGGTAAAACCGCCACTTCTCCATCAGCCGCCAGGGTCGTAATGAGGGCCTAAATCATCATATTATTTCTTCAAAATAGAATTATATTCTCCAATCCCCAATTCTCTTTAAGAAATCCAACCAATTCCGGCATGAGCAATATTGGCGACGTTTCGACCCCTCACCCTCGTGGGCCAAATATCCGCTCCATACGGGTCTTCATCAGGCCTGATAGATAGGGGAGCCCATATAAATCCACACTAGTTACAGTATCCTTCTCCATCCATAACATTTACTGAATCCATCAATCTCAACTCAATTAGTGCCCACTTATTTCCTTATTCCAAAAGTTTCCTGCTTCTTCAACAAAATTCCAAGGCAATGCCACCTCTGCTATAATTCCACAACCTTTTACTCGGCCCAACACCCATGGGAATCAATTTCCTCATCCACCAGAAGAATCTCAGCACTTCAAGGACAGAAATTACAAGATTCTTCTAAACCGGACAGATAGGTACACAGCTGGTGGGAAGTTATCAAGATGGAGTCTAAAGTATATATGTTTGATGTATGAAAAAGAGTAGTTAGAGTAGTTTTGAAGTAGAAAGTACTTGCAAGTGCCCACAGGTTTTGATTTCGAGAGTACATATTTTTTAAGTAGTGTACCTAGAGTTAGGAGATTTGATCAACATTCTTGACGGGATAACTGACTGAACAATACATAAATATAATCAAGGATTAGGCTGAAGGGGTTTGAATCTTTTAAGATAGACAACTAGACCAAACTTCTGCAATTAATTGCAACTGACATATTCAAGGGGCTGATCAAACATCCAATAAAGGTGTTCGTCAAAGAGTGCCCAACTAGTAGCTGAATGACAGCTCTGCTTGGTAGTATGTTATTACTTGATGGGCTTGGTAAAATATGTGAAATGTTGTGCATGGCCACATTGGTATAGTGAGACCAGAAATGCTGGGAATAGTTAGTTCTGAGTTAATGGACTAGTTGACATATTTGGCAGGCAATATTTACTGTACCACCTGTCACTATAAATGGTTGCTGGAATCACTTTAATCTTTCTCTGGTGATGAGAAGGGGGCAGGCAAAGCGTGATGTTCCTCATTTAGTGTTAGAGGCTTTTGCTGATCACGGCCCAGTTCTACCATTCATCATTCATGAACCAGCCTGCTAATTGCCTTGCTGGTGGCCCAGCAGCATGGTTTTGTTGAGTGCATGCCTGAGATTTCAGATGCGTTGTGTAGATTTTGCCATGTGAGACTGTGGACCACTAATGGCAAAGAATCTGGGAATATCTGAACTATATTGGGAACCCATGATCAGTATGGCGTGTATTATGGCAGTGGCTCTACATATATTTGAATGTATGGAGGTATCATACCAAATTAGGAACATAACACATATCTGTTGCATTTTCTGAGTTCCTCCAACAGACCGTTGTCATGTAAATATGAGAGGGGGTGTGTGACAGCACATGCTGCTAGTTGTCTCAGTTTTACCTGACATGCAGTTGAGTGGCTATTTCCCGTGGTCCTTCAGTGCTGATGGCAATTTTGCAGGTGGAAGTTCTTGCCACCAGTTTTCATGACCATGCTGGCTGTGTATCTGGCTGTGAGTTCCAAGATGAGAACTCCACTTCATGACGTACATGGTGCTGACACAGGTAAGAGGTATTGCATCTGTGGGCACGATCAGTCTGTGATGTGCTATAATCATGACTGTGTGTGCAAGGGAACTGTGAATGTTCCATGACAGAGACATGTGATTACACAAGGTGATGTCAACTCGGCTGTCTGGTAACAGTTGATGTAGCCACAATCAGTGCTACAGGTAATGTGTGTGGGTCTGAGAAAGCTGTCCCAGTACAATGTATAGGAACTACAAACGGCCTTTCTGAGTTTGCTCTTGTATTAAGGGGTTCAATCAGTGTAGAGAATGTGAAGTATAACTTAATCTTTAATCAACTGTGCATAGGTGTGCCCTTGGCATGGACGATTGCTCATAGTCAGTTACAGTTTTATTCATCTTGATTGACTATCCTGGGAAGTCTGCTATTTGGGGCTGTAGAACAATATTATTTAAAACCCAGACTATGTATTAATATTTGAGCTGCTTCGTTTGCCTGCTTGTTTTAACTTTTATGTTTGTTTTTTACCATTGTGTGTTAGGCTCCCACAGTACTGAGACTGTATATGGCAACAGAGTTCCTGTCAAGAACAGGGGCCTGGAAGAACATTTTCTACACCTAGGTAGTTTGATTTGGGGAGAATAAATCTCTGACTTCTCGAAATAGGAGGCATTGTCATACAATCTAGGGCTGCATGGGGTACAGATCTACTTGAAATGCAAGACTGAGATGATGAAAGTGTTTCTAGGGATTCATACACGATGTTGAGGTTGATAGAATGGTATTTAGATTTTGGCGGACAGGATTTCTGTCACCGTTGTGACTGAATAACCCTTCCGCAGAGTGCCAAATCAGGCCCTTAATGAGCTGCATCATTCAGTTCTAACTTGTGACATGTACTTCAAGGATGAAGGAAAAACTGTTAGCAAAAGACCCTGGCAATCCATTGCCTTAAGAGGGAACAGAAATCTAACTGTCTAAGGACTAAGCAATCACTATTGTAGGACCTGAATTGAATCTCATCATGCTGGAGGTAATATATAGAAAGGATCCAAAACAGCCAGATTCTCTCCTGTTTGCGAAGATAAATACAACAAAAGGTGGGAGCGGTTAGACAAATATGTGAACGGGTTCCTCATTTGACACGTCATGGAGAATGGAGGGTATTAAAACACATCCAGAACTCAGCAAGAGGTTTGGACACTCTGGATGGAAATTGGCTGTCTAAAATGGTTCAGTATAGATTATGCATTCTCACACACACAAACAGGCAAAGAAACAAGTATAAAAACTCTTAAGAATGGGTCTGAAGGATGCTTAAGAAGGTCTGAAGGATGCTTAAGAAGCCCTCTGCTCACACCGTGGAGGCGTGGAGGAAAGAGTTCAAAGACCTGCTGAGGGTAACACCAATAGGAGTTGCAGATGAAGCTCGGTTCTCTTGGTCATAAACCAAGAACGTTTGTGGGAGATTGTCTGGAAGGCAGAGATACTGCCTGGAGGTTTCCCAAGACATTTGTTTGGTGAATTAGAGTTACTCAGACAGTTTACTCACAAAACATTGTTGAAGAAAGGTACCATACTTGTAGTGCAGAAGAGACATCCGTGATGCCATGTTTTGAGGGAATATGTGCAGAAGAAAATGATTGATTGTTTAATATGGAATTATAGAAAGCAATGAGTCATCTGAGAGGTTGACCATGTGGTTTTAATGGCCCAGTAGGGCAATGTTTTGTGCATTTTGGTGGGCCTACAGCATTAGAATAAATTATTTTGGGTTGGTAGGCACCTATGATTCAACATTTCAGAGAAGTCGGCAATGTTGTGAAATGTTGTTAAAGCCAGTATCCTTGGTTTGGCGTCTACCTTCCACTGAAACATTTTTTCAATAAGTTCTAGCCATCTTAACAAACGTGTTTCATCTCTTGGAGCTTCACACTTTTCTGGTACGCTAATTTTGTAGATCTTTAAGGGCATGGACACGAGACAAAAACTGAGTAAACGCCCTTGCTATGGATCTCAGTCTCAGAGCTCATATCTGCCACTGCATGAGAAGCCTGGCTTTAAATAGCATCACATAGATTCACCTTTACATGAACATTGAAGGTAAATGAAATAATATTACTTCTATCATATGTTGTTCAATTAAGACATTACATTTCTTTAAAAACATTTTGAAGATTGTAAAAGGTCTGCCTTAAAGACCAATATCTGATAAGCTAATACTTGAACAGCAAACATTCCTAAGAGTGTACAAGTCAGCCTTGAAATTCCCAAAAACGATGGCCTTCATTACAACTTCGGTGTTCTTTTTCAAAGACCTCTGAAGCCGCTGCAGCCTGCATACTGCCAGTGCTGGTGGTATGCTGGCCACCTTATAAGAAGTTTTCCACTGGGCCAGCGGGGGAAAACAGCGTTTCCGCCCACTGGCCCAGTGGAAAACATCACAACATTGAAGCCAGCTCGTTATCGAGGTGGCGCCAATGTTGAGGTGCGTCAGGTGTGACAGCACCCATTGCGCTTTTCACTGCCCGTAATTCAGGCAGTGAAAAGCATGACAGGGCTGTCCATGGGGGCCCCTGCACTGCCCATGCCGACAACCTGGGCAGTGCAAGGGCTCCCCTTTCCACCAGCCTTTGCATGGTGGGGCTACAGCCATAAAAAGGCTGGTGGAAAGGGGACTTGTGACCTGGTGGTGCCAGCGGTCGGACCGGGGCCCATCTGGCATGGTCTAAATAGGGCGGTTGGAGCGCCCTATCTGCGGCGGTCCGACTGTCATCGTGAGTGTGGCGGTCTTGAGACCGCCGCACACGTAATGAGGGCCTATGTTTGCTCCTATTGGAAAGGTTAAAAAAAGTGCTGGATGTTCCCAAACTTGTTGAATTTAACACAGTACAGATCCGGTGGAAAGAATTTGCAGACAGAATCAAAGGGAGCACTACCAGAGCTTCCAGTTGTCTCCTCCTGTCTTAGTGCTGAGTTACCTCTCTTAATTTACAATTCCTGGTACATTTTCAGGATTTGAATTGCAAAATGCAGAGGTTTATCCTGATAAACTACATATCAATGAAACAGTTGTTCATTTTTTCATAAATGACTGGACTAATGATGTAAAGAAACAAGCAGCTTTAGTGAGAAGACCCTAACACACCTGCAATTATGAAACTGTGTTTAACACCATGCCGAAATGCTACACTCAGGACTCATGTATATCCTTGATTTGGTGTGTTATACAATTTTGCATAGTCTGTGTTGACTATAACCCCCTGAATGCCCTATATTTTCCCATTCTCGGTTGAGAGATTTATGTTGTTTACCCAGATTGTCTTTACATTGCCCACATCATCTATTTCATATAGTTTAGTTATGTGTTTTTCTATAATAAACAATATGTTTGAGCTTCATAGGATGTTTTGTGAAGTTGCCAGGAGACTGGAAAGAAAGATGTAGGATACCACTCAAGAAGACAATTTCTAGGTGAGGGTAAGTTCTGTGAAATACTCTGCTCATGTTATCCCCAGAGAATAATACATGATCAAGGTGTACCAACTGAAGGACACCATTCACCTAGAATTCCTCACTAGGTAGAGGGCCAATTTTCTAATGTAGACTTCCTTAGGAGAATGGTGAAAAAGGGCATGTATATTTTGTGAAAATATGATTATCAGTAATCACTTATTTCATTACGAGGAATAGCAATCTATGGCCAAACAGGGGTGGGTTTAAAATAGGTTACAAAACCACCCTCAGCAATGATGCTGCAAGACATGTTTTGCAATGGAACTGCTGCATGTTGTGGTAGGGGAGGATGTCATTGTTGCTTTTGCCTCTAAGACGCTCAAGTTGTCATTAATGCTAGAAAAAGAAACATTGAGCCATTTATTGTTTTTGGTACACTTTTAGGGACTGCCTTTTGGGATCTAAATACAAATCCTTACTTCACAAGTTTAGTCAAAGTAATGAGGGAGAGAGCAGGTCCTTCTTGGAGAACATACAAGATCATCTTCTTGAACATGCCATCATTAGATGGGGACAAGGTAGAAGCCTACAGATCTGTCTCCCAGTTGCTATATATAGCCAATGAATAATAGCAGAGCACAGTTACAAAGTGCTCAGATGCTTTGATACCACAATCTATCAGCAGCTTTTGCAATGGCGGATCACTTAATACTGTCAAATCTTTTAGCCTTGACTGCATCAAAGGTGCGGTTCTGAACTGGTTGAGCAATTTCCTTAAAGATGGATCATATAAGGTTCAGATGGAGGAATTGTTTTCCTATGACACAGCCATTACTATTGGAGTCCAAAAGGGTTAATTCTATCTCCCCTCCTTTTTAACATCTATGTGTCTCCTCTTACTGAAAAAATCCAATATTATGGTTTGGATTTTTTTATGTATGCGAATGACTCTCAAATTATTTTAAGATTGAAGACAATGGACAAGCTAGTGCTGATAGGGTCTACAATGGCGTACAGTATATCTATTGCTGGATGACTAAAAATAACTTAAAAGTTAAAGGAGATAAAAGACAAATTCTGCTCCCATTTAGCCTAGACCCCCCCATAAATAGTTTGCTGTTTTGGTCCACACTTTTAGGTTTAGCAGTCATGTCGGCACCATGGGTAAAAAATCTAGGGATCAAATTTGATTCACAGCTTGCTCTGTCAGATCAGGTCCGAAATGCTACTAAATTCTTCAGGTTCCAGCTACAGAAGCTAAAAAGGATAGTTCACATCTTCATCTTCTAATAAAAGATACATATCATAAATTAATATTTTACGTTGCAGAGGGATCTTTGAAATTCACTATAACTTAGTCTTACGGAGAAAGAGATAAAAAAAACCTGCAGTTAATTCAAAAGCAGCTCCGAAACTAGTGTGAAACCTCCATAAATTTGATATAATTTCTCCAGCCGTGGACTCATTTCATTGCTTGCTGGTGTGACAGAGTCAAATTCAAATCCCTATACCTGATCTATCAAGCACTTTATCTAAATCGCAAGGACACTCCTGGTCATTCTCATATCCTTAACCCATTAGCAGTGTAAGGTCAGCTAGCAGAGGCGTAGTGCAAATTCGAAGGCGAGCTTTCTCAATGGCAACTGCAACACTGAGGAATGTGCTGTGAACATCATTCACCCTCTTATCTTCTCTACTGCAGATTAAGAAAAGCCTGACGACTCTACTTTTTTCAGAATTGTAGCACACTTACTTTTCTTTAAGTTGGGTTCTATGGTTAAGATACCCACGGGTGAGTGAACACTCTATGAAACCCAAAAAAATAATCGAAAATACAGTGCTTGGTTTTTTAGATTGATCAGCTTTATTTTGTTGTGGAATACTTACCAGTTCCATAAAATTTGGTTGGAATTTGTATACATGATGTCAGTTATCTGTGTAGAAGGCAAATACATTGTATTTAAATGAGGTTTATTTCAGGCTGTTGAAAGAGCAGCTTTTAGCTTACATGACTGCAGTATAGTTCCACAAAGGACTATAGTGTGGGAATCTAGTGTGTTGAAATAATCGTGTCCTGCTAAACTGAGACCTTTGATGCTAGCCGGTGGGTGTGCAGAGGGGTACAGGCATATGGAGAACATTTTGAGTACAACCTCAATAAATGGAAGAAGCGGAAGACCTATTGGTTCTCATGTGTGGAATGGTAACTGAAGTTAGTGGTAAAAGACTGGATGATTTGCACAACTAGTGACGTGTGTGCTCAATGATAGTTATGCAAGTACCAGCCAGGCCCAGTAAGAAATTGGCACTTGATTTGTTAGGTTGGGGGAACGTTTGATGGAATGTGGTTTGTACATTATGGTCCTCTCCTTGTGGATTATCATTCATAGTGGGCTTCTGCAAAACATGTAAATAGATTTTGCCCCACTGCAGTGATCATTTGTCTCAAAACTGTAACTGAGACACCCTAGCTATTGATGGTGTGCAGATCCTTTGTGACACTGTGCACAATTTCCTGAAGAAGTTCGTTGTATTGCGTGAGTGTGTCACATTATAGATATCTTGGCCCAACTGCCAGCTGGATAGAGCCAAACGGGCTGTGGTTCATAGATGACATTTGGCTCTAGAGAGTGGATTACCATGTCGGCTCACCGTTGGGTTTTGGGTATTTCGACTGCACCACTTCAGACAGTATCACAGATGTGCCCCCTTTTTTGCTCCAAAAGGAAGGCAGCCTGCAGAAACGTAGAACCAGCTGGAAAGACAGGCATTGGCAATGCTAATTGGTCTGTCTTTAAAGGAATGTTGTATGATAATATGAGTATTACAAGTAAATAGCATGGGGATATACCTGTATTTGTATTAAAGAAAAGAACTGTAGAATAATATTAGTGTAGGTTAAAAGGTCATGTAACAGGTGCACTGTAAAGCCAAACCTAAACATTTATGTAGGTTAATGCTCTGCCCTCCGCCCATCTGTTCAGTTGTCAACAAAAAACATAATCTATTATTTCGTTATCTAGGACCATGAAAGTTGTTCCCCTCAAAGTTGTAGTCCAGGAAGCTGGATAAGTAAATAAAATGATCAAAGCTGCTTGGAGGGCAAGCACTTTTTGTGGAAGCCAACTGCTTCTACACAATCAAAACATGTACTCCTGACTCCAACATGTGGGCAAAGCTAAACCCCTCTCTAGTGATGCTTACATAACTGCCCCACGATAGCTGCTTCTACCCAATCAAAACATGTACTCCTGGCTCCAACATGTGGGCAAAGCTAAACCCTTCTGAAGTGATGCTTACATAACTGCCCCACAATAGCTGCTTCTACCCAATCAAAACATGTACTCCTGGCTCCAACATGTGGGCAAAGCTAAACCCTTCTCTAGTGATGCTTACATAACTGCCCCACGATAGCTGCACTGTCAAGCACACCATAAAAAGCAGAGCCCTCTGTGGGGGTTTGGGGGGGGGGGGATAAGCATGTCGTCCTGGATCTGTGATATATTGCTGAAGAAAATGATGGCAAACATGAAAAATGTAGCAGCTTGCATCTGCGTTGTATTTTTTTTCTGTTGGCTTTGTTATTTTTTATTACCAGGACATGTGTGGTACTATAGTGATATGCACTCACTGCAGAGACTGAGCGGTGTGGATTAGTTCATGTGGTCATTTTGATGTGAGGTGGTTGGGTTATGTTGGGGACTATCAGTGCAGAGTTTACTGGACTGACAGTTGCTTTGACGAGGCGAGTGCTTGGTGGGTTGTTTTCTTCTGGAATAGATTGCTCCTTCCCACCCAATTGTTTCAGTACTTTCCGAGGTCATAGCCTGCAAGACCCCAGTAGAAACAGGCCTAGTGCTTACCTCTAAAACCCAAGATGGTAAAACCCATCTGACTCGAAATATAGCTCTGCTGTCATACGCCTCTCTACATATGGTCTGTGTAATCGGTGAGGGAGCTACTGCCTGGAGCTTCGCCTGTCACATCTGTGCATTGTGAGGGCTATCTGTGTAACAAGGGGCACAGGACTACTGTGGAAGACATGGACCTTTAAGATAAGTGCATCAGACTATGGTTTTGCAAACATGTGCGTCAGAAGCTGAATTCACAACGTCAAGAGTTCCACTCATCAACCTCTCAATCAAGGTAGACATACTTGGATTTTTATGCAGAAAATGTTGATGCTTTCAATTTTATTGGCATCAATATGAGACATTGCCCTTATGTATATTCATTTGAAATGAGAAGCGGTAATGCCTCCCAAAACACAGTATTAGGTGATATATTTAATCACTTTCACTATTTAGAAAGTCATACTTGGATAGATAGCTTGAACTAACTCAAAAGAACATGTGTTTATGCAATTTACAGCCAAGCAGCCATACAACAACCAGCTATTGTTTAAATCCGAGAAATTATTTTCTAGCATTGCCTCCTCAACTGCCACAGTATTTAACAAAAAAAGAATTTTGGCAGTCTAGTTAGATTTTGCCTATACGACACATTATCTTTTGATCCGACACTGTACCCGTAAAGATTAGTGTTTGAAGGGCCTTGTATTCAATCTACAAACCAAAGGCAAGGCGCGTGTTTCATCAAAAATGCACGAAAGGAGATATAAAAACTTGACACAATGGTTACATCATGAGACTCTCCTGCTCACAAGTCCTACACTTACCCCTTTCGCAGGTTCTACCCCAGAATCCGGTGCCAGTACAGTCACAGACAAATCGGTTCCAGCCATCCTTGCAGACAGCGTTGTTCTTGCAGGGGTAGCTGTCACACTGCTTGGAGCTGAGTCGTGAACAGGAGGACTTCACTCCTGCTGCATTCTGCCCCTCTGCTAGCTGCCGGATATTCTTGCTACGCCCATCAATGAAGAGGTCCCGAATGCAGCCAACGTAGCCATAGTTGAGCATGGCTGTCCACAACTCTGTGGGCAGGATCAGCGCCCCACGGTCCTCTGGGAGGCCCCCAAGGTACATATCGCCCTCTAGATCAAGGATCTCGCTCTCACCACTAGCCATGAAAGGTGTGCGCTTGCTATTCACAGAGATGGTACCTGCAATAAAAGAAAATATAAGATTTAGAGATTGACGATGAGATCAAGTGAACACTCAATATTCTCTGGAATCCCCATCACTTTTTAATATTTAATTATTTATTTATTTAATTTGCCATTTTACTTATGCAAGCCAAGCCATAAATTTGATTATCACAGATCATTTACAATGTGTCTATTTGTTTATGTCAGACACTTAACAGATTAGAATTGTGTTTGTGTCCTTCTAGAAGCACGATGTGGCTATAGTGCTACAGTTCTCAATCTCACACGTATACTGGTGCTTCAAAGCAGAGGCATAACAAAGGCCCCCGCAGCCCTCGCAGTGAGGTGGACTCACGAGCTCCAGGTGGGGGCCCTCAACACAGTACACTGTGCACAGGTGGCAGGCCTCTGAATGGGTCTGGGGGGAGGGGCCCCCTTCAGGTACTTTGCAGGGGCCCCCCTCAAGTTCCGTTACACCACTGCTGCTAAGGTTGTAAATTCTTACCTGTATAATCTGCTTTACAAAAAATACAAAATCTGCACTGAATGATACAGCCAAATACTGAGAAGTCAAGACTGACTGCAAGGCTCTTCAGCCCTAAGCAACAAACCAGAAGAGATGACTCAAAATATGGCTTGGTTCAATCGCTAAGGGAAGGGTCATGCTCTCAGTTCTCTTGTCAGTCTTTGTGAAGGCTGTGTATGGCAAAGGTTGCAAAGACATTGGGGGAAGTGGTGATCAGCTAGGCAAGATACTGAGATAGGGGGTGGATTCCAAGAACATGGAGTTGGACACACTCAACCTAAAAAATTACATTAATCACTACCATCAGTCTCCAAACATCTCAAGGACGAACAAGGAGAGGTTCAGGACCGCAATGAGATACCGCTTTGTATCTAATGGCTTTAATCATTGCAACATGCAGCTCTGGGAGTAAAGTAGATTCAGTTTTACAGGTGCCTACCCAATTGTTGGCTATTCTTCAGTTGCAATTAATTATTGCTTAATCGATTGGTGTTTCTTTGATTTGAAATAACCTGCCATTTTTGCCAAATCACTAATTGTGTGTATAGAAGTGAGGGAGGTCATCTGAGTTTTGGCAGACTTCTCCTGGATGACTACATTGCTTAGCTTGGCTCATTCCACTTTCGTCCAATCTGAGGCCACCTTGACGTAATGTACATTCATGGCATGCATCACCGTGGCTATGGGCACAATAATTTAACACGCTGTTCATATTAAAATAGCTTTTAATATGATAAATCGCTTATTTGAATACATGGTGTGCATGTGTGCATTATCTTCTATAAACAAAATATAAAAAGAAAACAAAACAACAAGCACATTTGACTTTACTAAAGGCACATAGAGCTATTTAATTCTGGAACCTGTTTATTTGTGGTAAATAAAAACACAAATAAAATGATTTCTGTTTGTCCTTATTTTATAAGAATGACAAAACAGCAACCATTTATAAGGCTAGTTGTGGCCCAACTATGGATCGGTGGAGCTTCTGTTATTGATCCCAAGATCATAATTGTTTGTTATCTAGAACCTATTTAATTATGCATGATCTGAGCCTTTTTACTTAACCGTGATTAACATGCAATGTTGATGACATATTTAAAGCAATTAACATTGGCCACATGTTTTACTGGCACCTGCGATTATTGCATAATTGTTAGATTAGTCCATCCCAGGCGCTGGCTGCCATTAGCCATGCTCGCTTAGCCCTCCATCCGTGAAGCTGCCACATTGGGTGGTGTGACGCCCGACCATTCCTGGTCTCCGACAAACCAGCTCTACCACCTTGCCTTTCTTCTAATAATCATTTTCTTTTTAAGTATCATCAAATTGGCAAAGAGTTATTTTCTGTTCCCGGATTCTGATTTTGACTTCGAGTATCTTGTACAATGCGCTTTAAGTTACTGCAAGAAATACATATTTTGTAGAGCATCAACATGCAAAATGATACTCTGTTTAAAAACTTTAAACTGAAAACTCGTGCATTGCTCTCCCGGTAACATCATACCCGATATACAAACCCATGTGCAGCACTAAACACAGCATGTGCACCTGTTTACACCTGGAATTTATCCACAAAAAGATACCTGTCAGACACGAATGGTTTTACTACTGTGCAACTACTCCACTATGACTATGTACAGCTATGCAGTAGTAAATCCCAAGCAAAAGATGCGGAGTTGGTGGCTCAAGGCACGGCTTGACTCGAAAGTTTGTGAACGACCACAAACCTGTGGGCCTTCACATACTTATTTCCAACTCTTTTTTTATTTCGGACATGGGGAGAAGGGGAATGGATCATCCTCAGACTTGGTGTAGTGTCAGGGAAAGAGTTTCCCTATGGAAAAAAAGAGAAAGGAAAAAAAATGTGCAGTTGCAAATCGGATTCTTTCTCATAGAGCAGAATTGTACACTACGGGCCGAATCCACAAAGGTAAACAGACATTGGTCTAAGTTTACTACTTTTGGGTATTTCCAAAGGTAAAGTTACAAGTAGTAACGGTATGAGGGAGGAGTCTCTACCTGAGGCAGAGTCTCCGCATTCGGGGTGGAGCTTCCGCCCCGTGTGCAGAGAGTCTTCCCCCATATTCACTCTTCGTAACGTTACCTTTGTGACCACCCAAAGGTACTAAATCTGTACTAAAGTATAAGTTTACCTTTGTGAATTGGACCCTATGTGTAATTACGCAGGGAAGAAAAAGCAGCCTCGAAAAAATAATACACGGCTCATTGAGTCTTAATCCTGAAAATGTATGAATGGATCAGCCTTTCAAGCATCCTACTACTCACTAATGTGAATATGATGAAATTCTATATTTGCACCCATGTGCAGATTTAGGATTCAATTTGCGCTTCGATCTCATTGTTTTTGTGTCTAATTTCGATTGTTCTGTACTCATGGCTGTGATGCGCACACAAATGTAAACAAAATCTTGCAACTCTAGTTCTTGTTTACAAGTTCTCAGAAAACGAGAGGGGGGACAGAAGAACTTCACAAACCTGATCAACAGTTGTTGGAAAACTCTTACACTAAGATTTATCATAAAAAGCACATGTAATTGCATCTTCTTTTCTAAATTATTAGCTTGTACTTCAGAGACAACACTGCTTTGGTAACAAATTCTAGAGCAAGAGAAAAATATTATTTTATATAGTGGTTGCAGGAAACCGGCATTTTCTAAATGGTCACCCCTAAATTGTCACCTTTAGCTGGACCCTATTTTTTGCTAGCTTTAGAACTCTGCACATTACTCCTGTTAAGCAGTAGTACAATGCCTGTGCTACACAAATTTGGATCCAATGTTTCACAAGTCAATAAATATAGAGTGAAATGAACAAAGCATAACATTACTGGTATAGTGAAGAAGGCTTTAAGATTAAGCTGACCATCACTGGCACAATACAGAATTTTGTATCAAATGTAGTCAGTTCATTCCAAAATATGTATTCCTTGTTCAACTGCGCCTTGATTTTGATTATATATTTCTGGTTATGCTCCTTTGAACCGTATTGATATGTCCCAGCTTTTTCTTACATGAATTCTGACCATGAGGTAAGTTCAGTTTGGACTTTCTTCTAGGCTCTAAGGACATTACTTTTGGTTTACAATTTTTGAACTATTCAAACCTTCTATTATACCTCTGTAGTGCAAAGGTTCCAGTATCAATAGATAAGCCACAACTTACGGCCTCCTCTTTAAGCAAAAGAAACAGGCTAAAATTGGTATCACCTTATATGGATTCAACATTCTAAACCCTTGGGCTCCCTGGGAGAGAGGCATACTCAGGCCTTAAGCAGTACTTGATAGGTGTAATGTCTGCATACATGTCTGCATTCCATCCCACCGGAGGCTGCACTGTTCTTTTCAATAAAAAATCCCCACTTTTAAAACTCTGCAGTGTGGTGCAGCCATATGATTAGCACCAGTCACATTTGGTTTAACTAAAATCTTACTTATTTGACTCAAAATATTTGAAACTGACCTTCTTATAAGACACCTATTTGCAGGAGGTACCACCTTCCCAGGGTCACAGCAAAAGATTATCCCAATCATTAAAAACTTGTAACGAGGGATAGAACTACAATGGCTTCTGAAGTTCTGATACCTATATCGCAGACGCTTAAGCTGTGCTAAGTAAATGTAGTGCGTGTAATGTCAATAGTGAAATCATATTTCAGATAAAGGGTATATTTTTAACTCCTCTAAGATATTCGATGTCATCTTCCTAAAACAACCTCAATGCACTTTTGTAAGAACCCCACTGCTGGCTGTGGAAACAAACACTTTATACCTCTCATCAGCTCTAATCTATGCCCTGAGCTTTAAATGGTAAATAATTGGTGGGAAAATGGTGAGGATTTGCTGCAGAAAAATCTCAAGAAAAAACCTCCTGTTCACAGACTAAGTGCATGACTCTCAGGGACGCTTTTGGGAAGCCTGAAGGCTGTGCTCGTCAGGGCAGTGGCTTTCCCATGGGATAAACTGGTGATGTGGATTGAAGCTGAGAGAAAGAGGTCAACTCTTAAGGGTAGAGACAGAACGATAAGGTGGCAAGGATGAGTTTAACCATGAAGAGCACTTGAAAATCTTCTTCTTCTAAGAGGAGGAAGTGCACCATGCTTTTGTGAAACCTGGACTGTAGAGGGAGGGTATTTAGTTGGTGGAAGGTTTATGCATTGTTTTCAATGAAAAGCCAGATTACCTATTTAAAAGTCCACAGTCTAAAGAGAAGAAAATTCTTGGGGCTGACGAGGAAGGATGATTTCCCCGTCTGCCTGCAAGAAGAATGCCTATTTCTTAGCCACAGGTTTGTTTGGTTTACATCTGTCTTTTCAGCACTACAATGAACGATCACAACACAACATTGCTGCAAAAATACAATCCACAGAAATGGGAAACCTCGCCATGTAGACCTACAATTATGATTTTAACGTCTCTCTGCAAAACTATCACCTGAAAAACATTGGGGGTATAAAGAAGAAAGCAGAGAAACAACATGAAAAAAACGCAAAAGAATCGAGTAACCAGACTGACCTCCTCCCCCCTAACTTCTGGAGAAGGATCCCTGAGACAGCTGGCTAGCGGCACCCACCCAACCCCTTGCCCCCGAAAAAGAGACCCAACAAGAACACCCAGAGATGGTCACAAATCACTTTGGGTCAGCGGACAGACCTTCCAAAATGATCAAGCAGAGTTTACTTGACTGAAGACGTAGTGCTTGCCATGTAGACAAACTTTAAGTTTCATTGGCAAACTACAGACACATCTGTGCCTCTGGTCACTATCTTACGCTTCCAAGCCAGCAACCCTCATTTTCTATCTGAGGTTTCAGTGTGCATGTCGGAAAAAAACAATAGGCGATATTCCCAAACCATCTTCTTTCAAATAGCCATGCTTGGGACCCTCTCCTTTCAAAACAAGGACTATTACTGTTGTTTCCCACAGCTGAGTAGCTCTCTTTATTATTATCTCCTGAGTGCTTTAAAGGGGGTCAGTAGGCATATTCGATCAGGTGCAGTGTAGGCTGTGCAAGTAACTCCAGGAGGTACGACAGGGTGGGCTTCCATTTCATGCACTAGGGAACTCCTATCACCTTTTGAGGGAACCTCCAGGGCACACAGGATTGCTTTCCTCTGTAGGTTGTCTAAGCTCTGTATGCGGGCATCTAGCTTCAAAATGCTATCCACCGCACATCTCTTGAAAGAAACCAGCTCAACCACTGTAGTATTTAGCAGATGCCTTAACCTCTTACACCTTTAGCCTGATCTCAGTCGCCTCCAAGTATTGTTTTACAGCTTTCCCTCTACTCAACGTTCATTAGACAGCACCAGCTCCCACATCAGTCTTTGACTTCAGCACAGACTCCGCTAATCAACCTAGTGGGCATTTTCAGCAGCTGTTAACTCCGAGCCATCTCTGGAGCCCACAGTCAAAACGTATTTCTGTTATTCTCTACTTCGGATGCCTTATGGGATAAACATGATGTCTCTAGGTTTTTTCTTCTCACCCACAGTGCCACTGCAGTTTGTAGCACCTCCTCTACCCAGCTGTCCAAATCTCAGTGCCTTCATCTTGGGTATTCCTTAAAGATACTCAATGTCAAGCTTCGGCGCCCAGGGCAATACCATCAGGGCACTAAAGCCAATGTTATGCTGACTTGTGACGCCTCTGTTTTCCCAAGATATGCTGAAATAGCAGGCCACAGGCCTTTCAAGAACCTTAGTAGACTCTTTCTGTATCCTCCACCAGGAGTCACAATGAAGGGCTTTTTGAGAACATTAGCCATAGCCCTGGTTAAGAGGCAGTATTTTGGAGTTTCATATGTCCTTCCTGCACTGTGACAACACTGGGGATCTGGTGCTATCTGCCCACCACCCTCACAAAGTGGGGTGGTTGAGCGGGATCACCACCACTCACATGAAGAGGTCCAGCATGAATTCACTTGCTGCTGTTCTCATGCCACAGAGAGCAGGCTAAGCAGGTAACTGAAGTTCAATATATGGAAGTAGAGCTAGTTACTCTTTTGGCTTCCTCAAATGGGACACAACACTTCTTCTCAGTGGTACAGTATTTTGAAATTTTTTGCATCATTTGGGGCACGCGCACCATAAAATGGCAAATAAGGGGTATTTGGACAAAATATAAAGTTTTAAATATCGAGTTACAGAAATATCAGCAAAAAATATTGGGATGCAAAAATGTAGTGATGCAGAAATATCGTTGTCAAAAATATTGTTGTTGTTAATGTCGTTTTCCATAATATATTTGTAAATCATATGTTTAATTATTTGTATGCGTTTTAGTTCATATATAAATTTTGTGTTTATTATTGTTTGTGTAATTGTTAATAATATTTGTACATATAATTTGCAACTTTAAGTGATTTATGATTTTTAATTTAATTGCTAATTGTAATTTATAGTGTCATAGTGGGTTGCTGGGCATGTAGGGGTTTAGGGTGGGAAGTTGACTGATTAATAATTAATTAACAATTCATTATTAATTTATTATTAATTAAATAAACTGTAAAAAATGTATATTTGTAAATATATATTAGGTGCAGGCTGTTGGGTTTGTAGGGATTTAGGATTGGAAATTAATTAAGTGATAATTAATTAACAATTAATTATGAATTCATTATAAATTCATTGTTTATTTGTTACTTACATCGTATCATGCTTTTTTAGTTATATTTTTAGAGTGGGCTGCTCGGTTTGTGGGGTTATGTGGGAAGTTAAATAAGTAATACATAAATACAATTTTTGACTGATAATTATTAAATTGTTAAATAATCATGTAAATTGTTTAATTATTTTTTATTTTTATATATAAATATAATGTTTTAGGTTAATAAATCATTTTCATATTAAGAGTTTAATATTTGTTCTCAATTAATAGGCTTCTTTAAATATGTTATGTGTTTGAAGTCAAGTGCTTCCCCGACTGTTGCACAGACTGGAGTGGGAATAGTAAATTTAACTCCTCCTAAGTATAACACTTTCCCTACTGTTGTACAGACTGCAGTGGGAATAGTTAATTTAATCCCCCTGAAGTTCAATGGTTTCCATACTGATGCACAGACTCAAGTTAGGAATAGTAAATTTAACCCTTCGGAAGTCCAGTGTTTTCTCTACTTTTGCACAGACTGGAGTGGGATGAGTAAATTTTGCGTCTCTAACAGTCTATGCTTTCAGCATAACTGGAGTGGGATCGATTATTCCCAGACTTCAATATTTTCTTTATATTGTTTCCATTAAAAAAAAATATATATATATATATATATATAAATATTCAGTTGAAAGCCGAAACGCGTCAGGAAAGGAAAGAACTTTGTCTTAGCAGTTTGAATTTGGAAATAAATGCCTTACATTGCTGCAAACAACAGGCGTATGGCGCTTTTCTTCGGAAGGAGAAGTTGGTTTTGATGTTTAGCGAGGGTGCTCCGTCCCCGCAGCGCCGAGGCCGCCCTATTTGTGATTAGGCTCCATGCGGAGAAATGGAAGTATGCTGGATATATATATATATATATATATATATATATATATATATATATATATATATATATATATATAAAACCAAAGAATGTAATGTGATGTATATTTGTAATAATAGTGCTACATTATATAAATGTATATTAAACATACACACACACATATGTGTATGTTTGTCTATGTATATATTTATATATAGTATTACATATTTTATTTTTTAATTTAGATTACAGTAATGGTACATATTAAAATATTTAAGATTTAGTATTTTAAACTATGTATATATAAAAAATATATTGATATTATGATATTTGTGTGAAATGATTTTTCCCCCAATATTTTTGTACTTACCATTATAAGTATCAGAAAACAATATTTTTTGTTATCAATATATTCAATGCGATATATCTGTATCTCCGTAGTGTTGGTTTCGATATTCTTTCAGTGATACAAACGGAATCAAGCTAAATGCTCCAATAGTACACTGCCATCTTGGGATACAAGTCAAATTCTACATTAACAACCTTGGTGTTTTAGGTACTAGCTTTTCCTAAATTAAAAAAAACCCTAGTCACACCAGTGTTTAAAAATTCCTCTTGACCGTTCCAATCCAAATAACTACCACTTTAAGTTCAATCTATTTCTTCCTAGGAAGACTTCTGCAAACTCAAGTTAACTCTAATTACATAAAATGATAGTGCTTATCAGATCCAATGCTGTGCTAGACCTTCTAATGAAAACCATGGAAGCCTACATTTCCAAAAACTGAGTGTGTAGTCTTATGAAAGAACACAATCATGCTGGAAGTAGTGACAATATGTCAAGCAATTACCTTCTTCACTCTGACTCCAGCACAGAGCACCGCAAGTATGCATTAAAGACAATAGGGGTGGGGGGCTAAAATGCTACAATCCTACGATCCTTCAAGGATTTACATAAATCCATAGTCTCTAAACTCCCCTACGAATTGAACCTCTGTGGCATCCCTCGTAAATAAGCATCTTTTATGACATACGGGACTGTATCTGTACTACGAGGTCATGCAGAAATTCTAAACAAATCCTCTAGATATTATAGAAGATTTTGGACGGGGATAATTTAGAGTTTGATGTGATGCCTATCCAATCCTTCTTATTACAAGTGCCATAGGATATCAAGCACTTATACACTTATACAACACAGGATACTGTAATCCCTCTATAAACCCTGTCTCTGATTTCTTTATGATCAGCCACTCGTGACACACCCAGTCGCCAATTATAAAGAGCCATCAGCCAATGGAAAAGGAAGGTCAGGTCACAGAACATATGTGTAGCAGCTATTTACAGAACAAAAGGAAATGGTGCTTTTCTTTCTTTTGCCTCTGTTTTTCTGTCTGTCCAGTGAGGACCAGGAAGCATACACTTAAAGCAACATATTTATTTTTTGCACTCCATATGTAATTATTGAACGTTAAACCCTTCTGCATGTTTCTACATATTCCTAACTACTGTGACTTTAAAAAAAAACAGACTCATATTAAACTGATTCTAATAACTGCTTGAAATAAAAATCTCACAGCTTTCTTGATGTATTTAATTTTGCAGTAGAGATTCTATTATTATTCTTCATGTTTACAAACAGGAGCTCTCTTTCATATAAAAGAGCTATATACTAAGGATGTAAGTGGTAAGGAGAGGTGATGGTGTGATTATGTATTATAAAGGATAAAGTACACCCTGTTCTGCATGCTAATGAATACTGCAGGTCACCTTGGTGTTCCATATCCTTATAGAGGACGTCAGCCTTTGGCCTTGTTGCTCTATATGGTTATGGAACTCCTTAGAGACTTGCAATATCCTTATAATGTATGACAGGTGGTACTTTATCTCAAATGTAATGAGGCCGTCAGGATATCCCTCACCTTTGTAAAGGAATAACCCGTCCATCAAACTCTAAATCAAGCACTATTGTCTCTTACAGCTTTGAAAGAACTTCTCAAAATGTGTTTAGAATACAATGGAACTCGTGGCCTTGTCTTATGCTGCAGGAAAAAATGTGAACTTGGCAGCAGAGAGAGATTTGATAGCAATTTTACCCTGTACATTGTGTCGTGAGTGATGGCTCCACTGTCCAAGGCAGTTGCGGCAGACAGCACAGTCAGTGGTTGAATAGACTTGTGAGTGCCTTTAGAAACCCTTCTGAGGTGATGAGCTGCCCTGATATACCTTTGAAGAGGCAAGATGTGAGTGGAATATTAAATTCTGAAAATGCGTAAAGAGAAACAGATGGGATGAGGCTGGAAATGCCATTGGTTTTAGACACACACAAGAAACCTGGCAAAAGTATTTAATAATTATAAACAACGGCTTACTGAGAGGCAGAGTCGCTCTCACCTGCCTAATGCGGCAGCCAGATTCAAACCTCTGTCATTAAAATAGAAGCGTCTGCTCCAGGAGGGGAGAATATCAAACAAAGGAGCAGGTGGCTTTTTAACAAGTGTTCCTCTCCTTCCTCCCAGCCTCTGTTGTGATCTTGTTTGCAATCATCTGGAAATAAACTAGGTTTCCTTCAGAGAGTCTCATGTATTAATTGAAAAGCAAACAGAAAGCACAGATTTGAGGTGAATGGTCCTTGAAAAGCATTGCATCTGTAAGCACAAGATGGTAAGGGAGTGATGGAGACTACCAGCTGGAAGAGGAGTCAGAAGGAGGAAAGCCTTCGACTAAAATGAGAGAGGCAGTTTGGGGTGTTGGGGCAAAACTACAGGATTGGTTTACTTCCATCTTTGTCAGCACTGACAGGACTATCAATGAAGGCTACAGTCCACACGAAGATGATCACTATTAAAAGGAAACACTGTGGCTAAATAATTGTCATTAAGTACATAGTCTTCTGTGCTACAGGGTCAAAATATTTAAATCGCATCTGACGGGTCAATGTAATTGTTAAAATTCTTGCTGTTTGGCAATACTCTAAGTATAAAACTAGGGACTAGATCATAGCAAAATACTGGTTGCAAATTTCAAGCAGACTTTTTGCCACCAGGAAAGAATTTTATGAACCGGCCTACTTACCAATTGGTTGGTTAACAAATTTCGAATTGTAGTGGGTTGTAATCTAACCTACCTCATGAATATCAATTTGGTAAGTCGCAAATTGAGACTCACAATGATTGGAGGCCATCACAGGGATGGCAGGCTGCTGTCTATGATAACGTTTAAATAAAGTTAACTTTTTTTTTTAAATGCATCAATTTTTCCTTGAAGGAAAATGGCTATATTTAAAAGGAAAAGCATTTTTGTTTGTTGGAGAGATGGCACTTGTCCCATGGACTACTCCCTACTCCCCGTCTTGTGTTTTTAATTAACAAAGGGAAGAGGTTCCAGGAGCATCCCTTCCCTTTTGTGAATGAGTTACCACTTTCTTTGAGGTCTCAGTAACTTTTATCGTTTTGCAACTGGATTTTTGGTTGCAAAACATTGATATAAAGCATACCAATTCAAAATCTGAAAGAGGCACCTACAACATGTCTCTTTCAGATACCGAATTGGTATCCACTTGCAATTCTATTTTAGAATTGGCAGGGACGTCGGTAGTAACAGCAAGTTGACCATAGAGAGCTGGTGCAGGGGGCAGTTGCACTCACATGGAGAATGGTGGTCTGGAGGGAGTATAATAGGGAAAAGGCTGGAAAGCTGACCACAAAGGGCAGGCTGGAATGGGTAGAAGCAGCACAATGAACCAAAGAGGGAGTTGGTAGGGGACAGTGGCACTCAGATGAAAAACGGAGGACAAAGGAGGTGGCAGGGGCACCCAACCTTACCAAGGATGGGAGGCTGGCATTGGCAGGAGCAGCTAGCGGACTACGGAGAGCAGCTGGGAATGGGCATTGGTATGCAGACAGAGAAAGAAGTGCCAGAGGAGGGAGGCCTAGGCAGCAAACTGAAAGTGGAGGGCAGGTTGGCATAGGCAGGGGAAGCACAATGGACCACGGAGGAATGGTGGCAGGGGCACACATACAGAGAACAGAGGTGAGGGGAGGAGATGGGGCAGCAACCTGACCACAGAAGGCTGGCTGGCATGGCATAAGCAAGAGCACAGCACAATGAACAAAGAAGGGCATGGGGAAACGGGCATGAACAAAGAGAATGCAGGACAGATAGGAGGACTAAAGAGGGCAGCAAGGTGATCAACAGAGCAAGAAAGCATGGGCAGAGGCAACAAGCCGATGGTGGAGAGGAGGGAGGTTGCAGGGGCAAGCAGATGTGAACAGGTAGAAGGAGGAACAGTGCTTAATTTGTGCTTGTTGTTTCCGGTGCTGAGCACCGGCACTTATTTTTGAGGGCCAGGGTTTGCTCTTCTGCCTCAAGCCTTTGCTGCAAGCAAAAGTCACACATGGCAAAGACAGAGGAAGGGAAAAACAAAAAAGCGTCACAAAGGGAGAAAACAGCTGCAAGAGTGAGCTGAGGGGGAAAGGAGTGGCTTTATATGGATTGAAGATGCCCGAGATGGCTTCAGGATTACGCTGCCTCAGTATTCTGTGTTCACAAATTTAATTGAGGCAGCCGCGTGTTTAAGAGGAGGGCTTTGGGCACCGTCACCTCTTTATTTACAAATTAAGCACTGAGGAGGAAGGAGCAGCTAACTGACCACTGGGGACAGGCTACTGTGGGATGGCCATGCACAGAGGGTTTCCTGTGCCAACCTCTGACTGTGCATGGCCAAAGGCGATGTACAGGGGGGTATTGGCTGAATGATAGAAAAAAACGCCACAAATTCACTGGAAAAAACGAAAGTTAAAGGTATGTTATACGTAGGTAAGGTAATATGATCTCCCTTTCACTGAAAAAAAACAGCATTCACTGGAAAAAAAAAACGTTAAAGTGAAATCATTGTGAAGTATTAAAGTGGATTAAAAACTAACAATTATAAACCAAAAACCAATGAAATTTGCCAGTTATAGTTCTGTGAACCATTAAGTATAACTTTTGCCCCCGCTACTACACTGCTTATGACCTCACATACAACATTACTAACGACATTCTAAATTACATCAATGATGATATCAGGTACATGTTTTTGGGCAATCTAAAGCCAATATTTTGAAAACAACTTAAGGACAGAGTTTGCTAACAACCAGTAGTGAAAGAATTAAATAAACTCAAAGTTGGAATTCACCAAAGCTATAGTCTATGGACTACATTTAGACAAAGGGCAGATGGTGTTGTTTGTTCGAAAAATGGTAGCCAGGTCAATTTTAAGACTCTGCTAGCAAAAGGACCATCTGAAACCCTTCACTTACTGCTTGTTGCCAAAAGTATGTTCAAACTACCATGTCAGATTTTTAAGTGGCTCGCATAAAGTGCCCCAGTTTACCTGCACGAACAACTTCTACGACATCAGTCAACACTGTTGTTGTGGTCAGTTGCTTCTGAAGATCCCAAGAACAAAACCACATTGGAAAGGGGATCACGGATTTGTAGTACTTCTCCCGGAAGAACGGACTGTCTTCCAAAAGGTTTTAAAATCAAGCCTGCTTTGTTAAATTTGACGAAAGCAGGCAAAACATTGTTGTTTTATCTTTAACGGTGCTCCGTGAGACCCCAGTTTCTCATGCACCATATCCTGATTAACATGCATTTTAATTATATAAGGGTGGCTTATAATTAGTAACAATTGGTAGTAATAATAATAATGAAGATAAATGAATAACCAAGTTTATGAATAAGACAAGGAATTCAAGTGTTTTTGACTATCAGGCCAGTAACAGCTATGTTCCTGGGCACTTAGAAAAAACGCAGAAGTGCATTTCCAGAATATTGTGTGTAATGTTCCTTAAGCTATGCTTCCTTGCCTACTGATTAATTCCAATCGGTGTTGACAGATGTGTTGAGAATGGAAAAGGAGGGCAAAATGAAAGAAGCCATGCACATAGTATGGGGGCAGCTGGCGGGGGGGGGGGGTTATTGGGTGATAAAAAAAATGAGAAACAGGGATTCTTATTTATGAATTCTCCATTCTTTGCAAATTGGTGTAGGTATGCTGGATAGACAGTAATCCTAAAACTAGTGGACCTCTGTTACCCTGAAACAAATGTTTATTATTCAACAATATTATTGTTATTGTTTTAATTGCCTATGGCTTTCTGCTTCATTGAATGACTCTATAGACCAAGCTTCAAGGTTATTGGAAGACCCCCAACCTCTAGTTTTGACAATATATGACACACCACACACTTGACCCAGATAAACACAAATTCAGCTCACAAGTCTTCATGTTTTACAAAGTTCTTGATCAAAGTGTGATTTCTTACCTGATCTGCCATCTCGTTGGATGTCCACGTGATACCATTCACCATCATTTGCCTTTTTACTGGTTGCCTTCACCTTGATGGTGCCAGATCCCATGTCAAGCAACAAGTATAGGCTTCCATCCAGCAGCTCAACTGCAAAGAAGTCCACTTTGGTGTTCTTCTGGCTTCGGGCATCCTTGCGTTCTTGTGGTTTTCCATGCGTGAAAAGGATCAGTCCATTAGGCTCTGTGGTACGGAAGTCGAAGGAGATGGAGCCCATGCGCTTGGTGTTCCACTTGGGCAGCCTGATATAGGCCTCAGGGTTCTCAAAGCTAATGGGGTCCAGCGTGGCCACGTTTTCACACTTGAAGACCACATCCCCATAGATCTTCATCTTGGTGTCTCCAATACTAGCCAAACGGGACAGCTCCAAACGGATGTCGTTATTTTTATAAGCAACCTGATGGGATAAGTTTAACAAAGGACACATTAGTCGCTATGAGAGATGACGAGCATTGGATACGTCAATGAGACATGTATAAATATTATTGTGTGATACAGTCTGCATTCAATCTACAGTTTTAAAAACATAACTATAAACATTGCTCATTTTCCATTTAGAACATGATTCGCAAGTGAATTATTTCCCCTGTTCGGGTTTGTAAAATATCCGGTTTCAATGTTTATATTTTTCTACCAGCTCTGAAATTCAAAGGTTCCTTTAGCAAAAACACCAAGAGGGTTAGCTATTGCGAAGGCGTATGTGGTGATCTGCACCCAGAGGTTTGAATAGAAGTAGGTAAATTGATGCAATGCTTTTTAACCCTTTGTGTTGGTTTATGTCACACTACGAACGCATAAAACCATACAGGTTAAAAGTAGAGTGTTGGCATTATGGACTGTCTGTGGTTTGTATCATATACAAACAAGCAGTACCATAAAACCTATTGAAAGTTCAATTTACAGGAATGATTGTTTATTTACCAGGGATAATTTACAAAACAAAAACAGAAGATGTTATATAGCTTGCTTATGGAATTTACATTGATTAGAGGGGTCAATAATATAATTGGGTTTTAGTTAGAATGGTTTGGGCATTAATACAAAATGATTTCCCAGAAATCAGCTTGATATTCACAAAATAAATGTGGAGGTGCCATATGTGCAGCTGGACAATAGAGATGAATCTTCTACAGATGAACTCTATTGGACTGAAAAATACATATAATACACCATAGTGAATTATTGAACGCATAAAAGGCACTAGGGGTATTCCAAATTTTTATGTTTTCTTTTTTGCAAAGTTGCGTGGAAAAATTTGTGAAGGTCACAAAGGGCCAGATGTATGAAAGCTTTTTGCATTCTCAAACGGTGCGAATGCCCGTTTGCGACTGCAAAAAGCCATTTCAGAATGTATGAAAGACATTCTGAACGCAATTTTAAGGAATAGCTAAAATAGTGATTCCTTAAAATTGCGACCCTGTTTAGAGAGTCGCAAATTGCGACTCTCTAAATAAGAAATCACAAATAAGGATTCCTTATTTGCGATTTCTTAGCACATGTAAGAAGCAATTCCTAAATGCGAATTGGGCATTTAGGAATCGCTATTTGTAACCATATGCAAATTTTAAAAATGCATTTAAAATGCATTTTTAAAATGTACATGTAAAGCACACATGCCCTTTTGGCATGTGTGTACTTTACATGTTGCAAAAAATGATTTTGGGGTGCAGCGGAGGGGGCCTTAGGCCCCCACCACCCTGGGGTTTTGCATTTCCAAAATTGCGATTTCTGGTTAAGAAATCGCAATTTTGGAAATGCAAAAAAATTGCAGATATGGGCCAGGCCCATAGGTGCGAATGGGGCCGGTATCGCAATTTGCGATTCGGTAATGGCATTTGCGATTTTTAAGAAATCGCTATTACCGATTCGCAAATGTGATATATCACATTTTGCGAATCAGAAATAGCGATTTCTTAAAAATCGCTATTTCCGACTCGCAAAAGGCCTCCTTGATACATCTGGCCCAAAGTGTTTTGCTTTGTCTCTAGTGTGTAGAATAAATCTGTATATGTTAAGCTTGTAGATAACACTTCACGAACATTCGCAAAACTTTATAAAATGTTTTGGAAAAGTAACCTCGCAAAGAAACATTATGCATACATTTTCCAGTTAGGCTCTGTTCTATTAGGTTTAAAAGGATGTAGTTGGGAGTTTACAATTATTTCCTAAGGTGGAAAAGATCTTTGTTTGGGCAATTGCGAAGATAAATTGGAAAGCCTTGAAACTTCTACAGAGGACCAAAACAAATGAATTCCTTAAATAGAAACTTCACACAGGACTCGACCCACCCCCTGGTCTAGGGGAGGACTTTCTCTCTCTCTCTCTCTCTCTCTCGCTCTCTGTCTCTCGCTCTCTTGTTAAAGCAGGATGATAAATCTGCTATCAAACTTCCTTCCCAGGTTAGTGAATTAAGTGCGATGGTAATACCTGATACTTACAGCACCGATAACGGCAGAAGTGTGATACGAAGTGCTGTATAAAAACAAGTTATTATTATTATTAAGTGACAGAACCCTTTGATCCATGACTAGTCATAGTAGCTTCAAATAATGTTTTTCTGAAGAAGTAAGAAAAAAATCTAAGTCCAAAAGGGTAGACATTCCTCTTTTTTGGAAGTCTAAAAGTGTCAATGGCTACAAAATGTTTATAAGAAAATAACATTCAGAGCAGAAACCTTAATTGTCAAAATGTAGGTAAGGTACAGTGCACATCCTGGCAACAATCTAGAACGGTTATTCTTCTACCTTTCCAACTGACTCCAGTTTGTGAATTTTGGCACCTCCAGGGCCCAGAAGATCCCTTTCATCTGCACATTCCCCCAGAGTTCCATAAAACTCCCCATCATCTTCAACCTCCACATAGAGACTCTTGAGACTCTATTCACCGATAACTGTATCAACATTCACCAATATACTGATATTTCGATTATATACAAATCTGCTTGAAAGTCTCCCCTGCTCAAGTCTCCAAGGCCTTAAACACTGCCTGTAGCTCATCTACACCAGGATGTCCAGATGCTCTGTAGCTCAACCCCACCAAGTCAGAATTCCTGTTATTTTCCAAAAACAACAAGCAAGAAACAGGGTCAACAACATGAACCTTGACGGCTTTTGAACCACAACTTTCACCCAATGCCAAGTCACTTGGATTACCCAGGATTCCAAAATCACACTCAAGGAATACATTGCTAAGGAAACAGATGGTTTTGTGCCAGCTGTCTTTACTGAAAAAAGTGAAACCGTTCCTCTCAGAAAGCAACTTCAGAAGTGCTTTTTGAGCTCTTGTCCTGCCAAATCCCTGAATTCCCAGTAACAGTGCAGTAGAACTCTTGAATTACATTGGTTAATTGAAGAAAGGTTGAGGTAGAGAATGAGTATAAACTCAGATGGCCGCCAATCGCTAATGCTTTCACCAAAAAAGATGCTCACCCATTCCATACTGGTGGACTCATATGGTGATCTGAGTCTCCTTTGACCTAAGGGTCAAGATGAAATGATTCTCCATGAAGCGGCCATGTCCGTTTTGACTGGACCCTGCTATTACTGAGATAAACACTGGGGAAGATCAGTCCCCAGGATTGCAGATGGGACAAACACTCGTCCTGCAATGTGGAATGGGGACCAATGGTGAAGGTCACAGCTGAAGATTCTGGAGGCCTTATCAGTACAGCGCAGATGACACAAAATAGCACAGCCTTGAAGACATGTGAAACATCTAGCAGCCTGCTCTGGAGATGGAGGATTAATAGATTCAGAGCACAGACACTGGGTCAGCATAGACATCAGCAGCCACATGAACTATAATACAGATCTCTACATGAGAAGACCAGTGGGTGCGCATGCTTACTTCAGATCGCTTACTCTGATGGGGCAGATGTAGGCCCCAAACTGTCTGTGAATGGACTTCAACATATGGAATCTTTGCCGACAGTGACTCCTACTCCAGGGCCCAGTGCATTTGCATCATGAAACTTAGACTGGCCACAATAGATGTACTCAGTGCTGCAGCGAGGAGTGTGAATCACTTGCCCATTCTTGTGCCTGAACAGCATCTAAGTGGTAGCAAAGGGTCTCGGTCACCCCCTGCTTTGAACAGGCTGGCTGCACTGCTGCTCTGGTCACATCTGTACTCCCTGGGGTGGTTTATCTAGAGGGGATAAACTGCGTGACTGTGGCCCATGACTTTTCCTACCATTTACGAAAGGTGATGCCTAGTTACCAGAGAGAGAGTGCTTTGTACCCATGCAGTAAACCTGCCAGTTTTTTTTGTGTTGTAATTTTTTATTGCATTTAACAGCATATAACATGCCAACCATTACAATATGACATAATACAACCCTTGATGACGAAAAAGGCAGTTAGTCCACATGAGTTATACTATAGAACAACAATTCGTGGGTAACATGTTCTAGTGAGAGCACATGAGTGTCGCTAAAGGTACATCTGTAGGTACATGGCACGTGTATCTGTGGTTGTGGGACCTAACATTTTTTGGGGGTGGGGGGGAAGAGAAGAAAAAAGATAGAGGGATAGCAGAAGGGGCCACCAATGAAGGGTAATAAACACTAGTAATAATGATGATAGCAAAGATGGTGCTTGTAATAATAGTAATAATAATGATGACATTGAAGGCAGTCATCAGCAGACAACAGATCAGGGAATACTAATCTATACAAAGGGGGGGTGGGAAGTGATAGGTGAGGGGGATGGAAAGTGAAGGAAGGGGGTGGGGGTGGGCGAAGAGTGCAAGTCGTTCAAGTATCTGCTTTCTTAAAAGAAAAAAGTGGGGGAGGGAGAGGGGATAGTGGAGATCAACTGTCGGGCTAGGACAATTTTCTGGAGTTTGTCTGCCGTTTGTGAATCTAACGTCTCTGTTTATCGTCTTTTCCATGGCTTATGATTGAAGTAAATAGATAGGCTTGCATCTATCTCGGGCGGGATCCTTCCAAGAATAGCAGGAGCTATCCGAGACTGCATAAGTGGTAATAATAAAAGCTGCTCCGTGATAGTTGGATAGTGTAATAGCAAAGGTTGCGGTGGCAAGGATGGTAGGAGAGCGGCGTGTCCAGGTCTTATAGTGTTAGGCAAGGGGGGGGAGAGAAGGGAGGAGGAAGGAGGAGGGTAAAAGACGATAAAGAGGAGAAAAAGCGAGGAGGAGAGAGAAAGGAGGAGATAAAGAGGAAGAGAGAAGAAAGAAAAAGGAAAGAAAGGGAGAGAGAAAAGATTAAGGAAGAGGAAAAGATGAAGAAGAAGAAAAAGAAGGAAGGGCTGGAAAAACGGAAGGGAAGAGATCTGGTGTCAGAGAGAAGAGAGGGAGGGGGAGAAGGGGCAGCAAAGAAGAAATAAATAGACGTGAGGGGAGGGATAGAGAGGGGACGCAAGAGGTGGGGTGTGAGAACCAGTCGGCCAAGTGCATTGGTCCCAGGGCTAGGAAAACGAAGGAGAAGGGGAGGAATGGGATGATAGAAAATGGGAGAGTAGGAGGGGGATGTGGGTAGGAAAAGGAGGAAGGGAGAGAAGGTAAGGGTAAAGGGGGAAGAAAAAGAGAGCAGAGTACACATGCATGGGATCGGCTGGTGAACAGTAATAGTGACTGTGGCATCGGTTAGACATCAGGGAGGAAGGGAGCCCATACCTGAGCAAAGATGGCAGCCTGATCCTGAAGGTTGTAGATGACCCTCTCATGCGTGGCGATGGTGAACATAGCCACAGTCCATACTTCGGGCGCGGGTGGCGTCGCAGATCTCCAGTGTCACAGAACACATATTTTTGCAGTTGCCAGGGCTGTGTGTAGGAGTCTTTTTTGCGGTTGTGATAAATCCGGGAGAGAGGTCATGTCGTGTAGCAGGAGCAACAAAGGGGGCAAGGGGATTGGAAGCAGCATGGAATCCGCCAGGGCATGCTCCACCACCTTCCATAAAGGCTGCACCGATGGGCAGCTGCTGAACACGTGAAGTAGGTCACAGCTCGTTTCCGTGCAGCGCCAGCACAACGCATGTGGGAGGAGGCTGGCCCTATGTAGCTTCACCGGGTTCCAGTACCAATCATGTAGTATCTTGAAGAGGCAAAACTTTAGGCGAGCCTCGCGAGACCCTCTGTCCAGCGCTTCCACCGTGTCTGCCCAATCCTCCTCCTCAGTAGTCAGCTGGAGGTGGTCTTGCCATTGCAGACGTAGCTTATCCAAGACAGGTCGAGAGAATAGATGGCTGACAAGGACTTCGTACAGGCCAGCCATCACACCTTTATGTTTCCCCCATGTCTTCAGATAGGCTATTATGGGTGAGGGTTGTAGTCCCCAATGAATAATGTCAAGATTTTGACGCATATAATGCTAGAGTTGCAAATATTTCCACTTCTATGTAGGGTGGAGATGGAATTCCTCTATCAGTCTAGGAAAGGGTTTGAGCCTGTTTGTCTCCAATACCTGGTCTAGGTTAGTTATAGAGGCATCTCTCCATTGCGGCCAATTCAGGGCTGCATCCCCCACACGTATACTATCGTTATGCCATAGGGGAGCCTGAGCGTGGAGGGAGGGGTGAACCCCTAAAAGGCGATGGGCCCTCTTCCACGCTACAACCGTCGCCTTCAGGATCGGATTCGGATCATCGGAGGGGACGGTGGTCCTGCAGTACAGTCCATTAAGGCCTCCCCTATGGGAGAGCAACTCCCTCTCCACTGACACCCATTGTGGCGATTCTGCAGGACTATGCAGTGTGGCAGCCAGTGGCGATAGATGGAGGGCTAGGGCGTAATATTCCACCGAAGGAAGTCCCATTCCGCCGTGTGACCTCGTGCTATGAGCTTGGCCGCTGCTAGGCGGGGGCGCGTGGTTTCCCACACGAAAGCCCTAATTGCGGCATCCACCGACCTCAGCGTGGATAGAGGTATCTGAAGAGGGAGAAGTCCCATGACATACATGAAACGCGGGACTGTGACCATGTGCACCGCCTGCAGCCTACCCCACATGGAGAGGCCAAGCTGTGCCCATTTGTCAGTCAAGTTTCATATGAGCAATGAGAGGGTCTAGATGATCCGCTGTCATGCGTTCTAGGCCACGGTTGACAAGGATCCCCAAGTATTTGAGGCGCTTTGGCATCCAGTGGAAGGGGAAGCCCAGGATCGCTGATTTTGTTGTCTCCCGCGACAGAGGGGGGGCTTCGCTCTTATCCCAGTTCACCCGATATCCCGAGAGGGGGGCAAAGTCATCTATAATTGCCATAAGGTCAGGCAGTAAGCGATCTAAGTCAGTTAGAGTAAGCAGGATGTCATCAGCATACAGGTATAGTTTAGAGGTGACGCCGCCCGGCAGTGGAATGCCCGTTATCCCAGGGGATACGCGAATCGCAGCCACCAGCGGCTGTAGTGCCAATAGAAACAAAGGGGGGAGAGCGGGCAGCCCTGCCTCGTTCCTCTGCAGATAGGTTAAGAGTCTGAAAGAAAGCCTCCACAGTTGACCCGTGCAGTGGGTTGATCGTATAGCAGACGCACTTTGGAAATAAATTGATCGCCCAGACCAAATTTTGTTAATGTTGCGAAAAGGTATGGCCATTCTATTCATTCAAACGCTTTTTCGGCATCGAGGGACAGTGCTAAAGTGGCCTCAGGTGTATTCCGGACCCCAAGAGGGCATGGCATAATGTACGAAGATGATTCTGTGAACTGCGGCCCGGCACAAAGCTGACCTGCGACTAATGTATAAGGGACGGTATGACCCTACGCAGTCGGGCCGCTAAGACGCTGGCCACTATTTCAAAATTCCCGTTCAAGAGAGATATTGGCCGATAGCTGCCGCAGAGCAAAGGCTCTCGACCCGGTTTTGGTATGACAGCAATGACGGCGGAGTTGGATATTGCGCCCAACGAATTAGTCTGGCAGGCTTCGTCCAGCGCCTCGTGTAGAACATCAAGCGTATCCTCCCCTGCCCATTTATATAATTTCGAGGGGAATCCGTCTTCACCTGCTGACTTGTGGTACGGGAGACTGGAGACAACCTGTAGGATTTCTTGGCGGGTGATGTCCCCCCCCCAGCAGATCCCGGCCTTCATCGGATAGGGATGGCATGGTGATAGTACTAAGAAAAGCCTCTATTCGAGCTGGAGAGGACTGTGAGTCCGAGGTATAGAGGCGACGATAGAAGGTTGCAAATTCATCCACTATGTCCTGCAGGTGCGTGAGGGTCTCTCCCGACTGAACCCTGATAGCCGGTATAGCTAGGGTCGAAGCTCTTTGGCAAAGTTGTGCAGCCAGGAGACGGCCAGCCTTCTCCCCTCGTTCATAGTGCCTTCCCTGTAAACGTTGCAGCGTGTATTCAGCCTGGGAGGTAAAGAGTTAGTTCAAAGCCATGCGGGCTCTCTCCAAGTCCCTGCGGGTGGAAAGGGAGGGGAGGGGTGTGTAGCGCTGCGTCAGGCGTGTTATGTTAGTCCCTAGGGCCGTTTGTCGCTCCGCCCTATCTTTATTCGCCAGTGCGGCATCACGCATCATTTGTCCCCATATCGTTGCTTTGGTCGCAGCCCAGATCATCCTTTTGGATGTCACTGACCCAAGGTTGTCCCGGATATATATGCCTGTAGTTGAGACTTCCCCTGAGGGGTTCAGGAGCGTTGGGCAGCGAAGCGCCATGGTTTGCGGCCTGGGGACACCATGCCCAGCTGAAGGGCTAGCAAGATCGGGGAATGGTCTGAAAATCCCCCACTCAGTGTACGAGAGTCCTGCATTTGTGCTACGAGGTTGTGCGAGATAAGGAAGTAGTCCAATCGGGATTGGGTGCCGTGGACTGGGGATAAGAAAGTATACTCCCTATCACTCGGGTGCGTCAGCCTCCATGGTTCCCCCAGGCCGATAGCATGCATTACGTCGGACTGTAAGGCTCTGTCTCCATTATTGATGGTGTCTAAAGGCCCTGTCCTGTCTAATACGGCATCTCGGGTTAGGTTCCACTCCCCGCCAATAATGTACCGGGCATCTCCAAACTCTGTCAGGAGACGATTAATATGGAGAAAAAATTGTCTCTTGGGTCCTGTTGGGGCATAGACGGATCCCACACATAGAGAGGTGCCTCCCAACTTCAATTTGGCAAATACATATCTCCCCTCCGGGTCGGCCCATGATTTGGTAACTGTGAAGGATAGGCTTTTTCGCAGCAATATCGTAGTCCCACATTTCTGCGGCACTGTGTTCTGATCATCCAGCGGGGTGTGGTACAGCTGGACAGCACGGTGCCTAGCCAGTCCCTCCATAGTTTATCAAATTCGAGTCTAGTCAAGTGGGTTTCCGGAAGGAGGGCTATGTCCACTCATTTGGTATTAAGGTATGAGAGTATTTTCTTCCGTTTGATGAAGTGGGTAAGACCGTTGACGTTCCAGGAGATAACCCGTAACGGGGCAGTTGAGGTATGCGTACGTCCAGCCATGGAGGAAGACTACTAGAGGCGGTGGAGCGAGAGGTATAAAGAGGTGGAATAGGAGGGCAAGGAGAGGGGTAGGGAAGGTGCGGGGTGCTGTTGCATTTAGGGCTAAGTGGCTTGCGAAAGGGGAGATGAGTTGTGGAGGGGGGGAATAGGAGGAGAGGTAGGCGAAATAGAGAAAGGCACCAGGGAGGGGAGGAGGTGGAATGGACGGGATGCAGGGGATAAGAATGTAGAATAAGTGTGTGGAGGGAAAGGAGGAAAGAAGGGAGAATAGAAAATAGGAAATAGAAAATAGAACATAGAAGGGGAGATAAGATTAAGAAAGAATGAAGGAGGATTAGGAAGATGGAGCTAACTGAAGCCCCAGGGAACCTAAGCTTTAATCTGCGGGTCTATACCCGGACTATACTAGTCACAGAGTGGGGCAAGGCAGGCCGGGCCACAGCCGGGGACAGGGGCACAGCACAGGGCCTCCATTATCCCTTGAGACCAGCTTCCCATAATCCCGGTGCTGGGTTCCCCCCCGGTAGGGGCTGTCATGATAAGGTATAGTTTGGCTTGATGTCCTCTAACAAGGGGGGATGAATGTAAGAAAACTTTGCCTGACAGAAATAACGAAAATATAATATAAAAAAGAATAAGGAAAAACATCGAACATTATGTAGGAATGAAAAGAATGAAAAGGACTGTTCTCAGCCAGCCGACGGGTCAGTAGAGGGTCCGCTGTTTCCAGACCAAGAAGGGGCCATGGTCGCAATGTTCTCGGTTTCAACTATCCCAGAGGATAAGGCAGGTTCAAGTGGACTCTGCTAGGGGTTTTAAGGAGGAGCGGGATTGATCTCTGTCTGCCACCTGCGTATGGAGTGCCACCGCTTGTAGTACCTGTCCCCTGTCGTCTTGGCTGTGAAGGAGTCTCTCCAGGTTCCGTCCCCTGGGGCAGGGGGGAGGAAGTTGGTGGGCAGACCCTTACCCTCCTGGGGAAAGGTCTTGAGGGGGAAAGTTCTGGTCTGTAGCCATTGTGTCTCGGTGTGGAGTCGAGGTGGAAGAGTCTATGAGAGACAGACCATCCAAGAAAGAGCACAAGTCTTCCGGATCGTAAAAGTCTTTGGATGCGCAGTTTTTTGTTACCCACATTCTCGCCGGCTCAAACAGCCATATTTCACTTCCAGCTGGCGTAGTCGCAGACGGAAGGCCAGGAATGCCCTGCGCCGGTCACTGGTTGCCTTGGAGAAATCTGCTGATATTGTGTGTCCGTCTAGTTAGAAGGGACCTTGAGTATGTGCTTTCTGTATTAGTTGACGGGCCTGTGTATGACGAAGGAGACAGGCTATGATCGGTCGGGCGAGTGTCCGTACCGGTTCTCCGGGGGCCCAGTCTATGGGCTCTTTGGAACTCCAGGGGTGGCTCAAGGGTTGTGCCAGTCAGTCTAGGCAGCGTGTCTCGCAGGAATCTGTGAAGGTCTTCACCCTCCATGTTTTCAGGAAATCCTATGAAACGGACATTGTCTCTTCGGCTCCTGTCTTCCAAGTCCGTCAACTTGCTATGAAGGAAGAGGAGTTCCTGATCTCTGTCCTGGAAAGAAGAGGCGTGGGCCTCCATTTTTGACACTCGTTGTTCCAGTCCCAGGACGCGTGTCTGAAAGCTTGCAGTTTCCGTACGGATGGATTTTGTTTCCGCCGCCATTGAGACCAATGCGCTATCCATCCCAATCCAATCTACGGCCAACCGCCGAGATTTCCTGAAGGATACGGTCCATTGTGGGCTCCTGGGCTGGGTCTGCCATCTCTTGGTGTGTGGCAGAGGTCTGTGCCGCCGTCGGTGGACGGACCCCTTTTGCCTGGAGTAAGGTCTCAGAGAAGAGTAACTGCCGTGCCGGCTTGCCCGTGTTCTTGTGAGATGACCGTCCGCCTGGCATCTCCCGCCTTCGTCGTAGGGCTTGGTGGCAACAGCGTAGGGGAGTGATCTGGAGTGTCAGAGGCCCCCTCCTGGGGGTGTAGCTGGTCCTACTCCGCGTGGGCAGGTAGGTGTTTGGGGGATAGGAGGGGGGAGAAACTAAAGGGTTCCCGGTCTCACTGTGGTTTAGCCGGTGGGTAGTTCCGCCCCCGCGGGGGCCATTGCGTCACCCGTGTTCCGGTAGTGGAAGGAGGTCGCAATCTGGAAGAAGGGGATGTGTCCGGTGCGATGGCAAAGGGGGGGGTGGAACAAGGGTGCTCCGGGGGGTAAGGAAGGGGTACCGGATCCTTTTTTTTGTCGTGGTGTGGGCCGTCCTCCGTAGGTCTCCACAATAGGCGTAACACTGGCACCAACATCACATTGAAGCACAATGAGTCCACCAGACCATGTCCACGGTAACGGGGCAGGGGAGAAATGCAGCTAGCAGCCCAGTGAGGTTGTCAGTCAGATCGTGGTGGTAGGCGCTGGCTTGCTCAAGTTCCTCCAGTATTCTACTTCATCTCAGGGCACGCAGTGTGTGGGGCTTAGACAGGCTATGTCCAGCAGGTGTGGCAGTGTGCCCAGCAGTGAGGTATAAGAAGTAAAAGGTAATCCGACCTGTCCCACCGTACTCCGTCGCTGCCCCTGGAGTTTCTCTGGTTCACTGGGTCATTCGTTCGCTGTCCCCCCTCTTTTTCATCCGGATGCGTGGGGAGGGGGGGGAAGGAGGCAGGCATGCGCGGGGGGAATAGGGAGGCCCCCAGTGGGAGGGAAAGGCAAAGTCTCTTCTCTTTCATTTTTTTGTTTTTTTGTTCCTTTTTTTTTCCTCTTTATTTTTTCCAGGGCCCCCAGCTCCTCACGATGCTCCTACTAGTTCTCTTTGCCCCCCTCTGGGATGGCGTTGTCTTGCCTGTTCCTGGAGGCTGACCCCAGTGTCCAGGGTGACGTGGTTCCGGAGCTCCCGCCTCGCGGAGCTCTCTGCCCCCGCCTCGCGTAGCACTCCAGCTGCAAGGTGGAGGGTCGAGCAGTGCGTTGGCGGGGGTGGGGTCGGCAGAGGGTTTCGAAAATGGTAGGCTCAGGGGTGCACCCTCCGCTCCTGAGCCCTGTGGCTTCCCTCGGCGGCCGAAGGCCGCGGCTCGAGGTCCTTCTCAGGCCGCCTCACCGTAATGCCGATTTCTTCGGAGCTCCTGCTCCGTGACTTTCTTGGGAGGCGGCTCCCCCGCGCAGCACCATCCGGTCCGCTATGTGCCCCTGGGGGGGGGGGGATGTTCGTGCCCCCGCAGCCCCCCCGTCCACGGCCCGGCCCAGCCGCCCCGTGGAGCGCTCGGATCAGGCGGCCATCTCGCTACGTGGCCAGACCACCCACCCTTGTTTTGGACTTTAATGACCATACCCATTTATATAAGGCATCTCTAGGTGGTAATGTGACAGAGTGGAACACGCGCTTCATGTCCTCGGCATGTTTGTGGAGAAAAGACAATTTTTCGTCCTTTGCATCCCCATTAATCATGGGTCTTGTTTACTCTCTCCAGTATTAATCTCAGTCTTGATAATAAGAAAGAACAATTCCTGTCATAAGATAAAACTTGCAAAAGTAGAGGAAAACAGTATGACAAAATGTGGTTCAATCCATCAATTTTCAAATTTATTTAAAACCATTAAATAATTTCGAATTTGTCTGAGATTAATTCTGGTCAAATACTTTCTGTTGTAATTAAATTTTTTTCAAAATGAGTTCCTTGTGAATGCATGTTTCCAAGCTTTTTTTTTCCCCAAAAATTAAATAGTAGAACTTCCCTTAGATATCAAGAAGATGTTTGACAATGTGGAATGCGCCTAGGCTGAAGAGAGCGGGAATGGTCCTGGGCACCACAACATAATCTGATGGCTCTACACAAACCTTACATCAAATCTCATGTGATGTTTATTTCTGACTCATTCCTTATCAAAAGGGGTACTGCCAGGGGTGCCACTTCCCCACCCCCTTTCTCTCCATATTGGCTCTTGAGCCATTGGTAGTGAGCATTCGCCAGACACCCAGAGACTTGGTGTGAAACAACTCCTGTAGGCACCCATAGGATTTTATTGCATCTGTCAATGTGTTCCTAACACTTTAAAATGCCACAAAAGTGACCCAAATCTCAGGCTACCTCGTTAAGTGGTCTTAGATCAAGACTCTCCCCAGGTCAGAGGATAAAGCCCAAACTAGTCTTGGGAGGACTCAATTCCAATGGACCCATCATAACCTGAAGTACTTAGCCATCTTAGTAATCATGACTGGCATGCATGTTACTTGATTAAATGCAATCACTGTCACTGAATAAGGCCAATGACTTTACATGTTGAGAGAGCCTAAAATGATAATTGTATGGCAGAAAATGAAGTACAGAGTCGAATGATGCTTCACCATAAAATGTACATGTTTGCTATGTTTTCCCATTGGGTCTCCAAAACTATTCTGTTGAAATCCATTCTGTGAGGAATTAAATTTGACTGGGGTACATCACGGATGACACTCAAGTTTACTAAGCTTCAATTGTCAGCAACAACTGGAGATCTGAGACTTCCCTTTATGGGGGCCTATTATTGAGCCCACCAAGTAGCTCTTATTGACACATTACAGTCCCACTGCCAGATTAAACCTCTCTGGGCACTGACTGAAAGGGTCATGTATGATTCAGGAGATCTGGACCCAGTCTGTTGGTGGGGAACAGCTACTCAGGGAAACCCTTAAGCTTGTCATGTATGCCACAGCACTACCCTGGCTTACAATTCAGAAGCACCTGGGTGTGAACTGACAGATTCACAGTGATGCCCCTTTGTGGGGCAAAGTGGAATTTGGATTGAGGACTATTTCTAGAGGGAGTAGTCTGATTTGAGTATCCTCACTATTAATGATATACCAGGCAAATGGGACTCTTTTCAAAAGCACCAAAAATATTTTAAATTGAGTCCTCATCAATTGTGGAGACTCACCCTCTAGCTCACTAGATGCAATCTGTGCAGGGAAGGTCTCCCTATTCCCTAGCTCTCTCCCCTGTACGTAAATGCTTTAGAATATGGGGTGAATTTAGGTGTGTACTCTCTGGGTTATACAGCACTACCATAGAACTTGTATTTTATTCCCAAATGGTAACGTCCCTTAAAAGAGGAAGGCAGGAAAATCTCTTGTTATATTTCATGGACAAGGAACGGTCTGACATCCTTTTATTCCATGACAAGGATTTAGGGAGGTGAGTTATAAAAGTAGGTGCTTCTAGATCTTGCATGAATGTGCTACATCCCACTCAAATTGCACTTGACTCACATGAGTCCTTCCTCACTCTGCTGGAGATGTGGGCAACCATATTGCATATTCCTCCATATTTTAAGGTCCAACCTAATCTCTCCATGTACTAGTCCCAAATATGGGGCTCATGAAAAGATCCCATAGATTAAATTTTGAAGTTACAGCCTGGCTATGCTCCATGATGTCTGGTATCTTCAGGTGCAACTGCTCACTGGAGATGCTGGATGATCACAACTCTTGCTGATGTGAAGTTATGTATTCTCGGGCTCTGGTAAATGCCTATAGTGCCACTATTCTCAACGAAGCATACTAAGATGATGAATATGGCTGCATGCGGAAGCACTGCACAGAAACTTAATCACAAGTCCAATGTTTTTGATTCTATTTTGGGAGAACTTCATGACACCCATTCTACATTGACTGATTTTTCTCTATGCCTAATCCATATCTCCTAGCTTCAAACTAATAAGCACTCTGTTCGTCCCAGCTTTTACCTAGTCACCTAGTCTTTGGTCAGGTCCCCTCGTCCATCCTGCAAATCTTTGTCTATACCACAACTCTATCTGTCTATGTTCAGATATCCCAGTTAAGTAACACTCTTGCATACCTTTCCTGCCTCTTGCCTTGTGCTGGAATATATATAGTTGTGGCTATTGTCTTAATATGTTCAAGCTTCTCTCCCAGCTTCCACTTGTAGACTATCAGTGGATACATGCCCTCTCTTCCCTTAAATTTCTGCTACTGCCAAATGACCTTCTAATGAACACTCACTCCCTCATTATCACTTAATTCCTAGACTCTCATACTCTTAATTTTTATGGCAAGAGCTGTTACCACTCTTGCTGGGATAAGTACTAGACTGCGTCACTCAAGCCACTTACATCAACTCCTTTTGCCTCATCTAGTTTGGTGCATCAGCCCTAGGGCCCAAGGACCAACTCCTACTTTTCACATTTTCCTGGTCCAAGGACAACTTGCTTGGTCACCCTGATGCAGGCCGCATTTGCTTCTCTACACATATTCAGTCTAGGTGTCCATCAAGGTCTTGAAGATAGCTTCCTACAGCAACCTTCCTTTCCTCCACTCAGCTATTCCCCCTCTTCCCACACTGGTAGGTTAGATTCACCCATCTGCTCCTTTGAAGTGGCTCTTATCTTTACCTGTTTTCAGTGGTGGGTAGTCTGTGTACTTTTAGTGTATTTTCAAAATCCTAGAAATAATTATTGAAACAAATGGATATTGGGCTTTCTTGATCATTACTGTTGCATGCCTAACTTACAATACTTGCTAGGTGTCCTAGTGGTAGGAGAACAAAGAACATAGCATTCCCCACATATTCTCTGTTTGTGTAGTAGAAGGTCAGAGCGGTATTGGCTTAATCACTGTGCATTCAGAGATCAGAAGACTTGGGGTTGATTCACAAAAGTCATTTTGGTATCCTTTATTACATATCTCCATATAGTGGAAATGCCTTGCAGAAACAGTCTGTCTGGGCCTTGAATTCCCTGCATCTGTTACAGCAGCACGACTGGGAGGGACACGTCGGTAAGAGTCATGGATCTCCTGTTTCTGCATTGTAACACATAACAGGCTGGTATTTCTCAGGGACATATTAGAGTGATACATGTTGGGTGAGCCTTTAATTAAGTGAGAGAGAAATCACATATTTTTTCTACTTCTATTTTTTGTGAAAACTATGCACATTACGCGGAGAATGCTTGAGCAGCCAACTATGTAAAAATTTAGCCTACATAAGGTAGGGTCTCATGTGCTAAAGTCATGCATAATACTTGCACAGTGTGGTGGACGTTGTGAGCACAGCACATGCAGCAGAAGCACACGTTAGCCTCTACACTCTCAATCCCTGGAGATCGAGGAAGCAGACCATGTATAAAAGTCAAGAGTCAACTAAGAGTCCAGTCCGTATGGGCAGAACTGGCACGCAAGTGATTTTCTATAAAAGTCTCGCCCTTCAGGAAATCCTGAATGCATGCTTCATCATAGAGTTTTCACGATGGAGTCTAGTACTTCCACCGCTGGCTTCAACCTGATCTCTTTCAGGGCGCACAACAGATATTTCATGGAATCCTATTATAAAATGGTTAAACGGATGTCGGAGGCCTACTTACAACAAACTGTATTAGGAGAATATTGCCTTGGCACTGTTTAAAATAAACGTGGACACTGTGTGGGTTCTAATTACCCACGCTTCCTTCCTCACGTCTACATGTTTCAGACTTTCTAGAAGATAATGAGGTTTTCGTCAGGACCAGTATTATCAGGATTGCTAGATACTGCCTAATCCTTAATAGGTCAGAAATTGAGGAATTAGCCCTACTCGCACATCAGTCTCCCTTTCTTACCATGCATAACCTTAATATTTATGGTCTAAATCTTTGGTGGATATCTGTGGAGAGATGAGGAGAATTACCATAACATTTTATTTTACTTCTTAAGCATCTACACAGACCACTTGTCTCTTACATAAACCTTCCACCAAATACCTGTGCATAGGGTCCCACTGCACACGCTCTGGGTAAATATAGCTAAAGGCTCTGTATGAGTCCCGACACTGGCCCACTGTACTAGCTAGTTCTGGGTCATCACTATGTTTCGCTGTATACGTATCATTAATAAGGTAGTCCTGCTGCCCATGCACGGTCTACAGGCACACTCCTTACAGGTATATTTAGATCTTCACTCCTTTTCTTTCATTGACGGAGGGTCAACATTCTTATAGTCACACACTAGTTTTATATCAGAGGAAACGAAAACAGAAAGAAAAACAGGGTTTACATCAGTTCCTTGCTAATATCCTCTGTGATGCACAATTCTGCCTTCTTAAAGATAAAGTTGCTGCTTCCACCACAAGGACTTCTAATCTCTGCCCAAGTTCTCTATTACCCGCAAACCCACATTCTTTTACTAGTACCCTGCTACCAGGAGAAAGTCATATTCCACTCCCCACACTTACTTCTTTAAAGAAACTTTGGGCTCAATCACTCAAACGTCCTCTCTCCTCGACGGGTGGTTTGCAACTATCCAAGTCCATCTACCAATCTTATGGCCCCATGGGAAGATCTCCTTCCACTTTCTTGTTGCATGTGATTGGCTCTTCTGTCAAATCTATTAACATCATTGTGTTGTCATTTGGGCTATTTTTACATGTTCGCACAAGGGACTTCCTGCTCACATGAGACTAGTCATCTGGGATGGTGATACCTATGATATAAACTACATTCAACCCTGCCTCATGTGGACATGATTAACGATCTCAGTAGATATGAAACATTATATGTTCCTTCTTGTTCATTCACCAATCATAAGTAAGCACTCCAGTGCTACCCACTTAGGCTACCACATGTTATTTCCTAGTTCAGTCTTGTTGTACTGTTTGAAAGGCGGAAAACATTTATGACTAGATAAGCATGTGAGTGCTTTGCCAACATGCACTTGTCTGTAAAAAAAAGAGAGACGACACATGGCTTTATTTACTATGGTTTTGAAAGCCAGAAATGAGATTGCCTTACATCATCCTGCTCCCAGTTGCAGATTTGCAATTGCTTATGCCAGGTATGCCCTGGGTGAGAAAGGCACTTCTTGGGCCTCCATTCCTTTCCATAATAGTTGGTTTAATATGTCAGGTTGCGAACATCGAAGTCTGTGGCAAAAGTTTACAAAATACCCTTGGAGCATTACATTTTGGCTCGTGAGTCCATACTCCAGATGTATTTGGGCCGGGTATGCCCCAGGAGGTAATAGAAAGATCTTCCATGCCAGAAAAGGCTCAGAAGATTAAAAGTCTGGGCTCATGTCACCAGTGTTACTTCAGCCAGAGAACGTTATGGCTACCAAACTTGCAGCAGCAAGTGTTGTAGAAGCAGAAGAATCTGAAGTGAAGGGGATACCAGAGGAGAAAGGTGGTGAGGAGGAACATGAGTTGGAGATAAAGTGTGATTCTTCAGATGAAGAGGATGCCAGGCACAAAGCTGGTTCTGAGAGGAGGAGGAAAGCAAAGAAGAGGGTTAGGATGAGGAAAAAGAAAAAGAAAGGAGCCTAATTGTTGAAGGGAAGTGGGAGAAGAAGACGGTAGAATGTCTGAGTTTGGAAATGTCTGTTCAGAAATAGAGGAGAGGAGATGGTCGAAGGAAAGGAAGTGAATCTTGTAGATACTGAAAGGATACAATCCGAAGAAGAGGAAGTCTCACGAGCTAAGAGCTTTACACAGATTACTTTTCAACAGGCTTGGAACAAGTCATCTTCTAAAGAAGAAAATTTCCCAGTTCTGCAGCTCTCCATTAGTAAAAGGCCAGTATAAAAAAGAAGAGATGTAAAAGAAAGTAATGTTGAATGTTATTTGTGAAGTTCTAGATTTGGAGAGATCTGGATCAAATGGTGACCTCATTATGAGATTTATGAACTTCATAATAGAGCCAAAGCCTTCCAAACATAGTAAAAAGGAGCGAGGGAGCTCTGGATCTTCAAAGAAGAAGCAACTCAAAGGCAAGAAATCCAACGTGATTGTTTCAGATGAGTTCAACAGTGAGAGAAATAAAAAAAGAGGACACATCAGATGAAAAAAAGGAAAGTGAGGTGGAGGAAGAGCCCCCTGAAAAGAAAGCAAATAAGGAGAAGAAAAAAGAGAAGGAGAAGCCAAAGAATGTATATAGTTCTTCCCAAGTGCTGGGCTCCTTCAGTTGGATAATTAAGGGCCAGATATAGAAAGCTTTTTGCATGACGCAAACTGCGAAAATCGCAGTTTGCGCCATGCAAAAAGCCTTTTGCGATGCTCATTCACAAATTGCGAGGCGACTCGCAAATAGGAAGGGGTGTTCCCGCGAATGTGGTCGCAAACCAACTCGCGGTTACCACCAGTGTCACACTGGTGGTAACTCATTCGCAAAAGGGAAGGAGTCCCCATGGGACCCCTTCCCCTTTGTGAATGTCGACAAAAATATTTTTTCAGAGCAGGCAGTGGTCCTATGGACCACTGCCTACTCTGAAAAAAACGAAACCAAATGGTTTCGGTATTTTTTTCATTTTGCAACTCGTTTTCCTTTAAGGAAAACGGGCTGCAAAATGACAAAAAAAAACTGCTTTATTTACAAAGCAGTCACAGACATGGAGGTCTGCTGACTACAGCAGGCCACCATCCCTGTGAGTGCAGGGACTCGCTATGGGGTCGCAAAATGCGACCCACCTCATGAATATTGATGAGTTGGGTCTTTGCGACCCCATAGCGAGTCGCAGAAGGTGTCTGAGACACCATTCTGCATCCGTTTTTGCGACTTGCAAATTGCAAGTCGCTCAGACTCGCAATTTGCAAGTCGCAAAAACGGATTTTGCTACATCTGGCCCTAAAATCTGATGAATTGCTGCATCCCTACAGAGAGCATGGTAACCAATCGAATGCCTTTTGTTGAAAGAAACTGTGTTATCAGTAAACCTCAGACTTCTTTTGGGTGCACATTATGTCCATGTTGCTGACTTTGACATCCAGTCTGTTCTATTTGACCTTTACTGCATGCCACTTATATGTGCATAACACTTCTGCTCCAGACATATATTTATATAACCTATGCTCGCCGCCTCAGTTATATGTTTAGAGAGACTGCTGCCTACCTCTGCTACATGTCTATAAAGCACCCACTGCCTGTCTCTGTTATGTGTTATAGACCACTGTTATTTTAGAACATCTGGTTCATGTCAGTGTTATGTGTGCATAGCATCTACTGCCTGCCTGTTGTATGTTTTTGAGCCTCTGCTGTCTGTCTCTATTATATGTGTGCATAAGCTCTTCTGCCTCCCTGTGATATTTAGAGTGTCTGTAACATGCTTTTATCATCTGCATAATTAACATCTACTGCGTACCTATGTTATGTGGTTTAATGCCTCCACTGCTCGTCTGTTTTATGTGTGTACAGGACCTTTACTGCCTGTCTCTGATATATATATATATATATATATATATATATATATATATATATATATTTAATAATTTTATTGCAAATGTTGCAGTGATAATATCAATGGTGCCACAGAAGATGCCATGAATGATGTAATATGGGGGGGTAAATAGATGTGCATGGCGAGGGCGCGAGTTATAGTTATCCCAAGGCACGAGTTATAGTTACTTGAAATAACTCTTTCCATGGTTTTGGGAGAGTAAATTCAGAACCTAACTATAAAATACAGCAACCTTTGTTTTTTCAGTGAATTTCTAAGGTGTTGTAAATGCTAATTCCTAATTATAACGTCCCTGAAACCTTAGTTTTTTTCTGTGAATTTCTATGTTTTTTTTAATGAAGTGGGAAGTTGGCTGCAGGAACTGGCCTGTTGCCAGGCCCTGTGCCCAACCACCTGTATTGCCAATCTCAAGTCACGCACGGCCATTGACCAACCCCCTGTATATTGCCAACCTCAAGCACGGTTGGTTGAGTGTATTTCTTTTTATTTGCCTCTGGATCTGCTGCAGATTTAAACTAGGTCTACACTGAGCCCAGCGGTGGATCTGCAGATCTTGCGAGTGTTAAAAAAAAGTTTTCAGGCATTTTCTTGCCCATTATACCTGCTTTTGCCCTAAAGTAACTAACTCACTAACTAAGTAACTAACTAACACATGCAGGGAGAAGCATTAAATGCTGCTCCCAGCGTGCAGGATCAACTGTTTCATCTGTTTTCCTGCCTGCTGTCAAGTCCACTCCCAATGAGCAGGTGTAGTTTTAATGCTCCTGTCTGCTGGGAGCAGACTTACTGTTTGCTCTCACTTGGCAGGAGCTGTGATAGCTCCTGCCATGAGACAGTAAATTACTATGTCCTGAGGGTGAGCACCTTGGAACATAGGGAGGCGGCCCTGGTGGGTGACAGCCCCCAGGGTCATTAATGGCTCCAAGAGGAGGGCCAAGTGGCCGCCTGGCCCCGCACCTTTCTTTACCGTAGGTTCAGCCCTGGGGAGGTGATAGTCCCTGGGTCAAATATGGCCCAGGAGGGGGCAGCACAGTCCTCCTCACCCTTTAGCAAGTACGGTGCTCCAGGGAGGTGGTGGTCTCTGGGGCAATTTGAAAATTAGGAAGGGGGTCCGCGCTGCAACCCTATTATTAGCAGGCCAAGCCCTGGGGAGGTGGCTGTTCCGGGGACCCAAGCTTGCCTTCAGGAGGGGGGCTGCATTCCTCCCTTCCCCATTATTCATATTTAAATATGGCCCTGGACCCTGGCCCACCCGGGGGGGCTGAAATTGAAACCAGCATTTGTTTTTTTATTTTATTTTTTCCAGGATTCACGCATCCCCCCATGGTTTCGCAGGAAAAAATGTTTTTAAAAAATGCCTTTTGGCCATGGCCAGGACCCTGGCGGACCCCAGCACCAGGCCCATTCCTACCCTGTCCCTATTTCTCTATTTTTAATTTTATGTTTGGCATTCAGCTGAGTCAGAGTCCCAAATTAACTGCCAACACTTTCTGGTTGAAGTGTTGGCAGCCAATCAGATATCAACAAAGGGACAGTTGGATTCGCAGACGATTCGCGTACCTTGATATCTACATTTCTTTAACTTTAAATTTCTCCTAAACTACTGAACATATTTACACCAAATAACAAAACCGGTGCTTTCAGGACTAAGAGCTTCTTTTCTGCTAAATTTTGGTGTAATTCCATCCAGCAGTTCTAACTATAGTCATGTCTAAAAATCCATATGGAAATTGCAGGCGGAAAAAGTGTTTTGGGACCCCACTTTTTTGGGCCCCCGCTTGACAAATCAACCCGTAACTTTCAAGATAGTAGCTGAAGTGAGTGGCATAATAGTGTTGGTTAATTTTGTGAAGATTCGTCAAACAGCGCCAAAGTTATTTCAGTAGGTAATATATATATATTTCCCAAAGATGAAGCATGTTTTGTTTTGATAATAACTTTGGCGCTGTTTTCAACAGTAGTGTACAAGTTACTTTTGCTGCTGTCTGGAAATTTTTGTGGTGATTCATGAAGTGGGGACTGAAAAAAATGGGGGTCTCAAAATGCTTTTTCCCCATTCTATGTCTAAGGGGATTTTGCAATATATAAACACAGCTGCAGCCCGAATCGCTGAACGAAATTACACCAAATTTGGCAGGAAGCTAGATCTTGTTCCACAGATTATGCTTTTGTAAATCTGTTCAGTAGTTTAGGAATTATTAAAAGGAAATAATATTTATGGATGCGGATTCTTTGTGAATCCACCTGCAGGGGATCCGCGCATCCCCGGGAATAGCAGAGCCCTGATTGGCTGGCCATAACCTGACAGGAAAAATGTGACCAACATTTTCTTTGTCGCTTGGCCCAGGGGAGGGCAAAAATATTGTTTAAAAACAAAAAAAGTGTCAGGATAGAGGTACCTGGACCCCATACACTTTAAAGAGTCTCTAAAGGACCCCTGATGTGCAAAAAGTTCCCAATTTTTGTTTTTTGGGCTGATTATGACCACATCCGGATTTCTGCCAGAAGGATGGTGGAAATCCGGCTGTGACCATGCCGGCAGATGGCGGTAAGGTGGCACTGCTGTCAGCAACAGGCCACGACAGTAGACAGTAGAATAATACAGCCTGGCGGTGCTCTGCTCCCGTCCGGTCTCCTGCCGGAGGACCCCCTGGATCCAGGTAAGTGGGTGCTCCGACAGGGGAGGGGGGAGGGGAGTGTTGTGTGTGTGTGGGTGTGTGTGTGTATGTCTGAGCGTGCGTGTATGCGGGTGTGTGTTGCGTGTTGTCTGTGTGTGCATGTTTGGGGGTGTGAGTGCGTGTATGTTGAGTAGTGTGAATGTGTGTCTGTGTGTATGTATGTAAGTGTGTGTGGATGTGTGTGTGAATGGATGCATGCATGCGTGGATGAATGTGGGAATGGGTGTGTGTATGCGTGTGTGAAGTGAGTGGAGTGTATGAAGGGGGGTCTGGAGAGGAAGGGGGTGGTGGAGGGAACCTATGAAGGGGGGGGGGGGGAGGTGGTGAACCCTATCAGTGACAAGGAAGGGATTCTCTGTCAGTGATAGTGCCTACCTCCATGGTTTTCATGGCAGTAAGGGAGCAAGTGATGCCCGCCGGGCTGGAGATTGTTGTCTCCAGCCCGACGGCCGTTACCACCATGGCGGTTGGTGTGGTACATTGGCGGTTTAGCTTTAGCCAAACCGCCAATGTCATAATATGGAGGAAAGTACCGCCAGCCTGTTGGCAGTACTTTGCTCCATATTACCATCGACCGCCGGGGTCATAATGACCCCCATTGTCTCTACACCCTGTCTTTACTATTTGTTTCTAGGGCTTCTTCTGACTGACTCTGGGGTATATTTATTTGGCCTCCCCACTCTGCCAATGTTATATATTAATATTATCATTATCTGTTACTAGTGTATGTTTATTTAGCTGTAGCTAGGTTTTGAGTCCTCTTAGCTTAGAGGGTGTAGGATCATCTCTGCCTCCATTCATCACTTTTTATACAGCCTTATTCAACACAGCTTTAAAACGTTCAAATTCATCACTAAGGCCCTCATTATGACCCTGGCGGTCGGCGGTATTTTGGAGAAAAGTACTGGCAACAGGCTGGAAGTACCTTTCCCCAAAATATGACATTGGTGGTTTGGCTAAAGCCAAACCACCAATGTACCACTCCATCCACCAGGGCGGTAACAGCCGCCAGGCTGGAGACTACAGTCCCAGCCAGGTGGCGTCACTGTCCCACCCTTGGGATTATGACCCCGCCTACCGCCATGGTTTTCACGGCTTCTTTTCCGCCACGAAAACCATGGCGGTAGGCACTATCAGTGACAGGGAATCCGTTCCCTGTCACTGATAGGGGTCTCCCCCACCACCCTCCCCCTACCCAGAGTCCTCCTCCACCCTCCACCTCCCACTCCAGACCCCCGACATACACGCACATTCACGCACCATCATACATACGCATACACACACTCATACCCACATTCATCTACGCATCCATACATCCATTCACACACACATCCACACACACTGACATACATACAAACACACACGCATTCACACAACACACAATACACACACTCACACATCCGCACATGCACACACATACCACACGCAATGCACATCCACTTTCACACACACACAAACATTCACAAACACACAACACCCCTCTCCCCTGTCGGAGCACCCGGCTTACCTGATTTCAGGGGGTTGTCCAGCAGGAGACGGGACGCTGCTATCAGCAGCAGCGTCCGCCAGCAGAACACCGCCAGGCCATATCATTGGTCATGATATGGTCTGCAACGGTCTACTGGCGTGGCACTGCTGCTGGCAGCAGCGCCACCTTACTGCCGTCCGCCGGCATGACCGTAGCCAGAATTCCACCATCCTTCTGGAGGAATTGTGGCTACGGTCATAAAATGGCGGTTGGCTGGTAGCCATGGCGACGGTCTTTTGGCGGCCGTCGCGGTGGCGGTAGGCAGTTTTTACCACCACTGTCATAATGTGGGCCTAAGTGTTGGTGTGATCCACAATGGTCAGTTGAATCAGAAAGCACACGTTTCTTTAGAGTGAAACCTCGTGGCATCTAATTTTTGCTTGGGATTTTCTGTACAGCACATCAATATCAACATCCCAAGTCTACTAACAATGTCAGAAGTTTTGGAAGGTCACTTTTCTTTGGATGATCACTAGAAGAGGAATGCATTTAAAAATAGTCAATTACTTGCTTACATCAATCTCCTTAATCAACTGAGTGGTCTGCAAGAGATCAGTGACTTTCTTCCAGACCGGTATTTCAGAATGGAATGGGTTGGAGCAACCCAGGAGGGGAACCACAAGACCTCTATAAAAAACAGCAGACCAGAGAATTGAACTCGAATCTCTATTGCATGTCAGAATATCATTATCAGAAATATCACATTAAGTAACTAGTGTGTCCTGAATATCATTTATAAACAAATCCTCCCATTGGATGCAGATTTTCTGTTATCAGTGGAGCAATGCTTGTCAACCATTTTTAGGTACTTTTCTATCCGATTATATTGAGACTAGGATTCAGTTCTTCGGTGGTAGGTAAATTGTGGTGAACCACATATATCAGCTTGGTCAAGCTCATCTCTTTCCAACACTACCCCCACACATTAGTGAAGGGAGCTCGAGTTCCTGATCTCCTAGTGTCCATGCTGTTCTTCTGCCCAGCTTCTTGCCCCAAGGTGTAGCCCCCTCTTACTCTCTTGATGCAAGCGCTTGCTAAAAGAACTCTCTGTCTGACTGACTGACTGACTGGAACCAGCCATTGCGACAGTAAAAGAGCCCATATCTGCTGCCGATGGGAAGAGGCAGCGCAATCATTATTGCTGACAAAAAGGCCGATAGATGTTCTCTCTCTCGAGACAGCGAAGGGAAAGAGAGGGAGAGAGCAAGAACATAAAAAACACATTATTGTAAGCCTCACAGGTGCTGGCAATCCAAATAAATGTATAGCAATTAGCAGCATTAAAACAGCTTTAAATAGTGTGGCTGAGCAGATGTGGACTGCATTCAGGGTTCTATAAAATGGAAAGTTACTGCAGATGAGGCTATTAATCAACAGTGGGGAGTAAACTCCCCCTCGTCACTCTCTTTCCTCCACGAAGCAAAATCCTTGTAACGTGAAATAGGCCCCTCATCAGACATGGCGGACGGTGGTGAGTTTCACATCCAAAGCCAATACATACAGGTCAGGTGCAAGGAATTTTGCTGCTCTCAGACTGAACTGGAATGCTCCCTCCCATCCAGACCTTCCCTCCAGATTGAGATATATGAACCTTGTATAACATGCCCAATCTCTATTCAGCGAGAACATAAATCTGCAAAATGCATGTAGGGCAGGTTTGGATTCATCCTTCAGGGAAATTAACAAACAAGCATTGGCAATGCCAATAGGTCTGGCTTTAAAGGAATGCTGTATGATAATGTGAAGCATTACACGTAAATAACATAGGAATGGATGTGTATTTGGGTGGAAGCAAACAACTATAGAATAATATTGGTGTTGACTAAAAGGTTAAGCTGGTCCAAAAAATCCATGTGAGTTAATGACTGCCTTACTCCCATCTGTGCTGCTGCCTGAGAAAAACACTAATATCAAATCTAGTTATTTAGGACACTTTAGTAGCATTACAATGTAATTTGTGTGCCCATGAAAGCCTAGGTTCAGGCAGTTGGATAAATAAATAAAATGATCACAGCTGTGAGGAGGGCAGGCACTTTTTTGTGGAAGAACACAACGTCTGCACAATGAATATATGTGCTCCTGGCTCCCAACATGTGGGAGCACCCTAAACCATTCTCCTGCTGATTCTTACTGACGGGTGCTCTGGCAAGGCCAGCCAATAAAAAGATGGCCAACGGTACAAAGCCTAAAACATCTTTGCTTATTGGTAACTAAGCCCTGTGTTGTTTGGGCTTCAACTTGGTTTATTGCCATTTCCAATGAGCTGGGGCAAGCCATTCATTGCCACATCAGTATCCTCCCTCTATCTTTAGCCAATGAAATGGACTTCTGCACTCTTTACTCATCCGTGACTGGAGTGGCACTAAAAACATATATTTGGATACATGCCCTGGAAAATAATCATGATGCCTTTCCATGAAGTCACCATCAACAAGTAGGTTGAATCACACACATTTTGACATTCAGCCACAATGCTTCATAACAAAACACACCTACGTGATCATCACATCCTTTTAGATTTTCAGATAAGGAACCCAAATTTATGATATTTGGTACAGGTATTCCCTGTTGTCAGTCAGTCCCTTCTGGAACTACAGGAGTGGTGGTTGTGGTATCTATGATGGATGTCGTATTGTTAGGGACAAATGGACAATGCACTTCCTGATTAGTAAAGGGATCCTCAGGTACTATTCAAAACTACACACCAAGTGTTCAGCAGGAAAGTGCTTGGCTCCAAGGTGGCAGTATTTCATTTCAGAAAGCTCATATAGAGCCATTTAAAGATGGCACGCCAAGCGTTCCAAGTTAATATATCCCAATAAAGCTACCATTCTTGGGAAGTGGAAGCCAACTAATATCAGAAATATCTTTGCTCCAGCTGCAGAGAATCAACCTTTGTATTTATGGCGAGCCACCTGCAGTACCAGTGTCTTTGTTACTGCAGCAGACATCAGGACAGAGGCCTACGTTTCTAGCATGTTTGATTTAGAATTGATTCAACATTCATAGTCCTTTCAGTACTTTTGTCTTCATACTGTTGACCTTTATTTTATGCAAAGAACTGGCAACCAAGAATTCACCATTTTTCTTAATGTACCAGATAGAAACCTGTGGCGTGGGAATTTGGGGTGAGAGGCAATACAGAATGAGAGGATTGTTTCTTTCTTGCTACAGCTCCTTGAGTATTTTGTCTTCCTGTGTATCCCCTTTCCCCAGAGGGTCATTTCCGTTCGTTGTATCTTTAGACACCTCTGACCTGCAGAGAGGTATCCTCTTATTTTCTGTACCATTTTATGAGTCACCCCAGCCCTCATAACAAGCAGAATGGACTACAGCAATGCACTCTACACCAGAATCACTAAACAACACCTGAGCAGACTCCAAACAATCCAGAACACCGCAAGAAGACTTATCTGGACCCTTCGTAGGCACACCCACCTCTTTCAAGAAACTCCACTAGCTCCCCATACACAAAAGCGTCTACTTCAAACTCTTACCACACCCACAAGTCACTGCAGAACATAGGCTCTCCTTACCTCAATGCAACATCCACTTCCACTAACCCTCCAGGCACTTCTGCTCTTATATTCTCTCACCCATGCACATCACCCTCAAAGCTTGGAATGACCTCCCCCACCACATATGGTCCTCTGTGTCACTCCTCAAATTCATCAGGAAGCAGAAGACCTGGCTCTTTGATTAACTCGAGGCAAAAAAAAAACACCCACCGGCAAGCACCTGGATACCCTTTATGCAATACTGCATAGTATAGCATAGCAAGCAGGGATATACTTCAAAGGAGATTATATACCACATTGATATCAATGAGACATTCACACAGTCGCCAGGTTATTATAACCTTGCAATTTGCAAATACTTATTTTGTCTTTCCTATAAATAGAGGGAATCCAATGGCTCAGACCACCTCTAATATGCAACCGCTGCTTGCGCAATGAAAAATGCAGTGATGCTCCAAAAGGTCATTCCTTTATTGGACAAAGCAGAAAATGGCCCAAGTCACGTAGAATATTCGGTTGAGCACAGACACCTACCATGATCCCTAGAGGAGAATCTAGAGTGTGCTCCAAATTGGGTCTAGTAGCTTTTTCTAATCCCATAATTACTTTCTCTGGGGTGGGAGCTCAGCTGTTTTCCTTTAATTAGCCTCCAAAATACATTGATTATCCCAATGTTTACTGTGCATTCCACAGGCAGAATAAAATACATGTTTAGGTAGGGAAAAGACGCCCTTACCCAAGAATTTTGATGGATTGCCTATTTAGGGCAAAAACATTTGCTTATCGAAGAGCTCATGCATTCCTGTTCTGTGGGTAAGGTCTGCTAGCCCATATATTTAGCCCTAATGTTGAGGCGATTTGTAATGCCTACAGTGAAAAGCATGCATTACATGATAATATTTATAACAGTGCAGAGGAATAGGAATACAAATAGGCAAGCACTACATAAGAGAAGATAGCACTTTTAATTTTGGTGTCGGTGTTCCATAATGTACAGCCGACACGTGTTTCGCTCATTAAGGGTTCGAAGGCCTGGTCCTGTTGTGATAGTGTTTGCTTTAGCTTCTGGTTTATTGCTGAGGTCTGAAACAGCACGATTAGATACAATTCTTTACATTTTTTAACCTCTTTGTGATTTTGAGGCCTGGGTCCCTATAACACTAACGTGGGTTCCCTTTCCAGAGCCTAGAAAAATCTGGAGAAG